>NC_135717.1:31850465-33338225 GCF_964656455.1 Halichoerus grypus
CCCCTGCTAGCTGGGAGTGTCATCGCTAGGTTCTTGTCACTGCACTGTACTGGGGGTCCAGTGGGACACAGGACTTCGCACACAGGGAGCCCCTTTCCTGCAGACCATGGCTTTCTGTCCTTTCCACAGCCTGCTTTCCTAAAGGGCCATAGCTTCTGATTTGATTTCATTCACTAAATGCAGGAAAGCTCCCATGGATCAAAAGCCTTGTTGATGATCCCAGGGGGCTATGTGGACCGTGGTGGCTTCTGCATCAGCCCCCACAAGCTGGGCAGGACCATGGTCAAGGTGCTCTGTGGAGCATGATGCTTCTGCCCTGTAATTCTGAAGTGGCACCAAACTGGAGTGGGGACTGGGGGGGGGGGCATGTCCTCCTTCTAGCTGAGAGTGGGGATCCCAACCCTCCCAGCCAATCACATCAAACCTCTCCACTCCCTGAGCACACTCACCCCAGCCAGCCCCAAACCTCATTCATGCCACCTGCACTGGCTGAACTTCACATAGTCCAGCTCCCATGGACACTTCTTCCAGAAGGTTCCCTAGGCTCTGACCTTGCTTTTCGCAGAATTCAGGAAGGCGACAGGGTGGTGGGCGGTGGTCAGCAAACTATGGCCCAGTGTTTTGTAAATGAAGTTTGACTGGAACACAGCCATGGCCCTTTGCTTGCATACAGAGTCAGCGGCTGTTTCGAGCCCTGAGCAGTTGCCTCACGGCCCGCGAAGCCTGAAATATTTTACTCTCTGGCCCTCGACTGAAGCAGCACACTGAGCCTGGGTTCTGGCACCAGGAAAGCTTGGGTTCTATCCCTGGTTTGCTCACTTACCAGCCCGTGGGGCAAGTCCCTGCACTGTCCTGAGCCCCTTTCCCTTCACCGACCGGTGGGCAAACATGGGCCTGGCTGGGGGTGGGAACCTGCTGCTTCATTCCCCCCCACCCCCCAACGTTAGGACTAGTGGGGCCCCGTACCTGGCCACTGCGGAGGGGCTATTTTGTATTAATGTTTGTGTGAAGTTATTTTTGTCTAAGGATTAGCTCCTTAAAAGCCAGGTCTTTATTGTTGTATTCTCTTTTATTTATTTTTTTATTATTATTAATTTTTTTTAGTAGCGTTGACGCACAATGTGACATTAGTTTAAGGCCTCCCACTTATTGATTTGTCAAGTTTATACATTGTGCTGTGTTCCCAAGTGTAGCTCCCATCTGTCCCATTACAACACTATTACAATATTACTGACTATATTCTTTATGCTCTGCTTTCTATTCCTGTGACTTCCTCATTCCATAACTGGAGGCCTGTACCTCCCTCATCCCCCTCCCCTCGGGCAAGCGGGGTCTTTATTTATACCCCGAGCCAAGCCCTCCTGGTTTTGCAATGTGAGGCCTTGTGGGAGCGTGGTGGGTAAATTCACCAGCTTCTCTTTCGTGGAGGGCAGTACTCCCCTCCCCCAGCTACCGCGAACGGACATTTGCTTGCAGGGAGAATAGCAGGACTGACGTGCTGGAGTTCCCAAGAAGAGGCGTTATGTGATCGACTGTGTGTATCTGTGGTGGAAGGGGGAGGCTCAGATTAGCTACGGCAAACACCGAGGCCAATCTGAACGCCAGTCGGGAAGATTCCCAGGGGGCAATCAGCTGCAGCCCCACAGCCCCGGCTTTGTGGCTGCTTACTTCTTAATCACTTCAAGTGGTAAACCCCCAAGTTTACAAGCTGTTAACTTGACTCGAAAATGAATCACGCCTTAACAAATCAAAATGTCAAGATGGCTTTTCCCCAAGCTGCTTATTTATCAGAGCAATGAACACGGGCCGCCGAGTGTGGTCAGAGTGCTGGGACTAAGACTTTTATGTCTCCGACAATGCTCCAGCCAGGACAGACGGATGGCGTAGCTGTCACCCCCTTCTCGTATGACACAAGTCCTCTCCATCAGGCTCTTTAGAGCCCCGGTTTATTGCTCTAAGACCTCTGGGGCCGGGCGTGTGCGGTAGATGAGAGGCTGAGAGGCTAGAGTGCCTTCATTTTGGGAATGGATGAGGGTCAAGCCGCATACCTTTCGTTTGTGCTGAGAAATAAATAGAAAAAAAAATCACCAACTTACGATACCACCTGTTCGCAGGGCCTAGCTGAGCAGAGACAAAGCAGCACATCTTCCCCTTGCTGGCTGCTGCTAGAACCTCCCCCTCTTCTTTGCCCCCCCTTTTGTACTCCTCTCCCCTCCCCCACGGCACTGGGGACCCAGAAAGGCTCAGCTCAGTGATGTTTTTTCTTTTTTTTTTTTTTTGCCAGGTGTCCAGACTCTTCCTGTCATTTCAAGGGGCTCCTTCCCAAATTGAGGTGGCAACCACTGTGAGAGCCGGTCTGACAAGTCAGAGGGCCAGGAGGGCTCTGGAAAGAACTTGGAAATGCCTGTGGACAGAGCACCGGCTCTTGCTTCATCCCGGCCAGGCAGTTCCTGATGAACTAGCTTTGGTGGAGGTGCCAAGGGGCTTTCTGGGCACGAGTCAAATACACATGGACTGCCAAGTATTTGCAAACACAGACGAGCCAGAGATCGTGGGACAAGGGCACAAAGAGGCCTCCCTGAGATCTTCTCCAGCAGATAAAATTCTTGGCTCTCCCCGAGTATGTGTCAAAAACAGCCCGTGAAATGTGTATCAAAGGCCATACGATTTTCACACCATCTGAGTCCATGTCTAGAACTTTATGCGGTGGAAGGCACTGTGGACAGATCCCCAGAGCAAACGATACCAATGTTCAAAAGCACTGGTATGTGTATGTACCAGGGAGCTGGAAGGCCAACATGCTCAGTGGTTGGCAGAAGGCCAAATGAATTCGAATAAGTCTAGGTGGTGAAATCCTCTGCTGGGGTTAAAAATGCTGGTGAGAGAGAAGATTAAGTGCGGAGGAAAACGCTCGAGGCAGTAAGCGAAAAAAGATTAGAAAAAGCATGTCCCACATGTTCCTACTGTCGTAAAAAAAGAAAGAAAGGAAAAAAGAAAAAAAACATCAGGCTCTGCCTCCCTCCTTGCGTGGAGCAGAGCAGAGTGCAGGGATCCAAGCTAAAGTCATGGGAGAACCAGGTGGTTTTATTACATGAGTTTTCGTTTTAGTTTTTGTGGTTGTCTGAATTTTTTCAAGATTCCTATGATGATGATTATTTTGTACCGGGGGCATGAGCTGGGGCACGAGCTGGACAGGCTCAAGCTCCCGGGTCCCTAACACACCCCTAGGATCCATTCTGGCCTCCAGAGCCCTCTCCCCTGGGCCCACTAAGAGCCTCCCCAAAGCTGGGGCCCAGCGGGTGCTCCTGAAGCAGGCAGGCCCACACCGACGGCGAGCCCCATCCCCTGCTTTCCAGGAGCGTGGGTTTCACAGGGGCAGCCCGGGGTCTTCCTGCTGCCCTCTGGCCCCGTTCTGCCAGTTATTCTGGGAAGATGAACTCATGAGTAACTCTGGCATGTGTCAAGCACAGAAATACCACAAAAAGGTCAGCCTTCTATTTTAGGCCCCCTGATAGAGGGAGCACTGTGCTGGGAGTCAGAACCCCAAGTCTGGGTCCAAGCTCTGCCCAAATGGCTTTGTGACCTTGGACAAGCCTCTTCTCCTCTACAGGCCTCTACATCTTGATGTGGAAAAACAAGACCGTTACTGAGGATCTCTTGGCTTCCATGGCCAATAGTTTTCTTTTTACCTACAAATCTGAATTTGATTTGAATCCTCTGACCTTTTTGGGAGGGAGCCAGAGGAGAAATGTACCTTGAGTACACTTTGTACACAGCCCTTCTCTCGGACAGAATGCCCACTAAAGCTTTCCCCATGAGAACCAGGTTGCTGTGTGAGTCAGGGTCCAGAGCTGGTCGGCAGGAGCCCAGGGGCTCACAGATGTGTTTTGTTTTGCTCACACCACGTTTGTGGGCCATTTGTTTTCGGAACCCCATTTACACACTGGGAGATTTTATATCCACATCTGGACTTCTGGCTTCTTAAAACATAGAAGGATCTGGCATCACTGGGCCCCACTCCCACGTGGCAGCAACTAGAGAGAGGGAGGCAGCTGATTCTCTCCCCTCCCCACCCTGACTTGCCTTGCGCTCCCAGGTGGTCCGGTTGTTAATCTCTATTTATGCTTAGATTCTTGGTCAAATCCCCAGACTCAGGGAAGTTCCCAACCCCAGAGACCTTTTGTGTCATCTCCCTCCTCAAACCCTACTCCCTAGAATCACCGGTGGGGCATTTCGAGACAGGGCTGCCTGCGTCCAGCAGCCCAGGAAACGCTTGCTCTGCCTCAGCTGGGCTGTTCCCTGGGTCTGGAATTCTTGTCTGCCTCTTTTCTGCCTCCATAAATCCCTTCCCCATTCTCGAAGGCTCATGCAGCTCAGGGCCAGCTTGGGCAAGAGCTTCTGCAACCAGGGGGTGACCTCTTCTTGCCTCTGTGCTCCAGGAGCCTGTCAGCTATAGGGGAGTTGGCCTTCCCACGTAGGGCATAGGAAACTTCACTGCAACGATGCTTTGGTGGTCTGTACAACTCTCCTCACTTTTAACAGCTAACACCTGGGATCCTCTGGGGTTAAGAGGGTTCTGGACCGTGTTTCTGAAACTGAGCTGTCTCCCAATACCCATTTTCCCCTTTGTCTAGTTACAGGCCCTGGCAGCTAGGCATGGCCATGTGGCTAACTTGTAGACAAGGACACAGAAATCAAAGTGGCATGTTGGGTTTCCAGGAAGGCGTCTTAAAAGGAAAGAGGTATGCCTTCCTTCATTGTGCTTCCTGAAACATGGATGTGATGGCTGGAACTCCAGCAGCTATCTTGGACCACATGAGTCAGGTATTAGGGATGGCAGAGCATGGAGCAGGTAGAGGCTTGGCTCCCTGATGCTTTGTGGAGCACCTGATGACCTTCATTCAGGCTTCCTCTACTAGAGAGGGAAATGAACATCTCTTTGGGGTTTTCCTTTACTGTGTAGTTGAACCTGACCTTAACTGACAGTCGCAAAAATGCTTTGTTAAAGCAGGAATGTGAGCTGAGCTCTGTGGGGACAGGGACTGGCAGGTCTCCAGAGCTGGTGTAGGAAAAGCTGCCCTGCACTTTCTGGGGGAATTCTAGGAGGGGTGGAGTGCAGAGAAAGAAGGAAAGGGGTAACTGGGAAGAGGCGGCCTTCCTCACCCCCCACCCCCAAATCTTCAGGAAATGCTCCTTCAACTCTTTCCTTGTGTGGTGCAAGTGGACTTCTTAGGGGGAAACCAGGGAAGGGACTGAGTTTCCGTCTGGGTTCCCACCAGGCCACCCAGAGATGATGTACGAGGGCCAAGACCTGAAAACGGTGGGGACCACGAGAGACCAGAGGGTGGGAAGGCTTGCCTGTGTGTGGGAGAACTGGGGGGTTTGACCCAAAGGCTTCCTAAATCTCAGAGTGGCAGGGAGGCCCGAGCTGACCTCTGTGCTCTGCCCAGAGCTTGTGCTGTGTGGCATGCTGTAATTCCTCTGAGGACGTCAGTTCCAGGAAGGATGTGACGTGGCTTAGATTTTGAATCGCAAACCCAAGTGCCACAGGTACTGAGTACTGACAGCCACCAAAACACAAACGAAATGACCAGAGTCCAACAATGAAATGCGGGTGGAAATTGAAAAATCACAGCAGAACCACCTCCGGCGATGGGAAACTGACATCACCGTTTGGCTCTGTGCTTCCTGGGAGCCAAGACCTCAAGGAAAATGGTCCTGGGTGACCTCACTCTCGTGACACACTGTCCCTACACCCTCCTGGAAGATGCAGCTGCCTGCCTGGAGAGCCGCTGCCTGAGAGCAAGGCCCTTCGTGTGGCCACCGTTGCCTGTTCTGCAAGACAAGCTAGATATCCGGATTTTATGTAAAACCTCCTGGTTTTTTAAATTGTTGACAATTTCATTCACATTCCACTTTCTGAACAAGAAGCAGGCCACCCCAGACAGGCCAAACCCAGAGCGTCTCCTGTCTGCGTAGGCCACGAGCACATGGCCTCTGCTCTGGGCGGAGACCGGGGTGTCGCGTCCCGGCCTCGTGGCTGAGCACTGGACGTGAGGCTTCAAGTATGTGACTCTGAGCTGCTTCGGTCTCCTGTGGCTGTGCTTCAGGGAAGCCCAGTTTTTAAGAGCCCTCTTTTAGGCAAAATCTCTCAGATGTCGAGGCGAGAGCTGCCTGTCTTAGCAAAAACCAACATTCATTTGTTCTCCTTCCACACCAAAAAGCTTAAGACAAAGCCCGCTGAGGGCTGCTGATACAGGAGAAACCACCCAGGCATTTCCGACGCTCTCCAGCATGAGTGCCGCCCGTGGGGCGAGGGTGCCCTGCCTGAGCTTGCCTTGTGCTGGCAAATTCACAGCGCCCACTGCAGCTCAGGTTTTCACGATGCAGTGTTCGTGCTTTCTCACCACTCCTCGCGCTGCTGGGAAACAGTCAGAGAATCAATATGCCTCGTGACCTCAGGCACAGAACCGAAGACAGCAAGTGCGGCCGCGGCCTAATTTCTCCCCTCGATGGCTCCTTCCCCGGCTCTTCCCTTTCCCCTCCCAGGGCAGTCGGCCAGGTCCCGGGGTGGGAGGAGGGTCAGTGGGACTGAGTCTGGAGCCCCAGCCTGCAGGGGGGCCGGGGGGGTTGGGACCGACTGCAGCCTACGGGGTCTATGGGCCATACGGAGCTTTCTCAACCACGCTCTGGACTCAAGAGGCTGATTCTGAAGCCTGCCCACCGCCCCCCCCCCCCCCAGCAAGATGACACCGATGCCTAAGGGTGGTGGGGGCCAGAGGCCATGGAGCTGGCGGCCACACCAGAAAAGCTGAATTACCCACCAACTCTTCAAAGAGCATGTGCATGGGGGACTGAAGAGGCAGGCTTCAGATTCAAACTCTACAACAGTGCACCCACAATGGGCCAGGCCAGGCCTGGGTGCTCACCCAGGACTCCTCCAAGGAATTCACACAAAAATGAAAGAATCTACCAACATAGGTGCAGGGTTCAGAGCCCTGCAGGCCAGCAGGACCCCTAGGGGTCTCCTACAGTCCCTTTCCCTACTGCTAGGGTTCTGAGGTTCAGGTGAAGGTGGAAGGCTCTGGAATCTGCACAGGGACCCTTCCAGTTTCCGTTTCTTTCTTTTTTTTTTTTTTTTAATATTTTATTTATTTATTTGACAGAGAGATAGAGAGAGGGCACAAGTAGACAGAGTGGCAGGCAGAGGGAGAGGGAGAAGCAGGCTCTCCGCTGAGCAGGGAGCTGGACGTGGGGCTCGATCCCAGGACCCCAGGATCATGACCTGAGCTGAAGGCAGCCGCTTAACCGACTGAGCCACCCAGGCGCCCCCCAGTTTCCCTTTCTGGTGAGCCACACATGAGGAACTGTTTCAGGGGGTGTGCACAAAACTCTGGGCTTTAGGGGCCATCTATGGGCTTCCCCCCCCCCAAGTGGCCGTTGGAAGCCATTTGATTTTCTTCATGTGCACTTCCTGTCCAGTCCAGGGGGGGCAAATCAGGCACTTGTGAAAGGGGGCATTTCTAATGCCTCCCTTGGCCACACCTGGGCAACCTCCCTACAGGCGACCCCTAGATCACTGACTGGCTGCACCTCAAAATGCTTAAAGGCTTTTATTTCTGGTTGCTTTTAAAGGGATAACATGTCCAACATACAAAAATAGCTGGGAACTTGCAGAATCTCTTAGCCTATAGCTCTTTATCCATGGACAAATCCTCTTGGATTTTAAGGACTATACTTGAAAACCTGCAGAAGAGAAAAAATGGTCTTTCAGTATCTTGCTTTCTTTTTGGGCCGTCTCTGTCCCAGCTTTGCCCCTCCAAGTGTTCCTGCTCCTAGGTGAGGCCTGCCTGAATGGGCTGCCACCCGGGGGGAGCGCCAAGGCCTCCGTGTCCCTGTGGCCACAGGGGTGCAGCCGAGCCGGGCGGCGTGCACAGCAGCACCCTGCTGTCCCGGCGCCTTCTGCCGCCCTGAACACGGGTACCTCTCCAGGCCGCAGAGGCTCAGCGGCGTGTGGGGGTCACGGGTGGACTAGGTCTCTGAGGATCGCTTCTGGTGGCATCACCTCGCTGTGCCGGGACTTGGGCGTCATTCCCGAGGCCCGGGCCCCTGCCTTGCCCAGCCCCTGCCCTTTCCACTGGTATTACCGTCTGTACATTAGTAAGCACAGAGCTCCACAACAGTCTCTCAGCAAAGGCACTAGAAAGCTCAGCAGTGGCCATCTCGGCTGCCTCTCTACTGAGGCAGGAAACAGGGCTGAAAGAGCAGCGAGAGGGAGGCGGGTTAGACAGCTGTCAGGGCAGAGGGTCACTGACCCCTGACTCCTGTCGTCCCAGCACCCAAGGGGGCAGAATCTGGGACCCCTGGCCCCAGGCTGGGGTGGGTCGGCTACAGCCTTGCTTGCAAAAGGACACCCCCCCGAGGCTCTCACCAGCCTTTGGATCGCCTGGTCCTTTCTGGAGAGTTTCTCATCTCACCAGCCCAGCTCTGTGCCCGCCTTGTGTGTTCTCCAAAGTGGTGGTGCGCAAAGGGGCCAGGGAAATCAGTTCTGATCTTCTGCAGAAGGCATGTACCCTAGGCACACACTGAATCTGCTCCCAAAGCAGAGCCACGCACCCGTGGTGCAGGTTGGGTTTGCTTGTGTTTGCCCGGACTCCGGCTCTGCAGAGTGGGGTGGTTAACTTCTGTAGCTGGACCACGTTGCCGAAGCCTCTCCTACTGTGTGTTTTAACAGACTGGGTCAGGCCAGACCAACAGATGATGACATTCTATGACACATCATCTACAAAAAGAACTGGAGATACTATCTGGAACTACGTGAGTCAGATAGAATCAGGGAGTGTGTGCAGAGCCGCACAAAGATCACGATGGATGCTGGCCCAGAACAAGTTTCATTAAAAGACTCAGCTGAGGTCCTCGAAGAGACAGGACTTTGTCACTTTGTCATGGCAGCCCTGTGATACACAGGCAATCAGGCAGTTGTAAGCATGGCTGTGTCATCTGTAAGGGAGGAGGCCTGGGAAGGGCACATGCATGGCTCTGGGCCTGTAGTTCCCACTCTGGGCACAGGGGACAGGGGTGAAGAAAGTGCCGGGGGTCTGGCCACCCCACGTGGGCACGTGACCGCCAGGGAACCATTCACGCTGCAAGCCAGTGTGCGCTCGCGTGTCAAGGGGGTGACCACGGCACCCCTCGCAGGGCAGTGAGGCCCGAGGGAGGTGGTATAGTTGAAGTGTTCAGTTAGCGCTATTTTCATTATTTAACTGGCATGTGTGGTCCCTGGAACTTGGGTCCATTGAGGCAAGAACTGGGGATTTTCATTTTTATATATCTTTACACATGGGGGCATGTGGCAGAAGAAATAGCTCAGCACCACGCAAAGCAAGATTCTTTCTCGTGTGATCGCTTATGACTGAAGGTCTTAGGAGTTAATAGAGACAAATCTTAAGTTTAAGGGATTTACATGCAAACAGTATATGAGGGGCGCCTGGGTGGCTCAGTCAGGTAAGCATCCAACCCTTGATCTCAGCAGTCGTGAGTTCAAGCTCTACCTTGGGCTCCACCCTGGGTGTGGAGCATACTACAAAACAAAACAAAACAGTATACGAGAAGGAGGTGCTCTTGTTATCTGTTACATTTGGCTCAAGAATGTGTTCTATTAGGGGCGCCTGGGTAGCTCAGTCGTTAAGCGTCTGCCTTCGGCTCAGGTCATGATCCCGGGGTCCTGGGATTGAGCCCCGCATCGGGCTCCCTGCTCCGCGGGAAGCCTGCTTCTCCCTCTCCCACTCCCCATGCTTGTGTTCCCTCTCTCGCTGTGTCTCTGTCAAATAAATAAATAAAATAAAAATCTAAAAAAAAAAAGAATGTGTTCTATTAGTTTCTTGGCTAGGGGGTTGAATGTACTGGGTGGAACCAATGAAAGTGTCCTTCTTAAAGACGGGCACTGGGATAGACTCATGGAGGAAGGGAGGCGACAGCCAGCTATACATCCAAACAAGTGGCTCTCCCTAGGTCTCCCTTCCTCTGTCCCGGCCGCTTCCTGTGTGTGTCTGTATGTACCTCCGCAAGTCTGTGCACACACACAAGTGCTCCCCTCTCCAAGGGGAGAGATTCGTCTTTTTGTTTCCAGAAGGCAAGTGCTTCAACAAAGTGCTTGGAAATGATCTCGGCACTGAAGGAGGTATGTGTCTTCTTGATGGAAACCCTCCCCCCGCCCCCGCCACCCCCGCAACAAGGGGGCTTGCGAGGCCTCGGAGGGGCTTCTCAGATGGGTCCCGGTGCCCTCCGTTTTCCCTTTGTGCTTCTTGCAAACGCTAAGCTAATGTGTTCGATGCTGAAATCACCCGGCTGTTCTGCGTTTGTAGTTTTCACTTATTATGTTTTTTTAGTATTATTAATATTTCATCATAAAAGTATTGATTTCCTTTAACTAAGAGACTTTAAAGTTTGCTGCATCCTTAAGCATGATTTTATTATGTCTTGGGGCCAAATGTTTTTTCCTCCCCCCCCAAAGGAATGCTTTTCCTTTTATATATTGTGTGTCAAGAAGAAAAAAGGAATTGATTCACAGAATTCTGCCTTATAGGCTACTTTTAAGGAACGTATCTAGTAGTAAGACTGGATAGACCTCTCCTAAATGTGACCACGGGATCTCACTGTTAAGCCTTTTCCTCTCTTAGGGGTAAGAGCCAAAGCACAAAATTTATATTAAAATATGAGACAGCTAAAAAAAAAAAAAAAAATTTGAGACAGCTCTAAGAGAAACCAATATGGGACAATCAAGACAACTCCAGACACGACCTCGAAGCTTAAAAACTCCTCGCAAGCGCCCCGGAATTCATCAAAGCCTCGGTTTTCACACTGTCTTCCCTCCTCCTTTCAGAAAGCCAACAGAAAGCAAGAAGACATACTGCTCGGTTGGGGTTGCCTCAAAGAGGCTCTGCTTCCCTCCCTCTCCGAAGCACCGGGGTCAGAGTCCAGTCGCATAGACAGGCCAAGGGTGCCTGGTTTTGCAGAACCTGTCCAGGAAAGTAACTGGCAAACCAAATGAAGTGCTCTGAAATGTTTAAATATTGAACATCCTTTTTCTCCTTCCTCCACATTTATTATTAACTTGGACCAACATCACTGTGTCCGTTGACTTCATTTCTTCCCAAGAATCCATGACCCAATGGACAATGCTCGGGGATGGCAGGTGGGGGCAGGGCTGAGATTTAGGGTTTTTTTCTTTCATACCCTCGCTGGAAATCCTTTACGGTCAGCTTGTTTTTAGAGCCATGAATTCCTGGAAACGTCTCAGCCTTTCAATGACCCCTGGCGCCCAAATGCAGATGATTAGTGCCCCAAATATTGACAGACTGGACATTTTCCCCCCTTCCCAACAAGGGAGCAGTGTCGGCGCGAGGCAGCACGAAAAGATGCCGTGGCCACCGGGCCAGGGAGGTTGTGCAAATGTCATTCAGACAGGCGCTCTGTTGTTTGGGACTGTGGTTCCCTCAGCTTTGCCCAGGTAGAAACAATGCCCGTGGTGCCAATGTCAGAAAAAACCAAAAACCAAAACAAAAAAAACCCAAGAAATCTGTCTACAGCTACCAGTAATGTCCTCTGCTCAGTTATGAGACACGGGGAGGAGGCTGGTGGTGACCCTGCTCTGACACACGAGGCACAGATGTCAGCAGCCTGGGCCAGCAGCCAGCAAACTCAGAGCCGGGCCGGCGTCACTCCTTGTGAAGAGGAACCTTCAGGTTTGGAAACAGAAACCTAAAATCTTTCCAGAAAACAAGGCAGCACCGTTTCTTGGGAACAAGTAAAGGGGGCCAGGGTGGACCATCCATCATGCCCAGGCAGAAAGCGGCCGCCCTCCTGTCCAAAGGACGCTCCTTTGGATCCGCCAGCTGGGTAAGCTGGTGGTAAGCATTCGTTTTTTTCCTGGGCTTTTTTTTTTTTAATTTTTTTTATTGTTATGTTAATCCCCATACATTACATCATTAGTTTTAGATATAGTGTTCCATGATTCATTGTTTGTGCATAACACCCAGTGCTCCATGCAGAACGTGCCCTCCTCAATACCCATCACCAGGCTAACCCATCCTCCCAACCCCCTCCCCTCTAGAACCCTCAGTTTGTTTTTCAGAGTCCATCGTCTCTCATGGTTCTTCTCCCCCTCCGATTTCCCCCCCTTCATTCTTCCCCTCTTGCTACATTCTTCTTCTTTTTTTCTTTCTTAACATATATTGCATTATTTGTTTCAGAGGTACAGATCTGAGATTCAACAGTCTTGCACAATTCACAGCGCTTACCAGAACACATACCCTCCCCAGTGTCCATCACCCAGTCACCCCATCCCTCCCACCCCACCCTTCCTGGGCTTTTATCTGTTCAAGGGAAATTGTCCCAAATGACCGGCCTCCAGCTTCCACTTTCTTTTAAAAGACAGTACTACATTGGAGATCGATGTTTTCCCCTGAAATGCTGGCTAAATTTATCCTTCCCTGCATCCTGTTCTCTGGTCTCTGCACTAAGCTGGCGAGCAGTGTGGGCCTGGCCTTGCTGAGGGAAGCATCCGTCTTGCAACATTCGCTCCTCGCTGGGAGGGTGCAAGCACCGGGCCCTGGCTGGTCTTTTTGTTCACCAAGTGCACCAAATCCCCAGTTCTCTTCCAGATTCCTCTGCCGCCTCATTCTCTTAAGTCTCCGTGAGTGAGGCCCTGGCTGCCCGAGCTCTTTACCAGGCCCCAGCTCTCGTTATCTGCCCTGAAACAAGCCATCAGGTTGGCTGGCTTTGAACGGCTCTTGAGAACCCCCTCCCTGGCCAGCCCCTGCTCACCCCCCACCCCGCCCCCAAAGTGGCTGAGTGCTCATTATTTGATTGCCTTTCCAAGTAGTGAGATGATGTAGCTGCCGTGGGCTTCACGGACTGAACTAAACCAGAGAACTTACTTCTGTCTCCTGCTCTGGCTTGGCAAGCTGCCCTGTGAGTGAAATTTCACTGATTGATTTAATGCCTGATGCCCAGAAAGCCCAGGATTTCTGAAATCTTTATTCGTATATGCGGTTGCAAGAGAACAGGCCCTAAACAGACACTTTGAGCCACGGCTTCTATTTTGCTGTTAACCTGTGGACTCTCTTTTTGGCAGGAATGAGAGATAAAATAAAAATGAGGCCGGAGAGAAAGAAAGCACGTGCCCCTGCTGCCGGGCCCGTGGGGAGGAATTCTGCCTTGAAGCACCAAGCAGGCTGGCATTTCTGGAGGGCCCCACTGGATCAAAGTGTGGGGTTCAGGTGTGGTCAGCTGGATATCCCCCACCCCGCTCTGCTTTCTGGGAAGCAACCTGGCAAGGTGCTATCAAGAGCCTTAGATATGGGCATTCTTGCTGATCCTAAGAAATGGTTTCCAAAGGAATAACTGGACTCACAGAGAAAGATTTCTTTGTAAGGATGCTCCTCATAGGCGAGGCATATAGTGCAGTGGGAACAACCGTAAGTCGCCAGTAGAAGTGGCCTGGCAAAGTAAATTTCGGTGAAACTTCAGACTGTTAAGAGTTGAATCGTGTCTCCCCCAAATTCTAATGCTGAAGTAACCCCCTAGTACCTCAGCACGTAACTTTATTTGGACACAAGGTCATTCTGCAGATGGAACTGGTTGAGATGAGGTCATTGGGGGTGGGGGCCCTAATCCAGTGTCAGTGGTGTCCTTATCTAAAGGGGAAATGCGGACACCAAGGCGTGCGGTGTGTGGGGGGGGTTCCCAAGTGACGATGAAGGCACAGATCGGGGTGACGCTTGGACAAGCCCAGGAACCACAAGACTGCCGGCAAACCACCAGATACTGGGAGAGAGGCATGGCTCCTCCCGACCTCCTTCAGAAAGAGCCAACCCTGCCTACACCAGCTTCCAGAACCCCGAGACAGTACATTCCTGTTGTGCAGGCCACTATGTCCCCGGCACTTTGTGACGGCAGCCGTGAGAAGCCAATACTCAGACCATGGACTGCTATGCAGCTACTGGTAATGTCGTGTAGGAAGAGGTATTTGGCCGCACAGGGATGGGCTTCTGACGACAGCAATGTCGTTCAAAGCGAAAGCCCACAGCCCAGCAGCTCTGAGCTTGGCTGCACCTGTGCACAGAGAGGTGCATCATCCAAGGACGTCCACTGCAGTGCTGTCTGGACAGTGAACACCTAGAACGACCAAATGCCCAGCCCAAGACACCAGGCACCCACACTATGGAATACCGCACAGCCACGAAAAGGAATGAGCGAAATCTGTACCCCTGAACACGGAAAGATTTTTATTCACAGTCCGTCTGAAAATCAAGCTGCAGAAGGATATTCAGAATTAGAATTCTGTGTAGGTTAAAAAGGTGTGTGGGGGGGAGCCAAAACCATAAGACAATTACAGATCCTAAACCCTTGAGGCTAGACGTGTTTTAGAATTTAGAGTCTTTAAGGCTGAAAAGGCCATGTGGCACACATACATATATTAAGGCACACCCTCAGCTGGTCTCTGGTAGCTAAAACCCAAAATATTGCATTTCTGCAGGAAAAAAAAACCACCCACATATATTCACAATAAATGGCATCTGCAACTCTTATAAATAGCCTACAAATAGCTCAAGGCAGGTTCTGCCACCACGTGAGTTATGAAAAATCTTTTAATTTTCAGTGCTGTTTGGATTTCAGAATTGCAGAGAAGGGGCTATGGCCCCTTCCTGTCTGTTGGTTATGGGCACATGGACAGAACGCAATGGCACGCAGAAGGATCTGGAAGGAGAGAAGCCAAACCGTGGGATGTCTAGGGAGGGGTGAGAATAGGGAAGCGTACTCAAAGGGGACTTAAGTCCCATTTGTGATGCTTTTTTTTTTTAATTTTTACTTTTTAAATTTTAACTTTTACTTTTTTAAATCAACTCATGTATTTCTTGGGTAGCTAAAAATTACGGAAAAAAAGAGAAAAAAGAGAAGACACAAATGAGAAAAAAGCAGAAATATTAACAATGCTTTTCTCTGGGGTGGGAGGACTGTAGTGATTTTTTTTTTTCTTGTACCTTTACAGTTTCTATTGATAAGCTTCTATATTCGGTTATGAGCGCACACAGATGAACAGAGTGGGCCTGCAGTGACGGCGGGACAGCTGACTGGTGACCAGTCCCGTCCTTCCCTGTCATCGGCAGCTCATCCCCCAGGGCCCTAGCGACCTTGCAGGGTGGCTCCCGGACTCGCTGCCACCACCGCCCCGGGGTTGCTCCGGCTCCCAGACTCCGTGCGCCTCCATCACCATGAGATATGGCCCCTTCCCGGGGCGCTGCTCACACACTGGCCACTTTGATTCATCATCTCTCTTACTCTCTCTGTCCTTTATTTTTCTGCCCTTGTTGGCCTTTGACTGCTTTTCGGGAGTTTATCATATTGAACTTTTATCCCTTTCCAGGAAACCCTATTCTTTTTTTCTTCCCTTTCACAATTAATAAATAATCGTGAGAGCACTTCTTTGGACAGAAGCACATCCTGCCTCCTAAACAGAACGGCTGAAGTGTTTCTTTTGCGCTCCTCTGGGCCTGTGAAGGGCACATGACCTGTCCCAGAGAAAGAGCATTCTGGTCTGTCGCCGTGCTGCGGGGGAGGGTGCCAGAGGTGCTCTCATTGTGGGAGCTGCTCTGGCCCCCCAGGACCAGGACCGCTGTGCTTTCCCAGCTCTCTTCTAGGGAGGGGCCAGGCAGGATGGGTGCTGGCTGGGGGTACTGAGCGCTGGGGTACGGACAGGGAAACAGAAGTACAGTGTGGGCTTCGGAGACGGACAGACGGGTTCAAATCTGGCCTGCCGCTGTTTGCCTGTGGTGCCTTGAGCTTCCGTTTCCCTGGGTGAAATACGGAGGAAGTAATCCCTACCTCACGCACAAGCGCGCCTAGCGTGGGGATTGGTATGTAGCAAGTGGCTGATAAACAGCAGCAGGCACTGCTAAGCAGTAGCTCCAGCCACAGCTCTGAGCATTTCTCTCCAGACAACCTTTACCAGCTTCGACCACGCAAGAAGAGGAGCACCACTGGCTCTAATCATCTCCAAGAAATAACACGGAGCCCTCGGGATCACATTTTTTTAAAGTCACTGGAGTGAGCTGGATAGAGCGGCTGACGTATCACCTAACCTGCACCAGGAAGGGACTCCTGGAGCAACGAACAGGTGTTGTTCACCTGTTTTCTGTCTCAAATCCACAACACAAATTGCTTGCCACTTCAGAGGTTTTCAACAAATGCTCAAAGCAGTGATTTTAATACCTTTCTTTCCCAGAAGCCTTGCTTCTGAGGTCAGACCACAATCAACAGAGATTTCTGGAAAGGTATGAAATGCAAACTTATAATTTACAGGAAAGGAAAGGGAACAGGAGACTATTTTACCAGTAAGAACAGAGTCTTTTCTTCAAAGTCAAAAAATAAATGGAAAAAAGGCAAATTTTAGGGAAGAGGAAGTGTGCCAGGTAAGTCTGCATTGCATCAAGGTTTCCAGATTATTCCTGTGTTGAGGGTTCCAACTTTTTTTTTCCACATCTGGACTGCTTTAAGGAAAATGCCGCATAAATTTGACTATTTTATGATCAAAATAGGATACAAATGAGATAATCTGGTCTTTAGAAAAAGAAAAAGACGACAGCTTTGTGACAGTCTGACTAGTTCAGAAGTGTTTTTAAACATATAACAGCTTTCACGGCATCTGGGTGGCTCAGCTGGTTATGCGTCTGTCTTTGTCTCAGGTCATGATTCTGGGGTCCTGGGACTGAGCCCCACATTGGGCTCTCTGCTAGGCAGGGAGTCTGCTTCTCCCTCTCCCTCCGTACCTCCCCCTGCTCACGCTCTCTCTCTGTCTCTCTCAAATAAATAAGTAAAATCTTTAAAAAAAATACAACAGCTTTCTCAAGATATACTTCACATACTGTATAATCTACGGATTTAAAAGGTTACAATCCGATGGTTTTTAGTTTATTCACAGAATTGTGCATCATCACTACCATCAATTTTTGAACATTTTCGACCCCCTTCTAACCAGCTGTGATTTTAACTTGCAGCAGGGGCTACAAACACATTTATCCCCAATTACACTAATAAGTCTATAACCCGGCCTTTTAAAAACCCCCCCACTCCAGTTTCTGCCATTTGTTCTCCTGCATGTGGCATAAAACATTGTGTTCTTCACATCAGGCCTGAGCCTATGAACTTCTACTCCAAAAGAGTTCATCAGAAACATGTCCTGGGTCAAACTCTTCCTTCCATGCTCTTTGCTCACACGGGAAGAGACCTGGGTCATTGCTGGGAATGCCTGCTGAACCCCCTCCCAGGAAACAGGACTGGGCTCTGCACCCCACTTAGCTGGCCAGGGCAGAAAGTGACAACAAAGGGGAATTCTGTGCACCAACTGGTGGCAGGTTATGACCTGGACAGCAATGTTTTCATTCCTTGGGGATCTGGGCAGCCTGCGGGCCCAGGCATCAATGGCTCTCCCGTCTGTGTGGACTCCTTTCTGGGATGGATTCCTGCCCAGCCTGGCTCCTCCATTTCCTCCCAGGCCAACAACCCTTCCTCAGAGATGCTTTCCTGCACTGCCTGTCCAGGTCAGATCCCTCTGTTGCATACTATCCCAGCTCTCAGCTGTTTCCTTCAGGGCCCTGATCAGGGTTGACATCTATGGCATCCACAGTACCTGGGAGCTCCAAAGGGACTAGTCAGTTCAGCATACACCCTGAGTCCACAGTGAACAAGGTCTAACACATAAAGCGGGTATTGAAGATCTGTTGGTTCCATCCATCCACCAATTTCTCTCTCTTCCTCTATATCCATCCACCCACCCACTCACCCACCCATCCACCCACCCATTCAGCCATCCATCCATTCATCCATCCATCTCCCTACTCACCCATCCAATACCTTCCAAGCACTATCTACATGGTATATCCCCCAGTGCAGCTCCAGGAGCTGGGCATTTAGCAGAAAACAAAACACAGAGTCTGCTCTCTTGGAGCTTATAGTTCAATAATGGGCTGGGAAGGACAGGGTGTGGGGTGGGCAGACAATGAAGAAATAGAAAATGTTGGGAGGAAAGGAGTGCTATGAAGAGAACTGAGCAGGGCAGCGGCGTCTGGAGTGCCGGGGGTGGGGCAGGGCCGTGAGTTACACATGAGGGTCAGAAAGAGCCCCGAGACAGGGAGCTCTGACGAACAACTCTAAGGCAGTGAAGACAGCCACACAGGTACCTGAGATGAGAGCGCTCAGTGCAGGGGCTGGAAGACGGGCACGCTGGGCCACGACAAGGCTCAGCCGGGGGCTCCTGTGGCTGCCCTGGAGTTGGCCAGGGGAACAGTGGGGAGATGTGAGGTCTTGAGGGTCTAGACTGTGTGGGATCTTGGGGGCCACTGTAAGGAATCTGGCTTTCATTGTGAGTGAAAGGGGAGCCAGCGATGGAAGGATTTAAGCAGAAGACACACATGATCTGACTTACACTTTTAGCTACAGTGCTGGGAACAGACTGAAGAGGTCTGGGCGTGCGGGGTGGGGAGGTGGGCGGAGGCTGGCAGGGTGATCAGGACGATTCTGAAGGCCAAGGTCAGGAGTCAGCAAACAATATCCTGCAGGCCAAATCCCAAATCCCACAGTGGGGCTGTTTACTGGATGGGGCCATGCCTGCTCATTTACATATCATCAGGGGCTCTTTGGCTGCAATGGTAGAGTCAGATTGGGACAAGTAGCACGGGGCCAGTAAAGCCTAAAATATTGACTACCGGGCCCTTTAAGGTAAGTGAGTCAATCCCAGCCTAGGAGATGGGGCACAGTGGTGGGGGGGACTGGATCCTAACCACGTTTTGCAGGTGCACTAACAGTCCTGGTGAGCTTTAGGCCCTGGAGAGGACTAGTGCTTGGGTCTCCAGCTGCTCTATGTGAGAGCTGGTTTTCAGCTGCTGCTTCTTTCCAACTAAGTGTAGGTCATCAGATCCCATGGGTGGCCCAGTCTGGGGCCGGCCCCTGTGAATGACGCTGTCTTCCTGCTGCCAGGCTGGTGTGTGGTCAGTTTAGAGGGCAGCCTTTAGCACCCGTGCCCTCCTGCCCCAATTTGAAGCCCATCGGCAGCCCCCGTGGGCTCCTCGACGAAGTCCAAGATAGTCAACCCTGCACGGGAGGTCATTCCCACATGACCTCATCTCCTGCTGTCTCCTGCCCCACACACCTCAGGCTGCTTGCAGGACCCACACGCATACCATGGTTTTCATAGCCCAGAGCCTGCCATCATCTGCCCAGGACGCACCCTGTTTAACCTGGCCCATCCATCAAGACCTTCTTCTAGAGCCCTCCTTGCCCTCCGGTTCTGGTTGGGCTGACGTCCCTGTCCTGGGCTCCCACACCATTACAGTAAGGATCAAACTGTGTAGCGATAGTGCGTTAGGTGTGGTCTTCCCTAGGACACCATGAACTCCTGGAAGGCAAGGCCCATCCAGAACCTTCTACTCCCCGGTTCTTGGCAGAGTGTGGTGTAGAGCTGTGCCCATGACAGGTGTCCTGAAAGCATGTTGAGCACTGGTCTCTCCTGAAACTGGGCCCAGGGCACCAGATAGATCTGCTCCCAAACCCTGAATGTCCCAGTACTCCAAACTCACTAAGCAGCAGCTGCTCTGATGGAGGAGAGAGCCCATCTGAGCATGACCCCAGCCCACCAAGCTGTCTATCCATCTCTGGGCTACAGTTGACAGGGCTGGTCACATCAGATTTATGGAGAAGCGACCTCAGTCATGCTGGGCCCCATGCTGCACAAGCCAATGGTAGGAGCGCAGTGAAGATTTGTGGATTAAAGAAATGACAATCAGGCCACAGCATCTGACCCCAGTGGTCACCCAGACCCTCTTGTTACGCCACCTAAGAGAAATTCAGTGAGATCTCTTCATCTCTAATAGTGTTCTCAAGACTGGATGGCCTTTGAGTATGAGCCAGGGAGCTTCAAAAAACACCAATGACCCTCTCCTCACTCTGATTTAACTGGCACTGAGCTTTTCAAATTCTCTCAAGGCGATTCTAGAAATGCGTAGCCAGAGCTGAGGGCCACACGCAGGGTTATGCTGGTTCAGCCCAGGGCCTCAGGCTGGAGAAGATCTTGCATGGGCTGGGACTCCATGCTTCTAAAAGGCTGTGCCTCTGCCCCCAGGAAACCATGAGGACAGGTCCTGTGGGATTCTCTGGCTGAGTGAAGGGGTTCTAGTTGACTGACTTTCTGACCACCCAGCTGGCCATCTCACAGAAGCCGTGGGGGTACTGGACTATAGAAGGACAGGTCCACCTGCTCACAGGAGCAAGGAGGTGGCTCAAAGGCCTGCCCAAGCTGAGCAGGCCCTATCACCTCTGGCAACAGGCGAATGAGGCCACTCTCCAGCCTGAGGTCGGAGGAAAACCCCCAGACACTGCCTGGCGCACTCAGCCCCTCTGCTCCTTGGGGATGGCACTGCTGTGCTTTGTTTGGATGGAGTCCTGACCAAGGCTCAGGGATGTGCTTACTCTGAGGTGGATGAAGTGGGGTCGGGGGTCAGTTGCCCGAGGGGTTTGTTGGAAAAAAGCCATGCGCCAGGGATAGGAGACACTTGCAAAGTGCAGTTTGGGGCTTCTAGCTGTTTGCAAATTAGAGGTCAATAAGAAGTAATTACCATCCCATGGGCTTGTTAGTTATGGGGTGCTGATCCTTCCAGCAGACCTCTGAGCCGTATCAGTAATAACAGAGGACAGGGAATAAGAGTAAAAATAACACAGAGAGGGAGGCTGGCAAGAGCAGGGGTTGGGGTCAGGCAGAGGTAGGATGGAACACTGGAGTCGCTGACTTGCTGTGTAAGTCTAGGTAAGTTCCTTAACCACCCTGGGCCTCAGGAAACTTCAACTGCAAAATGAGCAGAGGTCTGCCTCTCCCCAGGCAGGTTCAGAAGGTGAGATAATGAATCCATGGAACATGCTTGGTACAGAGCTGGAAGCACAGAAGATGGCCCATCGAGGGGAGCAATATCACTGTCACAGTGACAGGGAGCCTGCCCCATGTCACAGTGATGAGGACCCGGGGGAGCCTACCCCCGTCACAGTGACGGGGACCCGGGGGAGCCTACCCCCTGTCACAGGGATGGGGAGCCTGGCCCCTCACTCCGTGCTCAGCTTCCCTGCCTGGAACACCTTGTCACCTCCCACCCAGTCTGCTCCGACGAGTCCTCCTGTATCAGCCCATACCACCTACGCAGGGAAGCCTCCCTGATCCCCACTGGAGAAGACCAGGTTCCCTGTTATTAGCTAATCATTTGCTGGTACACTTATATGAATAATGCTGTTATTTTTCCAAGATTGCAAGCTCCATGTGGCAGGGCCATGAGTGTCTGGCTTGCTCATGGCTGTCACCTCAAACCCAACCCAGCACCTGTGCCTCAAGAGATGCTCAATACACGTATGCTAAACAAAGGACTTCCACAGAAGCCCATCTGTGTAGAGCCATGACAGCAACGAGCTGAAGAACTCCCCAACCTCACATCACTGAAGAGCTTAACTACATATTAGGCCAGCCCTAGAACCTTCCAGAAAGTTTCTAAATTCACCCCTGACCAGCAGACCTTAAATCTCCACGGCAGAGGCTCTGGTGCTCAGCGGGCACACAAGCGTTCCCCACTGCAGGTCAGCGCTTTATTATTATTATTTTTTTTTGTAAAAAGAGTTCTGGCTGAGAGCCAGCCCAGACTGCAAAAAGTAGGAGAAAAAGCTGTTGATACATCACACCTATTGGGCAGATGTCAATTGGCCTGGGGAAGCCTAGACAACCATTTAGTGCTGCCCGCCATGCACAGGCATCTCGGGCCTGATTTATCAGCGCGCTCTGACAGGCGTGCTCAGAAACCTCTTCTCGGCCCAGGAGCGAAGCCGGGCTCAGGAACCATGTGTGAGGGGCTGCAGTTGAGATCACAGTGTCCCAGCTACCAAATGCGGCTCCCCCAGGGCAAGGCTAGGAATGTCCTCAGGTGCCCAGGCCCTGAGGAGGACCCCGGGACACGGGACTGAGCAGACTGTGGGGGTGAGGGGGCAGAGGAGGGGATTTCAGCAGCACCACCAACCACTGTGTGAACTGGGGCAAGTTACTCAACCTCTCTGGGCCTCAGACTCCTCTGCTGTTAAGTAGGGGTAGTAACAGGGCCTTCCTCCCCAGGCTGTTGTGACCTGGATGTAGAGACACCTAGCCGGATGCTGGCGACGGAAGGCTCTTCAGGAAACCCTCTTCAGTGGTAGGTGAGCCATTCAGCCATTCTAACAGAGTGCAAAGCACCCCAGGGCTTCCTGGAGGTACAACATGGCTGGTCACCTGACCTCCAGGGCCTCAGCTTCCCCCAGCTCTCCCCCATGGCATTATGACAGTGTGAATGGGAAGTGCTTTGCTGAGCCTGAGGTGCTACATGGGGATGTAGGGGGGACAGCGCCATCCTCAGGAGCACATCTGTCACAACCAGGCAAGCTGCTCCCAAACCCATCACTGACCAAGGGGTCACCCACCCTGCCCCGGCTCTCAGCTTCTGGCGGACCCCGCTGGCCACCCCCCCAACTGCTGTCTCCAATGCACTCCCCACCCGGTGGCCACAAGGAGCTCAGAGAAACACGGATCAGCTCTGTAGTCCCCGGCTTGAAGTCCAGAGAGTTCGGATGAAATCCCCATCTCCCCCCAGCCTGCCACTCCCACCTGAGCAATCTTCTCCTCTACCCACCCCCTCTGACCCCCTGCATGCCGGTAGCACTGGGCCTCTAGGTGGCTTGCCTGTGCGCAACTGCTCCCCACCCCGTGACTTCTGGCACAGCGGACACCCCGTTTCTGTGTCTGCTTCTGCCACACGGGCTGCCAGCCGTACAGGGGCCAGGAACGGAGCTGCGGGATGTGCTCGGTGCGCACTTGCCAGAAGAATGCACAGTGGCTGAGGGGGCAATGGCTTTGGTGGCTCTGGCAGGGCGGGTGCCCGGAGGTCCCCTTGACTGGCAGAGCCTGAGAGCACCAGCGAGAACACTTGTGAGTGGCCTGGGGGGGCTGGGCCAGCTGCCCTGCAAGGGGCTAGAGCCCCGGCCATGAGGCCAGAAGCCCTGGCCTACCACCCCCGACGTCAACCTGGGCAGGCTGCTCTAGCCCTCTGGGCCCTGGCTCCCTCCTCTTCAACATCAGAGACTGTTACTTATGGGGCTGTTGTGAGGCCCCTTACAGGGTGCTGGCCCAGGGCTAAGCTCCTGCCCTCGGGAGGGAGGCTCTATTCTACAGAAGAAACTGAGGCTCAGGGGCCTTCCTGACAGCACACAGCTGTCAATGGGTAGGTGCCAAACAAGCAAGGGGGCTAACTCCAGGGCATGTGCCCCTACCCTCCTCACGGCGAGAGCTCCCTGGCAGGGCTGTCACGCGGTGTAGAGAGCGTGGGGGCATACTTGTGGCATATGGCAGATGCCCGAATGTTGGTAGCTTTTAAGCTGCTTGAGGCTGTGGGTGTCCCCGGAGGCATGAAGGGCCCCTCTGCTGACCCAGTGGGGACACAAGGCGGTACAGGGTGTTTTCTGCATCTGCTTTCTGCTGAGGTGGAGGCAAGAGGTCAGAGAGGGGACAAGGAACACGCCGTGCCTCCGCCGCGCGGGCACTGTTTCAGGACGCCAGAACGCTGCTCTGAGCTGTGGGATGTTTTCCTTGGGCATCAGGCTGGAAATCTGTTTTTTGTTTTTTGGTTTTTTTTAAAAAACATTTTTCCAGAATGCCCAAGATTTTATAAATGTCAACTATCTCAGAACATCCTGCAGGATACTAAGGGTAGGGGTGGGGGGCTCATTCCATCAACACCGACTCTTCCAGTCACTGGACTGACGCCAGGATTTACGAGGACCCCACCTGAGAGGCTGGAGTGTGCATCATCCCCAGCACCTGAGGCCCAACCGTCAGCCTGGGAAGTCAACATACTCAGAAAGCCACAACAAAGGGCGACTTGAGCTCACAAGCTCCAGAGAACCTTTAAGTCAACTTAGCAAGAAAGGAAAGAACCCTGAGCAAGAGATAACCTTTTTCTCAAGAAGCAGGTAGAAGCATTACAAAGGGCAGGAGTTCGAAACCAGACTCAGTATCTCTGGGACCCTGGGTAGGGGCTCTGCATGTGAGTCTCGCTTGTCCCAGCCCCAAAAGCGGGGTTAGTGACACGACAGTTTTTATACATTTCTCTCTATTTTTATATAAAATAACTCGCTTAGTGCCTAGCAAGCACACAGCATGCATTCAATAAATGGGAACTTCATCCCGGAGCCTTACAAAGTCTGTGAAGTTAGAAGTATACCACATATGGTATGCACCTGAATTTTTACCAAACCTGCACATATTTTCAGAGGAGTCATTGCAAATCATCCACCAAACTTAGTATTTCATGCAGTTGAAGCATCTAATGCCCAAATCATGTGGTGATTTCAGGGACTTGAGTTCATGGCAGGCAACAATGGAGACAAAGTAAAACAATTCACTGGCCTCGATTTGCTGGGCTTTGGGATATCTTTTTGCAATTACTCTGGGGCTCAAGGAACAGGCTGTTTAAGTGTGAAGAGATGTCACAAGACAGCCATTCCTGCCACACTGGGATAATATTGACTTTCGGCCCTCTGGGAATCTGAGATGTTGAACAAATAATACTCTGTGTTTCTGGAGAAAAGCACATTCATACAAAATGCCATGGCCGGACAGCCACAAATAAAGGAAGCTGTACTGAGTCATGGGATGCTGGCTAGAGAGAGAGAGAAGAACTGAAGAAAGTCCTAACCCCAGCGGAGATGCCGGGAGGTAGGAGGAGAGCCCATGGGGGGAGCCACCATGTCATCATGCTCTGTCTGCGACAAGCCAAGCAGAGGGCAGGCCAGCCCTTGGAGGCCCCGCACCCACTCCACTGGAAAGGGGCAGTCACCACAGCTCCTGAAGGCCTCCTGGACAGAACAACATCCCCAAGTAACGAGGATTTTGCTGGCTCACAAGTTGGGATCGTCAAAATGCCCTTGCTTAGAGACATGCACACAGAAGGTCTAGACAGAAAGTGAGACTCTTTGATAGCTTGCCTTAAACTAGCCCTGGGAGCCTCTCTCTCCCTCCACCCACATACTTCATTGGCCACCAAGTCCTGTTAGGGCCGCAGCCCTAGATATTTCTGGACTCGCTCCATGGTTACTGGCTCCAGGGAAATCCTTGCGCAACGGTGCGCAGAACGCTTGTTATTTAAGGACAAAAAATTGGCCCCAACCTGAACGTCCGTCAATGGGGGCCTGCTAGATAAACAGGGGTTTGCCCACACGACGGACTGCTCAGCAGCAATAAAAATGAAAGTGGGCACTCTTAGGAACTAACAGGAAAAAAAAAAACCCAAGGTGTACTGTTGAGTGAAAACAGTGATCGTTTGTGTGGAAAAAACACAAAGGCCTTGCGACACTGTAGTACTAGCAGAGGACGCACATACACAGGGAAAGGTATAGCAGGAGGCGCGCCAAGCTGAGGGAGGGAGGGCCTCGGCAGAGAGGCCGCTTCTCAGCCCTGCCAAGGGCACAGCACCACCCACCGTGCAGGTGCGGCGCACCAACCGAAGGGTGGAGCGGGCCTTCCGTCTCTCTTCTGCCCTTCCTGACTCCAGAGAGGCAAAACCCAAGTCCCCGACTCCTCACTCCTTGGTCTTAGCACCTCCAAGGGCACACTCAGCAGTGCCACTTAGTTGGCATCGCATCCTCTGGGATCCCAAGGCAGGCACTATGACTGGTCCTTGGGAAGTGGTAAAGTGGTTCTCAAACCCAGTTCCACAGGGGACCCTGGGGTTCCTGAAGCTATTTCACAGATATTTTAAGGTAAAAAATCAAATCAAGGTGGTCTTTTTCCAATTCACAGATAAAATAAAGGGTTAGGGTATTCTCATCTCTGGGTTTTATCCTACTAACAAGCCTTTGATCCTTGCCATTTGCTATCACTTGTCTGTTCATGAGAGCCGGTAGAACAAATGACTCAGCAGCAAAAAATAAACATCTATAGGAAAAGGCTCATAAAGTTTTTTCAAATTATTTTATGGGCTTTTCCTTTGGATGCATACACTTGTGTCCACAGAATACGGTCATGTTCTCTACTGGTTTCCATGCTCCTGGCTCATGCTATTGGATGGAATACAATAGTTCACAGGGTTCCCAAAGCACACCTGATTCCCAGGTGTTCTGCCCCCCAACATGGGTTCATGGAATGGGCCAGGTGCCTCCCTTCCCCGAGCTCAGGTTTCCTGGTCCGCCCACTGAGGAGTGGCACGGGCCTCCCAGGGCTGTCGCGTGGTTGCTCGGGAACTGTCCAGCTCAGGCAGACGTGAAGTAAGCGCTTGTGGTCAGTATCTCGGGGAGCGGGCCTGTGCTGGGCTTTGGCCAGAGATCTCTGCTCTTCTCTGGCCCTGGCTCTGCCTCTAGAAGCTATGGGGCCTCAGGCACATCCCAGAACGACAATCCTCATGGCCCTTTGGCAGGAGGTAAATTCTGCCCTAGTGTTTTATCAGCACCCGATGAGAAGTCTTTCTAAATGAGCAAATCTGTGCAACGGTGGTGTGTCTTTGTTATTTACAGCAGAAGGAGCTGCTGGATGATTAACTTTGTGCAAACTGATTTAACACGTAGAAAGGGAACCTATTATTTAGGGTCCCCAGGGTCAGCCCTGACTAATAACAATGACAATAAAAAATACCGAGAGCCTAACCTTCGCTGCACACTGCACACGCGTGAGGCGTCCTGCTAGGCACTTATGTGAATTAACTCCTATCACGCTCACGACAGCCTAATGAGGTGGGTGACATTTTCATCCCTGCTTTTTTTTTTTTTTTTGAATTGTGGTAAAATACACATAACCTAAAATTTACCATCTTAACTATTTTTTGTGTACAGTTCAGTAGTGTTAAGCACATTCACATTTTTTCTATGAATAAATACGCAGAGGGGGCGAACCAACCGGCCCAAGGCCACGTAATGAGTCTAAGGTGGGGCCAGGACTTGAACCCCAACTGTCTGCTCCAGGGCTGTGCTAAGCCGCCTGCTTCTGCTGACTCTCACCTGGGCAAATGCTGTTGCTGAGAAAAGAAACCTGAGACGGAGGAGTGGCAAGATCAATGGAAGAGGACACTGAATTTGCTTCATGGGCACCTCAGGGTGGAGAGATTTAGTGCATCCTATCTTCTCTTGGTGCTCTTCCTTTTCTCCCCACTGCCCTGCAATACCTGTGCTGGACCTGTCCTAGGAAGGCCGACAGTACCGAGAGCCGACAGGAGCCGCATCTGCAGGGCGGGCATGGGCGGTGTGTGCACACACGGGCACGCAGCCGTGCCGCTTGCTCCGACACGTGCCCGCCCGTTCTGGGCTGCCAGCAAGGCTGCCCCCGGGGGCCCGCCTGAGCCAACAGAACATTCCCAAGTGCAGCCAAGGTCAAAGGGCAGAGTGAAGCTGGGGTCTGGTCTCTTCTCATGCCCTCCAGCAAAGGCTCCCCGCTTTCTTGTCCATGAGCAACCCGGGCAGTGTTCCCTGCTCTCTGACATGCTCCACAAGGCTCCCGGGCACACAGGCGCTTTGACAGTTTAAGGTGGGTAATGACCCCGAAAAGTGAAGCAACACTCAATTCTTTGGAACTCTTTCCTCCTCTCTGTCTCCGCCCCCCGAGAAAGGCTCATGGGACCTGAAGGCTGCCTCTGCCTGTGTGCCCTGTTTCGCAAGAGCGTTCCTCAGACACCAAGTGCCTGTGTGTCGACTGGGATAGAGTCCAAATCTGGGGGCACGTTCCAGGTGAGGGAACCTTACGGGCCCTGATTCAGGAACGTGGTTCCTTGTGGGCTGTGTGCTCCCAGCTGGACAGCGTGCTCACTCGCCTTCTTCGTGGCTGCCCTGGGGGCTCCAAGAAGAGGCGTGGAAAGCAGGGACCCCCAGGACTCAGCTCAGGGATGATTTTTGCGTGGAACCTGATCCCCACATCCCCGACCCAACCGCTCAAAGGCTATTCTCTTAGACACGACTGCCAGAAAGCTTTGAAGAGAGCTCTAATCCTGCTGCTTTTGCACTGGCAAGATTTCTAAGTCTCATTTCTGCTTTTTGGTCTTCATGGACCAGGAACGAATCTCTACAAGGATGGGCCTTCATGTGCTCTACCCAGTCTGGAAGTGGTGGTTGCGGGGGTGGTGGGGGGGTGGAGGGGGGAGAAGGGTGTCTTTCCGTATGGCTGCTTTGCAGGCAAGCTGGGGTTTAGAGTGTGTGAGTGTGGTGCGTGGAAGACGGGAACGGGGAATGCTGTGTCTAAGCCAGGGCCACCTGAAGGCCCCCTCTCTAACGAAGGTCTGTCTCGCCAACCTCTGACAATCAGAGGTCGGTGGTAGAGTCATCAGGGCTTGGCCACCACCAATGCCAGCCTTGAGGCGAGAGGAGGGGGATTTAGAGATATGGCTCTCAGCCTGCCCTGTGTGAGCCCTGCAGCCTTGGTCCAAGCCTTGGCTTCCCGTATGTAGATCAGGACAAGCGCTCCCAGCTCCCAGCATTGTCCAGAGCATAGAATCAATGCATACTGAGCACCTGGCACAGTTCATTCTTCTGGTCAAACTCTATCCCGCGCTCCCAGAAGCAGATGATGTTTTCTCTCTGACACACACCCACTTTTGGAGCCAACAACGTGGTTTGGCCTGATCCTAGTGAGGCCTCAGGTGGCTGGCTGTGGGCAGGCCTTTATTTCTAAAATCAGAAAAGGAGAATTCCCTTCAGATGTGTCAAAGCGGAGTCAGGAACCGAGAGGCAGGCGGGTGCTGGTGGCAGCAGAAGGGCAGGCCGACCTGAGTGCACAGCCTCTCTGCGGGAGGGGCATCTGGTGTGACCTTGGGCAGCTTGTTTCCTCACAGGAACAAAAGGAAAATGGCAAAACCTCCCTTCTGAGGGTTGCTGGATCAAATGAGAAAATTGCATAAAGTGCTTAGCAGCTCAATACGTCTTGCTTAAAAATAAGTGAATAAATAAAGGCCTCAGGGTCAGAATCAAGTTTCTCTAAGTCACTGACCCAGTGGCTAGAGTCTCTGGCCGGGGAGCTGAAGGCTGGGAGGGGTGGCTAAGGGGGAGCGGGGTGCTGAGGAGATTGGAGGAAGGTGGCAGGGAGCTTCTCCTTCCGGCGGGACCCCAGAAAGGCCATTCTTCTTGCCTTGGGGAGCTGGAAGGAAGGAAGTGGCTCCAGTGTTATAATCAGAAACAAGACAAATAATGGGCCTAAAAATTTAGTTTCTGGGAAACACTGTCACGAGATGACATTAGCACCTAGTACGTGATCCCAGGAGAGAAGTCAGGACTGAGGTCTATGAATTAAACATTGATTTTTTTTTTTTTTTTTTGGGCTGTCAGTCCAAGGCTTCATGGTCAGCTCAGCTGGCTCTGAGAACACTGTAATCTTCGCATTCTTCCTCAGTTACTCAGCTGCCAAGGGTTGGCCCTGGAACCGCGCTGCCTTTCCACAGAACTATTAAGTGTTCTGGGTCAGTGACTGATAGGGCCAGTTTGTTTGCCTTTGATAAAGATAACACTTGTGGAAAGCACAGCACTCCCCCTGTGCTCAGGGATTTACATGTTTGCTCAGAGACAGATGGTGCCCTGGACCCAGTAGGACATGGAGTCATGGGACAAGAAGAGAGGAAAGCAGAGCTTGGCCCTTGCGGGATGAAGTCTGACTCTCCAGTTGGCATCCTGAGCCAAATGGTGCAGGTGCCAGAGCTGGGTCTGAGCAAGACAGCAACGCCCCTGCAGCTGGAGTTTACAGGCTGCTGGGGAAATGAGACACTGAGCAATTCATCCCGCCCAGCCTCCATCTAGCAATCCACGTCCCTAACCCGCCTTCGACAGTCACTGAGCACCTGCTCGCTAAGTGTCAGCAGGGGAGGGCAAGACAAACAGGAACCCCAAGGTCTTCCACACGAGTGCAGGGCAAGCGACACAGACGACATATGGGTCAACTTCAGCTAATGGCAAGGGCTCTGAAGACTGTGGGAAAACCATCCCACTCGGATGTAGATATTCCAAAGAACTGGGAGCAGGTGTTCAAATAAAAACTTCCACATGCACACTCATAGCAGCGCTGTAAGCGCTCGCCCAAAGGTGAAAACCAGCCATGTGGCCATCAGTGGGTGAAAGAATGGATGAATGAGATGTGGTCCATCCACACAGTGGCTAGCTCTGACACAAGCTACAACGTGGAGGAACCTCGAACATGTGACGCTAAGTGAACGAAGCCAGACACAAAAGGCTACGCGACGTAGGACATACGTGAAACGTCCAGAACGGGTTAAGTCCATCGAGACAGAATACAGAGCAGTGGTTGCTGGGGGCTGGGGAAGGGTGAATGGTGAGCGACCGTTTGATGGGAACAGGCTTTTATTTGGGGGGTGATGAAGGTATTGTGGAACTAGCAGAGGTGGTGGTGGCACAAGACTGCGAATGTACTAAACGCCACTGAACTGTATCTTTTCAAAAGGTTTTATGTGAATTTCACCTCAATTAAACAAATAAAACCAGTTGCTGCACAGAGAGGGCCTGGGGGGTGTCGGGGCCCCCAGCAGAGGCCCCCCTGAGCAGGTATCTAAGCAGAGTCCTGAATGCTGAGAAGGAACCAGCCACATGGAGGGCTCCAAGCAGAAGTCTGGATTAGAATTGGGAAGGGCGGGGGCTGGGGGCTGAGCAAGAGGGACTGTGGAGTTCTGTCCACCTCCATGTCACCATGACCTGCCAGGTGAACACCTGTGAGCAGCCTCTGGGCCAGGAGGAGTCCAGAGTGGGGGTTAAGGCTGCCCTGGGAGGCTGAAGTCCTGGCCCTCTGACTGGAGGCTGCTGCCCACGCCTCACACGCCCCCACCCCTCCACCCCCACCCCCCACCAGGGGCACTTCCAGGAATGGCTTCTGCTCTGGGATGGGCCGGTCCACTTGGGTGTTTATGGAAAGATGCCTCGGTGGTCTAGTTTTGGACACCCCGCCTCCCTTGGCGGATTCTGGCAATCAGCTGTCACCTTGGGTTGTTGGGACAGGTCCCTCGAGGGCACAAACCATGGAAGGCTGCATCTCAAAGGCCAACTCTAGAGCTGGTCGTGCCTGTGCACCTGGACACGCTGTCTGCTGATGACCCAGCCACCCCACCCAGGCATGCACCCAAGCCTCTACCCTCGTGGAGTAGAACTTTCTGCAGGGGAAAGAGCCATGAACATGAAATCAGCCAATACAGAGAATTTGTGATTTCTCTCCAAGCCCAATGGAAAAAGAAAAATACACCGAAGTGGCTAGTCGCCTAAGAGCCCTGATTTATATTCTACTTTAGTATCTCTTCCAAGGAAATGGAAGGTACATTTTCATCAAATATAATCATTTACAGCTTGTAAAGGGGGGACAAACTGCTCTGTGATGGCCACCTGGGCTACAGATGAAACGGAAGATATGTCATAACACAGCTAGTCCCTCTAGCAGTCACCCCGAGGCAGGTGGCCAGAACTGTCTTCCCTACTGGGGATTACCCCCTAGGCGGGGGTGAGGGTCCCACACAGCCTGGAGTTGTGCAGCCGTGTGGCCTCGGGTGAGGGACACAGAGCAAGACCATTCCCAAAGTGGGGGGGGGGGGGCGACAGGGTTGCACTCACGGGCTGTGGATGCCATAGCATCAGAGGCCAATCTAGGCCGTGCTTCTGATGACCCCCTCTGGCCCCACTCTTTGGTTTTTGAAAACTTTCAAGGTGAGGGTGAGGAAATTCATGAGGTGCAACCAACCGAAATCTATCAGGTGAGTGCACTTGCCCGCCCCGGATGCACAACTTGTTCACTCTGGTGACGGAAATGAAGCAGAAGAATGCTTAAGATCTTCTGGGGTCTCCATTCTCTGGTGTCCCTTCCCTAGTCCAAGGGCCACGGACTAAACAACCCGAGGTCTAGGGCTCCAGAGAGAACTTCGTCTTCCTGGTGTTCACGCAGGAAGAAGGCATTAGTGGGATCTGCTCTAAGGCTGTGCAAAGCCCAAGTGTGGGCTCATTCTTCATCCAATAAATACTGAATGAAGGCACAGTGCTAGGTGCTGAGGTACAGCAGTAAACAGGACAGACCAGGTGTCCACAGAAGTGACCTTCTCCGTGTGGAAGAAAGACCGCAGCCTGGTACCCAAACATGTCATCCAGGTAAAGAACTGCAGAGAAAATAAACCAGGCTAATGGGATGGAGGAAGGAGGGGTGGATCAGGAAAGGCCTCTCGGAGGAGGCGGCATGCAGACTGAGGCCTGTGCAGTAGGAAGAGGCAGCCACACATAGATCTGGGGAAGAACATCCAATGAGGAGGCCCTAAAGCAGGAGAGAGGCCAGTGACTTGGAGGAATGGTTCTAAACCATAGTCTGGGGAACCTTGGGGCCCTCCCAGGGTCAGAACTACTCACATAAAAATAATAACAAGAACTACTCACACAAAAATAGTAAGACAGCATTTTCCTTTTACGTTCACTCTCCCAGGAGTATACGGGGGAGCTTTCCAGAGGCCACACAGTGTATGCTATGACAACAGATTGAAAGCAGAAGCAGATGTAGGAGTCCAGCTGCCTTCTATTAAGCCAGATATTACAGAGATTTGCAAAAATATAAAACATGAAGTTTGTGTTTTGTTTTTTTTTTTGCTTTGGAAAACAGTTATTGTTCATTAAAAACTATGTTATTTATATTTACATGTGATAGGTGTATTTTTATTTAAAAAATAAATATGTAAATAGTTAAAGCATTTCTCAGTTTTAATTTGTACTACCTGAAATATTAATAAATACAATCCATATAAACTCTACCTCTTTGGGACCCTCGATACTTTTTCTTAAGGGTCTAAAGGGGATCCTGAAGCCAAAACTTTGAGAAACACTGACTCAGAGGAGCAGCAGGGGCTGGTACGGCTGGGGTATGGGATGGAAGGAAGTGGTGGGGGGGCTGCATCTGAGGGGCCAGCTGGGGCCAATCTCATAACAACCACACAAGACCGAGTGAGAGATTTGGATTTTGTTCCAAGTACAACGGGAAGCTGCTAGAGGGTTGCAGAGAGGGGCATGATGTGATCTGATTTATGTTCTAGAAAGATCCCTCTGGCCAAAGGGAAGAGGTGAGGCTGGATGCCTGAGAACACCGAAGAAGCTCCTGCATGATCTAGGGTGAGGGCTGGTGGCCAGGACAGGGAGAAAAGTTGGGATGTACTCTGGAGGCAGAGGAGGCCAGTGGGGATGGGACGGGAAAGAGGAGGATCAAGGATGATTCCAGATGCTGGGCGGCTGTGGGGCAGGCTACAGAGATAGCAGGTGGTGAGGAAGGGCAGGGCGGGGAGAGCTCCCCTCCCTCTGTCTGAGTCACGCTGAGGCTCACGGATTTCACTTGCTCTCCAATACAGGCCATTTGGGGAAGGCAGCAAAGCCTCTCTCCCCAAGGGCCCAGAGCAGTCACCCTTGGGGGCACAATTGGGGTGAATGGCCCACTCTCCACCCCACAGCTGAGCGGCACTTCCAGGGGCTGTCAGGGGCGAGAGACAGGGAAGGGGCAGATGGCCAGTTTCGGCAGCTACCTTTGCCCTGCCACAGTCTCAAATGGCTCAACCTCAAATACCCCAACCCTGGGACCAGCAACAGGATAGAGGCATTCCAGCTATGCCAGCACCCCTGCCAGGCAGGCCCAGGCCATGGTAGACAGGACCATACCCCCAGCACTGGATGACCTCACTTCTCCCCTGGAGCCCAGGCAGGGTGGGAGAAGTTAGCAATCAGGCATTATAAAGCCTTCTGCAAACAGAGAGATGATTATGCAGATGCCGAAGAATGTGACATTTGGCTCTAACTATTTATTTACACTTGCCTTGTTCCAAAAAGGATGGAACGGAAATAAGGCCTAAGGCCGGGGTTTTTCTCTTAACTTAACCCATTCATTCCCGAGATGAAACCCTAATGACCCTAAAGAAATGATTTCTTAATATAATGTCTGATGTCAGTTATATCTCAATTACAAAAATCACAAGGCAGTGCTTATAGAAATGTTATAAAAATTATAACTGTGTGTAAAAAAAAAAAAAGAACGAATGAAAGAAAAAGGAATGATTTCTTACCAAGCCAATCTTTATTTAACCCAGACTCATGGCCATCATTTATATTTACTTAGCAACCATCCCTACAGAACGTGAAGAAACCTGGACAATTTTTAACAAAGAATCCTCCAGGGGCGCCTGGGTAGCTCAGTCGGTTAAGCATCTGACTCTTGGTTTCGTCTCAGGTCATGATCTTGTGAGATCAAGCCCGGCGGCGTCGGGCTCCAAGCTCAGTGCAGAGTCTGCCTGACATTCTCTCTCCCTCTCTCTCTGCCCCTACCCACCCCTCAAATAAATAATCTTAAAAAAAAAAAAATCGTCCAGACCCTGGAGTAGGCACAAATCATCTCCTATTTCATAGCTGAAAATGGAGGTGGTGCCACAATCGTTCTTATAGACCAAGACTGGTTTCAAGGATGGAAACAGTCACAGACTAGTGGGTGGCAGTGTGAACCGGCACACTTTTCCAGAGCGCACGTTGGGACTACATATGTCAAGAAGAAAAGCCTCCCCTTCGACTCGGCAGACCCACTGCTGAGAATTTATCCCACAGACACTCAAGATTTGCAACAGTTATATCAAGGCCCCAAGGATGTTCTCTATGACACTGGAAGAGCAAAACACTGGAAATGACCCAAATGTCCATCAATGCAACACGATATAAAAGATTTTCTGGTCCAGCCATACAATAAAATACCATACAAGAGTTAATTATTAATTAGCATGAAGTCAATCTATATGCATTGACGTGTAACACTGAATTAAGTGGGGGGAAAAAAGGCAAGGTGCAGAATTACATATATGGTATGACCCCATGTGTAAAAACTGACAAGAAAAAACATACATGGCATAAAATGAACATTTCTAAAATGATAAGCAAGGAACTGGTAACAGTGATTCCTTCTGGGGCAAAGCTGACTCACTTCTCATTTTATCACGTCCTGCTTGGGTTTTAAAATATCATATACTTACAGTATATATATTTCTAAAATAAATTAATGAAATCAAAGAACGAATATAGGATAAATCACAGAGTGGAAGGAAAAGAAGGACCCTGATTTTGGACAGGTCCTTACGGCCGCACTTTAAATCAACAGCTGTTCTTAAATCGATAACTGCTTTCAAACACATTTTGCAACGTATCAATTGAAGTTCGAAACCCCAAACGCTTGCAGGGGACAGCCTGGACAACTTTCAGAAGTTTTGTAATCAAGGGCAAGGTTCTCTTTCGAGGGATCGGGGTGCACATGGATTGACTTAAGGTAGACGCACCAGAACAGGAAGGGGAGAGCCCGCCGGCCCTTTTGGAGAAGCAAGCTGCCCTTGCACTTTCTCTTTGTGTTTCTTTTTTTGGGAGGGGGGTGGTTTCAAGATGAGCATTGGAGAGAGTGGGCAGAGGTGCCCCCAGCTCCCGGATGGAAGACCCTGGCACAGCCCATCGGGAGCTCTCACTTCTTCAGGGGCTCTAAGAGGAACCATGCATACTGTCTCTCTAGTCATCCTACATGGAGAAGGAAACCACTCCCCCACAACCTCATTACTAGCAATCTAAGTATTTCCAAGAAATTTCCAAGAAACTTCTTAGTCTTAATTCTGAGAAGTTCCTCCACATTCCCAGAAAATCTCTGGAAAACCAAACCCAGGCAGCAGAATACCAAAGAGAAAGCCAAGATTTATTTCTAGGGCTTGTGTTTCATCCTGTGCCATACTTTGATGAATCCTAAGAAATGGGTGCTTCCAGCCGAACGGACTCTGAGAGGCGCAGGGAGGCTCGCTCGCACAGGCTCCACAGAGAGCAAGCCCTGGAGCCCCAGGCGGGGACGAGAGGTGGCGCAGGGTCGGGGCGGCTTACCTGGCACCTTGTCCACTGACGCGAACACAGAGCGCTGCACCGTGGGGTCGCTGCTGCCCCGGCGGCACTGGTCGTAGAAACGGAAAGGCAGGTGCTGGGTAGAAGAGGAGGAGCCAAGTCTGAACCCCAGGACTTCGGTCGTCGGCTGGATCGGGAGGTCCAGGAGGGCTACGTTCAAACAACACCGTGGTTCATGCTCATCGCGCGGGCCGCGGGTACAGGTGGTGGGCTCTGGATTGGGGGGGTGGGGGGCAGCACGCGCAGCCAGAGTGGCCGCGGCTCTACCAGGCATATCACTCGGACAGTGCCAAGCAGGCAGCCAGCAGCCTCAGGCTGGGGAGACCCAGGTGACCCCAAAGATTCCGCCTGAGCTCAAAACACAGCTGGTGCCTGGCGAGGGATTCAGAGATGGATGCCGGCCAGTCTCCGCTCTGGATCCTTGGCTTCCGCACGCAAAAGACCCTTGCCAGGCTTCACCACGGGTGTCATTTCAGACCCCAAAGCAAACGGGGCCAATTCTGCCCTGCAAGTTCCCATATGTACGTGCGCATGGGGAAGAGTGTGTGAGGGTGAACCTACCCGTGTGTGTGTGTGTGTGTATTTATGAGCGTGTGCTTATCTGTCACACTTGCCGTCTTCCCTGGCATAAACCAATCTCATGATATAGCAATCTGGAGGAGCTTTTTAAAATCAATTTAAGGAATACCCAAGGCGTTAGTTCGAACAGCCACTTTATGGCATAACTCTCAATTTTCAAATGAAATATCTACCCTTCGTGCCAGCGGTGAGAAATTGCTTTACATTAAAAACAACAACAACAACAACAACAACAACCCTTCTGAAAATAAATCCTCAGAGAAAGGACTGAATGATTTAAGTCACTTTGCACATTACAAAATGCTTCTGTAATGATTTCATAGGCCAAGTTTCAGCTAAGTGAGAAATGAAACAGGGACTGCCTGGGACGCAGGCCTGGGCAAATCAATAGGGCAGGCACGGCAAAGAACCGAATCTGGCATGTTCAGAGGACCCAGCCCACCAAGTGTTTATTTTTCGGTAATCCCTTTAGAAGGCGCCCCTCCTCCCCAAGCCGGCTGGAAATCCTCCCAGCAACCACACCAGAATGACCATCGGTGCTTGGACTGAAAGGCGTTGGTGTCTGGAGAAAGACTATTTATAATTTGAGCAGCTAGATAGAATGCCTTTCCCTGAGGGAATGCCGTGCTGTCAGCCCTGATGAATGGAACGCCCTCGTTTTAGTGCCTTGATTTCTAAGAAAGCTCGAGCCTTCCTGCAAGGGGCAGCATTAGGCCTCCTCACAAATTCACCACAGTGCCTGTGACGCGTACACCGACTTCCGAGTTTAGTGCTGGGTCATCGTGGCCCCCTCACCAAGCAGGGCTGCCTCTCACGAGAGCTGGAGGGAGAGGGGGAAGGGATGAGCTTTAGAGTCAGAAGTTCTGCATTTGGGTTCTGCCAACTCGCTGCTTGTGTGACTCGGGGCAAGTCACTGAGCCTCAGTTTACTCTTCGGAGAAATGGGCAAAACAGACCCTACTAATCTTAAGGTTAAGGATCAAAGGTAGAAGAGGAATGTCCAAGCATTTTTAAGTATAAGCTAGAAGACTCCTGTGTGCCGGAGAACAGCTGTCCCACACGGACACCTGACTGCTCATGGCCTCTTGCTTGGTTAGGGAGGATTCTCCTTCCCTTCCATGTAGCCCTAGAAACTCTCTAGAAATCGAACACCTGGGGAATGAGGAATTCTGAGCAGATTCTCTGTCCTTTCACCAGAACACAATGAACTCCTAAACCATAGGTGTCCTTTTCTAGAGGTCCATGTGAGAGCCCGAGGGCTCCAAGGACAGCTGCCAGAGCTGGCCACTCACCGGCTATCCTCTGCATCTTCATGCGCCTCGCCTGGATGCGGCCCTTGGCCAGGCGCTGCTTGGCAATGATGCAGCGGATGTGGTCCGAGAACACGAAGGTGGCCTGGAGAATCGGGAAGGGCTTGGAGTGGGGGCTGGACGCAGGCTTGTGGATGGTGATGTTCAGGGCGCGGCTGTCATCTTCCACGCCGGTCACCTGCATGTCCTATAGAAGAGGCCAAAGAAAGGGTGGTTGTGAGGTTTAGGAGGAGGGCAGCGGCTTGGAAGCTGTGGGGTCTACATCTTATCAAGAAAGGAGTTCCCCAGGGCGCCTGGGTGGCTCAGTTGGTAAAGCGACTGCCTTCGGCTCAGGTCATGATCTGGAGTCCCAGGATCGAGTCCCGCATCGGGCTCCCTGCTCAGCGGAGAGTCTGCTTCTCCCTCTGACCCTCCCCCCTCTCGTGTGTTCTCTCTCTCAAATAAAAAAATAAAATCTTTAAAAAAAAAAAAAAAGGAGTTCCCCAAATTCACCTTGGCTTTTGCTCTGAAGGAGCAGCCTCCCAAGCCTGAGTCAAGCATGGGCCCACACCAGACCAGGCCTCTCGGAGAGGACAGGCAAAGGGAGTCCATGCTGGCTGTGAGGGCTGGGACCCTACTCACGAGGACCTGAGTAAGCTAGTGAATAAATGGGTGCCCCAGCCTCATCAAGGGGCCATGGGGGCTCAAACAGTCAGACTCCAGCAGTTCTGACTTCTGAGAAATGACAGATAACAAACCAAAATGCCTATAGCCATCTGATGTGATCTTAGATATATTCACGCATCTACTGACCAGCTTCTTCCTGGCTTCTCTTAAGGGGGCATCCCTGGCACCCATTTGTATGTGTCTGAAGAATTTCTGGTCCCTAAAGGAAAATGCTAGCCCCGAGAAAGGGATAGGGAGGACCATTTATCAGGCACATGAAGAAAGCTGCATTTCAAAGGTGCAGAAGAAAGCCCGCGCACAGCAAGTGTGCTAAGGACGGATCCCCTCTAAAACCTCAGAGTGGATTCTGTGCAAAGAATCTGCTTCCCACAAAAGTTTGAGGTGACGCAGGATAAAGGCCTGAAACAGGAGGCAGACGCGAAAGTCGGACGTGCTACAGGAGCTGGGGAAAATGCTAAGAGCCTCCCCAAGTGAGATGGCTGCTGTTTGTAGGCGTTAAATCTGGCACAGACTCTTTGGAAAGAAAATCTGCCTCAGAATGTTGCGGTGGGGGATTAGATGAGATATTACACATTTAAAGCGGAGAACCTGGCACACAGAAATGGCCTGACAAATAAATAGTAACTACTGGAAGGCGACCAAAAGGAAAGGTTTATGTGCCTTTCATTGTCTGATGGAGGACATGTATTAATCCTTCGAGGGAGAAAAACACTTTCCTGACACTAAATTCTAAAGGAAATTGATCCTAACTCTAGATAAATAAGAAGCACTAAGTCATCTAATGGACAACCTCTTACACGGGAGTCCTTTTTTTAAGTGAAAGATTTTTCATATAGTTTCTCACATCACCCTCTGTAAAAGACATTTTTTAAGTGGAAAGATCTGGAAAAAGAGGAGGTTGGGGAAATAGCATCTTCAAACACGTGGGCGGCTCCCTAAGAGAGTGGGATGCTGCCAGAAGGTCACACTGTGCAGAGGTGGACATGGGTCGGCCTAAGCAAGACCTTGCCAGCAACCAGAGACCACCCAGCAAGGAAATGGGCTGCCTCAGAGCAGGGCATGCCTCAGGCCGGGGAGAGTTGACTGGACGCTCAGGGACTGGGGGTCCTGACAGGGGACAGGAGCTGGAAGGCTGTCTTCAGCACTTCTGGTTCTTCACTCCCTTCAGTTGATGAGCTGGCCTAAGTCACCCATCAGGCAGCCACACATTGAGAAAACCCAAGTCCCAACTTGGTGTTTGGCAGTTTAGAGCCCATCTCTGCTTTCTAGAAAGGGGGTGAGGACAAGGGGACTCTCGTGCATTGCCGGTAGCAACAATCACTTGAGAGAGGAATTTGGCAGCATCTATGAACACCAAAAATAGGCACACCCCAACTTCTTGATAGCCGCCGAGGGAAACCCTTGCTCAGGAAGGAAGGACGGTTCTGTTCACGGCAGCACTGTTTGTAAATGGCCACAGCCACAGGGAACTAGCTAACTATGCCTTGTATGGTCACGCAGCAGTTAAAAGAATACTAGTAAGTCTGCATATACTAACATGGTCAGCTCTAAGACACCTATTGAATGAAAAAAGAAGAGTTTAGAACACGTTCAGTGTGACATCATAAAACACACACATACACCCCCTCTCAAGTATGTGTATACAATGTTTATAAAGAGTACATGTAGTTGTATTTATATGTGTATTTGGCAGAGCACCGGCTCTGGAAGGACCCTACTGACAATGCAGGAGAAAGTTTAAGAATTGAGGGTTTGGGTCAAAGAATACTTGACCCTTGTCTGTGCAGTATCTCAACTTTTTTTCAATGACAGTCTGTTCACGTATTCCTTGTATCCTCAGAAATTAACTGTAGAGATGATTCTTGTGTGTGTGTATGTTCGTACAGCCAATCAAGAAGAGCTTCCAGAGTCCTCAGCCGTGATACCTGCAGGAGGCCTGCAAACTTGACGACGCCCCAGCCAAGCCTGGACACGTCGGGCTCCACTAAGCTCATCTGGTAAATATCGACAGCCAGGAAGCGCTGGACCATGCCGCCGTCCTTGGTGATCACGGTGCACGCGATCAGGTCGCTGTTGTCTGGGGAGAGGGAGAACAAAATGAGGCGCAGTCTGGTGGCCCAGCCTGATGGAGACAGGCTCACAGGCGGACTTGCGTTCTGGTGGGCAGCAGAGTTTGGTCAGAGCCGAGGCTCGGAGTCGCATACCCCTGGGACTGAGTCCCTCCTCTGAGTCATACTGGGCAACTTTTTTTTTTTTTTTGGTAACCTTTCTGGGTTTCACATTCCTCATCTGGTAAATGGGGATAATGCCCACCCCTCTCAAAATGATAACTGAATGAAGTACATAAAGCATTAGTACATTTACTGCACATGAGGCGCTCAAACTGTAGCTAAAAAACCAACAAACGGAGAATCCCTGTTAACATTTCAGTGCTTCCTTGCAGACAAATGGCGGTTGACAGTTGTGGTGGTATTTGCCTAAATTAAGCGAAGACAGGAAAACAAGAGTCCCCTGCTTGGTTATATAACCATCAAGCTTCCAATCTTGTGTCTGGCACCTTAGATCCGAGCTTTGCACTAGATGGTGTGTGATCCTGGGCAAGGCATTTGGCCCCCATGAACCACAGTTTTCCATCTGTAAAATGGGAATAATCTCCCTTCTCTTGAGATGTTTGGTACTTTAAATGAGAACAGATTGGTAAAGCATTTAACATAGAATCCTTATTGTAATCCTTCTCTTACTTGGAAATTATCCCCACATTCGATATCTAATTTAGTGCCTATCCTTGATGGCTTTGACATCACCAGAGTAACACAGGACCATGTCTGTAATCTATGGTCTGCTTTGTATTTCCTCCAATGGAATCCTCTGCCCCATGTTTGGGAAAAAAAAAAAAAAAAAAAAAAAGCCAAAACAGGAAACAACCTAAATGTCCCCAAATAGGGGAAAAAGTTATGATTTTTTTCCCCCATCACATGCAAAATTATATACCCATTTAAAAAATATGTTTAACCAAACTGTGAACAGTGGTTGCCTATGGAAAGGGAAGTGAGAATTGATGGCGGGAGTGCATGTATGGGGTGGGGGTATCAATGGGAGAACTTAAATGTTTGTACCATATACCACTGTATTCCTTGAAATTATTTTACAATGAGAAGGTACTCAAGATGTACTTTTGAAGTACATATTAAAAGCCAGGGGTGCCTGGCTGGATCAGTCAGTACAGCATGTGACTCTTGATCTCAGGGCTTTAAGTTCGAGCCCCATGTTGGGTGTAGAGATTACTTAAAAATAAAATCTTTTAGGGCGACCTGGGTGGCGCAGTTGGTTAAAGAGCCGACTCTTGATTTTGGCTCAGGTCATGATCTCAGGGTCCTGGGATAAAGCCCCGTGTTGGGCTCCGTGCTCAGCAGGGAGTCTGCTTAAAGATTCTCTCCCTCTGCCCCTCCCCACTCAAGTGTGTTTTCTCTTTCTCTAAAATAAGTAAATCTTTTTAAAAAAATGCAACACATATTAAAAACCCAAGTTCAATCCTATTTACAAATAACAGCAATGACATTGGAAAAGACATTAAAATTTGAAATGAAGGATAAAAGCTGTATTATTGTGATTCTGCTATGTTAAAAACAAAAAAAAAGTATCCCTACAAAGAAAATACAAGTGCAGAAACTAAAACTGAAACATTAGAAGAACTTTCTGATTAGAAGAACGGTACGTGGGCTTTTTTTTTGAAGCAGCTTTACTGAGTTATAATTTATATACCATAAAATGCACCCATTTTTAAGTGTACAGTTGGAGTTTTAGCAAATTTACAGCTGTGCATCACTGCATTCCAGCTGTGGGACACCTGTGTCACCCCAGTGAGTTCTGTCGAGAGCGCTGTAACCAAGTATTTGACTTAAATGTATTGGTGGTGAGTGGGTCGGGGAGAGGAGGGAAGGTAACACAGACAGTAGAAATCCTGGCCCCAAACGCAGGTGATGACAAACCTGGGCTCAGGTATTCCCCAAGGATGCCCCCCCCGCCCCATTTTTACTTTTCCTTCAGATCTACAGAGGATAGGTAAGTCTCCTCTCTCGGCACCACCTCCCCAAATACAGCTCAGTTTAATGCTCTGAAGGCTAATCTGTTTGGGATTGTGGCTTCATGGGGATGTCTTCTGGTGTACCCTCTGGGCTTTTAATAAAGCTTCATGCTCCTGTGTGTTCTCCCCGGGGCAAGCCCGCCTAGGACGGCGAGCAGCCCCGTGGCAAACACCAGCACCAGGCAGGATTAACTCTCTGCGTGGTGCTTTCTTCTTACTCTGTGGCAGGAATGTTCCTCCCTTTCCCAATGACCCAGCCAAGGACCTTAAAAGATTTCTAAAAATGATGTCATCCAGAATGTCTGGTGAGTACCTTACTGGAAGACAGGTAACACTCTGTATTCAGAAGTAAAGCCAGCCTCTTCACTTTTACCAGCATGTTCTCTGGGGCACATGGTTTATTCTCTTTACTCAGTACTTAAAACGTTTTCCTCAATGACAATCTTTTATCTTTTTAAATAGAAAACAAAACTATAATGGATGCTTTTTCTTTCCTTTTTCCATTTCTCTCCCCCGCTCCTCACCTTCCCCTCTCTAAGCAGGCCTCCTAGGATTTCTTCTCTCTTCCCATTCATAGAAGATATGCCCCTGAGGGTGTGACCAGGGAAGGCAGGGAGGCCATGGGTGTAGATGTCAATGGGGTTTGTAGGTAGGCAACCCCCTCATAAAGCCCGGGGACCTTAAAGGCTTCAGGGGGGGAAAGAAGACCCACCATCTCCACCAAGAACAAAAAAGGAAGGACAAAACCCCAAAGCAGACCAACTTTCAGAAATGCAATTGAGAATCAAACCCCCATGAGGGATTTCATAAGAAAACGAAAATGCAAGCGTACCCAGGGAGCAGTCCCCAGGGAGCAGGGAGGGGAGCTTTTCAGAAGCTTTGGGGCAGTTGCGGGGGGAGGAGGGGAGAAAGGAGGCTTCCTCCTGGGAGACCAGGGAATTGTCCTAGGCACTGTCCTAGGGAATGCTGGGCGGGGGGGGGGGGGGGGGGGGTGCTCATCTGTGGGCCTCTCGGTGTCATCTCTGGGGAACTCTTTCCCCACCTCAGCCCTCAGCTGCTCCCACGCTGGCTATGGACATTCCCTGTGTCTGCTCATCTCTGGACGGCCATAGTGTCTTGGGTGGAGGAGGACCCAAGGGAGAGCTGCTGAACAGAACCCAGTCCCACCCACAGTCTAGTGCTATGCCAGGAGCCCTGAATTTCGCTCCAAGACAGAGGAGCCAGGCCAGTGCTGAGGTACCAGGAGGGACGTGGGGACAAGGGGAGGACTTCCACGGTGTGAGGGTCTCATGAGCCTCCCTGCCTGACTCCCAGGAGTGGCCTGTGGCCTGCACACTGGCACTGCCCAGATCCCGCTGCCCATCCGAATCTGCAGGGTCCCTCCCCCATCAACTTCACTTCAAAAGGGGTAGGGCCTAGGATTCTCGTTTAAAAATTTACAGAAAATTGTCAGAAGACAATATAGGAGAATATCCATGTGCTCTTAGGGGCAGGGAAGGGTTTCTTTAAAAAGAAGTAAGAATCAACACATACAAAAAAATAAACACGAGACTGGGAAACTGATTACATCAAAATTGAAACTTAATGCATATATAACAAATGACTTTACAGACTCAGTGAAATAATTGGAAAATATCTCTAAGAGCCAAAGATCTCGCAGTAAATGTGAAGGACTCCCACAGGCCATTCACAGATAAGAGAATGGAGACAGCCAATGAACACACACGAAGGTGCTCAACCTCCGAGGAAACAGGAAAAAATTTAAACAAGATCTCAACCTTCTACCCGTCGACTGGGAAAAAGAAAGGTGTTGGTGAGGACACAAAGAAGCCGACATTCTCAAACACTGCTGGTAGGCGAATAAGCTAACATAGCCACTTTGAAGGGTACATTAGCATTGTTTATTTAAACTGAAACTTTCACACCACATGACCTGGCAAGTGTAGTTATGTTCCCAAGAAAACACACACAAGGGCCAAGAGACGTGAACAAGGATGTTGACAGCAGGATTTGGGTCTACAGTGACCCAAATCTCCCACAACAAGGGAAAGCCTAAAACAAAACAAAACAAAACAAAAACGCACATGTCCATTCAGTGCAAAACCAGCGACAACAAGGAATGACTTAGATCTCCGGCTATTCCAACACGGTGAAGCCTCAAGGATATACTGCGGAGTGGAAAAAGCAAGCTGCAGTATGACATGTGCAGCAGAATGCAATTTGTATAAAATCAAGCCTCACAGAACCAGGCTGCCTATTTTCTACGGGTTCCTGCATGTGGGTGTAAAAGAGAAAGTTAAGAAAATGTCTGGCAGGGTACATGGTGATCGCCTTTTTGGAGGAGATGAGGTGGGATTAAAGGTGGGGGGGTCAAGGTCATGAGAGTTTAAATGCAATGTTCTGATTTTTCAAAGGAAAAGGAGGTGTGTTATCTGTGCACTTACGATTAAACAAAGAGAAAAGTGAATCTCTTTCCACACTCCTACACAAAGGGCCTCAGGTCCTTCTGGGGCCCAGCAGGGCTGAGCTGTCGGCCAGCCGGCTCTGCCTGATCTGGAAGGCGGTGGCCATCTTCACGAACAGCGTGACGGCGGGAAGCTGGGTCTCTCCAACAGTACCTCTTGGTACACAGGCATGCACATTTCCAAACTGGCCAGACGTGTGTGAGCTGAAAAGCTCTGGCAGCAGGTTCAGCAGACCTGTGGGGGTCAGGCATTGTCCTAGGGAGCCTGACTGAGAAGAGCGGGGCTTGGACCTACCTCAGGGGCCTCGGGCCACACGACACCGTGAAGACCAAGTCTCCACACCCTACAGGCAGAGCGATGGGATGTTTCCATCACACCCCAGGACCCCGGAGGTGTGGCATGCCTCCCAGCGGAGCCTCACTACAAGGAGAGAGGACACGTCCCTCCTACTCCCCCAGCACTGCCTTTTGTGTCATTTATTTGAAAGGGAGAAGATTTGCCATTTTATTTTATTTGAAAGTATTTAGATTGTCATTCTCTTTGAATGCACAACACATTCCTATGCTCCCATTTAAGAAGGTGTGACATTTTTTACAGTGGGTGATAAGTCTCCCCTGTCGTCCCCGCCAGAGGCAACTACCATCCAGTTTCTCGGCATCCATCCCCTGTGCATTTCTAGGTGGAGCTATGTTCTCCCCGCCTTGCCTATCAACAAAGGGTAGCATGCCACCTGCTCTGCCTTGTGCTTTTTTGCCACCTAACCGTGCGTCTTGGTGACACATGTGCACACAGACCTGCCTCACTCTTGGTCACAGCTGCACTCTCTCCCACTGGAGGATGACTCTCAGCAACTGAACAGCTCCCCAGCTGAGGGCTACTCAGGTTAAGCTTTTGCTGCAAGAGACAAAGGAACCACCTTGTTTGTACACGCATGTGAGAGTAAATCTATGGCAGCAAAGTAGGGCTTGTGCTACCTTCTTCTCTTGAAAGCACTCATGTTTTGCTAAAATAAATTTATTTTAAAAGAAAATGTCGGGGGCGCCTGGGTGGCTCAGTCGTTAAGTGTCTGCCTTCGGCTCAGGTCATGATCCCAGGGTCCTGGGATCGGGTCCCACATCGGGCTCCCTGTTCCGCGGGAAGCCTGCCTCTCCCTTTCCAATCCCCCCACCCCTGGCTTGTGTTCCCTCTCTTGCTGTCTCTCTCTCTCTGTCAAAATAAATAAATAAAATCTTTAAAAAAAAAAAAAAAGAAAATGTCGTATCATGACCATGAATGAAAAACCAGAATTATTTACTATTAATAAAACAACCACGAAAACAGATTAAGACCCTTTCTGTTTTTAAACTGTAGCTGAAAGCGGACTCTTTTGATAAAAAGAGAGAACCAAGAGTTAGAGAAGTTCTAAGACAAACCAGAGCCAATCTGAGGCCTCCCTGATGTAATCGAAAGGATCAGAGAGGCACTGAAATGGGTTTTCTTATGGACCACTCTTTCCAAAGATGGCCAGAGCAGTATCTCCCGCCTTACGCGCTCTTCCCATCAAGTGCTGGGGTCCTATCTCCTGGAACCTTGGTGGGCCTCTGTGATTGCCTGGACTAATGGAGTATAGTCGATGTGATCCTATGTGGTTTCCGAGGCAAGGTCACCAAATGCTCTTGGAACCAACACCCACCATGCCGTACGGAAGCCCAAGGAGCCATGGAGACATGCGCAGGGACGAAGCAAGACCTCAGGCCCAACTTGCCAGCCCCCAGTTGATGCCACGTGGAGCAGAGATGTGCTGCCGCCGCCGCGCCCCACTGGGCAAATTAATAGATCTGTGAGCAAAATGAATGACTCTAGATGTTCTCAGGCACTACATTTTAGGGTGGTTACTCAGTGGCTGAGAACTGCAAAAGTGATTGTTGCAATTCACTGTATTTTAGTGCTGTATCCAGGCACACCTGAAATGTTAAATTCTTCCAGCACCACCACGTCATGGAAGACTAATCTGGAGAAAGAGCTCAGGGCTGGCCATCTGGAATGCAGAAAAGGTTCTCCAGCGTTTCGTGGGAAGAAGGGAAAGGAAAGGCAGCCATTTTCCAACAACAGGTGAAGGCGTTGACAGAGAGGAGGAGAAAAGGAACAAGCATGAAGGAGCCACCTTACCATGAAGTGCAGACTCGCGAAAAGCATCCTGGGCTTGCAGCCATGGGACCTGGGTTTAAATTCCAGCTCTGGCACTAACAACGTTGTGACCCTAAAGCCACTCCCCTTTCTGGGTCCTGGGCTCCTCCCTTATGAAACTGAGACCCGAGCCCAGCGGGGCCGTTGAGCGGACTAGAGAGAGGCCCGGAGCCATGCCACTTGCAGAACCCAGGGTGCGTCATGGGACACAAGCTGTGTGGCCCTCCCCAGCAGCAGCTGGAGCTTGGCAGCACCCTGACTTTCTGGAGCCACGACTCTCTACTCAGAGCCCTCCTGCCCGGGGCAAAGTCATGCTTTCTGAATGCAGGCTCTAGACTAAGCAAGGCTCTTCAGAGGGAGAAAATGAATCATGGTTTTTGGTTGTTTCTCAGAACTCCTGCAGGATCATAGGTAGGTGAGCTACACAGGCCCGTGGCCTCTCCGAGGGGCCCCTGCCCTGACCCCTCACCCGTGGTTGTCCCACCCACCTCGTCCCTCTCCACCACATCGACGCAACTCACCCCTGACTGTGCCCCAGTGCCCGCCAGGCCCCAACATCCCGTCCACCCCTGCCTTCCTGGTTGAGGCCTGCTCCCTATCTAGACATAAGGCCCCGGAAGGCAGGGCCCCGGCCAGTCGCTTCACTGCTGTACCCCCAGGAGGGTTCTGGGCAGCACCAGGCACAGAAGCATCTGGCAACAAGCCGGAGCGACACTAATGTCTTCTGGTCCTCCTGTGTGGAGGCAGAGGACTTCCCAACCACTGTCATTCCAGCCCCCGGGCTGAGGCCTTCCTCCACGGCTCCCTCTGACAGGCTGTAGCTCATTACTGAGCGATAAATGGGGCTGATTGACTTTTGCTGGATTTAAATAATCCCTTCATATAAAATATGGATGCCAATACCGTAATTTAATTCTTGGCGTTGGTGGCTCCAAATGCATTTAGAAGCGAAGCCTTTATCCTTACAGTGGGATTTCTAGGCCAGCTGAATTTCCAGAGCTTTGAAATCCGATACTCTGGGCTTTAGGGTCAATTCTTGGAACACCACCACGGCTGGAGTTTAGATTAGCAAATCTGTAACACTACCAAGTCTCCCAGGCGCATGCTGTCAACCAGAGGTCAGGAAGGGCTTAAAACAGGGAACCTGGATTCCCTGAGAAAGGCAGGCCACCGTGGGATTCCTCGATACTGGGCCCATCATGAGACTTCACAGCTGACAGGAGACCAGGATTTCTTTGTGCACAGAAAGCCACATGACTGCTTTCGCAAGGAACGTGTGGTTCTGCTCCCTGTGTGCGTCCAAGCGAGGGCTCACTTTCTTTATTTTATTTTTTTAAAGATTTTATTTATTTATTTGAGAGAGAGAGACTGAGAGAGAGAGAGCACATGAGAGGGGGGAGGGTCGGGAGGGTCAGAGGGAGAAGCAGACTCCCTGCTGAGCAGGGAGCCCGATGCGGGATGCGATCCAGGGACTCCAGGATCATGACCTGAGCCGAAGGCAGTCGCTTAACCAACTGAGCCACCCAGGCGCCCGAGGGCTCACTTTCTATTCCAGGATCTGTATGTGTGCCGGGGGTTAGTGAGGGAGAAACTATACCGGCCCATGGGCCCTCGCAGAGCTAGCTACGACAGCGGGATCTCGGACTCTCCCTGCAGTTGGTGGCTCTGTCCAGTGGGGATTTGGTGTCACAGCAGGCTTTGGTTCTCTACAACCACATGCTGAAAGATTGTCGGGGTACAGCTGGGTTTTTGGATAAAGGAGCCTTTGGATAAGGGATCCCAGTCTTATGACTGCAGCTGGCACCGTAACAACCTGTATGGAGTGCTTCTCAGCCAGGTGCTGAGGTCCCACCCGACACATTCCCGGGATCCTGTAAGGTGGGATCACTGATCGCACAGGACACAAATGCGGGACAGCAAGTAACACCCAAGGACACAGAACTGATAATGACACAGTGAGATAGGAATCTGGAGCACACATCTGACCTGAACAAGCTGATTGTAACCTGGGGTCTAGTTGTCTGGATGGAGCCCAAGAGAGGAGCGACCCTCGTTTTCCCCCAGAGAACAGGGTGCACCTGACCTGGGCTAGCTCTTGAGGACACAGGATGCCGGCTGGCTCTGGCAGGGGTAGAGTTAAATGGCCCAAGCTCTCAATAGGCAGGCCCCAGGGGTTCTGATCTCCTGCTGACTTGGCTCCTGGACTGTCCTTGCCAAGTTTCCCCGCACCGACACTTGGCGGCCCTCTCCAGTGGCAGACCTAGGCCCTTCTCTAGCTTGGGGAAAAGCTGTTTCTCTTCCACCCTTGAGGGTTCCCCTTCCTGGCACAGAGGGAAGATTCAGGCTAGGTGTTCGTGCCTCCCCTCAGGCTCTGTTCAGGAGCAGGGATATGGGGAGAGCAAGGCAGGTTGAGCCCACGGGCTCCTGGAGCGTCCAGACTCATAGACAGATGACAGCCCTTTGGAGCTGTCTGACACTCTGGGAATTGGCCTGTGTGAGACACAGAAGGTACTCTGTGGCAGTGAATAAAGCTCTGACGGTGGTTCCAGGGAAAGCCAGCCTGGCACGGCTCCCTGATGACAGAATGCAACCGAGGGGAGAGGCCGTAACTGGCCAGTAAGGCACGGTGGGAAGTGACTGATGACTCATCAGGCTCCACTTGGCTCTCTGGCGGGGCTGGGGGCAGAGGCAGGCAGCTGCATGGCGAGGCGGTCAATCTAAAGCCCGGTGGGAAGGAGCAATCCATCTCCCGAACGCCACCACTCCATCAACATCCACTACCAAAATGACAATGACAGCTGTCTTGAAGCAAAAGAAAGTTACTCTCACAAGTTTCCTCGGGAGCCACCCCGAGGGCTTTGAAAAGGGAGTCTTGTCCTGGGGAGAAAGGCACCATGCCCTCGTAATTTCTACAGACCCACTCGAGGACGATGGTCTTGCACCTGCAACCCCAGCCCTTCTCGAGCCTGATGCATGCCAGGGGGAGACTCCAGGCACGGCCCGTGACGTTCTTTAGTCCGAACAGGAACGAGACTCAATTGCTCCCACTTAGGGTGCAAACAAGCACACTCAATTAGGTTGGCTGTTTCTCCTGACAGATCAATCTTTTGAAGAAAATTAAGTAACCGTTTCTCCATCAACCCACGGACAGCTTATGGGTTATTTGCTCCAAGTAGCAATCAATTACTTTGTCTTCTTTGAAGCTCCCTAAAGCTTTCCTTCCCAGCACAGCTTGGGGGCTGTTGTAAAGTGCGAGGCTTCCTGGATGGAGAGCAGGTCTTGGCACATTTCTACTGCCAGGCGTAAGAGTCAGCTCCCTCCAAGAGGAAAGGGGAAAAAAAATGTACTGGTGCTGGTCCTCAGGAACAGTAATCAGGGACGCAGATACTAGGACGTGCGCTAGAATCCGGATGCCCAGGGAAACTGTGACCTAGTGCTGGCTCCAGGATTTCTAGAAACCCTAGAAGAGGCTCATATTCCACTTTCCAGTTTTGTTTTGTTTTTTATTAAAGATTTTATTTATTCATTTGAGACACACAGAGAGAGAGAGAAAGCATGAGCAGGGAGAGAGGCAGAGGGAGAAGCAGGCTCCTCGCTGAGCCAGGAGCCCGATGTGGGGCTCGATCCCAGGGTCCTGGGATCATGACCTGAGCCGAAGGCAGACGCTTAACCATCTGAGCCACCCAGGTGCCCCACTTTCCAGTTTTGATGACCCTGGGCACGTGCCTTTGCTTCAGTTGCCTCATCTGCAGACCAGGGTAACAGAACGACTTTATAGCTCTACTTCGTGCTATGCATGCTGATGTGTTTAGGGAGAAGGGTACTGATGTCTGCAATTTACTTTACTTTGTGATGCATCAAAAAAAAAAAAAAGAAAGAAAGAAAGAAAAGAAAGGGTTGATGGGTGGAGTAGATAGGTGATAAAACGAGTGGAGGAAAATGTGAGCAGGAGAATGCCGGCGTTAGATACAGTAGAAGGCTGGTCGCTGTACAATGCATTCAACTCGGTGGTATGCTTGACTTCTTTCAAAATAAAATGGTGGGGGGGGAAACGGACCTATTAGGGCTGTCAGGGAAGTCACACAAGCCCACCACAGTGCCCGTGACACTGGGGGCCAGGCAGACGGTGTCTGCAAGGCGATTATTTACTCTGACCTTCTGCAGATCACACCTTGCGTGATTACTACAGGATCTCCTCGCTGTAAAAACCTGTTTGGCTCCCGAGTTTGAACAGTGGGAGTTTAATGGGAAGAGTTTGGACCGAGGGTTACCTATGGCGCTCTCTCTAGCGATTCTTAATCTTGCAGAATCTTAACATCGCCCCGTGGATTCCAGGGCCAGCAAGGATGCTACATGGATGCTGACTTTGTTGGTCTGGGTGGGTAAGTCTGTGATGTGTTCGTTTGGCAATTATTCAAGCAATGAAGGGTCAGCGTCTTGGTGCCTGTCAATGACCAACTGGAGGGAAGGTACTGGTGCCATTTTCAGACAGGGAAGCCTATGGCTTGGGGAGGCCAGCCCTCTGTCTCAGGTGCCCACAGGCTAGGGACAGTGCTGAGCGTGAGCTCAGCTCCATCTGCTTCCAGAAGAGGGGTTTTCCATGGTTACTTCCTTTCTCTTGCTTGAAAAGCACATGCCATGTCTAGTAAAATAATGTGACCTATTTTCACAAAGTGGCCAAGAAAACCCATCACATGTCTTCATCTCCCCCCACCCCCTTGAGAATTTCAAGAGTCTTTGTTCTTGGGAGAACAAAGAGTGAGAGTTTGATGTTTCTTGTTCCCTCCAGTCTAGACGGGTGCGGGGCAGCTCCCTGTGACTGGCCCAGTCCACATGAGGACTTTCTTGCCACTTGCCAAAGCTTTATTCCCCGGTCCTTCTTTGTACTAAACAAAGTTCACAGACAGACAACTTGGCGAAAACGTAATTACCAGAAACAGAATCCCAATGAGCAGCAATTCCAAGTAGAGCCTGGCATATCCTCTTATCAAGTGACACGCAGGCTGCCACCAGAGGTACAGTGATCTGATCTTTATAATGCCTTGGTGACCACACTTATCTCTACACCCGCTCTCCCCGGAATGCCACATTTGCATAGCACATTGCATAATTTCCTCTCTGCAAATGGCCCTGTTTAGCATGAGTAAATAAAGTTACCTAACTCTGAGACACCCGAATGGAATACTTGAGATTTCCAAGAAAAGATTTGAATACCGAAGCTCTTCACTATGCAAGGCAAGACAGACTAACACAGAATTGGCTTCTGACTTTCGGTATTGCTCCCTCCTTCCTGCTACTCAGCAGCCTGGCAGCTGATGAAGGAGCCATGTACCCATCCCCCCCCCACCCCCCCCCCCCCTTGATTTCTCTGCTCTGGGCCCCTCCACAGGATGTGGTCAGGTTGACCTGGGCTCGAATCAAGGCTCTGCCTTTCCCTTCCTTCTGCTGTTCCCCCACCTGCCTCTTCACCCAGTATTTGCCTGGTAGCTACGAGGTACCAGGCACTGGGTTATCTATCCCTGTGGAGGGATGAAGGAGGTAGACACATGCCTGCCCTGGGTGACTTCCTGAGCCTCAGTTTTTCTCCTCATCTGAAAAGTAGGCTCACCACTTATTTCATAGGGATCCTGTGAGGAGCATAGGAGATGAGGTACAGAAAAGTCTTGTGATTTTTCTCTATGAACCACTGTGTGGGTGCATCATTCTCCCCCCAGATAGAAGGTTCTTGAAGATAGGGCCAAATCTTCTCTTTCCCTTGATACTTCATCAGGAAAGTGCACAAGGTACAGCTCCTGGCCCAGTGGATTCTCCCTCCTTAGGCTGAGGGGGGAGGGGGTCCTCCTGGCAGAAAACAGGAGCTAGAGCCTTTTCCCCAAGTATGAAAACCTGGGGGGTTTACATTGTTAACAACGCTAGGGAAGGCATCTGGGGGGCATCCGTGCACCCACAGATGCTGGCTAGACTTTAGGGAACTCTTCTGGTCAATGGCTCTGAGCTTGACCTTCAAGGCTTTTCCTGGGTGGGGAATGTTCTCTCTTGATAACATCCCACCCAGACCCTGGATCCAACCAGGCCAGTAGTGGAAGGAAAAAAAAATGGATTTTGTAGATAGAATCATTTATACCCACTTTCCCCTTCACGGTCCCAGATTTTCCATTCAAACATTCCTGGGGCACTTTTCCTCCACGCTAGATCCTGTGCTTGACAAAGGGGGCCACGGAGATGGACACGACTTGCCCCTCGGGGGGCGCCTGGGTGGCTCAGTTGTTAAGCGTCTGCCTTCGGCTCAGGTCATGGTCCCAGGGTCCTGGGATCGAGCCCCGCGTCGGGCTCCCTGCTCAGTGGGAAGTCTGCTTCTCCCTCTCCCACTCCCCCTGCTTGTGTTCCCTCTCTCGCTGTGTCTCTCTCTGTCAATTAAATAAATAAAATCTTAAAAAAAAAAAACCAAAAAAACTTGCCCCTCAGGAGCTCTTGCTCAGTGTGACAATTGACAAAGGCCATGGCAGGGGAAGAAAGGCTGCAGAAGGCCAGAAGAGGGGCACCAACACAGCCCAGGCGTCAGGGAAGGCTTCCTGCAGGAGGCGACATTTTAACTGAATTCTGAAAGAAGCCAGAAATTGGCCTTTCAGGCCAAATCAAGCCGTTGCCCCTCTCTGGAGGGCTTGCAGGCTCCTCTGATACTTTCTGACCCTTCCCGGCCTGGGACTAGCTTCCCGTTTTCCACTAATCCTTTGGGGTTTCCAGGCTCTGCATTATTTTGGTTGGAATGGCACGCATTTCTTTGCCTATCACTTGGGTCCTCCCTCTACGTCTGTCCCTTCTCTGGATGCTTCCTCTTCGCATCCCAGAGAGGCACAGCCTCCCGGTGAAGAGCACGGGTGAGGGACCTCGGCATGCTGCTGCCTACCCTCTGGTCCTCAGGTACCCCAGCCAGCAGATGGGGTGATAACAGCCCTTTCCCCATGGGGCTGCCATGAGGAGTAAGCAATACTCATAAAGTGCTAGAACAGTGCTTGGCACTTAGGAATCAGAGAATTGCTCTGAATTCGACTCAGCAAGAGCAAGCGGGGTTTGGTGAGAACCATGGGCTGAGAGCGCGAAGAATCCCAGCTGGGCACTTAGGAGGCTGCCGGGCCTCAGCTGAGGCAATTGACCTTTCAAGTTGGGCCCTCAGTTTCCTCCTCTCTCAAATGAAGAAGAGGTTGGGACTAAACCACACGCCTCTTTTCTGATGGGAAAGGTCTAAATTTCATACCAGGGGACACATTTATGGCCGTTTGGCAGAAATTAGTTCACAGAGTGAATGCTTACCGGCATAGCAGTCTGATTTTTAATTAGCTTGTGGGAATTCAGTATACTTCAGACATTAAAGTAAAATATGGGAGACCTCTGGTGGAGACAAGCCATACCTTTGGGCTTAAACAAAAGCTGTATACTTCACACAGCAAACTGCCTGCTTTACGTCTTTAATCTCTAGTGCTCAAACTGAGTATCAGTAAACGTTTGGCACTGGAACAACACTTCCAAAGCATATGATTTAAAGTGATACGGTTAATAGGAAATGAAGTCTTATCGGCCTAACTCTGTATAATCCAACGCACCCAATCGGATGGACAGCTTTACGTTACTAAGCTGTTTTAAGCCAAATAAGAATCGAGAATCTCAACTGTTTTTCCCTCTGAGTTTTCTTAAGAGTGAACCTGAACATGAACTATGCCATTAAATTCATGAAGAACAAAATAAGAAAGGGAAGTCATTCATTCATTCTACTTCAGTCACTCAAGGGGAGTGGGTCCTTACACAGACTCTGGAAGGATGTGGAGTCAGCAGAGGGAAGGGCATGTGTCATGAATCAGAGATGGGTGAGAACACGGTGAGTATGAGAACTTCCGTCCTTCGGCGGGGCTGGGGTATGTGGAACAAGGCAGCGGGCACTGGTTGCCAGGGGGGGTGCGGTTTGAGCCTGTAGAGGCCACGGGCTCATCAACAGGGTTGTTTATTAGGGTCATGCCAAGTAGTGTAAACAGATGTCCAGGAAATGGGAACTAAAGGAGCGTTGTCATGGCAACTAAAGGTTTTGCCTGTGGTTATTTACTGAAACTTCATTCAGGTCTTTAATTGGAAGTATATAATTAAGAGCCAGTCTGGGTCTTAGAGGACACATGAAAAAGGGCTTACTAAGGACATAAAAAAATTAACAATATTTCCCGATCATGGTTTTTTTTTTTTAATTAATTCAACAAATATTTACTGGTCTGTGCTTTGTGCCAAGCACAGTCCCAGGTACTAAAGATGCAGGGGTGAAAAAAAAGGCCCCTGCCCTATGCAGCTTACAATCTGGTGGATGCAGACCACAAATAACCAAAATAAATCTATTAGTACGAATTGTGCTAACACAATGGGAAGGTAATGCTTAACCTGCTTGTACAGAAACTGTTTTCAAAGGTTCATTTGCAAATCCGGAGTTAAAAGAGGCTGGTTTCCTAAGTTCCATTTGCAAATCCTGCAAATATACTTTTCAAAGGTTCCACTTACATACGCGTACCTATGCTAATTACAAATAATGACGGTTACAGTTTATCGAGCAGTTTTATAAGCGCCTGGCTCTGTGCTGAGCCGTCAGGACAATCCAAGGAAGAAGGTACTATTACCTGCAGGTCACAGACGAGAACACAGAGGACCCTGACGGGGTTCCTGACTTGCCCAAGGTGGTGCTGCTGTGATTTTCAGTCAGGTCAACTCCCGGGACGCCAGGCAGGAGATGCCCAGAGTGAGTCAGGTCCAAGTTCCTCCACACACTTGAAACCAACCCCTGGTAGTTTAGAAAAGACTCTGTGGGTCACACTCTACACTCAGTTACATGAATCGGGCCCGGCTGAGGACACCGAGTTTGACCTCAGGTCAGTGCTAAGACACAGCTGCCGTGACTTCATTTTGATCGGGCTGTGGGAACATCACTGCCTCCTGCTTTGCCGATTTCTCAGCAGAGAAACTCTGCCATCAGGGAAAGGTTAGAGAGAGACAGAGATCTTGGCAGGACGGTAGGAAGGAATAGGAGGCGGCGAGAAAGCCCAGCTCCTGGGAGCCGAGAGCCCCGCAAACCTACCCCCTTGGTACCGCGCGGCCGGTGCTGAAAACCCCCGTGCCTTCTTGAGCTTGGTGCTCAAAGCATGTTCTCAGAGCTAGGACGCCAGAGATCCAAACTTGTTAGGCAAAAGTGGAAGGAAAAGAAAAGGCAGGCATTGCCTTCTTTATGTGAAGGCTAGCCAGGTTGTCCACTAGAAAGAATAAAGCACAGGCGGCGGAAGGAAGGGCCAGGCTGCGGAGGTCTGCCTGGACGCCGGGCGGGGGTGCAGAGGCAGCTCCTGGAGCCGGGCCTCTAGCCCCCCATGACTCACAAGCCCCACTGTTTCTACTGGCTGCCATGTGCCGGGTCCTTACACACGGTCCAGGCTCTGGGCCTCCACTTCCCCATCTGTAAACAGGGGGGCTAAAAGCATTCAGCTCCCAGGCCCTGGGGAGCAAACCAGCAGAGAAAGGGTCAGTGCCCAGGAAACGGTACCGTTCCCATTAGCTGCTTCACCCGCCTCCAGGCCACAGATGAGGGCACTGAGGGCTCAGCAAGGTTAAAAACACGGGAGCCAGGATTCGGAAAGCTTCCAAAAACCTGTGCTTTTCCTGCTTCCTGAACTGAGCCCCACCTGCCTGCCAGATAGTGCTGCCCCAGAGAACCTTCTGCACTGACGGGAACGTTCTGCGTCTGTGCTGTCTGGCACGGGCGCCAGAAGCCACCTGTGGCTACTTCACTGAAAATGAAATAGAATGAAAAGGTTCGGTCTTTGTTGTGCTAGCCACAGAGGACTGCTGAGCATCTAAATGGGACTAGTGCAGCTGAGGGACAAGAGCTTTAGTTTTATTTCATCTTAACGCTATTCTAGTTCACTGACTCAAGATAGCTACATGCAGGTAGCGGAAACCAAAGAGAAAGAGGAGCCTGAGCTCTGTGTGGGGCTCTAAGAAACAGCCCCACTTCAACTCTGGCTAGGAGCTCAGGAGAGCTTGGTGACAGGAGGCAGCGCGACCCTAGGCGGGGGCCGTGCTCCCTGATCTAGAAAGAATGGGGTGCTCTGGCCATGCACACTCCTGGCCCTCGGCACACTCAGTGTGGGAGCCTTAGCGCCCGTGTGTCGTCCTGGCCCCATGGCCCCTGCAGGTCCGATGGAGGGACACGTCCCACACAGCTCTCTGGAGCACGAGGGATGACTATAAGGCGACAGGCACTACACCCTTTGCCTCACTTCTGGGTGGGGCCCCTCTTGAATGGCCTGCTCTCCAGTGAGGCCTCTGGGTCTTCAGGGCCTGGGCGTCTCTGTGTCCTGGCCCCCACATGGGGCCAGGGCACAGTGTGGGGGCAGGAAAGGTCCACGGAAGAAATGAGCTGCGAAGTTACTCCCACACACCTAGCACTTGGAAGGGACAATGGAAGAGGCTGCGAGGAAGACACATCACCTAGGGAGGTCCCCAGTTCTGCTCCTGGTGAAGGCCACTGAGAACCGGGGGCCCCCAGGCACTGGGGTCAGCAAAGATTTCAGGACTCTGCACTCAGGGGTAGGCCCAGGAGACCTGTCAGAGCCCCAGCATGATTACAAAGGTCACATGGAGGCTCGGCGCTCATGGCTCTTCACCGAGAAGCTGCGGCCGGGCCCACCCTCCTTACTGAGGAGCCTGACTTTTCTCCCAGGGGCAGGGGACTCCACAGAGACACAGGCCAGGAGGGAGATACCTGGTGGCACCTGAGAGCAAGAGGCTGACTGTCCCTGGGTCTTCCTGTCCTGGGCATGCACAGGCAACCTTCCCAGCATGCAGGCTCACCAGGCCCTTCCACAGAGAGGAAGCTGAGCAGGACCTGGCTCTGACACTCTACCATCTCCCTGAACTGGCTTTTTTTTTTTGAGGGTAGACACTGAGCATCCTGTTAGTCACTGTTAAGAGGCCTCAGTTAAACCTTACAATAGTGGCTCCCAAACTTGGTTGCACATGGAATCACTTGGGGATTTTTATGTATTATTTTTTTTAAAGGGGAGAGGGGCAGGAGGAGAGGGAGAGAGAGAACCTTAAGCAGGCACGGGGCTCGATCTCACAACCCTGAGATCATGACCTGAGCCAAAATCAAGAGACGGATGCTTGAAGGACTGAGCTGCCCAGGTACCCCGCACTTGGGGATTTTTAAAAGCACGGGGTGCCCTTTTAAAAGCTGGGATGCCCAGCTCCCACCCTGGACAGTGATTTCACTGGTATGGGGCGTGAGCTGGGCACTAGGAATCTACTCCGCAGCAAAGCTGCAGACCACAGCCTTCTGGCATCGCCTGAGGAGGCCGGCACCCCTCCCCATCCCCCTGGTCCAGCTGCGGAGACACACTTGGCCAAGGCCACACTTGACCAACAAGCAGTTCAGCCTTGATGAAGAGGCTTATGCTCCCACTATTACAATGCAAGGAACTTGCAGCCCACTGCCAAGTCAAAACAAAACAAAACACAAAATCCCTTCCCTCATCTTATTCCGAGACACCGAGACACCAGGGCAAGATGTTTCAGGTCATCTGCAAAAGAGATGTCCAATGGGGCCAGAAAGCTGGTGAGCTTCTCAGGCGCAGGGAGGTTCACTGAGAAAACACAGGTAAATACAGGAGGCCGTAGTCATGCCATCCCAGGTCTGATGGATTGCTTACAGCGTCCTTGGCAGTTAGCGAGAATAGCCCTGAACTCGGTCCTGTGTATCAGCACTCCCTGCCGTTAACGATTCAGGTAAAGACGTAAAATAATAGGGCAGGGCATGAAACTAATTGAGCTAAGCCTTCTAAAAATACTTCTGGTACATCAAATTCAAATGAAAGATTAACACACACAATGGAAATATTAAAAGGCACTTACAAGGGCCCCCAGAACACAGTGAGGACGTAGAATCTGTCAGGGGTGAGGAGACTGATGAAATCTTTCAGATAAGAGAACTGGTGAGTGACATGAGGCAATATCCTTACAGCTGTGAATGTAAATCAGGAAAACAGCTCCTGGTTACTCACCCCACTGGTCACACTGCCACGGCCTTCCTGGAGGGCAATTTGGCAACAGGTATAAAGAAAACCTGCCAGCTGGGCTTGCCCTTGAACCTGTGTGTCCACTTCTAGAACTGCATGCTGCGGCCTCACAGAGATTCAGCTACAGGGATGTTCAGACAGAGAGAGGAGGGGAAGAGAGGGAGGGAAAAGAGAGGCAGGAGGGGGGGAGAAGAAAGAGAGGGGGAGATAGATTGAGGAGGGGGAGGGAAGGGGGAGAGAGAGAAAGACAGAGGAGGGGGAGGGAGGGAGGGAGGGGAGAGAGAAGCAGGGGGGGAGAGAAAGAGAGAGAAGGAGAAGGGAGGGAGGGGAGAGAGAAGCAGGAGGGGGGAGAGAAAGAGGAGAGGAAGGGAGGGAGGGGAGAGAGAGGCAGGAGGGGGAGAGACAGAGAGAGAAGGGGAAGGGAGGGAGGGGAGAGAGAAGCAGGAGGAGGGAGAGAAAGAGAGGAGGAGAAGGGAGGGAGGGGAGAGAGAAGCAGGAGTGGGGAGAGAAAGAGAGGAGGGGAAGGGAGGGAGGGGAGAGAGAAGCAGGAGGGGGGAGAGAAAGACAGAGGAGGGGAAGGGAGGGAGGGTAGAGAGAAGCAGGAGGGGGGAGAGAAAGAGAGGAGGAGAAGGGAGGGAGGGGAGAGAGAGGCAGGAGGGGGAGAGAGAGAGAGAAGGGAAAGGGAGGGAGGGGAGAGAGAAGCAGGAAGGGGGGAGAGAAAGAGAGAGGGTGGTAGGAGGGGAGGGGGGAGGGGGAGATGAGGGAGACAGAGGAGGGGAAGGGAGGGAGGGTAGAGAGAAGCAGGAGGGGGAGAGAAAGAGAGAGGGGGTAGGGAGGGAGGGGAGAGAGAAGCAGGAGGGGGGAGAGAAAGAGGGAAGGGGAGAGAGAGGCAGGAGGGGGAGAGAGAGAGAGAAGGGAAAGGGAGGGAGGGGAGAGAGAAGCAGGAAGGGGGGAGAGAAAGAGAGAGGGTGGTAGGGGGAGGGGGGAGGGGGAGATGAGGGAGACGGAGGGGGAGGGAGGGGGGAGGGAAAGGGGGAGGGGAGGGAGGGAGAGAGACAGACAGAGATTGTGTGTGTGTGTTGGGGGCGGGGTTTAAATAGGGAAAAACTCACCCCATTAAAGGAAACTTAATCTTGGCAGACCCTCACTGTGGGGTATTACATAGACAATTGTGGAAAATGCTGTTAAAACAGTGTTTCATTTCTTTACCACCCTAAAGATTTTTCCTAGTTGTACCGTCTGCACCACTTACTTGCTATTTTCCTTAAATCATGTGCCTCCCTTTTAACTTAGATTTATTTTAAAAGGAAACTTTGTATCATTTACACAAGTGCAAAATCAGCCATCGGCTGTCAATGAGGGACACCACCATTTGCAGGGAGGACACACTCACAGGGGTGCCACCCCTACCCACCTCAGGGCCCACCTTAAGAAGCACTGCTGAGAAGAGCATCTGAGGGCGCAGAAAAGTGTGCCCCTAGGCCTGGCCCTGGTGGGAAAACGCAGGGTACCACACAGTGTGCATGGAATGACCTCATTTCGTGTAAAACAGACTCGCGTGGTTATCTTTGGGTTATGGCACAATTACAAGGTATCTCTAGTTCTGAAATTTTCTACAGTGAACTAGTTATACTTTTATAATAAAAACAAATGTTTTTCAACTTTAGTGGTCTCTTGTTTCTCCTATGGGTCCCTATGTGCTTCCTGGAAGATGGGTCTGGAAGGATACACACCTGACACCTGGTTATCTCCCAGGAAGTGAGTGTGGGGGGCAGGAATCACCTAGTTTTTGCTTTCTTACAAGGACGATGTACTTGTATGGTATTTGTGTCATTAGAAGTTAATGAAAACCATAACTGCTCAACTAACCCGTGGCATGCCACCCCAGGAATGATCCTGCCTGGCACGCAGCTCAGCTGGACAGGATGCCAGGTCCGATCTAGGTAAACACGGGCAGGCAGCGAGAGCTGAGGACCCAGGGCCAGAACACAGTGTGGCCGGGCTGGGGTCAGGGCCCACACAGCCTCCAGCCTTGACCGGGGCTTTTTTTCTTGCTCCTTCTTGTGCATTCTCTGCTCCCCTTCCTGTCTTCTTTTTGGGTTTCGCTCTTAAAGCATGGCCTAGAAAAGGCAAGCTTTCCACGTTCCATAACATTACCGCCCACTTTTTCCTGCTATTTACATCAAAGATCCCAAGCTCACACATTTGAAACAGAATGTCATTTAAAAGATTACCAACTAAAAAAAAAAAAAAAAAGATTAGCAACCATTCAAAGAAGAAACAAGTCATGGAAACTCTGACTTTCATTCTGGTTCTGCTCGAATCACACCTCCCAAGAAGAAAGTAGAAACTTCAAAGGCATCCCGGGGACGGAGGGAGCCCAGAGCCGCGAAAGGTTACATGCTTTGCCGTGGCAGATCCACTGGTGACAACTTTTTCCACCCCTGACAAGGGGTGCTGTGTTTAAAGGTCCACGGGGCCCTTCAAAGTGGCCCCCACTTCTTCATAATAAGGATAACTTGATTCATTCTACAGCCTTTATTGATTTAAATGAGTCATGTAAAATTCATGGCAGCCACGCAAAGCTAATTTTTTACATTTGAGTTATATTATGAGCTCCATGGCAGAGGCAGTAAGGAAATGAGAGGAGGCACATTTGGGCAGTGGGGGTCCGAGGCAGACATGCAAGGCCCCAAAGGGAGAAAGGGGAGGGATTCTTTCTAAAGAACTTAGATGCACACGGGATGCACAAGGTCAGTTCTCAGGAAGGGAAATGCCTGGTGTGTGTGGTCAGCTGTGGCAACCGAGACTTGGCCTGGGGGTGGGGAAGCGGTGCCTGCAAATGCCTCCAACATCAGGGGCCAGGCCTCCTGGGGGAGTCAGCCGCCCCTGGCTGAGCAGCTGCTGCCTGGAGGGCCCGTTAAGCCACAAGAGCACTCTTAGCCTCCTCCCACAAAGCCTGCACCTGGAGGTGAGGCCTGGCCTTTATGGATCGGGTAGGGGCCCTTCAAACTGTTTACTGTAATCACACACTCAGGCTGGAAACTTCTCAGGCAAGGCCTGATCGGGACTGGTGTGGACCTTCTGGGTCAAGCCTCTGGAACCTCTGACTCATGTCACCTTTCAGTTTCCCTTTGAGCCCCTGGAGCCTGCATCTTCTGTCACCTAAGGGTGACACAGCAGCAGGGCCCGTTACAAGGTGGTTCATTAGGACACAGGCTGGGAAGGGCCCTAGAGAGCCAGCAGGTGCCCCAGAGAAAAGGCTGCGCCTGGGCATCACTTCGAAGAAGGGGGTCAGTCCTATTTCCTAATGGCACTGTTATACAAGAAGACAGAACTAAACCACCATGGCCCTGTGTGGGCTGGGGAGACCTGCCTGCCTACCATCCAAAGGCACTTGCCCCCACTCCTCCCTCTGCGACAGGGCTGGAGGCCGGTGGGCCCTCCTCTACCCTCTCACTCCAGGTGCAATGGGAGGTGCCCCCCCGCACCCACCTGCCTCCCCTAGTTCCCGCCTCCAGGCCCACCACGTCACCATCCCTCATCCCCCGTGACTGTGAAAGTGACCCTTCTGGAGCACACATCCCAGTGCACAGCTTCTCCTTCCTTCCGAGGGTGCCCCCCCACCCCGAGTCGCTGCCACTGCCACGCCCTCCGTGCCCTCTGCTCTGCCACCTGCACGCTGCTCAGTCCCGCACACGCCCTGCCCTTACCTGGCCATGCTGTGTCTTCTGCCTGGCGGGCTCCTACCCAGCCCTCACTGCCTGGCTGATGCTTACTTCTGCAGAAGTCAGCTTACCTGAAGAGCGATTTATGTGGTGGCTATTCGGTGCCAAGCAGCATGGACACAGAGAGAAAGCCAATCTGTCACTGCCCTCCTTCCCCCAAGGGAAGCAGAGGAGAAGGACAACCAGGTCCAGCTGTCACTTGAGTGTCCATCAAGGCATGCTCTGTGGACAGTGAGACAGCGGCCAAGCACTGGGCATTGAAACTCCGGGCCTGGTATGGTGAGGTGACTGTCACAATAGCCCTGGTTGACAAATGAGGAAACGGAGGTCCACAGAGTTTAAGGAACTGGCCTCAGGTTATAGCACTACCAGACGACACCTGGTGCTCAAACCCTGACAGATTCTGACTCTAGAGCCCCTATTCTTACCACTATGCCCAGAACGAAAGGAAGAACGGAAGGAAAAAGAAACGAAGCCACTAGGGATGCCTGGGTGGCTCAGCTGGTTAAGTGTCTGCCTTCGGCTCAGGTCATGATCCCAGGGTCCTGGGATCGAGCCCCGCATCGGGCTCCCTGCTCAGCGGGGAGCCTGCTTCTCCCTCTGCCGCTCCCCCTGCTTGTGCGCTCTTTCTCTTTCCCTCTCTCTCAAATGAATAAATAAAAAATCTTAAAAAAAAAACAACTTTCCATGACAAAGTGATAAAAAAAAAATGCTTGTACCTCGTATCACAAACAAGGATACACACTCTTAATAAATGAAGACCTTCTAGAATTTGATTTTAAAAAACTAAAAATCCAGTGGGAAAATGGGCAAAGGATGAGAAAAAAAAAAAAGGAAAGGAAGCCACAAGTTTTGGGGGTAAAAACAGAAATCAGTTATGCTCAAATTTCTATTTGCAAATCAACTTTCAAGGAAATTCTAGAAATGCCCATAAGCCAGGGAACGGCTTAAGCAAGTTTTCAAAGAGCTGGTTTCCAGTCGAGTAGGGTGGGCTTCTGCATATCAGGCCCAAGCAGGCCCCACAGCGAGTGGCGGGCCAACCAGGCAAACCCATGGCAGCTGAGGGGAACATGGCTTGGAGTGCCCCCAGGGCGTCAGAGCACCCCTGCTAGGGACCAGTTTCACTGGCACCCCTTTCCCGCAAAGACAGGTGGGGTGCTTTAGCAGGGAGAGCTCAGGCTGCAGCTGGGCCGCAGCTCAGTCACCAGAGGCCTGGTGGGTCATTTCGCAGCCCTGGTCATAAAACTTGGGCTCAAACGCCTCAGAGGCCCTGCTGTGTCTCAGATGCTGTGCTCAGGGCCTTCCTGGCCATTTCCAGTTTCCAGACGAAGGAAATCTCAGGCTCACCTTCCGTGTCATGCCAAAATCACCTAGCAGGCAAGTGGCAGAGCTGGCTGGAGGACCGCCCAAGTGGCCGGGCCAGCATTCCAGCCTCCAAAGGCTCTCTTGCCCCCCTGGCCCGGCTCTCTCCGACTCTGGAGCACCCCCCCAAAGTGGCCTTCCTCCTCAAGTGGCTGACACTGAATAGGCCAGAGCTTTTACTGAAAGCCCCACACGATTTCCCTTCCACCCTTTGGAATAAGTGATTTCTTCCTCCGTACCAGCTCTCAGTCTCCTATTGCTTTTAATAGAAGCAGTTTATGGGGCGAGATGGGGCAGATGTAAACATAGAAGGAAAAAGTGCTTACCGCAGGGCTTTACTGAAAAAGGAGGTTGTAAGCTTTAAAAGCAAAATCCACTGGGGCCCCCAGACACAGGAGTAGAGATTCTATGGCGGTGGGGTGGGGTGGGCAGGTGGGTGGGGAGGTACTGGAAAAGATGTCATGATAAAATGGTCCACTTGGGAATAAGATGCAGACCAACTATTTGAGGTGCCCACCAACATCTCACTCTGTTCCCTGAGGACATTCGTCATGTCAGAACTCCACTTCTGGTCCCCCAGGGTCTCTCTTGCAACCAGTCCCCAAGGATCATCTGGTGAAGCCACAAACATGGGAAAGGAATGAAACGTTTCTCAAGCTCTTCTTCAAGCCAAGGATTTTGAAGTGAATGTTGACGGGTCACCCACGGGACTGATGAGGCTTTAGTCTTATGAGGCAGGTCCCCCCTTCCGCGCTTCTGAGGAACCGGATTCACACAGGGGACACACTATTTTTTAAGACAGAAATCCAGCCAAGAACCAAGCATATTTCTGGTACTGTTTTAAAATAAACAACTGCCAGGCAGAGGATTGGGAACGTCTAAACAGATATTCTGAGTGTGAAGGATGGTAGGGGTTTGAGAGAACACAGCTGTGTGTCCTCTCAACACCGATAAAAAGAGTCAGGCATTCCAATGGCAGGAAGTCTTTTCTGGAACCTCTTTGATGTGTCAAGACAGGGATGGGAAAAACGGAGTGGGGCACAGGGTTGGTTGGTCTGGATGGCACCTCATGGGCTGGGTGGGCTGAACCCAGGCGGGGAGCAAGCCCGAGCTCCTTTGCCAGTGGCCTTGCTGTTCTCACCAGGGCCCTTCTCTGAGCTGGCCCCTCACCCCGGCCACTTGGGATCTGGAAGGTGGGATTCCTGCAGCCGCCTCTGAATACTGAAGCAGGCTGACAAGGCTCAGGAGACAGATGTGTCTTTGTCATGCTGGCACAAATTAGAAAGGCTGACGGTGGTCATGTGGGTGAGGGGTGAGGACATGGGCACCCCCTACACTGTCCCCCATTGGTACGGCTGAGTTCATGAAGGGCAATTTGATAGCAGCTCTCGTACACATCAAGACACCCACCTCTCACCCAACGATTTCTCGGCTAGGACTCCCTCCCACCACCACCCGGCACTTGTGCATGGAGCTGGTCCAGAGGCCCAACTCTCCTGGGTTCTTTGGGATAGTGGACAGCCAGAAGCGGTCCAGATGCCCCACGGTGGGGGTGGCTGCACGAGCGCGGCACTCAGGGCGCGTCCATTTAATGCAACAACGTGCAGATGAGTCCCACCCACATCTCCCAACACAGGAAAGCCCCACTTTTAACTGTCAAAACCAAGCTGTGGACCAAGATGTACACGGTCCCATTCATGCAAAAACTAGAGGAGAGCCACACATGTGATAAATACTCATCACATGCCTACGAAGTGCCAGGCACCGGGCCGGGGTGACAGTGGTGAGCGAGACAAGTCTGTGTCTACGAGCACGAACTTCTTTGTGCGCCAGGGCAGAGAACAGGGTCTGGAAGGACTCACACCTGGGCCCACTGCTGAAGTGGCCGGTGGGCTCGGGGAGGGCCGCGGGGTGGCTAGGAGGTGGAAGGGGTCCTTTCACTCTTTACACTACATGCTGTACCCTCTCGGGTCTTACAACGTGAACGGGCCTCCATATCACGTGTGACATGAAAATCATGGACTCAGTGGCAGGACCCCCGCCTGACTGGGCCCAGGGCAGGTGCCACTCTGTGGGTGGGCAAGGGACCAAGATGGCATGACGAATGGGCCAATTTTCCAACCAACACGAAGGATTCCACTCTGCCTTGTTTCCAGGCCCTCTGGAAAGGGCAGGTGTGCAGGGCACCGACTCTAGCAGCCCATCAGTCTACTCTGGAGTTGTGGGCACGCTCTGAAGCCCAGGGTTGTGCATCAGAGGGCAAAGGACCCCCCTGGGAACGCTGAGCAGGGGATCACTGCGGGCCTTCTCCCAGCAACCCTCTCTGGGTATGAGAAAACACCCTGGAGCTTTTCTGGACCCATCCTCCTCCCCATCAAGGCCTCCGCCCACCCCCAGCTGAAAGTAGGTGGCTGGTTCCACCATGTCCTAGCTATGCACCCTTGCGCCGATGGGAGCCTCAGTCCTCAAAGACGTAAAATAAAGCTGTCACCTGCTTCAAAGATACAGGAAAATTCCACAAGAATGGCCCCCACCCCCACTTCAGTGAACCCATGTGTAAGGGGACCAACGAATTGAGGTATGTCCTCCAATGCCTGGGATCTTTGCACCAAATGCAACCCTGCAAGTTTATCTGCTTTTAAGTACCTATCCCTGGTGACTGGGATACATAATTTGTATATATTCTCTGCCTCCCTGGAAGAACGGTTGATGAGGCAGGAGTAGAACTTTCTTCCCTGGGGCCAAAGGAATCTGGGGTTGAATCTTATTATTACTCAAACCCAGCCCTATAAATTGATGCTCAACCAAGCAGAATCTGTCCACATTTAGTATCTATAGGTAGATGTTAAAAAAAAATACGAGTAATTTAGATTCCTTTGGTAAATTAAAAACGACAATATTGAACATCAAATGTGGTTTTACAAACTGCCTTGCTGCCCCACTGCTCTAGGATGAAAATCACAGCCCGTCTCCTAGGGAGGGAAAGGCTTTTCCTGGACACCCCAGGAGACCGGTCAGGGGCTCTGCAGGCAGGCAGGGTCCCGGAGGCGATTAACAAGTACACAGGATGTGCAGGCTGTGGGGACCTGAGATGGTGTGAATGGTTACATTTATTTTAGTCATTCTATATCTACCTTCACGTGCAGTGAGAAAAATACACACTTAGCTTATGGATCCCAAGGTTTCATGGGTATAGGTTAGGATTAGCTTAGCCTACCCCTACCTGACCCCAAGCGGGAGAAGCTGGGAAGACAAAGAAAAATATTAAATAAGTGATAGTACAGTTGGTTCTCTGACCAAGGTGTGGTACCCGAATGCCTCCCATGTGGGGAGTCCTGGTACCTCGCCACAGAAATGTCTCTGCGGTGGACATGGATTGAATGGAAGAGGTAGGGTAGCACTGATTTAAAAGAGGACACAAGGGCACCTAGGTGGCTCAGTTGGTGAAGTGACTGCCTTCGGCTCAGGTCATGACCCTGGAGTCCCAGGATCGAGTCCCGCATCGGGCTCCCTGCTTCTCCCTCTGACCCTTCTCCCTCTTGTACTCTCTCTCTCTCAAATAAATAAATAAAATCTTTAAAAAAAAAAATAAAGGAGGACATCAGGCTCTGGGAAGGCAAGAACAGGGGCTGTTCCGGCACTCAGTCAGGCAGTCACATCCAGCTCTCTCAGGCAGCGGTACAAAGTGGCCCGGTAGCCGCCACCATCTGACCTCCGCACGTCTTGGCTACGTCTTTAACAGGGAAATCAGTTACCCAGAAGTCACTTTCCCCAGGACTTATCACAGTAAAGCACTGTGAAGACAGCAGGGATTCTCTCACCGAACGCTCATGACACCTCGGAAGGGGGAAACGGTTACTATCCCCGCGGTACGAGTGAGGCAAAGTAACCTGCTGCAGGCACAGAGAGGAAGCGAGCCGGGTGGGGCTGGCGGGTGCTCCGAACCATGACACCTACGGCCCCCACCTGTCAGGCCAGGACGTGAGCCTGGTGGCCCTACTTGCGCCTTGTTCTTGGCTTTGGTGCTTTTGTGCACAGCCCAGAAACCAGCGAAGCCAAAGCTCCCCGAATCTTCACAGAAGCCAGCCATAATGGCGATCAAAGAGTGCACTTCCAACAGAGTGGCTCTGTGCTTTACACGCATGGTCTTATTTTGAGTGGCCATTATTTATTATTCCCCCTACTGCACAGGGGAGGGACTGAGGACCTGAGAGGTGAGGCCACTTCCCGCGGCACACAGCCACCAAGTGGCAGAGGCAGAAATAGGACCCAGGCCAGCCGGCCCCCCAAAGCTCCCACTCACACCCACTTCTCTCTCCAGGCTCCCCCATCACATGGCTTCAGCCTTGCTGCCTGTGCTATCAGCAACCTGGGTCTCAACCAGTTCTGAGCGCCCACAGGTGCTCAGTTATCCAAAGATAACCCAACTGTGTTGATGCTGTCGCAGCTTCCCTCTTTCCTGGTAGTGGTACTGGGGCGCTGGGGTAACCCCAGGTCAGTTCTGCAACTTCCTCTGCTGCTTGCCGGTCAGCCAGCAGGGATGGTTCAGGAACATGACCACTGGCAAATAACCATCATCCCCCGCCTGTCCCTCCACCTCCACGGGCCTGCTCCATCTCAGTCCCGCCCAAAATTTGCCTAATGTTTTGAAATGGGTCGAGGCCCTAATTCACTGAGGTCTTCCCTTTCTCTTTCCATCTGTCTTTGCTCCTCCTTCACTGTTAGCTCCTCAGCTTTCTTCCTGGCTTAGGAGGGGGTGGGTCTGGGTGCCCCTAATCCCCAAACACCCAAATGCCAGGCGCTGACCTCAAGAGGCTCCCAGGGACGGGCAGAGGGTGTGTATTTCTGAGCTTGGCCGAGACATTCACCGGGCACCAAGCAGCCATGCCCCACCCCGCCTGCTCCCTGAGCCAAGAACCAGGGAGGCAGTAGGGCGGCGATACTAATATGCGTCCCCACAGGGTGGGAGAGTGAGGGTTGGGGCACCAGCTCTTTCACTCTCCTCCGCCCTTTACGCTAGGAGGTGGGTGCCCTCCCCACTGGCGGAGGCTCCACCAGCCTGGCCCCTGACTGGCGTGGGGGAGCAGGGCACCCCGCTGACCCCGTGGCACAAGCAGAGTGAGCGAGAAAGAAATCTGTAGCGTAGAGCCCGTGCTGCTGGGTGCTGGGGTCCTAAACACAGGGAAATGAAGCCACTTGAGATAAAACCATGAAATCGTTCTGGGGTCTGGCACCCCGAGCACGGCGGTTGTAACACACTCCGTGCCGAGCAGTTCTAAATGCATTTTCTCACCGTCTCCTCTCAACAGCCCTACATTATGTTGTTGGACCTTAGTACCCTCATTTTACAGATGGAGAAGCAGAGACTTGTCAAGATGAAGGGGGCAGCCGAGGCCTTCTGGGCAGTGACAAAGCTGGGATGTGGCCTAAGTCTGTGGTCACCAGCCTGCTGCCTGCCACCCAGCCACCTCCATCCTGGGGGACTCCATCTGAGGGAAGTTTTCTCTCCTTCGCTAGGACTGTCACACCGTTGCTTTTTTATAAGCCACAGATGTGCCCTCTGACCGTCCAATTAAGGCTTGCGCTGTGAAAATGGGTCTGTCATGTTACATTCTGACAGCCAGGACAAAAGCCCTTGCTTATGGTCCTACCGGAAATGAGGACAAGGGCCTCACAGCCCTGTCCGTGAGAGTCCAGTGCTTGGGCCGGCAGAGAACGGGTGTTGGAGAGGTGCATTTCAGGCCCTCAGACAACTACAGACTCTGGGGAGAGGGGCTCTGGGGCTGGCTCCCTTCCCCCACCCCTGACAAAGGTACCTGCTCGCACTCTCTGCAGAAGAACTGATTTATACGCAGGGCCAGGAGAGGCCTCCCAAACCGGGGCCCACATGGCCGTGAGTTATTCCAGGCGACGCACAGCCATCTGGCCACCGGCCCTTTCTGCCTTCAGAATTGATGGCACAGTATTAATTTTCCTCGAGGTAATCACCAGCCATGCCTCAGCTGCTTCTTCCTAAGCAGCATCTTCCCAGGGAGCTGCACAAGGGCAGGCGTTTCGAGGGACGGGAAGGAGCACCAGGTAGAAGGCAGTGTGATTTACAAAGGTGTTTCGACGTCCTGATTGACCTTTAGAGTTTCAGATCACCTCCGTGCACAGTGGCGATTCTGGAGCCGGGCAAGTTCTGGAGACTCACCCTGGGCCCTCGGATCCAGTCTTGACCTCAATTCCAACTTCCCAGGGAGAAAAGAGACCAACTGAAGAAGAATGTCAGATGTGTGTGAGATGGCAAGTTCCCAAGGATGCCCTTGGGCCCTGGGATCACGGTGTAGTTTTGAAAACAAGGCCAGTGTCCTAATTTATGGGCGCTGTTCCTGAGCCACTGTCTCATTTCCATTCATTTATACCCAGCAAATCTTCACCGAATACCTACTGTGCTCTCAGCCCAGGATTCAACTGGGAAGAGTCAAGGTTTCCCCACCCCCGCAAGCAGCTTGGTGCGCACGTCCATCAAATAACCACACAAGAACAGAAAATCACATATGGTGGCCACTGCCATGAAAAGAGCGAGATTTGGTAGTCAAAACCAAATTTGGTTTTTCTGGGAAGGGAGTGGTATGCAGAGGTCTGGAGGATGGTAGGAAGTTGGCCAAGCATAGTGGACCATGGTGGCTGAAGAGATCACCCCAGACAGAGGGGATGGCCCATGTGAGGGTCAGAAGCAGAGGGGAGCACAGTTAGGGCAGTGTGGCTGGAGAGCAGCTGAGAATCAGACTGCTCAGGCCCAGGGGCCCTGTGGGTCTCAGGCCTTGACCTTGCCGGGGCACAGAGAAACCAGCAAGGTGGTTGGGGGGGAGCTGAGCTTGGGTTTGGCTGCCACCAGGGGCCACATGTGACTGCCTCCTCGATCAGCGAAAAAGCCCACTGCTCGTTTCCATCCCTGGCAGAGTAAACACACATACCAGCAGATCAGAGCCATCCCTTCTCCCTTGGTATGGCAGAGCCCATGACGGGGTTCCCCTCAGAGAGCCTGCCTGGCCCTCCCCGCTGACAAAGGAGCTCCCTAGGCAGGAGAGAGGACTGGGACTCAGGGCTAGGGTTCTGTGTTTATTCTGGGCTCGTGGCACCACCTTCAACCAAAACCAGTGTTGGGGAAACTGGAGATGTTATTACATGTGCTGTGGAAGAACAACGCTTCAGGTGGAGAGCAGCTTGGTGGTATAAGAATGGATCGGAGGTCTGGGGCTTGCTGGGTGCGAGGCTGAGTGCTGGAGCTCAGTGGGCCTGAGTCAGGTACTGGCAGGACCCCTCCTGGCTGGGGGAACCTCTACACATAAATCCTCAGGCAGCGCTTGACATGTATGAGCTGCCGAGGAGGGGGCAGCTCCTGCCACCCCCCCCACCCCCAGGCCGGCTTTAAGTCTGCAGGACTTCTCAGAGCCTTTGACTGGGCTCTCCAGGGAGTCACTGCTATTGCAGTGGGCTGGGACCAGTAGGAAAACTCGAAACCTTGCCAGGAGAGGAGCTGCAACTGATGGGGAGCTCCCACTTTCTCCCTAATTGGGCAAAGAAGCTGACTATCCACTTCCCACAATTTCCAAAGCTAAATGAAATTTCACACCCACACACAACCCAACAGCAAAACCAGGATATAGACTAGCCAAATATGGAAGTTTTAAATCTTTATGTCCAGGGGGGACCTGCTACCCTGGCCCCAGCCTGGAGTGAGTGTGGCCAAGGGAGGTGCGTGTCCTTTTGTTTTCACTAGAAGAGGTAAGACAGCTGAAGCGGCAGGGCCCCTCACCTCTACGCCCTGGGCCCAGCCGGGCACACAGTAGGGCTGCAGCCAACGGCTGCCGGTCACACACAGACTCATTCCCAACTCTCCAGTAAACCCATCAAGTTAAGCCTTGCCAATTCTCCCTGTCAACCCCACGGTTTCACCCAAATGAGTTCCTGTCATTGGTGTGACCCAGTTGATCATTAAGGGGGTGGGGACGGGAGCTGTCACATATTTTTGAGAAAAACACTTTCTTCACAGCAGGAAGAGAAGTGAAAGCCTGTACCTGGGTCTTGGGGAAGGGTGGCCTGGATGAGGAAGTGGTGCTACCCATGAGTCCACGGTCCTGGCCCGAAGGGGCGAGCTACTGTACATGAGGGGGTCTGGATTTCCACAGAGCTGGTTACCGTGCTTTCCCCTTACATGTGCCCATGAGTGTGTGTGCGTGCACACACACACACACACACGCATGCACGCACACACACGGTATCCACGGTTACTGTGGGTTTGTGTCTGAGCAAGAGCCATCAAAATCGAGGGAGGCATCTGCATAATTTGCCGAACCTCAGTTCCCATACATATACTTAAAGCCTGAACCAGAATGTTTTTCCATCATGGTCAACAATGTTCTCATTTCTTGAAACAAAACAAAACAAAACAAAACACATTTATTTTATTTCATTTTTAAATCCAACCGCTTTAGTCAATGACTAATGTTCTGCAACAGACCATTTAATGACTGGAACTATCTAATCCTTTCCTGGAGAAAGGGTTCTCTCAAAACCAAACTGGGACTTCTGATTAAAATTCCTTCTGGCCAAAGGTGGCTAGAGAGAGCCCCCATTCTCAGTGCTGTTGTCCTAGCCTCCAGGTGTGTGAGAAGAAACAGGCCCGGTGGCCTGAGGACCCAAGGGAGCAGGGCCTTGTGTGTGTGTGTTTGTGGCAGGGGGAGGGTGGAGGTCTGACATCTGAGCTTTTTAGGGCAAAAAGAGAGTTTGGGGGAGAAGTGAGCCTGGGTTGTCTGGGAGAGCACCAACCATAGGAAGAGCCTCAGCAGCAGGAACCCAGGAGAAGGACAGAGAAGACTGACAGAAAAGGCAGGAAGTGGCTAGGGGCCCGAACTGGGGAAGGCGACTTGGGGAATGTCAGCAGGCAAAGAGCAGGGACATCCTGGGGACGGTGGCAGGAAGCAGAGAGGCAGAGAGAGGAGAGTCTTAACCTTTACCTCCAAAGTAGGGCCCTGCTGGGTATGCCTCAGTGCTCAATGGGGCTGGAAAGTCAGATGGATCTGCCAAGGATGCGGCAGGGGGACAGAGCCTAGTCATACAAGCCAAGAACATCCCAGAGGTAAATGTCGCCAGCCCACACATCTGCTATTGGTTCTTGGGGACTCCTCAACTGTGGGGTGTCAGGCAGAGCTCCCACTCACCTCTCGACCTGCCTCTGCTGCCAGTTTTCACTTCCTACCTGTGGTGGGTAGAATAAGGGCCCCTGAAGATGCCATGCTCTAATTCCAGGAACCCATGAATGTGTTACCTTATAATAGGATTTTCCCAGATGTGATTAAATTACAGACCTTGAGATGCGGAGGTTATCCTGGATTATCTGGATTAATGGGGGTGGGCCCCATCTAGTCAGGAGGGGTCCTTAAAAGTGGAAGAGGGAGGTATAAGAGGTCAGAGTCATGTAAGAATGCTTCAACCCACCGCTGTTGGCTTGGAAGATGGGAGAGGGCCATGAGCCAAAGGATGCAGGCAGCCTCTAGCAGCTGGGAAAGGCAGGGAAATGAATGAATTCTTCCCTGAGCTTCCAGAAAGGAAAGCAGGTCCGCCGACATCTTGACTTTAGCCCAGTGAGACCCGTGCCAGACTGCGGGCCTATAGAAGTACAAGATAATAAATGTGTGCTGTTTGAAGTCACTGAGTTTGTGGAAATTTGTTACAGCAACAATAGGAAACGATTACACCACCTGATGTTCTAGATGTGGGGTACCGACCAGGGTCACCACAAGCACTGTTGCATCTTCACTTAGAATACCCCCAGCCTGGGACATTCTTGCCGAGCTTGTCCGCCTGCTGAACAATAATCGGCTCAAAAGCAATCCCTGGGGCTCCCAGAAGCAATCCCTGTCCCCATTTACTCCCACCCGTTCTCCCTGCTGCACCTTGAAGGTTCCCTCAAAGCCCCCGCATCCACCTCTTGCTGTAACTCCTGCCAGGACACCAGCAGCTGCCTGAAGGGAGGGCTGTCTGATCCTTCTCCGTCCTTCTAGCACCTAGCACAGGGCCCGCTCAGTAAATGATGGATGGACGAAGGAGTGGGTGAGTGAGCGAGCAGAGCCCACGTTCTGTGGCTGAATCCTGCGTGTGTGTCCTGGCTGCCCCACCGCCTGGTGGTGCATCCTTGGGCAGCTTATTCTACCTCTCTGTGCTTCTACCTCCTCGTCTGTAAGGTGGGATAAGAACAGGCCCTAGTGGCCAGGTCGGGAGGATTACATGCACCACCCCATGCAAAATGCTCACCGGAGGGAAGAAATGGACCAATGACCCGTAGCTATCATTACTGCTCTGGGATCCAGTGGAGGGTACCGGGACAGGAAGGGAAGGAGCTGGGGCCAGGGGCTGAGGGACACCTCCGGAAGCGGTGACAAGGCTGCCCAAATCTGGCCTCGAACCTTCGCTAGACGCTGCCTGGGACTCCTGTTTCTACCTCCAGCTTCCTCTCCGAGAGTCTGGCCCTGGGGCTCGTTGGAGTGGAGGCAGCAGAGGGAAGGGGGCCCAGCAGGGAACAGAGAAAGCTGTAGATCTTCATCAGTTCTGCTGCTCTGGAGGGTGCAACCTATCACTGCAGAGAGACCAGTTTTGTGAACAACCAGTTAAAGGGTAAAGGTTAACTGGAGTCATTTAAATGACATAAATATTTCCTGGCTTTGCAGGGCTCTGGAAAACCCCGACTACACTTAGAAAAATGCAAAGCACATTATCAGACTTGAAGGCCTGGGTCTGGGTGATGAAAACAGTGAAGGCACAAGATAATCTGGATACACCAAACTGAAAACCAGGAAGCTGCATGGGGCTTTTTGGCACGATGATTTGGCATTGAGAGGAAAGGTCTATCTCACTTTGAACCTGGTATGAAAAAGGGTGGCCCCCCAAGCAGACCAAGGGAGGAAGGAAGGGAAGATAGGATGAAGACTTTCAGCTCGTCAATATAAGCAAATGACTTGCAAACACTCGGGAGACCTGGGAAAGGCAGGCTCAGCTCCACTGACTTCTAAGCCTCCTGGTCTGACTGTCTGCTCCCGAGACATTTTTACGACTCTGCCTGAAACGGAGCAGGCTGTTTCCAGGCCTGGCGCAGGCTCAGGAAGGGAAGAGACTGTCCACTCTCGTGCAGCCCACGTCCGTCATAAAGAAGACCCAAGCACAGCTCCGGCTCGGTGGCTGCCTGAGCACACGTGTAGCCGGGGGCTGTGGGGCTGGGCTGCAGGGGTGCTCCAGGAGGCCTGGCCCAGTACCCTGATCCCTCCTCCCTGCAGGCTGGAATCTGTGTTCACGCTGCATGCACGGTTAACTGACCAAAACCCAACTGTATGCACTCAGGAAGGGCAGGGACAGAGGAAGGTCATGGCTTAAATACTTACTACAGGCTGCTCGCACTGAAGAAGCACACGTCCCCCGTGAGCCTGATGGGCAGATGGGACTCTGCCTCCCTCGTGGGCCCGGTTCCTCCTGCCTCTCCCCGGAGGAGTCCTCCCAGTGCCCAGCAGCATTCTCCCAGATGGAGACCCCCACTCTCATACAGCACCAGCACGGCTAACTCCCTCTTGCTCTGGCACTCAAGGACAGGGACGGTTTCAGCCCTGGAGTGAAGACCAGCTGTGTCAGACTCAGAGACGTCACGCTCCCACAGGCCACCTTCCCGAGGGGTCTGTAAGGTTGACTTGGACGGGACAAGTTTTCCACCTCAGAAGCGGATTTCAGAACCTAGGGAGATGTGGCCACTGCGTCACGCCCCCACAGCCAGCCTCCCTGGCAACATCTGGTTGATCAGGAGGTGGGCAAGGAGAGCTCCAAGAGGGAACTGGAGTTCGTGGGGAGCAGCGAAATAGAGACTAAGTGTTAACTTCCAGAACATCCCTCCGTCTAACCCAGTGGCTCTCAACACTGGCTGCACAATGGAATCCTCTAGGGAGCACTTAAAAATAGATATGCCAGAGCCCTATCCCCGGAACAAGTGAATCAGAACTTTCTGGAGTGGGGCCTGGGCATGGATAGTGTTTGAAGCTTCTCAAGTCATTTTAAGGTACAACTTGGGCGGAGGATCTCCATGGTCACCCTCTTTCAACAGAGGGAGCTCCAGGCCAGAAACCACCAGCCCTCCCGTAACCCGCCCAGGGTTACGGCCCTGCCCTGGTCTAGGGGGTTAGGGGCAAGTTAGATGCCCAGAAGCAGGTCCTCTGACGCAAGGCCGCACAGAAGGGCAGCACAGCAAACCAACTTTCACTTCTATTTTCAGGCAGGTCAAAGTGAAATGACAATTTTAACTTTTGAATGTCCCAAGATCTATACTCTGTACATTTACTGATAGCTTAGCAGAGCAAACACCATTCGACATTCATTTGAAAAAAAAAAAAATCAGCCCAGACCACCTACTGTGCCCCACAAACTGCTGGTCACCCGGAAACAGGGCAATCCTCATCACCACTGTCCTCAAATCTTAACATCCTGACATCTGCTTAAATCAGAGATCCAGTGGTCATTCCAGGTTCTGCAAGTGCTTCCTATGCCTTGACTTTGACCTCTACTTAGGAATTTAGGTGATAACACTAATCTGTAAGGAACACATCTCCCCCCCTGAGAGGGATCGGAAAGAAGGTGCTGGTCCCCTTTCCCTGCTTCCTGCGCTCCCCAGCGGGGATGAGGGTGAGCTGGAGGCTGAGGACTGGTGAAAGGAGAGTGGGCTTGGTAGCAGGACTGGTGCTGGGGAAAGTGGCACCAGCATCCTGGCCTAGGGGAGAGGACAGGTACAAGGCTGGTGGCCCTTCAATAAAGGTCACACTGTATGTCACTGCTTCGGTCTCCCCAGAGATTTGTTTTGGGTGTTCTGTGGTTGATCAGGTATCAGGGCCAGAAGCCAATCCTCCCCTCCTGAGGCCTGAGCAGTCCTGTGTTGTCCCTGGTGGCCAGATGGGGTGGTGGAAGGGGATGTGTGGTGGGTGGGGAAACCAGTAGCTTCGGGGTGAGGAGCCCTGTGTAGGCAGAGCCCCAGACAGTCTCACTGAGTGGGCTGGAGTGAGGGATGTCTTGAAACTCAACATTAACCCTCAACTCCATGCCCTCACCCCACGAATTCCTGTTTCCCGTGGCAGCTCACTGCCCCCGCCTGTCAGCCAGATGTGGTCAAGGAGGCTGGCTTCAGCAGCACCATGAGGCCGGGGTGGGGGCTCAGGAGCAACTGTGAAGCCAGTGGTCCAGGGTGAGACTCTTCTGTGTTCCCGTGACTGGAGCAGCACAGGCAGGAGAGATGGGGGTGCAGGGCCGGGGTACGCCCTGCAGGTCACAGGCAGGACCCTGGAGGGATCTAGGGTTCGGATGGCCACTTTGAAAGGATGCCCCAGGCTCTTGTTGGGGGAGAAAGGCAGTGGAGGAAGCTGGCAAACCAGAGAGAGGACAGTTTCCAGAGCTGCACCAGGGTGGAAGCATGGAAGGGGGCGAGCGGGGGCCAGATTCTGAATCTACCTAAAGCCTGAAGTGGCAGGATTTGCAGAGAGTGTGATTGTAGGGGTGAGGGAGAGAGAGAAGACGGGATACTCCAAGGCTTTTGGCCTGAGTGCACAAATGGACTTTCCACTTATTGACTAGGGCAGACGGTCACGTTTGAGTAGCTTCTCTGTTGGCCTTCGCTGGCCGGGCCCTATCAAGTCGCGAAAGGTCCTTGCTCGGCAGGCAGCGTCCCTCCCTCCCGACAGCCCCGTGAGGTACAGACGGAGAGATCCAAGGTTAGGGGGACACACCAAGGTAACAGAGCCTGAGAGTGCTGGGGCCCTGTCAGCTCTCCTGGCCGCCCTGGAACACAGCCATATCCAAAATCAATCCGCTTCCCAACGGCCGTGCCATGGGTCCCCTCTGATCAGAGGAAACAAAACTATGGCCCCATTTTCAAACACATGGGAACAACTGGGATTTGGGAAAAACACTTAACTTGCATTGTAAAGTGCCTTCAGTAAAAATGACCACTTTTATAGGCAAGGAAGGAAAAAGCTCAAAGCCAGTCTCTTCCACTCAAACACCTCATTTCCCCAGCACATAGAGTGGAATTTAGAAATTCTGCTTCGTAGGGGGAAAAAAATATCCTAATTTCTGTCTTTTCCAGAAAAACTTGTCCTCGGACTACTTGAATACATAACTGACAACAGAGGGCACAGCCATTAGGTGACCTTGTGATTTCAGCAAAACGTGTCTCTCTAATGTAGCTCAATTATGATTGTAAGTTTATAAAACAGGGAAAGATTACAGGAATATACATTAAACCACATCAATGAGCGCTACTGAGAAAAAAAAAAATTAGTCCAGCAGACAGGTACCAATCAAATAATCAATACGCAGGAAACAGCTACATCACCCTGCTTTAAGAGAACCAAATAATGCTGCAATTGGATTTACTTTAAAATTTTCCACTTGAACAAAACTGACAGCTGTATTATAATCACATTTCCAGTCACTTTATAAGATACAAATTTCATTTCTCCATATTTCTACTTCATTTCTGAAAAGAGGCCAGCAACATTATTCATCAAGCACACGGAGGAGCCGCCTAATTCATAGAGAGGGGGGGAAATGCTGTTAATCCCATGTTTTCCGTCCCCTTAGAGAATTGGTGGTATAGTTCAAACACGCTTTTTTCTGATCAGTCTAGTTCAGGGTCCTGGTTGCAAAGAGGGGCAAGGGGAAAAAGCACAGCATTTTAGTTCCTAGGTAAAATGATTTGGGGTAGCTCGACTGTTGAAACGAAGACCATCTGCTTGTTTAGAAAGCACCCAGGTCAGTTTAAGACTCTTGGTACATTTCTTTGCGGGGGGCGCATGGTCTGCACTGGGAACCTGGACTTTTCAAATGTCTGGTAGTGATGAACAAGCTTGGTTCTTAACTCACAATCCAACGGGCTCAAATCACTCAAGATAACATTTAGAAATGCCACTTTCATGTTAATGAAAGTGCCTTAAGTGTTTATGAATAATTAAAGGAGCTGCTAAAGCTCTAATCGGTTCAATCCAACAAGCCTTCTTAGAGCGCCTACTGTGTGCCAGACACCATACCAGGCATTAGGGATGGAAAAAAGGTGGTCAGCGCACCGGCAAGATGGCTGGTGACCCCCTGAACGCAGGGCTGGAGTGGGGTCAGGGGCGGTCCCCAGGCTGCAGGTCAGGTGACCAAGCGCAGGTGGGGACGTCCACAGGCAGAGACCCTGCATGCACTGTATCCCTTTTAGGGACAAAGAGCCCTGGGGGATGCAGGCTGAAGAGCCACAAAACACGCTGGCCTCCGGGCCCAAGCGCTTGAACTAACTTGCTACCAAGGAGCCATCTGAATCTGAATCAAGCCTTCCCTGCAGGTTTCCGTTCTTCGCCAAGCAGCCAGCACCCACTTTCCTAAAAGTCATCTTTGCATGAAACTTGTCTAACAGGCCTGAGTGGCCACCTCCATTTCTCAGTGTATCCCATGGACAAAAACAGTCATGCGGCTTTCTGTACTTGGTTTGTCAGAACTCCTACAGAAAACCTTCTCTCAGGACAAGTTGTTCCCCGCGCAGTGTGCAGTCCCGATGATGAACGCTAATGACTGCTGTTGGGAGGAGAGCCTGCACACACCACGGGTGATCCCAAGCATTTCTGAGGGAATTCTCTCTGTTATCTGCAGAGAAGTCCTGACGCAGGCACTATCATCCCCATTTTACTAAGAGGAAGAATGGCTCAGAGAGGTTAACTAGTTTGCCCAAGGTCACACAGCTGGGATTCAAACTCGGTTTTTTCCCTGAATCCAAGGCCCGGTCCCTAAGCATTAAGTCCTTGAATTACATGCTGGATTTTCAAGGAGTTGATTTCTCTCTTGCCACTTTCTTAGGCTTTTATTTTGAAAAATTTCAAACTTCCAGAAAGATTTAAAGAGTAGCACAATAAACATACACATGCCCTCCACCTAGATTCACCAACTGTTAATACTTAGCTGCACTTGCTATACCCACACCGTCACATTTTTATTTTGTGAATCACTGTGGAACTGTAGGCAGCATGACAGTTTACCCCTCAACACTGCCGTCTGTACTTCCTAAAAACAGACAGTCTCCCACAGAATCACAGTGCCGTTATCACACCTAAGAAATGCAATAATGACCTCAAATTATGTGATCCAATCACAATCTACATGCAAATTTTCTGTTTTCATAAAAAGTCTTTTAAAGCTACTTGTTCCTCTCCATCCAAGGTTGTCGCGTCTCTTCTGTTTTGATCATCTAGAACGATAATCTAGAACTGGCCCTCTCCCCCACCATGTTTTTTTGGTCTTCCATGACATTCACATTTTTGAAAAGCTCAAGTCAGTCGTCTTTTAGAGTGTCCCACAGTCTGGATTTGTCTTTCACAGGCTTTATTATTTATGCTATTTTCTCATTTTTTGCCAGGATGAGGCATATGACAACAACCAGATCATCAACAAAATAAGGCAACATAGAGAATTTTCCAGAGCTGACAGCTGGGACCACAAAACTATCACTGACCTCGCAAGAGAAGCAAATCAATGAGCTCCCATTTTCATACTTACAATCAAGCCACATAACTTGCTTGGGGAGCTTCATAATGCTCTTGTTGGCAAAGAATATCTCAGCAGTTGGATGAGTTAGCCAGGAACTTCCATGTGGCCTACAAGCTCTCACCTGTCAGGACATCGGGATGAAGCGCTCAGAGTGCTAGGAACTGGGGAAACGGGGAAGCCTGCCGGGTCGCTCCCAACATTCACATTCATATCCATCGACAAACAGAAAGATAACAAGGAGGGGAGATTTGGCCCAAATTCAAACATGGATGCAGTCTTGGTGGAGTATGGCTGTCACCCATGTAAGTGCCCACAGCTGCACTTGTTCTGGGGGGAACGAGTGGTTTGCAGGTGGGGGGCACAGCCAGAGCAAAGGCCCTGGGATGGGAATGCATCTGGTGTGTCTGAAGACAAGCAAGAAAGCAAACAGAGCCAGGTGGTGCTAGATAATCCTCAGCTTCTCAGTGGCTGTAAAGTCAGAGTGGGAAGGAGGCCACGGTGAGCAAAGGGAGGACATGATCTGACTTATGTTTTAGAAGATGACACTGGATGCTGTGTTGAGAATAAACTGCAGGGGACAAGGCAGAAGCAAGTGACTGGCTTAGGAGGCTGGCTGCCACAACAATGCAGGTGATAGAAGATGGCTGGGCAAACCAAGGGCCAGGGGTGGAGCTGAGAGAGGTGATCTGGTCTGGATATGGCTGGAGAGAGGGGCTGAAGAGGTGTGCTGACCAACGGGGAGGCAAGCTGAAGAGTAAGAGGGGAGTCAAGGACGAGCCCAAGGTTTTAGGGCCAGGATGGAGCTGCCACTGACCAGGAGATGGGCAGGCTGCAGGGGACAGCTCTGTGAGGGAGCTCAAGTTCCACTGTGTTGGTGGTAAGCGGGAGGTGCTGAGCAGGCAGCTGGGGTTAAGTGGGGGCCCGAGGCTGGAGACAGAGCGAGCTGGTGTGAAGCATGCCTGGCCCTGGAAAGAGGCAGCCCGCTGCTGCTTGTGGGGAGGTAGGCCCCATGGGACCAGACCATTTCAGATTCTAAGTGAGAGGGATCTGGGTTTGTGCGATGTCTTTTTTTTTTTTTTTAAGATTTTATTTATTTATTTGACAGAGAGAGACACAGCGAGAGAGGGAACATAAGCAGGGGGAGTGGGAGAGGGAGAAGCAGGCTCCCCGCCAAGCAGGGAGCCCGATGCGGGGCTCGATCCCAGGACCCTGGGATCATGACCTGAGCCAAAGGCCCAGGGTGCAGACCCAGAGTGCTCCTTCCCACTCTGACTTTACAGCCACCCAGGCGCCCTGCGATAAGATGTCTTGATTTTAAAATGTTGGCAACTCACGTAAAATGGCAAATATTCTGCCAGACGCCAAAGGACATCTGTCGGCCTGTCTAACTGAGGGCCAGCAGTCTGTAACCTCTCTACGCCGCTATCGCCCTGCCTTACAATAATCCTGCAAAGGTGGGCATTGCTACTCTCATTTTATTAATGAGGGAACTGAGGCTTGAGGGGTGGATCGATTTGTCTCAGGTCACATGGCGAGGAAGAGGCAGAGCTGGGATCCAGAGGCCAGATCCGTCCTCTCCTGAGTCTGTGTTTTTCTGGGACCCAGGGCTTCCTCCATACCCTCAGCTACCTTCTTAAACAGGCAGGCCCTGGGCTAGAAACAGTGGGGGAGAGCTGACGGAAGGTCCCCTGCTGCTCACCTTGCAAGGAGACGAGGACAACTAAAATAGCATTACTGTTGTTAATAATTAGCTCCAAAGGCTCGATGGGTCGGGTTCCAGAGAACAAGCTGGATCAAACAGGATGGGTCTCCAAGCAATAAACAATCCACGTGCCTGGGCCATAGAGCAGAACGCAGGCGCGCTCGAGACCCATTCGCTGGGACAAACCAGGGTGTGCAAGAAGCCCGGGGGCACCACCTTTGGGACAACACTCCGCCAGGATTGGTCTCACGGGCCTGGCCTCTCAACAGGGCTCCCTGCTGGAACGTTGCCCCTGACCCCATAAATCTACCCTCACACTGAGGCCAGGGAGGCTCCTTCTGAGATGTAGATCGTCTCACCGGGTGAAAAACACTTCTCACTGTTCTTAGGAGAAAGCCCGGGATCCCTGATCGACCTACAAGGCCCACACACTGGGCCCCGGGCAATCTCAGCATCACCTCACCACCCTGCCCTGCCCGGCCACACTGCTGCTTCTCATCTTCCTCAACTCCCCATCAACCCCAGGGCCTTCGCTCCTGCCATGCCCCGGGCTACTGGCACCTGCCCTACCTCCAGCTCTCGGATGGGTGGTGGCTCCCTCAGAAGCCTCCCTGACCTCCGGGCAGGTCAACCCCTGTTACCTGAGCTCCTTGGCACAGTGGCTGTCTGCCTTTGCTCTGGGTGATGATGTGATCGGTGTTCCCCTCCCCCACAAGACTGAGCTCAAAAAAGACGGAGACGCTTCTGCTCTTGTGATTGGTCTACACTTGAATTATTTAAGGAACAGACCCCATTAAAGCCCAGGACGTAGGCCTATTTCTTGGAAAGTCTGTCCCTTGTTCGGAAGTGATGCCCTTCCTACTTATCTGGGATTAACAACACTCTTTCTTTTATGAAATGATAGTTCATAAATGCTTTAAAAAAAAAAAAGAAAAAGAAAAGACTTGGTAACATAAAAAGTTGGCAATCCTGTCCCCAGAGGTTCTGTGGGGTTTTATTTTTGTCCTGGCATTTCACTGGTCTGTGCAGTCCCAAGGTCTAGGACCCATGGGAAGCACTGCTCTATCCTACATGGACATCTTCCAGGCCCCCTAACAAGGGTGCCCACGCCTGGGTGAGGAGGCAGACCTAGAGTGCAGACATCTGCTTATGTGAGGACACTTCTCTGGAGGCTTGGGATCCCCCCTCACAGACTGTGGGCTCTTTTGAGGAACTGCCATCTCTGGTGTAACACAGTACAAGTGGAAATGCCAAGAGCTGTGCAATGGTCACAGGAGATGGCTCAGCCAATGGAGTGTCACCAAACACGGTAACTCTGAAATTCACAAAGTACGTGGAAAACCACTTCTGAGGAGAGCATGGAGAGGTTTCTGACCCTCTCACCAGATATCCCAGCTGGGCTGCCTCCCAGCACCTCTTCTCTGCCCACCCAACTAACCTTCATTGTTTGTTTGGAACCAGCCCCTCCTCCAGGGCTGGCCCCCTGGCTTATGGAATCACTGTCCCCTGACTCCTTGCTGCCCGCACTGTCCCCAAGCTCAGAACCCAGAGTCCAGCTGGATCTCCAGCATTGCCACAAAACGCTGTCCCCAGACTGTGCTCCCCTCCCCCTTTCCCCACTGTTCTTGGCCCCTGGAACCCCGCTGGGCCTCCTAAATGGCCTCTCAGAGACTACACCAGGCACTGTTCCAGGCACTTCACATATATTAACTCATTTACTCCTATTATACAGATAAGAAAACTGAGACACCAAGACGTTAAGGTACTTGTCGAAGGCTCTACACTGGCAAGCTACAAGGGCAAAGCTGGGATTTCACACCAGGCACATTCTGGCTCCCAAGACCATGTTCATAACCACCTCCCAGGTGGCCTCCCCAGCCCCTTGACACGGCTCATGGGCCTCTGCTGGGACCGTGGGACCTGGCCGTTCCAGTAGACCTTCAGATGGCTTCCCACGGCCCTGGACCTGAGACCTGGCTCATCTCAGCCCCTCTCTCCCCAGCTCCTCACCTGCTGGCCGCACCAGCTCTCGGACAGGCCACGCTCTCTCCCATCTTCCAGCGTCACCTCTACCAACCCCTCTAACTGGTGGGCCTCAGTTTTGCATTTTCTCAGAATCTTCTGGTCCCTCCCTGCATGGCACTTGACCAGAGAAGCCTTCTCTAACCAGCGTAGGGGGTCTTTTCTCCCAGTTATTCTTGAACACAGACCCCCGTTTGTCACCTCCATGGACCATCTAAAACAACGTGCGACTTCCTGTTGGCAGTCCTCCCACCACCACCCCCCCACCCCAAACCGGAAGCACCACGGAGCTGAGACCAAGTCTGCCATCAGTTCCCTAACACATCTCAGCTCCCAGCACAGCGCCTGGCATACAGCAGGTGCTCAACATGTAGCTGAACGAGCAGATGGGTTTTGCTGAATGGTTCTCATGAATGGATTTAGAAAATCCGAATACAAGATGAGGTATGGGAAGCACAAGTTATGGGTACAACGTGTACATGTCAAGTGCCCACGTGGAAAAGGCTGGGAAGGAATCCAGAAGTTTCCTGAGGATGCCTGGTATCTACTTAGGATATTTAGATAATGGGGGAATTTCTCCTGAGTGTGATTGGCCTTATTTTCTAGAAACAGGCAAGACTCCTTTCAGAAGGCTTTGATGCCAATCCTGGCAGGAACCTGGCTTCTCCTCACAGCCTGCTTGTCCTCAGGGCACTCCCGGGGACTGTCGGTCAGTAGGCCCATGAGGGAACATACAGGAGCGCCCTGCCTGGGTGGGGGTGCACCACCCTTCGTCTGGTCCCAAGTAGCCAGTGCGGTCTTCTTACCCCTCAAAACAGTGCCATCATACAAGTGACAAACTGGTTTAAATATGTCAGGCTATGCTCCTCCAAACGTTGTTAGAGCAGAAAATGCCCACCCCTGGGAGCCCTGAAGTATGAGTTCTACATCACCGTTTCAGCAGCTGCACCAGGGGAAACAGCCGGCTCTCGCCGCCCACCGCCCCGCCCCCTGAGCACCTGCTGTGCACCAAGCGTGCACCATGTGCTTCCCCAACGTGATCGCATCTGATTTTCAACGGTTCTCCCTGCACGTCTTTTAGAACCATTTTAAAGGCCAGGCCACTGAGCCTCAGGAACATGAAGACCCCGAGCAAGGTGTCAAGGCCAACAACCTCCAACTACACCAGGGAAGGCCAAGGCAGATGTCAGTGCGGCCGGCCGGCCTGCCCTCCTGTCCCCGCTCCACCCAGAGCGGCAGCTGGGCCGGGGAAGCTCATGATCTGTAACGGTGGTGACCCATTCAGTGCCAAAGAGCAGCCCCAAGTCCTTCTCTGTGAGAGAGAAGTATTTATAGATGCAATGATATGATGTCTTCCATTGGCTTTACTACACTCAGGGAGGGCGGAGGTGAGGGGAGGTAATTTTGAAAAGAGAAATGGCGGAGCAGATGGAATGAGACGTAGTGAAAGAGTAATAACCTCTGAAGTGCAGGCGGGGTATGTGGAGATTCATGGTGCCATTCTCTCTAAAAGTCTCATCTATTTTATCTAGTCAAGCTAGCCTTCCCTTCCCATCCCCCTTCCCTCCCGGCTGCCAGTCCCTGACCTGCGCCCCACGCCACTCTCCTCTCCAGCGGAAACAAAACAGGCTCGAGCACAGTCAGCTCTGCCTCTTTCTGCGGGGCGCGACGGCCTCCACCATGCTCCTGTCCAGAGCCCCCGTGTCAGAGCTCACCGGGCACACCTGCCCAGAGGCCCGCGGCTGGTCAGCAGACACGTGACGTGGCTTCTGTGTACTCTTAGGCCGTGGTTTCTTATCAGAGTGCGACAAGGTCAGTAAACACACTTTAAGCCGCCTCTTCCTGCGGTGTGGGGCTGGCGTGCCTTTGAGCCTGTCCGCCTGGATCACATCACCTTCCATGAAAGTTGACCAGCCCCCAGCATTTCTCCCTGAGTCAGCTTTCTTCAAATCACGGCGCTCACGAGAAGCATGCCCGGCTTCCAATCATTCGGCAAATGTGAATGCCTTTGCCTACGTTATGATGTTGCCTACATTTTATATACGTAGAAGGCATTTTGTGACATGCGAAGCATACTGATTTTTCCCCACTGGAAGGTCAGACACTCCTGCATTTAAGAATAATCACCGGGAAAAATACAAAGAAAAAAGGACACAAAGTCCAACAACAACACATGCTATCTTATTCTAGTACCATGTGCTCATAAAATCCATAAGTCCTAGTATTTTCTGGATGGCACTCTTTAGCAAAGACATAATTTGTGACCGGGCTGGGTAAAGACAGACAGCCATTACTTTCTTAATGGCCAACTACCCAAAAAGGCTCAGTTAAGTGATCTCAACTAGCAATCTAATCAATTAAAATTGATAAGTGAAATACTTTTAACCTTTATTTCAGCAGGCCATTCCTGGGGGCGGGGAGGGGGGAGAAGGAAGGAATGTGAATTCCCAGCATAAAATTTAATTCCATTTCATGGATGCAAACATTCTTGCTGCCCTGATGGAGTGGTCCCTTTGAAAGCAAGCTGTTTCCCTCTTCCCTTGAATCAAATCAGAGAAAGACTGGTTTATGGTTCTCTGCAGCCAACTCAATCAATTTAAACCCTTAGAAAAATCCCTATGGCAATTTCTCAAGGAGAAAAGGACCAGAGGAGATGAGCACAGAGCAGCCCAAAGGGGACTTAGCTTCCTTGTTCTTCCAAGAGAGAGAAGAAAAAAAGAGATTAAGAAGAGGGCAAGAAGAAGTTAGGGGCGCCTGGGTACCTCAGTCCGTTAAGCATCCGACTCTTGGGTTTTGGCTCAGGTCAGTCTCAGGGTCGTGAGATCGAGCCCCAAGTTGGGCTCTGTGCTCAGCAGGGAATCTGCTTGAGATTCTCTTTCTCTCTCTCTGCCCCTCTCTCTCAAATAAATAAATAAATCTTAAAAAAAAGTTAGTCAAGCAGGTAAAACCCGTAATAATCACAGAGAATCTTCTATTCAGGCAGAGTGCTCTGTTCTTTATATGCATCACCTGCTTTAATTAGCAGGTAACAAGGACTACAGTTCCTTGAGCACAGTTATATACTAGACACTATGCTCTGTCATATAGTATTTCATATTATATTGTGCTCAAGTCTCAAAACAAGTCCATCACATAAGGAAGTCATCCCCAGTTTCCAGGTGAGGAAACGGAAGTTGAAGGGGTTTCAATCATTTGCTCCGGGGAATTCACAGCAGGACAGGGCGTGTCAAATGGATCAAATGCCAACCCTCATGGTCTACATCATGATCGCTGGTCACACAGCTGAGCACTTCTGTCAAAACTCATCCAATGTTACACTAAAACTTGGTGAATTTTATCAGATGTAAACTGTATTTCAATAAAGCTGAGTTAAAACAGCGGGGACCCTGTCCTTACCATGGGCCATAAAGAGTGGCCATCTGCCACTCCTGCCTGCTCAGCTTCCATCTCTTTGTGAGTTTCCTTTGAGGGCAACCTCCCTCCTCCCTCTCAGGTGATGGAGTTGAAAAGAAATGGGCCCCACTTCCCAGCTTAGGGTTCACCACATGACTCTGGCCTCACTCAGTAATGAATCATATTCCTCTGACAACGACCAGTTCAGGGATGGCCCACTGACCACCCAAGCCAGACCAGAGGAAGACCACCTGCTGTGGACTTCCATAGAAGTTACAGGAAAAGGAAGCCCTGTTTCTGGGAGGTCCGCTTAGCTGGTTCAGCAGATTTTGGAGCTGCAGATGGCCACCTTGTTGGTACCTGGTGAGAGCCCTCCTGAGGATGAAGCCAGAACAAAGGGAAGCCGAGCTGAGACAGGGCAGCAGCTTCCTGCTGACACTGCTTGAGTACCTAGATCCAGCTATGCCTGAAGGCAGATGTACTCCTGGACTTTCCAGTGACACCAGCTAATTCCCCTTTCTTTTTCCTTAAGCCAACCTAAGTTGGGTTTTCTGTCTCATAACCAAAGAATCCTACCATATCACAATGCCTTTAAGAAACAGAAAACCACCTTGCCCATCTGTGTGCACGTGCCCTATAGCAAATGGAGGAAAGAGAGAGCTGTATTCGTATGAGGAGGATTACAGGAGCTCGACCAGGCTTTTTACCCACTGTCACTTTTAATCACAGCCTCATGCTCATGCTGCCAAGGACAGCATGAGGCACTGCGTGTGGTTATGGAGGGAGCCCAAGGCTGCAAGCCGAGCACACGGTTCTCCGGCCTCCCCTCCTCTGCCTCACATACAGGCTGCTGGTTTGCATTTTTGAAAGTTTTCTCCTTTTTCATAGCAGAGGCCTTTAATCATTGGAATCCTACAGAAACCCCTTAATACACAAAGCCAATCATGCTACAGTTATGTGGAGGGCAGGGACGCTGGACACCCCAATCACCCTGTGCAGCTCCACCTGGGCTCCGGAAAGCAGAGCCCACACAGACAAGACTGCCAGGTGCCCAGCATCCAGGGCCCCTTCTTTGAGTCTGGCAGGACACGCACACTCTGTTAGCTTTTGGTGACAGATCAACCGCGGGAGCAAACGCAGGTCGCACACGGTCCCTCCCAGGGACACCGGAGCCAGCGTGGCAGCGTGCGCACCCCTCCCCCCCACCCCTCCCCCCCGCCAGGACTCACTCAGATCTAGCACATCATCCGTTTTGATCAGGTCCTCCTCCCGCGTCAGGGGCAACTGGGTTTCGGGCTCCCCTCGCAGCTGCAGTGACAGGGAACGGAGCATGAAGAACACCCGGATGGCCTAGACAGAGTTCAGGAGCAGAGGAGGATGAAGCTGGAGTTATTTAGGTTAAGTGCTCCATATGGAGAAATCACACAGTCTGTGACTCTTGATTTAAACAAACAAAACAAAACAAAGTCCACTTGTCCCAGTATCATGGCTCTGGTGTTTTCAGAGCAAGGCCAAAAAAAAAAAATCAAAGGGTGCAGCCTGTTTTTAGTTCATAGGTTTAGGCCACTTCACCTCAACTGAGCACCTGTCATTTGCCAGGAGCTCTCTCCTAGTGCCGTGTGACCTTCATGACACCCCTGCTTAGCAAGCAGCTGCATTTTGCAGACAACGCACTGGGACCCAAGGAGGCAAAGTGAACCGCCCCAGGTCACACGGCTAGGGAGCGCTAGAACCAGGCCTCTTCCAACTAAACCAGCACAGAATTTGGAAATCCGTATCACAAGTAACAGTGTTCCCATGTCCCGCCTAGTGAATGCGGGGGTAGGGAGGGCAGAAGAGGGTGAGATGCTCGTAGGGTTCGGAGCCAGCCAGACTCTGTTAAAATCCTGCCCCTGCCCCTCCCTGGGTGAGCCCGTTCACAGCACAGTCTCAGTGTGCTGTGGATGAGACAGCAGGCCTGGCGCCTGGCCGGTGTGCCATCACATCAGTGCCCCAAGCGCCCTCAGGCTGACCCAGCCACTTCCTGGGGCCGGAGACAGCCCCGCCAGCACAGGGATTCCTGGCCCGTGGACGAGGTATCTGCGTGGAGTCCGGTATGGCCATCAGACATTTCCAGAGAGCAGGAAAAACACAGAATCCCAGGCCCGGACCCAGAGAAGTTTGTGCAGAAAGCGGCTTTTACCGAGGACCCAGCCTGCCGTGAGTGCACCTGACCCCTGGGTCCTAGATTGGGGCTGAGGTGCCCACCGGCGAGAGTCTAAGAAGCGGAGGCACAGCCCATGGGAGAGGCCACCTCCATGCCACCTTCCCTGACACACAGCTGATAGGCCTACCCGAGGCACACGCCTGAGGGAAGCAGCTCTGGAGTCAGACACGTGAGGCCTGTGTTGGACTCACCAGGCAAGGCCCCTGGCCTCCATGAGCTTCGATTTCCGCATCTGTGAAATGGGGCGGTAGTCCCTGCCCTGCAGGCCTGCTAGGAGGCTCTGAGATAATGTGGGGGGGGGGCGAGGGGGAGCAGCCCGCATGTGTTCCGTAAAGGGGCCGCCGTCCTTTCCTCCAGCCACTGGATAGCTGGGCACGGGGGAGGGCTTGGGGACAAACCACTGTCGCCACTGGTGAGCCACACAACGATGAATTCCAGCCCACTTTTGGTCTTCTTGTTTACATTCCTGAGGCTACAGGCCTGGCCCACTGAGAGGGGAGGCCGCCCTTCCTATGACAAGGTGCCTCCCAAAACAAAGCGGGGGGCAAATTCCTGCCTGCAAAGAGCAGGCCTTGCATGGACTCCTGCTGACCTGGCAACAAGGATGCCCACTGGCACATTTAAACCCGAATCCGGCCTTGGCCTGGACCTGGCAGGAGACCTGAGCCACTGCCTCCATCTCCTAATGGAGAAAACTGGAAGAACAACCCTACCTCCTGGATGTATGCCGAGGTCATGTATTCCCCCTTGTCCACCAGAAGCATTAGAGACAGATAAGCCTTTATATTATAACGATGGGGGTGGTAGTAGGGGTGGCGGCATTAGTATTGATCTGATTGTCCTTATCAGTTTTTTAAAGTACAGCCTTCCTAAGACATTTGCAACAATCAGGAAAAAAAGGAAGTGCCTTTTCATTTTTTAAAAAATCAAAACAGCTTTTATTTATTAAGCACCCACTGTGCGCCAGGCACCGTGTGCACCTTACTGCAACGTAAAGCTGTTACGCAAGAAGAAACGGAACTGGGAGGGGCAGAGCGATCCAAGTTCACGCTGCTCGTGATGCCTGAGCTGGGCTTGGAACCAGCAATGTCTGATGCTTGTGTCACTTAACCAAGCCCACAAGGACACTCGCACGCCTGCACCAGCCCAAGTGCAGAAAGCCTGAGACGTGGGTGGCCCCCTGAACTATATGGCCATCTGAGCTCTCAAGTAAGGAATCATGGCCTTGGAATTGAGGAAAAAGGCCCATCGGTCAGGTCCAAGCTGAGTGAATGCTTCATTTCAGTGTCAAAAATCCATTCCTCTCAAAGGTTCTGAAGGCAAAGAAATCAAGCAGGACCCTTGCTGGGGGGTGAAAAAAGAGGAACATGTGTGCTTTTCTAGACCATCACTCTGAGAACCTGAAACCTTCCAATACAAAAGGAGTTCGGAATTTGGCTCCTAGTATAGACCTTTTTGCTTTTGCTCTGGAAGCAACAAATGGAAAATATTTCCAGAAATACAAAAAATAATAATGACAATAATACAACAATAAAAATATAAAGAATACAGAACACGCTGACGAGCCCCACAACTTTGGGAATCCATGAAAGAGAGGTAAAACACCAGGATAAGGGTCCTCAAATTCACCCCACAGCCCCCTAAACAGTAAGCGCCCCCCCCACCCCCGCTTACCCGAGACCTGCCAGGTACTGGCGGGGCTGGACCGTGTCATCTCCCTGAAGCCTCTTAACGACCCTCCGTGGTTCCCATTTTACAGACCGGAAACCAAAGCCCAGGGATGTGAGGCAGCCTGCCCACAGTGACTCAGCTAATAACCGGACTCCAAAGTCTGTGTTCTTCCAGCCACATGCCTTTGCCTTCAAAAGATTTAAGGCTGGGGAACCAGGCTTTTATTGAATGCTTCTCTTTACTTTGCCAAATAAACATGCACTTTAAAAAGTATTAAAAAGGAAGAAGGAATTATTGCTTTCTGATGCTTCCACAGAATGCCAGGAAGACGGACTCTGGAAGCACACACTAGTTTTGGCAAGGGGTGACAGCTGAGCATGCTGAAGTTAAAGAGGCTCATCCCGTGTGCTCCAAGGCACCTGGGAGCAAGCTCTGCAACGGGGTCGTGGAGAAGGAAGCGGGGTCATGGGAGAGGAGTCCACTACAGTGGGGCAGGATGGCTTCAGGGTCGAACAGAACTCGGCGAGTGAGTCACGTGAATTCCCTGAGCCCGGGCTCGAGTTCTGGGAATGGAGTACCCAGCGGCCCTGATCTTGGGGCCTCCCTGGAGGTGCACCCTGAATCGAGAGCTCAGGTCCAGCCCTCTCTCTGCTTCCCTTGTCACATTTGCAAGCCATGGAGTTCGGGGGCTGTCACCCAGATGAGGAGCCCACCAGGCGTGGAAGTGGCTGTGAAAAGCCAGTCACTCCTAAGAGGGTGCCGAAGCAGTGTCACGTGGGCCCGCCCCGCCGTGAAAGCCCCTTGGCAATATGGGGAGCGTCACACAGAAAATGTCCGTGCCCCCTGAACCAGAAATTCTACTTCTGGGAACTTTTCCTAAAGAAATAAGCAAAAGAAAGAAAACCCTGTATTCATGAAGCTGCTCAGGACAGTTTAGTTGAAAATAATGTAATACTGGAAGCAACCAGAATGTCTAGCAGCAGGAAAATGCCTGAGTAAGTTACGGCAGAAGTCGCCAGATAAACTTTCACGCACCAGTAAGAAATGTGACTGAAATTAAAACCGCATCCCAGCACAGAAAGCTTCTCACTGTACAAGGGAGAGAGGGAAGGAAGAGGCTGGAAGGAAGACCACAATGCACTCTTCCTACCGGCATGAGACGATGTGACTGAACACAAAGACAGGGAGGAGACACGAAAAGCGTCTAAGCTTTCTTTGTTTAGGGTGATGAAATCACGGGAAATTCTTTCCCTCTACTTTCGAAACCCTATGAGATGTGCTTCAATGTGTAATACGCATCCAAAGAATAAAAAAAAATATCCTATTTCCTTTCAGGCAATAACGATAAAAACAAAAACTGTTTGTGGTTTTACGTGGGAACAAGGAACAGAAGTCAGGAACAAATAAAATTTCACGCGACTATATTTATTTCATACTGGCTTCCAAGATTATCACAGACAGACGGCCAGTGGCTTACATTCAGATCTTGAGATTCACCAGAAATTCCTCTCCCTAACTCTCTTCTCTACCCTGAAGCTTCAGTAGATGGCTAAAAACTCTCTTTCTTTCCCTCCTGAGACGTTAGACTGCTCCACCCCTGTTCAGCCAACATTTCCTGAGCTCTTCCTGCCTGCCGGGCACCTTGCAGTCCCTCTACCTTATCTACTTTGGCCAGGAGCTGAGAGACAGGACGCACTGAGGCTCAAGGAGGGTAAGCAACTTGCTCAATGTCACACAATTGGAGCTGGGATTGAACCCTGGTTGGTCCCACGAGCCTGTGTTCTTTCTTAACGGCTTCTCTCAGCTGCCCCTGGGGTAGGTCCAGCCCACGTCCCCACTTCTGCTTCCATGTTCTCATCAGATCCCAGTAGTTCCTAAGACCTTCATTTCAACGTGAATTCCCCTTATTAGCTGGCATGGCTCAGTGGCACTCTCGCTATTTTGGTCTTATATTATTTGTTCATGGTCTATTCTTGCATTTTGCACAGTGCCTGGCTCCTAGAAAAATGCCCAACAAATACGTTGAATGAAAGAATAAAGAGTGTGATTTGCAAAATGCAAGAGGGACACCATGACTTTCAGTGTTGGATGCCTCCCCATGGCCTGAAAGGCCTAGCCATCCTCCTGTCCTGTCCCCTCCCCTCCACTCTGCTCGTCACCTGCTCCTTGAACACGCTATACTCTTTCGCATCTCGGGGACTCTGCACTCACTGTCCCTTCGGCCCTGTTCATTTCTGTACCATCTGGCATCGAGTAGGCATCCAGTGGCTCTCTGGTGATTGGAGGACTATTTTACAAGTTAGGAATGATGTATTAGTAAGGGTTGTTTGAACTTCTTTAACAAGTCCTCAAGGAAAACAAAAGGTGGGATTTCTGAAAAGTGTCAGCCTCCTGAAAGTTAAAAAAAGTCTACTTGGTGGAAAAAAAAAAAAAGGGAAGAAGAAAACGTTTGAATCCAAAAGGATGAAATGGAATGTTCTTTGGATACAAGCAAAGAACTTGAAACAAACCACATAAGCCCTCAATTGCTTGCTAAACCATACACTTCCTTTAGCTCAAATTCAAAGCACACTGCTGTGTTCTGATGTCTGAAATGGGCTAAGGAGCTAAGCTTCTGGATGATTCTAGACAGCTGCCTTGAAACAGGAACTGGACTGAGGTGAGTGGTCAAAATCCCCTTTTAGAAACTGATTCCTGAAGTCAGGGAAGCTTCTCTAAGGTAGATGGCTTCACTTGAGATGGTCAGCGCTATTCTATATATTCTGCCACCTTCTCCCTGGCTCTAAACCCAGGGACCCTGAGATTTGAGGGTTGATCTTATAAACTTGTCAGACAAAGGCTGAACGAGTGACTCCAGGGAAGCCCAGGCATTCCTGGGAGCTCTCTGTGCTTCACGTAGCAGTTGCGCTGTGCATCTCATCTGGGGAAAGGGAGGTGGGCAGCACGGCCCTGGGAACTTACAACCAACTGAGATGTCAGGGGCAAAGGGAAGAAGGGAACCCCTACCCTTGAGAACTCTTACTGGCTTTCTGTGCTCTGCCCTTCACTGAGTCCCCGCAATGACTCTGGCAAGGCAGGTACATGCTGCTTTGAGATGGGAGAAGGAACCCCAGAGCCCAAGTGACCCTCCCTTTGCCATATGCCTTGGCCCTGAATTTCTCCCATCCTCTCCTGTAGATCAGGACCGTCTGCCCCAACCCAGCAGGGCCTGATGCCAGGAAGTAGCTAACAAGGTCAAGGTCCTCAATGGGCTCTAAGGCCCCAGAGATCAGCCCCCTCCAGCCTCATCACTTCCCACAAAGCCTCCCTCACTGTGAGCTGCAGCCATGTCCCCTCCTTAGAGGTGCTGGAGTGAGCCACATCTGTCCAGGCCTTTGCCTTTCCTGGCTGCCCAACCTATCCCTCTGCCACCCGTTCTACATCCCTCCCCAGGCAGGAGGAGGCGCCTGACCCCATGTTCCTTTAGCAACAGCCTCAGCCGCACAGACTGGCAATGCTCCCTTTCCTACCTTGCCCTCTAGACTCTGACTCCTTGAGGACAGAGGCAGTGTGTATGTTAGGTCCCTGCTGTCTGGCACCAAGCAGGGCTAGTAAATACAATGAAGGGAGTGGTGGGAAGCAGGCCACATTGCCTGCACGGAGTCCTGGCTCTGCTACTTATGAGCTGGGGGACTGCGAGCCAATCACCTGACCTCATCATGCCTCAGTTTCTTCCTCTGCAAGACAGGTTCATATAATGCCAACTTCTTAGGACGGTTGTAGAATTACATGAGGAGGTTCACATAAAGAACTGATGTGAATGACTCACTTGGTATCAAAGAGGAGCTCATCTAAGTGTTGAGAAAACTGGGGGCCCAGGGACCAAAAAGAAGGCAGAGGGCAACCCAGAGCGGCAGCTCTCCCCATTCACAGCCTTCCGGACCTCTGGCTCAGGGGACGAGGCGGGCCTCGGGGACAGGACCTTCGCTCTAGCCTCGCCACAGAACATTTCCGAGGCCAACCAAAGGCTACAGGTGAGCATGCCCGCCCGTGAAGGAGTCGCCAACACAACCCGCGTTTGTCAAAACCAGCCCTGTGGTGAAGCTGGGGCCAGTGATGCCCAGTGCAAACAGTGCCACCCACAAACATGCTCGTGTACCCGGCCACGGGGCCTGCAGGGCTGGCTGGGAGCACGAGGAAGGCGGGTGTCACTGGCTCAGACAGGGTGGGTCCTGTGGTGAGGTCTGCGGGTTTGGTCAGACAGCAGGGAATGTGCGCTGACTTAAAACACACAGGTCGGACTTCCTCTGCCTCCCCCTCCACCCCAGGCCTCCGAGGCCAAATCATCGCCTGGGTAGAGGAAGGCCACAGAATCCTCCTGTTTGAGGCAGATCCAGCAGGTCACTCCTGCTTCTCAAAATCCCAAAATTAACACCTCTGCCGCTCTGGTTAGAATAGGGATTAGCTGAGAAGAGGGCAAGGAGCTCATCGAATTTATCCCTTCATGTCTCCAGGGAATGATTTTCTAGGAAGAGGTGATGGTGCTTTCTAAGAAAGAAACTGATCTTACGCGAGAGATAAAATACTGTGAACAGCCCTGCGAGACTGCTTCAGAAAAAAAGTGCTGATAAGGGACGCACACTCCAGCAGGGTTCTGAGAACTCCTCTGCTTTTCACACGTGGGAACGGACTGGCAAGAGTCACAATCTCATTTTTGTGTGCCTCGCACCCAGATCCCTCAGATACCTTATCAGCACACCATTGCACCATCTCCGGGGGTCCCGAGCCTCCCTGGGAGAGGATTTCACACCAGGGCCTCACCTGCACTGCCTGTTCTCGGCTCACTCCCCCAGGTGCCTGGCAGCAGCCCAGAGGTGTCCTCCCCAGAGCCTGGGGCTGGGGCCCTGCTCTGCACCAGCCAAGGCAGCCTGCCTGGCCCTCACACAGGGGAATCTCAATCCTGTTTTAGCCAAGGGCAGCTGGCCTGGGGAAGTTCCTCCCGGTGGCAGGGCGCCAGGGGGGTGTCGTCCGCCCCCTGTCCTGAAGTGGGTTGGAAGGCGGGTTCTTGACCTGGTCAGCTGGCGGCCCAGGGAGAGGGGGGTCCCGCCCATGCTTACTCACCCGCCGGGTCTTCTCCACGTCGCCGCACGGCAGCCGCTTTACAAAGTCAATGCCGGTCAGCGGCGTGCCCGTGGGGGGCAGCAGGATGGAGGCGTCCATCATGAGATACTCCACGTTCATGGGCTTCATCTAGAAGGAGAGACATTGTAGGAAACCTCACCGAAGGGAGGAAGAGCATGGGGCAGGTTACCCAGGCCCCTCGCCTGTACCTGCGCACAGCTAGTGAGTAAAGCAAGCCCACATTAGGGCTGGCATGAGGGCTCAAGGCAGCCAGGCGTGCGAGATGTGAGCCGTTGTTTCCCAAGACACAGACCTTTCCTTCCCTTGAAGAGACAGCTCAGACACTCCTGGGAAGCTGCCTCCGTGCTGTGAAAAGCTGCGCTCTCCCACCGGCTCACACCCCTCTGGCTCACGCCCCTCCACCCGGCAGGGAGCGGGTCCCTGACCGCAGCCCGCCTCCCTCCCTTTGTGCTGTCAAGAATGACGACAGCAGACTAGTGATGGCAGCTCTCAGTTATCATTTATCTAGAGTGGGCTACGGACTGTGGGCAGGCGCTGACCTACAGGCTTTGAGTGCGTGATCCTCCTTAATCCTCCCAAAGACTCCAGAAGGGATGTTTCCCGATCCGCTCATGAGAAAACGGAGACTCAGCCGGCAGGTGGCAGAACTAAGACGCAGACCCAGGCCTGCCCTGCTCCAGACCCCGTGACTCCTGCCACATGACCACTATCCCCTTCCTTCCTCACCACCTTGCTGTCTTTACCTGGGATCATACAACAAAGTCACTTACTGAGCATCTACTAAGTGCCAGGCGCCCGCAGGGCTCACCTCCTGCTGGACAGTGATGTTGATGCTGTTCCTTATTACAGAGGGGGACACTGACCTCAGAGGAAGGGCGTATGCCCACAGCCCCTGGGCCACAAGGGAGCACAACTGTCTGCCTGCTTCCACACCACCTCCGGGAAGCCTTCTCCGATTACGACGACATATGGTATCGACACCTCCCCTCCTGGAACTCTGCTGTATCACTACGGACATTGAATGTGCACGTGTTGTTGGACATGGACACTTCATTTCCCTGACATCATAAAGGAATGACATTTCACAGGGTACATTTCCTACAGAATTAACTTTACTCCTCCAAGCATCACATGCTTTTTTGTGTGTCTTTTTGGGTTTTTATTTTTCAGAAAGTGGGCCTTAATCATATTACACTCTCTCCCTCTCCTGGAACATATAGCTGACCACATGGGGCAGTTGTGGTGAAGGCTCAGCTATCTGGGCTAGGGAGCCAAGGAGACACTTAGTTTGTGCTGCCTGTCTTTTTCTTTTAGCCACCCCCCAAAGGCCTGGGGTCCCCCATCCTGAGCCCCTTTATCCCAGGACCGGGTGGCGGAGCCCTGAGTCCCACCCCGGGGCCGCCCTTGGCATTGCCTTCCAGCCTGCCCACCGTTCCCTAGCAGCCCCCCTCTGCTCTGCCCCACCTCCCTCCACCACCTTCCCGGTGAGCACTCATTACACCTCTGCGCTAAATAGGAGGTGATAAGAGAAGTGAATAAGGGTCTAACATGAAGGCATGGCTTCAGTGCAGGGGTCTCCATGAGCACCCGAGGGCCTATCTCCACTTCATTTGGCTCAGCGGCTACTTTCCTCGAGTCCGACCTCAGGACTGACTTTCAGGTATGGGGGCTGGGGATGTGTCCCCTCTCTTTCTCTAGGGGGCAGGCCCTGTGCAGACCACACAGTAAACATGGGACAAGACACACAAGCACAGCCCCAGAAGCTCCCCATGGCAGGAGGGGGAGGAAGCAGATATTCCTTGTGTGCACACCCCACAGGAGGCGCCTCTTAGGTACTTCAGACCCAGGCGCGTGGTTTGGGCCCCATCTTACAGATGGAAAAAATGAAGGCACAGAATGTAAGCAACCCAATGAAGGTCACGCAGTTAGTAACAACAGCAGAGGGGCGCCTGGGCGGCTCAGTGGGTTAAGTGTCACACTCTTGGATTTGGCTCAGGTCATGATCTCAGGGTTATAGGATCCCGCCCTGCATCAAGCTCAGCGGGGAGTCTGCTTGAGACTCCCTCCCTCTCCCTTGGCCACTCCCTCTCTGCTTCTCCCCCTGCTCACACACACACCGTGTGTTCTCTCTCTCTTTCAAATAAATAAATAAATAAAATCTTAAAAAAAAAAAAAAAAGGCAGAAACTGAGCAGGGGTTTAGGAGCCTGAGCTTTTCTACACCGTCAAGCGACATAGGAGATTTAACGTTTCCAACAGGAATCCAAACTGTGGAGAATTACATTGCAGAAGGGGCCATCACAGGGGCAAGATGAAATGGGAGCTAGGCCCCAAATCCACTCCACTCTAACTACCGGTCCAAAGAGCAGAAGACCGAGACAGCCTTGCAGGGGCTGGGGGAGTAGCAGGGAGCAGTGGCCATCGCCAGGTGGAGGCACCCGAGCAGCCTGTACCTCGCCAGAGGCGGCCTCGGGCGCTACTGGGTGCTTCTGGAGATGATCTATGCCAGCTTACATTCTTCCCTGGAATAGGCTCTGCAGAGGCCTTGGAAGTGCCGAGGGCGAGGATGTGGTAAGCGCCCAGCAGGCCATACCCGGTGAGATGGGCTTGGGAGCCAGGAGACACTGAAAGCAAGCTGCTTTTGTCTTTGTGACACTTTAGACACTTAGGTTTACTATAAACTTCTGGAATCACTTCATTTTTTTTTTTTTTTTTTTAAGATTTTACCTATTTATTCATGAGAGACAGAGAGAGAGAGGCAGAGGGAGAAGCAGGCTCCCCAAGGAGCAGGGAGCCCGATCCCAGGACCCTGGGATCATGACCTGAGCCGAAGGCAGACGCTTAACCGACTGAGCCACCCAGGCGCCCTCACTCTTTGATGAGCAATGTCCATGAAAAGGACATTTATCATCTATTTACTGAGTGCCAACTAAGGGTCAGACGATAGGGATGCATAGAAATGAACAAAACAGAGAAAGCTGCAAATCTTCTAAACCCATCTTTTCCCATGACTATGCCTGATGGACAGAGGGGAAACAGGGCAGACTCTGGGCCAGTGCTGTGGATTCAAGGATAAGCAACAAGCTGGAACATTCCGGTGGCACAGCAAAGAAGGGCAGGGCACTGGAGGCAAACTGCTGTGCTTTGGAATCCTGGCTCTGCACCTCCCTGGCTGGACAGGCATGGGGCCTCACTCGACCTCTGATCCTCGCCTCCTGATCGGGGTGATAGGAGTCTATGCTAGCAGCCCCTCCCATCAGGGTGACAGGGGCAGTAACACGATGAACACATACAACGTGCTCTACACTCCTGACACAGCACGAGTCCTCAAAGATTATTCGTATCAAAGTGAATCTTTCCGACCCATCTATGGCACAGCCCACAGAGGGGAAGTGGGGGGTCATCCGAAATTTCACCAGTGGCGGGGATCAAAAGGCACCATTTCCAATTCACTTCCCCACCAATCTCGGTCAGAAAGGCCCCAGTTAGACAGCTTTCTCTCAGTTTCACCGGATGAGCCGTGCAGGCAACCAAGTGCGTCCTGGCCCCTCACTTACTGTCATGCTCCTGTACTCATCTTCAAACATGTCCAAGAAAATTTCTTCTCCCTAAAAAGAGGAAGGGAGAGAGATTATGCATATTTTTTTCCATAAACACCGAATTATTATAAACTCCAGTTCATGGCTGTTGGGGCCATCTGGTTCTCATCAGTGAGTTCTCGTAAATCACCAGGAAGTAAGACACACACGTGAACACGAACACACACGCTCAAATGAAAGCCCAAATATCATATTGCACCTCTCAACGTTTCTCTTTTTTTTTTTTTAAGCATGTGCAGTTAGATTCCTTCTGTCAAGGCAGCTAATTAAAACGACAACAAAAATAACACCATATATAATTAAACTATAAAAGTGGGTGAAATTGCGAGTGTTTCACATCATCTATGTGTTGAGAAGGGTTGGAGAAATGGGAAGCCTGGTTCAGGTGCCATGTTAAATCTATGAGGCTCCACGCCTCAGAAAGGAAGCGTAAAATTAAGCATACTTAACACTAAAATTACACAGCTTGTTCCAGTCATTTCTGAGGCACACCTGTAAGGCTCTGCAGTTCTGCAGGGCTGCGGTGGGTAAGACTCTGGCTCTGAGACACGCAAACCAGGGGCCCAATCCCAGCTTTACCTCTCAGAGCCTCTCTCTGGTTCGCTGCAAGACTGGAATGACAGCCCACGTCTATGCAGGTCACTGCGAGGATGACAGGAGTTAACCCGAGTAAAGTGCTGACCACAGAGCCTGCCACTCAGTCGGGGCTGGTAAATGCTAGCACTCATGGTCATTATGGTCACCCCCAGATGGAGCACAGCTAGGGAGGGGAGTGGAGATTCAGCTGAATGCATCATGACTATTCAAACTGTCCTGTCTCTCTCCTAAGTCCTGAATCTCTCTCTCTCTCTCTCTCTCTCTCTCACACACACACACACACACACACACACACACACACACACACGGTCAGGATGGGAAAAGGAGCAAGTCCTTTATATATTTTTCCAGTTGAAACTTGAATACTCTTGCATGGCGTAAGAACCACGTAAGAACCACAAAAATCACAATCCTGAGAACATCCAAAAGCTTCTGAGATATTATACTTAGGGTATAACACTTATAGGACAAATGAACAATCTGGGTAGGGAGAAGAGCTACAATTCAAATATAGCTCTCTTTTGGCTAAAGATAAACCCTCTGGGAAAATGCCTACCTATATATCTCTGTCTTTCTGACTCTGCAATGCAAAGGGGGGGAAACAAACGAAGAGCCGTTATCCTGGAAAGAGACCCAAAGATGACTAATGCAGCCGTGAGGCTCCCACTCTCTTCTGGGCTTTGCTGAGGACTTATATCCTCGCTCGGAGGCCAAGCCCCTCGGGATGGTCTATGGGAGCCTGGGATCTCCTCCCCCATGCATGGGGGCCCACAGTGGTCCACCCTCATCTGGGCACGTCCACCATGTTGCAGCCGCATGGGGTCGTCTGCGCCTGGTGAGGTGGATTTCCAGATTATAAGACCTCGTTTTCTCTCAACGGACACCGACAATAATGGACAGTGGCTTAAAAAGCTTCCTGCAAAGAAAAGGGATCTGCTGCATATGTGCCTATGATTCACGGCAGTTTGTAGAGACTACAGATAATGAAAGCAGTTGAACAACAAGAAGATGGCAGCGCCGACACCTTTCCTCCTCCAGAGAGGTTCTCTGTATCAGCCAAATGACCAGGGGAAACCCTGGCTAAGTGGACCTGGGGAGACCTGACATGGAGGTCAAAAACTTGGGGAGCCACAGGGCCAGTGTGAATGTGGATTAATCCATCTCCTGCTGACAGATGATGTGCTTCCCTAAGAATATATCACGCTTTAGATATAGAGCAAAACAAAACCATCACAGTGAGATATTTCAAAACTAACCATCTGGAATCTGAAGAGGACATCTACAAATTCCCCGGTAACTCAGAGTCCTGGTGGCCCTTTACGAATCTCACTAAACTTAATGATAAAGGTTTAGAAGCCTGTACGAGGTGTCTTGGCATACATGCCTGTAAATGACATACATGCATAAAATTCATAAGTAATTCAAAAGTTATTTTATATGGAAAACATACATACCTCATGCATATATTAATTTACATATATAATAGTCCCGTGCATGCAATTCACATTTATATGTAGATTCATCAGTAAACAAGTTCATATATCATTGATAAACAAACTGTCACAGACTAGGGGTGAGTCCTCAGAAGGGGTACCGCTAAGAGGAGCGCAGGGCCCGCTGCTCGGGGGTTTGACATGGCGCGTGCTTAGCACGCACGGGTACAAGAAGTCACCACAGACTTGTGATCGGTATGTGCGCACGCCTAGATACTATAATCTTGTGTCTGTGATGCACACCACACTGCCTTCCCCTGCGCTCTGGCCACTTACCTTATAAAAATGCCGCACTAGGTGAACGCTTTCTTCTCTCGCGCCCTGTTGAGAGAGGGAAGGTGGGAAGGAGGCCAGTGAGTTGGGTGAGTTACCAATTCCAAAATCTGAGTGCATATCAAGCAGATGAGAGGCTGGGCTCATATCCTTAAATCAATAGAGTGGTTTGTAATAGGGAGGGAAGAAGAGAGGGAGGGTGGGCGGGCGGGCTAGCTTAAAATAAAAATGGGCAAAAGAGGGGATTCTGGAAAGTTGTTAACATACAGTTAGGTGGGGGAAGCGGGTTATAAAACATGGCCATGGTGACTCATAAATGTGTCAGTGTGTGGGTATCTGGAAAGACACACGCCAAAGCGTTAACTATAGCTGTTCCTTTTTGCCTTCGTACTTTCTAAATTTTCTCAAATAAACATGAAAAATAAGGGGGAAAACAATAAAAACTAAAAAACAATGAATACAGATATTAGCACTATAAAAACATAAAAAGCATGCATGTGTTTGGATACGTGTAACATTTTTCTAATACATAAAGGAAAATATTAAAATTCTGGTTGACAAATACAGGGCCAACAGCTGTCACAGAAATTACTGAAATTCACTAATTAAGAGGGCTCATCGAGCCAGTCTCAGAGGAATGGTAATTCCACCGGAACAAGGGGGTTGCAGTGGGGGATCAGGGCTATTAGGCCCTGCTTCTCGCTGGTGCTGCAGACCCCAGGACCCGGGGCTCCCATCTGAATCCAGCAGTTTCCTTGCCACGCACGGCCTCCCGCGGAACCCAGGCAGTGGGAGGGGGCCCTCACCTCCAGGCAGGCCAGGTGCACATCCTTTATGATGCAGCCCGTGCTGGTCACCACTTGCTGCTTTAGGAGTAGGCAGCTCAGCTCCAGCGTCGCCAACCGGATCTTCCCATCTGCAGGGGAAAGCAGGGTCAGCCTCGCACAGCCTGGTGGGAAGGCCTTAAACACAGTTTCTTGCCTTGCCCACTTTGAGGTTAACAGGTCAGCTGACGGCCCTTGACATCCAGTGGGGACAAAGAGGGAACTCAAATGCCAACCCCTTCCCAATTACAATAGAATGTTCCATCCAAAACACCCACACCAAATACTCCCCTGCACTCCCTTTATCAGTGGAAAGGAGGCAGAAAAAAGATTATTACTAATTATTCCTGAAGGCGGCGAAAGTGGCCGTCTGTGGTTATTTTCCTTGGCTGGGTTCCCTCCCCTTTTCAGGAGCAAGCACCACTCTTTCCTTTGGAGAATCACCAACCCCACTCTTGGGTCTCTAATTTGGATGGGGCCGGTCCCTTTGCTCTGTCCCAGGGAGGGGCACATCACCCAGGCTGGTCAGGGTGCTCTATTCCTCCGGTCACAGTGACTGGGGAGGGGACAGGCAAGGGGGGCCGGTCAGAGCCAATAAGGCTCAATTCCACAACATGCTGGGACCACTGTGCAAGAGAAGGTCTCCTTGTGCTGGGCTGAGGGCAGGACAGGAACCGTGCCGGGGCCCTGAAGCGCCCTGAGCAGCACAAGCCTTATAATCCACATTGGCCACCTCTGCACCCTTGCCTGCATTTTCCATCTTGCGTCCAAGTCCACCCTTCCCATCAGACTGCCCAGAGTATGTCTCCTACAGCAAGGCCCGAACCCCGGAAGGGAAAGGGATGGCTGGAGCTGCAGCTGGTAGTTATCCTGCTAACACACAAAGTGGGAGAGTCCAAAAATAGTCCTGAAAACATTGAATTTCTGTATCCAGCTGTGCCTGAAGCCAGGCTCCAAAAGACTTCAAGTTACACAAGCCAATAGTTTGTTCGTACTGTTTCAGCCTGAGTCGGGTTTCTGTCGACGGCAACCCACCTGCTACGCTACTGTGAGCCAGGCACGGTGCTGGGCACGTTACAGACCCTCCCGCCAGGAGTCTCTGGAAAAACCCATTGCGGTGGGTGCTCTAAAGACTGAGGTTCAGGAAAGTCCAAGGTCTCACCCTGGGACTCCAGGTGCTCTGAATGCCAAGACCCACATCGGGCACTGCTCCTAGAAGCATCTGTGGCCGCCTGACAGGAGGGCAACCTGCTCTTAGGCAAACTGCTCATTGGGTCTTTAAGCACCTTTCTGGGGAGATGTCTCAATGTGGAGGAGGGGCAAGGAGACGAAGAAGTCTCCAGGCCACAGCCCTGAGGCCCTGGAAACCCCAGACGTCAGGACCAGCTACTGGGAAAAACTCAAGGCAGATGTACCACCGCATGCCTCCCTGCCCACCCCTTCCTGCTTCACCCATCTGGTGGGGAACGGGAGAAGAGGGAAGCGTTCACTGGGAAAGGCTGCTTGGTCTCAGCTCCGTGGCTCTGTCTCGCTCTCTAGCCCCATCGACCCAGCACGAACATGGCTTCTGTACGGCCGCCCTACTGGCCGCGCCCACCAGCCTCCCACCTCCAGCTCTCTAGGGCACGGTCTCACTCTTGCCTGCCCTTCCGCGGAACCCCACTGGCCCAGCCACTGCCCCACTGCTGCTGCCTCCAGGGAAGGGGAGTGTGATCTTCCAACCAGACCCTCCTTCCTTTGCAAGCTCCTGCCAGGTGCTGACTTCCTCCCACTGGCCCCCTCAAGGGACTGGCTGTCCCTCCCCACCCTGGAGGCTCCTCGCTAACATCCGGGCCATACCCTACCTTCCCTGACCACCGAGCCACATCTGCTCAGATAGCCCCCGCCAACTGCCCCCTCAGCCACCATCCTCAGGGATGAACTCTGCTCCCTGCGCTAGACCTCTCAGTAGAAAACTGACCCCACTGAGTGCCCTTGGTCCTGAGCCACACCTGTCTCTCTTGCTGTCCCTCGTCCATGTGGGACCTGGTTCAGGGTCCCACGCTGGCTCCCGCTCTGTCACCTCGAGACACTTGTAGCAGCCCAGGGCTTGGTCCTAACATACCTCTCTTTTCTCCTGTGGCTTTAAAGATCACCCACATGTCTGTGAGTGAGTCCCACAATGTCCGCTCTGGTCCTAACCCCCATGAGCTCTAGATTCTATCTCCACGTGGAGGCCCAGACCCCTGGGACTTCACAGACCCCCAGCTGTGGCTCCTGGAAGGCAGGAGCCACATCTGTCCTGCACCTCCTGTACCCTCGTCATGTGCACACAGCGGCTGACACTCGATAAACATTGGTCCATGGACCCCACTCCCCAAGCCTCTGTGCTCTCTCCCCAAAGTCCCACTGAGCTTGTGGCTGCCTGGCGGAGCCCACGCCCTGTGACCTCTGGAGTCCTGGCCTACGACCACAACCTGCACCCCTGCCCTTCTCCTGAGCCTGACCTGGGCTCATCCCACACTGTTCCTACCGTACAGCTCAGGGGCTCTCTCTCAACCAGGCCACGTCTCCGTCAGGCCCATTTCTGTGCTCTCACTCACACCTTGATGGCCTCTCTCTCGCTGCCTCTACAGAGAACTGGCCTTGCCATCAGGGTTTCTCAAGCTCAGCCCTGCCAATGTTTTTGGTCAGATGATCCTCTGTCATTGGAGGCCATCCTGTGCACTAAGGATGTTCAGCAGCATCCCTGGTCCCTAGATGCCAACAGCACCTCTCCTCAAGCTGTGACAACCAAAAATGTCTCTGGACGTTGCCAAATGTCCCCCAGGGGGCAAAGTTGATCCCACTTAAAACCACTGTACTAGATCATTCCACCTGCTGTTTCTAGCCCTTGCCATGGCGGCAGATCCTCAGCCAAAACCTCAGAACTGGGATGACAAGTGCCAGACACTGGGCATGTCTTGTACTCTCAAGAGCCCCTGATTCGAACCTTCCAGCCTTCCCTCACGTGCACTCTCAGCCTGGTTCACACTCAGTCGTGGCCTTGGCCACCCCAAGAGGAAGGCTGGAGACGCTGGCAACACTGGCAAAAGAAGGGCTGGGTGTGGAAAGAGAGGAAAGACAGGGTCCAGCACAAACACCACAGGGGAGGAAAGAGGAGGAGACCCCCAGGTGAAGACGCGGCTGGACAGGACAGTATGGGTGGCCCAGGGTATGCACGGCCCAGGGAGTGGCTGAGACCAGCCTGCATTCCCAGAAAGGCCAGGTCTAGAGCCCAGGACTCCTGGTGCCCAGTCCGGGGGCCTGGTCCCTCTACCTCCACTGCCCCTGTGAGCAGCCACACCCCAGGCACCTGGCTGGGCCGCGTTGTTCATGATCCTGATGAGTCTCTCGGCCAGGAGATGGTTGTAGGTGGTCTTCTCGGCCGCACCGGGCACTGGGAGCTGGATTTGCTCGAGTTTCTCAGGATCCATGCCTGGAACGCAGAAAGGGGCAGGCTGTCGGTGGAGTTGCTCATCCGGGAAGGCGCCTCCGCGCGGGGCCGCCCCATGCTCGGCGGCCGTGGTCCATCTCCGTGATTTCTGCCATGACTGGTGCTGCCTGACCCCTCACCTACTGCAGAGTCCTCTGTGAACGGAACTTAAATCCACATATTAAAACATGTTCTATCACCGTTTGTAAAGGGGAAATCCGCATTGCCTCAACAGGGACAGTCACTGTGCAAAACAAAAAGACAACGTTTTTACATTTTAGCCAAAGACTTGACTGACTAGCTACTACTCATCATGGTCCGAGACCTGCTCTCTTTGTTAAAAAGGGGAGGTTGGCAGGTACTTAAGAGGTGCGGAAGACGTACCAGCCCCAAACGGTGACAAGCTCCTGGACATAATCGGGGGGCTCAGAACAGGGACGGAAAAGGAGTAGGTTCTGCACGGCGTGGTGCTGCACCGTCCCACGCCAGGTCTGCGTGCCACCAGAGGCCACCCCCGGATCAGAAACGTTCCACAGTGGGGGAAATGCAGACTGAGAGGAACGGACCAGACGGAAAGGAAATTACAGTCATGCCTAAGAGTTGCACCTCAAGCTCTTGGCAGCCAACTCAAGGAGCCGGGCCCGCCACTCGAACGCACGGGCAGGGGCCGGCGCTGCACTGGGCAAGGGGTGGTGTTGGCACAGAGACATTAGGCTACATCCTACAACAGAGAGGTGCAAATACAGAGATGCCAAGAGCGCAGGTGTCTCTTGAAGAGGCAAAGGAATCGTTTTTCTGCCAGGAAACACGGACAGCATTTCAAAGACAAAAGACAAGACAGGGGAGGGGTGGCTGGGCAGAGAGAAGGGGAGCACACACAAGTCCAACTGTGACCTCAGGGTCATCTCCCTTAAAGCAGAACCTGGGGGCCGGGGCAGCAGGAGGACCTGTGCAGACTACTTCAGCAGGCCAGGTGCAGGGTGAGGGTTGCCCCAAATCCTTCTCTCTCTTCTAACATGGCTCTGGAAAAATACACTCACAGAAACAAACATTTCACTTGATCCAAGGTTGGAAAGCTGAATGGATTGTTTGTGCTGAAAGCACGTCTTTTCCTGTTATTCTACAAAAGGGGGGAAGGTGGCACTTCTCGGAACTCTTGAAATACGGCCCCTTGAGTACTAGATGATGCTTCATTTAGAACCTTGACAAAACAGAGGAGGATAGCATTGAAGAGCTGACTGTCTGCTTCCTAAGTGACTCCTACACACACACATTGACGTAATAAACCATAACAATATATCTTGCTTTATTGAATTCCTTCCAGCTCCAAACCAAAGGCTGAGCCATGCCAAGGAGATGACACGGGTGAGGGACGGCCTGAGGGCTCGAGCTGGGTAGTTTTCACGAGCGCGCCTCCCTAACGTGGCTTCATCAAAAAATCCGATTGCAGCGAAAATTTAATTTGCGGATTCTATATCCCATCTTGATGCTCCATGTCCAGCTCTGAAGCGTCCTGGTTTATTAAATGGCAAGAAGAACACCAACTGAATCTTTTTGGCGGCTGTTTTTTTTCCCCAGAGATGTCAACACCACCCCCACATCTCTCTGTCCTCCCATTCTGGCCCTTTGGGAACTATCAGTCAGTGGTTCTGGGGAAAAATGCTCCCCGGTTGGACCATCTCTCATCCCGCCTCAATGAGGCCAGCAGGAGGGAATATGGCAGTGGTCAGCAGAACCGGGAGAGACCGAGACTTGAACCGGGTCTTGAATTTCCACATTTTGTCTCTTCCCTATGACTGCCCCCACTCCCTGAGAATTTGTCAAAAATGAGAAAATCTGTGGCAAAATCTTCTCTCAACAGGAGGAAAAACACTCCAAGGTTATCCTGACCTCCCTCAACTAGTGGATCCACTCTCTGTGAAGAGGGGGACCCCGAGGGACAGAGACACTTCCTTCAAGAACTTCATAGGACTGGATTCCAGTACAACCTCCTCCTCTAGCTGGAAATTAGGGCCCAGAGATGTTAAGTCACGTCTCCAAGGTAACAGAGCAAGTTGGCAGTGTTGTCAGAATAGGAGGATTCCAAAGGTAGACAAGATCCAGCTAACTTCCAAACATGACGCTGTTTGGGGGCCGACTCAGGGACAAGCTGCTCAGGTAGGAGTCTAAGGATGAGCGAGAATTTGCCTCGAGCTGCACAAGGAGCTCCTGCATGGAGTGTGGTAAAACTTCGGGAGGGCGGGGGATGGGCGGGCCCTGGAGGGAAGCGATGAGGCAGATGTTGGGGTAAGGGGTCAGGCAAGGCTTACCTGCCAAGATCCCCAGAGGGCAGCTAGCGGGAGATGACATGATCTGGTTGTGCTCATGCCTACTCTGGAGTGGTCTCCATTGCCCCCCAACCACTCAAGGTGATCTCTCTCCTCAAGGCACTCTCCCCAAAACAGACTTGGTATTACAACGCATTCTATGTGAAGTGGATTTTACCACCAGCCACTGGGGAGACAGAGAACAGGTCGACTCCATACAACACATGGAAAAACTTTGTAAAACACGAACAAACAAACAAACAAAAACCCTTTGAGCATCTCTGTTCTTTACCCAAAGTTTCCCCTGGGCCAGGTGCCTCAGTTCCTCCCCCTCTCTCTTTTTTCTCCCACCTCTTAGAGGGCCTCTAAAAGCCCCTCCGTTACTCTGAATGATCCCATCCCTGCCCTTGGCTTTCAAGGCCTGTGCAGCCATTCAAAAGCTCCAGACATTCTTCTGGGTCCAAACAAATTAGTGGCTGAGAGTTGTTAATGAACACGGTCGATGTCACGATATGACAAGAATATGCATGTGAACAGGGAAACGGCACACGTGTGCACAGACACACACACACACACACACACACACAGGTTTTTAAGCACTGAAAGGCAGATTTTGTCGCAAGCCTGATTGAGTTTCTTTGCTAGCCATTTCCGCCTGACTGAAATAAACACTGTGGATAATATATTGTCCTATTTGCTTCAACCCTTAAGTACTGAGCAACAGAGAAATTCCAAAGAAACCCAGATGTGCTTCACATGGCCTGGGAAGACGCGCTAGCACGTTCAGACTTCCAGCAGACCACATGCTTCCTCGTTCCCTTCCTGCTGGGGTCAGATCCTGCTCTGTCCAAATCACTCAGAAAGGGTCTCCCTCTGCATCACTTCCACCCAGTGATCACAGGGTTCGGGGGAAGGCGGTGGCGGGGGGCACTCCCAACGAATTCAAAGAGTCCAAAATAGAAGGGAAGGGTGTGGCTCCGTGATGTCAGGAACCAGTTCCTAAGCTTCCCTTCTAAGTTCTGGCTTCTGGATTCGGCCTCCTTAGCAGGAGCCGCCACCCAGGAGAGGGGTAGAAAAGACCCAGACCAAAGCTACATAAAAAGATGGAGACCGACACCCTGGCTAAAGAGGCCACAACAGCACCAGGTAAATGATGGGCAAAAAATGTGTTTTGTTTTGACCATGCGAGGTCTCCTTGGCTGTAGTCACACAAGCATTGCCAGCTTTGGAAAACTATAGACCAACTATTTCGAAAGCTAACCAGATGTTGGGCCGATTTCCAACGTACTTCTAGTTCTGATTATGTGTCAGTCGAGATCCAAAATGATGGTTTGCCAGCTCTCTGCATGACGAAAGCCTCCCTTTATCCTATTACCTTTCAACCTTTCCCATACCTCTCATCTGTGTTCCAGTAACTTCTCAGAAAACAAAACAAAACCCAAAAAGCCCGAGATTCCTCTTGGGTAAACAATGATAAATGGATGGGGCAAGAGGGTGGTGGGTGCAGTGGGGGAACCTTTAAGAATACAAAAGCTGCAGAACTCACCCCCCTCCCTTGGGCCAGGCCTCTGCAGACTTGACAAAGGAGAGAAGGCTGCATTTGCTATTACAGATATGAACCAGAATTCATTATGTGGCCCAATTGAATCACAACGAGTGCCTTCCTCCAACTGGTCAACCCTTTCCACAGTGGGATATTCATTTCGGTGCAGCATCTAATCTATTATGATTTACTGGAAGGCCTGAGCTAACATTTGGTTTTTATTAACATTGCTTTTATGTTAAAATTGTCTTATGATGAAAAATCTATCGGAAAGCGACCATTTCATTAGGGGCCCTGCTTGGAGGGTACAGATCTAGGGAAGAGAGGCTGAAGGTTAAGTGCAGCTAATTGCCTGCTGCCTAACCAAAAAACCAACTGACCAACCACCACCACCAACAAAAGACCCCCACCAAATACAGAACCTGTGCCCACAGGTCAGGACTGGAGCACAAACCATAAAGCAGCTTCTTGCTAGGCAGTCTCCTTTGGGGTCCCCTGGGCAGCTGGGCCCCAGGTGGCAAACCTGAAGCCTCCAGCTTCCTCTCCAAACCTGCTCCACGGCCCATGCTCGCTGGTTCTGGAAATGGCACCACCAGCCACACAGTAGCAGGGTCAGGGATCTGGGCATCACCCAGACTCCTCCCTTGGGTGCCCGCTCCCATCCAAATCAAGCAGGACTCCCCTCCCCCAGCCCTGCTCCTCTCCTGTCTCCTCCATCTTCGAAAATGGCCCCACACAGTTGCCCAAGTGTCCCCTTCACTCTCCTGCCACATCCAATCCATCAGCTCATCCTGGCCTTAGGTCCAAAACATATCATAAATCCTTCCAGTTTTCTCCAGCTCTATGGCCAACATGCTGATTCAACCCACACTATCCCTTGCCGGGACTACTGCAATGGCTTCCTACCGGGCCTCCCACTTTCCCTCTTGCAACTCTCTCCCTCACTCCCTTCATCTACTCTCCAACCAGTAGCCAGACTGCTCCTTCAAAAATGTCCATCTGACCATGTCACTCATTACTTAAAAATACTTCAGGGTTTCCAGGACGCCAGGGAGGCTCAACCAGTTAAGCATCCAACTCTTGATTTCGGCTCAGGTCATGATCTCAGGGTCCAGGGATCGAGCCCCATGTCTGGCTCCACGCTCAGCGGGGAGTCTGAGATTCTCTCTCTCCCTCTGCCCTTCCCCTCTGCTCTCTCTCTCTCAAATAAATAATCTTAAAAAAAAAAAAAAAAAAAAAAGCCTTTAGGGTTTCCCACTGCACTTGGAATAAAATCTAAATTCCTTTTCATGGCCTTCAAGGCCCTCTGAGATCTGGGCCCTACTCAGCTGGTCAGTGCCTCACTTTGCTTGGCCTGCTTTCTGCTCCTCAAACCAGTGAGCTCTTTCCCACCTTATGGCCTTTGCACATGCCTGGAGCACTCCTGCCCCAGATCTTGGCAAAGTGGACTTCTTCTCACCCTTCAAACCTCTGCTCTAATGTTCATTCCTCAGGGCAGCACCCCTGACTGCCCTGGCTAGTCACCCCTACACCCCACCACCACAGGCTTATTCTTTGTCACCACACGACTGGATTTCTTTTCGTTCATTTGTTCACTTGACGGAGGCTCCTCAGACTTGCTCCAGCACCTACAGCAACACCTCGCACACAGGAAGTATACAGCACATACCTACTGAATGAGGAGAAAGCCCTTCAGTTTCACCTCCTCAACAATGCCCGCACCTGCCCCTACCTCTCCATCCTGCCCGTCTTCTGGCTGAACTGTCGTGAGCCCTTTCCAAGGAATGCAGAGAGGTCAGGTGGGCTCCTGGCTGCACCGACCTTCAGCATCCCCCACGCAACCCATAGGATGCAGTTCACGGTCACTGCCCACCCACTCCCCACCTGCCGGCTCCAGCCCACCCATCTCTTGGAGCACACCCTGCCCACCATCGCCCGCCGCCCGCCCGCCTGACGATCGGACAGCAATCCCAGTCTCAGTGGGCCTGGGGTTTGTAGCCCCCAGGCTGAGCGCACTGCGTGGCACGCAGCTGGGCCCACATGAATAACTGAGTAACTTCAAGCACAAATTCTTCATGATCGACACAGTCTTTTGGAACCAAAGGCGATTTCAGACAAAGCAGTCACTTTCAAAAGAAGGTAAACACGGAAGCCACGCAGATTGCACAATGCTTTCCTGCCTGAACAACCTTCAGAGCTCCCGCTGTGTCAGAACACCATCGAAGCTCCTCACCGCCATGGGTCCCCGCCATGTGTCCCGGCTCGCCTGTCATGCTGCCTTCACCTCCCACCCCTCTCCCCTTGCTCCCTCCATGGCAGCCACACTCGCCTCCCTGAAAATAATGAGTTTGGTTCACCACTGGGTTCTCAATATTAACCACAGTGCCTGGCATCGAATAAATAAGGCTTCCAAAAATCTCTGTTAGAAGGCTGAGTGAGTAAATAAATGAACAGTACTAGCAGGAAATGGAAGAAGGAATTAAACTCCCTCAATTATACACTTCCACTCTTTTGAGAAGAAACCCCCTTAGATCTCGAGGAGGAAAAGAAGGAGGAGGGGGTGGGGAGACCTCAAGAAAGAAAGGGAGGCTCGCCCTGTAGGACCTCGGGAGGCTTGTCCTCTGGGGCACAGCCCTGGATGAGGGAGCGCTGCCGTGTGCAAGGACTTCCCTCCCCGGCACCCAGGAAAGCCAGCCACTGGAACAACAAAGAATTCACCCACATGCCCCTTTGGCCCTCTGGAGCCTGGCATCTTCACCCTGAAGACAGCACCTTCCCGGCCGAGGCCCCGAGTACAAGCCACCAGAAAGAGCAGTCCAGCGGTGCTGCCACGTGGCTGAGAGATGACCAGTCCGCACACTTTGGCTGAGTGCTGACCGGGTGCCAGGGGCTAAGTTGGGTACTGCGGGGGGCATCGGGAGAGACATGGTCTCTGCCTCTAGAGACCGGGGAGTCCAGAACGGGAGAGAAAAAATGGGGAGAAAAAGAGATATAAAAAGTGCCACAGGAACTCCATGGAAATTAAAAATGTCTGCTCTTCAAAGGACATTGTTAGCGAATGAAAAGACAAGCCACAGACTGGGAGGAAATCTTTGCAATACTCAACTGATAAAGGACTTGTATCCAGACAATATAAAAAAAATTTCAAAACTCAACAAAAAGAAAATGAACCATCCATGAAAAAATGGGCAAAGGATTTGAAACAATACTCAACCAAAGAAGACATGCAGAATGGCAAATGAGGCACACAGAAAGTATCATTAGTCATTAGGAAAATGCAAATTAAAATCACAACAGGACACTACTACATATCTGTTAGAATGGCTAACATTAAAAAGATGGCCATATAAGTACTGGCAAGGACGTGAAGATACCAGAACATTCACAGACTGGTGATGGGATATAAATTATATAGCTACTTTGGAAAAAAATTTGGCAGTTCTTTCTTTCTTTCTTTCTTTTCTTTCTTTCCTTCCTCCTTCCTCCTTCCTCCTTCCTCCTTCCTCCTTCCTCCTTCCTCCTTCCTCCTTCCCTTCCCTTCCCTTCCCTTCCCTTCCCTTCCCTTTTCTTTCTTTCTTTCTCTCTCTCTTTTTTAAAATAAAATAGGCTCCACGCCCAATGCGGAACTTGAACTCCTAACCCTGAGATCAACCCCTGAGATCAAGAGTCAGATGCTCTACCAACTGAGCCACCCAGGCGCCCCTGGGAGTTTTTCTTAAAAACAAACAAATTTACAGTAATCAGATGATTCAGCCATCATATTCCTTGGTATTTACCCAAGAAAAAAGGAAATATATGTCCATAAAAGACTTGTACATAAATGTTCCTAGTAGCGTATGCTTAAGAATGGGAAATAAGCCAAATGCCCATTAACAGATGAATGGATAAAGAAAACTGTGGTACATTCACACAGTGGACTGCTATTCAACAGTAAGAAGAAATGAACCACCGATACACAGAACAACATCATGAATCTCAAAATAATTATGCACACTGAAAAAAACCCATGCAAAAAAAAAAAAGAGTATATATTGCATGTTTTTATTTACATAAAATTCTAGAAAGGGCAAACTAATCTACAGTGACAGGAAGTAGCCCAGTGTTGCTTGGGGAGAGGGGTGAGAGCAGACAGGGAGGAGGGCTGACAAAGGGGCAGGAGGAAATGTTTGGAGTGATGGATACATACTCTGTCTTGATTGTGGTGATGGTTTCATGGGTGTATACAAATGCCAAAACTTATCAAAGTGTACACTTTCAATATGTGCAGTTTACTGTATATTGATTAGATCATGATAAAACTTTTTCAAGCACCATGGCTTTCAGGCAAGATGGATTGGACTTACCCTCCTGATTCAAGCAACTAGAAAACTAGGCAAAATACATCAAACAGTGATTATGACACATTGGACAGGACAATAAGCAGCACGGGGGTGGGGGGTACCCGACGAGAGAAGAAATGAAGGCAGTGGGCCCAGGGACTACTCCAGTTCACTGTCCGGAAAGAGCATCCAGGTATCGGCAGAGAGAGAGAAACCCCCAACAAAGGCCACGGTCTCTCTGAGATGAGAAGGCAGAGTTTGGAGTTCAGATGGGTGGAGTGACTAGAACTGAGAGGACGGAGGACTGGAGAGGAGGGGGCTGTACAGAGAGGTACAGAGGGGTCCTTTGAGGCGTCAGCTATGTCCTGCTCTGTGCATGCATGGGAGGGAAGGGAATGATCTTTGGGAATGAAGCAGGTGGAACAATCCCAGCCTCACACAGGCTGAGAAGAGTTCCTGTTCCCAGCAGCCAGCATGGAAGGACCACCCAAACCATGGCCCATCAGGCATAATCCTCAGAAAGGGACCGCCTCAGTAGTGGGGCCAAGTGCGCCTGAGACTAAAGGCTGTTCTGGACCAGCAGCAACAAAGCTTGAAAGCCTCGAAAGGATCAAACCGATTCCAAGTAACTTAACCATGACCCAGGACAGAGCCCAAAACCCAAACCAGGAGAAAAATCAATAATAGAAACATAACTAGAAATGACACAGATGATACAAAGGACAAGAACATATCAAAGGGAGATTATAAAATATTTTAAACTGAATAAAAATAAAACCACATATATCAAAATGTATTGCATGCACCCAAAAGCAATGCTTAGATTTACAGCATTAAACTCTTATCACAAAAGAAGAAAAGTTTAAAAATCAATGAGTGCTATGGGAAGGGTATGACAGACTGAAAAGGAATAATAGCACAAGGGAATTTTTTTTTAAGATTTTGTTTACTTATTTGAGAGAGAGAGCACAAGCGAGTGAGCGTGGCAGGGGAGGAGGGCGAGGAGAGAGAAACCCAAACAGCCTCCACGCTCAGCACAGAGCCCAACACGGGGTTCAATCTCACGACCCTGAGCTGAAACCAAGAGTTGGACACTTAACCAACTGCACCACCCAGGTACCCCTAGCACAAGGGAATTTTTGGTTGATGGAACTATAATGTATCCTGATTATGGTGGTGCTGACCAAACCCATACCTGTGCTAAAATTCATACAACTACACACAAAAAAGGTTAATTTCACTATAGGTTAATTAAAAAAAAATAAACTGATGATCTTTAAAAAAAAAATCAATGATCTCAGCTTCCATCTTAAGAAACTACAAAAAGAAGACTAAATTAAATCTGAAATAAGCAGCTGAAGGTAAGAAATAAAGAACAGAAATAAAATAAAAAACAACAACAAAAAAAACCCAGGAAAATCACTGAAACCAAAAGACAATTCTTTGAGTATCAGTAAAATATTAAATTGTTAAATTTCTAGCCAAACTGATCAGGAAAAAGCAAATGAAGACCTAAACAACTGATACCAAGAATTAGAAAGGGGACATCACTATAGATCCTACACACATTAAAATGATAATAAAATAATATAATGAATAAATTTTTGCCAATAAATTTGACAATTTAGATGTAATGACACATTCCTTGAAAGACACAAGCTATGAAAGCTCACACAAAAAGAAATAGATAAAGCTTCATTAGTCCTATATCTACTGAAGAATCTGAATAGTTAAAAACCCTCCCTCAAAGAAAACTCTAGGCCCAGATGGATTCACTGGTGAATTCTACCAAATAGTTAAGGAAGAAATAATACCAGTTCTATAAAAACTCCTCCATACAATCCAGGAGTAAGAAATACACCTGAATTTATTCCATAAGGCAAGCATAACTCTGAAAGCAAATAAAAAAAGAGAATTATAAGACCCTAAACCAGTATCACTCTTGGACATAAATGCAAAATTCCTTAACAAAATTTTAAGCAAATCAAATTCAGTAATGTATAAAATGTGCCTGCCACATTAGACGGTACCAACCCAAAGTGAATATCACCTGAAGGGATCAGAAAACACTTCCTGGAGCAGGTGACTTCCGATAGGCAAGCAAAATTTCGACAGGTGGTGACACAGAAGTAGAGAAAATGGCAGGAAGAAACACAAATGAATACAAGGAATACTAGCCAGGAACAGGGAGGCATGTTGGCACTGACTGCAGTGGCTGCCAGGCTTCCAAGGAAGCTCATTTCTTTGGGAATAGTCCCAGACACCCGGCTGAGCTCCCTAGGGCCAAGTCTGTGCTATGTGACCCTGACCCCCAGCCATAACTGCGTGTTCCAGAGAGAGACACACCACCACCAAGCTGGAACAGTCAGATCTCGTGCCCAAGAATTTGAAACCTGAACAGAGACAGACTCTCAGCCGGGGATCTGCTGGGGCCAAATCATGATCTACCCTGAGGGAAGTCCCCAGAGCTGGTTTGTTCCTGCCCTTCCTTCAGCTTTTCAGCAACTTTTCGGATCCTGGGAGCTGCCCCAGGGGCCTTCCTATAGACTTTCCCTTCTACTTAAGTTAATGAGAAGTAGTTTCTGTTGCTTGTAACCAGAAGAACTTGTACGGAGTTCAATAAGTAGCACAACAGCATCCCCAAGTTTATCTCTATGGAAGAGTTCTATCACTAGATAGAAGTTTAAACCCAGAGCCAAGGGTCTGTGAAGGGAAGTCAGAGGAACCAGATCAAGTTGGCAAGGTGGGTGCCATCTGGATACTCAAAATGACAGGCAGAGAAGGGTGAGGTTTAAGGGATACAAGAAGGCACGAAGGCTTTCTGAACAGGGGAGGGACATGGTCAACAGTCTTATGGAGGATCACCTGGCAGTGCTATGGAGGATGGACCATGAGATGGCCAGATGTTTGACCCCTGGGAGGCTGTGATAATGGCCACTGGAATGCCATGCCCAGATCTCCCTGCTCTCATGCCCCCGGTTCTCATCTCCAGCGTCTAGCTTAGGACTAGGCACCAAGTCGCACTCAGTTCCAAGTTCTGCTGATCAGACAGGCTGAAGAGGGAAAACTGACAAAACCTGATGACTAAATGCTGGGATCAAAGGAGGGAAGGAACTAAAGGTCATGGCAGTTTCAACCTTGGTTGGCAATTTCAAGTGAACCAGAAATGGCAGGAAGTGTGCTGAGGTCAGGGTATACTGAAGGGGGATGAGCAGTGTTTCAAGGTGGTATTGAAACACCTGGGTAGGAGTCTCCAGGATGCAGGATGCATCCAGCAGGAACTCAGATGCAGACAGCACAGAAGTCAGGGGCCAGGGGAGTGGTGGGCAATCCTTGGATGGGAGTCGGTCAGTCTTGTGGAGTTCTGTTGCCACCCAGAAACCAAGGGCTCCTGTGTGCCACGCACTAAGCCAGGCGCTGGAGGGGATCACAGAAGCCCTGGGGGTGAACAAGACTGGCGGAAAACGTCAGCAGGATTCAGAGCCCGCTGGGCTCCTTTTAGAAGTCTTAAGCCAGGTCTACGGACTTGCATGTGAGCACCATGACTTAACATGAGAAGAGCCATCACGGTGGATCCTAGCCACAGTGGGAAAAGCCTGGAAAGAGTTTCAGTGCCATTCAATAAGGGAATGATGGCAGAATAAATGATGCACAAGGATTAAAAAGAACAAGGCAGGGGAGCCTGGGCGGCTCAGTTGGTTAAGCATCTAACTCTTGATTTCGGCTCAGGTTATGATCTCAGGGTCGTGAGATCAAGCCCCACATTGGGCTCTGCGCTCAGTGTGGCATCTGCTTGAGATTCTCTCTCTCCCTCTACCCCCCCCTTCCCCGCTTGCTCTCTCTCTCTCTCAAAATAAATAAAATCTTAAAAAACCAAAAAGAACAAGGCAGTTCTCTAGGGATGTGAAACAATGTGAGGATACATGATGATGTGAGAAAAACAGGATAGGAACAGACAATTGGGATACCTCTATTCATGTTTAAGTGGGGGACAGTCGTAGAAATAAAACCATATATACTCACACTTGGGTTTGCATGGATATCTTTAATTTTTTTTTTTAAAGATTGATTTATTTATTTTAGAGAGAGAGGGTCCAAGAGCAGGGCGGGGGGCTGGGGGGTAGAAGGAGAGAGGGAGAATCCCAAGCAGACCTGAGCCCAGACCTGAGGTGGGGCTCGATCTCACGACCCTGAGATCATGACCTGAGCTGAAACCAAGAGTTGGACACTTAGCCGACTGAGCCACCCAGGCGCTCCTGCATGAATAGCTTTAAAAAGACACAAGAAACTGCTAAGATGAACCACCTCAAAGAAGAGAGTGGAGGACAGGGATGAGAGGTGAGGCTTTTTTCCCCATATATTCTTTTGTCACTGGTCCACTTATTCATCAGGATTAATGATTTAAGAATAAATACTTATTAGGTTGAGTGCTTTTTAAATGTCTCTAGACATAGGCTGTCTAGTAAAACCCATCTCTACCTACCTCTCAATTAGCTTATGAAGAACCTACGAAAACATCACCTGCTGCAAAGTCTCATCTATGCCAAGGCCAGCTCCGGGCAGTGGCCAGGAAGAATGTTCTCGATTTCTTCTGTGAAGAGCTTCTGACGTGGGGGTTTCAGAACCTGCCAGTGTCAAGCCAGGTGGGGGGCATATACCAGCGGCGGTCCCCAGTGAGGAAGTGAGTGAATGAATCCTAACCAGGTCTGTCAGCTCCACAGGACTCCGATTCTGACCACTCCGCCTCCACGGGGGAAGCCAGAGAACCACACCTTTCTTCAGAAAGGAAACCTATGCTTCCACCCAATCTGCCCAGAGTCTATTTTAGCCCTCAACCCAGAGCAAGAACATCAGCTATTATAAATAGCAAAACCAAGATTACAATTTGACTGATTTCAGTTCTGATGTTAGGAAGAGAGGTCGGATACTAAGCCAGTCGTAAAAGCCAGGGGTCGAAAGAAAAACCACGGTGTGAATACAGTCATACTGGGTTAGACAGTCACTTGCACCTTCCCTCGCATCCCACCCCACCCATACTGCCCTAGTAACCAATTCCTGTGGCTTTGGTATGTACAAAAGCACCTGAGAAATTCTAACAAGGCCGAAGAGAAGTTTGTAGGAGTTTGCCAAAACCAGGAAGGACATTCCTCAAGGAAAGCAGCTTTCTTTTTTGGTGCCACGAGGCAGAGAGGGATGTCACGAAGGCAAGCGAGGCGGGGAGGTTTACCTTTGTTATGAGACATGGCGTAGAGGAGGCAGAGCACAAACAGTGCATGGTAGTCGTCATCTGGGCTGTCCAGGGCGTGGTACACCATATCGAGGAAGGGTCTGGAAAAGAGGAGGGGCGCACATGAGCCTCTTGGCACACACGGTGGACAGCTGTCCTCGCCCGCCTACACACGAAGTGCTGGCCGCCTTTACCTTGTACAGCTCCGCCCAGCGTGCGGCGAGTCCAACGAGGGCCCCGTCCAGCACCGGGCATGGAGGACGGGCTCTGCCCGTGGGAAGCTAGCTCCAGGGGAAACTGAGGAACGGACCACTTCATCACTCAACAACCGTGGCCCGGCTGTTCCAGACACTGGGGGTAAATGATGCCAAGTCCCTGCTCTTGGGGCACTCCCATGCCAGAGAACAGATGGACCACATCATCACGTCAAAGAGTGACAAGAGGATGAAGAGAACGGGGCAGTGTAGGAGGCTGACGATAGCAGACAAGGCACCAACAAGTCCAACAATTTCAGAACATGGGCCCCAGAGCCAGACTGCCTGGGTTCCAGTTTGGATTCTGCCTCTTCTGAGCTGCAAACCCTTGGGTTAGCTACCTAAAACCTCTCCATTTCCCCATTGGGAAGGGCTCCCAGGGGGGGTTCAACATGAAACAATGAAGGATAGGCATTTAGCACCAGGCCAGGTGCACATTGCGAAGGGTGCTTGCGTGTGGGAGCTGTGGCCAGATTTCTATTTCGAGCATTCCAAGGGCACTTCTCCCAGAGCCCACTCTGGCAGGTCCTGCAATTTTCTGGACTGATTTTCCTGGCAGGTAAGAATCGATGTGAGGGTTCACCTCTGATGCTTTGTGGGAGAGGTCTAGAGAGTGGCTGCAAATATCACAAACCACACACCCCAAATGCTGCCCTTCCAGGTAAAGGGCCTGGCCTGGAAAGACTCTTCATCACAAGGATAATAGAATATGCACGGGTCTGGCCCGTCAGCAGGAGGCTCTGAGCCTGTGACCACCCGCGGCTGCCTCTGTGGAGGCCAGGCTGAGGCCAAGAAAGCAGAGCACCTCGAGGAGTGACTGAGGGCACACGTGACCCCTAGAAGGACGCACAGCCACTGTCAACATCACCGTCTAGGGGGAGTGAAGAGGTGTGGCAGAGAAACGGGGAAACTGTTCACTGCATCACCTTTTATACTTTAAAAAAAATTGAAATCCGTGAATGTACCAGTGATTCAAAATATTAAACTGAAAAATGCAAAAGAGAAAGTAGTGCAAACGTTCTTGTCGTAACATTTCAAATTAACACATGACGCTGGGAAATTAAAAGAAGAGCCCTTCCTTAAAGGGGACATTTACATCCGGGCTGTTTCTCCAGGGCCCCAGATGGGGCACCTTTCAGATACGTGAATCGTTTTGCCAGGTGTGGATCTGGGTTTCTGTAAGTGCCTGGCAGTAACACTTTCTTTCTTTCTTTTTTAAATTATTTATTTATTTGACAGAGAGACACAGCTAGAGAGGGAACACAAGCAGGGGGAGTGGGAGAGGGAGAAGCAGGATTCCCACTGAGCAGAGAGCCCGATGTGGGGCTCGATCCCAGGACCCTGGGATCATGACCTGAGCCGAAGGCAGACGCTTAACAGCCGAGCCACCCAGGCGCCCCAGTAACACTTTCAACTTAAGAGTGGGATGAAGAAGAAAATGTTTTCTTGCAAACCAGCTGCCTGGAATGTTGATTGTTTTCATTCTAGAGCAATGCAAATAACCAAATGCCCAGGAGCAGAGGGAGGGCTGAGTGGACATAGCATCTTCTAGGAGATGAAATAGCGTGAAACCATTAGCATTTTGTTTACTGAGTGTACAGTAAAGCGAAAAAGATGCCTGGGGTTTGGTATCAGACAGAAAAAAAAAAAAGACAAATGATGGGCACAGTATGGTGTAAGTATTGGGGGCAAGCAGGATACAACTCCCACTGAGAAAGGACTAGCAGGAAATAACCAGAATGTGAGTGACAGCTAACTTTGACGCTGGCGTCATGGAGACCTTTCTCCCTTCTTTATGCTTTTTTTTCAAAATGTTTTTACATTTTCTGCATGTGTGTTACTTTTATACTTTTTTTTTAAGGAAAGAATGCTTTAGACATTTTTCAGTTTCGTAGGCCTACATTTAACCCTGAATGCAGACAGAGCCCACGATACACAAGGAATAGGAGAACAGTTCCACTTTGTACTATGCTGTTTCTTCAGACAAGTGGACCAATGTCAAGATCCGATTCATGTCAAGGAGAACACACTACCCCCTCCTTCCTCCAGAGTGCCCTCCTCCCTGCTCCAGGCCTGGAACGGGGAGGAGAGAAGTCCTCGGCAGTGTTCCAGACAACCAACAATTCAATACCTTTACAAAGGAGAAGGCAACTTTCCACCTGGGCCAGTCTCTCCTTAGCATTTGGTCTCAGAGCCAAGGACAACCCTGGCCCAAGGGTCCCGGGGCCACAAGCTTATATGTGAGCCCAACTCAAGGCACAAGGATCAGCTTCCATTATAAGCCACATGGTAGAAGATGCCAGTTAAAGTCATCGAAAGTTAAGAAACAATTTCAACCGACTCTAAGAAAAACCCTCTCTTCACTAAAAGATCAGGAAAAAAAAGAAGTCTCAATCCAACATTCAAACATAACGTTTCGTCTTTTCACGTTTTAAAAAATATATATATATTTTTTTCTCCCTTTAACAAAGCTATAGTATTACCATACTATGTAAAATATGTGCTCTGTTTCCATTTATTAGATCCTAAGAAACCCAACACATCCTGACAGTATTCACTTAAAAGCAGCAGCTCCTATTCTATTAAGCAGATGCACCCCCGTTTGCTGATACACCCCCCACCACTAGTCATTTGTGGTTTTTCCAATTATTCATATCCTCACTAATGCTGTGCCAAGCAATGAAAGGTTGTTTTCCCCTCCCTTTCTGAGTTTAGAATGATTTCCTGAATTTTCAGAGCTTCAGGAGTTATGTTTTTTGCTGCCAAGCAAAATCAAAACGGTCTCTGTAAGTTCCAACAACTGATAGCCGACACCACACTCCAGTGTTTTTTAATTTAAACCCAACTAAAAATGGCTCCCTTGTGCATCTGATAGAAATGAGTCCTGACTGTTAGATAACTGAAACATTTGCCAAGCAGAGAGAGGTGGAGGAAAAAATGGGTGTGCTTCAACTGTTCAAGCTGGACTAATAAGTAGGATGGGGTGTGTGTGTATTTCAGCCACTCCACCCTGAGGGTTCAGGAAGTGAATGCTTTGTAGGCTGACAGCGAACCCTGCTGCTGTGCATGGGATTAGGTTATGGCAGGGGTCTCTGCAGCGGGGCCCCCCAGGAAGGAAAATAATTCTGAAATGAAAAAGTCCTCCTGACAGTTCACTGCACACTTTGGAAGCAGCCTTCCACCCAATCGCATTCTGGAAGGGCTGGTGCTGCAGCAAGTTTCCAGGAAATGCGGCATCTCGAAGGTTTAAGAGGATGTAGCTTCAGCAGGCCATCAGTGAAGTGAACACTTAGGCAAAAAGCTGCAGGCCATCAGCGTGAAATCATGCTGGCTGAGTCGGGAGGGCAGGCCCTATGCACGGCGGGGTAGCATGGCAGTGAATGAATGAGACAGGGAGATCCAAATGCGGCCCCCAAGAGGGTCCTTCCTGGGAGCAACAGAGCACTGCCAGGGGCAGCCAGTACAAGGCTGTGAGGCGACCCACACCCTTTAGGGCAGGGCCCACCACCAAAGGGCTTGGGGGAGGTGGTGCCATGTGTCAGTCTTCCTCTTTCTAAGGGGTGAGCACTCCAGAGTTGAGTGTCAGCTTTGTCCTTGTGGCCTCTCGAGAGGGGCTGGAGAAGCAAGGAAAGGCAGGAAGCAGGACAACTTTGCTGAGAAGCCGAAGAGGCCATCTGGGTGTTGGGAAGAGGCCCCAGGTTACCTGTGCTGGGCATCCCAGCCAAGGCACGCCCCCTCTCCCCCACCGCTCAGCCCATCTCCTCATCCCAGCGACGGAACAGCACCCCCCACCCTGACTGGTGGGCTGGCCTGTGGGCTCCCCTCCCCCCAACCAGCACCAGGAGGACTGGGCCCACTGGTGGCACCTGCTCCACAGTGCACTCTCCAAGCCCGTGGCGGCGGCGCTCTTCTCCTCGTCCGTGGTGTTCTGTTCCTGCACAGACGTGTTGGCCGCCAGCTCCGGGAGCTTGCCGCGCTCCATGATCACCATCTCTATCTCTAGAAGCAAATACAGAGACGGGGATGAGCTCGGACGGCTTCACAGCCCCGGATTTACAGACACAGTCATCCTAGAGACAGAGCCCAAGTAGACCGCTCCTCACGCGTCCAGCAAGCGCTCGCCAGCAGTGACAGGAGCATCAGCAACAAGCTGGGGAGAAATAAGACAGAGGCCACAACCTCTCTTTCCTGTCATCTTGGCAATGCCAAGAAATGTGGCCCTGATTTTAATAAAAAAGTGCAAATTGCAGTAATTTATTTCAAGATGTTTTTTTAAGGCACTTATTTTACTTTATTGATACCACACTTCCTTCCCAAAGGAGTTGAGGCAGCAGAGGGAAGAAAAATGATATGTGGTTAATAAAACATAACCAAATTCACTGAGAAGATTCTGAAACTGTTTACACTCTAGGAAAGGCTTTGACATGCCTGAAGCCTTTTGTTTTCCTTTTCCACTGATGACTTCCAGAAGGCAGAGGGAGGTTAGGAACCTCGCTGTATTTTTCCCAATTAAGTAAGGGCCACTTGTAGGAACCGACGTAAGCATGGGGTATGTTTTTAGTTTTCAAAGAAGGCATAAACCAACAGAGACGAAAGAGAGATGGTTAGCTACTGGCCGTAAGGGGTCTCCATCACAGAGTTCTTTGATGTGTAGGTGTGGACCTTCAAATAGTTAGTTCTTGGAACCCAGAGTTCAGGTCATCTCCCCCATCTTCAGGAGACAGATGTGGGGGAAAGGATGCTGATGTGTGAGGCTGCACTTGTATCTGGAGGGACAGGAGGACTCAGGGATTCCGACGGCCCCCCGCCATCCATGATCTTCCCCTGGACTCGCGCAGAGGCCTCCCAGCTGGCTCTGCCCTTCTTTACCCCCTGGTTTGTTCTCCACACAGACCCAAGTGACTTTAAGTGGAAATTAGCTCTCATCGCCCTTCTGTTCAGAATTCTCCTCTGCCTTCCCATCACATGGGGATGAAATCCACATGCCGTCCACAGTGTCGAGGCAGTCTGTTGTGTAGCCCGGCTCCTCTCCACCTCTGACCTCACTCCCTGGCCTTCTCCCCAACACCCCTCTCCACCCGTGCTGAGCTTCTTCCGTGCTCTTTAATGGGCCCAAGCTTATTTCTGCCCCAGGATCTTTACACGGCTGCTTCCTCTGCCTGGAATGTTTTCACCCCGGGTCTCCCCTACCCTGGCCTGACTCAATGACATCCTTCAAGGCCCAGCTCAGATGCTACCGCCTCAGAGGTATCTTCTCAGCTCCCCCTGCACCGGTTTTTACCTCCTTAAATTATTATCAAAAATCCGTATTTCGTTCATAGTTCCCTGGTTTTTCCCTACAGTTCATGTTCTGTTCCCGGATCCCATCTCAGGGACCACATTACACCTAGCCGTCATGTCCTGTGAGGCTCCCCTTCACTGTGCCGGCTTTTGACTTCTGGTGACCTGACGGTTTAAGGAGCGAGAACTGGTCAGGTATTTTGCAGAATGTCCCTCAATCTGAGTCTGTCTGATGTTTTCAGATCATTAGACTGGGGTAGAGGTTTCTGGAAGGAAGCCCACACAGAGGAAGTGCCCTTCACCGCCGGCCGTAGCGAGGGTGCAGGCCACCAACACGGCCCAACCACCACCGACGTCAAGTCTGCGCCACTTGGCCAAGCGAACGCTGGTCAGACTTCTCCACCAGAAAGTTACTTTCCCTCTTCCCCTCACTGCAAGCTCTGTGGGAGTAAGTCATTAAAGCGCAGCCCACATTTAAGGAGCGGGGAGTTATGCTCTATCTCCCGGAGGGAGTAGCTACATACATTATTCGGAATTCTCCTAGATGAATCTGTCCCTTCCCCCTCTTATCTCGGTTTTACTTTATAGCATTCACAACTGCCTAGATTTCCTATTTTTTATTTACGGTTGCTGCCTGCCTTCCCCCACTAGAATGGGGGTTTCATAAGAGGAGCCCCCTTCCCTGTCTTGCTCTCCACTGGAACTCTAGTGTCGAGCCCAGCGCCCGGTATGCGGCGAGTGCTTACTAATGGGATGGGCAGACGGATGGCTGGGCGAGCCCAGAGTGGGAGGCTTTGGCGGCACGCAGAGCCGACAGTGATGCACGGCCCCTATGACATGGAGCGGGTGGCCCAGGGCCCCACCCAGTCTGCCCTGAGCGTGCCCAGCATTCTCACGGGCGGCAGCGCGTGCCCATCACCCTCTGGAACTCCACTAGGCACGGCTGCGCCTGCGACTGTCCTCTAGCGTGGAGGAGTGCACCACCCACCCATCCACACGGGCCCGGACCACCAGCCCCTTCCTCCCAGGGTGGACTGGAGCCTCCCACGGGGCCATCACACAGGTGGGAGCTGACCCATGATTTTCAAGTGCAATGTGGACAAATGTTCTGTTTGCAGAGTTCTGTGTTTATCTTAATGTGCGTTAGAAGATTCTAACTGCACAGAAAACCTGTTCTTCTGTGGATATCACTGCTTAGGAGAAGGCGAGATTTAAGGGAAAAAAACCGAGTGAGTCAATTCACAGGGAGCTACTGAGTAAACAGCAGTCCAAGCAGCATGGCCGCGGCAGAGAGCAGGTGGGAGTGCAGACTGCTGAGAACCACTGTTCCTTCCTGCGCCTACACCTTCACCCCCACCAACCTCCTCCAGCTGCCTCCTGATGAGCCTGACCTCTCTGTGGTGGGGGCAGTCTGTCCCCACCAGGGAGAGGAGATGATTCACGGGGCAGTACTTCTCTTATTTTTAATTATCCTCATCTTTAAACAATCTGTTTTGTTTTGTGATGTATCTAACCTTGGCACAGCAATACAAATATGTGTAATTTACAATAAATGTATCTATATTGGCGAGCTGCACGCTTAAATGACATTTATTTGATTGTTAGTGTTTACCGACAGAGCATGCCATTGAAAACATCTGAAGACTACCCAGCAGGACTGTGATGCCAGCCTCTGGCTTCCACCCTGGGACTTCTGACACACCTCCTGCCCTGCTGCGAGCTCCCCTCCCTCCCAGCCCGGCTGACAAGGCAGGAACTCAGCTTCAAGGACTCCCCAAGGTTACAGGGCCAAGCCCTAGCACTTCAGCCTAGAGAATACGCCTGCTGTGACGTGGTTATTCCTTTTTAATTTTTTAATCTCCCTGGACACTCAGAATTCTGGAGCACACAGCCGTTAAAGATAATCCAGTCTAGTGCTCACCAAATTTAGTTAAGGAGTGGCATATTAATTCTGAATGACAATTTCCCACGACACACCACCACAGACAGGAGCAGAGTTGCTCTGGGTAAAAGGTAGGTGGGTTCCCAAACGTCCCTGGCTGCGGGTTTCCTCCTGCACTCCACAGAGGCCCCTAAAGCTCCTTTCTAGAATTCTGGAGTTTCACACAGAACTGCTAAAAACCACTGGTTCAGTCCTAGATACTGTATATGAGGAAACAGAAACCCAGAAGCATAGTGACAATTAATATGACAAGAAAAGTAGCAGCAAAAGCCAGGACTGCTGCCCGCCCCACTTCCGGGTCCTCTCCTTGTGCAGGACCAGGCCCACGAGGGTCCCTCCACGCACAGTGAGGTTCCTCAACCTCGGTTCTGTCACCCTGGTTCCCACCCTCCCTATCCTCATCCGGCCAGCACAGTTACGGGGATTAATTCTCTAGATGAACATACAACAGTCCTTCCAGTGCTAATACATGTTGCCCCTGGCCCCTTCTTTTTAACAATTTTATCCAAACAACTCTTAAAAGTAGTGATTCTTACCTAGCGTCTGTCAACTCCCTGAAACTTTATGCAAAATGCCACGTGGGCATTGGGGGGGTTTAGTAAGTTTTTTGGGGAGAGAGTCTGTCCAGATTCTCACCATTCTAAAACGGATTCCACAATCATCTTTAAAAGAGGGTGCCAAAGAGATTTGACCTTTTTTTTCCTGGTGAGATTCAAGGTCAAAGTGAATGTCCTCTTTATGCCAGACCAGAACGTCCGGCACGGTTCTGCAGAGCCTTCTGGGCCCTCACTCCCACACCTCCCTGCAGATACATGCCTGTCTCGGTGCAGCCTTGCTCCCCGCCCAGGGTACACGCACCAGGCTGCTGGCACCAAGGAAAGCAGATCAGTGGGCTTGCGTGCATGGATTTCCACGGACGGTCACTGAGGCCAGGACTCAGGCTCTGATGATGAATTCCCAGGGGGCTCCGTCTGAACCTGCTATAACATACACATGAGCCCCCATCCCATCTGGGTTTCTATTTTGGAATTTGAAGGGACTGCGGCAACAACCCAGCTCAGTTTTGTTCCAACTTCAGTCATTTGCCTGCCTCTAGGACGTTTGCCATGTCTCTGTGTTGCCTGTACTATTTGTTATTTACCTCATCATTTTATCTGAGCTCACTTTTTTCTTTTGATTTAAATACATTTTATTTTTTTTAAGATTTTATTTATTTATTTGAGAGAGAGAGACACAGCGAGAGAGGGAACAGAAGCAGGGGGAGTGGGAGAGGGAGAAGCAGGCTTCCCGCGGAGCAGGGAGTCCGATGCGGGGCTCGATCCCAGGACCCTGGGATCACGACCTGAGCCGAAGGCAGACGCTTAATGACTGAGCCACCCAGGCATCCCTAAATACATTTTACAAGGAAACTTTAGGGGAGCCCGGCTGGCTCAGTCAGTGGAGGGTGCGACTTGTGATCTTGGGGTTGTAGGTTCTAGCCCCACACTGAGTGTAGAGATTACTTAAAAGAATAAAATCTTAAAAAAAAAAAAAAAAGGAAACTTTAAATCACTATTATACCCTTCAATTGAGCAATCCCACTTGTAGGGATTTATTTGGAAGATACATCCCTTAACAATATAAAAATGCACACACTCAAGGGTATTCACTGAAGTATTACTTGTAATTGCAAAATACTGGAAACTACCTAACTGTCCAAGCATAAAGATCGGTTGAATAAACTTTGGTACACACACACACACACACACACACACACACACACACACACACACCGTGCAGCTGTAAAAGAGAATGAGGAAGACCATGGTGAACTGATATGGAGTGATTTCCAGAGAAGCTGCTAAGCGAAGAGAAGAGAGAGCGTATACAGTGTGCTACCCTCTGTGTAAGAGAGAAGGGAGAATAAGAAAACATTTCTAGATTGGCATTTTCTTACAAAAATAAGCGTGGGAAGGAGATTCCAGAAAGCAGTCAAGTTGATTATCTACCAGAGGAAGGGGAATGGGACGGAGTATGGAAGAAGGGACACTTCCTGAACATACCCTTTTGCATGGTTTTAAGTTTGTTAATAATCCATATATTAAAAAAAAAAGAAAGAAATTAAGTCTGTAAAAATGGGAAGGAAGAACCCTAACTGGACCAAAAAAAAAAAAAAAAGGACCAACATTTTTTTTTTTTTTTTTTTCTTCAAATGAACACCATACCTACCCTGATGGGGAATAAAGAACAAAGAAAGGGCAGACTAATCCAAGTAGCTATAAACAGCATACTTGACTCTGTACCCTCGGTTGGGAGGCAGGTGAAGTATGCGGGGCGGGGCGGGGGATTGCAAACCATCCTGAACTCTTGTTTGTTAAACAATAAGCAAACTGAAACTTTTTAAGATGTATTATAGGACTGAGCAACCAAACGTGTTGACATTGTTGGGAGCCAAGGCTCTTGCTAAAGAAGTGACACACAGATCTGAAATGGGGGAAGGCGAGAAAGAACCCTCTGGGAACTGACTGGCATTGGCATGAATACTGGAGGTATTGGTATGCATTCATGATTTCTAAAATATGTATATGATATGCATGTCTGTACGTATGTGTATGCATGCACGAGTAAATGTGTATTTTGTGTATGTACACGCACCTGTTTTCTAGATCTGTCCATTGAAAGGGCCAAAAAGCAAGGTACCCCGGTAGCCATCAGCCCTTCTGGCACCCGGCTCCTGGCCTCTAATACCACTGACCACTGAGAGGAAGCAGGGTTTGTCAGAGAAATGGCTCATCCCGGGGACAGGCACTCCCCATGCATTCCAGGATGAACCTGGAATACCTTATCAAACCAGAAAGTATAAGGACTGCTCAGAAGAAATGACGGGAGCTTAGCACAAGGCCACAGCAGCCAGCCCAAAGGGGTTCCCAATGGCCAAGTCTGGGACAATTTGAGCATCAGATGAAGTAAATCAGTAATGAAATATAAACCACTAAAAACTGAAATCCTTGAGTGTGTGCCAAGAACTGATAAAGAAAGAAATGGGGAGAAGGGAGGCATCTTGCTTACAGTGGAATGCTGAGGGCTGACTTTTCAACATGGAGAGAGTGCTGACGTTGGAAAATCAACATTTTGCCACCAGTCTGGCAAAGACGGGATCAGGCAAGTATCATCAGTGAATGGCGGCTCCCAGGGTCACTGTAATGAGGCACAGCATATCTGTATTATCTCTAAGCGTCTCCCCATGGACTGTGAATTAGTGATTATACAGCGGAGAGATGGGGCAATACTGCAGCCAGGTGACCAATATTCATGTCACCCGTGAGGGTCAGGGGGACATCACGTGCCTCCAGGTGGGACACTCCAACGAGGACATGACACCACCTACGCCACGGTCCAGCCAAGAATATATAACCTCCATGTAATCACAAATAAAACATCAAAGACATAAGAGGGAACATTTTATTAAAACGAAGGAGGGAGAGGTTCTGCATTCCTCAAAAATGTCACTGTTGTAAAAAAGAAGGCTGTGAAAAATGTTCCAGAGTCACTAAGGCCAGAGAGACACGACAATTAAAGGCACTACCTTACCCTAGACTGGTGGGGGAAATACTCTAGAAGGGAGATTATTGGGCCAATGGACAAACTGGAACAGGGACAGGAGAAACCCACACTGGAGTGGACAGCTGCCCTGGGGTCACGAAAGCCAATGCCTAATTCTCAGCAACTGTGTGCTGACACGTATAGGAGCGAAGCGACGGGATGGATGCAACTCACCCAGAAAAAAAGTGTGGGGGGGGCGGGGCAGAGAGAGGGAAAACAGAAATAAGAAAGCAAATGGGCTATAACAGGTTAAAAGATGAAACCGGGTAAAAGGTAAACAGGTGTTCTTTATACTATTTTTGTTTCTCCAAATTCTGATAAATTTGAAATTATTTTCAAATGAAAAAAAAATGCCTCATTACTCCTCTAAGCATATGGTCCGTGTAAACAGGAAACAAGTGTGAAAGTGTGTGTGATGAGGGAACAACCAGGAGCGAGGTCTGCTGTGTTCTGGGAAAGGGGGCGCGGGGACAGAAGGGCTAATGAGCTGCAGACGGATCGAGGTGGTGGGCCTCTGCCCCCGCTACTGGGGGCTCCTCTCCCAGCGTGGCCCACATCCTGGAAAGGAGCATCTGTGTGGTTATAGTCCCAGCACCAGGCCCTGGGGCCCATAATCTTGAAGGCTCCTGCACCCCAGCCTGGTAGGTGGTACGACCCCTTTACACACCCGGAGTCTTGAGCCTCTGGGAGTCGAGGAACGTCCTTGTGAGGCTGAGCGGCTGGGCAGGGGAACCCAAATCTCCAGCTCCTCTGGCCTCACAGGCCCCGCCCTGGCCCTCCTGGGCCTCTTATCATTGCCACAAGAGCCCCCAAAGCAGGAAAGGATTTGCACACCCCTGGGCACAGCAGCACCAGTACCGACCGCCAAAAGGTGGAAGTGACCCAAGTGTCCATCAGGGGGTGAATGGATAAACAAAATGTCATCTATCCACAAAACAGAATACTGGTCAGCCTTAAAAAGGAAGGCGGCCCTGACACACGTGACCACAAGGATGAGCCTTGAGTACATGATGCTGTGTGAAATAAGAAGTCGCAATAAGACAAATACTGCAGGATCCCACTTCTACGAAGTACCTAGAATAGTCAAATTCAGAGAGACAGAAAGTGGAAAGGTGGTTGCCGGTGGGGCGGGGGGCGGGAGGGGGCGATAGGGGGTTAATGTTTAACAGGGAGAGAGTTTCAGTTCAGGAAGATGAAAAGAAGTGCGGAGACGGATGGCGGTTTGGGTTGCACGACAGCGTGGATGTGCAGGGGAGGCCAGAAGCCCCCGGCACCCGAGGACGTCAACCTCTCCCCCTCCAAATGACGACTCTGGCCAGATCCGGGAGCTTCCCCGATGCTCTGACACACTGATTTTTTTAAATAACAGTAATAATCCATCAACTTGCCCAGGATGATGTACATTCTAATCTGATTAATATTTGGTAAACGAAGTGCTTTTCAGGGAAATGGCAGGCATGACCTCCCAACAGTCTTTGACTTCACAAATTCAAGGATTTTCTGAGTTGCCCCCGGTATTCTACATTCCAGGAATCAAAATAAGGACAGACAATAAAAAGGGGGAAGGGGAGAATAAGAAGGCCCTAACGAGAACGTTCAGGGAAAGAGAAAGATGCCCTTGCTGGTTACCTAGGAAATCAGGGAAGGACTGCATGCTATTGGCTGGCTCTGGAGGAGAATTTCAAGAGGCAAAGAGCACCTGGCAACAACAGGGTGTGTATGAGCTGAGGATTTGGGGGAACCTCTTTCTTTGTTTTGTTGTTTTCCTTGACCGAACAGCACGAGATTGAATTTAGAATGTTTTTTTCTGGGAAGTTCCTTATACTAGTTAAGCCCATTTTAAAAGGTGGCACTCCCACGTCTCTACAATGGCGGGCCAGCCTCCTAATCCTTCTCCTCCCTCCCTTCCTGCTGTCCCCCCACCACACACACATGCTCACCCACTCACCCACCTCACTAATTCGTTATACAAATGAACAGAACCGGGCTTCACAGAAACTCGCAATAGGGGGTGGGAGGAGGGGCGCCCAAGCACACACGCCCCATCTAAGCTCCTCACTCTGCTCTCTGCCTTGGCCAGGCTGCCTGTTCAGTGCTCGTGGGTCACATGGTTGAGTGCTGAGACAGTGATGTTCTCATTTCTGACAACCTGAGGGCTGGGCATTGTGAAGCCCCCCCCATCAGAGAAGCAATGACTAGCCCAGGGTCACAGAGCTGCTCAGGAGCAGCCCCTCCAGGATCTAGGATTCAGACCCCAACCTCCCAATGGCTAATCCACAGCTCGTCCCAATCAGGAAACTCTGCCAGCCGTGGGGTTGGCTCTGGCTTTGCAAGAGGAGCCAGAAATGATGCCAGGGTTCCATTTCATTTCAGTGGAGACTTCAAAAAAAAAAAGGCAAAGCTGGGGTTCCCAACTTCTGGGCACCCCTCAACTCCCAGCTGACCTGGCAGGTTCAAAGTCAGTGTTGACCTCTTCACTCTGTGTCCTTGCTGGGATTCAAGCAAAGAGTAGGTTTTCAATCTGAGGACATGAAATTGGTGCCTACTTTTTCCATTGGCAAAAACCAAAAACTAAACCCTATTTTTCAAATGAGAAGTGCAAACAATTCATTCTTTTGTCCTAGGTCTGTTTATTAAGTTACTGCTCCGAGTGACTCCAAAAAGAGACAACTGTCCTTTCAGAGTAACATGCGTCGAGTGAACACTTCCTTGGCCATGGGCACTAGGGTACCCCTCTTTTTCCTTTCAGTGTGCAATTTCTGCAAATTTAGGGGCCCTGTGATTTTCTTGGTTTCAGAATGAGTCACTCATCAGTTGGGACCTGCAGCCGAGTGGAGGGTCCACAGGTACACATTCATTTCACACTACTTCCTTGTCTGGGCTTAAATGTGGAGGAGGTGTGAATTCTGGTTGCATTTGTAGAAAAAGAACATGTTAATGCCACATTTAAATCAGGTCATGGCAAAATTGTGACTTGTGGCCACATGCCTTTTTATGCCTGTGTTTTCTGCCACCTGGTTGAGGCAAGATTTCCCCACTAGCGTGGGGATGGTGGGGTTTGCAGGGGGGAGTCGGTGCCAGCATCTCTTCACTCAACAGTCACCTGTGCCTGTTTGTTATCAGCAGGATGTCAACAAGCCTCTAGATCCAGGGACAGGGCAAGAAGCCTGCTAGAGAAAAAATAATCTGGAAGGGAGAAGAGCCACACAGCCACCTCCAAAGAGCAAGGGAGCAGACAGCCCTGAGGGGGGATGAGGGACATACAGAAATAGTGCAGCTTTCTCGGGGAGCATCTGCTGCTTCCACTGGCTCAGCATCCATGCCCCTTTCTTCTGATGTTTTTTTACTGAGGGAATCATCATCATAGGATCAACAAGTGACCCAGGCCTGGCCAGTCGGCACAGAACACCCCTCTTACAGCAGTGGGCGAGCCAGGCCCATCACTGTCACGGAGCATCGGCCCCCAGACTAGAGCTGCAGCTGATGGGAAGGAGCAGCTCCTTCTCCACTCGGTGGTAAGTTGGGAGGATGCGAGCCTGGCGCTGCCGATGGTCATCTACACCCGGGGCCATCCCTGCCCAAGCCTTTCAGCGACGTGAACAATAATCACCCTTTTAAAGCCAGTCTGAGTAGATTTTCTAACTCATGACCACAAGAATCCTAACATATATTCATTAAAAAAAAAAAAAAGCACCACATGAATTACATTTTTTATGCTCCATTTCCAGACAAGGAAACTGAGGTACAGAGCTTGGGGAGACCGCTCAAGGCTCACAATAAACCGAGACATGACTGCAAGGCCAGTATCCCATCTCTTAGCTCCTCCCACATTGACACTGTGGCCTGACACCCTTCCAAGTCATGGGAGCTAACAGCTGCCTGGTTTCACCCAAACACAGTCTAAGGAGAGAACACCCACCAGCCGCACCTTAAATCTGAGAACAACCAAGAGATCAAATACAACATTCACAAAGCCCCATCCACCTGAAAGCTGCTGCTGCCCAGTTAGATGTCTCTTTGCTGGTCAGGCCTGTGAGAGCTGTATTTATTGAGGTTGAGCCAGGTGGGAAGATGACAGGTCCATAATATTTTGGAATGACTACTGTGTGTTCGAGAAAACAGGAGGGCACCAAAATGTCAAGGGGGGTTGCTGAGAGTCATGTTCAACTAAGCTCTAACATCAGCATCAAATGTCCAAGCAAAACCTCCGGGCGAGATCCCCGGGGTCCTGTCTGGTACAACCTGGCCGAGTGAGCACCCAGAACACAGGTTTTTGGAGGCTGGTGCACGTTTCTCCCCTTGCCCCCGGCACAGGACAGGCAGGCTCGGCATCTAGGGAGTCATCACCCCAATCCCAACAGTGAACTGGGACGGCAGCATGGCTGAGGCACAGAAGCCCCACACGCCAGGACCGGGCCGCTGGGCTGACTCACTTCACTGTGTGATTGCGGCCAAGCCTGCCCTGTCCACACCAGGGTTAGTCATGGCCAGGCCTGGTTCAAGAGCAGCCCTTAAAAGGATTGGAATGAAAGAGGTAGCATCTTTCCAAAACAAAATCGACAAAAACACAGCGTTCAAAATGGGGCGAAATCCTCCTCCTTTCTCCCCAGTGTGGCCACAGGACAACTAAACCCCAGGGTTTACGCAGTTTTCTCCTGTGTTTAAAAAAAAAAAAAAGAAAAGAAAAAAGAGGCAAATAAGCCAACTAAGATGGCTTGCTTACCTTGCATTTGCCCCTCACCTCCCCACCAAAGTCATACTTGTTGGCATCCGTGTCCTGAGCCAAACAGGAATTGCTATGTCAAAATGCTTCCTGTGCACTTTAAACAGAAATAAAAGCATGCTGGGGATCTCACCCTTAAAAAGAGGGCCGGGTGGCACCAGAGAGATGCTTTGGTTATACTTATCAAAATGGGATCGTGGCATTCCCTGAGAACTGCCAAGAAAATCAGAATGGGGCCAGCAGGGTGGGGACAGGGCGGGTTTTGGCTCCATAATCGCAGCAAACTCCCCAAAACAAAGGAGTTCCCGGTCACTGATTTACGGAGCTACTCCATTTCCCAGCTTCAGACCCCCTGGACTAGGGACTCACACAGTCCAGACCGATGGGCCAGCGACAGCTGCTGGCCTTGGAGGATTCACTACCAGCCCCGCACCCAGGAGGACAGCCCACAGCGGGAGCTGAGGACAGCCCGAGTCTGTCCCACGAGCTGTGGTGGAAGCTCAGGCCCAGCAAGCAGAGCCCCCATCCCACTTCTACCCCATCCCCTGCTCCACCCCGGGTGCCCGGGGCCGTGGCCAGACACCCCATCTGTGTGGCTGTGTGCCCAGCCCCGAAACAAGAGCCTGCACAGCTGAAGCTTGCCTAATTCCGGAGCAGACACTGCTCTCCAGATCGAGAAGGTATCAGCATCTAAGCCAGAGGAAGGTGGAAATTAAACCAGAATCATCCCCAACACGAACCAAAAAGAGGAATGAATGATTCTGCTTTCTGAGCACATGTGCACTAAACCCTGGTGTACCTCACTCTTAAACAGACAGATTTGGACAAATCTTAATGTAAGAATCTAGGGGATTATATTTGACTGTTTGATTCCAAAAAACATAATCGTATTAAAGGTTTATAATCTCATTCAACGTGGGTTTTCTCCCTGCAGTGCACTGGGAGTAATGACTCGTGTCAAAAATCAGCATCGCAGGTGACGGGGACTAACAGAACTGCAATAAACATGGGGAGGGCAGTAACGCAGCAGATGCTTACGACACAGGCCAGGCACTGCTCCGAGCATGGTACACGTACTAACTCATTTAATTCTCGTAATGACAAAGTAACTACCATCTGCTAGCCTCTGTTTACTGATGGGGAAACCGAGGCACGGGGTTTCGAGTAAAGAAGCCTGCTCCGGGTCACCTGTGCGATGTAGGCAGGCCTTGCAGTGGACCTGCCCACAGCTGCCTGCAAAGGGCTGGGCCACAGAGTGAGGTACACCAGCGTCGGGAATGGACAGACGCGCCCACGGACACACAACGGGGACCAGACACAAGGGACAGCCTGGCTCGCGGCACAGGCAGCAGGGTGGCGTTCATGGGCGCACTCACCTTCACTCTCCCCACTCGTCCTGATGCCTTTTGAACCACCCTCAGTACCTTTAGTCTTCTCAGCGTCTTCCTGGGTGTCCTCGGCGGGCCCCTTCTCCTCCTCGTCTTCCTCCCCAACGTTTTTGTAGTTGGGTCTCTTCTGCACCCGCCTCTTGCCCTTATGCTTGTTCATCTCAAGGGAGCGCTCTAGCGTCTCGGTGGGCTTAATGAAGCACCGAATGCTGGGCTTGGCCTAGGGAAGTCAACACACGGATTGGAACCTTGGAATCTCGCCGGACGCCATCATCAAGCTGCCTGAGAGTTGCTGCCCCAAGGAATTCTATTTCCGAAACAAAAAAAAGGCTACCTCCTACTTTGTCATCAGGACTGTGACTAACACCACCGTTGTTAAGTCATCAAAACATTAGCACCAGCTACCATTTATTGCCCACCGCCCTAAGTCGGAAACTCTGTACTTTATCAACACCAGCCCTGTGCTTCCCAAAGGCCCCTCGCTTGTCTAGGAAACACACTTCTGGTTAACATGTTTAGGGTACTTTGCATGTGCCAGATGCACTCTAAGGGCTCTGACTGTACTAGCCTACTTGAACTTGACAACAGCCCCATGAGGTCATCCTGTTGTTTCCCTCCCTTTACAGATGATAAAACTGAGGCTCAGGGGCGCCTGGGTGGCTCAGTTGGTTAGGCGACTGCCTTCGGCTCAGGTCATGATCCTGGAGTCCCTGGATCGAGTCCTGCATCGGGCTCCCTGCTCAGCAGGGAGTCTGCTTCTCCCTCTGACCCTCCCCCCTCTCATGTACTTGCTCTCTCTCATTCTCTCTCTCTGAAATAAATAAATAAAATCTTTAAAAAAAAAAAAAAAACAAAAAAACTGAGGCTCAGAGGTGGTGAAGGACACATCCAAGGTCAAAGAGCCAGGGGGCAGCAGAGCTGGGATTCAAACCCACACACCATCCGCCCAATGTAGGTCTTAAGTACAGCATGCGGGTGTTATTGACTTTTTAAAGATTTTATTTATTTGAGGGGCGCCTGGGTGGCTCAGTTGGTTAAGCAGCTGCCTTTGGCTCAGGTCATGATCCCAGGGTCCTGGGATCGAGCCCCACGTCCAGCTCCCTGCTCAGCGGAGAGCCTGCTTCTCCCTCTCCCTCTGCCTGCCATTGTGCTCTCTCTCTGTCAAATAAATACATAAAATCTTTAAAAAAGAAAAAAAGATTTTATTTATTTGAGAGAGAGCGAGAGAGCACACCAGCAGGGGGTGGGGCAGAGGGAGAGGGAGAAGCAGGCTCCCCGCTGAGCAGGGAGCCCAAGGCAGGGCTTGATCCCAGGACCCCGAAACCATGACCTGAGCCAAAGGCAGCCCCCTAATTGACTGAGCCACCCAAGCACCCCTAACTTCTACTTTAAATATATTTACTTTAAAAGAAGCTGTATACTGGGGCACCTGGGTGGCTCAGTCGTTGAGCATCTGCCTTCAGCTCGGGTCATGATCCCAGGGTCCTGGGATTGAGCTCTGCATCGGGCTCCCTGATCGGCGGGAAGCCTGCTTCTCCCTCTCACACTCCCCCTGCTTGTGTTCCCTCTCTCACTGTCTCTCTCTCTCTGTCAAATAAATAAATAAAATCTTTAAAAAAAATAAAAATAAAATAAAAAATAAAAGAAGCTGTATACTGCTACAGTGCATGAAAAACCAGTGTATCCTGCTGTTGTAAAAGTAACAGAAAAGAAAAAGCAAGGTGTATTGGATGCAGCCAAATGCTGGCTCTTTAGAAAGGGGGCTTGGCAAGTACCAGCAGGAAGTTAAAGCTCATCCCCAAAGGAAGCTGGCCCCAAACAAAGACGCTCTTCCCCGAGAAGTCAGGAGGCTTTCTAAGAGAAATGAAAGAGGCCTGTGTGCTGCGAGTGGCTCACGCCCCGTCCTGTGGGAAACACACAGTTGTATCTCAGCCCAGGTAATAAACAAGAGGTAGACAGATTGCCACTCCCATTTCATAGATAAGAAAACAGAGGCTCCGAAGGACAAAGTGACGTGCCCGATGTCACACAGCTCCTGAGCCAAGAGTCAGACTTGGAACTGAAGCCTGCCCAATCCCAAAGCCCAAGGTCCTCCTGAAATAAGGGTGCTTCATCAGGAGCTCAAACTCAGTTCCAGGCTCAGTACCCTTTAAAAAGTGTTTACATGCAAATGGACCGGGTCTAGCACAGAAAAAAGACAAAAGAAAACTGGTCTGTTTGGGGCAGGATTCTGACTGAATTATTTTTCTCTTTTCAGGGCCTGGATGATGTCCAGACATCATTTTGTCATTAAAGAAGAAAAAAGTTTTAAAGAAAACGTTTCCATTATCTTGATATGGTTTATCCATCTTCTGAATTTACCCCCAACCAACCACCAACTGTACTCTGGGGGCCACCGTACCTTGCCAATAAGTGGAATGTGCTCAAGGAGCACAGATTAATTTCAATAATGCTCAAAACAAAACCTAATTGGAAGCTAAATTAGCATCCAAATCCACACATTAATTTTTATTTACTCACTTTGGATTATTCATCCACAAAAATGACAGATAAATTGAGATAGGATTCTACTGCCCAGGAAACCCAGACAGCGCATTACAGACGCCAACGACAGGGAGCCCAGAGATGGGAGCCCCCAAGCATGTGCCACTTGAGAGACAGCATCCATCGGAGCCCACTTAGGATGCTGTGTGATAGAAGAACACAGCCCTGGACAGCCCCCACATCTTCTGCTGAAGGACTCAAACCCAGGAAATTAGGGTCCCAAGATAAAGTCACTGCTTCCTCTGATCACCACATACTCCCAGTGAATCTCAGAGTATGCCATATGCAATTAAAGCTTTCCGAAACAGAAAACCGAGACTAAATGCAGAGCAAAACATCACCCAGTTAGAAGGTCTAAGCAAAAATTCACGTGGATGGGTGTAGACACCTCTCTCCGAGGAGCTCTTTACGAACTCGGATGTACAGAAGTGGCAGAACAAAGGGAAGCGAAACAATGTGTGAGGCCCAGGGCTGCTCAGAGCAGTCCAATCCCCAGCTAAACCCTGCCATGAGCTGTGGGTCCTCTCTGAGCATCAGAGTCCTTGTCTAAAACACAGGGCAGATAATTCCGGCCTCCTAGAACTACACGTAAGCATGGATGTAAAAGTTCTTTCAGTAAGCATCCAACCTAGGAGAGTCACCTTCCTCTCCCTGCCGCCTTAAAAAAAAAAAAAAAAGATAAGAGTCAACTGTGAAAATAAATTTAAAAACTTTCCAAAGGGATCTGCTTTTCTCGACGGTCAGGTGTTGGGAGGACATGTTTACTGGGGAAATTTCAAACCTTTAAAATGCAACCTACCCAGTGAACAGCTGGAAATAACCTAAATGTCCATCAAGACGGGAGTGGTTAGGTAATTACAGTCTGTCCACAGAATGGGAATCCACGTACATGTTAAAGAGACCCAGGTCTTTCTGTACCTACATGCGCAGATTCAGAACGGGTACCAGGGTGGAAAAGCAAGAGCGGGGAGCTCAGAAGGGGCCCCTGCAGGTAAAGCTTTTCAAAGGCTACATGCGATGCTGTGAACCGCTTTTCCTGGAAAGTGGCCTATGAATATCTCAGGATTATATCTCTGGGGGATAAAGAAGGCAGGTGGTTCTGTGTGTGCATGTGCACACAAGCATGCTTGCATTTTTTCATTTCTAGACCTTTCTGTTTGGTTTGAAATGTCTAATCCTGTACACACGTTAACTTTAAAAAAAAATCATCAGGAATCATTTAGCATTAGAATTTTAGACTTTATTTTTCCTTTTTTTTTTCTCTTTTATATTCAAAAGCCTGGTTGTGCTTTTCTTAAGGCTAATAGCATCAAAACCCCGCAGTTACCATGGAGAAGCTGACAGGGCCTGGCTGGGATACGTGGACAGAGATTCATGATTGTTCCTACTGTCCCCATCAAGAGCCTCCTGGCTGCCGGCCTCCCAGGAATCTCTGTGTGACAGTGGACAATCCCAGGTGTTCCAAATGGAAAGCCCCCAAGAGAAGGTCCCATCCACCTTACACCGCACCCCCCCCCCCAATTCTCTCAACACAAAACCAGGTGCCTGGAGCAGGGCAGGGCCTCAGTGGGCTGCTGCTGAGTGAATTCATGGCTGCCTGTACCCATACTGTACCCAAAATGAGAGAGAGAACAACAAAGAAGCAAAGTGAGGGACGGAAGAAAACAGGAGCCTGACAGCCTCGGGAGATTAACTTTAGCATAGGGCAAGAGCAAGCGCGGTGAAACTAACCAAAGGGGGAAAAGCTCACTTCAGAGTCAAAAATCAGGAGGCCTTTGGGTTTATTTTCTCATAAAGTGAGCCCACCATGCATGTCCCAGACTAAAGTATTCCGCAAATCAGGTCTATGGTTCCCAAATGCTGCAAGTTCGGGTTTTGCCAAGGGCTCATCTCCCAGGGACCTGGTACCTGAGCTGCAAGAGGAGCGTGGAGATATGGGGCCTTCTTTGCCGCCAGCAGAGATTCTGCCAGTTATCCAACCAGGGGATGTAGAGGGAGAGCCCTGGATTCTGGGGCTGGCCATTTAGGCTGGCTTCTGCGGTCAGAGCCAGCAGCAGGCCAGCAGTGTGATTTTAGGGGTGGCCCAAGGGCTGAACTGCTCCCTAAAGTGTCTGCTTCTGCCTGCTGGTTAACAACACCTTATCTAGTCTCCACCCCTCCACCCTAAGGCTTCCATCCTGTTTAAAAGGTAAATACTCCAGGGGCGCCTGGGTGGCTCAGTCGTTAAGCATCTGCCTTCGGCTCGGGTCATGATCCCGGGGTCCTGGGATCGAGCCCCCCAAAATAAAAGGTAAATACTCCAGAAGCTGACTCCCCAGGGGTCGGCAGTAACTAAAAGGACTTTCGGGGCTGCGGAATTTGAGAGCCGGCTCTGCATGGACAGGGAGAGGGGTGTGGAGCCAGGGGTCAGGAAGGAGGACACAAACACCTAAGGCCCAGGCGCTGGACCCAGGAGAAGCAGCAGCACCGCCAATGCCCCAGGCGTCAAACAGAACGCCCTCCGTTAGGTCTGGGGGCAGGCCCCTAGGAAGGCCACATGCAGATGGCACATGAAAAAACAAGCTGCAATCCAGCAACCCATCCAGGATTCCGTTTACAATTAAAAAACCAAAATTATCAATTCAAACATGTCCATCTGTATTGTATTTTCCTGTGTGGAGATATGTGCACGGCAGTGCACACAGCAAGATCTGGAAGGTGACACACGCTCCCAACAGGGGTCCCTTCTGAAGACAGTGAGGCTGGGGGAACTTTCACTTTCTCTTCTAGTTGTTTCTATGTCATCCAGTCATTGTGCCTTGGCCAAGAAAGTATTACCAACACCATTTAAATGTAAAGAGTACCTTTAAAGAAAGTACCTGATGCCACTGAACTCCATGCTTAAAAATAGGTAATCCATTACTTTTATACGTATTTCACTATTTTTTTTAAAAGGCACCTTTAGAAAGGGGGAGGGGTTAGAGACTGAGAACAAGCTACCAGAAATGTCTTCTGTCTTGCCCTAAGTTACACACAAATGTAATCATAAGCACAGAGCCACGGACGCCCTAAGGTCACTGCACTTTATGTTACGCCTCTATTTAAAAAACATTCACCTACAGACTTTTCAAGGAAATCAGATGGTCCTAATGCCCTAAATACAAGCCAGGAACAAGTCTGGAAGCTGGATGCACAGCCGTCACCGGGGGACTGACCTTACTCACAAAGCCAGACCAAACACCAGGAGTGTGGCAGCCCTGGGCCTGCCTGTGCGGAGCCCACAGGGGCTCCGGGGGCACGGAGGAAGGAGTGAGGAACTGTGCCAGGCGGGGGGGGGGGGGGGGGGGGGGAGGGGGAAGCGCAGGAAGGCTTCACAGAGAAGGAAATGACTGGTCCAAGTCTCGAATGGTAGCAGGAGTTCACCAGAACACTTGGGAGGAGAGGAGAATGGTAGGAAGGCCAGCTCAGAGCTCCGGCCATTCACCCTTTATTTCTGGCAAGGCCAGGGCCGTTGGAGCTGGCGCGCCTGGTGATGGCAGTGGTGCTCCGGGACACGACGTGCTGCAGGCACACAGGAAGTCAGGGGTGGACCTGGACCAGTCGGGTGGCCCCTCCGGTCACCGGCTCCTGGTGGAGCTCATGGTGCTCATGGCCTGGGAGGAGCTGTCAGGGTATCCCTGCCTCTGTACCTGGTAGATCCGACCTGCTGAGTGCGTTTCTTTGTACCTACTCAGTGGTTCGGTGGGGAGGGGAGCAGGGAGTGGGCAGGAAAAGCAGCATGGGGACAGCAGGTGGGCCGCTCCGGGAAGAAGAGGCTGGTGGCTAAAGAGGGCAGATAAGGGCTAGGACAGGTGACGTGGCCGGTGTCTGGCTCTGTAGGAGTCATCGCAATGATCTAGGAAAGCTCATCTTCCAGGCTCTCCCAGGCCTAGCCCGCTCACCTTCTGAGGAAGCAACTAGAATCCTTTTGTTCAAATAGCTCTGATAAGGGATTTGAGAATTAGGAGCAAGGTCTTCCCCCTAAGAAGGGGGCAGGCCATGCTAACAAAAACATGCCCAACATAAGGGCAGACCCGAGTCCAACGTCATTCTCACTTACTGGCCCAGGGGCCCTGACCAAATGCGTCTGTCTCCCCCGAGTCAGAGAGAGACCATAGCGGCTCCATCGCATGCTGCCCTGAGCTAAAATGAGTTCCCAAATGCAAACACGCCCAGCACCATACCTGCCCCTTTCTGCTCGCTGGCGCTCTGGCTTGTGAGTGGGCTGGATTCAGCCTCCCCAAAGCGCTCCTGGGCCCCTGGGCAGCCTCCCCAACCCCCAGCCTCGGGGGCCGGGACTGGAAGAGTGTGAGGCACCAAGGGTGGGATCCGCAGGGATGCTGGAGCAGCCAGAGTCCAGGCTCAGGGTCCCTCCGCTCTCCAGCTTCTTCCACGGCCTCGGTTGCTACAGGCAACAAACAGATCTCACAGCAGCACCTCCCCCACAGGGCTTCTGTGAGGGGCCAAAAGGTAACACACCTTCCTGTTACCTGTTTCCAGGTGCTAACGACAATCACTGATGCCCCGTGGGCAACGGAAAGGTGCTGTGAGCACTTTACAGACACTGACTAGCTTTATCCTCCAACAGCCAACTAGGGGAGGGAGGGAGCTGCAGAGGGCAAAGGACTGGCCCAAGGTCACCTGCTCGGCAGAGGCAGAGCCAGAGCCAGGATCTGGATCCAGGGAGTGGGCTTCAGTGCCCATAGGCCTGACGGATGGGCGGCGCTGCTCCAGCGTTCACGCCCTTCAACGAGCACTTGGCAAGCCTGCCAATGTGGGGCCGGCCTCCCACGGGGCCCCAGTCACGCTCATCACAGCAGCAGGTGGGCCCGTGCCGCAGAAGCTCAGGGGTGGTTGGCATACCACTCACCCCCTGACCTGACCATTGTGACAGCCACCGACAATGTGTAATTATTCCCCATTTTGTCTCATATACACAGGGCTCCGAATGTCACAGGGGGTCCCAGTGACCCAGGCCTGCACCAACCATAACCAGCAGCAGGTGGCTTTGCAACCAGCCGTGAAGGGAAGCTCAGCTGATAACCGCTGCAGAGTGAGCCTCTTCTCATTCCAGAAGGCGGGGATCAGCAAGCAAACATCAGAGAGCATAAGCACCAGGCCGATCCCCAGGGGCGCGCGCCCCATGCCGAACCCCGAGTAACACGGGGCTGCTGAACTGAGGCCCATGCCTGTCCAGAACGCACAACTGCAGCCACCTCAGTGAGGCAACTGGACAATGCTGCCAAACGTAAGGGGGGAAATAAAACCCACTGGGGGAAACATGAAGAGCTAACGGGCCACTTCCGTTAACGAGAGGAGCGTGGCATTCTTCTCCGTGAACTGGCCAATTAGCAGGGAGTGTTAGAGCTGCAGAGGCAAAAACCAGAGAGATGCCCATCGATCTGGCACCACAACGATCTCAGAGCTCCGAGGACTCGCACTGCACGCACGCTGGGCACTGTGCCTGTGTGAGAAGCAGCAGGTAACAGCAAGACGGGGGTGGGACCGCCTAGAAAGCAAGCTCTGGGGCACTGCCAGGCCCGTGCAAGGCCAGCCTCATCGCATCCCCGGGCCATATCATTTCTGTCCCCCTCAACGCCTAGTGCTGCCTGGTCTGTCCCTTCAGCATTGTGCCTGGCATTCAACCAAAAGCTAATGAGTGCTGGGGGAGAAATTAATTGCAAGATACTTAGGATGGAAGAGGTGCGTTCAAGGCTCATGCAAAATAAAAATACACTCTTTCAGTAAACGACAACACACCAAACACTTGTGGGGTATTTCTTCAGGAAGTGTTTTACTGTAACTTATTTTCCAGAAAGAAGTAGCTGTGGGATACTAGGAACGCCCAGTTACCCCAAACATTTGGCCCAGAAGCCCACATGTCATGCTCAACTGGGAGTGACTGTCACTGCAGACAGTGACAGAGGGCACAAAACAGAAGCAGCATGGGGGGTCTGGGGCTGGATGCCTGCAATCCCCTGGTGCTGGGGGAGGACAGGATGATCACCTAAGCTCTGGGGGTGTCGGCTAGCTCATGCACAGAATGTGACAATAATACCACCATACTCTCTGGGTTATCAGGAGCCTAGAAGGAGAGGTCAAAGGAGATGAACAAGATGAGAAACGTTCCCTCTCCCACTGACCCAGTATTTCTTGGATAGCGGCCCCTGTTCTGATCCTAGCCAGCCAGCTCATCCTCACCAAGGTCTCTGATTCACCACTTTCCACGCCTTGCCCATCACAACCCGCCCTCTGCCCTCATGACCCCCAACTCAGCTCTTCATCCTTCAGTCCTCCAACCCAACAAGGCCACCTCCTCCAAGAGGTCTTCCCTCACCTTCATCTCCCAAAGCTGGTTTCTGTTTCTTCCCAGATCCAAATCTTCAATCTGCATTGACATGCTTATTTACTGTCTGTTTCCCCCTACCAGAATGTCAGGACAGGGACCTCGTCTGTCTCGTTCATCCTGTATCCCAAGGCCAGCACAGCACCTGCCTGGAACGTGTGGGTGCTCCAGAAACACATGTGGGAGGGGAAAGAGGGGTGAGCAAGCCAGCCAGCCTGGCACACAGGAAGTGCTGAAGAGACGGACGCTGCTTTTACTGGGGAATGACCCATCATGGTAGTGGGACCAGGGCAATACCGTGTGAGCCAATAAAGCCCTGTAGTGTTCTTTTCCCTTCTCTCTGTTCATGAAGCTGGAGGTTTCCAGCAGGGTCCCCTGGGGTAAGGTTATGAGCATCACAGCAAGTGGTCAGTGGGCACTCAATCTCAGGACAGCCAGGAACTCTGAACTCACTGGGGAAACCCCACCGACTATCTCCTGGGATTTGAGTTATGCCCACCCGCCTCGCTTGTGGTCTTCAGTTGGGCAGTGAGTTGATTCACACCACTCCCCTCCTGGCCCACAGTCATTAAACTGCTGGAGCTTCAAGGAGGGAAGTGAACGGAGTGGCTCTTTTCTCAACCGTGCGCAGCCCCCCAGCCTCCCGTCAGACAAAGCACCCTGAGCAAAACCAAGTTTCCCGGCTGGAGGATTCCAGCACGGGCCAAGACTGGATCTCTCTGGCTCGTTACACACAAGGCACTCAATTCCCTCATGGAGATTCGTTATTTCAAGACAACTGATGTTTACTGCAAGAGCCATGCTAAACACCCGGGACACAAAGGTTACGATGTTCCCATTCCTCCAGATCTAAGCTCCAGAACCTCCCAATGGCTTCCAAAGCACCACATGCCTCAGAGGCTTGTTCCCTCCCTGACCTCACCCTACTACACTCTGCCCTGCCGAGCTGCTCCTTCCTGTTCCTCTGACACACTAGGCACATTCCTGCCTCAGGGCCTTTGCACTGACTGTTCTTTCTGGCCAAAGTGCTCTTCCTGCAGAAATCTACATGACTCACTCACTCACTTCCTTCACATCTATGCTCAATTGTCATCTTCCTAATGAGCCCTACCCTGGCCACTCTATGGAGAACTGCACCCCACTCAAGCCTCTTAGCACTGCCCCCTCTCCCTTCCCTGCTTTACTACTGTTGCTTTTCTAAAGCACTAATCGCGTTCTAACACACTACAATGTTTACTAATAATTTCGTTGCTCCTCTCTCTCTGAAGCTCCTAGAAGCTCTGGGAGGTCTGGGGTCTTTGTTTTGTTCCCTGCTGCACTATGGTGCCTAGAACAGTGTGTGGTACCTGTCCAATAATTATTTGTTAAATAGATGAATAAGTAATGCTGACCCGGCTTCAAGAAACCCAGAGTCTCATTAAAAAACTCAAATGCCCACAGGGGCCAGGCGGCTGATAAAAACTAACCAAGTCCGTGGACAGAGACGCCGGAAGAAGTGGGTGCCTCATTTTTCTGTCCCCACTCCCGATTTTCCAACTTTTCACAGAAACCTGGAAGAATTGACCAATGGCTCAATGCAGACTAGGGACAGTCCCCATTCAACACTGGGCACTGGGGGGGGGACGGAGGGGAGGATAATACCTCACACCAGGGGGCAAGCAGTCTCCAGCCTTGGGGACACCCCAGCCCGGTCTGTGTCATGCTGCCCAGCAACTGCAGAAAAGCCATCTAGGGTCCAATCCACGAATATTCTCCACCCCCACCTCACCCCCACCTTGCCCACGCTGCTTTGCCCTGTTGGCTCTTCCAATATATGGCCATTCCAAGAACTCCTGGCCCTTCTCGGGCCCACTGAACCAGGACCGGCCTCCCTGGCCCTCAGGTGCAATCTCCCGCAGTGCTGGCTAAAGGCTATCCCCCAGTGAGCCTCCACGCTATGGGACTTCCGTCCACTGTCCAGTCCCACCTGCATAGGAGAAAGGAAGAGGTGACTGTTTCTAAGAGGTCTCTCATCCACAACAGCACCCTACTTGGTAAGTGGAAGGTGCCGCATTCTGGATTCTCTTTGATTCTGTCACATCCTCTTACGCATGAATCAGCACCTCTGCACTCACTAGTTCTGCAGGCGACAGTGGTGACGGGAGCTACCATTCCATTCAGGGATTACGGGAGAGACCACAATGGCCCCGCAAGAAAGGGAGAATACACAATGAGCTCGAATTCTTTTGTGGGAATGTTTGTATCTGTGCCAATTAAGGCCCTTGATTTATAGTGGTCTATTTTTTCCTTCGGTGTGCACCATCAGCCCTCTCCCAGAAGCCTCTTACCATTTTCAGGAAGAAGAACGTGTGTGCTTCAGAAACCGCACTGATTAGCCAGGGATCTCAAGTAAGGTCAGGGTCACTGAGAGATTCAGGGTAACTGTCATTTGGGCTGCAAAGGGGGCTACTCTGCGTGATGCATTCACTGCGCAGGAGGCTTGGCTGCCGTCTGATTCAAGCCTGGTGTGCAACGACAGCCCTGTAGCAGTGACCAGGGGACCCAAGCCAATGACTAGTGCTCTGCTTCTGCAAGCATGGAAGCAGAGGAGCCAGGCTGCTAGGTTCTCAGCTGCCAGCTCCACATGCTACGACCCGATGAGTGCTCTGCTAGCAGCAGACCCAGCTCCCAGGAAAGATGGGTGTCATGCAGAGAACTGGCTGCTAACATTTTAGGTGTGCACGCACGCACTCTTTGGGATCCTCCCAGAATCATCTGGAGACCATTCCAACTGGCTGAACTGGTGCCTACAGAGGGGTGGTCGACATCCTCGTTTGGGGACAAACGAGCCTAGTCTGCACCCAGGATTCCCAGTCCCCATTCTGAATTCACAGCCAGCCAACTGCAGGAACACACCTAAACTGGTTAAGCCTTTGCACTTTCCAGAGATCGAATCTGGGGCTGGCTAAGTTGCAGGGCCAGAAATGCACAGAGCTCAGCCCACTGCCAAGAAAAGGCAACACTTAACAATTAGTGCTATAATTGTCATCGTTGTTGCTAACACCCGGCCCTCAGTGCCTCTAGTCATAAGGCATCTCCCTAAGGGGTGCTCTCAGCGTGCCTCTACCTTAATCATCCCAAGAAGGAAGGTCCCAAGTAGGGGACTCGGGGGTTGTTGTGTGGCTTCAGAAACTAAGATTATTGTAACGATAACATCTAATATTTAGGTCTTGATGTGCACTAAGCTTTAGGAGAAGCACTTTACCCTGCATGTAATCCTCTCTGCAGACCCATGCCCATTATTCTAATTGGAGAAGAGAGGAAACGGAGGCCTGGGGAGTGGACTAACTTGCCCTGGGACATACCTAGTGAGACCAGGAGCCAGGATTTGGGGGCCCTGAGCAGCCTGACTCCAGAGTCCACTCCACTAGACTGTCCCATAGGTGGGATGCAGAACAGGACCAAAAGCAATCCTCCCTAACACTCCTCCCCCAAAGCCTGCCACGGAGCAAAAAAGAAGGTGGCACGTGAGAGTCAGGCTCTGAAGCTATTTCTGTTTTGAAAGTCACTAAGAACATCACAAGAGCCCTTGTGGCCCGACCCCCAGTTCACCCTTCGAGTTGCTCATTCCTGCAGTGAGTGCCCCTGAGCATCTCTGGCAAGCCCAAGATGGCACAGGTGACGTCAGCGTCTCTCGGACGAGGCCCCCTCCTCTAACGGGGCATGGGAAGCCCAAAGAGGCCAGGGGTCGCATCTTTACTATGCACCACTGCGTCTCTGCTGTGGAAACGGACTGAATGAATGCAAAACAAAGGAAACTATTCCACAGAAGCGGAGGATGAAAACAGACCCTTAAAAAAAAAAAAAAAAAAGCACCTGTAGGTAACGATGCGTATCCCATAATCTCATCTATATGTTCATGTTGCAAAAAATAACGAGACTTTAGCAATTTCAGGATTAGTGTTCTCTTACTCGATTTCCCTCAACAAGAAACAGGATCTGCTCTGCATTAGAATTATAGCAAGAACTGGCCCTTAGCAGGAACCATATGATTTTAATGCACAGATGAATTTCAATTAGACATTTACCTAACCATGCTGATGTGTTTTAAATTTAACCCTAAATTACAGACTTTCCAAATAACTCTGCTCTTCCCTCTGCTTCTCTCTCTTCAATTTTGGTTTGGTTTTGTGAAAGGTCTGCTGGTAAAAATGAAGCAATACCAGTAACTTATCTACAAATTACGGGAAGGAGAAAGTAGGTTAAAAAAGATCAAGAAACTTAAAACAAGCATGATCAAACCACATCCGAGTTAGGCAGGAAACAATAGGAGACCGTTCTTGCTCAGAGGGAAGGAAGGTGAATCTGACCAGGACTACTGTCAAGCAAGTCATAAATGGGGTTCACCTCCACTCTGCCCAAGTTTCAAGTGCAGTCATCCGAACACAACAAAGTTCGATTCTGCACCCAGGGAAAGGCGATACCCGGAAGCAGAAAGCTGACACTTTCACTTGGGCTGGCAATTCCTTCCACACTCAAAACAATCTCATTTTTGGTTCAGGCGTCCACTACAACGAGCAGTTGTGTGTCTATCACAATGGAGGCAGGAACTTCATCCCAAAAGGAGGCCAGCAGGAGAAAGAACAGATCTCCTAATGCTCCCTCTCATTACAGGGTTCGACCAAAGTGGGTATCCCAAGCTGAGCAGTCGCCAGGAACTTTGTGCAATTTGCTTTTGCTCAAATTGCAAACCCCAAGCGTTGAGGCCAGTATCCTGCTGTGACACTGTACTAGAGTTTTGTAAGATGTAACCACTGGAGGATGACCAGGGCAAGGGGTATGATTATTTCTCACAACTGCATGCCTATCAATCGCAATGAAAAAACCTGCAAACCCCAGCACCCCAAAGATCTCTGCGTTCATCTCTCGGAATACCAAGTCAAACTTTGGCACTGAATGTCTTACAGGAAGACCTTCTGGGACAAAGCCTGAGCAGCGACCAAAGAAAGTCCAAAGGGTCTCAGCACATCCCAGCTTGCTATTAACGTAAATGCCGTACGGGTCTGTAGAGGCTGCGTGGGGAGGGAGCACATCCGATGGCAAACACATGCCCTGTCTGATGGCGGGGGCCTCCTCGGAGAAGCTTGCTGCTCGGAAACATGTGTATAATGGGGACCAGACCTGCTGACTGTTCAACGCAATCCTGAAATCTGGAGTTTTATGTGGAACTTCCTAAATATTAAAGTTGGTCATCCATAAAATTTTCTTTTAAATACTTCGAAGGCCAAACCAAACAGCTCTGAGGGCTGGACTGGACCCATCAGGTACCTGATGGACACTTTCGATATATTTCCCTCCCATCCTCACCAACAACCCTCCGGAGTTGGACCTGCTCTCCCTGTTTTCTAAATGGGGTGAAACAATGTGCGTGAAGGGAGCTGGCGGGCCTCAGCAGCTCGGACCGGAAGGCCCCATGGGTTCTGTGGAGCCAGCACACCACTGCTTGCATTCAGTCAGCAAGATGGAGTTTAAGAAAGTTGCAGAGAAATGTCTCCAGCTCCATAAACACCAAGTCAGTTCCACGTGTGCTCATCTATGGTGTCCTGGCACGGGCCCCGAGGGGAGTCCTTCCCGGTTCAGTATTCATCACCCCTGTCGCCTCTAGGTTACATCCTCTCGCCAAAAGCTACTCCTTCCCTTTAGAGCACTTCTAAGACTTGCGAGAGTACATTTGTTTGTCTATTTGATCAACATCGGTCTCTCCTACTGGACTATAAAGCTCCAACAAGACAGACTATTTAAGATTTTGTATATCCGCAGAGCTAACACGGTGCCTGATCTAAAGAAAGGGCTTAATAAACACTTGTTGAATGAATCAAAGAAGGTATAGGCCAGACAGGGGCCATGAAAGGGCCCCATTCAACTCAGCTGAACTAATGCCACCACCACCAAGGCCAGAAAGTTTCTGGGAACCTTTTCAGAGGCTCTATGACTCCCTTCAACAGCCAAATGGCCCAGCCAAGCCGCCATACACCAGAAAAACCAGCAGGGCAGGGACTCCTGTCACTGCATTCTGGGCGGTCCTGGCCTTTTGCACTACAGGATCACACTCCACCCACCTGCTAGCTCAGGTATGGCAACAGAGTCGACTGCGCAAGGGCAAACCTAGCCCTGTTACCTTTGTGCCTATTGCCTGAGAAACCGGTTGCAGAGACAGAATGCTCCCCAAATAGCCTGTGTGTGAAACACTGTGCTCATCTCAGATACATATGCCAAGCCCAAGCTGCAACAGATACGAGGAGACAAGGTGCCCGCCAGAGCTGCTTAAAGCTGCTGCAAGCAGAGGGAACCTGGGGCAAGGGCCTTCCAGGGTGCAGGTACGGTAAAGTCACAGGGACAAAGGCAGAAACACAGGGCATGCTGGGGAAAAAGCAAGCTGGACCGGTACCAAGGAAGCCTGGAGTTCAGGACACAGGAGCAGGATGGTAGGAGGGAAGACAAGCAAGAGACACAGGGGCCAAGCTGGGAAAACCTGGGAAGAAATCATAACACCAGTCTCGGGAGTCTTCCTTTAGCAGAGTGCAAAATGCACAAACATGCACAAACCGCAGATGTGCTCTGTTTAGGCCACAGCTGGGTGATCGTTTAAAACTCGGGAGTGTTTGCATCCAAATGCAGATTTCCAGCTTCTCTGGAAACATGAGGAAACCAGGAACTACTGCATCCATATTCCTGCAGAACTGACAAAGGATGCATATGCTCTCCAATTTGCCACAGTCCCCACCCTTCCCTACTGCTCTCTCATGGGGGCCCACATCATGCATAGATGTTCTCTGTCCAGCCTCTGTAGGTATTTGTGCCTTAGACAAGTATTCTCTCATTCCGTCCCAGTAACAGTGTCTCACAGATACATAACCTGGGGCCCAGAGCAGTACAATTTCCTGTTCAATAACATACGATCAATCAGATCCACTCAGTACCCAACCCAGGTTTTCCTGGGTACACATTTCAAGACTCTGATTAGGTTCCTTGAATCCCAGACCAGCTTACACATCATCATTGCCGTAGAGGCAGAATGTTGCGGTTTCTGGTTTTAGAGAAACACACACATGAGCAAACTGAGCAGCGGCTTCTTATCAAGGTCTAGGAACAGTCCCAACACTAATGACTTACACAACTTCTCTGAACATCCTGTTCGGTCTTAGCGTACATCTCAGAAAGATCACCATTCAGAATGACTTCAGCTAACGAGTTCACCAGGGGTGCGTGATGTATAATTAGGAAGACCTGGTGAGAAAGAAGACATCGGATTTGCATTAAAGCCTGCAATCTCTCCACCTCTCCCTTTCTGGATCAGAAACAACTAGGTTGGGCTACTTAGGCCCTGTGTTGAGCAGCATTCCCCATGAAGCAAAATCCAAAGAATGGGTCCCATTTAGGAGAAGCCAGTGATGCCGCTCTCCATCCAGGGTCGGCCCCTCCTTCATTCAGACTGTTGCCTATTTGGCTGGCTGCTCCCCAGCGGAAGGAAGTGCATTAAAGCAAGACTGTCCCTCATGGCTGGGGGAAGCCAAATCTGGCTGATGTGGAACAACGTGGGAAAGCAGCAGCCAAACCAGCACACTCCTTCCTCTCCACAGGCATTTTAGTGTCAAATTTGATTATGCTAAGACTGGAAGGCACAGGCCCAGCATTTCAGTTAGACGGGAAGAAGGGGCCGGCGAGTCTTGTTCCAATCAAGGACTTGGCAGAGGGTCGGCTACCCAGAGATTCCATCGCTGGAATGAGCTCTGACCCCCGCAGTGGGTTTCAGCACACCAAGATTTCATGGCAGCGATGGGAGGTGTGGACGCTGTGGGGAAGGAAGGCCACATGAGCCAGAGTCGGGCCTAGTTGTGCATGCAAAATCAGAGGGCGCTGCGCTGTCTGGGATGGCCCTGCTACCCCACCCTGTTGCCCAATGCTCAAAAGAACAGCTTTGGGAATCAGGGTATTCAAAGCTGCCTCTGCAAAGCTGGCTCAGACACACCTGCTACTTTGTTTTAAAATATAAAGACGACGCCAGTGGTGTAGCACAGCTTGGGACATACCCACCATTTATACAGAAAAAGGGTGTTTGTGCACATTTGCATTTGCTTACATACACATGGAACAGGATTTCTAAACCCTGGCGCTATTATGCGGCCATAATTCCTTATTGCGGGGGAGGGGGGTGTCGTGTGCATTGTGGGATGTTTGGCAGCATCTCTGGCCTCTACCCAAACAAACATGTCTCCAGATGTTGCCAAACATCCCGGGGGGAGGGGGCGGGGGCAAAATCACCCCCAGTTAAGAACCCCCTGCAGGCCACGTCTCTGGAAGGGCACAGGAAAACCCTGTAACTATACTTGTCTCTGGGGACAGAAATCAGGCAATGCAAAAGTAGAAAGGAAACTTGGTTTTCACCTGTTTGAACTTTTTAACTTAAAAAATTTATTAAAAACATAAACATTGTTAAAAAAAAAAAAAAAGAAGAAGAAGCTGAGCCAGACACTGAAACACTCCTGCATCTGGGCAATGGCACCTGGTGCATGGGGGACGGGAGTAAGAGGGAGACTTCTAGAACGACAGCATCCCCGGTCACACTAAATTAGCGTCGTTAACGTGAATTTTCTTAGGTTTTATAGCTGTGCTCATTACATAATTTGTAAGGGTGCTTTGACGGAGGAACAAAAGATATGAGATTTCTACCTGATTCGAGGTTTTCACACATTTTGGGCATCAATATGAAAAAGCTAATTGACAACGCAGGGGAGGATGGGCCCTATGGCTCCAGCTGAGGATGCCAAATCGCATGCTATGCTTTTTGTGAGATACTGAGACAAGTTATTTGGTGCTTGAGCTGCTAGTCCTTCTCTAAGAAAACAGGAGCAAAGGGGTTCTCAGAGAAAGGGCGTGGCCTGACCCCACGCTCCTGAGAGGAGACTCTGCCCATGCAATGCTCCAACAGCTACAGGGTCCTGGGAGTGCTTTCCACGGGATTCCTGTGGCTGAGCATCTGGCTGCTCAGGTCCTGCCAGACTCCCAGAATCCCAAGCAGGAGGTTCGGGCAGATTTGTAATGAGGTGGCGGAAAAGGGTGCCAGGAGAGGCTGGGGTTTGCACGGAGCTCCATTGCACAGAGGGGCATTCAGAAGGAGTGGGAACTGGTGCAGAGCTCTGGGCAAACAAAGCCCCCAGGACAAGACTCTGAGGGGGGAGCAAGGAGCAGGCCGCGTGTGGACCCCGACTGGCTTAGCCACCAGGGGAGGCCGGGGCTGCAATTCTTCTCAGCCCTGCCTCAATCTCCAAATGGCCCAGGGACCAAGGGCAGAAGGCCTTGGTTCTCTCGGCAAAGCCAATAAATACCTGCGCCACTGCAGAAGTGGGAACAGAACTCTGGTCAAACGTTTGACTACTTGACAGTCTAATGAGATGGACTGAAAGTCTGGACTGCTTGTAATAAAAATATTTTTAAAGTTATGTAACTGGGTCACCATGGAGTTTTTCCCTTCTTGTAAATATTACATAATTACGAGAAGGAAACACACTTGTTTAAGGAGGGGGAGGCAGACAAAATGGCTCAAGACACAAATCTGGGAATGGAGGCTCCTACAAGATACCTTCCAGAAGGTGATCTGGGAACTACAACCACGACAAAAGTCTTTAAAAACAGCCTCATTAGTTGAAGTTTGTTAAACCAAGGCTGCTGCAGGGACACACACACACACACAGTGGGTCCTGCAGTTTGGGGCTTATTTCAAAATGCTGTGAATAGGACCCATGCCGTCCACATTTCCAGAGTATTTAGAACACTCCTTGGTTGTTTGAAAACCTCAGTCCCCATGGTAAAAACCAAGCACGTAAGTGCCAGGTTTGATTTACTTCTCATTTTTCTTTCAATTTCTACCCACTACCATGAACAAGATACCAGCCCCTCTACTCTGTGTCTGAAAAATAGAGACCCTCCCCTTCCTTTTATTGTTGTTTTACTTCAAGATGGGGGATCTCGCAGAAGGAAGACAGGGCGATGTGGCCTGGTCCTCCAAAGGACCCCCAAATGTGGTTGGGGAAGCGGGCAAATGAGGAACCATACCTGCGACAGGAGATAGAGAGAAACCGGCAGGCTGATCTTCGGGCGTTCTCCTCCCTAGTGAGGGTTAGGGGAAAGAGACAGAGAAGTCCAGGTCACACACGTGAGCAGCACAAAATACATGAAGCCAAAAGCCACCTGTCTGAAGGTGAGGCAGCCTGCCCCCCACTTCCCCCACGCCCCCAAGGCTGTTCTTTCCTGGTACTAGTTAAAAGTCCACTCTGCAAAATAAATTCGCAATCTAATCCCATCCAATACTATTCTCCAGGCCTCTGTTTTTCCACCTGAGAAATCCTTCACCATTAGTCACGGATTAGAAGCTGGGTCCAAGAGAAGAACTAGCTCCTTAAATTACCAGGAATGTGAATTTCCCCCAGCTGGGGCACCGAGCCCACTGCCCCGCAGGAGAGGCCTCTTTTCAGGAAGAGCTTTCAAAATGGGACAAGGAGGGGTTGGGGCACTCTGGCCTTGGAAAAGTCCCTCGTTTGTACTGAACTTCAATGTGCTCCGTCCTACATCAACCCTGTGAGGATCTTCAAGACCCTGCTTTGGTTCAGGTAGGTTAGCTGCCTTGGCCAAGGCCACAGAGTGAGGAAAGGGAAGAAGCAGAATTTGAACCCAGGTCTGAAAACTCCAAGTCCCATGCTTTCTCTGCCTCCCAGAGCTGCCTCTGATAGATCTAGTTACGGCTGCAATTTTCTTCTATTTACTGGTTTTTAGAAAGAATCTCCATGTTCCATCTCCAAAAAGAAAGCTACAACCCCCTGGGGCACATCCGCAGAGGCTAGAGCCCCTGCACAGTAACGAACTGGCTCCATCCTGCCTTCTGCTGAGGTCTCTGCCCCTTAACTCTGGGAAGGACTGGGCAGAAATTCTCATGATAGGATCTGAGAATGGCCAGCTCAAAGCCACCTGGGAGACAGGTTAAAGATGCAGACCACAGGTCCACTACAGATCCACGGAGCCAGAATCTGAGACAGAGAGTGGGCCCCCGAGGACGTGCATTTCAATACCCACACAGGATTCTGAGCCTAACTGTGGACAGTCACTGCTCTGGGATCTTTTTCGAAGTGCGCTCCAACCCTTCCCATCCATTCTGTGCAAGTTCCGTAGCTGACTGGATCTTCTGCAAATCAAGTCACTCTGGCGACTATCAGAAAAAGTTACCAGGGGCGCCTGGGTGGCTCAGTTGGTTAAGCGACTGCCTTCAGCTCAGGTCATGATCCCAGGGTCCTGGGATTGAGTCCCGCATCGGGCTCCCTGCTCTGCGGGAAGCCTGCTTCTCCCTCTCCCACTCCCCCTGCTTGTGTTCCCTCTCTCGCTGTGTCTCTGTCAAATAAATAAATAAAATCTTTAAAAAAAAAAAAAAAAAAGAAAGAAAAAGTTACCAGGAATGAGAATACCTCAAGAGTAGAATGCACAGAAACCAAAAACCTAAATTCATAGAGGTTTCCTGTTTCCTTCTGGTGTCCTGTTCTTTTCCCATTCATTTTTATAGCTGCCCCCCCAACACACACACACACACACACACACACACACACACACACACACACACACACACACACACACACACACACACACTCCTTCTCAGCCTTCCCTCTCTCCACCTACCCCTCCTCCCCCAGGAAATAAAAGGAAAGGAAAAGAAAACCAGTGTGCTTTTGAAAGGCATCTCTCTCAGGCTCGAAGCCCTGGTCCCTTGCAAAGCTTGGTCCTCTTCAAGGGGACTGTTCTTCCCCCTTCTGAAGACTGCCTTCAGCCCGCAGGCATGGTGGGCCCAGGCCCCCAAACCCACCTTGTCCTGGTTCTCCAGTGAGTACACGTAGAGGGGCAGGAAGAGCCTGTTGAGCAGATGGTCTGTGAGCACGTCGTTGAGGAACTCACAGTTGATGATCAGGATGTCATTGAGATAGTGCAGGTGGTCCAGGTGCTCAGCCACCAGGTCACTCAGTTTCCCCCGATTCCGGTGTCTGCCAAGAAAAAGGACAGCCTTAGCCTGGAAGCCAAAGCACAGAGCCTTTGGGCCTTGGCCTAGGACTTGGGTCAGATGGAGTGTTTCATTCATACAACAAATATTCACACAACAAACAGGCTCAAGGGACGCTTATAGTGGCCCTACTGCTGGCATACACAAAGGGAAAATGGGCAGGTGTACCGCAATCCATTGTAGGGGACTCCTGGGGTACCCCCCACCCTCTGGGGGCCTCACTACAACTCCCCCACCCCCACCACCACAGCCCAAAACAAAATGGGTAAATAAAGCAAAATCCAGCTCCCTTAGCAAGCCATTCCACAAGAGTAGCCGCTAGTCAATGTGGCAAGATCCCCCGCCTCCCAAGATAAGGAGTATTAATGGAGCAATAAATCCTTGCTAATTAAAATGCTCCAGAGGAGTTCCAAAGAGAAAAGCAGTCCTCAGCAACCACATCCAACCCCCTGGCCCTGACCATATGGGGGGCACAGCGCAAGGAGGTGACACTCGACCCCAGGCCCAGAGGTCTCTGTCTCCTTCCAGTAAAGCAACAAGCCTGCTGCTTGGGCCCCATGGGTCATCAGTCTTACACTTGCCAAGGACTGAACCCCAAAAACAGCTAGTGGTACACTTTCACTACCCCCAAAGTGGTATCTGTTGCAAGGAGCAATGTAGCTGTGGTAAGACATTTTGTTTGTATTATAATTATTACTCAAGTAATAGATGGTCATTTCAGAAGACGGGAAATTGAAGAAGAAAAAGCAAAAGACATCAAGGTCTCCTGTAGTCCAACCACTAAGCGATAACATTTTGGGACTTGCGACCCTACAGTCTGTTTTCCTATTCCCATTTCTATGTCCCTTTATAATCACATCTAAATGCAGGTATTATGTATCTATCCATCTAACCATACGTGCCTTAAAAAAATAAAATAAAAATAGGATCGATGTTTCTTTCACATAATTTTTAATAATTCTTATTGTACTCTAATAAGCTATTTAAAGAATATACATAGCAAATACATGTTGTAAAGGCTAACAGTATGAGGAGTACCTATGGGCCCACCATCCAGCCGAGACTTAGAACATTTATTTACTATGTTTTGCAACCTTTTCTTCCATTTAATAAGATACTGTGGGAATTTTTCTTCAGCAAGATAGTTAACACACTTCACTTTTTAAACCTTTAGTTTAAAAAAATATATGCAGATGGGTTTAAAAGTTAAAGGGTATTGATAAGCTGATGATAAAATACAGCAGCTCTGGCCCAGTCTCTCCAGAGAAGGCAGGTTTTAACTTTCGAGTTGTTTCTGTGGATAGTTCTCCCCACACCTCTAGAAAATCTTCAAGGTCGTCTATTTTGAGCCATTTTAGATATCGTGTAATGACCTCCTGGTATGACGGAACCCTTATCGTTCCCTCCGCCCCTCCCCCTCAGGTCATCAACAAGTGGTGTTGACATCATCAGGACCATTCACCGTAGGGCCACACAGAGGATGAGGAGTCCACTTCCTTCCTGGAATAACTTTTTGTCTTTTCTGGAATCAAGTGCCACATTATGTGTCACATCCATAACTACTCATCTCCATAAAGATCCTGGTTTTCCCAAATGCCCTGTCGGATCTGCCACCCACCTATCCCCACTTCTTTCCCAGTATTGGGGCTTATATTCTATGGCTTGAGCCCTGTCCCCCAGGAGACCTCCTTCCTGGATCCCCTTATCGTCCCGAGCCCGCCTAGGTGAGCCTCTCTCCAGGGCTCCGCTAAGCTGTCACTCTGGGGCAGTAGTTCTCCACAGATGGCGATTTTGCCTCAAAGGAGACATCTGGCAATGTCTGGGGACGTTTTTGGTTGAAACAACTGGAAAAGGGGCACTGCTGGCATCTTGTGGGTGGAGACCAGGGATGCTACCAAACATCCTACAGTGCACAGGATGGCCCCCCAGAACCCAGAATTCCCTAGTTCCAAAGATCAATAGTGCCAACTTGGAGGAATCTTGCTCTGGGACTTGTATTCATCATTCTGGGGCCCAAATCACCATCTTAATCTGTTGTTTTGTTTGTTTGTTTGTTTTTAACTGATTTACGGAAATATAATTCCCATACCATAAAATTCTCCCATTTCAAGTGTACAATTCAATGGTTGTTAGTACATTTGCAGAGTTGTCCAACTGTCCTCCCGATCCACTTTAGAACATTTTTAACCCCTCCTCCCAAAACAGCCCTATAATCCCATTTCCCCTCAACACACCCCCTCCTCCATCTTGGGAAACTACTCGTCTATGCTCAGTCTCTCCAGACCTGCCTGTTCTGGGCATTTTGTATTAATGGGGTCACACAGAGTGTGGTCCTTTGCATCTGGCTGCCTTCACTGAGCATCATGCTCTCAAGGTCCAAGCATGGCGTGCCATGTGTGAGCACTTCCTTTCCTTTTACTGCCCAGTATTATCCCACTGTATGCAAACGCCCCATTTTGTTTATCTGCTCGCCTGGTGGCGGATCATCTTACTCTTCTTACCAGCTGCCTGGCACCCCATATACGGGTGCGCTGATTTTAGTGACCCTCTTCCCTTCTAGGAGGTATGAGAGGTGTTTCTAACTTTCCACAGTTATAAAAAGTGGAAGGTGGGTGGAACCTTTCAGAGGATAGAAGTCCACATTCTACCGACACACAGGTGGGGAAGTTTCATGCTAGTGTTTTATTTTCCCTCAGTGAAAATGGAATTCTCCCCTAACTACTCTCTCTGCCTGGGAAGCACCCGCCCCCAGCTGCCCCCCGCAAGGCGGTCACTTACTCCTCATCAGTCTGCACACAATTATCAAGTTCGATCACGTGGCTCCCAATGAACCAGACCAAATTGGAGAAGTAAGGAACAGCGGTTTTATCTCTGATATAGTGCAGCATGGCCTGGTTATCCACTGAGAAAATTCACAAAAGAAGAAGAAGACAAAAAGTCAAGCTACCAAAAATAACTGGGGGCGATTAAAAAAAAAAAAAAAAAACAAACCACAATGAAAAAGCTCTCTGCTATAATCTGAACCTTTTCTGTCTTTCCTGGGAATACTAGAAAAATGGTTATCTTATTCATTAAACCATACACATCAAGGCAGTTCTTACGCTATTTTTATAGTTAATAAAATGAATTAATTGGACTAAACATTAATAGTGCAATCAGAAAGCCTACTTCTCAGCAATGCATTTAGCTTGACTACAGTGGAAACCATGCCATTATTAGGCAAGTTTCCTGTATATTACATGTAAGGTAAGTTAAGAAAGCAGAAAACCAGAAGTTAATAACTTACATGACACTGGAATAAGGAACACGGGAATCGTCATTGAAGGAAAGGCAAAAAACAGACAACAGTTAACAGGGTTAGGAACTGGGATGGTGAGACAGTTGCTCAGAGGGACAGAGGGCTAGGGCAGGAGGCATCTAAAGATATGGGCTGGAAGAGAACAAGAGAGAGGAGAGAGCAGGGGCGGCAGAACTGGGGCTCAGACCAGGGCACAAACTCAGCAGCCTGCTGGGTGGACTGGTGACTCAGTGAGTGAGGCTGGGAGACCCAGCCTGTGAACTAGGGAGCCCGGGCCTCAACCCCAGGGAGAGGCGCTGCTTCTCAGTGCCCACTCACCACTGCCCTACAAGACTGTGGGCCCAGAGCAGCCAAGTCTCTACTTTCAAGTCAGAAAAACACAGAGCGACCCAAGGTCTCCCCATGTTTAAATACTGGCAACTATGTATCTTTTCAAGGAATACCTAAGCCAATCAAAACACGTCTGAGGGCTGGATCCAGCTCTCCGACTCTCCATTTGGGACCCTGGACGGGGGGCCCACCGGGCTCTTAGGCTCTTCAATTTAGAGCAATCCCACAACGAGGCTGGAGTGAGTCCCTGAGGAGCTCCTCCCACCCCCAATTAGGAGTCATCTCAAGTAATAACATCATGACTCAAAACTCGTGAAGGTCAAAGCCCTTTAGTCCTTGAGAATATGGAGTCCCAGCTCCAGTGTGGTGACTCCAGGGTGAATAATCCCAGTGTCAGGCAGAGGAGACGTGCCCTCAGGGGGCAGTTCTAGGCGAGGAAACTTGTGTCCAGCCAGACTTTGTGCCAAGGCGGGCAGGAACCCGTGGAAGGGCTTTCTCCCGGAGGCAACGTTTTGGGCATTAAGTACATCTTGACAAAAGCCCAATTCAGTTGAGAATACAATGCTGCCCCCTGCCGTTTGTGACATCAAATGCTTCTATACATTATTCAAAGATCCCATAACCCCAGGCTGTACTTAAGTACAGTTTACAGCCTGAAACACAAAAATGTAAATATAACATTCAAAAGACAACTCCACTTTATCTAAGTATCACATGGCTGCTTGGAGTCCCACACGTGCCTTTCTTAGGACGTTACTACTACCGTGTGTCTGTACGGAGACTTCAACATATAGAACTGAGCGCACGCGAGAGAAGTGGCACAAAACTTCACAGGAGGGGCCTGTTAAATGTTCCATGACTACGAGCCTTTCATGAGACATGCAACCCCAGCTGTCATACAGGAGCCCCCTGTCCCCACCGGAGAGCTGTGTATACAGACTCAAGAGAGCAAGCCCCAGCCGTCAGGTTAGAAATCAGACAAGGCCTGAGTGCCTAGGGAAGCTTACCTTTGTAGACGTTCAAAGTTATGGTTCTTACAGCAATTCTAACCATGCTTTCAGGGTGATTGAAAAACTTGATGGCTTCTGTGTACAGGGCAAAGTCATTAGTGTGCTAAAACAAAAGAAGTACCGAAAACGAGTTACAAACCCATAGGGCAGGCCTCCCCCCACCCAGCTTTCCGAATCGTATCAAACATCCATAAAAGCGGAAAAAACCATTATCCCCCATGAACCTCAAGCCAGTGGTTCATTCCCAGTGGGGAATGTGGGAAGGAATGGGGAGGCGAGACCGTCCCAGAACAAATAGAAAAGGGTCCCGACAATGCCAGACCTGGGCTTGTGATCTGTCTTACTGCTTCGCAGCTGCCTGCTATAATATTCCTAAGCCTATGTGCCTTCGTCTATAAAATGGGGATCACAACTCCCACTTCGCAGCTGCTAGGAGTCACTGAGGTGATTTCAGGGGCCGGGGCCTACCACCGGACCTCCCATCTAACAAGCATCAGCAGTGAGGCCGATCGTTACTCTCAGAGGCCACTTCAACTAATGAAAGGCAAGTGTGAAGTTTTACGGCATTCGGAATCTCTTCTGGCTAGGACACATTTCTCTACTTAGAAATACTAAAAGTAGACACATTACCATGGAGGAGGAGGGGTTGGGGAATCTGCTGGCATTAAAAAGATACCATCAGAAGGGATCAAAGCAGTTCCGAAGCATAGAACTGCACTGCTGGGGCCTGGATCTGGGCCTAGAGCTGTGCGGGGCAAGCTCTGCTGCCCTCTCCTGGCCAGTGTCCCACATGGCTCTGCAACCCCGCTCCAAGGGCACCCGTGGGCAGTGCGGGCGTGGGGAAGAGGCAACAGCCGGCCTAGAGCACGGTGACAACTGTCTAATGGGGGCAATGCCACTTTGAGCACGAGACGTGTACCCTTGGCAAGTGGCAGCTACAACACTGGCCCACATGCAAGAGGAAATTGAGCTCACCTCCCCTGGTGACCAGCAGGATGTTCTTCCAGAAGCATCGCTCTGGTCCCAGAATCGCAGGGTCCTGCCCTCCCATCCCGGGGTACACAAGCCCAGCTGCACCTGAGTGGAGGTACCTCTCTCTGGCCTGAATTTCACCCACCCGGGGAGTCTCTGGCATGATGCAAAGATCATCTACGTGTCTCTGGACATGGTGAACGAGCACCTACCATCTGCCAGATACTGGGCCACACAATGTTAATTTTTCAAACTGCCATACATTTTGTGGCTGTGGTTGACAACTAATGTTTCTTCCCTCTGAGACCAGTTCTTCCCCACTCCTAATCTAGACATGGAAAATCAAGGTTCAGGCTGTTCTTGCTGCATCCCATGGGGACAGCTAGATGGATTTTGCCCACACTCAGAGGGTATGTTTGAGAGGGCGGTCTGATTCTAGAAAGAAGCAGACAGAAGCAGACAGCACATGGCTGTGTGGTAGCCCACCTCCAGGACGGCCCAGTGACCATCACCGCCTGTATTCACGTGCTATCATGCTCTCCCACACTGGGTCAGGGCCCACCCGTGTGACCTAAATAACATGGTGGGAAAGACGGTGTGTGTCCTCTGAGGCTGGGTCACAAAAGGCACTGCAGCTCGTCTTGGTCTCTTGGGTCGCTTGCTCTGGGGAAAGCCAGCCGCCATGCCATGAAGGCACTCAAGCAGCCACTGGAGAAGCCTATGGAACCGAGGCCTCCTGCCAAAGGCCGGCACTGACTGGTCTGCCGCAGAAGTGAGCCGCCTTGGAAGCAGATAGCCCGAACCCGATCCAGCCTTCACATCTAGCCTCATGAGAGACCAAGCAGAGCTGCCCTGTGAGGCTGCTCCCAAATTCCTGACATCCGGTGAGGGAGATGTGGCACGATTCTGACCAGGAAGACACATGAGGAAGTCTGCTGGGGGGCTTCTGGGAAAGAAGTGTTTTTGGAAGTTAGAAAGGAACACAAGAAGAGAAGCGACCTCTTCAGGCTTTTCGGCAGTGGTGCATGAATATGTGATGTTTGGAGCTGCTGCAGCCATCCTGAGACCATGAGGGGTCGAGCCTGAGGACGGTTGCCAACTATATGGTCAGCGGAGCAGACAGATGAAAAAGCCTGCATCCTCATTGAAGCGGCGGAGCCACAGGATGAACCGGCCCAGGAGAGCCAACATCGGTTACCTTTTGGTATGTGAGATAAACTGAGCTTCTCAAGTTCCTTTTCACTGTGAAAACAGCAGCAACTTATGTACTAAAATTGCTAGTAATTCTCCCAAGGAATACCAGGGACGTTAGCAAGTGAAGGGCAGCAATGGCTGTGATTTTAAGGAGCCAGGTATGTACTAGGGGCTTTGAAGACATCATCTCATTTAATTCAACCCCTGGAAAATCCTGCTAGGTATAGATCTTCATCCCCACTCCCAGATGAGAAGACTGAGGCTCAGAGGATGGAGAAGTCTCTGAGGTCATGCAGCAGGAAAGTGGCAAAGCCGGGGCGAACCACAGTGCCGGCTTTTCCCACAGGGCAGCACACCCCGAGTTAACCCTCAGGCACTTCTCCCTGCCGAGAAGGCAATGCTCTCGGGTAGCACAAACTGAATTTTACATTAGAAACAGAGAGGTGACTTACAAATTAAAAAAACAAAAACAAAAACAAAAAACAACCAACTTCTTTTTAAAAGCAGGTCAAGGTCTGACAGTGTCGCTATGAAAATCAGGTAAGGGTGAGCATGCAAGTACTTTGTCAACAGATACGAGGCCACCCGGCCTGAAGGTGCTCTTCTGACCGGCTAGCTTTCCGCCCCAATGTACGTACCCCTCTGGCACTTACTTACCTCGTTGTAAAAGAAATGGACGGTGTGGTTGTTGAGTTTTAACGAAAGTGTTTTCAGGAACGATATATAATATGCCATAATCTCCTCATCGGAAAAGTCAAACTTATGGACAATGATAGAATTTACATAGTTATTAGAGAGCAAATAATCTAGAGGGAGGGAAAAAAAAAAAACACAAAACAGATGGGTTAATTCGTGCTGGAGGAAAGCCAAGCAGACAAAGTCAGGTAACAGAGGACTCTGAATGTGCTCGAACCCATCAAGCTTCTGGGTCGCTGGGGTTTAAAAGGCCAACAGGGAGCAGCTTCATCTTTAACCAACACAGAAATCAGGCAGCCGCTATGCGCAGCCTCCAGAAAGTTCAAGAGCCATGAGAGAGAAAGGCCCAGGCTACCCCTCCCTCCTACACCAAATAGAAAAAACGTCTGAACATTTTTTTCCTTGCTGGCAAAGTTCAACATAGAGCTGGGGGTGGGGCAGATGTGCTGGTGTGTGGGCATTTTCACAAACCACCCACACATGAGGGGAAAAAGCACTGTATTTTATTAAAAGCTGCTCCATGTTGCCATCAAGAGTCACACTGCCATCCCTGAATGCGACAAAGGGCTGTTTGGTTTTTTTCTCCCCATAGAGCAACATGATTTCCTAAAAGCTACTTCATGCCGAACCCTCCACTACACGCCCAGCACCAGGCTGAGTGCTTTACATTATCACCACAACGATCCAATCCGGCCCAGCAGGTCTTGTTCTCCCCATTTTGCAGAGAATTTAAAAAAAAAAAAAAATTCAGAGGTTGATTAACTTTCCAGACGTCACAGAGACCGTTAGTCCCAGAGATGGAATTGGAAGTCAGGTCCTACGTCAAAGTCTGTGTCAATGTCATGCACTAATGGGGATGAATAATGAAGACTGGGTGGCAAGGGCCCAAGGCACGGGGGTCAACTGCAGAACGGCCACCCTCGTCCAAACCCCCAGCCCCTGCAGAAATGCAGGCCCAGCACCAGGGGAGCCTCCAACTGTGTGAGGGAAGCTGGAAAACATCTGAAGGCTGACCCTGACTCTGCAATGGTGGCCACAGGACCAGCTAGTTCTTCATGCTGGACTGGCAGGCAGAAATAGGTCTACAGGCCAGCTGCAGCCTGTGGGCCTGCAGTTCGCAACCCCGGCCTTGGGTCCTTGTCCACGCAAGTCTCTGAGTCCTCCCCAGCCACCCTGCAAAGCGGGTGCTGCCACCCCCACTGTGTGTCCTGTGGGCAGCCAGTCTGTGAACGCTGCACCATCCCACCGCCGCCCCCCAATAGTTAAAGGCAGATGGGATCAACACCCACACCTGCAGGCAGATGTGGTAAGGCAGTAAAGCTCAATGGCTGGGAACCTGGCTACTCAAAATCTGGTCCTCAGACCCCACAGCCCAGCATCACCTGGAGCTCATCAGACACACAGAATCTTGGGCCCCAGCCCTGCCCACCGACTCAGATCTCTGGGGTGGACGAGGTACATTGAGCGTGTTAAGGAGCCCTGCTCGTATTTCAGAAGCCTTGCGTTCGAAGGGGACTTGGATCCACACTGCCCCTGCCACTTCTAGCTGGGTGACCCTGGGAAAGCCGCTTACCCTCCCCACTCTCCAGTTTCCTTGTCTAAAAACAGGAATAACAGTACCTTCCCCAGGGGTCTGCTATGAGGATTAAAGCAGACGAAGCACTATGGACAGTGAGGGGCACAAAGCAAGCATGCAGTAATGGCAGCTACCATGTCTCTTAGCGCTATTACACGGAGACCCCAGAGACCCCACTGACCCTCCAGCCACCAGGACTGAATACAGTTGGTCTTGGGAGGGAACAGGAAACAGACCGTTATTTCGTGCCAAAGAGGTACCCAACCTAAACCAAAGTACGGCTAGAAAGGCTGACATCACCAAACGCACCCCAAAGAGCCATCCAGGAGCCCGGGGCGGCGAGAGGGACCATGGCAGGGCCCACTGCTGGGTTCTCCTCAGAAGCCAGCTCTCCAAGAAAGCCACTGCCCTCAGAAAAGCCTCCTGGGTGTTCTTGGCTTTATAGACAGGCCCTGCAGTCTGTAGTCTTAGCACACTTTTCTGTACCTCCTGATTCTAACAATTCCTGAGGCAAATCCTGAAGCTCCAAGAGAGGAGGCAGTGGGTCTGGGCGGGGGGTCCTAAGAATCTTAATTGACTTGTTTAAAAATGACATTACACATATCATAACTCTTAAGTGTACAGCTTGATATATGTGGAAATTTACATACAGGTGACTCTTAAATCCAGGTACCTATGTATTTCTATGTATATATGTAGTGTATACACACACACACACGGGTATATACACATACACACCACAAATCTTGGGTGTCCAGCTGGATGAATTTTTGCAAACATATACACCACGTAAGGACCATCCAGATCAGACAGAACATACCTCTAGCTCTGCAGAAGGCTCCCTGACAGCCCTGCCCAGTCAACCCCCTCTCCCCAACAATAAGCCCTGGTTTGACTTGAAGCACACAGACTCGTACTGCCTGTTCTAGAGCTTCATACCCATGGACCACACGACATGCACGCTTCTCGTGTCTGGCCTGTCACCGGTCACCATATCTGAGAGGTATCCGAGTTGCCGCACGCAGTGGCAAGAATCCACTCCTTTCCTCCATTTTGCTATGTAGTGCTCCATTCTGTGCACAGTCCACAACCTACACGCCTAGAATCTTAACTTGTAACAAGCAGCCCAGGTGATGCTGAGGCCTAGAGCCCTTCTTCCCCATTCTGTCCTGGCTGTGGCTGGAGATGAATGAGCTGGCAGGAGAACGGACTGCGGAGATGTCACGGGGAGCCCCACTGTGACTGGCTGGCGGCTTCCGGGCCACCAGGGGCACGGACGCCGCTGCCAGCAGCTTCAGACATACAACCACGAGCCTCTCAGCTGCACTCTTGAGCTGGAAAAGCCACATGCTCCCATCATTCCCCAGCGGGGACTTTTCCAGGGCCTCCACAGAATGACTCTGTGGGTGGTGAGGGCCACTGTGGGGGCAGCCAAGGTGTCTCTATTATTCGGCTGGGATTTTTCTACTACCCCCTCACTGGGTGGCCGACTTTCTGTGGTATCCTTTTCTCAACCCAGGAGTCTCTAAGTAATCTCAGTCTCTCGGGCCCTCTGTGACTTAGGTCACTGAACCCGACAGGCGACAGGTGCACTTGTGAAATGGCTGCTGGTAATAGTGAAAACCCGGAAAGCACCTCGATGACCGTGGGCAGGTTGAAGAGCTCAGGGCTCAGCAAGACGCAGCTCTGGAGCCACACTAGGTGGGGGCACGTGAACAGGCTGCATGAAGATCTGAGATACGGCAGGAAGTCAGAAAACAGAAAACAAATGGCAAAATGCTATGTGTCCACTGGACTGTGAGGGAGAGGCTCTGCGGAACTTTTGCTTTCTATATTCTCATGCTGTTTGGTTTTTGGTGCTGTTGTTTCAGAATAAGGACGTTTCCTTCCTATGACTGGAAAATAAAAATGAGAGCCAAAGTCACGTGTCCTCCTCCCCCTACCCCCAAATCGAAGTGCTGTAAAAGGTGGTGATGTCTGCCCCTTCTGCAGGGCTTATAAAAGCTCTCTGGTGAGTTCTTCCTAAAGACAGTGGCGTCTGCCTGCGTTTCTCATAGCACGGCCCCCTTTTCAGTCCTAATTCAAGAAAAGCCATGTGATCCAGAAACTCCAGCATTTTCTACCATCCCAACTACTGTGGCTAGCTGGGCTTAGGCCGGATTACCCGAGAACAGACATTTGGGGGAACGCTGGATTTAACGATGAAAGCAGCTCCAGTGGACGCCTCCATCTGCCAGACCCCAGGCTCCGTTCTGCACATCTGCTGTTACACTTAATCCTCAGACCACTCTATTCCCCAGATACGAGTATCCTCTCCACTTCACAGAAGCAGAAACCGCAGCGGGGAGCGGAGAGTCCACCCCTGGAGCCCACGCAAGGCCAACGTGGCAGAGCCGGGCCTGGGACCTGGTGGGTCGCAGTCCAGAGCCTGCACCCCCGAGCCGGGTCTTCCCCGCTCGGAGTTTTCAGAAACCGCACACAATTCATATCCAGGGTAACAAAAGTTGTTAACAAGGGAAACCACTTAGGGAGAGTGAGTCAACTCATATGTGTCAACTCATATTCGTCGGGAAGTGTGAGCAGACTCCTGGAACGGCAGCACCACCTAGTGGCCGCTTCCCAGAGCCACCATGCACAGCCTCCTCTTGAGGGGGAATGCCACCACCTCTACCTCCTTCCACCCACCAGAAACTTTTTCTAAACCCGTCTTGGGGACCTAGAGCCTGCCTTTGACACAGACATTCAGTCACTTGTCTTCTCGTCCCTGCTTCTGGCAGGCAGGGACTGCTGTAGTTGTCTTAGAGTAATAAAGCTAGAGGTCAAGCACGCAGGGAGAGAAGCTAAACCCGGTTTCTTGCCCTCCGACCTGCTGACATTTTGGGCTAGATAATCCTTTACTGTGCTGTTTGATGTTTAGCACCCCTGGGCTCTACCCACCAGATGCCAACAACACCCCACCCCCGCCCACGACCACAACCGAGAATGTCCGCGGGCACTGACAAATGCCCTCCAGGGGCACAATCACCCCCAGCTGTGGACCCTGAACTAACTCGGCTGGGCCACAGCCCCTTCTGGATTCTGGCCTTGCTAGAGCTGTCACCACGGGCTGCCGACTGGAACTCCCTGGGCACTAAGTGAGGGCACGGCCCTCACAGGGTGGTTGTTTCAGATGTAGAGCCCGGGCTTAGTGAGGGCAGAGAAGCAGCTCCGAGCCGCACCCTTGCACCCTAGGCAGGCAAGTCAGCTGCCAGAGCCCACACCTTGCACACCCCTGGGCCATTCTTCCTCACCTTGCTGCTTCTAGCCCTTATTCTGTTGGCTGATGATTCAGCGACCCCAACAAGTTATAAAGAAAAAAATGGGAACATCCCAGAATCACTGAGCAGAGGGGAGCCCTCTCAGCCCTTCACGGTACCACACCACGCAGGGATAAACTTGGTGTTATGGACCGAACTGCATGATACCACCACTCACACCAGGAAGCCCTAACCCCCACTGTGACTACAATATACACAGATGCTTTAAGGAGGTAATTAAGGTTAAACAAGGTCCTAGGGTGGGCCCCTGATCAAAAAAAACTGGTGTCCTTCTAAGAAGACACCAGAACTCTCTCTCCACGTACGTGCATGCACACACACAAAAACTAAGGCCACACCAGAAGCAACAAGAAGACGGTCATCTACAAACCAGGACGAAAGGCCTCACCAGAAACTACCCCTAATGGCGCCTTGTTCTTGGACTTCGAACCTCCAGAACTATGAGAAAACAGATCTCTGTGCTCTCAACCCCCAATCCAGGGCCTTCTATTACAGCAGCCCAAGCACACAAAGACACAATGTTAAGCACAGACACGCAAAAGCAACACGAAAACCACGCCAAGCTACGTGCTACCAAAGCTCAGTGGTGAGGAGGCAAGTGTCAAGGATTGTCCTTACAAAGTGAGGTCTCGTGACTGATATTCTCAAAGAGGATGTTCAAGGTCTGCAGCAGCTGAACGCACACGTAGCGGCCTGACTTCTGCCGCAGGATGTTCAAGAAGAAAACAAACATGTTCTTCTCCAGGAAGAAGCTGGGGAGAGAATGGAAAAGCATCAGTGGTTTGCTTCTACACGTGGAAATACAAATCATCCGGTGGCTACGTGCACAGCACACGGGTGTGGACAGCCCCCGACCCCCAAAGGCATCTGCAGAACAGCTGGATCACCCCGCCTGCAAGGCCCCGGCTTCCCCGTGGACGCCGTCCTCCACCACAGCAAAATGTGGCCTCTTGCGCTCTCTCCCTAGAATGTGAGCACAGTGCTGATCCTGGGAAGCAGAATGGGGAAGATCTTAACGCACTGTGATTACATAGTAATCTACCTGTGCTGAGAAACCCACCAGGCAGCTTTTCCCATCTAATACTCTCTATCCTTAGTTTTCCTTACTAGGCCTCTTTCCTTTGCTTTGGTATCTTTGCGTGTTAAACAGCACCACCTGGAATTCCCTACAAAGGGGCAAGACAATGCTAGTAAAAGTTTCCAAATCTGGGGGGAAAGAACTGGAAGGGATTGAAGGGGCTGATGGGGGAGGGGGGCTACCCAGCCCCCAGGTCAGCTTCTGCCTTTCTTGTTCTAGACAGGACATCTGTCTACATGCAGCCTGGGAACGTGGACTTTTGGGGGTACACGCTGGCTCTTTTAGTCTTACAATGGAGACAGGACCCCCTGATACCTTTCTTGAAAGGCAGAAAATGGTGTTTCTAGTTATGTGTTCTCTGTATGCAAGCTAAGACCAGGTAGTAACCGCTCCTCTGGGTGACTCAGAACAGGTCCCTGCAGTCACGAGTGTCTGTCACTTGGTTCTGGGGGTCTCTCTCCCCTCGGCTGTCAGCTCCATGGTGGCAGGATCATGGGCCTGGCTCTTGCTCAGTGCTGCATAACTTGTTTGAATTCATGAAAAGGTAAACGAATAAGCAAACCAGAAAAACAAAATCAAACCTTTTCCAATTCTGATTCTGGGAGCCTGTCTGCCTACAAATGCCATGCACGTTGGTCCCCAGAATATCTCTATCATTTGGCCTATTTTGTCTTCCTTTGCTTCAGGTTGAAGTCATCAGTGACTCCCAAGCATCCCCCAACAAGCTCACAGCAGCACCATGACCAACTTGGGAACTTGTTAAAATGTCTGTACCCAGACCTGGCCCAGGGACAGATTCTGCAGGTCTAGCATGAAATCCAGGAGCCTAGATTTTTAAAACTCCCTAGGGGAGGGAAGGGTTCCTTAGAAAAATGGCTAATTCTAGATCTGGGGCAGGGAAAATACAAGAGGAGCCTGCAGCATCTTAGAGGACAGGGAAGTAAGGAAGTGCTCAAAAAAACCAGAAGGACGGGGTGTGTCAAGGGACACGGGACCCAAACCTGAAAGAGCCCTCAGTGCCCAAAGCTGGACCTGGAGCAACACAAAAAATAACACGGTATTGGATCCAAAGTCTACTTTAATCCAATAATGCAGTATTGCGTTTTAATTAGTATTAATAACACAGCATTTAGTAACAGTACTGGACACAGTATACTTTAATCCAAAGTATATAATAAACATCCACGAGCCCATAGTGATATAAATAAATCACTGAATAAATAAACGGGAAGAAGAGACAAGTCTTCCGTGCAGAAGAATTTCAAATAATGTATGTAGAAACTCACCCCCCACTTCCAGAAGGTGGAGCTAAATTCCCACGTCCCCAGGTGGGCTAAATGGAGCAACTCTCTTTCAAAGAACAGTGTAGGAAAAGGGGAGAAGAATAGCTTTATGGTAGAAAAACCTGGCCGACACAACCTTAAGCAAGCGATCAGATTAACCTCACCAGAGAGCAGGTGGATATTGTGACGGCTGATATTGTGGGATGAGAAGCGCACTGTGGTCTTCCCCATAACCCCCAGGCTAATCATGAGAAAGACATCACAGAAACCCAGACAGGGGTAGAGGGCATTCTACAGGACCCTTGGCCAGTACCTCTCAAAGCCATCAAGGTCAGGAAAACAAGACTGAAAATTTGTCACAGCTCAGAGGAGGCTGGGTCGACATGACAACTAAATGCACTGTGGGAGCCTGGGCTGTGTTCCTAGAGCAGCAAGGGGATCTTCATGGAAAAACTGGCAAAATCCAAATCAAGTCTGGAGTTTACTTAACACTAACGTACTAGGGTTAGCTTCTGTTTCCACAAATGCACCCCAGTCAGATAAGATATTAACAGTGGGGGAGACAGGGTGAGGGGTGTTTGGGAACTTTCTGTACCATCCTTGCGACTTTTCTATAAATCTAAAATTATTCTGAAAGATTAAAAATAAATTCTCCTGGGGAGCCATTTAGGAATCGCTGGGCCTCTAAGGGCTCAGCAGTTTTTCTGAGACAACAGATGGGCTCAGAAAGTCTACTCTAGTCAAGGGGGACACGGTTTCTAACCTTTAACCCAAAGGTCATTCACATTTCCAAAACGGACACCAACCAACCGATCGATTCCCTGTGCATCCTCAAAGGATGCCAGCCCCGTTTGCAGACAACACCTCCCCTTTACTCACGTTTTCCTTTGGGGAAAAGGCCAGTGTCACAGGTTTGCATTTTCCACAAATAGCTTTATCTTAGGTAACCCTACTGATAAAAACAGAGAGCTATCTGGAAAATCAGAATATCTAAGAAGAAGCCAGGCTGGAAACAGAACACCTTTATTTGTTTTAAATGGGTTTTTTAAGTGGCCTCCATACTTAGAGTTGAGAATATTTCATATAAAAATAAAATCTGTGTTTGGTGGCTGTCATAAGCCAGATCCCTCTGCACTCAGACTCGGAGACAGGCCTACTGGGGAAGCTGCCCACAGCTTCCAGTCTTTGCTTTCTAACCGTCCAGGAGGGACATCTTTACAAATGATCATGTGCTAACAGTTCTTGAGTGCCTACTCTGTACCAGGCGCTGGGCAGGAACTTTCTCTCTAAAGATGAGGAGGGGCTCCTGGGCAGCTCACTCGGCTGGGCATCCGACTCTTGATTCCCGCTCAGGTCATGATCTCAAGGTCATGAGACGGAGCCCTGCACTGGGGCTCCGTGCTGGCTGTGGAGCCTGCTTAAGACTCTCTCTGCCCCTCCCCCCTTAAAAAAATGAGGAAACTGAGGCTGTCCATGAATGAGGAGAAGCCCCTTCGCCGCTTACCAGCTGTGCGACCGTGAGCATAAATGGCGATGCTCATGACAGGAGGGCCTCCACCCCGGGGCAGCTGGGAGACTTAGATTATCTCATCGAGAGCTCAGCACTGCGCCTACCCAGCAGTAAACACAACAAAGATGAGCTCTTCGTGTCTCCCCAGGGCAAGGTCCCTTCAGTTCACTTAGAAGCTAACTTCCCAGGACATTTTCTCCTTCCTTCAGGGAGATTGTCGGACACTATTTGGAAAATTGTCTATCATGTTTCCAGATTTTTCGAGAGACATTCATTTCCCTGATGTTCCCACTGTCAGCTTACGTTTCTCCAGTGTTTCAAGGACATTTTATATAGATAGAGATACAGATTGAGATCTGCACAAGACCCAAATGGGTGTCAAATCCTGACGTCATCAGGAATGACTCATGGCATACATTCAGAATAATATTCAAAGGAAGGAGAGTCCAAAAACAAAAAACATTGGGAAACCCTTACTCAAATACAGAGCTGTCATTCTGATCTCCCCAAATCAGGATCTCAGTGATGGAACGGATGGTCTCCACTAGCAGGTTCCGGTTCTGTTCTGTGACTGTGGTGTTTTTGGTCAAGACGTGGTATAGATACCTGACAGGAAAGAAAATGACGGGTTACCAACTGAAATATATGCCAGGTTCAATGACCACTAGTGACATTCTGGGGATAATCTGGCTGTGCTTTTTCAGATGTGGTTAGCTCAACTCCCATTCGGAGAAGCAACTCACCACCCAAGAAAAATGGCAGGCAATGCTGTGAAGTGTTAACCGGAAACATGCCAACCCAAACAGATGCAAGAGAATCATCGAGCTCTTGAAAACGGCCGTCCTCAAACTCCCGTGTGCACAAGAATCACCTGGAAAGCCGGATAAAGTGGGGCTACTGGAGCCCAGCTGGAGACTCAGAAGCAGCGGGACTCACGGGCCTTTTCAACCCCCGGGTGATCCTGATGCTGCTGAAGCAAATGGAAGCACATGGCCCAGGCCGAGCATCTAGCATAAAAACCCTCAGCCAGGCTGATGCAGAGCTTTAGAAGAAGAGCCCCAGATTAGGGAGGGGAGATCCCAAAGCCAGTCCCTGGGGCAAATATCACGTACAATCAAGACTATCCTTGGGGGGTGCCTGGGTGGCTCAGTTGGTTAAGCGTCCAACTCTTGATTTCAGCTCAGGTCATGATCTCAGGGTTGTGGGATCGAACCCCGAGTTGGGGTTCCCTGCTCAAAGATGGAAAATGGCCCTCTCCCTCTGCTCCTCCCCCGCTTGCATGCTCGCTCTCTGTCTCACTCTCTCTCTCTTACATAAAATCTTTAAAAACAAAAAACAAAGAAACATGGGTACCTGGGTGGTGCAGTCGGTTAAGCATCTGACTCTTGGTTTCAGCTCAGGTCATGATCTCAGGATTCTGAGATTGAGCCCCGTGCCTGACTCTGCGCTCAGCATGGGGTCTGCTTAAGACTCTCTTTCCCTCTCCCTCTGCCCCCCACCCCGTGCATGCACCCTCTCTCTCTCTCAAGTAAATAAGTAAATCATAAAAAAAAAAAATGGAATGCCCATCAGAACTCACAGCTCAAATGAAGTGGGTGGCTTGTAGTTCAAGGCACTGACCTCATTTGCTGGGTACCCACTGTAGGGGGGTGTCTGGGAGGCTATGGCCCTGAGCTTCACCCACCCAAGTGTTCCTGGAAGGCCTCTGCTGCCCCAGACCTGTGCCTGCCGCTGGAGTAGAGGCAGGTAGACCCAGTCCCATCCTCAGGCCTCTACCAGTGGTCAGGGCAACCGGAAGAATCACTGAGGCCAGTCCTGGGCGATGTGAGGACTAGCGCCTGGCCAGATGCCCTGGGAGTGCCACCTGCACAGCTTTAAGAGCATTGTTGCAAAGGGCAAGACTTCACTCTTTTCTATGGCTGAGTCATGTTCCATTGTATATATATATACCACATCTTCTTTACCCTTTCATCTAGCGACGGGCAGCTGAGCTCTTTTCCATAATTTGCCCATTGTTGATAATGCTGCTATAAACATCGGGGTGCATGTATCCCTTCCAAGAAGACTTGAAGATGCTGACACCCCTGCCTCCTGGCTCCCAAAGGCACTCCCTCCTCTCCCTCAGGGTTGTCCCTCAATTTTTTTTTTTAATTTTTTTATTGTTATGTTAATCCCCATACATTACATCATTAGTTTTAGATATAGTGTTCCATGATTCATTGTTTGTGCATAACACCCAGTGCTCCATGCAGAACGTGCCCTCCTCAATACCCATCACCAGGCTAACCCATCCTCCCAACCCCCTCCCCTCTAGAACCCTCAGTTTGTTTTTCAGAGTCCATTGTCTCTCATGGTTCTTCTCCCCCTCCGATTTCCCCCCCTTCATTCTTCCCCTCCTGCTACATTCTTCTTCTTCTTTTTTTCTTTCTTAACATATATTGCATTATTTGTTTCAGAGGTACAGATCTGAGATTCAACAGTCTTGCACAATTCACAGCGCTTACCAGAACACATACCCTCCCCAGTGTCCAACACCCAGTCACCCCATCCCTCCCACCCCACCCCCCACTCCAGCAACCCTCAGTTTGTTTCCTGAGATTAAGAATTCCTCATATCAGTGAGGTCACATGATACATGTCTTTCTCTGTTTGACTTATTTCGCTCAGCATAATACCCTCCAGTTCCATCCACGTCGTTGCAAATGGCAAGATCTCATTCCTTTTGATGGCTGCATAATATTCCATTGTATATATATACCACATCTTCTTTATCCATTCATCTGTTGATGGACATCTTGGCTCTTTCCACAGTTTGGCTATTGTGGACATTGCTGCTATAAACATCGGGGTGCACGTAGCCTTTCGGGTCCCTACTTTTGTATCTTTGGGGTAAATACCCAGTAGTGCAATTGCTGGATCATATGGTAGCTCTATTTTCAACTTTTTGAGGAACCTCCATACTGTTTTCCAGAGTGGCTGCACCAGCTTGCATTCCCACCAACAGTGTAGGAGGGTTCCCCTTTCTCCGCATCCCCGCCAACATCTGTCATTTCCTGACTTGTTAATTTTAGCCATTCTGACTGGTGTGAGGTGGTATCTCATTGAGGTTTTGATTTGGATTTCCCTGATGCCGAGCGATATTGAACACTTTTTCATGTGTCTGTTGGCCATTTGGATGTCTTCTTTGGAAAAATGTCTGTTCATGTCTTCTGCCCATTTCTTGATTGGATTCTTTGTTCTTTTGGTGTTGAGTTTGATGAGTTCTTTATAGATTTTGGATACTAGCCCTTTATCTGATATGTCATTTGCAAATATCTTCTCCCATTCTGTCAGTTGTCTTTTGGTTTTGTTGACTGTTTCCTTTGCTTTGCAAAAGCTTTTTATCTTGATGAAGTCCCAATAGTTCATTTTTGCCCTTGCTTCCCTTGCCTTTGGTCTCAATTTTTTTTTTAAGATTTTATTTCTAAGTAATTTCTGCACCCAACGTGGGGTTCAAACACACAACCCTGAGATCAAGAATCTCACTACCACTGCGCCAGCCAAAAGCCCCCTCCCTTCGAGTTAGTATTTTTGTATCTGATGTGGATGGAGCTAGAGAATGTAACACAAAGCGAAATAAGTCAGTCAGAGAAAGACAAATACCATATGATCTCACTCCTATGTGGAATTTAAGAGACAAAACAAACATGGGGGAAAAAAGAGAGGCAAACCAAGAAACACTCTTAACTATAGAGAACACACTGATGGTTACCAGAAGGGGGGATGGGTGAAATAGGTGACCGGGATTAAGGAGTGCACTTGTGATGAGCACGATCACTAAATTCTACACCTGAAACTAATTACACTGTCGACTAAGTGGAATTTAAATAAAAACTTAAAACAAAATTAAAATAAATAAAAAGACAGCATCTCCAGGGCCCAGACTGACTTAAGCTGTCATGGTTTGGGAAGAAAAGGGGGACACCAAGAGGAACTGACTCAAGAAGAGTCACCTTCTGACTTCTTTTATGGCTACCTTCAGTTTGGAGGTGGGGCTGGTGAGAGCAAGACAGGGGGATAGGATCCTACCATCGAAAATCCCCCAAAATGGGTAGGTTATAAAGAGGTAGAACCTTGCAGACGGAACAGTAAGGCCTAATCTGCTTTAGGGGGCTGGGTTTTATTTAATATTGTTGCTGTCTGTTATATTTTAAAGACCGTACAGTGAGTCACTTAATCACTGAATCAAAGATTGCATGCAACTTCTAACACACAGTAACTAGAACAGCTCTCCAAATACAGAAATCTCCACCACCTGCGCCCCAAATCTACCAGCAGGGCTGCACGTGCGCGTGGAGGCCAGTTTCCCCCTGTGCGAAGGGGACTCCACAGCACTGAAGCACCCTGGATGAAATGCAGGAGGACCCACTCGTGAATCTCTGCCTCCACCTCCCCTCCTATGCATTTTTCCCCAAGAAGCTCAAAGAGTGGAGTTTTCCAAATTGTGCTTCAAGGGCCCCCTACATCAGAATCCCCCTTCGGTTGCAGATTCTAGCTCCCCACCCCAGATGCACCCACCGAAGCTGACTCAAGTGTGCATTCTGAACCAGCTCCCACTAAGGTTTCGGCGTTGCTGCATCACTCACCCCATGGCCACCAGTGACACTCGGCATGTGGCCCACAGTATGCCCCCTACCCTGCTGGGACGGGCTTCATGGGCAGCATCGGGGGGAAGGGCAGATCCTCCCCACTCTGGCGTTTCCCTCTGCGGAGATCATCCACAGCATCCCACTAACACACTCCTGGCCCAATGGGAGAGGCAGTGGCTTTTATGGCTCCGAAGACGCCCAAGAGGGACAGGACGGTTTAAAATCTTTAGGACCAGCCCTGACTTCTAACTCCTGGCATCTCTTGGTGAAGCCTTCTGTGTTGAGAAGTGGAGCTGGTATGCTGTTAAGGATATGCAGTTGAATGAACAGGCACCAGGCACCCACATGGGGGCAGCAAGTAGCTTCCCTGAGTACGGGCGCTCCCACCTTGGGGAAGTGAAACCCACGGGGTCGTTTTGATTGAAGGTGTAGTTTCATCACACCCATGCAAAGGAAGTAGAGTCACAAGATTTATTCCTTACAGATCCCAGGAGCTGGGGGCCCGGGGTCGTGCAATGAGTCAGAGGATGGGCAGTTCTCCATCACGGGAGATGGTATGGGAGCAGGACACAGACAGCAGGGTAGCAAGCACCTGTTACTGTGAAGTTTCTGTTTTACCTTGCAGTTTGGCTTAGCATACATCTGGAACTGATTTTTCTGTGTATGGTGTAAGATATTGGCTAAAATTAATTTTTTCCATATGGAAATCTAGTTGACTCAGCGTCATTTACTGAAAAGGTCCTGAGTTCTCTCTCCAATGCACTCTAATGTCACCCCTGTCATTTATCAGATGACTGCACTTGTGGGAACTCTTTCTGAATGCTCTAGTTCCACGGATCTATTCGTTTACCTTTGTGCTGATACCACGGTGTCTGATTATTGCTGCTTTACGATAAATCCTGCTATGTGATAATGGAAGTCCTCCAACTTTTTTCCCTTTGTTTTTTCATTATTGTATTGGCTATTCTTGGCCCTTTACATTTCCATATAAATTTTAAAATCCCCTTCTCAACTTCCACAAAACTACTTGCTAAGATTTCCTTTAAGATTGCCCTAAATCTCGGGGCACCTGCATGGCTCAGTCGTTAAGCGTCTGTCAAATAAATAAATAAATAAAAAATCTTAAAAAAAAAGATTGCCCTAAATCTCTAGCTAAATATAGAGGGAACTGACATCTTTACAATAAGGTAACATCATGACATTTACATTTCTCTCATTGTTGGCTGGATAGGGTCTGGCACATCTTTTGCTAGATTTATTTGTAGGTAACTGATGTTTTTTGATGCTGTTGTAAAATGGTAGTGCCTGAAATACTCATTTTCTAAATGTCTGCTGTTGGTAGATGCAAATACCCACTACATCTCAACCTCCAAATTTCTATGATGATTGTACCTGTACCTTGCTCATCTTTTCACACCCCACTATACCCTAGCACACTGTTTTAGGTAATGGGAAAGGAAGGAAGGAAGGAAGGAAGGAAGGAAGGAAGGAAGGAAGGAAGGAAGGAAGGAAGAAGAGGCCCTCAACACATGTTTGCTTAAATGTACGGGGGCGGGGGGGATAGCTGAATGGATTAAGGTTTAATATTTTAATGCTGCACCTCATTCCTGAGCTTTGGAAGATCAAGTAATTCAACTATCTAGAGATATCAATATAGCTTAATAACTTTCTGATTTTGAGCGTAACACTCATTTTAGGAAGGTTGAATGCTTCAACAACAAAAGAGACCTGTCAATTACGCCACTGCCCAGAGATGAGCACTGCTGGAATGTGATCTGTTTCCTTGGGTCTTTTCCTTTGCTGTGGATATTCAGGTAGTTGAGCTCCTGCTGCAGATCCATTTCCCTGCTCATCTTTCCTCCCCCTTCTTAGGGTAATAAAAGCATTTTTGTTATTGACAACCATTTGCAAGCATCTGTAATGGCTACACAGTTGACAGGACAAGCACAGCAGTTACTCTTCTGCTGGACATTAGGATTCCTCATTGTTTAGATGATCAACAATGTTACCGTGGCTGTCTTGGTGTGCAAGGCTCTGTCCCTATCTCAGATAAGTTTCCAAGGGCAGAAGGACAGAGTTTTCTCTTACAATGATCACTGGTACAATGAAAACATTTTCTCTCTAACTCTGTGTGTGCACATTTTTATCATCATCATTAAAACAGCTGCAGCTAGGCTCTTTTGCGAGGCCCTCTTCTGAGTGCTTCAGATGTATTCACTCATTAAACCCTTAAAATAAGCGGGGTTGATGCTCCAGGGAGCTGAGGCTCTGGGAGGCTAGGATCTGCCCAGAGTCCTCATGCAGGGGACCCAGGCAGTCTGACTCCAGACCCCTTGCTTATAACCATGATAGGATAGAAAATGTAAACAACGAAGTAAACACTATTATTAGCCAAGCATTTACATGAAGTTATAAATGAATGCCTAGCATGCAAGGAAACCAAGCAGATAAACAATAAACCAAAAAGGCATGAAAATACATATCCGATCTTAAAGTCAGTATTTATAACTGACCCTTACTCTATTTCTTCAGAAAACAGCCAACATCATCATATCTCCAGCACAAGTTCTGTAGAATGTAGAATCTCAATATCAGACCCTGCAAAGGCGTGTGCTCTACGTTGAGCGATAAGCTGAAGAGTCTGAACTGTTTGGATAGAAAACCATAGCCTGTTGCCAGCACACAACGAACACACCAGAGGCTCCTCGCCAAGGACGATGAACTGTAAACGAATTCTGCCTCCACAGACCCTGCTCTCTCCAGAATCACTTATTTCACAGGTTAAACCATTACAGTCAATAATCATTATGTCCACTTCAGGGACACACACTAAGTTCATACAAGTTTTATGACCTGTATCATAATATGCCTCTTAGGATGCTCCTACTGGAAAATCCTGAAACTTAAGCTAAAGTGTGAGGAAGGATAAGTGGAGTGGCAGAGGCCTAAGGAGACCAGAAGTCCACTCCCCACAAAGCACACATCCCCAAATAACAATGTCTGGGGGACAGAGGGACACGGAGCCTTTGTCTGTTCGGTCTGCTCAGCACCAGGGCAGAGACTACCCAGAGCATTCCCTCTGTGCCTTGGGAACCACACGTGGTCAATGCCCGGCCCTCTGGCCTACAGGACAAGGAGAAGCTCCACATGGGGTGCAATGAGACCAGAGGACTGGGGACAAGTGTGATAGGTGGTGCTTCTTCCGATGAATCACCCCAGAAAGATGTCAAACTGGGCCAGCCAGTGAGACTGGGTCTGAGATTTGGGATGCTGACAACCACACAGGGGTGTAGGCAGGGCTTGCAGCCCTACACACAAAGTCACAGCTCCAGCATGGACGCGGGGACCAAACTGGCCAGAGCAGGCCATTGTTAAGAAAAGCCTGGCCAGAACTCGCCTCTTTCGTTCACCTGTGACAAATACTCGCTGATCACTCATTGTGTGCCAGGCCCTGTGCCATCTGACAATTCCCAGGTGAACAAGCCACCCGGGTCTCTGTCCTTGTGAAGCTTATGCTCAAATTGGGAGAGAATTGGGCATTTGGATGGGCAGGAAGAGGAGAGCTCAAGTGGAGAGAGCAAAGATGCAGACAGGCGGGCGTGTGAGGTGTGTGTCACAGAGTGAGACAGGAGGCTCATCAAGGTGAAGCGGCACAAGAAACACCCCTGGATTAGGGGAGGCGGCCACCGTCACTTCCCAGAAGGCCGCAGCGGTCCAACTGGATGCCCACCTCCTGCTGGGCCCTCCCCCAACCTACCCTGCAAATTTTGGCTGGACCACGGTACTCCAGTTAAAAAAAAAAAAAAAAAAAAAACCTTCAAGGGCTGCCCATTGTTCTCAGCCTGATGTCCAAATTCCTTAATGTGATTTAAGGAGAGTTCTTTGTGACCTCTTCTGCCTCATCGATCTGCTCTGGGGTCCTACACTTCCCCCTGCCCCCATATGCAAGCCGTTGCTGAATGACCTGAGCCCCCCCCCCCCCCCCTCCAGGCCTCTCAATCACTGTTTCCTCTGCCTACAGCATCCCCGCGTCCACCCTCCCCCCTATAGTCTGGCACACCTCTCATCTTTTAGACCTCCCTTTAAATGGGTGTCTGCCTACCAAGGATGCTCCTGACTCCCTAGCCTGCATTAGAAGGCCCTCACCTGTGCTCCAAAACTAGAAGGATGGCAACAGAGTCTAGAGCACTCTGAAGGCCTGGATGGAAGAACTTGGACTTGACGTAATGGGTGCCTTGGGCTCATTATAAGTGATACGGTGAATATGATATCCTTAAAAAAAAAAAAAAATTAGTCTGGCAATACTATACCCTTAAAAATAATCGGTGCTGGGGTGCCTGGGTGGCTCAGTCGTTAAGCGTCTGCCTTCGGCTCAGGTCATGATCCCAGGGTCCTGGGATCGAGCCCCGCGTCGGGCTCCCTGCTCCACCGGAAGCCTGCTTTTCCCTCCCCCACTCCCCCTGCTTGTGTTCCCTCTCTCGCTGTCTCTCTCTCTCTCAAAAAAATAAAATCTTTAAAAAAAAAAAAAATCAGTGCTACCTTAGGCAAAAGTTGACTAAACCGGGAACAGGTGAACATCTGCCTGCTAGATACACATTCCCCTTCTCTTTGGGTAAGAACCCCAGATTTTCCCAGGGGAAACCACCCCTTTCTCTCATTCTCTGTCCACTAGCTTGGGAGGAGCTGATGCTGCCCCAGTTCTGGGCAAGGGCCAATTAGAGCACCCCATACCCCTGGCCACAGTGACTAGCTCAGGGTCAGGCATGAGACCCCAGGTTGGTCCAACTATACTCACTTCTGGACAATATTTAGAGAAAAAGCTCTTTTTCCCACGGATTGCTAGAATGATACGATGTAAGCCTAGAGCCTGCTGAGAATGACACCAACAACACAGAAGAAAGCTGAGACAAGAACTGGAAAGAGACAGATGCTGACAGCTTTGTCTGAACACCTGGACTTGGCCATGGCTTAGCTAGGACAGACTGCTCAGGGACAGGAGCCAATCAGTTCTGTTTGGGGCATAAGGCAATTCCAGCTGGGTTTCGGTCACTCACAACCAAGAATCTTGACCCACACATAAAGGTAATCAGAATTAAGGCGACAGCACAACACAACACCAAAACAGTTCTACCAATCTGTGGACTTGCGCTTCCTGCTAAAGGTGACCTTTCAGAGGCAATCACACAACTCCATCTCAGTAAAGGTTCTGCTTGCTGGTGGGCATTTGTTAGTCAGTGTCACGGCCTTGCTACTAGTCTGGGCAATAAACCACCCGTGACGTGTAGCCAATAACCTCTTACTATCTCAGTCTGCTTCGACTGAATCTCTAACTCGATTCAGCACACAAGGACCACAGGCACACGGTTTCCCATTACTTAGCAAAGTCGAACCCTGTCTAACAGAAAGATTCCTTGCCAGTTTGAAAGCTGAGAATGTTAGAAGAATAATGTGGTTCAAAAGCAATACCCGCTCTCTGTACTATCTTCTCGATTTTTCTTTAAATCTCAAACTGTTCTTCAAAATAAAGTCTATTTTTAAAACGGGGAGGGTTCCTAGGTGCTTTGCATGTCCAAAAAAACCTTTTAAAAAAAAAATCTAAATTCTTTATCTTAATCTTTCCTCTCCACCCACTGCCCTAGGTCAAGCTAAGAGTATATTAGGGTGACCAAGACTTTCCCAGTTTTAGCACTGAAAGTCCCATGTCCTGGGAAATCCCTCAGTCCCAGGCACACCGGGATGGTTGGTCACCCTTCGTGTCAGATGAAGCCCAAGCCCCGTTCTACCTCCAGCCTTATTTCCTACAACCACCAGCACCACATTGATACTCCACAAACCCCAGGGTCCCCCTCCCACATCCTGCAGCCCCACATGATGGCTCTGTCCTTGAAGACTCTGCTCTGGTGTTGCCTCCCCCAGAAAGCTTCCAAGGGTTCCTACAGAACCCTGACTACAGAGCTCCCAGCACTTGTCCTGCTGTACAGTCACTGGCTTTATGGCTGTCTCCCCCACCAGCCTGTGAACTCCCTCAGGGAATGAGCTGTTCTGTACCTAAGGCCCAAGATGCTTACTATCAGAGCCAAATGAAGAACATCACAAGCACTGGGGTGAGCACTAGCTGTTTATGACACTCTTTTCCAAGTCATTTTGGGATCTTCTAAGCCCCACAGCAGTCTGCAAATCGCCAGGTTCCTCAGATTGTAATATGGATTAAGCTGATCTGCCTGATCCAGGACAGGCAGCTCAGGTTTCCAAAAGCACCCAATGGCCTTTTAACCTAAACAATGAACCTGGGCAGTTCCCAGATACTTCAAAGGAATCTGAGAACCTTTACCATTCCCTGGCTGGCTGGCAGGTAAAGATGCCCCATCGGGCAGAGAGACTCAACCAAGTTGAAAGTCTGCCCAAACTGACTTAGGAAGCAGCTTCCTTCAGAAAGACAGTGCAGTGGTGTGAGCACTGAAGTCAGATCCAGGCTTTTTGACCGTTTCAGTTGTTGTCACCTTGTGGCAAGTGACTTAACCTCTTTGAACCTTAGTTGCCACTTCTATAAAATGGAAAACAGTAACAGTTCCTATAACTCACACACTTGTGAGGACTAAAGGAAATAACACACAGGAAGTCCTCAGTAAGTACCTGGCACCAAAAAAAAAAAAAAAAAAAAAAAAATGCATTCAATAATTATTAAAGTACTTTACAAGGGCTGGAGGCAGGCAGAGCTAGGTGAAAGCCTGCAGGTGCCTGGATGCTGGCCGGAGGCCCAACCTCCTTTAGATAACCATCCTCCCCTTCTCAGCCACATCCACCCACTCTCTAAATTCCTAAAATCCTTCTGCCTCTCCCTTTCCAGTCCAGCTGCCGTCCCATTTAAGATTCCTGACTTCCCTACACACCCCCATCCTGTCCTGTGCCTCTCTCCTCCCTATGTCCTCTCATCACTTCCCTAAAACCATTCCTTATGACATACTGATCCCTCCTGCCCCCCCAACTCTTTGAGACTCACAAACATTTATGAAACGCCTGTTTCGTGCTAGAAAAGACATAGCTGAGAAGCACAGCACCCCGACCCCTGGCCAAATGAGAAGCCCCAGCTGATTTCCCTCCCACCAATCCTTTCCCTGGGCCCCTGTCTTCCTTCTACTGCTCCCTGCCTCCCCCCTCTAACCTTCTTCCTTCCCATTAGTAATCTTCAGAGCTCCCTCTGGAAACCAGCCTATTTCTTACCACCAAAGGATTGCCTACTCCCAACCCAAATGCCCCCCCACTAGATTTTCCTCCCTGAAGTCATTCCCTCCACAAAAATCTCTATTTTCCATCGCCTCACCCCCCCCCAAAACCCTAGGTTTGTCTGCATGCTCTGCACCTGTCCCCAATTCACCCATTTTTTCCCCACTCTTTCGGCAGCCACTGAGCTCCTACTGTGTGCCAGGCACAGCGCTAGATGCTGGAAATACAGCTGTGAGCAGAACAAGCAGTCTCTGCTCTCCTGGAAGTACCAGTTTAGGAGCAGACAGAAAAGGAGTAAAAAACAGGGTAAAGGCAGATAGTGAAGACAGGCATTGAACGAAAGCAAGAGAAAGATCAGAAGGAAAGGAACTGAAGTGGGGAAGCACTTTAGGTAGGGTGGTCTGGGAAGGCCTTACCTAGCTGATAAACACAGCTACAACTATTAGCCACCTACAGTGTAAGAGACACTAGATCAATCTCTTTCCATGCGTGATATTATTGAATCCTTGAACAGTGTACACCATCCCCATTTGCAGATGGGGAACCAGAGGCTCAAGGAAGTGAAGTAATTTGGCCAAGGTCACACAGCCATTAAGCGGTAGAATCAGGATTTGAATGCAGGTCTGACTGCAAGGCCGTTCTGTGCACTCCTGCTTCCCAGGACCATGTTGGCCACCTGTCCTCCCCCAGAGCTCTACTTCTGATATTCCCCTCCTTAGACTCCCCCAAGGGGAAAAAAAATTTAAACGATTGTCCTTATTTGAGCACTTGTACATGCTTCCAGTTTTACGAGCATTCCCTTACCCAACCCTCAAAACAACCATAGGGAGTAGGTGCTGTCACTATAATCACTTTACAACTGAGGAAACTGAGGCCTAAATTCACACACTTAGATTCGAACCCCGATCTGACTCCCAGGTCCAGATCTCTGGCCCCTAAGCTGTCCAGCCTAAGAAGTACCACCCTCAGAAGCTTGGTGCCCACCGCTGCCCCCGGGAAGAACGAAGTCTGCATCCGTAAACTGAAATCTATGCCCTTACTTTACAAATGGGGATACTGAGATTCTGAGAAGCTAAGCCACTTGCCCAAGGTCACACAGCGAGGAGCGACGGTGTCAGGGTTCGAACCCAGGCGCCCTGACTCCAGAGCCCTCGCTCTTAACCATCGTACAGCCTCTCCCGGGGGTCTCTCTCCGCCCTCCACCTCGCTCTCACACCTCGCAGCGCCCCCAGCCCGGGGCTATGCGCCCCCAACCCCACGTCCAGCCCCGCGGCCTGGGCCCCTCAGCCCCCAACACACTCACTTGAGGTGGTCCAAGGAGTGGATGTTGCGGGAAGACTTGCCATGGCCCCCGCCCACCCAGCTCCGCGAGCGGCCAAACATGTTGGCGGCCCCGACCCGTTGCCCGCCTCACGGTCTCATGCCCGAGCGGCCAAGCGGCCGGGCGCCCGCAGCGGCAGCACAAGCGGAGGAGGCAACGGCGGAGGTGGTAGAGGGACCGCCAACCACCTTCCTCCCCGGCCCACAGCTCCGCACTGACATTCAGCCGGAACCGGCCGTTCGACCGCCGCGCTTTACGGCCGCCGCCACGAGGAACGCTGGGAAGTGCAGTTCGCTCGCGAGGCCCCCGCCGACAGGACTCTGGGAACGAACTACAAGGCCCGGCGTGCATCGGGCAACTGCGGGCCTGCGGCCTTGGAGAAGAGGCGGAGCGAGAGGAGGGGGAGAGCCCGCAGTATCGGAGGGTGGGCGGGAATGGGAAGCCTGTGCGCGCAGCCCTGAGGAGGGAATCCGTGAAGATGGGTGCTTAAAAGTAACCGCAATGTTTACAATCTTTAGCTTGTATGATAAGAATAAGAATAGTTATTGCATGGCGTATCCTATGTGCCACCGTCCTGAGCGCTTTACATATACTGATATTTAAGGCTAACCACCAACCTAGGAGCTGGGTACTATCATCCATCCCCATGCTACCTATGGCGAAACTGAATCACAGAGGGGTTGACTTACCCAAGGTCATGCAGCTAGTCCGTGCGTGGTTCAAACCCTGGCACCCTCATTTTATGCCCCAGTAAGATAATCTGTACCAAATCGGCAATGGTCTTGACTGTCCTTACTGCTTTTTTTCTTTTTCCACTTAAACTTAAGAAATAGATTTTGAAAGGCCTTCAGGCAACAATGTACCAAAACTGAACCTCCTCTGCTTTCAGAGGGTTTCTCTAGTCTTCACCCAAAATTCAAGCAATTCCCAAAACTACCACATTGAAGAAAAAGAAGAAGAAAAGAAACATCCAACTCCCCACATAAGCCAAGAAAATGTATCTAAATTTCTGTCCTGGAGTAGGAGTTAAGCTCCCTGGAGGCAAGACTGCCCTATTCACCATTCATTCATTCCTTTCTACACCGCAGTTGTTATCTAAGGCCTACTGTGTCCCATTAAGTGTGCTCAGAGTTGGGCTGAGGGCCCATGTTCTCCCCACTGCCTAGCACAAAGTTTGGCACATCATAAGGTCTCAACAAATATTGGCAGAGTGAATGAGTGATGGAATGAAGGTGTATTTCACCTTCAGCAGTTGGAGGTTTAACGGTTTGCTCTGTAATTCATCTAAAGGGGCAAAGAGACAGTAATGGAGAAAAACGGGCAGGTCTAATCTCCAAACACACACAGACCTAGCATCTTTCCAGGCCCTCCCTTTTCTCTGGGCCTAGATTTCCTCATCTGTACAACGGGGTAGCACACTACACAGCCACGTCTAGCTGCAATTAAGCGATGTATGTAAAACACCCAGCTCAGTGTGACCTGAGATTTAAAGGTCTGTGCTGGCACCTGGCTGGCTCAGTCAGCAGAGCATGCGACACTTGATGTTGGGGTTGTGAATTCAAGCCCCACTTTGGGTGTAGAGATTACTTAAAAATCAAATCTTTAAAAAATAGTAAAGGTCTGTTGAACTGCTCCGGAAGGCGCTTTGGGCAAGATCAGTCTCCTGAAAGATATACAAGGGTGCTCATGAGAAGGGGAATCAAGGAAGGCGAGACTCACTTTTCTATGTACTTCTTGGTTGTTTCAATGTTTAACCACGTCCTGTTTTCAAACATCGTTTACAAAGCAAAACAAGAAGCAACCCCACTGCTGCAGGTCTGACCTGCCTGGGAATCTCTTTATTCAAGTGTCCCTGAACCCTATCATGCACATCCTCGCAATGGGCGGACCTTCCGGCAGCCAGAATTTGGAGAGATGAAGGAGACACTGATTAATCTTCCCCACCACGGAAAACTGCCACTTTGGAAAGTCCGAGATTTTCACTGATAAATTCACCGCCCCCCTACCCTGCCTCCTTTTGACAGGTAAACTGAGTCGTGACGCCATATCCAAGTCCAAGGGGGTCTGCTGAGGAAGCTCGGGGGGTTCCTTCAGCTGTCTTAACCTTTTGGATACGTCTAGTTTTGAACTGTGTTCTGTCTCTTTCCCCTCCCGCTACTCCCTGGGGGATTCGCAGAGCCAATTGATTTGAGACCTGGGCGGAGCCCGGAACCCGGGAAGCAGCTCAGAGGCCAGCGCCCCCGAGGAGCGGAGCGAAGCGGTACCGCCCCCGGATGGCTCGGGCCAATGAGCGCGGGAGTTGAGCGGGCCAATGAGCGCGGGCAAGGGGCGGCGGGCCAATGAGCGCGGGGCCGCTCCGGAGGCGGTGCTCGGAACGCGACCAGGAGGGCGACGCGGCGGCCGCAGCCATGGGCCCTGGGCCTGCGGGGGCGCGGAGGTGGCTCGAGGAACTGCCGGGCGGGGCTGGAGAGACCGCCGCCGGGACTGGCCCTCGACGCTGAGCCGCGGTGGGGTCCCCGCCGGCGCTGCGAGGGCCTCTGAGCGCGAACGAGGCGCGTCGGAGGAGCCGGGCAGCCGCCGGGCATCTCAGGGGGAGGGCCTGCCTGTCCGCCGGGTGGATCGAGAGGACCGTGTGGGCACATCTGGGGTGCGTGGACCCCGCCGGGCAGGTTTCAGGGGCCGGGGCGCGTCCGCAGAGGCCGGCGCACACCGGCGGGGGCACCGGCGGGGCCCAGCGCCGCCTGGGTCCAGCCCCCGGGGCGCCCCTGGATGGCTGAACTGCCCCCTTGCCGGCCGCCCGGGCGCCGCAGCGGCTGAGCTCGCTGGGATCGCCGGGCCGCGGCCCTCGCCGCCCCCTGCATGCCCGGCGCCCGGGTCGCGGCCCACCTGGACGCGCTGGGCCCCCTGGTCCCCTACGTGCCGCCGTCTCTGCTGCCCTCTATGTTCTACGTGGGCCTGTTTTTCGTCAATGTGCTGATCCTATACTACGCCTTCCTCATGGAGTACATTGTCCTCAACGTGGGCCTCGTCTTCCTGCCCGAGGACATGGACCAGGCGCTCGTGGACCTCGGAGTGCTCTCCGACCCCGGCTCAGGCCTCTACGATGCCGACTCCGAGCTCGATGTCTTCGATGGTTACTTGGAGTAGGCTTGGCTACCGTCCTCCCCTCCCCCCAACGACCCGCACCCTTCGGCCTGGACCAGCCGCCCAAATCATGCCGCCGCTGCTGGTTGGGGGCATCGTCGGGCCAGGGATGGGATCCGCAGGACGAGGCCGCTTCCGGCCTCCAAGACCTGTAAGTGCCCTCTGTTCCAGATGAGGGTGGGTTGGGGACGCTGGCGAAGAGGGTGGCATCTCCAGACCAGACACACACCCTTCCCTCAGGCTTCTGGAGGTCTGTTGGGCTGCCAGCAATGGCCAGACCCTCTTAGGCCTTTAGTTGGGGCTGGAAAGCTTTCTCTGATGAAGGTGACAGTTGTTGTTGAAGAGGGGAAGGGAGGCAGAGCCTAAGGGGTGTTTGGGTTAGCCATGGTACCTACTGCCACAGCTTGTAAGTGCCTTTGCACCCAGATCCCTTCGAGGCAGAGCTGTCAGCTCCTCCCTTCTGCCTCAGTCTGGCTTGATGGTGACCTTGGCTTTCTGGGGATTCCCATAGTCCTGGAAGGATAAAGATTTGGAGTGTCAGGAGAGGTAGCAAGCCAGGCAGTGACCACCTTTGTCCTGTGGCCCCTGGGGTCTGGGTGGGGCCCCCGCTGAATCAGAGAGGAGAAACCTCCTTCAGCAGTCTGCACTTACTTTTGGCCTTGGGCTTGCTGCTACTTGGGAGTCGGGTTTCAGGGTGCCCCAGCTCGACAGTTATGCAGCTTGCGTCTGCAAGGACTGCCAGTTTCGCAGGTTGCTCTCGCAGACAGGCAAGCTGGGGCTGGCTTTGCCTGCAGTGTTTGCAAGGCCTCAGGGAGCTCTTGGGCTGGTGGGAGTAGGGACCACAGGATCTTTGCACTGAGGTGTTCAAGTCTTGCCTCTAGGCTGCGACCAGGAAGCTGTGTGTCCTGCCCCACCTTGTGCATTGATGGGAGGGAAATGAAGGTCCAGGAAGGAGAGGAACTTGGCCAAAGTCTCAGAGCTGGGAAGAGAGGCAGCTGAACAAGATGGGGGAGAGAGAGAGAGAGGTAGGCAGGCTGTTGGGTCTGGTGAAGGTTCATGGGACTTGCAGGCACTCTTTGGCTGAGCCCTCCACTGGACTATGTGCAGTGTCACTGGGCACAGGGCCTGAATGGCAATGAAGGGAGGATACTGAGGTGACAAGAGCTCCTTCTAGAAGACGGACACTAATGCCATTTACGCCAAGCAGGCTGAGTTAACTCCCCTCTGTGGCCTGCCTTTGCCAAGATGACCATAGTCAGAGGGAATGCAGGGTGGGGCAGGACCTGCTGGTGGTAGTGCTGAGGGCTGAGGGCTCCCCCTGAGAGGGGGACAGTGAGATTTCTTTGATAAAACTTCATTTGAGCTCAGGGAGACCTTAGCAAGAACCAAGTGCCAGGTGGAGAGTGGGTCAGCTGCCCTGCATACTTACCCAGTCTCCTTACCTACCTGCCTGCCATCCATCCATCCATCCGTTCTTTTAACAAATGTTTACGGAGTACGTACTGTGCCCAGTGGGTGAACACAGTGAACAAGAGAGACTTAGCTGTGGCCTCCTGGCCCTTGGTGAGAAAAGACAAGCAGATTCCCAAACAAGATGATCAGATTTTTTGAGAGCCATGAGGACATATAGGAAGGACCTGGGCATCCCTATTGAGTCCCTGCTGCTTTCTCAGCACTTAGAACAGCACCTGGCATTTAGTAGGCACTCAATAAATGTCTGTTGAGTGAGCGAAGCAGAAGAATAGAGATGGGCTGCTTTAGAAGGGGGGGTCAGGGAAGGTCTCTTTGAGGAGATGACACAGTTGAGCTGAGCCCTAAATTGGTAGCAGGAGCCAGACTGAAGATCTGGGGAAAACCAGTCAAGGCAGAGGGAGTCGCTAGTGCCAAGGCTGTGGGGTAGGAGAGTTGGTTTTTGCAGCAACCAAAAGGAGGCCAGTGTGGCTAAAGAGCAACCCCAGGAGAGGTCTGTGGGGCAGGTGGGGGCCGACCGTACAGGACCTGGGAGGCCACGGCCATGAGCAATGGGAAGCCATCAGAAGGTTTGAAGCAGGAGATGACACCAGTTCAATTCACAGTTTGCAAAGATGACTTTGGCAGTTGTGGGCAGAATGGGCTGTCGGGGCAAGTACGGAAGCGAGGAAGCCAGTTAGGAACTGTTTAGTTGCTCGGGCTGGAGGTAATGGGGGCCTGGATAGGGCAAGGTTGCTGAAGATGGAGAAACACAGACTGAGAACACCTTTTAAAGGTAGAACCTGTGAAAAACAGTCAAAACCTGGACTGAGTACTGACCATTGACCATGCCTGGTTCTAGGCCCTTTACGTATTCACTCAGTCAGCCATTCAACAAACTTTGCTTCTGCCTGCTCTTCTACCGGGCCCTGTGCTAGGCCTTGCAGATCTGAAAATGAATCTCTGCCTCCAAGCCAAGCGCTTGACTTTCAGACAGTGTAACTTGGTGAAGAATGTCTTATTTTATCTCTTCACCACATCAACAGAAACACTTCCCCTTCCAAATGAAAACATTGGCAGACTCTGAACCAAAAACTGAAGCCCAAATGCTTCGACAAACTTTGCAGCAAAGGCTGTTTGCACAGAAAAGCCAGGAAGTGTGTCTCAGGGACACCTTTCCTTGCAAAGCTGTCAGAGTGCCTGGGCCCACCCGAGCTGGGAGGTAGGGAGGCCGGGGACTGGGGGCAATACTCGAGCCTGAAGAAGTGGGGAAACCACGCACAGGATTCCTTCTTCCCCAGTCCTGAAGCCAGGCCGGGGCGTTCTTGGCCCCAGGACCAGGGAAGCCCAGACTGGGGGAGGGGAAGGGTAGCCAGCAGCGGGAGAAGCCTTTGGGAAATCTCTAAAAATGGGCCTCAGCTCTGGGCCCCTTTCTGTAAGCAGAAGAACATCAGTAGTCAGATCTCATTCTTTCTGGCTTGTTCTCATGTGAACATATTCTCGTGTTACGCATGAGAAGGTCACGGAAGCACTGACTAAGAGTGTGGGGCATGCTAGGCAGTGGGGCCTGGGTGGATCTCAAGGTGCACTCACTTGCTCTCTTTCTCTTTTTTTCTCTTGGGTATGTGCCCACACAGTATGGTCCACCCAATTTTGTTGAGCACTTATCGAAGGAGGCAGTATTAGGGTTGGGATGAGGAGCAAGAACCTGGTTCAAATCCCAATCCTAGCTGTGACCTTGGGCATGTTCCGTATCTCCCTCTGTGTAAGTTTTCTCTTCTGAAAAGTGGGGGTAATGCAATGTTCCTCGTTGTGAGGATTAAGTGAGATACACGTACAGCTCGCAGACCTTCCTGTGTACAGTAAGTGATATATTATTAACCACTGCTAGCATTAACAGTCAGATATAATGGAAAGTGTGTACACTCAGGCTCTTGCAAATGTATAAACCTGCACGTGCAATCATGCATGAATTCTTCTAACCCATGATGAGCCACTGCCTGCCTGAGTGCTGGGTGGGTTCAAGTGTGGACCACTGGGACAGACTTCCCACTCTGCCCTCCTGGCTTGGGACCCTCAGGACTGCTTTCCCACTGCCTGTGGTCTCCAAAGTCCAAGAGATCTGGAGCCCTGTGGAGCAAGCCGTGGCCTGCAGTTTTCTTAGTTTTAATCATTGCCATGGCGCAGGGAGTGGGGAATCAGGAGCTCCCTCGTTCCCAGGAGAAAGGGCCACTGCGGCTGGCCCGGGAGCCAGGGAGAGTCCTCACATCCCAGCACTTCCGATGCGGAGGCAGAGCAGCTGGATTGATCTGTCGCTGTTCCTGGCACAGAGGGAGGGCTGTGGGGGAGAGCCTTTCTGCACCGGAAATGGAGAGCCTGCAGAACGTTGCTGCCAGAGTTGGTGGGGCCTGGAGTAGCTCAGACACAGAGCTAGGGTAACCAGACCCATCAGTCTACTTACTGCAGGGTCTCCCGGCTTCGGGTCCTGACTCGGGGCCACAGCTGCTCCTGAGCCACCTGCCCCGGTCCCTCCATTCCAGTCTGTAGCCTGAGACGGCAGCAGGACACCCCGGCTGGCATGTCACCGCCCTGCTCAGAAACCCAGACCTTCTGCAGGGACGTGGACCATAGATTGAAGTCATGGGCGATCCCACAGGCAGCTGGTGGAGCTCCTGCCAGGAGTGAGGGGAAGGAGAGCGGTCAGGGCAGATGAGGGGAATCAGGCGGTCTCCCGTAGCTGTGGTCCAGACAAGAGACAGGTGATGGTGGCGAGGAGAGGCATGGGCACCCCAGGCCTGGCTGACCTTCCAGCTCTGTCCTAGCACAAGGTTCACCTGGAAGCGTGCTGGCCACAGGGTGCATGGGTGCTTGCTGCCCCTGTAAGACAGCTGAGATGACAGGGGTTCAGCTCCCTTGGCTCCGAGTTACGCAAACTGGAGGTTTCATCCAAGGAAGACCCTCACAGTCCTTGTGTCGAAAAAATTAAGGGCTCCTCTCAACTTGACCATTGGTAGTCCTGATTTACCTGCTGTCTTTCCCCCAGAACTTCTGAAAGCTTAGCCTGCATGTGGGAAATCCAGATCACAGTTAAAGGGACAGGAAGCATTATCCCCATCTCACAAATAAAGAAGCTGAGGCCCAGAAAGGAGGAGTGAGGGGCCAGGGGAGCAAAGCTGTGTGAGACAGCTGAGCCCCCCAACCCAGTGCTGGGTTCGCAGGGGCTGCAGGGGGGGTCCAGGAGGGGGCTCCCAAATCCTACCTCGGAATAGTGGTCATGGCTCTGCCAGGCCTCCTACGTAGATCTCCCTCCTTTTTGCTGAGTTTCTTAAATAAAACTTTATTTTGAAATAACTTCACAGGTATATAAAAGTTGCAAGAAGAGTGCAAAGAAGTCCCCCATACCCTTCACCCAGAGTCCCCAATTGTATGGATTTACATTTTGCCACATTTGCTCACGTAGGCAATGTGGGCTCGCACTATATACGTGCGTGTGTATATCCACGTATACATATATGTATAGCTATTTTTCTGAACCATTTGAAAGCGATTGCAGACATTGCGTTCCTTTACTCCTAAATATTTCACTGTATAGTTTCTTGGATCAAGGACATTCATTTCCATAACCGCAGTGCAATTGTCGAGATCAGCAAATTTAACCCCGATGCAAGCCTAGGACCAATCTAATCTGTGACTTTCTTCAGATCTGTGAGATTGTCCCAGTAGTGACCTTTCCCAATCAAAAGGCGGAGTTGAGGTCCCAGATCCCATCACGCAGATAACCCTTTTCCTTAATTGTTGTGTCTCTCAAGCTGCCTTCAATCCTGACCTCCTCGCTCTGTCTCTATTTTTCATGACATTGACATTTTGGAGGAGTACGAGTCGGGTGTCTTGTAGACTATCTCTCCATTTGGGTTTATCTGATGTTTACTCTTGAGATTAGGCTCAGATGATGCATTGTTGGCAGGGGCCCCACAGAGAAGTGAGTTTAGGGTATCTGGGAGACCCATGACGTCTGTCTGTTCCACCACTGGTGAGGTTAACTTTGATGGCTTGGCTAAGGTGGTGTCTGCTGGGTCTCCCGCTGTGAAGTCACTATTTCTCCCTTTATCACTTGTAGTTATCAAATCCACTAGTTGTAGTACTTCATTTTTCAAAAATCTATTTTTTTAATGTGAATTTATTTTTAAAAGAATGGCGTGTAGCCCTTAATAATGGTGCTGTGTTGATGGTGTGTCAGACGCAGAGGAGACTCAGCCCGAGAAGTCTCCCCTGTCCTCGGGTGCTCACCTCCTCCTCTTGGGGGCCCATTACCAGGAAGGATGTGGCTGTGCCTTTAAGGCAAAGGGTGATCTGGGATGGGATCTGGGACCTCAACTCTGCTTTTTGAAGCAGCCCAGGGTGATGATAACTGGTACCCGGTGAGTCCAGGGGATGCTGGTGCCATCACAGCTGCCATTCCCTGCTCCCAGCCTGGGGAGGGGCTGGGAGCAAGCTCTAGTTCCAGGCACCCCTGGACGGGGAAGGCCTCATTCCTGGGATTCCTTCCTGGCAGGGGAATTGGCTGGGTGGTTAAAAATAACTTCCTCTCCCACATCTCCTAGCTTCCCCAAAGCATCATCCACATTATCCACGAAGCAGGAAGGGCAGGGCTCATTAGCTCCCTTATACAGGGAGGGAAACTGAGGCTTGCGGACGTTCAGTGACTCATCCCGGATACCCAGCTATGAGGTGGCCAGTTGGGCCTCCTAGCCACGTTCCCAGTGCTTCCTCGAGTGAGGTCCTCTGGCACAGGTGAGGCCCCCGAAGCAGAGTGTGGCCAGGCTCTCGGTGCCCTGCCACTCTTGGGCACCTGCTACTTCTCCCTTTGACCAGAGAAACCAGACCCGGGCTCAGTCTTGCGGGCCAGGGGTATCTGGCTAGAGCTAATGGTTTCATTTTCATCATATTTGTTTTTAGCGTTGCCTTCTGTTTATGACAAATGATTCTGTTGTGGTTCTTTTTTTTTTTTTTTTTTAAGATTTTATTATTTGAGAGAGAGACAGAATGAGCGGAGGGGAGGGGCGCAGAGGGAGAGGGAGAAGCAGACTCCCCGCTGAGCAGAGAGCCCAATGCGGGACTTGATCCCAGGACCCTGAGATGATGACCTGAGCCGAAGGTGGACGCTTAACCGACTGAGCCACCCAGGCATCCCGAAATGATTCTGTTTTTTATTCATGATAGTGACATAAAGGTTCCTTTTTAAAATTTGGAGTTAAAAAAAAAAGGTGCCTTGATTGAAGATAATAAATAAATCATCGCCTGGGCAGTTCTTAGATGTGGCAAGACTCCTGGGCCAACGCTGACCCTTCAGAAGGGCCTCACTGAGTCTGAGGCACCGACCAGCTGGAGACACGTTCTGAACCAAGAATCTTCACAAAACCCATAGCTGGTGAGGGTCAGCAGCTGACATGTAAAGCCGAATCCGGGTTTGAGAAACCAATCCTTGTTCCTCCATAACACTGACTTCCATCAGGGACGCAGGCAGCCGGGCAGCATCTCCTTTCCCATCCCCCTCCAGCCGTGAACTCTTGGACTAGCTGAGGCAGAGGTCCTTCTGCACACAGCCCATCACTGAGACCACGGTGGACACCCAGTTGGCCCTGGGTAACATCTGTCTTTAGCCACTTGAATTGGCGGTTGGTGCATGGGAAAGAGGAGCGAGCAATGGGTTTCCAGCACACAAGGTCTTTGGAGGGCGACAGGGCTACTGTTTTCAGAAGGCCCCCCAGCACTGAGGAGACCCCCTGCCTGGTGTGTTTGCTAGCTGGGAACAGGTGGGAAGGAGGGGAGGGACCACTGCGTGCTGAGGCCTCGTGTATTGTAGACACTCCACTGACGTGACTTCATGTCATCCTCACAACAAATAGCCCAACGAGGTGGGCACCGTTCTCCTGTTTCAGATGAAGAAAATAGGCCCAGAGATAACTTGCCTGAGGTCACACGGCGAGGAAGGGACAGAGCCAGGATTCCCACAGATAGGCCTTGCCCTGACTCCCCCCCAGGAGGACCGTGGGAAGGCAAGATTCTCTGTCCAGAACATCGCCCGCCAGCACCCCTCAGACACAAGGGCCGATCCCAACCTAGGCACTCTCCCCGGAGGGATTGAGCCGAGACGCTGCTGCTTAAAGTGGATCGAGTGCCCAGCTGTCATTCTTTAATGACAGAAATGAGTCAGCCGGCCACTTCCTCTGTCCAGCTCTTGGGAGTAGCCTGGAATGAAAGGTTACAGTTTCAGAAAGAAAGAAGAAGAAAAAAAAAAGCCAACGGCTAATGAATTGTCTGTCGTGCTGTAATGATATTAGAAGGTCGGAGAGCCCACTGCTTGGGATTCTGCAAGCTGCAGCATCTCCAGGATGCCTGGGAGGAAAGAGATGAACCGAAGATCAGACCCCAGAGGTTCAAATCCCGCCTCTGCCCTTTGCAAGCTGCGTGGCCTTGAACAATTTACTGAAGCCTCTCTGGGCCCCATCTGAAATTCCCGATGAGCCTGCTTGGCCACCTCCCCCCCCCCACCACCCAGGGTTTTTCTGAGGAATACATGAGCTAGGACAAGAGTTAAAGCAGATAGTACAAGGTAAGTGTAGAGTGCTGGAGAAATACCGCCTGTTACTGAGATTCTCAAGATTCTCATTGGGGGGTTTGCTGTGAGGCCAGACTTGCAAGTTAAGGAGCAAGGGGATTGATTAACAGCCACAGTGGGTGGCACAGATGAGTGGTCTCAGGACATCCTCCAGCCAAGGACACAGAGACCGGGGCTGTCCTCACCTTGTTCTGTGACTTAGGGCAGGTCCCCGGCCTGTCTGGGCCCTTTGTGGAAGGAGTGGGACCAACCCTGATCGGGGTTTCCAAAACCCCATATGACACTGTCAGCAATTTCTGCTCTATTGTTTGAACTCTCATTTGTGTCCTTGTTTTCTTTAAACGAGCTCTTTTTAAAGTGAAACGATGCTCTGGAAGGACAGGAACTTTCTATTACTATCAGAAGTGGAAACCTGGCATCACTTGCCATAAATAGAAGGTGACCCTGCAGATAGCACGGTGAAAACAGAGAACAGTAGTGGATCCAGCTAGAGCCGGCGCCTGTGGGGCCCTGGGCCTGGTCAGATGGGAGATTGGCACGTGTCGGAGACACGTTCCGGCCAGACTGACGCTCGTCTGGACTCCGTGCTGGTGGCGGACACCGAGATTGGGAGAGGAGTGGGTCCCCATGCTGGGGGTGATTCTGTGCTCTCTGACACCCAGGCCACACAAGTCTGAAGTGGGCTTAAGTATGAACCCCTGATTTGGAGATCTCTAGAGTGAGCCCTGCTCTCGGGAGCACCGCCACTGGCCCCACAGGGAACCCTAGGAGTTCCTTGGAGGGAGGTCAGCAGAAGGGGGATTCCTGGTGGGAGGGGTGGGGGGGCATAGATGCCCTTCTAGAGGGCTGAGCTCACCAGTGCTCTGGCTTCAGCCCTGGCTTCCCCCTCATGCCAGGTCCAGTAGGGAGTGGGTTGGGGCCCCAGGACGCAAGGACTTGGCCTGTGTTATCAGTGGGAGCCAGGGAGGGTCTCAGCAGTGAAGGGATGTGTTCCCAGCTGGCCTCTAGAAGGTGAATCTGGCAGATAGCACAAGAAACGTGGCTGACTTGGCCCCTCCTCCCCTCTCCAGCTGTGTGTCCACCATGGTTTACCTTCTTGCTTCCTTCCCCGTACCAAACTCTAGGGGGTTCTAGGGCCTGCTGTGCCCTTGTCACCAGCCTGCCCCCTACCTGGCATGCTCTTCATGCACAGCCTTGCCTGGGCTCTGGGCTCCATCCGTCCCCCGTGCTCCCTCCTGTCGGGTGTCTTACCTTGGGCTGCGATTGCTCACCAGATTGTGTCTCAAAAGCATGGCCGCATTTATCGTGGGGTCCCCAGCACCCAGCTCAGGACCTGGCATGCAGGAGGTATGAAATTAGGTAGTGCTGAAAATCTCCAGTGGAATGAAAGCCTGGAGAACTGAGCATCCTGGACAAGTTACTTACCGTGTCTGAACCTTAGTGTCTTTGTTTGTAAACTGGACTCATAATAATGTGTCGTTCCAGGAGTTTTAGGAGGGCTGAATGACATGATATAGGTACTGCTCTGTCTCAGGTCTGCTCTCCCAGGAGCAGACCCTGGAACCAAGGTTCAAGTGCAAGTCGTGTATTCGGGAGGTGATCCCAGAACTACCAGTACGGAGTGGGTTGGTGAGACAGGAAAGGGTTCTGTCATCCAGTAGGTCACCACTGCAGCCCTGAGCTCAGTCCTGCTCAGGAACTCCGGGGACGAGTGTAGGTGGAGACTCAGCTGCAGGGTGCAGGAGCTGGGGTATTGACCCCCCGCCTTCCTGGTCATCACTGGTTGGAAGGCAGCTCTCGGGAGACATTGGCTCTGCCTGCACTTGCAGCCTGGGGGCCAAGCAGGCTTTGGAGGCAGGTCCCTGCAGGTGGAAGCTGCCAGGTCGGCATGCCCTGGAGGGGTGAGTGGAAGGAACGGAGCAAGGCACCCGCAGCCTCTGCCTGGGGCTCGTGGCACATAGTAAAAGCTCAGGGGGTGGCAGCTGCCTGATTATGATGGTTTCTACCGTTGCCACCGGTCCAGTGGCAGCTCTGCCTGTCACAGTTGTGTGACTCAGGTCACTTGGCTTCTCTGAACCTTGGGGAGATGCATGGTTCTCAGTAGAAGCAGTTCTGCCCCCTCGGCGCCCCTTGGAAATGGGATGAGGGTGCATTTTTCGTTGTCACCCAGCTAGACACGTAAAGTGAAGGGTATGGGACATGGGGACCAGCCGAGGGGCCAGGCACCGTGGATGATGCCATGTCCTGGGAGGACCAGCGCAGTGGGGCTGCTGAGTAGCTGGGCTGTGGCCACAGCCTTCCGGTAGCCTGCGAAGCAGTTTCCGGGCAAAGTGGGTGGTGCTGCCAAGCCCTGCCCACTACCCGAGCTTGCTCAGCAGCCCTGGGGCTCAGATCGGCCGGCAGGCCCTGGGTGACCCCTGAGCACGCTGCCCTCCTTCCTCAGGTACCAGGATCCCCCTCCTCCCTCCCAGGAATGGACCATCCTTCCTCTCCCAAGTGAAAATTGCACTGGCTGTCCAGTTCAGGGCCCTTAGAAATCAGGCAAATTCATTAAAAAAGAGTTCATAAAAGTTGCAGGACAACACGACCAGCCTGCGTCTGGGATTTCTGATGGTTCCCGAATGCAAGGGTTGGAGGAAGGCTTCCCTGCCCTGCCCCAAGCCTCCTAAGGCCACCACCAAATGGGCGACAGCGGGACAGTGCTTTCGTGCTGGTAACACCCCTTTTCCCTTCTCGCTAGGCCTGCTTCCCCCAAAAGCTCCGTGCCAACAGAGAGGTTTCCGTCCGGACCCAGGAGGGTGGGGCGGAGAGATTGAGACTGAGAGCGGAGGCCCAGAAGGCCTTTGCCCCTGCCCAAGGGGAAAGGCAGGGGCATCCGAAGACCTCCCCCGCCCGCAGCGCCGCACACATGGCCTTGCCTTGGCTTTTGACCTTTCACAGTTGCGATGGATGTTTACAAGAACCCAGCCAGAGTCTGCCTCCCTGCTCTTCATCCCCGACTGCACCTGCTTCTCCCACTTAATCTTTCGAGAGGATACTTCAAACTGCGGACACACACGGAAGCCACTCCCAGCTCCATCTGATGCCACTGGAGCCCCCAGCCCGGTCGGGTTGGGCCCAAGGCTGGTCTTAGATGCAGTGACTATTTCAGGGAGTAAGTCAGAAGGAAAAGAAGCCACAGATCGTGTCAGGGGCTGAGGGTCGGGTGTGACTTACTCATTTCAAGTTGCTTGTTCTTCATCAAGTTGCCAGGACTGATACATCATGCCGGGGGAATGCCATGTTGCTCCTCTGGCCAGAAGTATTTTTGAAAATGTGAGTGGTATGAATACTTGATGTTGATAAACCTGTAAAAGCAATACTTAGGAGGCTGACTTCTTTCAATTAAAACATGTATGCAACTCCAGTCTGTGGGGGCCCTGCCTCTTTTTTTTTTTTTTTTTTTTGGAAATCTGGGAAAGGAGCCCTTAGGCAGGACCTCACATTCCACAAAAGGTGGAAGAGTCAGGACCTCCCCGGCTTGTGACCCAGCAGGGCTGGGAGAGTTCCCTCCAAGCCAGGCTGGCGGGGGGTCAGGCCAGAAAGGCCAGGGCCAGGCTGTGGGGCGTGGTGGCCAAGGCCTAGTGGCCCTGATCCCAGAGATACGGGAGGCGCGGTATTCCCTGCATGCCCACAGCGCAGGGAATCAGGAAGGGAAGGAGCAGGTGAATGGATGAAGTTGGGTCGACTTGCAGTTTCATCAGAAAATAGCCGTGATTCTCATTCTGCACAGTGCCTGATGCTTCTCAAAGCACCCTCACGTACACCGAGTTACACAAGGCACAATGTTTGGCTCTGTCGTGTGGGTGAGGACACAGGCGAGGGAGGGTCAAGCCCCCGCAGAACTCCAGAGAAAAAAAACAGCCCCAGAAACCCTTGTCTTCCTGTGCTGCTAAGAAAGGGCATCAAGGGCTGTGAACAGAACACATCTGAGAGGCCCAGGAAAAGAGGTGAGCGGGCGAAGGGAGAGGTTTCTGATGGGGCAGAGGCCTGAGGGGAAGCAGGATTTATTTAGTTTATTTTTAGTTTATTCCTCTGGGCATCGCTCCCCACCCCCACCCCCCCAGCAAATGGCTCTCAGAGAGCAATCCCAGCGTGCTGTGCCTGTACCAATGGAGAGCCGCCCCTCCATGGAAACCGAAAGGCGAGTTGGCATCTTGACTCCCTCCTTTACAGGGGTGTGGCCTTAGGCACGTCACATCTGTGAAATGGGGACAGTAATTTACGTACCTCATAAGATGACTTTGTGCTAATAATTACAGAGGTGTCCCGCTGGGCTGACATCGCTCCGCATCAGGACTCACAGCTTGGCAAGCAGAGTCCACACTGGTTTGCAACCCCCATTTGCCCCCTTGTTCAGGTGCCTTTGTGCAGTGCACGGACCACCCAACCACACCACACAGCCCTGCCCAGGGAGTTTTTCTAATTTACTAAAATACAAGACTTCCCAGAGCAGGAACCTTGAGCATTTTACTGAGTAGCCCACCGTGTCTTCTACATATTTGTGGAATGAACAAAGCACATAAGCAGAGTTGTGGTGAGGATCATTCATTCCACAAACATTTCTTGAGCACTTACTGTGTTCAGGCACCTTGCACGGTACGGAGGGCACAACAATGAACAAAGCAGACAAATGAGCTGCCCTCTTGGAGCTCACGTCCTAGGACAAGAGCAGACAACCACAACAAATAAGCATGAAAACAATAAACCAATGACCAGTTTGGAGAGTGGGGGTCGGGGTGTCTATTTAATAGGATGGTCTAGTAGACCTTCCTGAGGAGCTGTCATTTAAACCGAGTCCTACAGGATCAGAAATTGTCCAATATGAAGGGCCTGATAAGAACATTCCAGGCAGAGGCAGGAACAAAGCACAGATTGATACATAACAAGGACAGCTAGCAAGTATTGAGCTGTATGCCAGGCTCTTGCTGTCAGTGTCTTAACTCCTTGAATCTCTGCATAGTGAAGAAGGTACTGTAATTATGCCCATTTTACATACGATGAGACTGAGGCACAGAGAAGTAATTTGCACAAGTGGTGAGCTGGGCACTGAGCCCACGTGGTCTAGCTCTGGAGTCTGCTGCTGGCCCTAGGCTGTGGTCCCTTTGAGCAGGAAGGGCTTAATGTGGTACTGGCACAAAGTCGTGGTTGCTAATATTTACTGAACACCTACTATAGCCCTTCCACTGTGATGAGCACTTTACAGGTATCACCTTATTTAGTAAATGGTAGCTATCGTATAAGAAGTCAGAACTACGAATAACCATGGCCTCTGACTATTACAGTTTGTCATCTCGGAACAACATCTCTGTGATGGTGCCCTCCCCACCCGGCTAAGGGGCACTCACCCCTGTGGCTGCACACACGGGAGTCCCTGCAGAATGATGCCCATGCTATTTAAAACCCAAGCCTGGGTCAGAACGCCCGGTGCCCTTCGCAGCGGGGCCAAGGCAGAAGACAACATCCCTGTCCACAGGGACTGCCAACTCGGCAGCTGGGTCCAAATCCCTCTGATCCTCCTGACCCCTGACCCCCACTTTCTGGGAAGAGGAGAGTCTGGGAACCGGGTACCAGGGCTGGTGCCACAGAGCTGCCGCCGGGAGAAAGTCAGCTTGTCCCGAATTGGGACTTCTGACCAAGCAGGCCGTGCTCCAGTAAAAATAATACCAGCTGAGCTGGCAGCCCTCGGTGTGGACAGCAAAGCTTCCAGGTCCCTTCCAGGCTCGGCATGGCCAAGGCAAGATGCCGGCTCGACTAAGAAGCGGCTCCCAGGTTAGAACGCCAAGTCAGACAGAGGCAGAGGGAAATATCCCCTCTGCAAGGCTTACGGGGCATCAACCTTGCCGAGCCCCAAATAACAAATACGCCACTAAAGCTTGGGATGCCGTAGGAAGATCCTCTCCGGAGAGACAGGACTTGGGCCACGGTGGATTCTGCCGGGGGGCCGGGGGGCGTGGGGAGTGGTAGGAGAGCCACGGCCCCTGTCCCACGGGACAAAGAATATGGAGCACGAGGTGCTATGTGACTCGAAAGGCTGGGTCATGAAAAGGATACCTCTCTCTGTGGTCTCTGTCTCTATCTCCCTCTTCCAGTTGGGGTGACCGCCCTTCAACCCAGCTGCCATGCAATGAGGAAGCCCAAATTAGCACACGTGGAGAGGCTCCCCCTCTGTTGTCGGTTCCTTAGAGGAACCAAGGCCCCAGGCCCCCAGCCGGCATGGAGTCCCCGAGACTTCACGCCGCCCCCGCTGACGCGGAGTGGGGCAGAGACCTGCCGTGCCCACCGAGCCCAGCCCACATGACCGGCCTGGGAGCAGAATAAAGTCGTTTTAAGTCACTGCATCTTGGGGGGAGTTTGTGATGTGTGCGATAACCGAACAGTGGGCGCCCCAAAACGGTAATCACGGTATAAACTCAAACGGTGGACACACCTGTGAAACTGAATGAGCCCTTTATAATGTAGTGAAACACGACACAAGAAATGAAGGCTGAGAGGCCTTCCCCCCTCCATTAGTGTACTGTCAGCTCTTTCCAGCTAAAGTCCAGTGTGTCTGCGCCAGGCCAAGCTTTGGCCTCAACCAGGTTAGTGCAAAAACAGTGAGTCCTGCAGACACAAAGCAGTTGCCACCGAATCCCTGCCTGTCACAGTTTGGGAAAGGAGCAGGCGGGGCAGGCTGCTGGTGTCCACAGAGCACCAAGCGTGCCCTATTAGCAGAGCAGCGTGGAGAAGTGCTTTCTCCCCAGGCCAGCAGGGACCTGGGGACGCCGAGATGGGGCCGCCCTGCTCCCTCGCTCCGGCCTGGTCACCACTGTCGGGAGCATCCCGCAGGGCCTGCCTCAGTGCTTCTGGGTGGATTGCAGCGGCCACCGGGCGCCCAGCCCATCTGCCGGGGGTGCCATCGACCTGGGCCCCGCAGGGGGCCTGGAGCCGGGCCCAGGTCCGTCCGCAGAGCAGGTCCTTCCCGCGGCTGGGTGGGGGCCGACCTTGAGCTGGCAGGGCTGGGCGCCAGGCTGCTTGGCTCATGGGCCCAAGAACAACTGTGTCCACAGATAACCAGTTCAAGGTCCAGCGTGGTCAGCGTCCTCAGAGAACATGCTGTGAGAGGTCAGGAGAAGGCGGGGTCAGAGAGCTTCAGGAGGGGGCAGCTGGACACATGGACAGAGCGCTGTCCAGATTGGGGATGAGGAGGAGTTGGAGGAGGGGGACATCACAGGCTGGGGAGGCACAGAAGTCGGGGGACAGTCATTTGCACAGAAACATGTAGAGCAAATTCCTATGAAGACCATGCAGGGCAGGCGGCAGGGGTGGCTGGGGGGACCTCTAGGGAAGCTCTTCCCCAAACTAAGGGCTGTGGATGGCTGACCATCCCCCCACCCCTGTCCTTCCCCCACCTCTCCACGCCTGGCCACAGGCAGGAGGCTCAGGGCCTAGTCCCCAAAACCTGTAAAGACACCTCCACCAATCACAGGTGGAGGCCCCAGGTGGTGCACAGTCTCGAGGTGCTCACCCAGCAGCGCCCCCCGCCCCGCCCCACCCCCAGTTCTCCCTGTCCAAGCCCACCTCGGTTACCTCATCCCGGGCATCACGGAGCTCATCTCAGGCTGATCCGTGAGTCTAGCTGCTGCAGGTGTTCATGGACGCCAAACGGGATGGTGGGCATCCACATCCTACAACGGGTACGGCGTGCAGGGGCCAGGTTAGAGGAGAGAAGGGGGCCCCAATTCTCTCCTACCACCCAGCGTAGACCCTTGGAGACTTCCCACCTGGCAGAACCAGACCAGTGTGGGGTTATAGGGATCGCAGAGGCCTAGGAGCCCCAAGACCTCTTTCTTTAGACCTGGTTCTACTACTGACTTGTTGTGTGACCTCCAAAAAGTTAGTTAGCCTCTCTGTGCCTCATTCTCCTCATCTGTAAAATGGGGCTTATAAATTCTACCCTAGAAGATACGAGGGATTATGTAGGTGAAAGTGCCTTGGAAGAATTTAAAGTACTGATACCAGACATCAGACACCATAGTGATGGGATGACACATAAGTTTGAACCATATGAAATGGCCAAATTTGCCAGGTCCAAAATAATAGAATATAAGTGATTTCATATCATTGACCCTAATACATTGAGCATTTTCAGGTACAAGCCTACTGTTCTAAGATTAACTTGAACCTCACAAAACTGCTTGGGGGTAAATATTACCACTCCCATTTTACAAAAAAACTGAGGCCAGGGTGGCAAAGTTTGCTCGTCCAAGTTCCCACACTGGTGAGGGCGAGAGCGGGGTTTGAGCTCAGGGCTCACAGGAGCTGCACCCCTGGAAAGCCGGGGGCCCCCCACCCATGGGGGGCCGAGACTTACGCCAGTGTCTCCACATGAGGGCACTTTCTCAGGCTGGCGGCTAGCTGCTGGGCCCCGGCAGCCGTGAACTTGTTATACTGGACACTGGGGAGAGAAACCCATCCTGGGGCCTGGCCCTCACTCGGGGCCATCCAGCCCCCGACCAAGGCCACCCCCGCACTCTCGACAAGCAGCCCTTCCCAGCCTGGCAGCAGGAGACCCCGCAGTCCCCCCGAGCCCCAGACCCCTGCCACCCACTGTCCACACTCACTCCAACACCCGGAGGGACACCATGTCTGGAAGCACGTGTGCCAGGCTCTCAGCTCCCATGTCACAGATGCTGTTATTGTACAGGCTGCCAGAAACAGAGGTGAGGGCCCATGGGGATCCACGTCCAGCCAGATCCCTGCCCCATTTTACAGAGGGGCAACCTGAGGCCCAGAGACTCCTGGCCGAGATTTTCCCAAGTTCAAATCCCAGCTCCGGGGCTTGTGGCCTGTGTGACCTTTGGCAAGTTACTTAACTCCTTTGTGACTCAGTTTGCTCCTCCAGAAAATGGGCACGATAGAGTAATCGCAGGGAGGAGTAAATGAGTTCATGCTGGTACAACACCCAAAACAGAGCCCGGCACGTGAAATGACTAAATCCTAGCTGTGCTTATTACTACCCCCTGGGGCAGGGGGAGAAGGGGGGGATGGTGATGGTTATATGAGTTACCGTAGATGGCATGACCAGCACTGGGGAATAGTAGGGGAGAGAAAAAACCAGAACCACTGGGCCAGCACGGGTTTCTCGGTGTGGTCACAGCTACCGTGAGCAGCATGGTACATAAAACGATGGGTGTTGCCGGTGCCAGATGAAGCTGTACACTCAGTAACAATCATCCCTTTAACACGCCAGGTGCTCCCGAGGTTCTCATTTCAAGGCCATGACTTTGCCATGACTCAGCTTCGGGGCTACACTGCAGGGCTGCATGTAAAAGCAGCAGGTCTACACTGCAGCAAAGCAGATTAAGGTTAACCTCCCGCATCTCCTGATGTCACAGGTTGGCCAGGACCAGGGCCAGAACCAGGCGGAGGCTTTACAATTCCTTCCTGGGGGCAGCGGTCTTAGAATCCAGGGGGCTTCCCCCTCCTCCCACAGACAGAGGATTCTTCCCATATTTCATCGATGCCAAGATGTACATGTTCACATCTGAATATCATTGAGATCCAGATGTGTCTGATCATCAATGAATGTCATGGTTTAATTAGCAGTGTTTTCTAAAATGTCGGTCATATCAGATATTGCCCCCATTTGCCCCATATGCTTCTCCATTCACAATGGAAAAACTCCAAAAGCCCTCTCCGGACCTATGAAGGTCTCCTTGCATATTCTGGCCTCCCCTACCTCTCCCACCTCATCTCCCACCTGCTGTCCCTCATTCTCTTTAGCCAGCCACAGTGGCCCTTCTGGCAAAGACAGAACTCTTTCCCACCTCAAGGCCTTTGCATCTTCTGTTCCCTCTTCCTGGAATGCTTGTTCCTGAGCACCTCCCATGGAAGGGGGTCTCCTGACCTCCTTGATGAATTCAATACTCCCCATTGTACCCTCCTGGGCCCTTGTTAGTTTCCTCCCCCGTACAAATCACTATTTAAAAATATTTTGTTTGTACATGTGCTTATCTATTAGGCAAGAAGCTTGAAAGCAAGGGAATATTTGTTTTGTTCATAGCTGAATCTCTAGTTCCTAGCACAAGTACTGGCCCATGGTTGATATTAGAGGTAATTAGATGCCCTGCACAACTCTGGGGAGTGACAATCACGTAGACTATGATTTGCACAATACACAACCCATACAGCTGCACGTGGTGACCCTGGCTGGAACGATAAATGGTGGATGCATCAATAACTAGATGAACCAGATACCATCTCCCCTGGGAATGTGGCTCTGGCTGTCCTTGGCAGGGGATGAAGGCTGAGGAAGGAGTAGGAAAGCCTGGAGAGAGAAGAGAGCTGGCAAGGCTGAGCTGAAGGGCTGGGGCTCTGGTCTGAACTCCCCTCATCAGTCCTGGGACCACCAGGGAGGCAGGCTGGAAGTCATCAAAAGCAAAAAGTGCTATGCCAAGGCCGACCAGAAGGTGGCAGTGCAGGCACTGTGTGAGCTGCAAGAGCCAGCCAAGGCGGCCAATGCACGGTCAGCTTCTAGAAACCAACACCACGGCACTCCAGAAAAGGCTCAGTCCTGCCATCCCCTGGGGAAAGAAGACCAATATTTACTGTGCACTAGAGCCAGGCATTGCGCCAAGCGCTTTCCATAGGCCACTGGGATGGTACCCATTTTCCAAACGAGTAAGCAACTTGCCCGGTTTGTCAGGTGCATTTCCCCAGGCCCTTGCTATCCTCTTGTGTGGGGTGGTGGTGTGGCTCTCCACCCTCCCCCAGCCTGCCAGCTTGGTGAGGGGGGCCCACTCACCTCAGCCTGAGGAGGGACGCAGCCAGGGAGGGCAGGGCCTCGGCGAGCTTGCAGGCGCCCACGTCGGTGATGCTGTTCTGTGACAAGCTGCAGGGACACAGCGAGGGGGAGGGCTCAGGACCAAACTCTCACGCCCCTCCCCATCCGTGCCCACCCACTCCGGGGCAGAGCTGGGGAACTTTCACTTCCCCACAGGGTGGCCCGAGCAGCAAACACATGTCTATCTACCTCGAGGAGAGTCGTGGGTAACAGTCTGTGAGCAGCACTGTGGGTAACATGCTGATTCTTAGTAAATAAAAAGATACTGTCCCGCCCTTGGCTGCGTGGGATGTGGGGGTGAGGATGAAAATAGAGAGAGGTCACGCCCCCCACACCTGTTCTATGATTTGATAGCATCCTTCTTTTCCCTTTGGACCACATTTCCCAACTAGAACTGAATACGTGTTCATATTATTTGTTTAACGTCAGGTCTGTTTTTTTGGTTACTGTATCCGTGTACCTACATCAATGCCAAGTACATAGTAGGTGTTCGATACTTAAGTCGGTGGGAAAAAGACAGGAAGGAAAGGTAGGAGAGGGAGGGACAAAGAAAGGAGTGGTGGGGGCGGAGAGAGGATCTAGCTTACCCACAGCATCACCTAGAATACTATAAATTACTGGGCAAGTCTCAATGTCCTACAGTCAAGGAAATTCCAAAGTGAACCCTGCTGCCATCCCGGGCCCAGTTACGAAGCAGAGCGTGGACAGACTTTGATGATCCCCTCTACGTTCAGTAAACAATCATGCAGATCCTCCTACATCACATCCATCCACTTCCCAAAACCCAGGACAGTTGTTTTTTGAGCCCAACGCCGGGCTTGAACTCGCAACCCTGAGATCAAGACCTGAGCTGAAATCAAGGGTTGGACGCTCAACTGATTGAGCCACCCAGGTGCTCCTTTTTTTTTTTAAATAAATATTTACTATTTTGATGATAATGTTTTAGTGACACATCCTAGTCCGTCTCTCGTCTCACACCGCCCAGTGTAACTTCCTCTCCTTAAATGTTATTTACGTTCATCAGTGTGTGCTTCATAATCACGGATTTATTTGTTTGCTTGTTTACTAGGAGTTCACTGAGGTCAGGGGCTCTGTTTGTTCTGTTTAAAGCTGGGTCTGCAAGGCCCAGAATGGTGGCTACACATAGTAGGTGCTCCTTCGGTATTCGCCGATTAAATTAACAAATGAGCGTTTGCGCGGGATTCAATCAAGAAACGACTGAATGGGTGAGTGAACGGAAAAACACAAAAACCCAATGCAGCAGGAAGGGCAGCTCCAGCACTCACTTGAGAGTCTCCAGGGCCCTCAGCCGAGGGAAGGTGGCTGACAACTGCTCGACCCCCTCATCCCCGATCTTGTTCTCGCTCAGCGAGTCCAGGCTGTGGGTGGAATCAGACAGAGGGGCCATCAGCCCACACCCAGGAGGCCAGCCTCCTCCCACCCCCACCCCCCCGCCACCTTGGACACACCATAGGCAAACTTTCCAGAGCAAATCTGCATCCCCCGGGGGCGGCTGACCAGTTGGCCAGCCGGGGGACAAGGTTCTGACTCCCCACAGACATGAATCGGTTTTCTGTTTGTTTGTTTTCCCTGGGAGCCCCGTGAGCTCTGGCAACTTCCTTAACCCTCTTGGGACCACAACTGTGCAATGGGCTCCTGCTCCCAGATCCTGCCTCCTCATGTCCGTGCTGGGAACAGCATGGGAGCCCAGGGAGGGAAAAGAGTTCCAGAGGTCACAAAAGGACTCAACCTTTTTTATTCTTGGGGATTCTCTCATCTGTCCTCCCTTCCCTGCAGTGGGGTCGTCTGGTCCTTCCCACCAACCACACTGAGGAAGCCGCAGGAGAGAGGGAGGGAGGGAGGGAGGGTAGGACAGAGAAGGTCGGTCCTCCTGTGTGCACCTTCGCCAGGGGCAGGGTTTGAGGTTATCAAAACCTGAGGGTGCCCGCGTCCATACTTACTCCAGATGCTGAAGGGAGGAAAAGGCCTCGAGGATCCTCACCAGTTTGGGAAAAGCCTGGGGGCCTAGGACAGAGCCCAGCCTAGGAGGCAAAGAGCAGAGGTAAGACCCCGAAACTGTCACGGCTCCTCAATGTGGCACCAGGGTGGGGTGGACATGTCACAGAAGGCACGTCCAGTCTGAGGCCCCCTCCCCTCCCTGCCCCCCAGTGCCCTCCCTCCCTTGATCCCCACTAGGTGGCACCCCAATCCCTTCTGTTCTGGCCAGACTTCACCGAAGCCCCCCAAGAGGCAGCTTGGGCTCCTGGCCTGGGAAAGTGTTTCCCATATTCCAGCCTGAGGACCACCACCAGTCTTGAGAAAAATGACTTTACTTATCTGCCATTACATTTTTATTTTTAAATTATTTTTTAATTAAAAAAATTTATTTTTTACTTAAAAAATAAAAATAAAAACAAGAAAATCTCTACACCCAACGTGGGGCTCGAACTCACAACCCTGAGATCAACAGTTTCATGCTCTACTGACTGAGCCAGCCGGGTGCCCCTGTGTCATTACATTTTAATAACAAATAAAACCATTTATTGAGAACTTATTATGTACCAGGCACACGCGGGGTCCTTCACTCAGATGTCATTTCACCCTCACAACTCTGAGCTAAGGGCACTTCGTATCCCCGTTTTACAGATGGGGAAACTGAGGCACAGAGGGATTAACTAATTCACACAAGGTCTCACAGGCTGGATCAGCATTTACACCCGACTTCCAGGGGAAGAAAAATAAAGACAGTGCAGGGCTCTTTTGTTCTGCTTTTCAAATATGGTTAAACGGGACTCAACATAACGAACTGTCTTTTATTCTGAAATTGTGTCCTTTGGAGTGTTTTTGGCACGAAAATGTTCATTCTTTGATAAAATTGGTGCCAGCAGGGGCTATTTTGCTTGTTGGAATGAACACACTTGATAAACATGAAAACATGGTAACTGCATATAGTCCTTCAAATTTACTCCAAAATATTCTCCGTCTTTGCAGTCTCAAAGTCTGGGAACCTCGAGCCTCGATAAAAGGTCATGAGATGGGAGTCCGACGGCTGACTTAAACCTGGGCCCTACCACGTGGCTCCCGTGGGGCCATGTGGGCAAACCCCTTCAGCTCCATCTTGGTCTCCTCAGATTTGGCCCCTGTCTCATGAGCCTGTTGGAAGGATTACGGAGTTCGTGCATCCAGTATTGGCTGCTCGCCCATGCGAGCCTGTCGCGGACAGGGCCATGAACAGAACAGACAGAAATCCTGGCCCTTGTTCGTGGAGCTGACAGTCCCGTGGGCAAGACAGATAATGAAAGAAGTCGGTAAATTATCTGGTGCGGGAGATAATCAGTAATACAGAGAAAAGCACGGTGGCAGGCGAGGTAGAACTGTACTTTCAAACATGGGAGCGTTTGGCTCCGTGGAAACCAGAAGGAAGGGAGAAAGTAGTGGCGTGGGCCGTGCAGATATCTGGGGAAGAGCATCATGGGCATAAGGCGCAGGCAGTGCAAAGGCCCTGGGGCCAGACCCTGCCTATGAGGTTGGAGTCCAGCAAGGAGACCCCTGGGGCTGGAGTGGAGGGAGCAGGGAAGGCAGTATGGGAGATGGAGGAGGCCTCTTCAAGGGCTGAATCAGGACCCTGTCCCCTCGCAGAGTACCTCACGGGTTCTGAGCAACCAACAAGCCTCATCTCCAGGCCACTGGGGCCTGCATGGTACCGGGCGCAGTGGCTGGCAGTCACACACCCAAAATAGTCCTTTCTTTCCTTCCTTCCTTCTTGAGATCTTTCTTGGGGCTTCTGGCCTCCAGGTGGCTAGTCTCCTGGTTCTGGGCCATTCCACCTCAATGCTATTGTTCCCCAGAGCACACTTCCGACCTCCATCTAGGGGCTTTTTAAGCTGAAAATAAGTCAAAGCCAGAAGGCGCCCTTGGTGATTATTTTCACACATTTCCTCTTTCCAGCAACATTTTTATTTCTGCACAAATGTGGCACCTTGTCTCTGTTCCAAACCAGAAATGCTTGCCTTTTTCTGGGGTGCGGGGGAGCAGAGATCAGGAGGGGCAGGTAACTGGAGGGTGACCAGCTGGGGACCTTGGGCAAGTCACTTAACCTGGCTAGGCCTCAGTGTTCTCATCTGTAAGATGGGGAAGGTAGTGACTACCTCCCAGATCATATATAAATTGCACTGTGTACACTGCAGGTGTTTAATAATTTCTTCCTAATCGTTAGGCGATTTTCGATCCCTAACAAAGATAGCACACGAATTTAGCTTCTTCCTTTGTTGGAACAAGAGCCAGGCAAGCTTCAGCCCTTCGGTCACCTACTCCAGAGAGTCCCCATGGCCTCCCCGCCGCCCCACGGGCCACTGATCACAGCAGGGGGTAATTGTTTGTTTACACTAGACTTCAGTCTCATTGAGGACAGTGGCCTCAGTCAGTGGATTGTGTCTGTCCAATGAATGAATGGGAAGGAGCCTGTTCACCAGTAAATGGGCCACTTAGCATCACACCCGAGAAGCTCCAGCCCCAGCCCTGACCGGCTGGGCCCCAGATGCTGGAAGCTGGTTTCCAAAGGGGCGAGGCAATAGGATAAGAATAATCTGGGGTAGGGGGCGGGCACCTGGGTGGCTCAGTTTGTTAAGCGACTGACTCCTGATTTCAGCTCAGGTCATGATCTCAGGGTCCTGGGATTGAGCCTCGCGTCGGGCTCCAAGCTCAGCACGGAGTCTGCTTGTCCCTCTCCCTCTGCTCCTCCTCCCACTCTCTCTCTCTCTCTCTCAAATAAATAAATAAAATCTTTTAAAAAAATGATTTTGGGGACCCCTCTCCATTCCCAGTGGCTCAGGCCCAGCTAATAATGCCGGGTAAGAAACCTCACGGGGACCCGAGACAATTCACTCCTCTGCTTACGCAAACTCCAGCTTCTTTAGGTCCCGGACAGCAGGGAGCTCTCCAGCTGTGTCTTCCGAGGAATTCCTTGTCCTAGAGAGAAGGGGCAATGTTAGTGGGGAGCAGGCTCTTCGCCTATCCCTGAGCCCCTACGTGAGTGATTCAGGATGCCTGCCTCAAATTCCCGGGGAGGCCTGCCTTCCTTGGAGGCTATTATTGTCCCCCGTTAAAAAGAAATAGAACAGGACGTTACGAAGGCGTACTTACAGGTTTCATGGAAAGCAGATGCTTCCCAAACCCGGCCCAGGCAGCACACAATAGGTGCTTAAACAGTGGATGAGGACAGAATAAGAAACAGTTGTTCTATAGTCAAGTTTCTCTGCCCTCTGAGTCAAGTTAGCGCTCTGCCATCGATCACATGGGGACAGTACTCGTCCTGCCTACCCTGAAAGGTGGCCATCGGTGACACTTCTGTTACTAGATGCAGAAAGCACCTCCTCGACCCTCAGCAGGGAGTCTCTGTCTGGCTCTAGCTGAGGACAAATTGGGTTCATGATGGCAGGTTTTGAAGGGCACAAGGTGATGGGTCCTGGAGGCTCTGCCCTGGGGGGTGCCTGCTGCAGGAGATTCTGGGCGGCCTGGGGGAGGGCACGGGATCTCTCCAAGGAGAGGAGAAGTACCAATGGTGAACTTTAATGCTGGGTCCTGCCTGTCCTCAACCTGCACGGTCTGAGCCACCTCTCACGCCCTCTCCTCCTCACCTCTGGATCTGCACGAGGTTGCCGAGGTCTTCCACATCCTTCGGGGACTTGGCCTTGAAAGGCTCGATGGTGAATTTCTCCTCCACCGCCCGGAGCAGCTTGGTCTCCCCACGCTGCTGTAGAGACTCCCACAGCCCCACCATGTCACTCAGCGAAGCCCTGCGGAGGAAGGGCCTCAGACCCAGGCACAAGAGCCGGGCTAGACCATAATGGAGGGGCAGCTCCATGAAGGAACCTCCTACCTAGTCAGACACTTTCTGTCCTCAGCTTCATCCCTACTTCCTCCAGGAAGCCTTCCATGACCACTCCAGTTCCTAATGATCGCTCCCTTTTCTCAGCCCCCCCAGTGGTTTGGTTTCCCTTTTTGCTTTGGCTACCAGGAAGCTCAGCGGTAAATTCTTGGTTGAACCACTACAATGGTATAGGACTTTATAGCTTGGGTAAAGTATATTTGGGGGGAAGGTGGGAGAAATTTTCTGCAGATTAGGCTAAAGTGATCAAACAGATCACAGAAGGATTTAAATGAGCCAAGTTAAGGAATCAAAGGGGTAGAATATGATCAGATGCAAGTTCTAGGAAGACTGCTCTGACGGTTGACTATGAAGTAGAATGGAAAAGGGAGATGGGAGGTGGGGAGCTTGAGGGGAGGTTGTGGCTTTAACCATGACAAAACAGTGGCTTGATTAGGGGATGGAGAGAAGAATATGAATTTGAGCCCAGATCAGCCTTAGATCCTAAATGTGGCCCAGTGCCTCGCACCTGTCAGGCCTTCAAATATTGGTTGAAGGGGCGCCTGGGTGGCTCGGTAGGTTAAGCGCTGGACTCTTGGTTTGGGCTCAGGTCATGATCTCAGGGTCATGAGATCGAGCCCCATGTCTGGCTCTGCTCAGCGTGGAGTCTGCTTGAGATTCTTTCCCTCTCCCTCCCCCTCTACCCCTCCTCCCCCACCTCTCTAAAATAGGAAAAAAATTTAATTAATTTAATTTTAAAAACCCCACAAATATTGGTTGAAGACGCTGCCCTTCACTGGCTGTGTGACCTTGGGCAAGCCGCTATCCCTCTCTGAGCCTGGACGTCCTCATCTTAAAAAGGAAGGAATCACTTCCGCCCCCCTCTGGCTGCCATGCATACTAAACGAGACCCCACCGCGGTGCTCAGCACCGGGCACAGCGCCAAGACCACGGCGGAAGCCCTCTGCCCTGTCCCCTGCCCCCACCTGAAATGGGTGACGCAGCTGAGTCCCACGAGGCTCCCCAGCCCAGCGGGGTCAATGCCAGTGCTGCGGAGGTCCAGGGAGAAGTCTTGGCCGGCCGCTGCCAAGGCACTGCACAGCATGTAGGTGTTGGGGGGTGTGAGCCGGGTGCCCAGGAAGGAGAGGCGGGCCGGAAGCCCCTGCACCACGTGCTGCCAGATCGCAGCGTCCGCGGCCTCGTGTGCACAGTGCAGCAATTCCAGCAGCCGCCCGGCTGGGAGCATCCCTGGCTGCAGGCGCTTCAGGTACCTGCTGAGCACCTTCTGCTTCCTGGCCCCCACGGCGGCCGCAGCTGGCCCTGCCAGGGCTCCGAGGCAGTCGGCGTGAGGCTGGAAAAGCAGGCCAGCCAGGAAGCGCGGCACGCCCTCCAGCCAGTTGTCATAGGGCCTCTTCTTCCTCGGGGTCAACGCCAAGTACTGCGGCAGCTCCTTGTCCTTGATTTCAGTGCTCAGGGCCAGCCACACAGCCCCCAGGAAGCACTGCAGGAGGAAGCTGGAGAAGGCCAGCTCCACGTCCGGGGCGCCCGGGACGGGCTGCACCAGGCCTTTGGCCACGGCCCAGGCCCTCACAGCGGCCGATGGGAACTGGCTGTCCTGCAGGGTGCCCCGGTGTCTGCGGCCCAGCTCCCAGGCCAGCCTGGCCAGTCCTGCCAGGGCCTCCGGGGGGCTGTCGCGGGCTGCGGGGCCCAGCAGGCCCACGTAGAGTCCCGTGAGCGTGGAGGGCAGCTCAGCCTTGTCACCCAGCTCTAGGAGGGCCTCGGAGAGCCGGCACACGGCCCGGCACACGGTGGGGCTGTGGCTGAGGCTGAGCAGGAACGGCTGGCCCCGGAGGAGGGCCAGGGCTCGCTCCTGGCGCGCAGTCGCCCCAGTGCGCTCCAAGTAGCGCGTCACGTAGGTCTCGGCCTGCTCGGCTGAGAAGCCAGCCACCTCGAACAGGACATCGGCCTTGCTCAGGCTCTGGGCCAGGCGGCCCCAGGGCCGGGCCGTGAGCAGCAGGGTGCAGCCTCGAAGCAGCTTCCGCTGGAAGAGTCCGGCCAGCAGCCCACGGAGGGAGTGGGGCTCTGTGGACACGGGTCCGCACGTGCTGTGCAGGAGGCCGTCTTGGGCTTCAAGCCCCTCGAAGGCGTCCAGGATGAGCAGAACCCGGTCGGGCCGCCTCAAGATGTGTCTGAAGACCTCCTCGTCCACGGGCCGTGGCTGGGGGCCCAGGCAGAAGAGCAGATCCTGCAGGCGGTAAGTGTCCCCTTTGGCGCGGTCCAAACAGTGGCAGGGGAAGTAGAAGACGAAGTCATACTGGGGCAACTGGCCGCAGGCCCAGGCCCGGCTCACTTCCCGGGCCCAACAGCTCTTCCCCTGTCCTGCTTTGCCCAGCACGGCGATCACCTGCGTCTCCCACGGCCGCCGGCAGTCCCCGGCAGCCCCCAGCACCTCGGCCAGACCCCCACGGGCCAACTGCCTCTCTGCCCAGTCCGGGGTGGCCAGCTCCCTCTCCTGGTTTTTGCCACTGCTCCTTTCCAGCCGTGCCTTCACCAGCTCCACCTCCACCAGGATGCCTTCCGGGCCGGCGAGCTCAGCCTGGTACTTGTCCCGTAGGGAGCTGCAGAACTGCTCTACACTCTCTGCAAAGGCCCAAGGGTGAGTGGGTGGGTGGGTGGGTGTGTGTTTGCACGCGCGTGTGCTGGGCGGGGAGGGTGCTAGCGCCACCACGAGGCCAGCCCGACCACCAGCTGCGCCAGTCAGTCCCCACCCACTGCCTTCTTTATTACTGCCTCGCTCAGTTACGCAGACATTCATTCATTCACTCATTCACTCTCACACCCGTCATTCACCTGTCTTCTCCCTTGTTTATCTATCCGCCCCTTCATTTACTCACTAACCCCCTTCTGCTTTTGCTCCCTCACTATAGGAAGGCCATGGGGTGGGGGGCAGTGTTAAGGTTTAAGAGAGTGGAATCCATGTATCTAGTTAAAATCCCAGCTCCACCGCTAATTACTGTGATCTTGAGCATGTTATAGACTCTGCTACGTCTCCGGGGATGCCCCAGGAGTCCTTCATCTGCAAAAGGGGGATAACATTAGGGCTGTTTGCGACATGCATGATTTAATATATCTGCTTAGAAAAGCACGCGGAACGGAGTAAGACTTAGGAGCTCAGTCATCCTCTCATCATCTCACCTCCCATCGCCCCTGTGCCCAGAGTCAGCCCCCTCCTTCATCCATCTCTCCCCTCATTCATTCCCTTGGGCTGGAAAACAAGGTGCCAACACCTGGTGTGGGCTTACGAGGGCAGGACCTCAGCACATGTGACTTGCTCATAGAATCAAGTGAGCAAGTGAACAGATGCATGAGCAAGACCACCAACAGAGAAGGGCTGAGTATGTGTTGAGTGACTGAGTGAAATAGAAGCAGACCCGGGCTTCCACCTCCTGCCCCAGGGCACAGAGAGTCCGCCACCACTTACCAGGCCATTTCAGAGGCTTGCTGGAGACCTCGTGAGCTGCCCGGCTTTGGGTAGGGGACATCTGGTCCTCTGGAGATGAAGAAGTTCAGGTGAGGGGCCTGCCTGGGGACCTTCCTGCCTCGGGGACATTCAGTCCTCCAAGGCTCCCAAAGGCAGAACCAACGGGGGTGGGGGGCGGCTGGGTCTTCCCCGAGGCAACAGTCATAAGGTGGTGACCTGAGGCTGTATCCTACTCAAAGAGGCTTTTAACTTGACCAGCTGTGCTTTATTATTATTTTTTTAAGATGTATTTATTTATTTGACAGAGAGAGACACAGTGAGAGAAGGAACACAAGCAGGGGGAGTGGGAGAGGGAGAAGCAGGCTTCCCGCTGAGCAGGGAGCCTGATGCGGGGCTTGATCCCAGGACCCCGGGATCATGACCTGAGCTGAAGGGAGATGCTTAACGACTGAGCCACCCAGGCACCCCTAACTGGGCCAGCTATGCTTTAAAAATTTTCACCAATGTTTTAAAAATCACAGTATCTATGTAAAAACCGAGATTTGTAGATTCTGCTGACAAATCAGAAGATCTGGCCACACTGGGTCTGGTTTCGTGCTGGGTGGCAAGTAGCTGAAGGCCAGTGGTCCGGTTTAGGTGGAACACGTGTTTTTTTATGCCTTCCACTCCCTGGAGACCCCCCCTACCTTGTTTTACCCTTAAACGCAGCCTGCCTGTCCCTGTGGGTGGCCTGGTCTGTGGACCTGATTGAGACGATTCTTCCCCCAGGGCCTCCGTCCTGCTTCCCGTAACTCTCACCAGCCCCTGAGGGTCCTTACCTGTCATATTTGCACGGGAGGTCAAGGCTGGTTCTGGCATTCCAGGAAGGTCAGCTGCAGACGGGGCAAAGGGGCTGGTGGAGCCGGGCCGATCTGGGGACTTGGGGAGGCTCTGCACAGCCGGGCCACTGGAAGGAAGCACTTGGCTGGCCTGGGGCATCTCGCCTATATTGGGACAATGGGAAGGGTTAGAACAACCAGGTATCCACCCAGGACCCCACTTGGGTCACCCCCACCCCATCCCAAAGGAGGCTGTGTGGCTTGGGAAGTCTGGGGAGGAGACTGGGGAACTTCCAGAGGAAGACATTTCAGGACAGGACTGAGGAAAGAACTCTGGAGTTACCCCTAGCTCACCGAGACTTGGTTTCCCCACCTGTGAAATGGGCACAGTCAGCTCACAGAGAGCTTAGGGCAAGTGCTACTATAACATTCTTCCTGCTATACGGTCAGTGCTCATTTGCCTGGATGTCAGGTCAGGGATGCTCCCTTCCTTCTGGACCACCAGCACATTATACGAAAAACTGGCATACAACATTTAAAGGATGCTCTTAGATTGGTGGAAGTCTCCCCACCTGACTTCATCCTCTCTCCCATCCCTGAGAGCCCAAAGGAGACTTGCCCTGGGCAATTCACAACTCCTCAGTGTGGGAGGTCAGCAGGGACCATCCTGCCGATCAGGAAATAAGGCAATTCCAAAAAAGCCACGCAAGGATGCACACCAAAACAGTTCACCACTCTATACTAAGAGTGCAAAAGAGCCTCATTAACTCTTGTAAGCATCTCATTTTGTTTGGCTTGTGGATGAGCATGAATCGATGGGATTTTTAAATATAATAAAGTTTAATACAAAGGAAAAAAGGCAAAACTAAGGTTTGGTGGGGAAAAGTGATACATAGAAAGTACAGCCCCTGGGTGGGTGGGTCACTCACCCCGACCACCTTGGGGAGCTCTGCCCTTATGCTTTGATATTTGGGAAAGGGGGTCAGAGAAGGGTGTTCTGGGGACGGAGGATCATAAGAAGGTGCCAAATGCCTGGGGTTGGCGGAGGACAGGATCAGGGAGTAGTCAGGTAGCCGCGAGAAGGGATGGGGGGCAGGCTTTGAACACTCACCTTGATAAATGACCATACCAGACACCCCCGTCCCAGCCCCTGAGATTTGCCAGAGCCCCTGGGGCAGAGAGGGGAGGCCAGGGATGATCTGGATGCGTCCAGCAGGAAGACTCAGGCAGCTCAGCAAGGAACTGGAAGGGGGCACTGGGGAGACAAAGGCAGTGAGGTGGGATCCTCCAGGGCAGCAATGTTCGTAATCCTGTTCTCTGATTATCCGATTAAGATCCGACTCCCTTTCTAAAGGGCAGGCTCCTCTGTCCCCCCAGAGCAGCAGCTGTGTCTGTCTTGCCCGTGGTGGTGTCCCCAGCACCCGGCAGAGTGGCGGGCACAGACAAGGTGCTCAGTGCATAACTGATGAATGAAGAGAGCTGATGAGCAAATGCCCTAATGGGTGGGGACTCCCTGCATTATCTCCCAGGGATGTTTCCTTCCAAGGCACATTCTCTGGCACAGGCTGAGCTGATGGGGACCCTGAGGATGGGACTAACTGGGATGGAAGTGGGTGACACCAAGGGGGGGTTCCTGTCCCTGGTGGGCCCTACCATGGCCACTCTTCAGGCGCCCCCAGGGAAGGGGGGGTGGGAAGCCTACCCTCTCCAAGTCCCTAACGTACCAGGCATTAGGACGGTCTCCTCCAGCCGGATCTGGCTGGATGCTGGCTCCTTGTTGAACACAGCAGGTGGTGACAGGCAGGGCAGAGCTGCAGAGTCACTCACTGACCCGACCAGGAACGTGCCAGTCACCATGGGCACAGCGAGGGGCTCAGCTGTGAGCAAGACGACCATGTTAGATCCAGGGGACCACGGATGCGATCTGAATGGGTGCCTGGCGGGGCCCTTCTAGGGAGGATGGCAGAAGCACAGTAGACCTCTCTCCGGGTGGTTGGAGGGAGCTCCCATCCTCTTCTCAGCCCTGGGTGAAGCTGCTTTGTCTTCCTCACTCTGTGCCACTCAGGGGCTGGTCTCCCCCACTTTGCAATAACAATAGGTGGGATGAGAGGGCAGGTGGAGGGAGAGGAGGCAGCCTCTGGTGGGAGGAGACGGTGAGCCTGGGGAAGAGGCTCGCTGAGGCATGGGGCTCTCGGGAGGCCAGAGGGCACTGGGTGACCAGCTGACCCTAGGTGACTCTGTACTCCAAAAGGAGAAGTGTGGTCTGGAGGGGCAGTGGAGTAAGGTGGGAGGTGGGGTCCCGGCTCTGACTCAGAATTAAGAAGGGGTGTTGGGGGAGAGGCTTTGTAGGAGAAGTTGAATCTCCCAGCAGCCTTCAAACTGCAGAGCAGGGGGCTATGGAACCGTGATCTTGGTTTGAATCCCAACTCTGCCTCTCACTAGCTGTGTGATCTCGGACAAGTGACTTCACCTCTCTGAGCCCTGGCTTCCCTGCCTCACAGTCTCCCCGGGTGCACCCCACCCTGCTCACCCAGCTTCCTGTGCTTCAAGTCCACGGGCAGCTCCTCTGGGAAGGCTGCAGAGAAAACATCATGGTCAGCCGCCCCAAGGAAGTTGTGGTCCCAGCCACGAGGGGCCCATGAACCCCAGCAGCCCACATGGCCTTGCCTTAAATGGCTGGAAAGTGGCCTTGCAGCTCTCAGTCCCTCCCCTTCCTCTGACCCTTCCTGCCCTGCTTGTCCGCTTGCGCCCAAACCCCACCTTGAAGACCCAGGGCAGCGAGGGACTGGAAGAGGCCGAAGCGCAAAGGGGACACAAGACGAGTTTGAGTTTAGAAAAATAAAAATGAAAACAACAACAACCTGCTTAGGGTCCCTCCCTAGCCTTGTGTCTTTGCAACAGAGCCTTTCTGAACCTTTGATCGCTCATCCGTGAAATAGAGGCGGGGTTTCCTACTTTGCAGGAGTACATGGAAAATCGGTGAGCTAGGGACCAAGTGCCAGCACAGTGACGGAGGAAAACCCTATGTGTCCCTGAGCAAGGGGCTGGCGAAACAAATCACAGTTCACCCACCCAGTGAATTTCCACACAGCCCTAAAAAAGAACAAGAATGCTAACGGACGTATGGGGAAGTGTACTGGTGTCTGCAATTTACTTTGAAATGTTCCCAAAATAAAACGAATGGATGAGTGGGTGGAGAGAGGGATGGACAGATGGAGAGAGATGTGTTAAGGCAAATACAGCCAAACATCAACTGGAGACTGTTAGCGCTACATGGTTGTTTGCAGTACGATTCTTTCACCTTTATTCTATGTTGAAAAGTTTCATAGTAAAATGCTGGGGAAAATATTTATCAAATAAAACAAACAAACAAAAAAAGCAAGCCAGCAAGAGGAATTCCCTGGAGGGAACCGGCAACATAGGCTGTTTTCAGGGAGGGAAACTGAGGGTCTGGGGGACAGGGGTGGGAGGGAGATTTTTTTGTGTTCACTGAATATCTTTGCACCTTTTGAATTTTTATAGCATGCACCTGCTTCACCTGTTGACAAATGAAGAAATAGGTACAAGTCCGACACATGGTCTGGAGCATAGGAAGCTCTCACTCGACTGTTGAGCTCATTTTACAGATATGTTCATTCAGTGGACATTTACTGAGGCGCTACAGCACGCCCTGTGTTAGAACTTAGTTAATGAGTCCGGAAGACAAGATTGCTGTCCTCACAGTGGGGAACTAGTCAAAAAGCAATAAAAAAAAAAAAAAAAAAAAAAAGTCCAGATGGTGGCAAGCACTAAGGGGCTAGGAGAGACACAAACAAGGTGAAAACCAGCGAGGTGATCCATGTGGAAGGGTGGTCAGGGAAGGCCTTCCGGAGGAGGTGACATGTTAGCCAAGACCTCAAGGATTCAAAGGAGCCTGCAATGGGAAGAACTGGGAAAAGGGCATTCCAGATAGAACTGCAAATGCAAGAGCCCCGAGGCTGGAGGCTGGGCAGGGTACGTGAGTTCTAGGAATGGTAGGAAGCCAGTGTGGCTGGAATGTCCTGGCCCAGGGCAAGCTTGGAAAGGTGGGAAGGACCAGATCATATAGGCCTTGTGTATATATTTGTAGTCCTTGGAGCTTTAACAGGACAGCAGAATGATCTGATTTGCATTTAAAAGCTCATAGGGACTGCCAGTAAGGACAGATTAAGGAGAAAGGGAGACAGAGTAGGAGGCTCAGAGAGGGACAAGCACTTGCTCAAAGCCACACAACCCATAGATAGCAGACCCAGGACTCAAACCAAGTTCTTGCTGACTCCAGAATCTATGGATAAAGACACGTCCCTCAAACACAGGGGTGACAACTAAGGATGAAAGAGAAGCCAGAGCCCAAATGGCCTTTGGGAAATGGCAATCAAGACAGCCAGGGGCAGGGCGCCTGGGTGGCTCAGTCGTTAAGCGTCTGCCTTCGGCTCAGGTCATGATCCCAGGGTCCTGGGATCGAGTCCCACATCGGGCTCCCTGCTCGGCGGGAGGCCTGCTTCTCCCTCTCCCACTCCCCCTGCTTGTGTTCCTGCTCTCGCTACCTCTCTGTCAAATAAATAAATAAAATCTTTAAAAAAAAAAAAATTAAAAAAAAAAAAAAAAAAAAAAAAAAGACAGCCAGGGGCAGAGACACACCTGGAGAATGGCCATTAGCACCTGGGCTGTCTGCTTCTTCCCTGGGTCACCAGGGAACAGCAGTGAGGGGAGTGGGGGGTAGAATGTCCAAACCCAGGCAGAGCAGACAGGACTTAACAAGGGAAGCCACTGGGAGCCACAGCAGGCTCTGGAGCCAAGGCAGGGCCAGGAGTCGAGCAGGCCGAGGTCAGATCAGAGAGGGGCTTACTCACGTCTTTTCTGACTTTTCTGTCCTGCTTCCTCCAGCACCTCGACACTCTCGCTGATCATTTCTTCCAATCCTATGTGCTCGACTTCGGAAAAAAAAAAAAAAGACACCAACACGTAGTCAGTGGATGCCCAAGGTGAGCCTTCATTGTCCCTATGTTGGGGTGGGATCTGACTGCCCTTCAAAGGGTGGTCATCAGGTATTATGATGCTCCCCAAGGAACAAGGAAGGAAACGCAGGCTGAGCCAAGAATCCCCCAACTTACTGAAAATGTCTTTGCCCAGACCATCCAGTTGGGAGTCCTGAAACACGTACTGGTCCAGTTCCGCTGCCCAGACAAGGAAAAGAACAGTCAGTCCATGAGTTTTCTGAACACCTCTTGTGTGCCTGGTCTTGAAGTAGGTACCAGGGAACTGTGACCCTCCAGCCTTGGCACACACAGGGGTGCTCAATCAGCGTTTGCTGAATGAATGATCAAATTAATGAAGGAACCCTGAACCTTCATGGGCTCTTAATCTAATTGAAGGGATGATATGCATCCATGAAAACTTAACTATCGCTGTCAAGTAGTACAGTGCAGTGTGGTAGAGTTGTCACGGGCTTTAAGTTTAAATCCCAGCTCTAACCCCCATTAACCCTACTAGCTGTGCAAATTTGGACCAACTGCTTAACCTCTCTGGGACTCCACGGCCTCATCTGTGTAATGAGAACAAAAAATGCCTGCAACCCAGGGATGGATGGCGAGGATTAGAGGCTCCACCTCTAAGTTAAAGCATCAAAAATAGTAGCCAGGACACCAAAAGCACTTACTAAATAGTGGTTAATTATATAAAGTGGTACATGACTTGGAGCCCAGGGGAAGACAGCTATCATGGCAAGAGGTCAGGGGAAAGAGTGTATGGTGGCACAGGTCTGTCAGGGAGGGCTCCTGAGGGAAGGGATCCTGGAGCCAGGCCTTGAAAGATGGTCACAGTCAGAGAGATGGGAAGTGGAGGGCTTCGGGCAGTGAGGACAGAGTGAGGAAAGTGTTTGAAAAACTCAGAGACAGGTGTCCGCGGGAAAGTTTCATGCTGGGGAAAAGGTAGGGTTGATTTTATCAGCAATGGAGAGCCATAAAAGGGGAGCAGTGACCATGATGACTATGACGATGGTGATGGTGGTCATGGAGGGGGGCACCTAACTTACTCTTTGCAAATTCCTTTCCTAATCACTTTACACACAGAAACTCATCCAATCCTCAGCCATCCCATGAGGTGGGTGTGATTATTACACCCACTATGCACATATGGAAGCCATTTTCTAGACATATTTCAAGATGCCTCAAATGACTGGATGCTCAGGCCAGAGCCTGGCTTTCTAGAAGCACAGAGAAAGCCCACAGACTTGAGCAACAGATTTGGATGAAGCTTCTGCCTCACCTTGCTTTGGCAGCTTCCACTTCCTGTGTAGATGCCCCCAAGTGAAAAGCCCCTAAATCCTAAGTAATGCTCAAATCCTTCATCACTGCCTCCAGTTGTGAGGAATATGAATGCCCTCAGCACCAAACACTTCTGCTTCCTCAGGTAAGTTCCCAAGAAGGAAAGGAAGTGGGCAGACTTCTCAGTTCTGTAATTTTTGAGACACATAGTTACTACTCTCCATTTTCCACTTTGTGTGCTGCAGGATTAACTGTGCACTGGGGAAAGACTGGCCACATTCACGCTAAGCACAGACCTCCTGAGTGATGTGGTTCTTGGGTTGCCAGGAAAAAGGCCACAAAAAATGGTTGTACAGGTTGTTCACTGCACAAAGGTGCCCAGCAAGAGGACAAATGGGGGCTGCATCCTCCAGAAAAAGGGGCATCTTTTTCTAATTCAACAGAGCCTCTGTATGAGATAGTGGTGAGGAGGGAGCCTTTACCCCACTCCCCTCCAAAAAACAAAAACAAAAACCAACAGCAACACATCTCTCCAAAGAGTTCTGCCCTTATCTGAAAATAGTAGCCCTTTTTAAACCTGCAAATCAGCCTCCCAGCTTAAGCCTTAGAGAACCTCTCCACCCTAGACTCTTTCCTTTTTGTGGTTAAAAATAAGGACTTTGAAATGAGAAAGACCTAGCTTTGAATCTCAGAGCTGCCCATTACTATCTCTAATGCAGCCTTAGGTACACTGTTTTACCTCTCTAAGCCTCGATTTCCTCCTCCATAAAACGGAGATACTAATAGGATCTACTTCCTTTGTTGTTGTAAGGATTCAATGCAATAACACACATACAGTGCTCTAAGCCTCGATGTCCTCCTCCATAAAACGGAGATACTAATAGGATCTACTTCCTTTGTTGTTGTAAGGATTCAATGCAATAACACACATACAGTGATCTGCATGCAACAAGTGCGCCCAAATGGTAGGTATTACAAATACTAGAGTAGTCTGGCTTAGGAGCTAGGGAGGAGACAGGGAGGGGTATATGGTATGGGCTGTGTGGAAGGAAGGAAAGAAGAGCAAGAAATATAAAAAGATATAGAACTGGAGGCAGAGGATACAAAAGTGAGACTTTTTTTGCCTGGTGGTCATTGGCCAAGGGGTCAATCTCCCTTCTTCCCTGGGGTCTCTTTTCTAGCCCTTGCTTTGCATCCCCCTTGCCCTAATTTATGAGGGAGGAGACTGCTGTGGCTTGTGGTGAATGGGTGAGGTTACCAAAAGAGAAAAAGGAACTCTTCCCCTCAACTGGCCCTTTTCTGGGTTAAGAATGCTTCCTCACCGATATTGGCATAAGCCTCCCTGGTCTCTTCATCACCTTCCATGTCCCACAACAGTTTGCTGAACTGTTCGCAGTTGATGGTGTCCATGTCGGGTTCTGGAGGGAAAAGCCCCATGGATGAAGCAGGAAAGGTTTGGGAAGAGGGCTGGTGGGGAAGGAAGGAGGCGGGGCGGGGCTGGGAGAACTCCTCTTTGGAAAGCAAACAACACGGAGGCGTTTGGAGCTGTCCGCGGTGCTGACCAGAGTTCAGCGGCCAGAACGTCGCCCAGTTGCTGACTGTCTCCACCGCAGGCTGAGGGGGGTGAGGAAGGACTTGGGAGGGGCCAGAGGGAGGAGAGCCCACCTGAGCAGAGCTCAATCTCTTCTCTAGCCAGGTCCGTCTGGTCATAGAGGTGGTAGAGCTGCAAGGGATCGGCACTGCTGTTGAGAAGCTCCAGGTACCCGCCTTCTAGAGACCCCAACTCCATGGCGGCACACTGTCCGCTGCCTGGAAGGAAGACACATTTAGTCAGTGCAGGGAGCATAGGAAAGATGTAGAGAATTAACATCTACCATAGCTCCTAGCTGGGTCACCTGGTGAAGGCCAGGGTTTGGGAGAGCCAAAGAAAGTGAGCAGAAGTACTCATTCAGCACCTCTTATACGCTCCGGGCAGTGGAGAGAGCAAGTCATATCTCCTTCCTCCAAGGAACTTATAATCGCTCTGGGAAGATGCCCACCATACAGGGAAGGGAAGTGGGGAAGTGTAGATTCAAGACACCTTACACCTGGGATCCAGGAGACTTGAGGTCCACATCTAGTGCTGCCATGAGTGATAACAGTTGAGATTTGTAGAGCACCTACCTTGTGCCAGACACATGGGCTAGCACATTCCATTCTCACATCAACAATCATATGAGGTAGATACTCTTACTATCCTCAATTTCCACATGAAAACACTGAGGATCAGAGACGTGAGGTGACTTACATAAGGTGACCCAAGTCCAAGTGGAACCCAGATCTGGTTCTGGGCATTCTGACGCAGGGATATGCAATTAAGTCCTATGCTCTATCTACTGCCTTGGGTGACCTCGAGCAAGTCTCTGCTCCTCTCTGTGCCTCAGTTTCCTAATCTGTAAATTGAAGGAGTCGGGGCAGATTCTAAGATTCTTTTTTTTTTTTTTTTAGAGTTTATTTATTTATTTGAGACAGAGAGAATGAGAGAGAGAGAGCACATGAGAGGGGGGAGGGTCAGAGGGAGAAGCAGACTCCCTGCCAAGCAGGGAGCCCGATGCGGAACTCGATCCAGGGACTCCAGGATCATGACCTGAGCCAAAGGCAGTCGCTTAACCAACTGAGCCACCCAGGCACCCCTGATTAAAGACTCTTAATAGGAGTTTGGTGCCCTAGGCACATCCCTTTGAGATTCTAAGATTCTTCATTTGGTGAAGGGCATATCAGATACCTTAGATACCACTTCATTCAATCTTCCAAACACCCTGGACATGTCCACGCAAAAACTTGTGTATGAAATTTCATAGATGCATAATTCATAATAGCCAAAATATGGAAACAACTCAAGTATCTATCAATAAATGAATGAATAAACAAAATGTGATAAATCCATACAATGGAATACTATTCAGCCATAAAAAGAATAAAGTACTGACACAGGCTACAACATGAATGAAACTTGAAAACATGACACTCAGGGAAAGAAGCCAGACACAATGGGCCATAGATGGTATGATTCCATTTATATGGAATGTGCAGAATAGGCAAATCTTTACAGATAAAGTAGATTAGTGGTTGGTTAGGGTTGGGAGAGAGTTGTGGAAAAAACTGGGGAGCAAATGATCACAGAGGTGGGGCTTTTTTTGTGGGGATGTCAAAAATGTTCTTTAGCTAATGTGGGGATGGTTGTACAACTGTGTGAATATACTAAAAAGACCACTGAATGGTGCATTTTAAATGAGTGAATTGTGGGACATCCTGGTGGCTCAGTCGGTTAAGCATCCAGTTCTTGATTTCAGCTCAGGTCATGATCTCAGGGTCCTGGAATCGAGCCCTGTATTGGGCTCCACGCTCAGCAAGGAGTCTGCTTGAGATTCTTTCCCTCTCCCTCTGCCCCTCCCCCACTCTGTCTTTCTAAAAATAAATATTTTTTAAAAAGAAATAAATGGGTGGGGGCGCCTGGGTGGCTCAGATGGTTGGGCATCTGCCTTTGGCTCAGGTCATGATCCCAGGGTCCTGGGATCAAGCCCCACGTCTGGCTCCTGGCTCAGCGGGGAGCCTGCTTTTCCCTCTCCCTCTGCCTCTCCCCCTGCTCATGCTCCCTCTCTCTCTGTACCTCTCTGTCTCAAATGAAAAAGTAAAATCTTAAAAAAAAAAATGGGTGAATTACACACTATGTGAATTACATCCCAATAAAGCTACAAAAGCAAAACAAAAACCGACCCAGGAAGATAGGCATTATTGTTTCCATTTTGCAGATGAGGCCAACTAGTTTCCCTGATAATATGCAGTTCTTGCTGGCTAGAGCCACTCTGAAGGCTCATGCCCGGCTCTAGGTTCCTGCTCTACTCCCTAGTGGGTTCATTTCCCAGACCCCCTGTAACAAAGTTACAAACTGAGCAGCTTAAAACAACAGAGCCTTAGTCGCTCAGGGTTCTGGGGGCCAGAAGTCCAAAATTAAGGTGTTGCCAGAAGCTCTAGGGGACAGTCCTTCCTTGCCTCTTGTAGCTTCTAGAAACTCTCGGCATTCCTTTACTTGTGACTGTGTGGCCGAATCACTGCAATCTCTGCCTCAGTGGTCCCATCATCTCTTCTTCATGTCTCAGATCTTCTGCCCCTCTCTTAAAAGGACACTTGCCTCTGGGTTTAGGGCCCACCTGCATAATCCAAGATGATCTTATTTCAAGGTCCTTAACTTGATTACACCTGCAAAGACGCTTTCTCCAAATAAGGTCACATTCACAGGTTCTAGGGATTTGATGTGGACATATCTTCTGGGGGCCCCCATTCAACCTCCTATACATGAAATGCAGACACTTCCTGGAAGGACTCAGAGTTTCTTGGAAGAGGCAAGAGGAGAGCTGGCCTTGAAGGCCAGAGGACCTGCCAGAGCTTTCTGAGTGCCCCCACTTGGGCCGCAAGAAAGTGGAGGTGAGGGAGAAGGACCGAAGAGGGTAGGGTTGGGAGAACACACACACACACACACACACACACACACACACACACACCTCACCACTGCCTTCCAGCTGCTTCTTTTCATTTGATTCATTAACAACGCTCACTACCTATGGAGGGTCTCTGCACAGACCCCGGATATCACGGAGAATGAACTTTCCAGGCCAGCCTGGGGCCCTGGCTGGGGCTGCCTGTTGATAATGGGTTGGGTGGGGGCCGCAGGAACCCAAACATCACAGACTTGCCTCAAAGGTCCAGCCAGCCGTGACTGGAGGAAGCGGAACTGAAAGATGGGGTCCCCACCCTTTTCTTGTCATGAAGCCAAGCCTGGGGGGCGGAGGAGAAGAATTCCACCCCTCCCAGTACAGTGGCTTGAGACCAGAGAAGAAATCTGTTTTCTCCAGAGAGGTAAGAAAAGACCTCCCCCACCCACTCAAATCTTGCCTGGTGCCTTCCTCCCCTTTTCAGTCTGGGGTATTTATGGACAGCTTATATTGTAGCAATCCACCTCTTTTTCCAGGCAGCCAGATCTGGTGACAACAGCTCTGGATTGAGCCTAACCATTTCACCAATGAGTCAGGTGACTTTGGTCAAGTTCCCCAAACTGTTTTTTCACAGGGTAACAGGTCTGCCAGTGGCCTTCAAGTCCAACCTCCTTCACTCTACAGAGCAGATGAGACCCTGAGAAGGGACGCGACTTGCTCAAGGCCCCATAGCCTGTCCCTGGCCAAGCCTGCACCTGATCCCTCCCCAGCACAAGACTCTCAGTCCAGTGCTCTTTCCTGCCGATCAAAATGTTTCCATTCAATGAACAATCCCCATCATATCTAGGCCCAGGAATAGGGAGGGACCAGGTCCTATCGCAGAAGGGTGATGGCAGGAGGTGCCATGGAGAGGAGCTTGAAGAAGTATAACCCAGCCCCACTACTGACGGGCTCAGCTTCAAACTTTGGACAACATTGCCAAATGCGATCAGACCCCAGAGAAACACACTGACGGAAGAGAAAAAAGCCAACTTGCGTGAGCTTGGGAGTCAAATTGCCTGCCTCTGAAATCATTCCTACCTACCAACTCACCACAACCTGGGCAAGTTCATTTTATCAAGCTCCTGGAGCCTCAGTTTCCTGATCTGTAAAATGGGAATAATAACCGGTAACTCATTAGGATCCAGTGAGTTAATTCTCATAAAGCTCTCAGAAAGGTGACTGGCCCTTAGTAAGCATTTAGTGAATGGTGGCTTAGAATGGCATCCAGCACATACATGGTGAGCAAATGTGGGAGATGACCATCATCAACACTATCATTATTTATGATTATTAATTTGCTTCTAACCTCTGTGGAGTTGACAAAGGGGCCCTTCCTCTTTCATTCCTCCATAAGTCACAACACTGTGAAGCCAAGCTTTCTGTTCTTTTACTTAAGGAGATCCCACAGACCCCATAGGAACAAGAAAGTCCCACAGCCAGCAGTGCAGCCTGGGAGGTCTGCTCATGTCCCCCATCGCTACCACTGAGGAGTGCCTGGGAAAAAAGTCATCCATGGGCCCAAGTTCTGTGTCATTGGCTAAACCCAGATAAGAAGACATTTACTCTTGGGGTGCCTGGGTGGCTCAGTCAGTTAAGTGTCTGGCTCTTGATTTCAGCTCAGGTCATGATCTCAGGGTCGTGAGATTGAGCCCCACATTGGGCTCCATGCTGAGCATGGAGCCTGCTTAAGATTCTTTCTCTCACTCCCCCTCTGCTCCCAACCCCTCCACTCATGTGCTCTCAAAGAAAGAAGAAGAAGAAGAAGAAGAAGAAGAAGAAGAAGAAGAAGACATCCAAGCTCAGATATCCCCAATATATACCTCCACGCCTTCCTTCCAGCTACCCCAAGATGAACCCTGTGCCTTATGCACTTGTCTTGAGTATACAGGGATTTCCAGCTCATAATGGGCTTCTGCCTCCACCCCACCCCCTCATTTGAGCTCCCAAAGAGCTCTAGGGAGAAGGCAGGATTTAATGCCCATTTGATAGATGAGGATAGTCAAACACTTCAGTGAAATGGCTTGTCCAAGGTCACCTGGTTGGAGAGTTTGCATCTGAATCCTGGCTAGGAGGCATTAAGCAAGTGACTTCACCTCTCTATCAGTTTTCCCACTACTAGATCAGGATATTGACACTTCCCTTGTGGGACCATTGAAAGGCCAAGAGAAGCTCTTGGAGGCATACGGAGGCCCACAGTTAAAGGAATCCCATGATGTTGGGATGCTGCAGAGCTGGGGCTCAGTTCTGGAGTCTAGTCTCCTGGTCTCGATCTCCCAAAGCCACAGTGTCTCCCATTCATGCCCACATCGACTTATATCTTGGCTTGGGACCAGCGTTCCCACAACCAGTTTCCTTATGTCTCTCTCTAGATGTTTAGGAAGTGCTTCAAAGGCTCCTGATTGGACTCTTTCCCCCACATGCCACTCTAGAGGGGACTGGGGACAGAGATGGCTCAAATCACCCCACTGCAGAGGACAGAGTGCCCTTCAGCTGCCCCAGCACAGGCCAAATCACACAGGCCAGGAGTCCTGTGAGGGAAGGAGCCCTGTCTGTCTAGCTCACCTATCCCCAGACTCCAGCATGCTCTTGCACATAGCAGGCTCTCTCCACCCATAAAAGTGATGCATAACTAGAATTCACAGGTGCCTGCTGAGCGCCAGGCACCAAATGACATGATGTGTAGACCTTATTCCAGTCTAACACACACATTTGTGATTGGTCTTCCCATTTCTCAGATAAAGAAACAGGCTGAGAGAAAACTGGTAGGATCTGAGCCAGATGCCTGGCTGCAAAACCATGGTTTCTTGCCCTTGCCTGGTGACAGGAGGCATGGGTGACAAAACGATTTCTCCTTTTGAGGAGCTGTCTGGGGCACCACAGAGAAGTGGTCTGTGTCTTTTTGGTAAACGAGTGGTATTTTTAGAAGGTCCTCTTTGAATCCGCCCTTCCCCCTGGGCTACCACCTTCCACATCCAACTTGAGAAAAAGTTCCTAATCTCTTGGCCACCAAAAGTCCCTTTGGGGGGGGTTCATTTCCGTTCCCACTTTGTACTACACCACAGGTTTTGAAAGACCGTAGGCACCAAGATGGTTCCTGGAATAAATTCATTTCTCTCTCCCCTGAGGGAAATCAAGTATTACCACACTGTTCAAACTCTTCCTGAGGTAACCTGACAGCCGATGTCTGCTGACATAACGGTCCTTCCCTACTGGGAGAGTCTGTCGTGTTGAGGGCTGTGCTGGGTACTCTAGATGCATAACCTTGTTTCCATTGTCACAGCAACTCTGGGAAATTGGTATTATTATATCCATTTTATGGATGAGGACAATGAGGCTAGGCTCAGTTTAACAGGTGCTTTCTTCCCAGAAAAGGGAGTATATCCTTGAGGGTCTCAAGCGGCACTGGGAGGGAGAAGGGGGCACCTTTGCTACCCCTGAACTCTTCAGCTCTGCTCTGCACTGTGATAAAAGAGCACAAAAAAATATTTCCCTGCATGTTGACTCTAATTCTCCTCCTGAGGAAGAAATGAAGATCTTTGAACTGTGTGTCCTAGAGAATGGTGTTGCGTTCCAGCTCTGCTTTTACTCTTGAGTACCCTCTGAGCCTTAGTTTCACCAAATAGGGTGGACCCAACTCAGCTGAGGTATTGTGGGATTCTAGATTCCTCACTGCTTGTCAGCCTTGCCCCCCTCCATTCCCCCAAGGGCCCTCCCAACACCGCCTTGCTCCCCAACCTCTTGACAAGCTGCTTCTGGGGGTCAGATGGTGGCAGGAAACCAGGAGCCCAGGGCTACCTTATCTTCCACAGCCAGCCCCCAGTCAGTATCTCTGTGGGGCTAATCGATCAAACAAGTTTCCTCTTCTCTTGCATCTTTGTCCTCCAGATAAATTCTAAAAGACATACTGCACTGGTTTTCATCCAAATCTATAAAACAATGATTTACTGAGCATCTCCTACCAAAAAAAAAAAAAAAAAAAAAGCACTGGGCTCAGTTCTCCAGGGGCCCTAAAGAGGTTTAAAACACAGTCCCTGCCAAGAAGCTTGCAATGTAGACTCAGATAATATTTTAAGAGGGAGACAAATCATGATGATAATAATACAGTGGTTAAGAGTGCGTGCTCTGGGTTCAAATCCCAGTTCCGCGCTAACTGCATGACCTCACATAAGTTCCTCGGCCTCTCCCAGTTGTGAAACCTACTGTATTTGGTTGGCAGAGCATCTAACTCATTATGTTGCTGTGACTTGCCTAAAGTGACATTTCCAGAGGGCCGCCTGAGTGGCTCAGTCAGTTAAGCGTCTGCCTTGGGCTCAGATCGTGATCCCGGGGTCCTGGGATCGAGCCCCACATTGGGCTCCCTGCTTGGCGGAGAGCCTGCTTCTCCCTCTGCCTGCCACTCTGCCTATCTGTGCTGTCTCTCTATCTCTCTGTCAAATAAATAAATAAACAATCTTAAAAAAAATAAATAAAGTGACATTTCCAGAGAGTGCTACGATGATATAAGTTTCCAAATAAGAACAGCGAGGTGCCACCTGATACTGCACCACTGGTCAAAGTTAGAAAGCTAGGAAATGCCAAAGGTTGGAAGATGTGGGCTGGTGCAGCCACCCCAGCGAACAACCCGGCACCTGTTCGAATACCAAAGGATGCAGAGATCTGACAACCTCACAATTCCAGGTTGGGTATGTATCTCCTAAAGAAACACTCCCACAGCTGCACAGGGACACCATCAGACGACGCACTGGACTCTTTGTGGTGACAGCAGGGGGATGCCATCCAGGTGTCCGTGGCTGAGAGTGGGGCAGTCAAAAGTAGCCATTGTGATCCATGGAGGAGGATGCCGTGTTAGAAGCGACAGGCCAAATGCACACCCAGCCACATAGTGCAGAGTGAAAAGTCAGAAACAGAATGAGCCCTGAGAGCCCAAAGCTAGATGTGCAGAGTGACATCAAGGCGCATGAAAACGCAGCAGAGAGGTTCCAAGAACACACGCAAACACAGGGACCCACCTTGAATGCATTAGAAGGCAAATCTCAGAGCACGTGGCGCTGCTTAAAGGGGTCGGAGGGCCCACAACCTTCCCTCCCCAAAAGGCGCTGCAGAGTATGGTTAAAACACAACTCCAGAGGAGCGTTTAGACCTTGGCCTCCAGATACTCTGACTTGACAATTTTAACTGGTGTGATGTATTACATGTAGCATCCTGCTACAACACGGACGAACCCCCTCAAGGGGCTGAGGTTGGGGTGCCCATCCACCAGCTGCTGGAGGGCAAGGGGCTCACAGCTCACAGTTCTGGGCATAGCTCCAAGTCACACCCCTTCTCCAAGGGGACCCCATATCTGATGACTGGTCCCTGTGGGGTGCAAAGGTCCGGTCTGGTTTCTTAATTTGCAGTAACCCTAAAGGCTGTCCCAGCTTCAGCCTGCTCTGTGGGGCCTCCGGGTGGGGGTGGCTGAAACCCCTGTTGAGACTTATGGCTGGCAGCCCAATCCTCCCTCCGCCCAATCATGCCTCTTCCCTCTCCCTGCGGTGTCCCCCACCTCACCTCTCCCCAATAAATCTCCCACGTGCAAATCTTCAACTCCGAGTCTGCTTCCTAGGAACCTCACCAAAGACTAGCTCATTCTGTTTTTCCACCAGGGGGCCTGGCAACCACACAGAACCCCGCAAAAGTCCCCCCTCCCCAGAAACCACCTCTGAAGAGCTGGGGCAAACCACCTATCTAGTCTGGACCCCCACTGAGGACATTCACCTCATCGCGACTTAGGATTCGAATGATACCACCTCAACTGGTGCGTGTGCCCACAGACGGCCAGTGAGGGGGCGTCTGGGGGTGAGGGGCCCGGTGGACAGGATGAGAAGGCAGGAGACCAGCAGTAAGAGCTGCAGCTGGGGGAGGAGGTGGGCTCCGTGTTTGTCCAGAGCACCCGTCCCCTTCCGGCCAGCCTGGCCTCTCCCACTCCAGGTGGCCCTCACTCTGCATGCCCCAACATTCCGAGCTCCAATCAGAGTGACCTGGAAAGGAGTCCAACAGGTTCCCCTCAACCCCTGCCCCCTCCCCGGAAGACAACCTGAGCCAGGTACTGGGATGGGGGAGGAATGAGCACCCTGTGGCCAAGCCAGGCCCTCGGCTCCAGTCTTGATCCCCAGCTTGACCTAATGGGGTGCCTAAGCCAGCTCCAGGCCCTCTGCTGGGTGCTGGAGCCTCTGAGCCATGAATCATGGGCCAGCCCTGCCTGCTAGCGTCTGACGGCAGAGACGAGCCATTGGCAGGCTTGGCTGTGAATCAAAACTGCCTGAAAAGGGCGCTAAACACACAGCAGCCCGGGCCGACTCCCAGAGATTCTGTATTTTTAAACGAGCACCCCCTTGTGCCCCCTCACACACACACCTGCCTTGTAGGGAATTAAAATGGGTTTTATTTTCAAGGCAGCCTGACTTTCCACTTGCCAAGAAAACACTGCCCCCCCCCCTCGCTGGGGTGACTTTTCTTGAACTCTGGGAGGTCTGCAATTCTCCTTCTCCCAAGTGACCCTTCCAGGCTCTCCATTTCTGCCACCTTTCCACTTCTCCCCAGCTGAAAATCCTAGAACCAGAGTGAACACCGTCCTCAATTCTTCTCCTTCTCCTTCCAGGAGTCCCTGTCGACTGCCATGCCCTTGATGGAGGAGCCCCCAACCCCACACTCTTGATTGTTTACAATTGCTACCGGGTCTTTTCCCCAAACCAGTCTCCCAAACTTCAGGTGTTCATCAGCCCCCTTTACAATTTTTGGGTCAGATCTGCATACCACCTGTTCTATAATTTACCTTTGTATTTTCCTTGAATTAACTTTTTTTTTCTTAAAGATTTTATTTCTTTATTTGTCAGAGAGAGAGAGAGCACATGCAGGGGGAGCAGCAGAGGGAGAAACAGACACCCAGCTGAGCAGGGAGCCCAACTTGGGGCTCGATCCCAGGACCCTGGATCATGACCCGAGCCGAAGGCAGACGCTTAAATGGCTGAGCCACCCAGGCGTCCCTTGAATTAACTTTTTAAAGAAACAAATATATTTATGTTAAAAGAAAACCTTCCAGAATTGAAAGCAGGCAGTCAAAAGCATACTGGTACACGGATGTTCATAGCACACTCTTTGTAACAGACAAAAGATGGAAACAACTCAAGTGTCCATCAACAGAAGAATGGATAAACACAGCAGGGCCTATCATACACTGGAATATTACTGAGCCATGATAAGGAAACACGGACGCCTGCTACAACACAGATGGGCCTTAAAAACATCATGCTCAATGAAAGAAGCCAGTCACAAAAAGACAAATACTATAGAATTCCACTTACACAAGGCAACTAGAGTGGTCAACTCCATAGACACAGAAAATCAAAGGGTGGCGGCCGGGGGAGGGGGCCCGAATGGGGAGTTCACATGTCATGGAGCCAGAGTTTCAGTTTGGGGCGATGAAAAAGTTCTGGAGACAGATGGTGGGATGGTTGTATAATAGCAGGAATGTATTTATTACAGCTCAATCATATACTTAAAATGGGTACCTTGGTAAATTTTATATTATCATTAAAAAAAAAAAAGGAAACTTTCTATCACTCCCTCCCATCGGGGGGGAAAAAACCCAGCATCACCCACCACTAAAAACAAAACAATGTTATTACAATCAGGTCAGCTGCCCTACTCTGCTAAAAAGAAACATCACTCAGTATGAGTGTTGCCAAAGATGTCTACACACAAAAATGGGGAAGGCGGCTCAAGAACGAATCAGAAAAGTAGGGATCTCCTACCCGGTATCAATGAACGCGTCTTTGAGAACTGTCTGTGGACCACCCATCAGGTATGTGTCAAAGTCTAGAAGCCTCCCTAGAAGCCCACAACTTCCCCTCAGATCTTTCCATACAATCCCTCCAGGAGCTATAATGCTTACTCCTGGCCCAGGTGGATTCTTCGGTGATCCTTCCCAAGTGCTTCCAAGACAGTGCTCTAGTTTTAGCCATCTTAACAGATGCACCTCAGAGCGGGAAGTCATTTATCCAGGGTGATGGATGGCAAGTCTGAAAGCCAAGTCCAGAAGCTTCTCCCTCTTCCTCAGGCCACTTCTCTGATTGCCGGGGATTGACCCCAGGCCATGCTGTTGAGTCCTTTTGCTAATTTCCTAACTACTCTTCACAAGGGACCAGGGCCTGAGGTCTCAAGAGGTCAAACCAGGTCCCTGCTGTCAGACAGGTTTTGCTGTATCAGTAAGACTCTGACTACCCAGGACCTACCCTGCATTTGTGGAGGCCCACGCCCCTGCCCAGGCACTGGACTGGGCTCTCCAGGGACTTGGATTCAAATCTTGACTCTACCAAAACCTCGACTATGTGACCTTGGTTACAAAACCTCCTGGGGAAGTCCCCAGAGATTTTGTAACATGGTGAGATAACAGGGTTTGGACCACATCAATGCCTCTCAATACATGTATATAACCTCTGGGCCTCTGGCATGGGAATCGCCCAGATAGGTGGTTTAGCCCGGGTGGGGCCTGGTGGCAGAACCCAGGAGCCTACACACTAAACAGGTGACTCCCTTGTGCAGGAAGCCTGGGACCCCCTGGCTCAGTTCTCTCTGAGGATCTTTCCATTGTACATCCTGGGATCTTGGAGACCAGGTCCTTACCTAAGGCAGTCTGGGGTTTGGAAGGTGAGGACTTTCTGGGGTCTCCCCCTCGCCCCCCCCCTCTGCTCCATCAGGCCCTAGAGCAAGAAGCACCAATTTCCTTAACCTTCTGATTGGCTGGGAGTATTTCTTTTCTGGGTTGGTGGGGAGGGGGGCTTCATAGATGGAAGGCATCGTGCCAAAGTTAGGAACACCTGGCTGTGATAGCAAGTGGGGCGCTGTGGACTGCTGGGCGTCTGTCTCATTCTTTGTCACCTTGATGGGGGGAGAGCGTGAGACTCAGAAGAGAACGGTGGGCTTTAAGGGTCCCAGACAGAGCTAGACATGGCAGTTCCAATTCTGGCATTCTGGGGCCCCAGAGAGACCTCTCCCCCTCCAGCTGTTTCTGCGGCTCCTTGGTTTCTCTCCTTGGAAGGCGGGGCTCAGGACCCCAAAGTGAGGTGGACATGTCAACCCTGTCAAAGCCCTCCCAGAAAGCTGCCCCACCCCCCACCCCAGATTATCAATGAGAGGCTTGGAATTGTATAAAATTCCTGGACATAAGAGACTCCATTTTAAAGTTCCATTTTCCTTTCTAACGAACTCTTGAACTGGCAATTGTTTTTACAAGCAGTTGTTCATAAAAAGTCAACAGAACAACTGGCATTCAGACCGGATGGGGACAGGAGAGTTCATACCTCCAAGAGACTGTTTCATCTGATAGCACCAGCAAAATAGTAAGATAATCAACAGAAGCTGCTCAACCGGCAGGCACCAAATTAGCAGGCTTTTTCTTCTCTGCTCTTCTTTACGTAAATCATGTAATCACCCCCCTCCTTCTTTCTCATAAAACCCCCCGGTTTTCCCCCACCTAAGCAAGACGCTTTTCTGTGCTCCCCGAATTGCAATTCTGAGACCCCCAAATCAAGGTCTTTTTTCTTTTTCAGTTTTGCCTCCCGGGGGAGAGAGGTGAGGATTTCTCCAGGGCGCCCACTAAAGGTCGTGCCCTCCACAAACCTTCCCGCAAGGCACCCCACCCAAGGGTTGGAAAGCTGCACTCCTGAGTCAGAGCGGTGCTATGATCCAACTGGAAAACTGAGGCTCAGAGAAGGGCGGCCCGGGCCCAGGGTCCCCGTGGAGGGACCTGTGTGCCGCTCAGCGCGCGCGCGTCCAATTCACCTCTCCAGACTCCAGGAGGCGCGGAGGGTGTGTGCGCCCCGGGTTTGGCGCCGGCGCTGGGCTCCGCTCGGCGCGCTCCTCCTGCGCGCCCAGGGTGTCTGCAGATGCCCGGCTCCCGCCCGCCTCCCCTTGCCCCGCGCTCTCTTTGGGCCCCGCGGCCGGGCACCCCGACCCAGCTGCGGTCCGCTCCCTGGTCCCTGGAGCGCCCCGCGGCCGGGCACCCCGACCCAGCTGCGGTCCGCTCCCCGGTCCCTGCGTTCCAGACCGGGGATGCTGGAAACGCGGACTTTCGTGGGTCCGCACTCCGCACATTCCTTTCCTCCTCCCAGCCTTGCTGTGTGACCTCAGGAAAGTAGCAGCCAGCCTCTGAGCCTCGATTGCCGGGCCGACTTTCGGGGTGCAGGGGGAGAGCCCTGGTCACCTACCGCTGTTCCCCGACTCTCGCGTGCTGCCGGTGGCCTCTCCTTCCTGCCAGCTGTGGGGCTGCAGCGAGACTGGGGCGGGTTGGCCGCCCAGTGCCCCCACCTCATCTGCTAGGGCCGTACTTTTCTCTTTCGCTTTCTCTCTGCGCTGGAATTTGCACCAAGCTGGAGAGTAAGCAGGCTTGCTGCACCCACCACGTGCTTTCTCGGAAGCGCCAGGGTCACATCCTTACACTCCTGGGCACTCCTGGAGCGTCTATCAGCTCCTGGAAATGGCCAGCCTCCTCCCACCCCCCTTCGGGGGAGCCAGCACACACGTGGGCATGCCATCTGCAAACCCTGACTTGCAGGCAGCTCTCCCTTGCTTTGGGGTGGCCTCCATGTCTCTCCAGCTCAGCCCGGCCATGAAGGTGGCAAACGGTCCTTGCAGCGGACACAGACCCAGAGACTTGCTCCATGAGCCATTCACTCCTGGGAAGGCAAATGTCCTCCAGAGGCAAGAGAAAATACCTCAGGGACCCTCACGGGCTGGAAATTCAGCCTCATCCCTGATGCGGACACTCCTCCTGCCTTTCCTCCTCCAGAGGTCCTGGACCCCAGCTCCACCCACCATGAGAATTTGGGGAGGGCACTTCCCTTCCCAGGCTTGGAGTTTCTGTCTGGTATTGAAGGCGTGGGTCAAGGTGACTCCTGACCTGTCCTTCCCATCGAAACTCCCAACAGGCTCTATCCAACAGAGCTGGCAAACCTCAGCGGTGTCTGAGGAAAGGGGTCTCACCCCCCTGAAACCCCTCTGAAACACACAACACAGCGGCACCAGTAATAGCGGGCTTCCCTGATGATATTCCGTTCCTGCGATGTTCCAGGCACTGTGCTGGACTTTGATCCCTCGTCATTACCCTGTCACAGAATTTTTAACAGCCCAGGCAAAGAGCGTCAGAGAAGGTTGGTGACATGTTCTGTGTCACTTCAGACCCAGCCAACAATGCAGCTGGGATTCAAACCTGCCGTGCTGATTGCAGAGCTGGTGCCGTCTGTCTCCTAGCCCCCACTTCTTCCCCAAAACACAATCTAGAAACTGGGGAGAGGGGAGCATCTGTCCAGCCGGTTGGGGCTCAACAGCTACGCCAAGGAGCTGACTGCGACTTTGATTTTCCTGCTTCTCCTGGGGATGGGGTGGGGTATGGCAGGGATCCTGTCCTTCAAGGGCACCTGTCAGTGTTTACCTGGTGGAGAGAGCACCTGTGGTTGGCCGAGCCGGGCTATCAATGCTGAGAGCTAACAACACACCTCCTGAAAATTGGCCCTCTGGAACCCTTCAGCGCTGATAAAGTCTCTCACGTGCCAGGCACCTGGACGGATCTGAATGTCCCTCAAGTGGAAGGAAATAATCAACCACCTCACTTTTCCCAACAGCCCCGACGGGACAAGGACCCCTCTCTCTGCTCCCACCCCACAGTTCAGAGATGGTGGGGGCAGCTGAGACTTTACCCTAAATCAAGAAGCCTTGCCAGCCCCAACTTCCTTCACCCCCCTTTTTACCTTGGGACTCTGGCAGGTAGGACCCCGCAGGGCGTGGAGCTAGGCAACGCATGGTGTGGGAAACCCAGTGAGGCAGCGGCTTCTGGAGTCTGGCAGCCCCTCCTGGTGCCCTCAGCCTGCCCAACGATGCCTTTGAATGCCCAGCTCAGGAGCAGACAGCTTCATGTCCAGCTTAGCCACCTATACCAGTCAGGAGCCCGCCAACACCAAGCCAGCATGCAAAGGAAGCAAGCAAGGGACCAACAGAAAACTTTCGCCCTATGAAGTGGCATCAAGCTGTCTGATCTCTCTGTCTAAAACTCTCTAATTTGCCCACACTCCCTTAAACCCTCCCCGTGCCTCTGTTGGTAATTTCAGTTCCTTGTTGTGGACCAAAGGGCGTGACCATAGAAGGTTGAGAGTTGTTCCTTGGAGGGAGACCTTCGACACAATGACATTCTGAAATTATGGCGACCACAGTGGAGCCCCAATCCCTGCTATCCTCTGCAGGATGGGGCCAGGATCAGAGCCCCACAAAGGCCTCAAGACAAGCTGAGCCCCCCAGCTGGGGTCCAGCAGGCTCCCCAGATTCCATTTCCTCCACCACCCCACCCCCACACCAAACTGCCCTGAATTGCCTTGGAGATCATGAGTGGTCCACTCATGATTTTTATTCCAAGACATTGGACCAAAACGTAAATTACACATAAAACAATGTTACCCCAAATGTGGTCTACTTATAGCCAGATGGTTTGGGGCGACACACAGATGCAGTGCTAAATAGCACTGACCCCCAGGGAGAGAGTTAGTGCCCCTGCAAGTCTCTACCCACGCTCCTGATGGCATCTGGGAGAGAGTGTTTGTCAGGCTAAGAGGTCTTTAACAAACCTCTTCAAATGCAGGATACATCCCTGTTTCCCAGAAAGCATTCCCTAGTTGCAAGCCTTCAGTGAGACAATAGTTTCTGGCTGGATTTGTGTAAACATTGCCCCCCCTTCCTGTTTCATAGTTCACTTCAATGGGTGGCATTCCTTTCACTTATGGCGAACATAAACTTTCCTTGGAAAATAAACTTGAATTTAAAAAAAAAAAATGCGGGGCGCCTGGATGGCTCAGTCGGTTAAGCAACTGCCTTCGGCTCAGGTCATGATCCTGGAGTCCCTGGATTGAGCCCCGCACCGGGGCTCCCGGCTCGGTGGGGAGTCTGCTTCTCCCTCTGACCTTCCCCCCTCTCATGTGCTCTCTCTTTCTCATTCTCTCTCTCTCAAATAAATAAATAAATAAAAATCTTTAAAAATAAAAATAAAAAAAATGCGAGCGCTTTGAAAAAACACCTGTTGGGCAAATAATTAGTATAGGATGGTGCGTAGAAATCGAGAGGGTGGTCTGGAAGTGAATGAAGTTTGGGAAGCAGTGACAAGTGCCTCCTTCCTGCACTTTTACTGAAAGAGCACTGGGTTAGGAATTTGAAGATCTGGCGTCGAGCCCCTGCTGTTACTAGCAGGTGCGTGTCCTTGGACACCTCACTTCCCTTGTGTGGGCCTCGGTTTCCTCCACATACGAAATAAAGATAATGATGTCTATCTTTGTAAGGTGGTTATTTTGAAACAGTCCCTGCTTTTAGAAGGCCCAGGGAGGAAGTAGGCAGACAAATGGGAAACGCTAGTAGTCAACTTGAAACACGGTCTTGCCTTGTTAGGCTAATAAGACAGACGTGACAAATATTAGAAATCTCAAGAAGTCTCATCTTCCCATGACCTGTGCCAAGGGAGAGGCACCCCTGCCCATTCACCTGTCTCGAGGTCACTTGTGAGAGTCCTTTCCCGTCCTTGGAGGCAGCCAGTTCTGACTGATGGCTGTGGCTGAGGCAGTTCTGAATCCAGTTCCTGGCAGGACAGGCCGATGAGAGTCAGTCCGACCGGGGTGCACCTGCCTGGATGCCATCACCTCTCACCGGGTCCGATCTCCTGTCTGCTACCTGGTCTTTCCACACCCTCACTGAACCGTCCCCCCCAGACCCATACTCAGTCCCCAGACCTGACCGTGCCTGTGTCAACACAGGGCTCTGAGCCGGGTGGTGACATGGACCAGGCTGCATGTTCGGCTGATGCCGGAGGCTGTTAGATTAGCACGGGGAGGGCCCCAGGTAGAGACACGGGAGAGGAGCCATTGTGGTGCCCAGCCAGGAGCTGATGGGGTCTGACTTTCGGCAGGTGCAGTGGAAACAGAAATGAGGGGTGGGCAGCCAGGCTTTGCAGCAGAGCTAGAATGCCAAACCTCCTGCGTGGGGAGGGCAAGGAGCAGGGCAGAGGGTAAGCTGAGCCCCAAATTTCTCCCTATTAAAGCATCCTGCATTCCTCCTGCCGATGTCCTTCTTCGAAACTCCCTCAGAGATGGTGACTGTTCTCTGAGCCCAGGGCTGCTTTGAACAAAATCAATTTCCTCCCTACTGGGGAGCCCTCTCAGCGCTGTTCAAGCCACCTTGCCCTGGGCATGCAAATGTCTTTGCCTCCAGTCAGGATTCAGCAGGACAAAGACCACTGGCTACCAGCAGAAGCATTGTGAAAATTGCCCGCCGGGGTCCCCTGCCAAGCCCCAAGGGGAGGACATAGGGGAAACAACTTCTGAGTAAGCTTGTCATCCCTTGCTATAGTCTCCCCAAATAGACCTGCTTGCCCTACGTGGGTACCTCTGCTCATGCAGGGCTGAGCTCCTGTCTTTATTTTAGCCATCCTTCAAGGCCTGAGTTCTTGCTTTCAGCACCCTTCCAGGTAACATCAATCTTATGCTTTACTCATTTTTAGAAAACTTGTTGCCATGTATTTGGCAATGCATCAGTGAACTTCCCATTTCATTAAGTAGAGACTCTGTTACTTCTGATTAGATCATGAGGTTGCTACTGTCTGGGACCCACAGTTTTATTTTCTTATTTAAAATTCACACTACTCCAAGATTGCTTGAGTGAAGGAACCGAGTTTGGATTGGTATGATCAAGGCAGTCTCAAGTGCCCAATGGTGAAGGGTCCCCTCTCCCTAGGTTGTAAGTGCCCTTTCTTATGCTTTTTGGTGACCACCATAATCCCTAGCAGGTGCTAAGACAATGATTAAGGAGGAGGGAAGACGTGTAAGGAAGGAAGGGGAAGAGGTGAGTAGAGAAGTAGGTGAATAGATACGATAAAACTGGCATGTATCCAAATTAGGCAGGTAGGAACGTGCGTGAGAATGCAGGCCTATTAGTCGGTAAATACACAAGCAGATGAGTTGGTAGGAAGGCAGGTAAATAAGTTGATACATAAAACTATAAATGGTTAGATAAATAGATTGATAAGTATGTGTAAGTGGATAACAGATATAAGTTGATGGATTGATAAGTAGACACAGGTAGGTGGTTATGTAGACCAGGTAAGTTTGAGGGCAGGCAGGGAGGTGGCTGGGCAGGTGGCTAAAGAGATGAATAGGTACCAAGGAAGCACACAGGTGGGCTGCTTCAGGTAACAACAACAGAGGACAGAAACTGGCCCTGGTTGGGTCAGGCGCCAGGCTTGGAGCCAAGTGGAGTATGGAATGGGCCACTGGTCAGCCTGGGAAAACCCCTGGGGAAGTGCCAACTTCCAGGTACAGGTACTTTTCTTTCTTCGGCTCCCAGGGGTGAAGATGAAGTGAGTCTGGCTGGCGGGGAAGCCGTCCAAGGTAAATGGACAACAGTTATTCTTGCCAGCACGTCTCCTTCCAGAGGGCAGAGTAGGCTCCCCACGATCAGAGAAGAAACAGGTCTTGGGAAGGGAAAGAGGAGGGTGGGAGGGCACAGCGCCTCTCCTCTCTGAGGCCCAGGCTCCGGTGGCTCTCGTGGTAAGGACCAAATGAGGAAGGAAGCCGGAGGAAACGTTTGGCAGCCTGGGGCATGTCCCTTCCTTTCCAATAAATCAGGCAACATCCTAGAGGGAGACTTTGTTCTATGGTTCCTAGAACTGAGTCCTTGTGGGCAAATATAACGCATCATGAAAGCATAGAGTGACCAAAGAACAAAAGAAAGCCAAAGAAAACAATAAAATATAAACCCCCGGGGAGTGGGAGGTGGGGGGGATTCCTACGGCCTCTGAGAACACATGCCCAAAGGCACCGCTGGGCAAAGCCTCCATTCAAAAACCCAAGCCGGCTGTCACCCTGGGGCTGTAGCTGCCCAAACACCACCCCTGAGCTGATGAGTCAGAATCCACTCTCTTCTTGCCAGAAATGCAAGCGCCTTACACTGGATGAGGTCACTGAATCCTCAGAGCACCACCCTGGGTACTATCATTGCCTCCATTGTACAGATGTGGAAAACTGAGGCCCGGAGAGGTTCCAGAAAGTGCTCATAGGCACACCCCTTGGAATTAGGGAGCGATGACCGGCACTTAGGCAGTCTGAGGACTGAGACCGTGTGCCAGCCCAACAGTGGGGGCACACTGATGCACTTCTCACATATACACAGCACCCAAGCACTCAGCACTGTGTCTCACATGGAATAGGTGTCTAGATATTCTGTGCGGCCCCCCATGAGACTGTAGACATAATTGTTTTCTCTGCACCTCAAACCCCTGTTTTATCCTTCTTTGTCCAGTTCTCCCTGCTGTGACCCCTCGAGACTTAGCTATCCAATGCCAAGCACTGCCTTAGACAGTTTCCAGCTACCATCTCATTTAATTTACCCCCACTATAGCCCTGGGGGCTTTATATCATCACTCTCATTTTCAAGATGAAGAAACAGAGGGTCAGAGTGGTCCAGTCATGTGGCCGAGGTCACATGGTTTGTAAGAATCAGAGCGTGGCCTCAGACCCAGAGCTCTCCAGTGTCCAGCCTGGGCTTTCTCCATCACTGCCATCCTCACTGTCTCTTCTCTGTCCCCAGAGTGCCTGCCATGCGTTGTCACCCATTGTCACCAAAGAATGCCCCGAGCATTTGCTTTGTTTCCCCAGGGAAGCTGCTGAGTTGTGTCAGGACAAGGACCTTGAGTCTCAGGCCTCCTCCCGCCCCCCGAGCTTGCCTGGGGTTGGACGCACCCGTGCTGCTTCCTGCAGCAGAGTCAGACCCCCAAGGTCCAAGCCCCAGAAGTAGGCTTTCTGCACAATTGCACCGAGACACTGTGGTAGCTGAAGGTGACTTCTGAATCAGAAGTTTCAGACCTGGTTTCAGTTTGAAGATAGTCAACCTGTTATGGGTAGATTTACGGTATCCCTTGGGTTGTTTAGAAGAGGCGGCCGAGCAGAAAGTGCAGCAGTAGATCCGGCCTTGTGACATCCATTAGCCCTCTCCCCAGGCCATCTCTTAACCGCTCTGTGCCTCAGTTTACCATTCTGTAAAGTGAGAATAATGGTAGTACCTGAGTCATCCACCCACCCAATCCATCTCCCATCCATCCACCGACCCACTCATCCATCCATCCCTCCATCTATCCATTCAACCATCCAACATTCAACAAATCTACATTACACACCTACCCAGTGCCAGGCACTGTGCTAGGCATTTAGGATACGATATGATCAAAATACAGATCCCTGCCCACGTGGAGCTTATTTTCTAGTAGAAGAGTCAGACAATGAACGACAAACATAATACAAAAGTAAAATATATAGAAGGTGAAAATGTCAGTTTAGGGAGGGGGCTCAGAGTGTGGACGGGGACCTGCAATTCTTTTTTTTTTTTTTTTTTTTGACTTTATTTATTTACTTGTCAGAGAGAGAGAGCACAAGCAGGGGGAGTGACAGGCAGAGGGAGAAGCAGGCTCCCTGCTGAGCAAGGAACCCGATGCAGGACTCTATCCCGGGACCCCGGGACCCCAGGACCAGACCTGAGCTGAAGGCAGATGCTTAACTGATCGAGCCACCCAGGCGCGGGGACCTGCCATGCTAAAAGGGATGCTCGGGGTAGGCCTTGTTGAGAAGGTGAAATCTGAGCAAAGAGCTTAGGAGGTATCCTCCAAGAGGATATGTGGAGAAGAATGTTCCAGGTAGTAGGAACAGCACGTGCCAAGGTCCTGTGGTAGAGAGCATGCCAGGCCTGTCCCAGGGACAGTGGGGGTACCAGTATGGCTGGAGGAGATGAGCAGAAGTAGGGGATGAGAGCAAAGCCGCGACGAGAGCCAGACTGTGATGAGCCTTGTGGGCCACCGTCCGGATTTGGCTTTTCCTCTGAGTGATGGGGAGCCAGCGCAGGGTTTAGACCAGTGGAGGCTGAAGATTGTTAAGGGTTGTGGAGAGAGTTACAAAACTTTCACATGACGATTTCCTCTTCTGAACCCCCATTGAAACCAGAGTCAGGGCCCTTTCTTTACAAAGCACACAATTCTCTTTCCCCTTCTCCCTCTTCTCCTCCAAAGGCTGCTCCCTCCAACTTCCACCGCAGCCGCACACCCGGCAGCCCTGATGGGGGGCTGAGCTGGAGGACAGGAAGAAAGGGCCAGGAGAGGAGGCACCTTGCCCTTCTCTGTCTCCCAGCCCCCTGAAGACCATGTCACTCTGAGCCCAGTTCCCTTTCTCGAGTCACATGGGCTCAGAAATAAAAATATGACATCCCCAGGGAGGAAACAGAGTTAAATAACAGGAACCAGCGGACAGAGGAGGGGGGTGCCGAGGTGTCAAGCAGCCTCCACATAAAGGAGCAAGGGGCGTGCAGTTTGCAAGAAAGGAGGACGGGGTTGACTCTCCCCCCGCCATCCCGGGGTGGCTGCTCACCGCCCTCAAGACCACACAGGCTGCTTGCACCCCCATGAAGAAATCAGGAAGATCATTCAGGTGGGAAAGGGAAAGAGTAAGAGACAAGTCCAAGGAACCAACAGAGACCATCTGGGCGAGAACTGAACCACGAGGAAAACCGACCCCTTATAAATTCGTGTCTCTGCAGAAGAGCGGGAGAAATGTGTATGCCCCCCGGTGCCCCAGTCAAGACCATCGGAAGGCTTTTTACTCCTCAAAGCCGAGGATTAAGTCTGTCTGCCTCCAAATCCAGCCTCCACTACGTCCCACCTGGAGACCCAGGGTAGGGTCACCTCTGGGTGGTCTGTGCTTTCTTCATTAGGTCAGAACTAAGAGCGCTGCCATGTGCTAAGGCGGGGCCTGGCATGCGGTCAATGCCCAATAAACGTGAATCACTGTGATCCTCTCCCAGTTCAAGTGACGTGAAACCATAGCGGGGCCATGAATGCTGTGTCCTCAAATTGGAAAAGCCTAGATCTGGATAGAGCAGGAGGCAGAACAGACACGCATCTTTAGGAAGAACGTTGTTGGCAACAAAGCGAGAACCTCTCTGCAACAGGGAAGAAAGACCCACACGGTCTGCGGGGCCAGGGATGTGGGTGGAAGCAATATGGTGTAGGCTTGTTTTTCCGATTTAAGACGCGTCAAGTGTAGTCAATACTCTAAAAGTAAGACACTCTTCCTCTCTTTTCTCTGATTGGGTTCCTGTTCTCTGTCTCTGTCTCCCTCTTTCTCTCTCTCTTCCCCCGCCCCCTGCCTCCTCCCCCTTCCTTCTTCCTTCTGTCCTTTCCCGGCTCTCTCTTTCTATTCTGTCTCTCTCTTCCTTTCTCTCTCACCCTGTCTGTCTTTTGATTTCTGTCTCTCGCTGACACAGATGCACACGCACGCATGCACACACAGCATCCTCTGCTCTCCAGCTTCATGGCCCGTCCTCTCTCTGGTACCTCGTTTCTCCACATTTGAACCCCACCGAGTCCTGCAGCTGTCTTCCCTACTGGACCATGAGCCCCTTGCAGGCAGGAGCTGATCCGTAGCCCCCGGCCAGTGCCCAGCGCAGTGCCTGACACACCAAGGCCACTCAGAGTGTAAATGAAGCAGGCATTTGATGGCATGCCTCCGGGATGGTCTTTTCTTAAGCTGAGTGGGAAGCGTGCTGTATGTGCACACCCAGCATCACAGACCGAGGTGTCCAAGCGCTTGCTGCTCCTGCCGGATCATCCAGATGCCCTGACTCCTGTCCAGCTCTGCCTTCCCATCTGCGGATGAGCACACTGACCCTCCTTTCAGAGGAGGGAAAACCCATGTGCTGCCTATGGCCAATCCTTGCTACTTGGGCGAAGGGGATGCCGACTTACCACCATGGTCCTTGGAGTCGGGATCCCTCTCGGCCACTGGGACCTGCAACCCACTCCATGCCCACCTCAAGAGGGCCAAGTCTGGGTCTCCTTTCTCCAGCAGGGTCAAGGAGATCTTCCTGGCCAGGGCCTCGCCATCAGGCTCGTGGAGCAGCGCGAAGTGGTACTCCCGGGACAGAAGCTCCTTCTCCAGCATGTGGTCCAGGAGGGCCTGCACCTGACTCGGCCGATGGCTGGACAGCAGCATCCGGACCCGAGTCAGGATGGTCTGGAAGTGGTTCATGGCAGGGCTCGGAGGCAGGCTAGCTGCCTGGGCCAAAGCCTAGGATCTCTGCTCACCCAGCCTGCAGCATCCAAAACACGAAGTGAAAAACAGGATGAGGGAACCTCTGCAGTTGGCTGCTGTTAATTACTGCTTAGGCAGGTTTCCTCATTTGCGTTGTAGGCTGGGGTGCCTGATGTATGGTTGGAAATGGGTGCTCGGGCTGATTCAGACCCCACCGATACTGGCTGGGACCGCCCACGTGCCTGTGTCAGAGAAGCCCACAGCCTGTGGGTTCCATTGGATCCAGTCTGATATTCACTAAACGGGAAGCGAACTTGCCTCTCTGGGAACTTACACAGTGATGGTCCTTTTCAGATGTTTTATCACAGCAAGAAGGCTGTTGGGGCATAGAGGTTAAACAATTGGCTTTGGAGTGAATCTACTGGGGTTCAAATCCCAGCGCTGCTTGCTAATTATGTGAACTTGAACAACTTGCTCAGCCTCTTTCCAGCCCCCATTCCTCCACCTGAAAATGTTGGATGATGATAATCATCCTGACCTTCCGGAGTTAGACAGAGTGATAATAACAGGCCTGACCTCACAGAGTTGTTGAAAGAATTAAATGAGATAATGTATGCAGGGCACCTAGCACATTATCTACAACATGATAACAGTTCAATAAATATGAGTCATTATTATTATTGATTAATCATGCACACGACTGTCATCTTGGGCTTAACCTCACTAAACCTCAGTCCCCTCCTTAGCAAAATCTCCCAATGAAAGTAATCCAACCCAGGGCACCTGGGTGGCTCAGTTGGTTAAGCAACTGCCTTCGGCTCAGGTCATGATCTTGGAATCCCTGGATCGAGTCCCGCATCGGGCTCCCTGCTTGGCAGGGAGTCTGCTTTGCCCTCTGACCCTATCCCCTCTCATGTATTCTCTCTCATTCTCTCTCTCTCAAATAAATAAATAAAATCTTTAAAAAAAAAAAAAAAAGAAAGTAATCCAACCTCATTAAGCTGTCTTGAGGATTAAAAAAGATAATGCATTGAAAGGGCTTAGCACTGGACCTAGTAAGTACTTAGTGAACACTGACTATATGTGAATAATCATCCCCAATTTACTAATGCACAAAACAGAGGCTTGTGTAGAAGCCAGTCTATTTAAGGATTCTATTCTAAAAATTCCCAACCCAGCGGTGCCTGGGTGATTCAGTTGGTTGAGCATCTGATTCTTGGTTTCCACTCTGTTCATGATCTCAGGGTCGTGAGATCTGGCCCTGCATCAGGCTCCGTGCTCAGTGTGGAATCTGCTTGAGATTCTCTCTCCCTCTCCCTCTGCCCCTCCCACTCATGCTCTCGCTCTCTCCCAAATAAATAAATAAATCTTTTTAAAAAATTCCCAACCCAATTTTTTTTTTTTATCATAGCTGATTGCTCTCTCTTACCATTTCGAAACACACTGGTGACCTCGTTTCCTAGCCTGGTCTCAGCTTTACCATCTCTCAGATGGGACCATTTGCACTGTTCATTTAAGTGAGACAAAGAAGGATTTCAACTTCCAGTATTGCTGAGTAGTTCCTATCTGACCAACTCCACCAGAGATAACAACTAACAACTCTGGGGGGAAAAGCCCCCAAAAAACAAAAGACAAAAAACAACTACCTAAAGGCACTGAAGAGTGACCTGAGCTTGTAGATACTAGAAGGGAATCAACCATGAAAGATAAGAATACCACTGGTGAGTTCTTAGCTCCTGGGTTTAGCCTGAGGGCAAGTCTCGATCACTACTGCACAGGGCAACTAAAACCCTTAAAAAATGCAAAGTTTTACTGGCCCTGAATAACCAGAGGACAGAATTTGGGATAATAATATCTGCTGGTGGGGCACCTGGGTGACTCAGTCGTTGAGCATCTGCCTTCAGCTCAGGTCATGATCCCAGGGTCCTGGGATCGAGCCCCGCATCGGGCTCCGTGCTCGGCGGGAAGCCTGCTTCTCCCTCTCCCACTCCTCCTACTTGTGTTCCTGCTCTCGCTGTGTCTCTCTCTCTCTGTCAAATAAATAAATAAAATCTTTAAAAAAAAAATCTGCTGGAAAGTAGGAGTAGAAATTCCAGAAAGGGGAAAGAGAGGAGTTACTTCAAATTCTGTGTAAAACTGCCCAAATATCTAGCTGACTTCTGAACCATGTATACATTCTCAGTCAGACTCCAAACAGCTCAGCTAAGGCTAAAGGAACAGAATTGAGTTTGAATTGCAACTTACCATAAGGGTGGGGAGGGAGTAGAAGATTGCATTTGATTCCAGCCAAGTTAGGAGCCCACTAAATCAACAACAAAAAATTAACACTGTTCAGATTATAACAATCCAGAGTGTTTGCAACATATGATGTGCAGTATACATCCAAAATTACTTGACTATAAAGAAACAGGAAAAAGGGACCCATTCTCAAGAGAAAAAGACAGTCAATGGAAACTGACCTCTTGATGACCCAGATGTTGAAACTGGCAAATAAGGATTTTTAAAGCACTGACTATAACCATGAATGAAAAAGACATAAAGGGAGGCTCCCGGCTGGCTCATTTGGTGGAGCATGTAACTCTTGATATTGAGGTGGTAAGTTCAAGCCCCATGTTGGGGGTAAAGATTACTTAAAACAACAAAAAAATTTTTTTTTTTAAAGAACCATTTCATGGGCAGAAGACATGAACGGACATTTCTGCAAAGACAACATCCAAATGACCAACAGACACATGAAAAATTGCTCAACATCACTCAGGCTCAGGGAACTACAAATCAAAACCTCAATGAGATACCACTTTACATCAGTCAAAATGGCGAAAATTAACAAGTCAGGAAATGACAGATGTTGGCAGGGATGCAGAGAAAGGGGAACCCTCCTACACTGTTGGTGGGAATGCAAGCTGATACAGCCACTCTGGAAAACAGTTTGGAGGTTCCTCAAAAAGTTGAAAATAGGGGCACCTGGGTGGCTCAGTTGTTAGGCGTCTGCCTTCGGCTCAGGTCATGATCCCAGGGTCCTGGGATTGAGCCCCGCATCGGGCTTCCTGCTCTGCGGGAAGCCTGCTTCTCCCTCTCTCACTCCCTCTGCTTGTGTTCCCTCTCTCGCTGTCTCTCTCTGTCAAATAAATAAATAAAATCTTAAAAAAAAAAAAAGTTGAAAATAGAGCTACCCTACGGCCCAGCAATTGCACTACTGGGTATTTACCCCAATGATACAAACGTAGTGATCTGAAGGGGCATGTGCACCCCGATGTTTATAGCAGCAATGTCCACAATAGCCAAACTGTGGAAAGAGCCCGGATGTCCATCAACAGATGAATGGATAAAGAAGATATGGTATATAAATACAATGGAATATCATGCAGTCATCAAAAAATGAAATATTGCCATTTGCAACAACATGGATAGAGGGTATTATGCTAAGCGAAATAAGTCAATCAGAGAAAGACAATTATCATATGATCTCACTGATACGTGGAATTTGAGAAACAAGGCAGAGGATCATAGGGGAAGAGAGGAAAAAATGAAACAAGATGAAACCAGAGAGGGAGACAAAAGCATAAGAGACTCTTAATCTCAGGAAACAAGCTGAGGGTTGCTGGAGTGGAGGGGGGTCGGGAGGGATGGGGTGGCTGGGGGATAGACATTGGGGAGGCTATGTGCTATGGTGAGTGCTGTGAATTGTGTAAGACTGATGGATCACAGACCTGTACCCCCGAAACAAATAATACATTATACGTTAATAATAAAAAATAAATAAAAATCCTTACCATAGAGATATTAAAAAATAATAAATAAATAAATAAAAATTTAAAAAGAACGATTTCAAAGAAAGAGAGAAAAGAAAGGAAGAAAGAAGAAAGAATCATAAAGGATGTAAAGGAAAATATGCTCATAAAAGTGAAAAGATAGGAAATTTCAGCAAAAAAATAGAAACTATTCAAAAGTTATCAAATGGAAATTATCAAAGTAGAAAGTACAATATATGAAATTTTGTCACTGGATGAGATTGACAGCAAAATGGGGAATGACAGAAGATAAAAACTTTCCGTTGGGACAATAGAAAGTATTTCATCTGAAAAACAGATAAGATTGGGAAAAAAATGAGCTTCGAGGATCTGTGGGATAATATCAAAAGCTCCAACTTCTACATATTTGGAATCACAGAAGGAGAAGAGAGAGAATGGGGCAGGAAAAAGACTTGAAGAAATAAAGCCCTAAACTTCACAAATTTGGCCAAAGGAAAACAAATCTGTGAAGTTCAGTAGACTTCAAGAAGGGCAAATACAGGGGTGCCTGGGTGGCTGAGTCGGCTAAGCGTCTGCCTTCAGCTCAGGTCATGATCCCAGGGTCCTGAGATCGAGCCCCACATTGGGCTCTCTGCTCAGCGGGGAGCCTGCTTCTCTCCCTCCCTCTGCTCATGCTCTCTCTCTTGCTCACTCTCTCCCTTTCAAATAAATAAATAAAATCTTAAAAAAAGAAGGGTAAATACGAAGAAACCACACCTAGGTACATCACAGCCAAACTGCTGAAAACCAAAGATAAGGAAAAATTCATGAAAGCAGCCAAATCAGAAGACCATGTCACATACAAGAGAGTGTTGGTATAATTACAGACTTTTCATTAGAAACTATGGAAGCCAGAAGACGGTGGAACAGTATCTTAGAAGAATTGAAATTGTCAGCACAGATTTATTTATTATTATTATTACTATTATTATTTGGGGGGGATGGGCAGAGGGAGAGAGAAAATCTTAAGCAGGCTCCATGTTCAGCATGGAGCCCGACGCAGGGCTCAATCTCATAACCCTGCAATTATGACCTGAGCTGAAATCAAGAGTCAGTTGCTTTACTGACTGAGCCACCCAGATGTCCCATCAACATAGATTTCTAAAACCAGTGAAAATACCCTTCAAGAATGCAGGAAAAATAGATATTTTCAGATAAAGGAAAAACTAAAAGAATGTGTTGCAGCATACCTGTATGTCAAGAAATGCCAAAGTACGTTCTTTATATGGGTGGAAAAGGATGCCAGTTAGAAACCCAGATCTACAGGGAGGATTGAAGAACATTAAAAATAGAATCTCTGGGCGAATATAAAAGATTGTTTTTTCTCTTAATTTATTTAAAAACATAACTGCTTAAAACAAAATTTGTAGTATGGTCAGTGACTTTTAAATATAGATAGATATAATATAGATGATGATTATAGCATAAGGGATGTTATAATGTAGAGGGTGGTTATTGGACCTTTGTAGTTGCAAGGTTTCTAGATATCAAAGTGATAGAATATTACCTCTATGTAGGTCAGGAGAAATAGAAGATGTATATAATAATCCCTTGGGCAACCATGAAAACATAGTGCCAAAAGGTGTAGCTAAAGAGCAACTAGAAATTAATACAGAATTTTGAATGAGGGGGACTCTCAACCCTTGGTTTGAATAAGCAGTGCAACAAGATCACGCTATAATCAACTTTATACATAAAGGCAGAAGGTAGAAATTCCAAAACTCTTCTTCTCACCCAACAAAGCATTTGTACTTTTCAGCAAACAGAGATGTCAATGTAAATATTATTCCCAGGGCAACAAATTATCAATTAAGATAATAAAAATAGCACACTTTTAGGCATTAAAGGTCATAATTCTCAGGGCAAATCAACAACTTTTTCAGGCTCTGTACCTTAAAAGGCTACTTTGTACAAACAGCACTTTTGAGAATGGTTTTATAATCACAAAACAAACTTCACATTTTCACGTCTCCTCTCATGACAGGAGATGGAGATGGATACTTGTGCAAATGTTTTCAGCTTTATCAGAACTAACTTTGGGATGCAGAACAGCATCTAACTGCTGCAGCCAGAGGTGAAGAGGAAATTTCCTCCTCTTTTTTCCTGAGATTTCTCTTCCCAGCATTTAGGAGACCAGGTGGTTTCTTGGACAAGGCAGTAATGCCCATAAATTAGCCCTGAGAGAAAAAGAGGAGGTTTGAGGAGTCTAAAACTTAGAGGAGGTAGGAAAGAAGGAGGCAAGAGGGAGTTTTAATAGATGGTATAGATGGCACATAATCTTCAGCCATGGCTATAGAGAAGATGACAGAGGGTCAGTTCCTGGGAGGGATAGGGAAACAGTGTTCGTAAGTACCTCACCTCTTAGGCACTTGGGAGAGAGGACCAAGCCATGAGGATCCATCCCCAAGCATTCAAGGCAGGGATGAGGACCAGCCATGGGTATCCATCCCCAAGCATCCAAGGCAGGGATGAAGACCAGCCATGGGGATCCATCCCCAAGCATCTAAGGCGGGGATAAGGACCATCCATGGGGATCCATCCCCAAGCATCCAAGGCAGGGATGAGGACAAGCCATGGGGATCCATCCCCACACATGGAAGGTGGGATAATGGATAATGAAACAGCAAACACTGGGGACACAGAACCAGGGATAAGGGTAGATTCTCCTAGCCACCTGTTAAGGCTGCCTTCCTCCTTCCTATCAATCCAGTCACTACCCAGTCATGTGCTTTGTCAGGAAAACTTGAATGCCAGCCTCCACTCAACCACTGATTCACTGTGCCACCACATGCACGACATTTCCTCTCTCTGGACCACAATTTCGTCACCTGTGAAATAAGTGGTTCAGATTACATGATCCCTAGGATGTCTTTCAGCTTTGAAATACTGCAAGTGTTACCTAGTTGCAGAACCCACTGGTCCCAGAGCTCCACAATATTCCCCTGCGACGAGTCATGAGTGTTATATTTCCCATGTCTTTAGTCATTCAGGTCTCCCTGCATGACTTCTTCCCCCTCATGATCTCATGTAGTGTGTACTATTATTTATCTGGCTTACTTATTTACCATGGAAGGAAATTTCATGTCCTTATCAGAGTTGGAAAGTCACATCACATGTGCAAGAGTGGTGAGCAACTGGGACAAACACGTGGCAAGTAAAATGATGTAAAAGTTTAGACTCTCCTGCTTATTAAAGCTTCTGATCCTGGGGTCCAATCTATCTTTGTGACAGAGCATGGTTAGCAGGTGTTAAGAGAGATGTGAGAGATAGCCTAGCACCAAGCTGGAGCTGCCTACAACCGCACACTGGTAAAAATTGTAAAAGTTGTCCGTAAGGATGTAGAAAAATGAGAACTGGTGAGAGCATGAGCGGGGGGGGAGGGGTGGGGCAGAGAGAGAGAGAGAGGGAGAGAATCTTAAGCAGACTCCGTGCTGAGCACAGAGCCCAACGCAGGGCTTGATCTCATGACCCTGAGATCATGACCTGAGCCGAAATCAAGAGTCAGACCTTTAATCAACTGAGCCACGCAGGTGCCCCTGAGATGGGCATTCTTAAGCCTTATACACAATACACAGAAATTCACTATTAGGTTAAAAACCATCCAACTTTGCAATGATAATCGAATAATTTTAAGAAACACAGAATACAACCAGAATTGGGAGTGGAATTCAAACTCTCCCAACACCTCGCTAGGCTCCAAATAGCTGCCACCCAGCAGGCAGGCTTAGTTTGGTCATTTTCTCCCATTGAGGGATTGTCAAACAGAAATCATTTAGTGTAGCCAGATGGCCCTAATGACACATAACATATAATGATTCTGGGAGAAATTATGGACGGGAAATCATGAATGACCAATGCCACAAAAGGTATGGAGAGATTGTCCCAGCAGATGAGCTCAGAAGATTCTGGAATGCCTGTATCTGAATTCATAGCCCTTACTAACCTCTTTTGGTCTCTTAGACCCTATAACATTCTCATGGATGTCACAGCTATTGGTTTTTTTTTTTTTTTAAAGATTTTATTTGCCTGACAGAGAGAGACACAGCGAGAGAGGGAACACAAGCAGGGGGAGTGGGAGAGGGAGAAGCAGGCTTCCCGCCGAGCAGGGAGCCCGATGCGGGGCTCGATCCCAGGACCCTGGGATCATGACCTGAGCCGAAGGCAGACGCTTAACGACTGAGCCACCCAGGCGCCCCACAGCTATTGGTTTTAATGTGTAAGACCACATTAGTATGAAAGGAGAGAAATTGTAAAGACTCAACTATTAAACCCTTAGAACATGCCCTGTATCCCAATGTATATTTGACTTGACTAACTTTATTTTAACAACCATTAAATTCCTCACTCGATGGATTGGGTCCAGCCTCCACACATGCTCCAGATGCTTATAAAAGACATTTATATCTATTTTTATGTTGATTTTTATGTATTTATCTTTGCCATCACAAATACAGCTGCCTTGTGTGTTACATGCACATGTGTAAGAACTTCCCTGGGGTGTATACTGAGGAGGGGACACTCTGGGTCTGTATTTCTCCCATTTTAATAGGTATCATGTAGGGGAACTCTAAAAGAAAAAAATGGCCATCTCCGTGAGGAAGGCATTATAATGTTTATAAACAGTGACAAATAGCACTGCACGTTCCTATAATTTCAATTTTCTTCTTTTGAATGTATTTGGTTTTTGTATAATTCCATTTTTCAGTGTTTGAGGCTTGATTAGCTCCCTCCTCCCATGTGATATGACCACACCAAGAGTCAGCTAAGCCCTTGTGAAGTTTTGTGTGGCTGTAGGCGTTGACAGCATGAAAACAGCATGTAAAGCAAGGTTTTATGATTATAGCATCAATGTTAATGGACTTTTATTATTGAAAGTCGAACCTTAACAGGTGTAAACAAAAACCAGAATATAAGTAAAGGAATATAATCATTTCATTGGCTATAAAGAAAATCACCCCAAGAACCAAGAAACAGCTTCACTGTCCTTGAAAAGCAGAATGGGTCAGCGAGCTGTATATGTTACTACATTGGAACCCCAAACACAATTCAAATACGAGAAGCAGGACTACCTAATTTATAACCTGCAAAACTCAAAAACTTTGTGAGTAGAAAACCAGCTTGCTGTCCGCAGAGTAGTATCTAGGGATGAGGTACACATGGGAGGTCGGATGTGCATGAAAATGATCAATTGTCAGTTCAGGAGACTGGTTCATTCTAGAGCAAAGAGGATGAGTGGGAGGGGCAGAAGGAGAGGGAGAGAGAATCTCAAGCAGACTCCATGCTGAGCATGGAGCCCGACACGGGGCTCCATCTCATAACCCGGTGATCATGACCTGAGTGGAAACCAAGAGTTGGATGCTTAACCGATTGAGTCACCCAGGTGCCCCCATATTCTCATTCTTTATGGCTTCTTGTATGTCTAAAATATCCAATGAGGTTGAGTCTTATGAAATTGTTGATATTTGTTTTCATCTACAAAAACAGCCATTTCATATGGTGCAATTTAATATAGTGATAATGATGGGCTGCCTGGGTGGCTCAGTTGGTTAAGTGTCCAACTCTTGATTTCAGCTCAGGTCTCAATCTCAGGGTCATGAGTCCAACCAAGCCCCATGTTGGGCTCCACACTGGGCATGGAGCCTACTTAAAACAAACAAACAAACAAACATAAATATAGTGACAATGATGATTATGGTAAAGCATGGAAAGGAGGCTCTCTTTCTTGCTATGTGATTCACATATTTAAAGCCACTTGGTGAACCTATTCTTTAGTTCTCTGGTTCCCAGCAGGGTGGTATAGGAACCACACTTTGGGAGACACTGATTTAGTAAATGTTGCCATGATTCCATCACAAATCGGGGCCTGGGGTCTGGCCCTGGGGATGGCAAACTTATGGTCTGAGACTAGAAACAGAGGATGCCAAGGGGTCTGTAGCGAGAAGTTGATGCCCCTGGGAAGCATGCAAAATGTTCATGCTCCAGGCCCCCAGAGCCAGGTAAGTGTTCAGGTAGTCCTTGGGGTCACCAGCCCACAAAGTAAGAGGCAATCACATTCTCTCTATCTCTGGCTCCTCCAGCTTGGGGCTCAATGATGAGAATGTTGAGGTACTAACATATTCAGATGCCACTTCTTGAGTGAGAATAGTGAGCAGCTAGATGCTTTCTGTACATGGTCTCATCATGACCAAAGGCATCACAAGGTAGGCATGAATCATCTTGTTTCACAGACAAAGCCCAGAGATGTGAAGTCACAGATTTCAAGCAGGAACCTGGGGAGAGATTCCTGGCTGTGATTTGTGAAAGGAGAAGAGGGTGGAGTACAGTGTCTGCTGGAGGCTGGGGAGATCAGGTCCCTGGGGCCACGGGCCCCTCCAAGCATGGCAGGGCTGAGCCCTGTGGCTGCCACGTGGCTGCCCACAGAGCAGGGGGATGGGCTGCCGCGTCTCAGCCTGAGTCACCTCGACCACTGCTCGGGTCTTGGCCTGCTGCCCGTGCTTCCTGGGTTTCCCCCCAAGGCTCGGGGAGTCCGCTGCTGGCTTGTGACTCTAGAGGTGAAGTGGGGAGAGTGGGTGGGGACTGGCTGTAGTCGGCAGCACGATGACACAGTCCGCTGTGGCTCCCGTGGGCCAGAGGTGGGAGGCAGGAGATCTGGGTCCTGTGGGGTACGGGAGTTGGCTTCACCACGTCCCCCCTCCAGCACCTCCACCCATCACTTCCTCCCTCCATCACCTCCATGGTCACCATCATCATTTCCTGCTCCACCATCCCATCCTTCCCACCACCACCTTCTTGGTCACCGCCACCTCCACCAGGTCCGCAGACTCCTCCCCATACACACTATTCCCGCCACCACGTTATTACTACCTCTGGCACCATGCGGCACCTACTTCAACTCAGAAATCCCTACACCAGCCTACAAAGTGGGTATTCTTACTATGACCATGATATACGAAGCTTGAAGAAGTTTCAAAACCAGGTCTACGTGATTCCTTCTGATGCTCCTAACAAGAGGATGTTGAGCCCGCTTGTTGACATGGAATTGGACCCAAGATGGTGATGCCATCTGTCTCTCCCAGTGGGTCAGTTCTGGAGACATAGAGAGGATCAAGCGGTTCTCTGCAATAGGGTTCACATTCACGCAGGGAGTTTGGGAGTCACAGGAACCTGAGGATCAGAGACATCTAGCATCCTCCTCAAGGTCACACAGCCAGTTACCGTCAGGATTTAAGGAGCGTGTATCTGCTGTCAAAGCCTACAGCATCACAGCTAGATCTGCCTTTGGCACAGAGCAGGGGCGATGCAGGTCCTTCACGACCATCAGGGCTATGGTAGCCACGGGGATATGTCACTTAGCTCTCTTCAAAAGAGAACTTGCCACAGGTATGAGTCAAGTGTAGGGGTCGGCTGACGGTGTCCAGCCATGGATGCCTCGGACTCTGCCTCAGCTTGTAAATTCAAGCCAGGTGCTTCCAGGCAATCGTTGGCCAACGACCGAGCACGGCGGTGACACAAGGTCTCGACGTTTCTGGGCAGTGCGGGACTCTGCTACAGGCAATCTCCAAACCCAGGCTCCCTGTTGACCTGGCCAAGCTTCCCAGAGCTGAACCCCAGTCTGAAGCTCTTCCTACACAATCCTCCTGTCGTCCCTTTCTCTTTTCAAAGTGTCCGATTCGCCTGCATGTTCCTGCTTTCTCTCCCCTTTATCTCCCAGTGGTATCACCTGCGCCCCATAAATCTCTTGTACTCCAATTCTGCCTTGGTGTCTGCTTCCTGGAGGACCCCAAATGACAAAAGGTGTTAAGTTTGTACCATCATAGCAGAGGGAATTCTCTTCCCCCTGCCCTGGCCTTAAGATCTGACTCTATTTTTTTTTTTTTAAGGTTTTATTTTTAAGTAATCTCTACACTCAACATGGGGCTCAAACTCACAACGCTCCAACAACGGAGCCAGCCAGGTACCCTAAGATCTGACTTTAGACACACATACTCTTCAGCCCTGTGGAATGAGTGTGTACTAACACAACTGCTTCTTTTGGCAACGATACAATTATGATAAATCAACTGCAGCATCACTGAAACTGCCGTGATACACATCTGGCCCATGGTAAGCGAAAGGAAGCGGCAGGAAGAGAGGGAGTGGCCGGTTTGGTTGTTAGTATAGATAGATTTGGATCCCTGTTCTACCAAGTCCAAGCTAGAGCGAGCCCTTTTGCTTCTCTGTGACTTTAATGCCTGGATTTCCTCCTGTGGACCATTCCAAACATCCCAGGTTGTTTTGAGGTCTAAATTATTTAAGTTAGCAGAAAACGTGTACACATAGCCTGGCACATCGTAGGTATCCACACACGTACTCTTTCACTGAATGCCAAACCCAAGCACGGAGCTGACATTAGGACCTGGGAATACAGCAGCGAATGATAAAGAGAAAACTTCTTGCTCTCAGGCAACTCACAGTCTTATTAGTTAAAGCTAAATCTGGAATATCTTGAAGATACCTTAATAGCTGTAAAAAGCCAAATAAAATAAGCCTCTCCTTTGAGAAGGGAAAAATATGAGACCAGATCTGTGAGTATCCTTGAATAGGGAAATCCAACTTTCATTAAAAGAAAACAAGGAACGGTCACTTGGAGGTTTCGACCCTTGGTGCTGGGCGGTAAACTCTCTCTGCCCTGACAGATGGAGCATAGATTGAATGGCCAATGTGGGTTTGTTGGATCCAGTACACTAAGGTCAAAGGTTCTGAGTCAGACTGCATTTGATCTTCTTGTGAAGATCAATGTCCTCTGGAATGTATGCAAAGGCTGTTTTTATTTCTTCTGGTTATCATGTTATTATTTAGTTTTAATGCAACTGAGATATGAGGTAAGAGAATGTAATCTATGTGACCTTTGTTAAGTTTGATTCCAGCTCATAGTCAATTTTTGTAAACATCGCTTGTAATGCTTAAAAAGAATGCGTATCTGGGGTGCCTGGGTGGCTCAGTCAGTTAAGTGTCCCATTCTTGATTTCAGCTCAGTTTGTGATCTTGGGGTCATAGGATGGAGCCCCGCATCAGACTCCATGCTCAGCGCAGAGTCTGCTCGAGATCTCTCCCTCTCCTTCTGCCCTTCCTCACCACCACGAACTCCCCCTACCCCCACTCACTTGCTCTCTTTCTCTAAAAAAAAAAAAAAGAAGAAGAAGAAGAAGAAAGATTAAAAGAAAAAAAAAAATATATATATATATTCAGTGGTCTTCTAGTAAATGTTTAACAACTAGCACTCTCTCTAAAACATACATTTAAAACAAACAAATAAATAAATACCCCAATTTACCGTGTTTGCCAACTCCCATGGTGTCACGACTCCTTGTGGCTAATTTCAAGCTACCAATGTGATCTTGCTGAACACAGGGTAGAAAAGCGATGCTCACAATCAGCCCCAATGAGCCGTCATGAGCTGGCTGAAGCCCATCACTGATGTTTGCATGTTTTGTATATTATACTGGCATCTGAAGTCTGCGGGTCTCTTTCTACCGTCGGTTATGTCTACTCATTTCCATTTATGGTGCTGTGCCTCCTTTTCTCTAGGTGTGATCTGTTTTGTTTTGGTTTTTTTTTTAACCGTGAACTATTCATTTCTTAGAACTTCACTGTAGGCAATCTTTGAGTCCAGGTGTAAAATTAAGTTGCATGAGTGAGTTCTTTGGGTTCCAGTTCTATGAAGGGATCTACTGTTCAGTTCTTACCTGGGGTGTGTCCAACACTGTGTCCTGCCCTTACTCTTCTGTGGCTTTCAAAGGGGAAGCTGACATTTTTCAGAGTTTGGAAGAAACCCTCAAGAAAAAGACCGACTTTGGTGGGTGCGCACCACCCAGCATCTCTGACTTCGTGTCTTTGGGGACTCTGTGGATTTATTACTTTTGTGCCAATCAGCAACGTGTTTAAAAGATGCATTCAAGTATCTTATTCAGCATTTAGTTGTTTGTGTGAGTATTAGGGTATCTAATCCCTCAGGGGGCTGGAATTAGATGTCTATTACTTCTAATAAATAAATGACTTCAAGTTTACTAGTATTTTTTTTTCTTAGTCCTCTCCCTCCTTGAACAAAGTCCATTGTTCCTCGGGCTCTAAAAGTTTGGCGTAAGTCCACTAGAGTTGCTGTGGTTCCTTCTGGAACTATATACGACAAAGTTTCGGTAAGTGAAAGCTGACTTACAGATAAAGCTACTTCACTCCCATACGGCATCACATGTTTCTACCTCTGCTCAAAACCAAGCCCACCGCTTCCGAACTCAGCACCTGCTCCTCCCTATTTGTTCTGGAGTCACTGAAGGACACTCCCTCCTGCTGGGCCACCGGATCTGGACCCGGAGTCCATCTTCCTCCTGCACCACCTCCTCCCCCTTACGTGCAATCTGTTCCCAGATCATTTGATTATAGGGCCAACATATTTCTGGAGTTTCTCATGCACCTTCATCCTTGATCTCTACCCAGGCTCAATTATAGTCCTTAATTTCAATCCTTCCCATCATCTCTCCTCTAGCTTCCTATGGGTCTTCATCTACTAGCACATTACGTGACAGTTACTCTTCCTGAAATCCCAGGATGTAGGTACTGTTATCATTCTCATTCTACAGATGTGGAAGCTGAGGCTTGTAAAGGTCAAGCGGGGGTCCCAGGGTTGGTCCGTGGTAGAGCCTGATTCCACACAGTGGCCTAACCCAGAGCCTGTATGTTGGCTCCTACTCCCTGAGGTTTTTGTTTTCCTGCCTCCGACCTCACCTCCCTCAACTCACTCTCCCCTTGCAGCAGCTAGAGGGATCTCTGTAAACTGCAACACTGACCATGTACTGCCCTGGCCCCAAACCTGCCAGTGGTTGCCCGCTGCCATGGGATAAAGCATCAGCTCTTCAGTAAGGCTCATAGCCACGGCTTCTATAGCCTCATCTCCCATTACAGAGAATCACCCCTCACCCCACACTCCACTCTGCTGCAGCCACATCGCAGCCCACTCCCAGCATCCGGAGGAAGGTCATGCTCTTCTACCCTTTGGTGACTTCAACTCCCACTACCGTCTAACTGCCTACATTTTCTCCATTTGGTGAACTCCCACACATCCTTCAATACCCAGCCCAAATGTTACTTTGTGAAACACTTTCCTGATCTCCCCCAGGCAGAACTAGTCATTGTGTACTTAACCCTATAATACCGTGGCAGGAAATTCTTGACCTTTGAGGATCATTAGTACCCAGAAAATTCATGCGAAAGCAAATCTGGTTAGAATGGGACTAAAATTTCATTGTAATATTGAGTAAAAAAAAAAAAAAGAAGAAGAAGAGGGTTTGATTGATGCTTTACCTTTAAAAAATGAAGCTAACATTTATGGGCACTATTCCATCTTTGCTAAGAAAATTACAATTGAAATTCTGTACTAATTCTTAGACCAGATTATGGAGCCAGGGCTAATATATATATATTTTTTTCTGCTTGGTATAATTTCCTGACAAAAATTTGTTTAAAGATCATGATATGACATCCTTTTCTATAAGTTTCACACCATGATCACACAGAGAGTCATTTTTGGAAAAAAAAAAAAAAAAAGATAAGATGCTATTAGTTTTCCAGCAGGCTTTTCTTAGCCTTTTCATACTGAAATTATGTTCTTGTGAGCACCTGTCCTGTCTTCTCACCAGTATCCTCTTATTTGGTTGTACCTTGGTCTACCAATGGGATGGGACAGATGCTCATTTGTCAATATCTTCAGGGTGCTCTGAGCAGTTCTCCAACATCCCGTGACATCAACTTCAGGAAATTCTGTAATGTTGCAAGCAAGGATGGCAATTTAATCCTGCAAATGTGGCAAACACTCAGACTTACCAACACCTAAGAAAGAGGGTGTTGATGTCACGGAAAGAGCCAGACAATGGGTTCAGCAGGAGGATTCAGTCAGTAGCTAATTCTATAGGTTACTGCCATAAGATGTTGCCATTGGGGGATGCTAGACAAGGGACACAGCACACTGCTTGATACTATTTTTGCAACATCTAGGAGTCCATAATAATTTCAAAATGAAAACTTAAACATATTACAAAAATAACTCGTAGCCAAGAGGAGCCTAAGGGAACATAGAGACTAAATGCATCAGAAGTCCTAAACTCGTAAGTAAAATTTATAAGTGACCAGATACTTCGTTAACATTTTCTTGTAATGGTCGTTTTTGTTTTCCCCAGGCAATCTCTTCACCAGATGGGGAGTAGGGGTTCTCCCTGAATACTTAGGTTTTCACTAAATCCTTCCATGGAATTGTGACTATTATGTAACTACCTACCTTCTCCCGTTGGACTGTGAGCTCCTTCAAGCCTAGAAGTGGATCTTAGTCATCTTTTTGTTTCCAGTGCCCATCGTAGGGCTTGGCATAGATTAAGCCTCTGATAAAAACAATGAATGAATGAATGAATGAATGAATGAATGAATACATGCACAAAAAACTAAAAGACAGGGTTTCTAATTTGGTCCCAGCATAGCTTAGCCCTGGGAAGGACGGTGCTAGAGATGTTTCTTCTAGAGGTGGATTGGTTTGAGTCTCAGACATAGCAAGAGTTGCTGCAGGGGATGGGAACCTACCCGAAAGATCTGCTCTGCTCTCTCTGCATAGACACGGGCAGGCGGGGCTTGCCCACATACCTCTCCTGGCCCCCCTAATCAGCGAGGAGGGCTTGGGGGAATTTCAGGGATGGTATGTTTGGGAAAGCCCAGTTCGGGGCGAAGCCACCTCTAATGCCCCCCAGAAGGTGCCCCCTAGCCAAAACCAACTCTTTCCCATGCTGCTCAGCCTCAGGCTCAGTAAGAGGGTCTAGGAGTTGGCCTTGTTCTCCTGGGAACTAACAACTCCATCTGCCTGGTGGGCGTATCAATTCCCCCCCACCCTCGCTGCCTTGGCCTCTTTTCTTCTCCCTGAAACTGATAAGCTAAATCCCGCGACCCACGCTTGCCCCTCTCCGTAGAGGCAATCCAGGGAGGTTTTCCAACATCGTATTATAACCACTGCCCTGCAACTCATTTTTCCTGTTTTCTGTTTAATGCATTTTGGACATCTTTCTACGCCCTTGCGTGTAAATCTCCTTCGTTCTTCTTCATAGCTCTATAATATTGCACAGAATGGCGAAAGCATTGTTCCTAAGCAGTTCCTCCTAATGATGGGCATTGATGTTGGTTTGGTTTTGGCATATAGCGCGGCAATGCCGCACACCTCTACATGCCTAGACGGTGCTGGCTAGTGCCCAAAATGTCCTCCCTGAGAGTGGCACCTGTTGTCACACTCCCACCTACAGCATATGGCCATGAAGCCCAGGCTTTTGGAAGAAAAAGAAATCCCATTACCCGTGGTGATGATGCTTGCCGTAACAAGAGAAGAATGAACCTCACTTGACAAGGAGATTTCTTGGCTTTTTTTTTTGTTGTTGTTGTTCCACGCTCAGTCCCTTAACAACCTTGTGGGGACCGTGGACCTGGGGACCGGCCTTGCTATTATAATCGTTATTGAGTTTACTCACATTTTGTGCCAGACTCATGCTGGATGCCGAGTGGGGGGCTGGAAGGGGGGTGATGGCCAGGAGAAGGCAATCCTCTGAGGTGCTTTGCTCAGCTGCCGTCCCCACCAGGCCCCTGTGTCACTTCTCAGCTCCCTTTATTTCTAATTTTTTTTCCAACTTGATGAGATACGATTGACATGGTGTAAACTTAGGATTTGATATGCTTGTATATTACAGTATTGTGACAGTGATCTAAGGAGCCTGAAGGATTCATCTGCTTCAAGCTTATGCACTCCTTGCTTGCTGACCTAAGTCCCTTGGTTTGTAGCAAAACTACCCTCTTTCCTTGATATTTGCAGACTGCTGGCCTTGAGGAGTGAAGGACCCCACTCTCCCAGAAGATAAGGCCTGACTGCATTTTAAAAACAGTTGCCACTGATGTAAGTCTGTTCAGGGTCACGTGCATGTATGACTAACTGCCTGGGCACCTGCTTCTCCTGCATGCAGCCCCTCTCCCCCTTTCCAGTGCCTTGCCCTTAAAAACCCTCTGGCTTTGCCTGGATGGGGAAGACGGTCTTTGAGGCGTTAGTCCACCACCTTCCCAGGTTGCTGGCTTCCTGAATAAAGTTGCCGTTCCTTTCCCTCTATCCTCCATCACTTGTCTCTCAAGTATTGGTTTTCGAGCAGTGAGCAACCAAATCTGAGCTCGGAACCGGTTCTCTGTCCAGTAACAATATGATTACCACCATAGCGTTAGCTAGCTCCCCCACCCCGCCACAGAAACTCCGCTTCTTTTTGTGATGAGACCATTTAAGATTTACTGTCTTTGCAACGCGTTCGGGTATAGGGTCTGGTGTTGTTCTCTGTAGTGCATTAGATGCCCAGAACATATTCATCTTCTAACTGGAAGCTTGTACCCTTTCGACCAACATCTCCCCGTTTCCCCCACCTCTCTGCCCCTGCTCACCACCACTCTGCTCTCTGTTTCTATGAGTTCAGGGTTTTTTAGATTCCACATATAAGCAAGATTATATGGTGTTTGTCTTTCTCTGTCTGACTCATCTCACTGAGTGTAATGTCCTCAAGGACCATCCACGTTGCTGCAAACGGCAACAAAAGGATTTCATTCTTTTCTGTGGCTGGATAATATTCCATCCTGTATATACACCACATCTTATTTATCCATTCATCCGTTGACAGACACTGAGCTTGTTTTCTTGGCTTGGCTATTGTGAATAATAATGAACCTGGAATCTCGTCAATACCGTCCTCACACCTCTTCTCCTCTCTAGCTACACTTCCTCCCTGGGAGATCACATGCAGTGCCATGGCTTTAAATAGTGTATGCTCTTGACCCCAATATGCATGTCACCATCCCAGACCTCCGCCATGAACTCTGCACATCCAACAGTCTTTGCATCCTCTCCATCTAGATGTCCAAAAAAACCGCACAAATGTAACACACTTGCGCATGAGCAGATGCATTTAGTCATCAGGGAAATCCAAACCAAAACCACTTCACACTCATTAGTGTGAGTGGAATCAGAAAGATGAATGGTAGTGAGTGTTGGCAAGGATTGGAAGAAATTGGATCCCTCATACAGCGCTGGGGGGTGGGTGGGAATGCAAAATGGGGCAGCCACTTTGGAAAATAGTTTGGCAGTTCCTCAAAAAAGTTACACAGATAGGGACGCCTGGCTGGCTCCATCGGAAGAGTATGTGACTCTTGATCTCAGGGTCATGAGTTCGAGCCCCACATTGGGTGTAGCGATTACTAAAAATAAATAAAGAAAGAAACTTTAAAAAGTTACGCAGACAGTGATCATGTGACCCTGCAATTCCACTCTTAGGTGTCCACCCAAGAGAAGTGAGAACATGTCCACGCAAACATTTGTATACAAACATTTGTAGGAGTGTTATTCAAAACCGCTAAAAAGTGGCAAGAAGCCAAATGCCCATCAGTGGATGACTGGATAAACAGAATGTGACACAGTCTCACAGCGGAACATCACTCCGTGTGGTGAACCTCAGCAACATGACACTGAGACACAAGTCACAAAAGCTCCCATACTGGATGATTCCATTTATAGGAAATGTCCAGAATATGCAAATCCGTGCAGACTGAAAGCAGATCAGTGACTTCTAGAGACTGGGAGGAAAAGGGGTGGGGATGGGCTTTCTTTTGGGGGGATGAAAACGTTCTCGAGTTACCTAGTGATGATGGTCACATAACTTTGTGAAAGCATTGAAAACTCCTGAAGAGTACCCTTCGAAAGGGTGACTCTTAAGATTATGTGAATTTATCTCATTTTTAAAAAGATTTTATTTATTTATTTGACAGAGGGCACAAGCAGGGGAAGGAGCAGAGGGAGAGGGAGAAGCAGGCTCCCCCCCGAGCAGGGAGCCTGATGTGGGGCTCGATCCCAGGACCCTGGGATCATGACCTGAGCCGAAGACAGATGCTTAACCGACTGAGCCACCCAGGCGTCCCTATCTCTATTTTTTAAAAAGTTAAAACCCCTTTCAGATTTTTTGAGAGAGAAAGAGTGCACAAGCAAGGGGAGAGGCAGAGGGAGAGAGAATCTCAAGCAGGCTCCACACCCAGCACGGAGCCCGATGAAGGACGCAATCTCACAACCCTGAGATCATGAGCTGAGCTGAAATCAAGAATCAGACGCTTAACCGACTGAGCCACCCCAGATTTTTTTTTTAACGTAACAAACAATTTCCTCCTCCAAACCTACTCGGCCACCTCTGCGTTCATCTGTATACTTCCTGGTTCCTCACACCCTCCATCCCAGCCATCAATGAAACCTGTTAGCTTTACCTTGGAAATTTATCCTGAATCCAAACACTTTTTCCCACTTCCACTGCCACTGTCTGTGTCTGAGCCACTAGCCTGTGTCACCTGCTTTTCCCCGTAGCCACGAAGGTATATTCTCCATCCAGCAGCTAGATGTTCTTCTGCAAGAGAAGCATCTGCTCCTCGGCTTGCTCACAGCTCCAATAGCTCCCATCTTGTTCAGACGAAAAGCCCAACTCCTCACTGTGCCTATAAGACCCTGACATCCCCACCCCTCCACTACCTCTCTGACCTCACCTCCTCCCAGCCTCCCCTTGCCCACTCTGTTCCTGCTGACCTCCCTGCTGTTCCTCAAGTATGACACACCTGATCCACCCCAGGGCCTTTGCACTTGCTGTCTTCTCTGCCTGGACTGTTCTTCCTCTGTTATCATTGTGGTTCTCTCTTTCTCTACCCTCCTCACCTTTATTTCTCTCTGTAGCATGTGTCTCCCACCTGAATGTGAGCTCTACAGGGACAGGGATGTTTCTCTCGTCCAGGGTTAACCTACCTGCTGGCAACCTACCAGTTGCTCAGTAAATGCTTGTTGAATGCATGAACCAAAGAACTATACACAGGTCATGCTCGGGAACGCTTGGGAACGCTCAAGCAGATGGGAAACGGGAAGTCTCAAGTATGGAATATGTTTCCAGGCTTACAAAAGCTTGGTACTGGGCCATCTGGCTGGCTCAGTCAGAAGAGCATGTGACTCTTGATCTTGGCGTTGTGAGTGAGAGCCCCACATTGGTAAAAAATAAATAAATAAACTTAAAAAAAATAAACAAGAGTCTGATACTTATTTTTTTCATATACTCTAACAGCCCCATGAGATAGGCAAGCACTTAAACTATTTTCAGATAAGGAAACTGAAATTTAGAGCTAGCTTGGCAGAGTACCCAGCACAGAGCAAGCCTTCAATTAATATTAACACTATTGTGGTTGTTTTTATAATTCTCCCCACTTACCATTTCAAGCCCACCTCAGTTCACCTCAGCCTTCTCCCTGAGGCAGCGCCCATCTGCTTCCCTACCCACAGACAGAGCTTGTTAATTCGCCCTCCTTGCTTTTGCTGCCATCAATCCCTCCCCCTAGAATCCCCTCATCCTTCCTCTCGACTTGTTAATAGCCCGAATCCACTGCACCACTGACTTCACTTGTGCTTCCTCCAGGAAGCCTTCTCGGATTTACCCGCCCACTGCTCACTACTTCCGTATTCTTCTCCCCTCCACTGCTGGTCCACTCCCCGCTCCTGGCAACATGGTAGCTTTGCATGAAATCTTGACATCTCATGAGTGTTTTCACAGATCAAATAGCACACTTTGGGGAGCCTGCTAAACCTCTCCCATGCTGTGTGACCTTGAGCAAGTTGATTGACTTCTCGGAGCTTCATCTGTGAAGTGGAAATAGAAATAAGCCCGTCTCTCTTAGGGTTGCCATGGGGCTAACACGAGACATGGTAAATGAGACATTTGTGCCCAGCACATAGTGAAGGTCCAGGCCAGATTAGTATTTGTTATTATTATTGTCTCAAAATGACCCTGAAGTTAGGTAGAGGAACACCAGGATGGAGTGATTGTGCAGCTCACGGTAGCGTGCTGGGACTCGAGCCCCGTTTCCTGCCCTTCTGTTCGACTTCGCCACATCTTTTAGGGACTTGTTTCTGATGGTTCCCATTAGGCCCACTGGTGTCGGTGCCATGCGTGATCTTTGAATCATTCTCAGATGTCAGTGATGATGATGCCCCGTGCGTCCCAGGCCTTTGTGGCTTCCGAGGGCACACTCACCTTGCTTTTCACACCCGAGTTGCCCAGCCACGTGCCGGGCAGGTAAGGCACAGCCTCGTTTCGCAGATAGGACAACCGAGGCTCAGAGAAGCCAAACCACTGGCTCATGACGTCACAGAAAAAGCGGAAGAGCCATCGTTAGAAGGAGCCCGGGATCGCGTCCTTCACTAACGCCGTGCCTTCTCTTTTCAGCTCTCCCGTGCCATTGAAACGTTGTGCCTGCCGCAGCTACTCCCCCCCAGAGTGGGTGAGGGTAAAGGTGCGTGATGCCTTCTACAGAGAGCCTGCGGGAGACAGGAGAAGGGGCAGGTGGGGGGAGCTGTGGCCTTTGACCCACTCAGCCCTGGAAATTCTCCCGTCCCCCAACCAGCCTCCTCTGTGCTCCCTGGTGCATGATCTCAGACGGCGGGGACGGGTGGTGGTGGTGGTATTTCTAAGTACCCAACATATTCTGGGAGAAAGTGTTTCAGAAGCAAGTTCTGTTTGTTTATTTTTTGTAAACTTCCTCATAGGATGGAGAAACCACAGGGGTGAGTTCTCCTTTCCCAGTAAACGCTTTAATGTGCTTCTCCAAATCGGAACTGTGTAGGGGACAAAGATTCAGCCCCAATTCCAGCAGACTCTGGCTCATCTCATCTGGGAAGCTGCCTTATTTACTGCTCACTGTTCTTCGATCCACACACTACAACAGAGCCAGCAGCCCTAGAAGGGGCTGAATGTGGTTGGCCTAGAAAATGAGTTTGTTTTTGTTTTTTCACATGAAAGGGAATGTTCTCATCAAGAGGGTTATGGGCTGAATTAGAACTCCCTCCCCAAAGTCACATTGAAGTCCTAACCCTCAGTACCTCAGGATGTGATTGTATATGGAGATGGGGTGTTTAAATTGAGTTGGGGCGCCTGGGTGGCTCAATAGGTTAAGCGTCTGCCTTCAGCTCAGGTCATGATCTCAGGGTCCTGGGATCAAGCCCCGCGTTCGGCTCCCTGCTCAGCGGGGAGTCTGCTTCTCCCCCTGCCTCTGCCCTCTGCTCGTGCTCACTCGTACTTTCTGTCTCTCCCTCTCTCAAATAAATAAATAAAATCTTTAAGGAAAAAAAAAAGAAGTAATTGAGTTAAAATGAGGTCACTGGGATGGGCCTGAATCCAAGGTGACTGGTGTCCTTACAAGAAGAGGAAATTGGAACACAGACATGCACAGAGGGAAGACCAGGGAAGACAGTCGTCTACAAGTCAAGAGAGAGGCCTCAGAAGAAACCAACCTTGCCAACACCTTGATCTTGGACTTCAAGTCGCAGAATTGTGAGAAAACCACTTCCTGTTGTATAAGCCGTTTGGTCTGTGAGAGTTTGTTATGGTGGCCTTAGCAAAGAGGAAACGTTCTCCTTAGCTGGGCGCAATCTCCACCAGTCCCTATCGCCTTCTACATGCCTGCATTACTCATTTACACTGCCTCTTTTCTCCTGATGGTGTTTGAATTTATATCTACTAAAAGGCTATTTGTGGAAGCACAAAAAGTAGCTATTTTTTTTTCCTCTAAATTTTTAACGTGGTGAAGTACACCAAATAGTAAATTTATCATCCGAGCCCTTTTTAACTATGCTGCTCAGTGGTATTACATACATTCACGATGTTGTGCTCCGAGCCTCACCATCCCTCTCCAGAACTCTTTCCCCTAAAACTGTAACTCTATACCCGTTAAACAATAACTCCCCACTCCCCACTTTGCCCCAGTTCCTGGCAACAACAACCGCCATTTTACTTTCTGTCTCTACGAATGTGGCTACTCCAAAGATCTCACGTAAGTGGAATCGTACTGTCTTAGTCTTTTTGCAACTGGTTTATTTCACTTAACGTTTGTCCTCAGGGTTCATCCATGTTGTAGCACGTGTCAGAACTTCCTTCTTTTCTGAAGGCTGAATAATATTCTATCATATGTGTATACCACATTTTGCTTACTCATCCCTCGATGAAAACAGGTTGCTTCCACATCTTAGCTGCTATGAACACGGGCACACAAATATCCCTTTGAGACCCTGCTCTCAATTTTAGGAGTATATACCCAGAAGTGGAATTGCGGGATCATATGATAAGTCTACTTTTAATATCTTATGGAGCTGCTACCATACTGTGGATATCCAGTTTTCCCAACATTATCTGTTGAAAAGCCTGTCTTTTCCCCATTAAACGGTCTCAGCAACCTTGTCAAAAATCACTTGACCCCGGGGCACCTGGGTGGCTTGGTCGGTTAGGTATCTGCCTTTGGCTCAGGTCATGATCTCAGGGTCCTGGGATCAAGCCCCACTTCCAGCTCCCTGCCTGGTTGGGAGTCTGCTTCTCCCTCTCCCTCTGCCTCTCCCCACTGCTTGTGCTCTCTTTCTCGCTCTCTCTCTCAAATAAATAAATAAATAAAACCTTAAAAAATATCATTCGACCATATATGTGAGGGTTTATTTCTGAGCACCCCGTTTTATTCTCTTGGTCTATATGTCTGCCTTTATGCTAGTATCACATTTTGTTTACTGTAACTTTGTAGCGAGTTTTGAATCAGGAAGTATGAGTCCTTCAACTTTGCCCTTTTTTCAAGATTGTTTTGACTAATCAATTGATTGTTTGGACTCTGAGATTCCATATGAATTTTAGGATGGATTTTTCTATTTCTGCCACAAAAAAAAAAAAAAACCCACATTGGGATTTTGATAAGGGGTTGCACTGAATACTGACATCTGAACAATATTAAGTTTTCCAGTTTGTGAACAAGGACTGTATTTCCATTTATTTATGTCCTCTTTAATTTCTTTCATCAATGTCTTGTAGTTTTCACTGTACAAGTCCTTCACTTCCTTGGTTAATTACTAAGGATTTTATTCCTTTTAATACCATTATAAATGGAATTATTTTCTTAATTTCCTTTTCAGATTGTTCATTGTTAGTGCATGGAAATAAAACTGATTTTTGTGTGTTGGCTTTGTATTATGCTACTTCACTGAATTCATTCGTTAATTCTAACTGTATATATGTGCGTGTGTGTGTGTGTGTGTGTGTGTGTAATCTTTAGGGTTTTCCACATTAAGTTCATATCATCTCCACAAAAGAGATCATTTTACTTTTTCCTTTCCAATTTGGATGCCTTTTATTTCTTTTTCTTGCCTGACCTGGCTAGAACTTCCAGTACTATGTTGAACAGAAGTGGTCGACGTGGACGTCCTTGCCTTATTCTGATCTTAGAGGGAAAGCTTTCTGTCTTTCACCATTGAGTGTAATGTTCGCTGTGGGTTTTTCATGTAGAGTTTTTATTATGTTTATGATGTTTATATTCCTGCTTTGTTGTGTGTTTTTATCATGAAAGGGTGTTGACTTTTGCCAAATGCTTTGACAATTACTTTTGGTTCTCCACCTCATCTGACTGCCAAAGCCCCATCTTTAACATGCTCCCTCACCCCTTCATTGGAGCAAACTATTTCAAGAACCACTATTCACCTGCTGCTCTGCGTCCTTCAGTCCCAGGACATTTTCCTGTGTTATCACTTTGGTAATTTCCACTCTCAGTTTTCTCAGTTCTCTTTCTGGAACCCCTTCTCATCAGATGTCAGTCATCCTGCATTGCCCCTCTCATGACTGTGCCCTTTCTCTCCTGTTTTCTGCGTCTCTATCCCTTCTTGCCAGCTCTCACGTTTCTTCTTTCCCTGCCCTGCCAATCCATCACTACCTATTAGCTTTTGTTTTTTAAGATTTTATTTATTTGAGAGAGAGAGAGAGCAGGAAGAGAGAGAATCTGAAGCAGACTCCATGCTGAGTGCAGAGCCTGATGCAGGGCTCAATCCCACGACTGTGAGATCATGACCTGAGCCAAAACCAAGATTCAGATGCTTGACCAACTGAGCCACTCAGGCACCCCAACCATCTATTAGCTTTTACCTTCCAGAAATGTGTTGATTTCTCTTGTCCATTTTTACCTCCTTTCCATGCTCTTTCTCTGTTCCCATCTCTATTTTTCTTTTTCTTTTGTCCATTCCTGTATAAGTTATGCTGATAAAGTGATAAAGCCCGTTCACAGAGACTTCCCCAGAAGGAGAACAGGGAGAGGCCCACCTGACTCATGTACCTGCTCAGGTTTTCTGTCCCTGGCCTCTCTCTTCTTATATACAGAAAGCAGAATGGTGGAAAGAATAGAAAGAGGTAGAGTGTAGTCAATTAAATTGTACCTCTCAAAAGGATACATCCAAATCCTAACCTGCAGTACCTGTGATTTTGATCTTATTTGGAAATAGGATTTTTGTAGATGTAATGAAGGATCTAGAGATGGGCTCAGCCTAAAGTTGCAGCGGGCCCTAAATCCAGTGACAATGCCCTATATATGACAAAGGACAGGAAGATTTCGAAAACACAGGGAAGAGGACCACATAAAGATAGAGGTACAGGAGTGATGACGCCATAAGCCAAGGAACACCCAAGATTGAGGGCAAGCACCAGACACTGGAGGAGGCAGGGAAAGATCCTCTCCTAGAGCCTTCCGAGGGGGCTTGCCCCCACCGACACCTTGCTTTTGGATTAATGGCCTCCAGAACTGTGAGGGAATCCATTTCTGTTGTCAGGACCCACCCAGCCCTGGAAGAAGCTGAAGACAGAGCTAGATGCAAATTGAACAACTCACTCCCCTTCTCAAGGACATCTTCGTTCCCCACCCCCCAGTGGGAATGGAGATAAGAATATGTCTCTTGCAGGGCTGTTGGATTTCAGCATGCCTCAGAATTCCCTAGGGGGCTTGTGAAAACCAGATTGCTGGTCCTCAACCCCAAACTTTCTGGATCTGGACGGGGCTTGAGAATCTGCAGGTGCTGTTGGTCTCAGGACCACCGCGATAGAGGATCCAAGAACTGGGCCACTGAGAAAAAAGTCAACTCCAGAGACATTGAAATTACGAAGAGCTGAGAGAAGGGAGAGAGCAAAGAAGCAGGGAAGACTGGGTTCTGTGTTGGGAGGGAGTGAGCAGGGGATTTAGAAGAGTGGCTTTCAATCAGGTATGACTTTGCGGCCATGTCTGGCGTCATCTTTGGTTCATACAACTGGGGGATGTGTTACTGGCATCTCTTGGGGTGGGTGGGGGCCAGGGATGCTGCTAATGGTCCTACAGAGCACAGGACAGCCCCACGACAAAGGATTATCTGGCCCTGAATGTCAGTCGTGCCGCGACGGGAGGGACAGCAACTTAGATGGATGGTTCTCACTTCTGCTGCATTAGCAGAATCACCTAGGGAGTTTTTAGAGCATCTGATGCCCAGACCACATCAAATTCACATGGGTGGGACCCAGGCGTCCGGGTGATGGCAGTGTGCAGCCCCGATGAGTCTCACTGATGGGGACAGTTGAGAGCAGTATTTATTCACGCAGTGATCATGCAGGGACCTTGTTAAAATGTGGATTCGAATTCACTAGGTCTGGGATGGGACAAGATTTTGTGTTTCCAACAAGCTCGCAGGTGATGCGGATGAGTACGTTGGAGATTATCCCTAAATGCTGGGGCTGCATGTGTATGGGGCTGGGGGTGTCACTGGGATCTCCTTGAATGCTGGAGAGGTTTTTCTAAATCCTTTTTCTGCCCTTTGAGATGTATATCTACCACCCCAAACTCTTTCCTCCAGGACTGAGAGAGTCATCTCTTTGGAATGCAAACATTCAGGGAGAGAAAGTTCTCTCCCAGTCCCAGTAGAAGGTTAAGGGCGAAATTCCGTGGTCACCTTGCATCAACCTACACCCCCGCCTCCTAGCATGAGGATAGCAGAAGTCGGCTTCTCCTCCAGCCAAGTGTAAAAAGCCAAGGGGCTTAGTCACAGGGACAAGCCGCCTTCCCATCCCTCAGTGCCTCTTCCCTTAATAAAAGCCTTTCATTTCAGGCAAGTCGAATCTAGTTTGCATGGGGGCGGGGGACGTTTCCTGATTGCAACGACAGAAGTGAATGAATAAACCGGTCCTCATCACTTTATTAACCAGCTTCCTGCCGTGTTGGTCTCTGATGGAAGGAGCCGGAGGAGTAAGCACCTCAAGCTCAGTCTCCTTCACTGCCCCTTCTCCTGTCTGGGCCCCCCCATTGGCCGGGAAATGGGGGTTGGGGGGAAGAAGGCTCAGATCTTGCCTGGGGTCCTGGGGGGTCAGCAGCCTGTGCAGAGAGCGGCTAGGAGGCCCAGAGGCATCTGAAAGGCAGCGCAAGGGCACCCTCCTTGCAGCCTGACAAGGGTCATGCCCTTAGTTTACCTGGGCACAGTCCCGAAAAGGACCCACTCCTGGAGAACATGCTCCCAACTACAGGACCCCCACCCCCACCCCCACCCAGCTCTGTCTTGGCCATGCTGAGACATCCAGCTCTCCAGGTGACCTCCGATGTCAAACACACCTTCCGCACCTCTCAAGCCACACACTGCGGCCGTGGCCTTGAAGTTTTGTGTCTGATCCCAGCCAGGAAAGTAGCAGCCCAGACAGAGCCCCGGCTTTCGGTTTTGGGCCCGGTGTAGGTGCAGGAGGCCAAGCTGAGCCCAAGAACGCTAGAAGATGTCTCCTGGCTCTGCAACTTCAGGAAATCCCCTAAAACTCCCAGTGGGTGGTAGTGGAGGCCCCACAGGCCTCCCTCACTCTGTGATTTCCCTCCGGGCAGCTCCTCAGCCTGAGGCCGCCCTGGGCACGAGAAACAGGAAGACTCCCTGGGAGGGGAGGAGGTCCGGTCTTTCTTGGAGCTTGCCCAGCTATTCTCACTATAATGAACAGAGAGAGACTGAGAAGCCACCCAAAGGCATTGCTCAGACCTGGGAAGTTTTCCTCTATGCTGGAAGGGGGCATGGAGTCATGCTTGTGGAATGGACCGTGACCCCTCCGCCAGGACGGAGACTATTTTAAATCCAGAAAGGAAAACGAAACTGGGCTATTTGAAGGCAGGACCGTGGCTCCCCTGGGGAGCGCCGGGAGGGCTGGAAAAGTTCTGTTTCCTTGATCCCGGGGCTGGTTATGTGGGAATGCTCAGTTTGGGAAAATGCATTAAGTTGACGTTTTTGGTTTTGCACTTTTTTTGTGTGTATGCTGTTATGCTTCCCTAAACTTTTTTTTTTTTTTTTTTAATTCTGTAAGGCTTTGGAGAACAGTCTGGTTCCTCAAAACGTAGTAGAAAGGGATCCTGAGACAGGGATGTGGGGGAAATGGTTTCTTTAGGGAGGATCCCAGAAAGGAAAGGAAGCCCAACAGGTGATGAGCACCTGAGGGTCAGTCCCACCGCAAGGCTGGGGGACTGGGGCGTTTCCTCCTCCCTGCCCTGCCTCAGGGCTGCCCTGGGGCATTCACCCCCTCCCTCTTGACTGCAAGGGTGAGAGCACCTGGGCAAGGAGACTCAGGAACTGTAGTGGGACACGGGGTGCACCAAGGCGTAGGGAAGGGCGGCCCCCTCCGCCCTGTCTCTGAGAGCCCTGGGGAGCCGCAGAATCCTGAGTAAGCCCTGACCTGCAGGCCACAGTGTCCCTATCCGGAAAGGACACCCAGGAACTGATGAGGGCAGTGTCTTCAGCCCAAGTGTTGTGCCCCTGAGGGGACACTGGGCAATGTCTGCAGACATTATCGTTTGTCACAAGTGGGGGGTGGGATGGTCTCACCACTTCTGGAACCTAGTGGGTGGAGGCCAGGGGTGCTGGGAAGCCCCTACAGCCCCCAGGGCAGACTTCCGTGACACAGTGATCTAGCCCAGGGTGTCCACAGGGGCGTGGTTGAGAAACCCAGACGAGGGGGAAGCTAAGAGTAACATCTCCAGCTTGAACCTGCCAAGCCCTGCATGCATCCAGCTAGGGCTGATGCTGACTTCACGCTGGGCCCGAGTGACTGTCCCCTCAGCCTGCTGAGAGCCCCAGCTGCCCTTCCGAGGCAGAAGAGCCAGGCTTCTGGGCTCCAACACTGCTGTAGACCTTTCCTGCCCTCACCGCAGTAACCCGGGGGCTCCCCCAGGGGACAAGGAAGACAGAAACGAGGACCAATGTTGGGGTCTGGAGATAGGCCTGTGGGCCCCCACTCCGGAGAACGTGGATTTTGAGGCAAGTACAGGCTTCAGGTCCCACACACCTGGACTCAAGGCCACTGCCCGTGGGACCTTGGCCAACTTGCCTCACCTGTCTGGGCCCTGGGAGAAGTGGCAGAGCTAAAAAGTAACCCTTGTGTTTTGGAGAGTTGGCCCTTGTGGCTCTTAGACCAGGACTCATATAGAAACCGCTGTTTTCTGTGGTTAGCGTCTTAATCCTGAACGTCCCTCTCCCCACATGGCAGTCCCCAGAATCTCTGATCGTGCCCAGTTTCTGCTCCCCTGGAGCCTGGATGACTGCCTGTATGTTTGACTTGGGTCACAGAGCATTTTGAGTCAAACCATCCTAAACATAACCCCCACAGTGGCTGAATATCCATCTAGCAATTATGTATGACGTGGTGTGTGAGAGAAGACAGAATTATGGCTGCCATAACAGATTGGTAGAAGTGTATTTCTCTCTCATGTAATAGTATACGTATCGGGGTGCCTGGGTGGCTCAGTCATTAAGCATCTGCCTTCGGCTCAGGTCATGATCCCGGGGTCCTGGGATCGAGCCCCACATCGGGCTCCCTGCTCCGTGGGGAGCCTGCTTCTCCCTCTCCCACTCCCCCTGCTTGTGTTCCCTCTCTCGTTGTGTCTCTCTCTGTCAAATAAATAAATAAAATCTTAAAAAAAAAAATAGTATACATGTCAGCCATTCAGAATAAGCAATGTGGCTCCGTGGGACAGAAACCAGGCACCCTCTCTTGTCTGGCTTTCTCATCTTTGCTCATGGCTTCTACCTCATGATCCAAAGTGGCTGCTCCAGGTCCTGTCATCATGACTGTATTCCACCAGAGGGAAAGACAGAATCCAGAAGTGGCACGATTGACTCCTACTAGCGTGGTCACATGACCACACTAACGGCTGGGGAGGCGAAGAAAGGCAGTCTTTCGTCGTTAGCATGAGCCAGGTAAAAACTCTTTTTCAGCGTAAGAAGATCTTGGGGTTTGCTGGTAGTTTTTGCCACATCTAACAGAAGAACAGAGAATAATTCTACTTGTGTGGCTGGGCGAACGCACAAATCGAGTGGTGTGAGAAGCCCCCCAAAAGCCTCGCAGGGTAATGGGCAGGAGGCTGGAGTGAGGAAGGAGCACCTCTGGAAAAGCGGTCAGTATTTTCCTTCTGTCAGTCAGCATGCATGTGTCCAGCATCGACTTTGTATCCGTTTAGAACAAGTGCTGGGTGTGCACAGCAGGAGGAAGTGGGGAAAGGCCTGGGTGCTCCCAGCTGACATGGTTGTCAGGGTTTGGTATACCCCAGTCACTCAGCCTCTGTGTACCGAGCACCTACTCTTCGCCAGGCCCGGGAGGGGCTCCCAAGGAGAAAACAGTCCCAGCCTGACCCCGAAAGACTCTCATGATGAGTCTGCAGTGCCCACAAACCACATGGGAAAATCCTTCTGTTAGAATCATGCCTGCCCTAGGGGGCGGAGTCTGCCCATCCTTCATCAGCACCAGCTTCCTGGACCCCGGGCCCCCAACTCGCAGCCTTGCCCCCCTGTTATGAACAAATGTTTGGAGCAGGCACCCCAGGGCCTCTCCTGTAGGCAGCGGGGATCCCTTCCTCTAAGAGTGGCCAAGGCGGGAGTGTGGCTTGGGGTGGTGGCTTGGGGCACGCTTAGGGGTCCGACTCATCCTGGGTTGCTGGGGTGGTCCTGGGTTTAGCAGTTTCAAGTCCTGCATCCCGGGACCCCCCTCAGCCTGGGCAAATGGGGATGGTTGGTTACTCTAGAACTCTGACCCTGTCTTGCCCCCTCACCCTCCCCCCAAACCAGGGCTTCCCAACCCTGGCCACGTGTTGGCATCCTCTGGAGGAACTTTCAGAAAAATGCCGCAGCCTGAGTCCCACGTCGGACCAGTTCGTTCAGAGTCTCCGGGGCAGGGCGGGGCTCAGGTCTTGTGAAAAAGTCTCCAGAGGATTCTAATGCACAGCCAGGGTTGAGAGCTTCGGGGTCTGTGCCAAGTTCAGTGGGGGAGAGCTTTTTTTTTTTTATTTTCATCTCGATCAGGTAGGAGGCGAGGCGGGGTGGAGAAGGAGCTCTGGACGGAGGTTCATGGGTCATGCATTCATTCATTCACCCGCTGTATATAGAGGGCCTGCCATGAGTCAGGTGCCATCCTGGGGCTGGAGGTACGGGGTGGGGAAGAGAGCAGTCAGGACCTACATCCGTTCTAGCGGGGGACCAGACCAGAAGAAGAAGTCACCTGGATACTTGCTTATGAAGTTGCTCAATAGAGCGATGGGTCAAGGGAGTCACGGTACGTGGGCTGCAGCGGCTCAGAAGCTGTATTTACTCCCTCGGGCTGTTGTAACAAATTGCCACAAGCTGGGGGGCTTAAAACGACACCAATTTATTCTCTGCAAGTCTGGAGGCTGGAGTCTGAAATCAAGGTGTTGGCTGGTTCCTTGTAGCAGCTCTGGGCGGGGAGTCTGTCCCACTCCGCTCTCCCCACTTCCGGGGGCTTCCACGGATCCGTGGCACTCCTTAGCTGGTAGATGCACCGACCCCTGCCTCCGTCTCCCTGTGGCCTTCTCTTCCGTGTCTCTCCGTGTCTTCACCTGCTCTTTTCCCTTCTCCCTGCATCCTCTCTTCGTATAAGGACCCCAGTCCCTGGATGAGGGCCCACCCATGTCATCCAGGGGGATCTCATCTTTAGTCCCTTAATTACATCCACAAAATGTTATTTTCCAAATAAGGTCACATTCTTAGGTTCAGGGGTTAGGGTGTGGACGCATCTTTTCTGGGGTGACAGTTCAACCTCCTACAGGTATGTGGGGTGTAGAGAAGGCCTCCGGGGATGTGTTCTGGCGTAAATCATCCTGAGGCCAATTCTAGAGATTGCAGGAAGTGCTGCTGGGGGACAGGAAGGTGAGGCCAGGGGACAGAAGGGGCCTGTTTGGGGGAGTACTCTGGAGCAGATCACCCCTGTGGGCAACTGGGGCTCAGTCCTGTGGGGGGCCTTCAAAGGTACCCACCCATCTGGGAGGTGAGGGCATGGGGCACAGACACCAACTCCTGAAAGTCATTGGTGGAGACTCTCCCCCCTCCCTTTTGGGCCTAGCAGCTTCTGGAGGACAGAGGGAGCTCCCTGGCACAGAATGGAAGGCGCTTGCAGGCGTGGGAGCCATGAGAGCGGAGAGGTCCTGGCGGGACCCAGACTCTGGCTACTGCAGAAGGCTCATTTGAACCTCGGCCTGCAAGATTACACGGAAGGGCCGTGTGACAAGTGTGCCAGAGCACGTGGAGGGCACACCAGGCAAAGGAGACAGCAGGGGCAAACTCCCCAAGGCAGGAGTGAGCTGGGTGCACTCCCAGAACAGCAAGGGTGCAGGGCGGCTGCAGGCCGGGAGGGCGGGGATGCACCCAGAGCCCGGAGAGCCCGAGGGGGGAGTTTCCAGGGCCCATTGTGCAGGTTCAAGAGCTGAGATAAGATTGTGCGGATAAGGGGAAGCCTTTGGAGAGCATGAAGAAGAGTCCAACGGGATCTGGTTACTGTTTGTCAACAACCTGATCCGGACAAGGAGATGGATTTCAGGGAGTGGCGGCGTAAGGGCGCAGGGGAGAGAATGAGCTGGGGAGCGCCTGGCTCCGTCTTCCCCAGTGGCCATGTGGCCTCGGGCCCCTCCCTTCTCCGGGCCTCAGCTTCCCATCTGAAAAATGAGTTCCACAACTGGACCTCGTCACTGCAGAAGGGCATTTGGTGATTCTGGAGATCCCGAGAGAAGTCGCCTGGGTGCAGCTGGGTGAGGGCCTCCCCACGGTGCTGGGGGCAAACAGCCCCTCAGGCAGAAGTGGCCATGCCTGGACCAGTCAAGTTCAGGGGGAGGCCTTTCTCAAGGTCTCTACTACTGGCTGAGTTTTCCCAAAAGTGAATTGAGCTAAAATTATGAATTACGAATGTCGTGTCCTGGAGGTGTGAAGACCAAGGGGGGCTGAGAAGTGAAGACTGAGTCTTCAGGGTAGCTTGGCAATGTGCAGCCGGCCCTGGGGTGGGCCTGTCATCTTGTTCCGGGCTCTGGGAGGCAGAAGCTGCGGCTGATTGTTCTCGGTAACTGGCAGTCACTTGGCATTCACAGCTGACTGCGAGGAAAGTTGCATTGAATCCTGAGCCCAAAGAAGCTTGGTTTCTCCGGATGGAATCCGAGTGCGGACATGGTTCAGTTAATGCCTCAAATCTCACTGTGCCCAGACCTGCCTGTAGTCCAGCCCCGTCCATGGTTCTCCTCCCCAATGATTGCCAAGACCCCTAAGTGTGCACAAGTAGCCAATAACTTCGGATACTCATTTATCAAGGGTTTGCCACGTGCCAGGCATTGTGCGAAGCACTTTACATGAGGAAGGATGGTCATCGTTCCCATCTTAGAGTCCAGGAGATGGAATCTCAGGGACGTGAACTCACCTCGTGGATTCATCCCTCCCTCTTTGAGTTGTGCTCCTTAGCAGGTGCCTACAGCAAGGCTGCCGGGGACCTGTGCATACTGCACAGAGCACTTACGTGCCAAGGTGGCTGGGGTGGGGGTGCAGATTTTGGCACCCTCGAGTGTGGTGCCTGGAGCCACCATCCCTCCCTGACCGCAGGTGTGGTGCTGAGTCAGATTCACCACTAGAACACTCAGTTCCTCCCACTTACCCTCATTTCTGACTCCCCTCCTGCATAGAGTTGCTTATTTTCACCAGCTGGGTTTGGATGCCCTGAGTACCTGCAAAGGAGAGCTTTTAGAGCTGGGGGTCGTGTTTCTCACAATGAGGCTGACAGGTGTGAGGGCTCTGCACACCATCGCCTGCCGACCGTCCTTGAGTGACAGGCACGCCGGGGGACACCTGGACGGGGGTGGGTGAGTACGATCCACTTCTGTCCCTGGCAGCTCCAGGGCCAGTGAATGTGACTAGTGTGTGGAAAAAGGAAGGCACTCAGCTGCCAATGACTCATTTAGGGTCATTCCGAGCCCGGCTAGTGGGTGGCCAATGTGGGGTAAGGGTTATGCCTTCCATGCATTCAATGGATGGTGGGCCGCGGGGTCCACATCCCTCGGATCCCTTTCCCACCTCCACGCCTGCCAGGCCCCCCCGTGAACTTTCTCTTCCAAACAAACCACCCCCACTCTGCCGGAACCCACTTTGCTGGTGTGTGCCCTGAGCCACAAGGCCCTGGCAGTTCCTGTCCCAGCTCGCGGCAGCCCTTAAGCAGTGGCTGATGGGCGGGGGAGTAGAAATACTCCTGCTCCCTCATCAGGGTGGACTTTCTGGGTGAGCCACAGTTACCCTCTGTTACGGGCTGAATTGGGTCCCCTCCCGGTGCCCCAAGTTCATACACTGAAGTCCTAACCCCCAGGGCTTCAGAATGTGATTTTACTTGGAAATAAGGTCATGGCCGGTGTAATTAGTTATGATGAGGTCCTATTGGAATGGGGTGGGCCTTCAATCCAACATGACTGGAGTCCTTATAAAAAGGGGAAATTTGGACACAGACATGCACGTGGAAATGTCACGTGAAGGTTGGAGCTACGTCGCCAAAAACCTGTCAGAAGCTGGGGGAGGGGCCCGGAACAGATCCTTCCCTAGTGCCTTTGGAGTGGGCGCAGACCTGCCAAAACCGTGATCTTGGACCTCTGGCCTCCAAGACTGTGAGGAAAAAGAAAAAATTGTCTAAGTTGTCTAAGCTACTCAATGTGTGGTATCTTACTAGGGCAGCCCCAGGAAGCTGATACACGTTCCGTGGGATTTCGCCTAGTAACACATGCCTGCAGAGCCTCCCTCCCTGGGGACACTGCCTGATATCTGGTGTTCTCATGGGCCCTTGTCACAGGGTCAGGCCTGCTTCTGGGCAATGGCGCCTAAAACAGTGGGATTTTAAAGAGAAACCACGAACTTACCAGGGGCAGACAGAGAGCATAAATGAGCAAACGCATGGCTGGGTAGGGTGAACCCCATCTACAGGGGTCAGTCCCTGCTCAGCTCCTGCCATGGGGGACATAGGCTCCGTGTTGCCTCAGTTTCCAGTTCCTCAAGAGAAACCAGAGGGGTGCCCTGCTGGCTCCGTCAGGAGAGCACGCAACTCTTTTTTTTTTTTTAAGATTTTATTTATTTGTGAGAGAGACAATGAGAGACAGAGAGCATGAGAGGGAGGAGGGTCAGAGGGAGAAGCAGACTCCCTGCTGAGCAGGGAGCCTGATGTGGGACTCGATCCCGGGACTCCAGGATCATGACCTGAGCCGAAGGCAGTCGCTTAACCAACTGAGCCACCCAGACGCAACTCTTGATCTCGGGGTTGTGAGTGTGAGTCCCATGTTGGGTGTGAAGATTACTTAAAAATGAAATCTTTAAAAAGAAAAACCAAATAAACCCAGAAATGTGCATTTCCAAAGAAACAAATTGTGACATCTGCTTTTTAAATATTGGCAACTGACTCCATTCTTATTTGTCCTTTGAATCTACTCAGATCCAACTCAAACAGGTCTGGGGACCAGATCTGGCCTCGCTTGGCAACCCCAGGTCGAGAGCTTGGCAGGGACTGCACCCCCCCAACCCCCCACCCCCAGCCTCATGTGGGGAGAAGAGCTGCGAGCAGGGCGCAGGACACCTGAGGTTCTTTTTTTTTTTTTTTTTTTTTAAAGATTTTATTTATTTATTTGATAGAGACAGAGACAGCGAGAGAGGGAACACAAGCAAGGGGAGTGGGAGAGGGAGAAGCAGGCTCCCCGCGGAGCAGGGAGCCCGATGTGGGACTCGATCCCAGGACCCTGGGACCATGACCTGAGCCGAAGGCAGCCGCTTAACGACTGAGCCACCCAGGCACCCCGACACCTGAGGTTCTACTGAGGGGAGCTGTGCACACCTGCTTCAAAAACCCTCGCCAAGCCTCAGTCTCCATGTGCATAAAATGGGTACCACGTCATGCACCTTGCTTCCCTCCTGGGGTGGTCATGAGGTGGAGGGACATAGCTTACTTAGCAAACACTGTGCACCAGCAATGTTCTGACCACGTGGCAAAATAGTAAGTCTTTGACTCCGCCCCACCCGCGCTCAGAAGTGGGTGCCATGATGACCCTACCTCATTCACACAGAGGACAAGCGAGGCCGAGAGGCTAAGTGACTTGTTAAAGATGCCCCGGCCGATCAGCCATGGCCCTGGGCTTCACATCCAAGCGAGCTGACTGCCAAGTCTGTGCTCTTAGCCAACGCACTTGGCTGCCTCTTGGGAGGCATTAAAATACTTTCCAAACTGCTTTTTCCTTTTCTTTTTATAAAGGGGGAGGAGGGGACGGATGGGTGCCCCTTGGCCTTTTCTTAGGGAGCTCTCTTGGTCTCCGCAGGCAATTGCTTCTCCTGGGAGGAACTGAGTGCGGGCTGACACAGAGGCACAGGCTTCCTGACCATCTGGACCCGGGCCAGTGCGCTGGGCCAAACAACACACCACCCTTTCTCCTCAGTAGAGCATTTCCCGTAAGTAGCGCTCCCTGACTGCTGGCACAAGATTGGCCACGGCCCACGGTCAGGCGTCTGCGCTCGTCCTCTGCACGGCCAGGCTGGACCTGGGCTAGTGGGGCCAGTGCTTCCCAGATGGGACCTGGGCCGCCTGTGTGTGTGTGTGTGTGTGTGTGTGTGTGTGTGTGTGTGAAAACCTAGATCCAGACCCACCCCTCCAGGTGGGGATCCAGGTCACTGTTCACCTTGATTCCAAAGCCCTCATCCACACAATGGGCAGAGATTTGCAGCCTGGCACAGTTCCCAAAGTTGTGCACTCTTCATTCACTTACTTTAAACCAGAAACTTCTCAAATAGCCACAGTGTGCCTTGGCTAGGTGGACAGAAGGGGAACCTGCTTTTATGGAGATAATACTAGTGGGGGGTGGGGAGGAGAAAGATTGTTTAACTAATAAACAAGACAATTCAAAACCATGGAAAGTGCTAGGAAGAGGACAAGACATGTCTATGTCCCAGACCCTAGAGAGGGACTGAGTGGTTAGGTGAGACATGAGCCAGGAGTTAGGGAAGGCCTCTTGGAGAGAGACCTCATATTTTCAATCCTAAAAAGTCCTTGCAGAGAAAACAGCAGGTGCAAAGGTCCTGAGGTAGGAAGACGATTGGGAGTTTCTGGAAATCTTAGAGTCTGGCCAGTGTTATCAGAACATGATGAGTGACAGAAGGTGAGGTAGAAAAGGTCTGCAGGTCCCCTCCAAACAGGGCCTGATGGGGGCATAGGGGTGGAAACCATCTTTTCTAGTGGGGGGCAATGCAACTGGGCCGACAGCTGCTGGTGCGGAGAGACCAGCATTATGATGTCTCCAGCACTGGACCTGGGGGAGGGACTTGCAAGTTCCTGCTGCTCCAAGAGGAAGCTAGAGCTGTAAGATGGATAAGAACCACTGCCCACTCGCCCAGCTTCTGGACGAGAAGGCCCAGCCTTGCTGCGGACCTGCCATCTCTGTCCTTGTCCCAGCCCTTGAGTGACAAGAGGCTTTCTCTGGCCTGTGTGCTGACTCCTCCATGGTCTGGCCAGGTGGCAGGTTCCTTGGGAGGCCAGTCAGTCACACCAAAGCTTGGCTGTCCCTTTTGCCCCATGATCTGGAATGTCCCCTCTCGGGGGAGCGCCCGGCTGGCCTAAGCAAAGGCCTCCCCTACCAGACAAGGGCCGACCGGAGTAGGAAGCAAGCTTTGGGCGTAGATGGAAGCTTCCCAGGACTTCAGAGAAGAAGGACTCAGCAAGGAGAGAATGTGCAGAGGGGACAAGGAGTGGCAGCTTCAGGAAGGACAGCCAGCACACAGATCTCCATGCCAGGCACTAGACACAGATCAACCCATTACTCCCGCGGGTGGCACTCCCTAAGATCCTGTTGCTCCTAAGATCTGCCCACCTGGCACCTGGCAGTGGCCCTGCCATTCCTCCTCAAGCAGGGCTGAGGATCTCACAAGCAAAAATAAGGGAGCCCAGTGAAATGGAACTTGAGGGAAACAACAAATCATTTCTTAGTGTAAGTATATCCCATGCACTATTTGGGACATACTTATGCTAAAAATTTATCAGTCGCTAACCTAAAATTCAAATTTACCTGGGGTCCTGTATTTCATCTGGTAACCCTATGCCTCCAGGCCAGGGTGCACCCAGGCTCACGGGGCCCAAAGCTCCCACCCTGGCGCCTGGGCCCCTGTCCCTGTGCCTCTCACCTTCCGGCCTCCCACAGATGCTCCGCCCACTTCATAGGGCTCCTCCCACCTGACCTGGCCTCTGTCCTCCATGCTGACAGCCAGGGCAGTGTGCCCAGGAAGGCAGAGCACGGGGCAGAGGGAGGAAGGTGGGTCCCTCCTGTGGGCTGTCCCAGGGGACTCCCTCCCCCGTCCTCCTTGTTGGGGGCAGGTGGTGCCCGGGGTGAGCCCTGGATTTCTACCCAGACAGAGTCAGCTGCACCTGGACCTCCGTGAGATGGGGAGAGATTCGCTGCCTTGCACACTCCCACGGTCCTTCACTCACTCACTCGCCCACTCACCTACTCAGTGCTGAGTCTAGACACAGGGTCCTACCCTCACCCCGGGCACCACCTGCCCCCAAGAAGGAGGACGGGGGGCCCCGTGAGCCTGGGTGCACCCTGGCCTGGAGGCATAGGGTTGCCAGATGAAATACAGGACCCCGGGTAAATTTGAATTTGAGGTTAGCGACTGATAAATTTTTAACATAAGTATGTCCCAAATAGTGCATGGGATATACTTACGCTAAGAAATGATTTGTTGTTTCCCTCAAGTTCCATTTCACCGGGCTCCCTTATTTTTGCTTGTGAGATCCTCAGCCCTGCTTGTGGAGGAATGGCAGGGCCATTGCCAGGTGCCAGGTGGGCAGATCTTAGGGGCGGCAGGATCTTAGGGAGTGCCGCCCACAGGAGTGCAGGGCTGAGGGTGAAGAGCAGCTGCAGGCCTGGGGCAGACAGGCCCGGAGACCTCAGCATTTGCCCTGATGGACGTGGGGGGGACAGTGCAGCTCAGGGCCTCTTCCAGCCCCAGATCTGGAGCCCGCCCACCCCCTGTCTCAGCTGTCGTTCTCCCGCAGGATAAGGATGGCCAAAGTCCAGCCAGGCCGGCCCCCACCCTGTCCCCACCCTCCCTGGTTGTGCTCCCAACTCCAGCCTTCATCCATGTCCATTCCCACCCAAGCCGCTGCTTTCTGCGCCAGGGCTCCTGGGGTCCCATGTCGGGGAAAGGGCCACACTGGGTCCTCTGTCCCACCTGTCACTTGTCCCGGGGACACAGAGTTGGGCCCATAGGAGGTGTTTGGGAAATGGCCAGGCTGGATACGAAGTTCCTGTTCCCCAATTAAGACAGATGCTTCTTGGGGGAAGGAGTGACTCAGATACGGGCCTCGTGTTCTGTGTGCTGCCCGGCCACAGGCTTTCCTCAGACCCCAGGCCCCTCTGCCGATGACCGAAGTCCCCGTCATGAGAGCTGCTGTCTCCCGAGCCCCCAGCTCTGGGGAGGGTGTTTTCCATGTGTTTTCTCCAGGTCTTGCATCCTTCCTGATGATGGGGGTGAGGGGAGCTGTGGCCCCGTTGGACAGATGTGGAGACTGAGGCCGGAGAGGCCACCCAGACAGGAAGTGGTGGAGCATGTTCCCATCCGGGCCTGCCCAACTCTGCATTTTGACCTCCAAGGGCCATTCAGAGGCCGGTGGCTGCCTGAGCCGGGAGCCCCCTTTCCCTGAGGTTCGTTCTGGCCCCAGGACCAGGGATCAGAGATGGGCCTGCTCTTCGAAACTCTGCTCCCCAATCTCCTCCTGAGCCAGGACCAGCAGAAGGTGACTAGTGTCAGGATCCCAGCGGCCATATTCAGTGGTAGCAGTGTGAGGGGACAAAGTCAGTGTTTCCCCAAAGTCTCTGCTCTCAGGAATTCCCCAGAGCACATGTTAAATGCAGATTCCCAGGCCCTGGCTTTGGTGATTCATTAGGCCTGGAGTGGGGCCCTGGAATCTGCCTTTTAACCAGCAGCTGATTTCAAAGCCAGTTCTCTGCCCATCCCCCAAATTCTACTGGCTGAGTCTGCAGAGGGCCAACGGGGTGTGTGTCCAGGGAGAGCGCAGTCTCCTGGGGAGGGAATGCCTAGGCCCCAGGTCTGGCCCTGGCATCTGCATCCTCAGCCCATGCCCCGATGTGGTCAGGAAGGAGGAGAGTGGCATGACCTTGTGTTTGTGGGGTGACTTCCGCATGGTAGGGCCATGGCTAATTCTCGAGACACCCCCAACCTGATGGCCAAGAATGACAGTTTGTCCCCAAATGGGGTTTCCAAGGGGGTTTTCCTACCTTCTCACCCCCTGGGGACTCTCTGAGCCCCAATTTAACAGCTAGCAACAGCTGGTGATTCTCTGGGTTAGAGGAAAAGCCCCTAAATGTTTTGCAACGGCTTCTCACCTCCACCTGCCCTCTCCTGAGCATCCTAGGTGGCTGGGGACTAGCGGGGTAGGGGAAGCTTAGGGTCCCCCAGCCTTTTAGTGCGACACTCGCCTGTGCCTGGAGCCAGCTTTGGGCTGGAAGAGACAACAGGCCTTTCTAGAAATCTGGGGTTTGCTAGTGTAGATCCTTAATGGTTCAAGGGGAGGCTCAGAGGCCTGCAACATCAGCACACCTGGGAGCTGGTTAGAGTGATGCTTCGCAGGCAGGCCCAGACCAGCTGACCCCTCAAGATGGCATTCTGTCCCCTGGAGAAAGCACCCTCCCCGCCCACACACCTGCCAGGCTCTTTGCGGGGTCGACTGGGGGAAGGGAGGGGGTGCTCACCCAGGGATCAGAGCTTAAGCAGCTCCAGGCAGCTCTGTTTCCTACTCCAACCCCTGGGCACACCCCAGGCCGCTCATCCCTTCAGGGGGCCAGCAGTGAATGAGTTGGCGTCAGGAGCTTGTGGACCTGCGGCCTTTTTCCAGGTCACCAGGGGATGGGGGACAGACCCTTCCTGCCCGTGACAGGAGGGCAAAGGCAGGACTAGGGGCCCCGGCATCTAGACTCTCAGCCCTCTCCTCCTGGCTCGGGGGTCAGGAGTGGGAGAGGGCAGAAAGGAGGGGAGCGACCTTGTCCTGGGCCAAACAAGACTTGCGGGTGGCAAGCCTGCTTTCCTGGGAGATACCTGGGGAGGCCTTACCATCCAGAATCACTACCATGTCTGGCGCGCGGAGGAGGGAAAATCTCACTGCGGTCAGCAGCTTCACCTGTTAAAAGGCAGATTCCACGGCCTGCACTCCAGGCCTTCCCAATCTCCAGGGCTGGGGCTGGGAATCTGCTTTTAAGAAGGGCCCGGGGGAATTCTTGGGATCAGAGACTTTTGGGAAACACTGGCTTTCTCCCAACCCTAAATGAGGCTGCCCAACACTTGACATTCATTCATTCGTTCGCTTAGCCATCGGACAACTATGGGACATCCACCTCATTCACTGTCCCACCCCACCCCCGTTCCTCCCCGATCTGTGTTCCCAGGCCCCGAGTGCGCCTCTGAGCCCGAATCGTCCCTTCCGTGCTGCCGCTCCGGCTTCGCCCTCCATCCCTCCACTCTGGGCGGCAGCTCTCGCCGAGGTCCCCAGCGAGCCCTGGGCCCGGGACCCTCCCAAGCCCCGCCCCCACACGGGCGGCCGAGCCCACCTCCCCAGCCCGCGGCTGCGCTCTGGGCCCCGCGCGCCCCGCCCCCACCCGAGACCAGCACCGCGGGGCGCCAGCTCGGACCCCGCTGCTCCCCACCTTCCCGGCATCCCGGCGCATCGGCTAGAGGCGGAGGCGGAGCCGGAGCCGGAGCTTGGGCTGTGGGCTCCAGGTGCTCTCTGGGGAGGATGAAGCAGGTAGGGCCACGGGGATGCTGCGGGCAGGAGGATGGGGGAGAGGACGGGAGGAGCCTGCGGGAGCTCCGGGCGGGGTCGTGGGGGGGCGGTTTGGAGCAGGAGGAGGGGAGGGAGAGGAGGAAGGATGCTCGTGCTGGGGCCTGGGCCGCACACCAAATGACCAGGAGGCCTCGGACTGCAGCCGCGGGGGAGGGGCCCCGCCAGTAGAGGGGGTGGGGGTGGGGATGCGCACCGCCTGCCACCCGTGTTTGGTGTCCCCCAGGCCCTGGTGGACGATACTGAGGATGTGTCCCTGGACTTTGGTAATGAAGAGGAGCTGGCCTTTCGGAAAGCCAAGATCAGGTATGTTAGGGCCTGGTGTTTAACAAGCATCGTCCAAAGCTGCATATTCACTTGTTCACATTCACTCACCCACTTATTCATTCATTCATTCAGAATGTGTTGAGCACCTAGTGCATGCCAGGCATGGGGCTAGGGAAATACCCTGGGCGGATCAGACAAGGTCCCTGCCCTCCTGGGGCCTGCAGTCTGGGCTGCAGGGGACTAACAGTGAACAGGCAAACAAAGATGGTAATGAGATAGTTACACAGTGTGAGAAGATTTGGGAGGAAAAATCAGCGGCTGGTGACAAAAGGTGATGTGAAGGCCGCTGGCGCTGAGTGCAGCCAGGGAGGGCCTCTCCGAGGAGGTGGCATTTGCACTGAGACCTGAATGATGAGAAGCAGCCAGCCATGGGAGACTCAGGAGGAAGAGTGTTTCAAGCAGAAGAATAGCAGGTGCAAAGGCCCCAAGGCTGTGTTGGAAGGTCAGAGAAAGGCCCCTGTGTCTGGAGGGTAGTGGGGGGAGGGAGAGGGGCTGGCAGAGAGGCTGGAGAGCTAGACAAGGGCTTCAGTTTTTATTCTAATCCTTGCTTCAGCGCCAGACAGACATAGTGTCCTGGGCTGAGTCCCTTGCCTAGCAGAGACCTTGCACATCCCAGAAGGTGGCAGGACTAGGGTGTGAGGAATGACCTATGGACGCTGTTGCTGATGACCTGGGCAGCTACCCATCTAGAAACACAAGTCTCAGGCACCCTTACCATCTCTCCTTCCCACCCTCAGAGCCAGCAGGGTGGGGGCCTAGCCCCTAAATGCCATTCCTTTCCAATTCTCTGATCCAAATCCAATAAACCCCAGATTGGAATATGACCCTATGAGTGTCCTAGGGCTTGTAACAAATTGTAACGTTGTATTGTAACGTAGCATTGTAACAAATGACTCTAAACTCAGCCTAGAAACACTAGAAATTTATTCTCTCACAGTTCTGAGCAAGAGATTCATGAAACAGCCATGTCTGGGTTTCAAGAAGGAAAGACAACTTTATTGTTATTATAGAAACCTAATAGAGACAGGAGAGGAAAGGAATCTACACATAGATGAAGGTAATAGTAGGCAATAAATGAGAATAAGGCAGAGTTACATCACATCAGGTACTTACAGCAGCCAGCCTCATCAGCTGGGCGAAGTCCCGTGGAGACAGCCGGGCTGGAGTCCCAGGTGAGAGGCCTGGGCAGAGCGTCCTCCCCTCGCTTGAGCCTTCCAGCTGACCATCCCCATAAGGGCCGTATTTATAGGGCAAATGACAGGGTTTGAAATTAAACATTCGTTCGCCTACGTGCAGTTTGGAGCAAGCTGCATTTCCATGTTATCATGTTTCTATATTTTCAAGAAGCCTGGGCTATGTGTGTCTGCCTCCCCTCCCGGATTCTGGATTCCATCCCGGGGGGCCAGCCCAGCCTGCAGCAGGAGGAGATGTGTGACGAGATTCATAGCCCTTGGAGCCCAGAACAGAAGGGCCGGTTCTTTTTTTTTTTTTTTTTTTTTAGATTTTATTTATTTATTTGAGAGAGACAGATAGTGACAGAGCTAGCGAGAGAGAGCGTAAGCCAGGAGGAGAGGGAGAAGCAGGCTCCCGCTGAGCAGGGAGCCTGACGTGGGACTCGATCCCAGGACCCTGGGATCACGACCTGAGCCGAAGGCAGACGCTTAACCACCTGAACCACCCAGGCGCCCCAGAAGGGCCGGTTCTGACCTGGAGGTCAGATAGTATATTTCAAACAACCAGGCTTCCGAGATCATTCAGGCAGCACAAGTCTCATGAACAACGTTCCTTAGCCTGTGTACGTGCAGGTCCAGGTGGTCGGTTATGCGGGATAAATCACAGAAACATCTGTCCATACAGAACACACAATTCTGGAGGCCAGAAGTCCAAAATCAGTTTCACTGGGCCTGGACCCTGCTCGAGGCTGTAGGGGAAGATCTGACCCTTGCCTTTCCCAGCTTCTGGTGGATGCCGCCTGGGACCCCTTCCCCCATCTTCAAGGCCAGCGTTGTAGCATCTTCGAATCTCTCTGCCCCATCTTCATGTTGCCTTTTCTCTGGCAATGTCCCTCTGCCTTCCTCTGCTAGGGTTGCTTGTGAGTGCATTTAGGGCCCGTCAGGATAATCCGGGATAATCACCCTGTCTCAAGATCCTTTACTTAATTGAATATGCAGAGTCCCTTTTGCCACATAAAGTGACATTCACAGGTTCCAGGGATTAGGACTTGGATATTTGGGGGGGCCATTATTCAGCCTGCCGTAATGACCAATGACTGATTGTCATTGTAAGACGCTGCAAGAGAGCTGGAATCCTGGGGAAAAATCTTACAGAACATCTGGACTCCTTATATGCCCACCTCTGGGCTGGTGGCTGGGGATACACGCTATACGGGCCCCACCCCCTTCCTTTATGGAGTTGTCCAGCCTAGAGCACGGTCAACCTCAACACTGCTGACATTTGGGGCCAAATGATTGTTCGCTGCAGGGGTTGTCCTGTGCATTGTAGGATGTTAGCATGTTCCTGGCCTCCACTCACCAGATGCCAGGAGCACCTCACCAGTAATGAATCCAGACTCTACCAGTTGTCCCCTGGACGGGGGGTTGCAAACTTGTTCCTAGCTGAAAATTGTTGGTGTGGGGGTAATGGGTGTAGGCATGCCCATGACTGTTTCGGCTCAGTGTTTTAAATGCTGTGATTGGCAAAACCTTGGGCACTTGTCCTGCTTAGGGGAGAGGTGACAGCTGAGACCCAAAGAATGGGTAGGAGTTAGCCAAGCAAGGAAGGCAGGAAGGGTATGACGTGCAAAGGGTTAGAGGTGAGAGCATGACTTTAGGGAGTTGAGAGTGGTTCACGGTGGCTCAAGACCAGGGATGCTGGGGAGTGGTCTGAGCAAAGGCTGGGGCCAGACCCTGAAGGGCTCCTAAGCGAAGCTGTAGAGCTCTGCTGTCCACTAGAACTTTCTGTGAGGATGGAAATGTGCTATATCTGCACTATTCAATATGGTAGCCACCAGCCACATGTGCTCTTGAGCAGTTGATACGTGACTAGTGTGAACTTTGGGCAGAAGTTCGGATATTAAATTAAATAGCCACATGCGGCTACCATATTGGACAGTGCAGTTCTAGAGTTTGGTCACCACTGTAGAGCTTTGTGCAGGGCAATGACAGGATCAGAGTTGCAGGACGGAGAATGGATGGTGGAGGCAGATGGAAGCAAGGAGGAGAAGCTGCGAGCTTGGACCATGGTGCCGGCAGGGCTGGGTGCTAGACGGAAGTGGGGGTGCCCAGAGGCACATAGAGGATAGAATCTGCTGGCCTTGGTGATGGTCGAGATGTGGGGTGGGGACAGGGACAGTCAAGGGTAATGCCCAGGTTTCTGGCCTAGTGATCCCAGCAAAGGAGAACTTCTGGGGTCACAGATGTTGGGCTCAGGAAGTCCCTGTTGGGTTGTGCTGGGATGTCTATTTGCCAGGTTTGGTGGGCAGCTGGGGAGAGAGGCTGGGAGGTCAGGGGATCATCTGGACAGCATTCAGAGGCCTGGGAGGCAGGCTCCTGGACCCACATGTGTCTTAGATCTACCAATCCCAGAATCCCCCGGTGCACCTCCTGTAGATTTCTGGACACAGCCCTGCACCTCCTTAACCAGATCCACCGGAGATGGGCCTGGGAGTGTGAATTTAAAATAGCATCTTTCCTTGACTCTGATGCTCAAGAATATAGATAGAGATGGCTCTAAAATCCTGAGGATAAATGAGCCCCCAGATAGCAGGGTGGAAAGGAGGTTCTTAATGAGGTCGATGGATGGGCTTCAGGGGGTCCAGGAACCCTCTGGAAACCATTATCTAAGTCTCATATGTGTGTTGCTTTGGGAAGAGGACTCTGTTGGATTGCCAAATGGGCCCATGATCCAAAAAAGGTAAGAGTCACTAGTATAGGGCGAGAATTATTATTTAGAAATTCCTGTTGAAATGGGTGCCAAGTTGACTCTGAAGGGAGATGGAATGATAGAAGGGCCATCTAACAGGAGTCTGGGATATCGGGGCCACCTCTTCTTTTACCACCTGCTGGCTTTGTGGTTTTAGAAAGGTCACCTTTCGAAAAGGTGGAGGCCTTGCTGAGCCTCCATTAGCCTGTCTGTAAAATGGGGATAATGGTACCAGCCTAACCTCACAACGTGGTTTTCAACTTGTTCAGCAAATATTTACCTAACATCTGCTGGTACCAGGTGCTGGGCTAAGCCCTGGGATAGAGACCAGAGCTGGTCCTCCCCTTCCTGTCCCCAGCTCTAGGTCAGAGAGGTGCAGTGTTATAGTAGTGGCACTTAGGGCAGGGCACCTGGCAGGATCAGGGGAGGATGTGACCCTACAGCACACCTGGGCAGGTAGAGGAACTGTTAGCTATGCTGTGTGTGTGTGTGTGTGTGTGTGTGTGTGTGTGTTTTCCCCACTGGCTACCTTTTCCTGTTTCTTGTTTCTTTATTTTATTTTGTTTTGTTTTATTTTTATATATACAACCTTAAATTTACCAGTGTACCCACTCTTAAATATACAGTTCAGTAGCATTGGGTATATTCATGTTGCTGTCAAATAGATCTCCAGAACTTTCTCATTTTGTAAATCTGAAACTCTGTACCCATGAAACAACTCTCCATTTCCCCCTCCCCAGCCCCTGGCAACCATCATTCTTCTTTCTGTCCCTGTGAACTTTAGATACTTCATGGAAGTGGAATCATATGATTTTGTGCCTGGCTTATTTCAGTTCACCTAATGTCCTTGAGGTACATCCATATTTTAGCAGGTGCCAGAATTTCCTTCCTTTTTATTTTTTTATTTTATTTTTTATTTTTTTAAGATTTTATTTATTTATTCATGAGAGACAGAGAAGAGAGAGAGAAGCAGAGGGAGAAGCAGGCTCCCTGCGCAGGGAGCCCAGTGAGGGACTCGATCCCAGGACCCTGGGATCATGACCTGAGCTGAAGGCAGACGCTTAACCATCTGAGCCACCCAGGTGCCCTTTCCTTCCTTTTTAAAGGCTGCGTAGTATTCCATCGTATGGATATACCACATTGTGTCCTTCCGTTCCTCTGTCAGAGGACACTGGCTTGCCTCCATCTTTTAGCTCTTGTGAATAATACTGCAAGGAACATGGATGTGCAAATATATCTTCAAGACCTTGCTTTCAACGCATACCCAGACATGGAATTGCAGGGTCCTATGGAAATGCTGTTTTTAATTTTTTGAGGAATTTCCATTCCATTTTCTGTAACACTTGTACCATTTTGTAGTTCTTCCAGTGACGTGCAGGGCTTTAATTTCTCCACATCCCCACCAGCACTTATTCCCTGTTTTCTCACATGAGGCATCCTGATGGATATGAGGCGGTATCTCATTGTAGTGTCTATTGACGTTCTGATGATTGTTGGCGGTGAGCATCTTCTTGTGAGCTTGTTAGCCACTTGTATGTCTTCTTTTGAGAAATGTCCATCCATGTCCTTTCCCCATTTTTTTAATCGGGTTATTGGATTTTTTGCTGTTGAGTTGTAGGACTTCTTTATATATGCTGCATATTAACCCCTTACAAGATATACGATTTGCAGATATTCTCTCCTATTCCGTAGGTTACCTTTCCTCTACTGATTCTATCCTTTGATACATGAAAGTGTTTTAGTTTGACATAGTTCTATTTGTCTATTTATACTTTAGTTATTGTTGCTTTTGGTGCCATATTGTGTTGTGCACCTTTTAAATTGGAATATAGCTCACATATCATAAACCACCCTTTCCAAGAATGCAGCTCAGTGTGGTTTTTAGTATCTTAACAGGGTTGTGCAACCATGACCACTGTCTAGTTCCAGAATTTTTTCATCACCCCAGATGGAAACACTGTGTCCATTCAGCAGTCGCTCTTCCCACATCCCCCTCCCCCAACCCCCTGGCAACCACCGATCTACTCTCTGTCCCAACGAATTTGTCTGCTCTGGACATTTTATAGAGATGGAATCACACAGCGTGTGGCCCTTTGTCTGGCTTCATTCACTGAGCATCATGTTTTCTAGGTTTGTCTATGTTTTGACATTTCTTCATTCCTTTTTATGGCTCAATAGTATTTCATCATATGGCTAGAGCACAGTTTGTTTATCCATTTGTGAGTTGATGAACACTTGCATTATTTCTGCTTTTTGGTTCTTATGAGAAGTGTTGCCTTAAACATCCGTGTATGAATTTTTCTCTGAGCGTATGTTTTCAGTTCTCTTGGGCAGAACCCTAGGACGAAGTTGCTGAGCCATAGGATGAACTCCATGTTATCGCCATGCTGTGCTGCAGACCAACTGTGAGTGAGTACTCTGGGCTCCCAGCTGCTTCGGGGAGTAGGAAGAGCCCAGACTCGAGATCAAACAGACCGAGGTTTGGATCTTGGTTCACCATTCTCTAGCCACGTAACTGTGGTTAAGGGTTCAGCTTGGCAGACAGCCCCATGGGACACAATAGGCTTTCAGATAAAACTACACTGATTCATCCATCCTATGGAAGGATGCAAGGCAGCGACACTCCGTCTTCATCTTGTCGGGAGATCCAGCCACCATCCACACACACGGTTCCTTGTGCTCTGCCACTTACATGGGCCATGTTGGGGTACTAGGGCAATAGCCAAAGCACTGTGAGTCACCTAGAAGCTTTGGCCTCTGTGTCCTGCCAACCTTTTCTATGGTTCTGTTCACTGAGGTCCAGTTTCTCCAACCCAGGGCAGTTCCACACTATGAGCGGGCAGATGTCACACTGCTGTGGGAGATCCAGGTCATTCCCGGGCAGCCCTGATGTTAACCCCATACTCTCGATGACCTTGAACGAGTCCGAGCACCTTCTGAACCCCCATTTTCTCATCTGTAAAATGGGGGTGATGTTAGCTCCATCGTAAGGTTGCAAGAAGAGGACTAGAGGAGGTGGCAATGTATCCAACCAGCTGAGTGGGACCCCTGAGACCTTGTATGGGCTTCGTAAATGGTACCTATTGTCTGCCTTCTGTGTGACTTCTGTCTTGCTTCTATGGGTGGAGGCGTGACCTCAGTCGGAACAGGATGTCACATATCAGTTGAGACTGTCACATGGGAGCCGGAGACTCTCTCCTCTTGCAAGTTATGTGTATACTTTCAAAGTACTGTCTTCACGAATTTCATTTCGACCCAAAGCTCATGGGGTGCAGCGGGTTCCCACTCAAAGTAGGATGGTTTCCTCCTGCCCCGAACAGAGTTCTTAGATCTGATTTTGGGCTTAATTGTCAGACTGGGCTGGTTGGTGGGCCTTGGGCCGTGTTGCATGGTTGGTCCTCATCCAGCCCAGGGTCGTGAATTGAGAAGCACTCTGTCCCTTGGTCCCAGATGCCCCCAGGGAGTCACACGGGAGTGGGGGCCAGGCCCTAAGGCAAAAATCACACGGAATCAAAACTACTCCCACAAATCCCTGACTCGCTCGTCAAGCAGAATAATGTTCTGTCTCTCAAGAAGTCCTCCACGATCGCTTTATCTTCCCATGCTGGATCCCAAAGCAGTTCCTCAAAACGAGCCACAGATGAAATTGTTGGCTGCCTTTGAGGGGAAGTTAGAGTGAATGGAAAGTCTTAATAGCAATAGCAAACACTTCACCAGCACATACTATAGGCAGGTGTTTCTCTGAGCATCAGAGTTACAACGATCTATTTAATCCATATTGCAAACCTGTGAAGTGGATACTATGATTTTTAGTGGTTTGAAGATTCAATTAATTGATGGAGAGACTCGAGTGACTTGCCCAAGGTCACACGGCTAAGAGGTTGCAGGAGGGGTCTGAATTAGAGTCTGAATTTCTGCCTAGTGGGCTAGATGTTCACACAGGGAGGGACACTAAGGGATGAGCCGTGGGAATAGCATTTTTAAGGCTTCTATCTTATGCTTACCCTGGGGAGTACTTTACCTTTTCCCTGTGTCTCTCAGAGTGCAGAATTGCTCCCAATTTTTAGAGCAGGTTTTCTTTTCTTTCTTTTTTTTTTTTTTAAGTAGTCTCCACGGAGCCCAACACAGGGCTTGAACCCATGACCCTGAGGTCAAGACCTGAGCTGAGATCAAGAGTTGGACACGTAACCGACTAAGCCACCCATGCGCCCCACAGAGCAGGTTTTCTTAACTTCAGCCCTAATGGATATTTTAGATCGGATAATTCTTTGTTGTGGGGGCTATCCCGTCCATTGTAGGATTTTAGTGTCAGTAACAATGTACCGCCATCCCTGGGTGACAACCAAAATGTCTCCAGACGTGGTCAGATGTCCCCTAGGGGAAAATCGCCCCCATTGAGAACACTGATTAGATTATTTTCTCTCTCTCTCTCTGTCTGGGGTTCAGATACAGATAAGTTAAGTTTGCATTTGAGGGGACTCTGAGCATTCCCGACACCTCTGTTTGACACTGGCCCAAGGAAGCTGGTGGGATTGGGGGGTAAGGAAGGAGAAGTGGGCAGATGACCACAGACAGAGCCTTGGTGATCACTTGCAAGTCTCTGAAATCAGGACAGGTGCAGTTCCAGTCGCTACACACATACACACACACCCGTGCTCCAACACACTAAGGAGAAGAATTTTGGTTTTTCTTGGTTGTTATTCCAGGAAGTCTGTTCCCCTTAATAAGTGAGGATCCCTCACCCAGACCCCTGTCCCTGCTGACCTTTGGGAGGTCGTGCTGCCCCTCTCCCCGCTCTTAAATCTCTATTTAAAAAATATAGAAATATAACACATAAACAGGTCCCACCAAGAGCTGATTGTTTAATTTTGAGGAAGGTCCATGATTTACCAAGGAAAAGAACCCGCAGAATCAGGGAACTAGATGAATTTCAGTTCTCTTTGATTAGGGCACGGAATTACATATTTTGAAATTAACTCCTTACATCTACAGCAGCTTAACTTCCCCTTATAGTTCTCGTTAACTTGAAATCAATTGCATAAGCACTGTCGCCAATAAAGTCACCAAGAGGAGATTTCTTCTGAAGTGTGACCCGCACAATCAGGGAAGGCACCTGGGGACGTTGGTCTGGTTCCTTGATGTTCGATATTGGAGGGCAGGCTGACCACGTGGACCCAGAGTGTTTAATTCACTCACACTCATTCATTCTGGGGTTGATGCTATTGACATTTGGGCCAGATGTTCCTTGTTGTCAGGGCTGTCCTATGCATTGTAGGATCTTGAGCAGCTGTCCTGGCCACTACCCCCCTAAATAGTAGCCATCCCCCCATGGCGACAACCAGAAATGTCCCCAGATATTGCTGGGGGCAGGGGCAAAATCACCTCCCCTTTGAGAACCACTGGCTTCTTCTTGTGCTCATTTCATTTATTCATTAAATAGACACAAATTTTCGGGGTGCCTGGGTGGCTCAGTTGGTTAAGCCTCTGCCTTTGGCTCAGGTCATGATCCCGGGGTCCTGGGATTGAACCCCGCATCGGGCTCCCTGCTCAGCGGGGAGCCCGCTTCTCCCTCTGCCTCTGCCCCTGCTTGCCGCTCCCCCTGCTTATGCACTGGCTTGTACTTTCTCTCTCTCAAATAAATAAATAAAATCTTAAACAAAATAAAGCAACACAAATTTTCAAGAACCTTTGTGTGCTGAACACCGTTCTGGGGGACACAGAGGAAACCAGCCAGGCCTGGTCCTGGCCTGCACGGAGCTGACATTTTAATAGAAGACAGTGACCAGCTAAGCAAATATCTATAAACAAAGTAACTTTAGAGAGTGATAAGCGCTAGGAAGGGGCATGTGGGGGAAAGGGAGGGGCTCCTTTAGATGAGGGGGAGCTCAGAGGTGTCCTCTGGGAAGAGGTGCATTTGGACCCGAATTTGGAGGAGGAGCCAGGCATGGGAAGATGCATAGCAAGAGAGTTCTGGCAGGAAAACAGCAGGTGCAGAGGCCCGGAGGGGGGAGGTGTATTTTAGGGCCGGTGGAGCCAGGGTGTAGGTAGAAGATGCTGGTGGCCTGGGCTGGCTGAATGCCAGGGATGCATCTGGGGACCTGGCAGATTTTTCTGGATTGTCCATTTGTGGATGAGTAGGGAATGCTCCCACTGGCTCGTGTGTGTGTATGTGTGTGTGTGTGTGTGTTTGTGTGTGTTCACTTTCTTTGGCATGGGGGGGTATGTGTTGATACAAATCTTAGCCATAAATGCTGGTGAGTAATGCTCATGATGTTTTCTTAGTAAAGATCAACTCAATGAATTTGGGTCGGAACCCAAGGGGACAGGCCCTGGAGCAGGCCCTTCCCCAGCCCTAAGGAAATCCTGTTCACACAAGGGCTCAGCCCTGGGTGTCCCAGCGCCACTTAGTCACTCCTCACTCAATATGGGAGCGAGCGGCTCTCAGGATGACTCAGATGTGGCCACAGATGGTGGTAACAGGTCCTCACGTTTTCCCTGCATTACAGTACAGATGTGTGTCTCCCCTGATTTTAAAATGCTCTAGAATAGGAACAGCAAAGGGAGAATCAGGATGCTGATTCCAAGCCTCAGACATACCCTTGTAGGCCAGGGAAGAATTTGAAATGAGTTTGAGTTTAAATTTAAGAAAAATTGGGACAGGTCACATCAGAAACCTGACTTGCTCAGAGTAGGTGAACCGAAGACAAAAGGCAGATGGGTCATCAGCAGGGGCTGCAGGGACGACAGAGTGAGGAAAAAGTGCCTGATGGGGATGGGGTTTTACTGTGGAATGATGGGAGTGTTTTGCAACAACAGTGTGAATTTCTAAATGCCACTGAAATGTTCCCTTTAAAATGGTTACTTTTATATGATGTGAATTTCACCTCAATACATTGTTGTTGTATTTTTATTTTTTAAAGACTTTATTTTTAAAAGCAGTTTGAGGTTCACGGCAAAACCCAGGAGAAAGTACATGCCCTCCTGCCCCCGCCACGGCCTCCCCCATATCACCACAGCCTCCCCCATATCACCACGCCCCCCCACCCCGATACAACATTTACTGTAGTTGATGAATCTACATGGACACGTCATCACCCAAAGTCCGCAGTTTACCTTAGAGTTTGCTCTTGTGTGGTACATTCTCCTTAAGGTATCACAAAGACTGGCTTCATTGCCCTAAAAATCCTCTGTGCTCTTCCTGTTCCTCCCTCCCTCCCCCCAAGCCCTGGCAGCCACGGATCTTTTTCCTGTCTTTATAGTTTTGCTTTTTCCAGAATGTTGTGTAGCTGGAATCGTGGTATGTGGCTTTTTGAGACTGGCTTCTGTCACTTAGTAATATGCAATAAAATCATTTAAAACGAGAAACTGATAGCTGGCTTCTTCAGGAAAGCCATGAGCGTTGGAGGGGCCAGCTGAGTTTTGGACCTGGCCCTTGTGGGTGAGCCCAGCCCTCACCCAGCCAGTGGACTGACTAGCCCCGCCCAGCTCAGCCCATGAGCACCTGCACTGGCGGCCCCCTGTCCCCATCCCTTGAGGACAGCGGGGAGTGAACACTGATCCTACAACAGAATTTCTTCCACTTTCCTGGGGAGCGAGAGGCCTTGAGTTGGAATTCCTCTCTGATGGCGTGGTTTTCTCCCCAAACTTTCTGAGGCCACCAGGTGATTGAGGGGCTCATTCCCCATAGCCTAGTGTCGGGGCTCACACTGTGTGGACATCTGAGGCCACTTACCCTGAGCTCCCCCGTTCCTGCTCATCCCCCGGCCTTTGTATACGCTGAGCTCTCTGCTGACAAATCTGTCCTTTAGATCTTCACATAGTTTTTAAAATTCTTTATTTTTTTGACAGACATATCACGTACCACAAAAGTCACCCCTTTATATTTTTTTAAGATTTTATTTATTTATTGACAGAGAGAGACACAGCGAGAGAGGGAACACAAGCAGGGGGAGTGGGAGAGGGAGAAGCAGGCTTCCCGCCGAGCAGGGAGCCCAATGCGGGGCTCAATCCCAGGACCCTGGGATCATGACCTGAGCCGAAGGCAGACGCTTAACGACTGAGCCACCCAGGCGCCCCAAGTTTTTAAGATTTTTTAAAGTAATCTCTCTACCCAATGTGGGGCTCGAACTCACAACCTCGAGATTAAGAGTCACATGTGCCACTGATCAAGCCAGCCAGGCACCCCTAAACAATTTTGAAAATCAGCTTAAAACATTTATATGTGGATGGCAGGTTTAATTCTATGTCCTTGGACAATTTGAATTACAATTTTAATTTTAGCATTAATTGTTGTTTTGGGTACCCAGTTGACCTGCAAACAGTGTCGTTCCAGTTTTAGTCCGAAGTGAACAGCGACCTGCAAATAATAAATACACATGCGCAGCAATGACAATTTACTGCTTTCAATGCGATGGTTGATGGAGCCCCAGATGAAAAAATCGTAAAGCACAGCAACAAAGTATGTTGTTAGAAAATAATATTATCCTGAATCAGTATCCTTAAAAGGACTTAAAAAAACCTTTTACCTTGAAATAAATTCAAACTTACCAGAAAGCAGCAAGAATAGTCCGAAGGACTAGCACATAGCTTTACCTTGGTTCACCTGCTATAGGCAGTTTGCTGTGTGTGTGTGTGTGTGTGTGTGGAGGAGTGTATGTGTACCAACCCAGGATTGCCCACTGCATTTAGTTATTGTAGAATATTTCCAGCCTTTCTTTATCTTTCATGACATAGATAGTTTTGAAGAGCATAGACCAGCTCTTTGGGTCTGTCTCATATTACTCATGGTTCGATCCAGGTTGATGATTTTAGGCAGAAAAAATGTCTTATAAAAACTTTTTTTCAAGCTCTGTCACTAGTAAAGGTGGCCTAGAAGTGGCATTTTTTTTGTCCTCTACCACCTCGTAGTTGTACCTCAGCTCCTAGATTTTGGTCTTTGGTTCTCTTGCCATTCAAAGAACCCGGCATTCCTTAGCGAAGAGCCAGGTCCAAATCTGGATGTGGACACCACTGAGACTGGATCTGGCACATCCTTTTGTTGGCAGAAAGCACAAATATGTTTTAAAATGTCACAGAAGTTCTACTTCTTAGCTGGGTGGTTCTGGTTCTGGGTCTCATGAGGCTGTAGTCAAGTGATCGGCCAAGGCTGAGGTCATCTGAAGGCTCAACTGGGGCAGGAGGAACCACTTCCAAGATGGTGCCCTCACATGGCTGTTGGTCGGAGGCCTCAGCTCCTTGCCATGTGGTCCTCTCCATAGCACTGCTCCCAACATGACGGCTGGCTTCCCTCAGGGAGAGTGAGGGAGAGAGCAAGAGAAAGTGACTAAGATGGAAAGCCAAAGTGTCTTATAACCCAATCTCAAAAGTGATAGATGGTCATGTCTAGTGCATTCTATCAGTCATGCAGACCAGCCCTGGTTCACCGTGGGAGATGACTGTACAAGGGTGTGCACACCAGGAGGTTGGGGTGATTGGAGAGCATCTCAGAGGCTGGCTACTTACAGAGCCCCGCCCAAGGAAGGAACAAATGCATGAACGTCTACAGAGTTCCCCCTGTACTCCAGGCCCTGCTATTAGGTAGATGTGATTATGCCCATTTTGCAGGTGAGGAAACTGGACCAAGAAGGTTAAGTCACTTGTCTAAGGTCACAGTAAATAGCAGAACTGAAACTCACAAGGCAGTAATCTGCTTCCTTGACTACTTAAACAAATTATTGTAGAGAGTTCCAAATATATGCCAAATAGATTAAAATAATGAACCCCATGTATCCATCACACAGCTTCAGAAATGCTGGACTCATGACCGATCTTCTTTCATTTATACTCTGATTATTTTGAAGCAAACCCCCAGACATCACACCACTTCAAACATAGGCTGATATGTTCTCTTGAAAAGAACTCAGTTGTATTTTTATTTTTTTTAGGGAGGGGGTGAAGTAGGCAGAGGGGCAGAGGGAGAGGGAAAATCCCAAGTAGGTTCCACACCCAGTGCAGAGCCCGACGTAGGGCTCGATCCCACGACCCTGAGATCATGACCTGAGCCGAAATCAAGGGTCAGATCCTTAACCGACTGAGCCACCCAGGAGCCCCAAGAACTCAGTTTTAAAAACAAAACCATAACAACATTTTCTCACTTGAAAACAAGGAATAGTTCCCAAATACTGTAAAATATCCAGCCAGTGTCCAAAGTTTCTTGATGGCCTCATCCTTTTATTTATGTATTATTTGTTGGAACTTGCTGTTAAGTAACATGCACATGTTACAGTTGGTTGCTGGATTTCTTAGGTCTTTAACCCATAGGCTCCCCAGTCTCCTTCTGTCTTTTCTTCCCTTTTGTGATCACACTGATGCTCTGTAGAGCTTCCTACGGTCTGGATTTTGTAGTGCCCTTCAGTATTTTCCTTCAGCCCCTATACTTCTTGCAAATTAGTAGTTGGAGCCGGCAGCTTGATGAGATTCAGGTGTGGCTGTTTGGGCGCCAGCTTCAAGGGGTGGGGGGCGTCCTTCCACCAGGGGCTCCTAATACCTGGTGGTCCTCAGCGGCCTCCATCCCTGAGTCCTTTTGGGGTTGCAGCCTGGCCGCTTTCCAGTTCTGTCATTCCGTGCTCATGAGTGAGCCGAAGCGATCTAGAAGCTTCCTCCGCACCCCGCACCCCCGTTAGTGTTGTTGTCACTGCCAGGCGTATTTTATAGAGAAAAGGCACAATGCCTGTTGGATTCTTGCCCTTCACTCTTGTGTGTTCTAGATAGGAGTCCGTCATCTTGCATCTCCCATAGGTGAGCGCGGAGGGCTGCTTGTAAGTGTCCGATGACGCACGGATTAAGGCGTATTGTCCTTGTTACTCAGACTGTCCCGCCGTTGGCCCGTGGGAGCCTCTTCCAGTTGGCCCCTGCGCCGTTTGCCCCGACTCTCAGGGTCTCCGACAGCTTCCCTGCTACCTGCAGTGCTCGGATGTCCCAGCCTCATCCTGCGGATTTCTCCATCTGTGCTTGGGATCTGCCGCGTGGCATCCAGAGGCCACAGTCTGGCTGTGTGTCCTGCCTCAGCCACCAGGCTCCGTGGCTTGGAAGTGTGTCAGGTGGGCCCGGACTGCCATCTCCTAGTGGACGTATTTTGGTGGGGGGGGAGTCACCGTTGTCAGCAAGTACGTGTCCCTTTCTGTTGATCTGTGGCTCACTGGGGGGCAGCCCACAGGTGCAGCAGCCTGGAGGCTCTGGGCTGAGGTTAAGGACTTGGGCTCTGGTGCTTAGTCGGCTGCTTAGAACAGCTGCTAGCCCTTAGGGCACCTTCACGAAAACCAGAAAAGGCTACCCTTCCTCCAGCACGGAGAGGGGAGGCGGGGCCTGATTCCCGCTACCATGACCTGCGTGAATGCCACTTTGTTCCCCTGCCCCGCCCCTCCGGGGCCATTCCCTTCACCGGGCTTCCGCATCCTTCTCGGCAAGATGTCTCGCTGTCTCCTTCCTACCTGCCTTATGTGGGCTCGTTTGTCCCAAGGTAGGTGTTGTGGGTTGACTTGTCTCCTCTCCAAAAAAGATACGTGGACATTCTAACCTCCAGTACTCCGAAAGGTGACCTTATTTGGCAGCGGGGTCTTTGCAGATGTAGTTAGTTAAGATGAAGTCACGCTGGAGCAGAGTGGGCTGCTCATACGGTGGGACTGGTGTCCTTCTAGAAAGCCAGCCTTGTGAAGACAGACACATGGAGAATGCCGTGTGACATTGGGGGGCAGAGATTGGGGTGAGGAGCCACAAGCCAAGGAACGCAGAGGGCACCAGCTGCCGTCAGGAGGGCAGAGAGAGGCACGGGATGGATGCTCCCTCACAGCCCTCGGCGGAAACCCGCCCTGCCCACACTGTGATTTTGGATTCTGGCCTCCAGGCTGAGGAACAGAGAGCAATTTCTGTTTTAAGCCGCCCTGCTTGTGGTGCTTCCTTTTGGCCGCCCTGGGAAATGGGGCACAGCAGGTGACTCTGTTCCTGCTACCCCAGGGGTGTTCTAGGACTAGCAACACCGGCATCACCTGGGTGCTCGTTGAAATGCAGGCCCTGGGGCCCCACCCCAGCCCTCCCGAGTCAGAATCCTGATTTAATGAGAGACCCAGGTGATCCGTATATGGAGGAGCCTGCCTTCTACAAAGGAAGGTGGTAGAAAGACTACTCCCCGGTGCAAATGCGCGGTTTCCAATCACGGCTAGCACTTACGGAATCCCCGCTGCCCACCAGGCAGTACCGTAACCCCGTAGGCGCATTATTATTCTCATGGAATCTTCCCTGAAACTCTGCGGGTGCATTTGGTGAGGCTAGTGGTGGACACACATGACTCACACCAACTGTGATTGACTGGAACCCCCTGGCAGCTCTGAGTCCCCTCGTCCTGTTTCGTAGGCGAGGACACTGTCACCCACACAGAGAGGTTGAGTCACCCACTCTGGGTCACACAGGTCTTCGGTGGTGGATCTGGGATCTGCATCCAGGCAGCTGATGTATGTGTCCTAACTGGGGCCCGCTGCCCACTGCTTCCCTGCCCCGTCGTCTTTCTGCGGGAGAGCTCCCGAAGCCGCTGCCTCTCATGCCTCCCGGTTTTTTTGTTTTTAAAATGAGGTAAAATACACATCATGTGAAATTGACCATTTTCACCATTTAAAGTGAACAAATTCAGGACGTGTGTGCGACTGTCCCTATTGTTTGGCTCCAGAACCTTTCCGTCGCCCCAAAAGGAAACCTGTACCCACTAAACACTCATCCCCCCCACCGTGCCCCCCAGCCCCCGACAGCCTCTCAGGGGCTGGCCGGCCCCCCAGATTGGCCTGTTCTGGGTGTTTGCTCTGAATGGAATCCTCTAGGACGTGACCTGGCTGCTTTTACTCATGGTCCTGTTTTCCAGGTTCCTCCATGTTGCTCCCTTTTTTTTCCTATTTTTTTTTTATTGTGGTTAAATAAGCATAATCTAAAATTTACCATTTTTTACCGTTTTCAAGTGGACAGTTTGGCAGCATTAGGTAGGTTGGCTCCTGTGTTCTGGGCTTGCCCACGTGGTGGCCCCTGCTTCATTCCCTTCTGTGGCCGAATCACGTCCCACTGTAGGGATAGGTCCCACTTTGTCCATTCATCTGGCGATGGACACGTGTGTCCACCTTTTGGCGATTGTCCACGCTATTCTTATGAACACGCGTGGACACGTTTTCGAAGACAGGTTTTTGGCTCCTTGGTTTCCAGGTGTTTTGAAAACTGAGTCGTGTAGGGGGGAGTCCGCCTGGGTGTCCCTAGGAGAGAGGGGAGGATCCCCCCTGCACAGGGCCCAGTCTGGGCCCACTGACTCGTCCCCAGGGGGTTCACTTTAATTTGCTCGCTAAGCCTGTCCAATCTCTGAAGTTGGGATGTCTCTTTAAGAAGAAATAAAGAACAGAAACAAGAGTTAAAACCCTGGTGACCAGAGGGAAGTCTGGTGTTTTTTTTGTTTTGTTTTGTTTTTTGCTTCCACACTCAGACCTCTGTTGTGCTGACCTTTGAATCGAAGCTGTGAGGACATAGCCATCCGCATCTGCTCAGACATCCCAGCTGTCTGCAAACCTGCCTGTCCTGGGCTGGGAGGCCAGGGCTGGAGGGGGCATGCTGTCATTTGGAGCGAGAAGCCAGAGTCTGAAGGACAGTGGTGCTCACGCTGCCTCGGGGGTATTCTAGAGGAGAAAAATCTGATTCTGCCCAGATGCAGAATCGGAGGCAGCCCACAGGGTTTCAGCGAGGCACACAGGGGTCCCTGCTTGTATAGGTGTGGGTTCCTCCAGCCTGTCTCTGCTTGGCTCCTGGAACGGAGTTTAATCTTGAAGATGGGATAGAGGAGGGCCCCTTGATCGTGAAGAGCACATGAGTCCCCTGTGGTCTTGTTAAAATGCAGATTCGGGCTCAGGAGTTCGGAGGGGGGGTTTCCCCCGATCTCGCCTTTAACGAGGTCCCAGCGGTCGAGGGTAGCGGCTGAGGGATGGACGGGTGGCGTCTTTGCTCTCTCCCCCTCGCGCGTGGGTGTCCCCTTCCTCCATGTCTTCATGGTGACATGCTGCCCTGAGCTCAAGAGCCACCTGAATCTAAGTGGGCGTCGGGGCTGAAGAAATAAATAGCAGCATCCTATTCATTTTTAACAGTGGGGGGAAAAAACCTCTGAGACAGGATGTTCAAAAATAGCACCACTGGCCAAGGCTTTTTTTTTTTCCACTTTCTTTCCCTCTCAAAAATCGTGACCATGAATGAGAAACTATAAGCAGAGTGATTAGCCACAGCTCCCTGAGGCCCCCTCTGGTCTGGTGTCCGAGGTATTTCCTCTCCAGGAACCTCTGGCATCTGGGGTTGACGTTGTCCTCCCATTTTATAGATGAGTAAAGCAAGGCTCTGAATGGGCCATGTCCCAGCATGGGCAAGGATGGTGTTCGAATGTTGACCTAGGCGCTCTAGCTCTCGTCGCCCCCTCTGTCCAGGTGGGGGCTAGCTGGGCATTTATGTTCCAGGGAGGCGTGCCCCTCGCTTTTTTTTTTTGCAGAGAGACTGGTAAGCCCAGAAGAAAGGACCCGCTTTCTGGAATTTTCCTCATGATCCAACTGTGATGGTCAATTACTCAGTTGGGGATTTTTAGGTCTGGATTTTTATGTTGGCCACAGATAGCCCCGACTATCAGCCCATGGGCTTGGTTTATTCTAAAAGGTGTCTTGCCTCCACGCGTAGTGCAGGCTGCCTCTGATTTCTTTATTCTTCTACTTTTTTTTTTTTTTTTAAATATTTTATTTATTTATTTGACAGAGACACAGAGAGAGAGAGGGAGCACAAGCAGGGGGAGTGCGAGAGGGAGAAGCAGGCTCCCTGATGAGCAGGGAGCCCGATGTGGGGCTCGATCCCAGGACCCTGGGACCATGACCTGAGCCGAAGGCAGATGCTTAACGACTGAGCCACCCAGGCGCCCTATTCTTCTACTTTTTAATGCAGATTTACATAAAAGTACAGGGAACAATGAGCCTCCATCATGATCCGCACATTGCCAGTTCTTCACCCCCCTCGGGCAGCTCCAGCCCCCAGCCTGTTGTGAAGCAAATCCTAGGCATCATCTCAGACAACCTGGGGTTTTTTAGTGGCAGTATAAGCCAAGGAGGAAAGATATGGTCTTTCCTCAACCTGAGTCCCAGTGAAAAGCAGAGCTTTCCAGAGTGTCTGAAGGAGGAGTATTTATTTATTTATTTTTAAAGATTTTATTTAATTGACAGCGTGCAAGCACAACTAGGCAGGCAGGCAGAGGGTGAGGGAGAAGCAGATCCCAGAACCCTGGGATCATGACCTGAGCCGAAGGCAGACGCTTAACTGACTGAGACATCCAGGCACCCCAGAAGGATGAGGTTTTAAAGGAAGAGAACTTAAAATAGGCTGTTTGCTGAGGAACTCAAGCTGGAGACTGTCTTTATTTTTTAAATTTTTAATATTTTAGATTTATTCATTTATTTGACAGAGAGAGACACAGCGAGAGAGGGAACACAAGCAGGGGGAGTGGGAGAGGGAGAAGCAGGCTTTCCTTGGAGCAGGAAGCCCGATGTGGGGCTCGATCCCAGGACCCTGGGGTCATGACCTGAGCCGAAGGCAGACGCTTAACGACTGAGCCACCCAGGTGCCCTGGAGACTGTCTTTAAAAACCAGAGCACACGGGTGCCTGGGTGGCTCAGTTGGTTAAGCCACTGCCTTCGGCTCAGGTTGTGATCCTGGAGTCCCCGGATCGAGTCCCGCATCGGACTCCCTGCTCTGCAGAGAGTCTGCTTCTCCCTCTGACCCTGCCCCATCTCATGCTCTCTCTCTCTCTCTATCTCATTCTCTCTCTCAAATAAATAAATAAAATCTTTAAAAAAAAAAAAAATAAAAAATAAAAAAAAATAAAAACCAGAGCACGGTTTTCAAAGTAACTTAAATAGTGAAATGAAGGACAGCTTTTTAAGATATTGTTCGATTCCTGCTGAATTTAGGATTAAACCAACCTTTTCCCCTCAGATCAGACCTGCCCGAGAAGTTTATGGGAAAAGGGGATATGGACTATGGGGCATGGTTCTCCCCTGATTTTACTCTATTTAATCTGTTTAGACACAGCCCCCCACCTCCCAGCCACCGCCTGTGTCCATTTTTTAGAGTACTTTTAGGTTTACAGGAAAACTGAGCAAAAAGTAGAGTTCCCATAAGTCCCGCCCCCCACCCAGAAGTTCCCCCTATTAACATCTTACATTAATTAGTGTCTTATATTTGTTACAAATGATGAATCAACACAGCATTGTTACCTACAGTCCGCCCTTTACACGAAGCTTCATCCCTGTGCATTGTCTCGGCTATGACAAATGCGGAATGACATCGATCCACCATTACTGTGTCAAACGGAGTAGTTTCACTACCCTGAAAGTCCCGTGCTCTTTGTATTCATACCCACCTCCCCCACTAACCTCTGGAAACCATTTTTTTTTTTTTTTTTTTTTTTTTTACTGTGTCCCTTGTTTAGTCTTTTCCAGAATGTCCTAGGGTTGGGGTCCTACAGCAAGCAGCCTTTTCAGACTGGCTTCTTTCATTTTGTAATAAGCATTTAAGGTTCCTCCTTGTCTTTTCGTGGCTTGAAAGCTCATTTCTTTGTAGTGCTAAAGTGTCACTGTGTGTGGAAGTTTATCCATTTTATCCATTCATCTGTTAAGGACATCTTGGTTGCTCTCAATTTGGGGCAATGATGCATACATAGAGTTGCTATAAATATCTGTGTCCTGGGGGCAGGCGTGGACCTAAGTTTTCAACTCCTTTGGGAAAATTCTGAGTAGTGCGATTGCTGGATTGTATCACATAGAGAATTTTTAGCGTGATTTGCAAAGATTTCTCTTTGGTCAGCAGCTTTAATCAAAACTTTTTTTTTTTTAAAGATTTATATATTTATTTGACAGAGAGGGATACAGCGAGAGAGGGAACACAAGCAGGGGGAGTGGGAGAGGGAGAAGCAGGCTTCCCCCGGAGCAGGGAGCCCGATGCGGGGCTTCGATCCCAGGACCCTGGGATCAGGACCTGAGCCCAAGGAAGACGCCCAACGACTGAGCCACCCAGGCGCCCTTCAATCAAACTTTTTAAAGGTGTAACGTACATAAAGTGCGCTCATCTTAATGGATGCTTTCAACTTTTGTACGTGTGTATATACACGAGATCAAGATATGGAGTGTGTCCAGCACCTCTGTTTACATACCATCTCAGGCAGTGTCCTCTCAACCACCCGCAGACACTCCTCTGACCTCTAGCACCATACCTTAGTTCTGCCAGTCAGCCAGCTTCCACCCTGCTTTTGAAAGCAGATTTTTTTGGGGGGGGGGGTTGGGGCCATTAATAGCAGTATGCTTTATTTTGGTTTGTTTTGAACAGCACCTGATTTCCTCATTGTTCATGCTGGTCTGGAGCAGAAAGTTGGCACAATTTCTGGGTAAATATTTTCGACTGCAGGCTACCGGATGAATAAGTATGGCTATGTTCCAATAAAACTTTACTTACAGAAACAGGAAGTGGGCCAGATTGGGCTCCGGGGCCAGAGATTATGAATCCAGTGTAGAGCAGGGCTTTTTCTTTGCAAAATCGAGCTTTGCGCCGCACTCCAGGTCTGACCCCACGTGCCCTGGGAGGGGTGGCCTTGTGCACCTCCTAAAGTTTCCTCAGTTGGCTTTCATGCGCATTCCAAGCTGAGAACCTTCTGAGTTTTCTCCAAGGAGGAAGACCGCAGTTGTGGGGCCCAGGACTGTGAAAATGGATTTAAACTTAAACCGAAGCCCAGCCAGACTCTCCCCACCTTGACCACCCTTGAAGTAATCTCCTCTCCCGTTCAGTCTGTCCTCCCCTCCTCCTGCTCACCTCCAGTAGCAGGCTCCTTCCTACCTGGCGAGTGGAAAGCACTGTTAAAGCTGAGGAAAGGGAAAGGTTCTTCGGTGAAGTGGAGGGACGGGGGAATATGGAGAAGTCAGGAGACATGGGGGATCCCTGCAGAGGCGAAAGTCTGCCCCTGGCTAGTGAGAAAGTTGTGGGCAGGTGGGGAATTTCGCAGTTGGGCTCCTTGGAGGTGGATCAGTTTCGAGTGGCTGAGGGCTGAGGTAAGCTTGTCATGGTCCCTGAGCACGGTCTGGGTTTCAGGCACTTTCTATGTGCCACCTTCACTTGATCTTTTTTTTTTTTTTCACTTGATCTTTTAACAGCGAGGAAGTGGCCACTGTCAGCATTCCCATTTTACAGAAGTGGAGACTGAGGTGTCCACAGGTTGTGTGGCTGAGGGCGGGCCGCAGAGCTGCTCTGAGGTTGGCACCAGGATTTGAACGCTGGCAGTCTGGCACCTCTGGCCTGGTTACCTCTCCTGGGTGCCTGGGAGGGTGGAGTTGGAAGCCAGTGGCTTTGGGAGGTGGAGGTGACTGTCGGTGCGCATGTGTGTTCTATGGCCGCGGAGGTGACAGAGCCCTGGGGGATGGAGGACCCCGTGGCGGGAAGGGTGGACAGGTATAAGCCATGGCCTTCACAACTCTCAAAACCAGGAAACTGGTCTGAGAGCACTTGAGTGTTGGCAGGGGCCACAGGCTGGGCAAACTCCAGAGGTGGACTGAAGGGGGGTCTGGCAGGTGGCCCAGAGGACGGCCTGCATCAGACGGGCTGAAAGCAGTACTTTAGAGCGCCACTGGCGTCCTTTCCTACTCTGGGCTTTGTCTGCGTAATGATAGTGGCCATGGTAATGGTACTTTCCATTACAAGTTAAGGACATCACTTAACTGGGACCCAACTAAGCAGAACCTTCCAACGATGGGAATTTCTCTGCATTTTAGGAAACCACAGCCGAAAAAAATTGGGTGGGTAGGGGATTTATTCGAATGCATTAACTTCCAGGTTTTACTCTGGAACAGTGGCCATGTGGGTCTCGTACAAGTCTATACTTTTCTACCATACAGACCCAATTTCAAGGCTCGACGCAACAAATATTGGCCGAGAAACTTAAATGCCAGGTGCTATTGGGGACATAAAATGATCTCAAACATGGCTTCTGCCCTCAAAGAATTTTCGGTTACTGTATAGAGGACTCCTTCATGTTCAGGGCGAAGAGGCAAGATTGTATTAAGACATTTAGTTAAAAGATCCTCAGGAAGATTAAGGTTAAAATGGTATAAGAGAAGGGGTGCCTGTGTGGCTCATTCGATTGAGTGCCCTACTCTGGGTTTCGGCTCAGGTCTTGATCTGAGAGTCATGGGATGGAGCTCCGTGTTGGGCTCCACGCTTAGCAGGGAGTCTGCTTGAGATTCTGTCCCTGTGCCCCCCACCCCGCCACCCTGTGTGCGCGCTCTCAAAAAAAAAAAAGGCAATAAAATGTAATAGCAAACATTTATTTAAAAACGAGGGTATTGGGGCGCCTGGGTGGCTCAGTTGTTGGGCGTCTGCCTTCGGCTCGGATCATGGTCCCGGGGTCCTGGGATCGAGCCCCACATCAGGCTCCCTGCTCCACAGGAAGCCTGTTTCTCCCTCTCCCACTCCCCCTGCTTGTGTTACCTCTCTCGCTGTGTCTTTCTTTCAAATAAATAAATGAAATCTTTAAAAAAATAATAAAAATTAAAAATAAAAATAAAAACAAGGGTATGAGAGACCCCCAAGGGTATAATCTTCGGGAACATTCCGGATGTGGAGGGTATACGGGATCATGTCTGACTCTTCAGGGCCGGGTCCATGTCCCAGGCTGGCTTGTGCCAGGCCGCCAGGAGAGCTCAGCATCTGAAAGGCACAGCTGAGAAGCGCTGTGGCAGATAGCTGGGGTTTTGGCACTGCTCCTTCTTCCTTTGGAACATCAGGAGTAAATGCAGAGGTCACTATAAATCCTGCTTCCGAGTCCGTCCTGTTCCCTTGAGAGTCAGGACCGCACAATTCCCTAGGAGTCCAGTTTGCTTTCTCTGCACGGTCCTTCCTTGGGAGGACGAGCAGGTCCCTCCCCGATGCAGCTCCAGGTCTGCTGGCTACCTCTCTGAGCACCCGAGGGGTTGCCAGGTGGAGGCTTGTGAGCCAGCATGCAACACAGTCTGCGCTATTTTATTAGCGTTATTAGTCGCCGTCACGTAAAAACATTTTCCTGTCGCAACTCTGAATTCCTGGCTTCTCATGCAAACAGCGGGTCTGCCAGTCCTGGTGGGGCGGCCCGCTCCTCCTGCCCCTCCCTCCCAGTGCTGGCTGCGGCTTTCATTGCCATCTGCCACCTGGCTTGCACTGTGGCTTTCTCCATCTGAGTTCTTTCTACCTGTGCTCTACCAAAGTGGATTCCAAAGAGAAAACAGAATGGTGTGAGGGTCTTCTACAAGCTGGCCCGTGTCCCCCCCCACCATCACCTGCCGGACCGCTATGGGCATGTGTTCTCTCTGCTCTGGATACGTGGGTGGCCCTTGTGCTCGAGCTAGCCTTGGGTCTCTGGTCTTTCTAGACTTTTCTTTAAAGCAACTGATGTGGGATGAGTCATGATTTCCCTCTATCCAGGAACATGGGTTCCCCAGTGACATGAGATTCTGCATCTGTGGGCTGCAGGTGGCCTGCTCAGTTACTGGTGGAATAACCCAACCTTTACCTTTAGGGAACTGGTCCTTATCACTACCAGGTGGGAAGGCAGTGACCACTGTCCTGTTTCACTTCAAAGGTGGCCGAGTTTCGAAGGGGGCCCATGATATTTGGAATCAAATGAGGGGAAGTACTGGATTCTTTGAGAGGGCAAAGATGCTGGTACAATGATGACTGTTTCAGGACTTCTAATTTGCTGACGTTCTCAGACCTGCCGCCTGATGGAGCGGGGCTTGAAGTGCCCGGGGCAGAGCATGGGGAGTCAGAACCCATACAGTGAGTCCAGTGCTTGCCCTCTTGGCCTTTGCAGTGAGGGGGCTTCTGGGTTCTTCCCTAGGCACCCGCTGGCCACCTTTTTCCACCTGTTTTTCCGGGTGAGTGCCATTGTCACCTATGTGTGCTGCGACTGGTTCAGCAGAAGCTTTGTGGGCTGCTTCGTCACCGTGCTCCTCCTCCTGTCCTTCGACTTCTGGTCTGTGAAGGTAAGGCCCCCTCACTCGTGATGCCATCGCTCGTGAACGCACGAGGGCTGTGGTCACTGACGTTCCTGAGGCACGTGGCTGATTTGGGCCAAAAGGTACTTTTCTTCGAAACTGCAGATCCATACTTAGAAATAGTGAGCCAACATCACTTAAACATTGTTAAGAGTTAGAAAATGGTCCTGGTTCTCAGCTGCCGTGGTTGCAGATATGTCATGAGGGTGGCAACTCGCTACAGCTTGGGGTTTTTTTGCTAAAATTTGCATGTATTTAAAATACATATTGCTACATATTGTTTGGGGGGGTGTGTGCATGTGTGCACAGGGTGGGGAAGTCACTGGTTAAGGTAAGCTTAGTTCAGCTTACCTCTCCTGCTCCCAGGATAAGTTCAACACAAACTGACTTTTATTTTGTTCATCAGTGAAAAGACAATGACTTTCTTTCCCTCTGGCGTGCTTAGAGTCCTTCTGTCCATTTCCCCCAGAACGTAACCGGGAGACTCATGGTGGGCCTCCGCTGGTGGAACCAGATAGATGAAGATGGGAAAAGCCACTGGATTTTTGAAGCCAGAAAGGTATTGTCCATTACGAGTCAAACTCGAACCAGGAAAATGGCTGTGGAAAGTTTGCACGGGTCCCTTCTGAGCTTTGTGCAGATCGGATTCCCGCCTAGGGCTGAGCCCACCGCTGCGGGGGCACCACCAAAACCAGCGGGTAGCAGAAGTCTGCGGATGAGAAGCCAAGAGGACCACGGGCTGCTCTGCGACCGTTTTTACTCCTTTTGAACACGGACTCTTTCTCCCTTTAATAGGCCTCTCCGAATCAGATCGCTGCCACAGAGGCTGAAGCTCGCATCTTCTGGCTCGGCCTCATCATCTGCCCGCTCATTTGGATCGTGTTCTTCTTTAGCACCTTATTCTCCTTGAAGCTCAAGTGGCTGGTAAGGCGATACCCCGACTCGGATGGTGCTTTGCCATCTGCACAGTCCAGGGTTGCAGGAGAGGGTTTTCTTATCTGTCCGTTGATTTGAGACTTTGCTGAAGCCATTGACATACCGTACAGTCCACCCATTTAGCACGTGCAACGCAGGGGGCTTCTAGTCTATTCAGTGTGCGGTCGTCACCACAGCCCATTTTAGGATATTTTCAGCACCCCCAAAAGGAGCCCTGTACCCTCTAGCCATCACCACCTCCAGCGCCTGGCATACTCCTCTTTCTGTTCCAACACTTAACCTATTCTAGACGTTGCCTGTAACTGGAATTCTTTAGTGTGATCGTTTGTACCCTTCTTTCACTTAACACTGAATTTCAAGGTTCATCTGTGTTGTAGCATTTATCAGTACTTTTTTTTAATGGCTGTGTAATATTCCATCATGTGGACATGCTGTGTTGTTTCTCCATTCATCCGCTGATGGACATTTGGGTGTATCTTTTGGACTCCTATGAATAATGCTGAGAGACGAGTTGTAAGCAAAATCATGTGATACCCTACCTTAGAATGTTCCTAAATAGGAATAAGCAAGCCTGAGGTCTGAAGTTTTTACAGGTTTTAAGTACACTCCCGACCCAGCATGGAGCCCAATGCAGGGCTCCAAACTCATGACCCTGAGATCAAAATCTGAGCTGAGACCAAGAGTCGGACGCTCGACTGACTGTGCCGCCCAGGCGCCCCTATTTTAGTTTTATTACTCTATTTAATTGCTGTGATCTGGCTCCTTCAGTGAGAAAACATCCATAGATGGTAGAAGTAGCAGCGTAATCAAAAGTGGGGGCTCTGGAGTTTGGCTGTTGGCCCAGCCAGGCATCAGCTCTGGGACCTTGGGCAACTTTCCTTTCTCTGGGTTTCAGTTTCTTCCCTACAAAATGGGATGATAATGGTACCACCCTCTTGGGTTGTTGCTGACTAAAAAGTGTCTGTGATTATTTGAGTGCTCAAGAAAGGTTGGCTGTTACCAGGCCAGAGCCACTGCTATGTAGTTTGGGAGGAAAATTTCAATACGTGCTCTTAGAAGAACGACCTTTGCTTTGTCTGCGTGCAGGCCCTTGTGATAGCTGGGATTTCTCTCCAAGCCGCTAACCTGTATGGCTACATCCTTTGTAAAATGGGAGGTGAGAGTGACATCAGCAAAGTCACAGCCCGTTTTCTGTCCCAGACGGTGTTTCAGACGGTGAGTTACTGAACTCTCACTCCTGGACCCCTGCGCTCCAGATGCTTTAAGCACAGGTGGCCTACTGGCAAATGCGATTTTAACGTTCTCCCTATCAGCTAGGCTGCCGGGGTTAGTGTTGTGTGTGTGTGTGTGTGTGTGTTAAAATAGGCACAACGTAAAACTGACCACTTTAAACTAGTCAGTGGTGTTAAATAGACTTGCGCTTTCATGCAACCATCACCACCGTCCCTCACCACACTTTTTCATCACCCCAAACTGAGATTCTGTCCCCATGACACAGTAACTCCTGGTCTCTCCTCCCCAGCCTCCCACCATCTATTTTGCTCTATGAATCGGACTCTTCTAGGGCCCTCACATAAGTGGAATCCTACAGTATTGGTCCTTTTCGGGACTGCCACTGTTAGTTTTAAGTGATTTAAAAACTACAGCATTAAGTACTACACCCACAGAATTCCTTTAACCTAACATTTTTTCTAGAAGTGTGAGATCTTTTCAATTTGACGGTTTGAGTTTTGTTAAAATTTAAACAGTACTACCTTATGCCAAGACATTGAGCAATGAGCACTGTGGGCTTTCGGTTACGTTGTGGGTTTGCTCTGGCCCTTGCATTAGCAGAATCAGGCCCCTCCCGTGTGAGGACAAAACCACAGTTGACTTTTCTCCTTGCAGGCCAGCCCAAGTGACTTCCAGAAGCCTGGCCTTGAGGGGCTGGAGATTCACAAGCATTAGGTAAGAGGCAGGATGGAGGTGGAGGTTGGGGCTCAGCTGTGCCAGTGGGCCAGGGCGCACAGCAGGGCGGGAGCCAGCCGGGGGGGCCTGGGCACGGGGCCCTCCCAAGGCTTCCTGGTCCCCTCCTTCTCTCCTCCCATGGAACATGCGCAAATTTGACCATGGGTGCAGGCACGAAGGGAGGGGAAGGAAAGGAGGGGAGAGGGAGAGAACCAAGGGATTTGCCCATCCTTCCATGGATGCCCGGAGGGAGCTGGAAAATGGGAATTACCTCTTCCCTCAGTTGTCAGTTCCTGTGCGTATCCTGGCAGTGAGGAGAATTCTAGAGTTTAGGTCGGTCTCTTTAAGTAATTAAAAAAAAACAACCCTATAAATGGTCTTGTAGAACACTGGAAATGACTGGACAGTGAACACGTATTAGTTCATGGGGCACGGGCACAGACACCCTGTTCTGTTTCCATGGGTGATTTAAGGGCTTTTTGGGGCCATCTTCATTTTCCCCTCAATCTAAAGCAGTAGCATTTGGACCTTGTTATTCGAAACCATGACTGTGGATTTTGCAATGATTCTTTTTTAGGCATCTCTTTGGAGGCCACAGTGGCTGAAGCAAGAGGTTCGGTCCTTAAAAAAACTTCCAGCAGAGAAGAGTTCCCTGACCAACAAGCTGTTGGTTTCCCGGAAGCAGGCCTTGGGGAAGAGGTTTGAGGAGACATTTTTATTCTTAAGACAGCATGTTTGTAAAGAATGCCTTTATATATGTTGAAAAGTGTAAATACTACAATTAAAGTGTCTCTGCAAAAATGACTTCACACCCTACCAGAATCGGGTCCCTTTCTGCCCGAGACCCCCACACTGTCCCCAGGCTGCTCAGGCTGAGTTGCACGTGCAGCTTGCGTCTCAAATGCTCTCGTGTGTTTCAGGAACTGAGGAAGTGCTCTTCTTTCGGGGGATGGTGACCACAGAACTCCTGAATTCCTGGAACACGAGACAACACAGCCGCAATGGTGGTGTGCCCGTCTCTCAGGCAGCCCTGCCTCTGTTGGCGAGGGCCGAATCACTGCACGGCTGAACTCCCCAAATGGTCCTGTTTCTGCTGATGCCCTGACTCTTCCAAAGTGTACGGCTGGAGATCTTACATCAGCCCATTCCACAGATCCAGAAGCCCAGGAATGCTGCTCTCTGCCCTGGACACCATTTTCCTGGGCAAAAGGAACTTGCCACAGACCAAGAGCCTATAGCTTTAATGACTGCCCCCACCCCAGCTGCCTTAAAATCCAGGCCCCAGGGGGCCAATGACCAGCACACTCAGGCTTGCACATGGTGTTCCCGCCATCCCCCAACCACTTACTCAAAGATTCCTAGCTTCCTGGGCTGAGGGGGTCATCCCAGCCCCCACGAGCATGACTGTCTCCACCTGAGGTGAAGGGCAGTGACCCTGATGACCCATAAAGGGCTCTAAGGGGGATCTTCACACCCAGCCAGGCAGCCCTCTGAATTCACAGGACTCATGCATACACATACTTTGAATGATACTTCTGTAGACAAAAGTGGCTGGAGAATCCGGTGCGTCCATCAAAAAAGACTGTCCTTTGTCGCAACTCTTACCTTAGAAAAGTGGAAAAAAAAAAATCCATGAAGAAAACAGGCAAGGTGAACTAGGGGCTCTTTTGGGCCTGTGACATTAAGAACTTGAGCCCCCCCTCGCTTGTAGTGAAAAGCAAAGCTGAGGACGCACCCAGCTGAATGGGAACCTAAATACACCCGTGCAAGGAGACTGCCTGGGCAGAGCCCCTCCCGTCCGCCTGCTCCGCACTCCTGCAGAAACAGGTCCGTGGTTCTGCTCCCAGCTGCTCCCCAACCTCCGGTGGGCCCTGGGAAGGGCCACTGCCCCCTGAGACAAGGAAACCGAGAGACGGAAGGAGCCAGGAGAAGGGGCTGGCAGAGGTGGAGCCCAAATGAGTGCAGGCTACCCTGGGAATGTGCCGGACTAGTTCTGGGAAGTCCCAGGTCCCAGAACAGTCACCTAATGGGCAGTGTGTACTGATTTTCACAGCCCTGGTTGGGACCCCTTTGCTCTCACTGCGCTCCAAGAATAGGCATTACTGTCTGAAGAGCTCATTTCTGAGAATTTCTGGGGCTCCTCTGGTGTCATCTCCACAACTCCCCTCTGGTTACCACCCACTCCGACAGATGAGGCCATCGGGGCGTGGCGCCCCCAGCTGGCAGAGCAAGAGCAGGGCTGTGGGGCCCGGGCGGGGCTGAGAATCCGGGGGCCAGAGAGGCAGCACCTCCTTTTGCCATGGAGTTCCCAGCATGGCCTGGAGTGTGTGCCTTCACAGCTTCTGGTCTGTTCCCAGGAATCTGCCTTTGCTCCCACTGGGCAAAAAGAGCTCTGGCGGGGGGGGTGGGGTACACAGTGACCTCACAGCTTTGTCCTCCTTCCCAGCAGAGGACAGTGCTAACCACCCTGCTCTGATGCTCGCCGGCCTCGTGATTTCAGCTACAAGTGAGGCTCGAGGCCCCGTAACTTGTCACACAGGCCTGTCCACTAGAAGGCACTTCATTCTCTGAGCTTGGGACTGCGCAGCAGCTGTAGTCGGGGTCCTCTGCTTTGCTAGCATCTACTGTAAAGTGCTCAGAACTTGGCTTCTTTGTGGAAAATGGCCCGAAAAAGAAAAGCCTGGCTGAAGCCGGAGCCAGGCAGGAAGGCACACACCTCCCCCTTCCTCTCTCCTTCCCATTCTCTGCCAGGCATCCCCCTAATCTCTTGCCCACCACTCCTGCCCTAGGGACCTGGACGCAGGCCGTGGGCACAGGCAGAGGCTGACGGCAGCGAGAGTGCCAGGAGGCCACGGCCCACCCGCACGCATCCCTGCCGTCTACCTGCCCCGAGGGCCTTTGAGCAGGAGACGCTTGCTCCCGCACCTGCAGGGAAAAGGTGGGGAAACTCAGCACCACGTCTGGTCAGTGCCAACAGTCACCTTCCTGTGTGTCTGTACCCCCGCTAAGAAGCAGCTGGAGTTTTCTGTGTTGCATGGGGGAAAGCACAGAGCAGGGCGGGGTTTTGGGGCAGGGGGCAAGTGAGGAAAGGTCTCGGGACCCGCTCCTGGGTGCCAGGGTTCTCCAAGCAGGCGCTCGGTCCCCACGCGGCCCCTCGAGGCTGCACCCTCCACACCATGCTCTGGGCCCCTCCTCTCTACATGCCCCACTCTCACCTGGAAGGGCACCTCCCACGACATTCCCAAACCTGCTGACAAACCTAAGGCCTCCCCTGCCTCGAGACCCAGCATGTGAGGCGGAACCTGGCCCTCCTCCTAACACTGCCTCCCGTGTTCACTGCTTCTCAGAGATGTCCCCATCTGCTAAATGGCTCGGACATCTGCCACCTTTCTCCCCACCCATCAAATACTGTCACCTTCCCGCACATCTGTGTCCCTCTTCCTCCATGCACCTGTGCCCTAGGCCTCCTCCCCGCGCTCCCCCGCAGGGCCCCCTGAAGGCCTCCCTCTCAGCACTCATCCCCATGCCCACAGTCTCCGATTCTCATTTCCTAACCCCCGAAGGCCCAGCTCCCAGGCTTGGCCGCACAGCCATCCACACGCGGGCTCGAGCCTGCCTTCCAGCCTTCTCCCCAGGCTTCCCTCAGGCCCAGGCCCCTCTGCTGACGTTACCGCCCCACCACTTGCACACATCACAGCCGCAGCAAGCCTAAGCTAAGTTCAACTCTACCTCGGGCAAACAAAAACCTGGAGGCAGGTGTCATTTAAAGAGTGTGGGTGACCCGACCATGCCACTCAGCAAGCTGATACCGGAAAGTGAATACTGAATGGGGATGGGGTCCACCACCACCCCCTTCAGTCTTGCTACCACTCATGGAGTGTCTGGAGGGGACCTAGGGGACTCCGGTACTAAAAGGGGAGCATTTTTCATGCAATGGGGCCCCTAGAGGCAGGCCAACGCCCTCGTCTAGTGCTGAGAGAGACAGGGCCGTGCACACTGTGCTGGACCTCGCAGGAGGCAGGATGTCTTCCTAAGGGGTGTTCGAGGCTAATTCTGTTCATGACTTTCACCTCAGAACCTAATTCCTGTCTGAGCATGTCCCTGACCAGTCTTCACCCCCACCTTCCAGGCCCCACCCCGCCATCCTCCTTACACTGAGGTCTGCTCACTCCTGTGGCGACATGCCCTCACAGTTGATGGTTTCTCTTGGCTGGAGGGGAGCTCCGGAGTGCGGGCTCTTCGTCTGCTGCCCCCCTGTCCAGAGTCGTGCCCGTGATGGGCGAGCGGGGTGTGAAGGCCCCGTCTGGCAAGGGAGGGTCGGGCTGGGCGTTGAGACTCACCCACCTATGTGTGGATCCAGAGGCACTTTTCCGAGGAGCGGGATCTTCAGATCCTGGCACATGACCTCTGCACCCCCCGTTGTTGGTGGGAATATCTGAGATTCTTTCTGGGAGGCAAGTTAAAGGGAGAATTAGGATTTCGTTTCAGATTCATTAAAAATGAACATTTTTAAGCAACTTAAAAAAAATGGCTGTTGAAATGTGAAACATTAACCACCAGACGAATTTTCATTAACTCAGCAACAGACATTTTTGTGATTGCGCTTCCCAAAACGACGGGGAAAAGCAGCAGTAGTGTCGCCGAGACCCCTTTCCAGGCTTTCCTCCTCCACAGAAGAAGGGACCGCTTAGCTGAGCCACGGGCGGCTGCGTTCCCACCTTGCACTTCGGGCAGATGAAGACGCTCATGTTCTCCACCACTCCGATGATGGGCAGCTTCACCTTGTGGCAGAAGTTGATCTCTTTCCGGACATCCTGGAGGGACACCTCCTATCAAGGTTCAAAAGACCATTTATTTCAAAGTCAAAGCGGAAGAAAGAATGTCTGCGCGGCTGCAGGGATGGCTGGTGCGATGCAGTGGGTTCACCAGCATAAAGCCTTAAAGACTTACTCACCAAGTATCTCTCTAGTGCCAACCACGTGCTGAGCCCTATTCTAGGGGCTACTTCCCCCTACACCCTAAAAGGATAAACCTGAATGGCCAAATAGCAAACTTACAATGAATACACAGAAAAATGACTTTTACAATATCGCCATGTTCTATTTTCTCATCAATATACTACACCGAGCCAAACTGTGCTGTATTTTCAAGATCGGGGGACAGCAAAGTATGGCCTGTGGGTCCTGTCTGGATGTCTGTTTTTGTATTAGGACTTATTTATGGGGGGCGGGGAGAGAAAGTGGGGGGTGGGGTGGATGAGGGGGAGACTCTCAGGCAGACTCCACACCCAGCACGGAGCCTTACGCAGGGCTTGATCTCATGACCTGAACCAAAACCTAGAGTTGGACGCCTAACTGACTGAGCCACACAGGCGCCCTCATCTGTTTTTCTAAATAAACTTCTGGACACAGCCCCACCCGTTCCTCTGTATATTATCACTGGCTGCTTTTGTCCTATAGTGGTACAAGTGTTCGTGACAGAGGCCGCCGTGTGGTTCACAAAACCTAAAATACTATCTGGCCCTTTATAGAAAAAGTTCGCTAACCTCTGATCTAGACTATTATGAACGAAAACAACTTTATGGACAAGAAGAAAATAAGGAATACTGCCACATTTAGATCAAATTCACTTCTGAACTCCAAAAGCGCCTTGTACAGTAGCGTATCATCCTGGCTTGGTTCCCTCTCTACTTCTCCCCGGGTCACGGGATCACAGACACACAATTCCTAGCCTGCTGTTGTCAAGTATGGTCACACCCCAGCCTCTGTGGCTCTAACACTCCTGGGCTCCCAAAGGTTTAAGGCTTCGAGTCACCTCTTTCTCCTGACGCACACAGTTGGTTCTCGGTCCCTTTGAGACTGAGGTAGAGACAAAAAGGCATTTAGCTAGAAAATAAGCTGGTATCAACTGGTATTAGTCTCTGCATCTCACTGCACCTCAGCAGTTCTCTCCTTAATGGTCCTTTAAGTAAAGCCCCTGCTTTGTCAAAAAGGACCCCCAAAAGAGAGCCGCCTGCCTGAGCCAGCAGCTGGGAAGGGCTCTGAGAAGGTGGGTGACCATACTTGTTAAGTCACACTCTCCAGAGACGTTCCACACGAAGAGTACCAAATGCGGGGCATCCTCCCACAGCTTCCTGGAGAAGGGCCAGCATCTGCTCAGTCTGTTTCCCTCTTGAACCCGAGGGGGACACCATGCTCGCTTTCACAGTAAATGTGGCTTTGGAGAGGCCACCTTTGTGCCAACTGGATTTTTATTGTTTCTTAATAGATGATTTTAGAGTGGTTTTATGTTCACAGCCAAACTGAGCAGAAAGAGTTCCCATATGCCCCTTGCCCCCTACCCATAAACCTCCCCACTATCAACATCCCACATCACAGTGCTCCGTTCCAAATAGATTGTTTTCCTTTTAGGTAACTTGTTTGGGACCTGCCCTTGACAGTACTGCTGGTTTAGAGCGGGGCCCACTCGGTAAAAATTCAAAAACATTGTTAAGGATAAGTCCATCTTCACTACTACCCCCTGGGCCAGGTGCTCCCCTCTCTCACCCTTTAAGTGGTGTCCTGCCCTTCCATGTGCCCCCAAGACCCTCTCCACAGGGCACCAGAGTGATGTCACACACACACCCCGTCACAGCACTCCCCGACCCGGGTACCTCCATGTGGCGCGCGGTGCCCGTCACATGTTGTTGGAGCCCTGTGTGCGCCTTGTGTCCGGCACCCACCTTCCTCCATGAGCCACACAGGCTGTGAGGGAGGACTGGCCTGTTGCTTCCCTGGTGCCTGGCACGGGGCCCACACAGAGCTGGTACTCTGCGAAGGTGTGGTGAAGCACGAGGGGTGGAATGGACCGATTCATGGACTAAAGCCTCCTTTGTTGTGCTTTCTTAGGAGCGGAGAAGAATATCGTGAAAAAAGGTACAACTGAAAAGAATAATCTACTGCTTTCTTGGCAACGATAAGAAAGCCCGTTGCAGACCGGACTGCGTTTGTTCACTGCTGGATTCGCTCCAGAGGACACTCCTGTGCTCTCCTTAGTTTGGGTTCAGCACAGCCTCTAGGTGACTGGTACAGGAGCTGGGCATTGCTGAAGGAGGAGCAAGGACCGCAGCGGCTTATCCAGAAATTGGTCTACACCCCAGGCCGGCTTGATGGGAAACCGGACAAGGTGCATGGAAGCAGCACGCAGGTTGCGTGAGCACAGTAAGGGTGACGTGACCACGAGGGACAAGCCAGATCGGAATGGCACAAGGGGTCTTGCCGGCTTTGTGAAGGACATATGAAAGGCAATTCTGAGCCGCTAGTGCTTTCATCTGTGGACAGAAATAACTGTGGAATGCTTATCTGTGAACAGCAAATGCCTGGACCAAACATAAAGCTTTTAACGAAGTTTCTGGGGATCCACACTGAGGGCTGTTGGAGCACATGTTCCAGGAGCTGCTTCGAGAAATGGGTCTCGAGGCTGGACACAGCCAAGTTTGGAGCCAGCTCCCCCGGGGTGCTTGCTCACCTGAGGGGTGGTGATTATCACAGCCCCATCGATGCGTGCCGCCGACAGGTACTGGACGGCCGACAGGTGTTCGTCCGACGTGCCGGGCGGGGTATCCACGATAAGGTAGTCCACCTCTCCCCAGTCCACGTCACGAAGGAATTGCTTGATCATGCCTGGAGAGAACACGCGCGAGTAAGCCGGTGAGGCCTTTTCTCTCTTATCTACAATGCTACAGAGGCACTTTGCAATCTTCATGTACACCTGGCCTGTGCTCTAAATCAGGGGTGTCACGACGGGGGTGTGGGTGCCACTGACATCTAGTGGCTAGAGGCCAGGGGTGCTGCCAACATCCTGCAATGTGGAGCACAGTCCACCCCTCCCCTAACAAAGAATTATTCGGCCCCAAAAGGCAATAGTGCAAAGGCTGAGGAACCCTGCCCTATAAAGGACACTTCTGCACGGTTACCTGAAGCCTCTGTGCCCAACCAACCTGCTAGGATTTCACCTCACACACTTCCTGAACATAAATAAGCTATTATAAAACCACAGTAAAAACAAATTCAGAGTTACCTAGGTTTCAAATACAGAAACACTCGCAGTAAACATAAAACAATTTTGTCCCGTTTCCATAGTGTAGTCGTTATCACGTTTGCCTCACAAACATAAAACAATTTCTATCAGCTATTTTTATTAGCTCTCTTCAACCAGCCAAGACAGAGGCAACCAGATGCTTAACCATGATCCTCTGCAAAGCCCAGCACGGGACTATTGCCGTCCTGATGGGACAGGCTGAAAAGGAAACCTAAAGCAGTTCTGCTCTTGGAAGATTGTGCTCACAGAGAAAAAGCAGAGTGGCAAACCATTTTTCTTTGGTCCCCTCCAGATAACGGCATCGTCAGGACTGCTGAGTAGGAAACCCACCGACATCACTCCCAGGTTGTCTTCCACGAACTGGAGGATAAAGCAAAGAACACTTAAAACCACAGCACATAACACTTCCTTGTCGTTTATCGGAGCTCATACTGAAAAAATCATTTTGAGAACAAAATGACCGTGTGATCTCTGGGCCTATTCATTCTTTGAATCCACAAATCATTTTGGGGGAAGGGTTACCGTACTGGGGAACTGGAACGAGGCACCCCGGGGCCACATGCTGCAGTGTGGGAACCACGGCAGCAGTCCCTCGCCTGGCTGGCAAACTGTGGCCCCTCGGGCCAAAGCTGGCCCGCCTCCGGGTTTTCTATAAAGTTTTACTGGAATATAGCCACGGTCATTCATTTACATACTACGACTTTCACTCTATAATGGTGGATAGTGTATGGCCCATACACTGAAAATACGTACCGTCTGACCCTTTACAGAAACGGTCTGCCAATCCCTGACCTTACCTGTGTTCCCTGAGCCTAGAAGAATGCCCCTATCAATACTCGTTGATGGATCAACAGTTGGGTTGAGGAAGGTGCTGCCAGCCCAAACCATATCCGTTCTGAACACATGACCCAGGGCACACTGCCTTGCAAATAAGGCAAAGGTGTGAAAACTCACCACTGGAGACCAGCCCGAGCCACTCTGGTGAACCTGCGGGAACACGAACGCCGACATTCACTGGTCAGAAATGAGGCACCGTGTGCATACTTCTCACCCACACAGACTTACAGATTAGGAAGACAGTTTTAGAAAATACAATTCATTGTCTTAAATGCCACCACTCAATCTTACTAGAGAGTGAGCAGCTAGGGGTGAGGCAGTGGGTAACAGAAGCTGTATTTCCTACCCCCTCCCTACCCCCAGGTTGTATTATTTTGAAACTGCTTAGATCCAGTCAGGGAACCAAGCTTGGCCAAGTTCACATATAATTTGGGGTGTAAGGTAGGTTGTAAGTGGGACAGGACTCGGGGGGGGTGGGGGCATTGCTGAGGAAATGCAGGCCACCTCTGCAACTCCAGGAAAGGGGTTTGCTTCACTGAAACAGGTGGCCCAGAACGTGCCCCATCCATGGCCTGAGCCTCCGTGCTGGTCTGCTGCACCCCCCGGGGGGAGGGGGCCAACAGGAAGCTCACGGGGCCACCTCGAGATTCAGACTCTCTCCTTCCAGCAGGTGTTCAGTAATAGCCAGCATTCCACTCTGCACTGTCTTCTCATCCTGAGACGAGAACTGACTCAACTTCCAACTACACATCAGTCTTAGCAAGTGGGCTTTAGACCAACCTAGTAGCTGAAACAAAAAGCCCATTTTCTTGATGAAGTCTTACTTTTTTAAACAGCTCTATAGAGACCTAATTCATATATCACACCAGCGTCCTGTTCAAAGCATACACATCAGTGGCTTCTGGGATATTCTTAGAGCTGGGCACCCAGCAGTCAGTTTGAGAACATTTTCATCCCTCCAGGAAGCCACTCTGTGCCCTGTGACGGTCACACCCAATCCTTCCACATCCTCCCGCCGCCCCCCCCCGCCCTAGGTGACCCCCAACTCCTGTCTCCACAGATGTGCCTGTTCTAGACACTTCCCAGAAATGCAACCCTAGAATACATTGTCTTGGGTGATTGGCTTTAAGGTCTTTTCAATTTTTATGTACTTTTTAAATTCCAATACAGGTAATGTGCAATGCTGCATCCGTTTCAGAGGTACTCCAGTGATTCAACAATTCCATGCCCGAGTCCATACTCCTCACCACAGCTGTATGCTTAACCCTCTGCACCTAAGTTCACCCAGCTCTTAATGTAACAACCACCCTTCATTCCTATTTAAACTCATTCTCCATGGTGGCAGGCTTGAAAGAGGGATAAAGGAAATGACCCGTGGCGCAGGAGAAGAAAAGAGCACAACTTCTGTTCTCTCACCACGTAAAAACATCGGCGTTCGTAGGACGCTCACGTAAGGGTGCAGTCAGGGCTAGCTGGACAGCGCTTACAGGTAAGCAGGCGCCCGGCCATGCTGCGGGCGCCTGCTACACAGCTCGTTCCCGGTGGGCGCGTGCGCAGACGTGCACCCTGCAGCTCTGCCTCCACCCTGGACGGCGTTGCGCCCTTCCCAGCCCCCTTGGCGCCTATCCCAAGCCCTGAGCAGAGTCCACAGGCTGGCCTGTCTGCTTCTGGCTACTGTCCAGCCACCCTCCCTTTGTCCCTCTGCCACTATTCATTGTTCGGAGTACATACTGGCTTCGGCGCTCCTGCACTTGCTCCCGTGGCCCAGAAGGCTCTTCACCCGCTCTCCACAGCATGGTGCCCTTGACCACACCCTGGCTCGCCCTGTCCCCTTACCCAGCTTTCATTTTCTACTATCAGCTGCAGCCTCCCACCAGGGCGGGGGGCTCGATCTGCCTCGCGCACTACTGTATCCCAGCACCCAGCAGGGCCTGGCAATGACGTAATAAACGAACCCATGTGACACCCTGGGAACATCCTAGCCCCCCAGCCCTGTTTCAGTGCACTGCCTTTGAGGGGGACCCTTTCTGGGACAGCTTCTTGCCACCCGGGGGAGGAGGGGGACCGGCACCTGCACGGACTGCTGTGGTGCTGCAGCCCTGTCCCTACCCCACGTCACTTTGCCACCTCACAGTCTCAGTTCCCCAGGGGTGACAACAAGGGCAAAAACATTCCCTCGTTTCCAGGGTACAGACCCCTGGCAAGAACTGGTCTAGCTTTCCCAGGCAGTGCGAAGTTTCTGTGTCCTACTTCTGCATTTTACTTGCTGTTTCCCTTCCCCTCTAAGAAGGCACTGAAACTGATGCTTCTCAAATGATGTGGGTGCACTTTATATCCAGTCCCAACCCCCCAAGCTCACGGTGGTTGTTGAGGCAGACAGACGGACTGGTGAACGTTCACCTGGTTTCAGCAGGGCCACGTAAAAACGCATGGCTCTGCTGACCCCTTTGTGTGGGAGTAGTCCGGTACTAGGGTGTGCCGTGAGAATACTTTCCTGTGGTTCCCACTATCACTATTACCTGTTCTCCTTCCAGTCCCATTATCTTGGGAATTGATGGCCCACATATATCAATGTCCAGAAGAGCGACCTGGGAAACAAGAAGAGACCAGAGCAGTGACTCGACTGAATGTACAATCTTTCAGATGTGCACCACTGGGAAGGAAACAGAGTTCTTGAGGAAAGGAGGAAGGAGAGAAGATGGAAAGAAATGGAGTCAAGCAAGGACCGAGAGGAATCTCGGGGGAGTTCCAACATTTATCTTCCAGGCCATGGCCACACAGTCTCAGACTCCTAAAGAGCTTGGCAAAACACAGCAACACCATGGATTTCCACACCCATCCCCCACGTCTGGCCTAACTCTGGGGTGATCCTCCAGACCCGGCGTCAGGTCCCTTAAAGATTCAGGTCCAGCCACCATTCACTCGGCCTTTACCACGTGCCTGAGGGGTGGGTGTCATCATCTCGGCTTTATAGAAGAGGAAATGGAGGTTGGAGAGGCCCAAGGATTTGTTCAGGAAGCAAGCAGCAGAGCCAGGACATAATCTGAAGCCTGGCGACTCCAACACCAGGGCTCTTTCCACCACCCCATGGGGCCTGCAGAGGAGGGCCAGAGTGGAACCTCCCACTGAGCTCTGACCGAGCCCCACTGTGCTGTGATCCTGAAGGTTAATGATGGAAGGTTCCTGAAAGAAGTCTAGAAGAGCTCTTTGCTAGTGATCTGTGCAACCTCCAATCACTCCTTCCACCCCAAACATCCTTGCTTTCTCAGTGTGATAAATGAGGTCTGAGATGGTCTTCAGGAACCCTCTGAAGAGGAGAGTTAATACTCATCTTGAAAGCTCAAATGTCAAGCATCCAAAGTGCAGCACATCTGGGTAACTTTTTAACTTGCCCTTAATTGGTTTCTTGCTTCTCTCTTCACTGCTCCCTGCAAACCCCTACCTACCTCTTGCTTCCTCACACCCGTGATCAGGAAAACTTTTCATCCTCAGATCAGCCGCTTGCCTCCCCCGCCCTCTGCTGGACCACCTGAAGAACGCAACAGAAGGATACTCAGGCTGACAACCTGACTTCCTTCGCCTTCTTGACACACAAGGCTGGTGTGTGTTAATGATCCACAGACATTTTACCTCAGAGCCTCATGACTCGGGAAACTACACCATTACTGTGACCCTAACAGATTTAACAGTACTCTCGGTTTCTAGCCACTCTGTCTCCGTGCCCTTTCTGTGGGGAACAATTTGTTTCAAGGAACTATGCTCAACCAAGGGGGTGAATCTTGAGGGAAACGATGCAAGGATGCAGGAAACAAATCACGGGCACTCACTCCCATGGTGGTACCCAAAAAGGCTATGACATGTCCCTGTTATGCAGACCTCTGAGGGGCCCTGTGTCCTGTCCCTTTCAGGCTTCCTGTTGAACCTGTCACTACCTTAATATCTATCCAACTGGATTCCCTTTCTGCTCAGACCAGAGAACCCGAGCAGAGAGAAATGTGCCTGAGTAAATCTTACCAGGGCCTCTGTGGAAGGTGCTAGAAACCTAACAGGCTTTGCCACAGCTCTCTCCCAGCCAGAGAGTCGTGGAACAGGGTGTTGTCAGGATCCAAAACTTTCCCATACTCAGCACCCCCAAACTTCCCCTTAAGAAGTCCTGGGAGGTGAGCTCTAGTGCTGACTCTTGGCACTCCAAGGCTGGGTCACTTCATACAAATTGCTTCTGTCGGAGCTTCTGTCAAACAAGTGTTCAGGAGATCATCAGGCCCCTTCCAGCTCCAAAGTCTATCAGCCCCAGAGATGGGCCTCAGGAACTTCAGTCCGGAAGCCCCTAGAGCAGACCTGTTAGTGCTATAGCTCGCCTTTCAGATTACAAGGCAAGACGACCCCCGGGTCACTTGTGGGAGCAGGTGACCCTGCCGTGGAAAAACAGCATGCAAGTCTGTGGTGTCTCCTAGCTCAGGTGTAACTATCAAGGCTCCTGCCCCCTTCACCACAACTCACAACCCCCCCAGCCTGCCCATCATTAGTCAGGGGGGTGGTTCCCAATTCTGCTCCCTCTTGGCTCACGCCCTTTCCTAATGAGCTGCTGGACACCTGCCTGCCTTGAGCGTTAACACAGAACAGCCCTGCTCAGAGTTAGGGATGAGCTTCCACCAGATAGCAGACAGAAAAGGGACCAGGCGTTTCCCTCCTCAATTTAGGCAAGGAAGGAATGTGTGCTACTTGAGATCAATCAACCAGACTCAGAGTCTACTGTCTGTCAATATCCTGCACCCTTTGGACACAGTGGCATTTTCAGTCATGAGTAGGATCTGTGAGGAAATACACTTTCCTAAGTGTGGACTTTTTTTTTTTGTAAGCCACCATGTGTTCAATACACATGAAATAATACAGGAATGTTCAGAGTCCTCAGTGAGGAAAGTAACTGTACAATAGTCAGAGTTCTTCATTTTAAAACAAAACTGTTTTTATAAATATTTAAAATATTTCCTAGGTTCTTATCGCATACGAGCTTCTCTAGCCATATTTCCACACCGAATGGTGGTGCATTTTCCTTTAGTTGCAAAGTCCAGGCAACTACTTCACAACAGAATTATATAGAAGCACCATTATATACAAACAGCTCTCTCTTTCCAAGTGGTTACCTGCATCTGGCCTGGTTAAAGCCCATCTTCAGAGAGCTGTTTAAGAAACAAAGCAGATGAACATAGGGGAAGGGAAGGAAAAATAAGAGAAGATGAAATCAGAAAGGGAGACACTTAACTCTAGGAAACAAACTGAAGGTTGCTGGAGGGATGGTGGGTGGGGGGATGTAACTGGGCGATGGGCATTAAGGAGGCCATTTCATGTAATGAGCACTGGGTGTTGTACGCAACTGATGAATCACTAAATTCTACCCTGAAACTAATAATACACTATGATTTTATATTAAAAAAAATTTCACGTGCACACACACACAAAATAAAACATGCCTGACAGCTTCCAAAAGCAGAGAGCATTCTGGACGATATGAATACTCTCTCAGAGAAACAATCAGTTTTTGGCCAACCAACTGGCCAATGCACATTTGAACCTCAAAGGGCAGGAGACTGTTGATTAACGGAAGGATGGATCAACAAGCGGACTCTGAGCCTGCTCAGCACTGTGCCCGGTGGGGCGGGCTACAAACCCGGCACTACAAGCAGAAATAATCACCACCTCTGCCCCGCGCTCCGGTTAGTGGATAAAGGACCAATGATTGCTATCACAGCCATTTATCGAGCACTTACTACACATCAGACACCATGCTAAGCATTTTACATTTACGTGCATTACCTCACTTGCTCCTGACTCTTGTCTTACAGGGCAAACTGAGGCAGAGAGCCTGGTAACCTGCCCAAGGTCACAGAAGTGGTGTGGGTGAACTGGGATGTGAACCTGGGCAGTCTCTCTCCAGAGCCTGTATTCCCCACCACCGGGCTAGACTGTACCCACCACCATGCCCCAAATGCTCAACCAGAGCTCCGAAAACCCCCTCTTCTCTGAAGTGGTGAGGCCCTGCTTCTTCCATCGTCCCGACTCCACCCGCATTTGTCCCCTCGCACTTGTTCCACCCACTGCCCTGATCAGGGTCCTCGTGGCTGCTCACGAGACATGAACACCATCTCCCGACTGGCTTCCTGACCCCTCTAATGATACCCAATCACACACTGGGCTGTCATTGCGATGTTCCTAAAGCAATGCTCAAATCCTGCCTCTATGCATGACAAATGTCTTACCAGGTCACTCAAAGCCTCCCTAGTCTGGCTCAGCCTCTTCCTTGGTCCCCTTCACTGGAGGAGCCCCACCAGACTGCCTGCCATACACACATTCCATCCGTCCCCACCACAGTCCAGAGGCTGCCTTCCCTAAGCCCAGTTGTCCCTCCCAGGCTTCTCACCCTTGTCCCAAATCCCTAGAGCACATCCTGGATGGTGGATGCCAGATTTCAGAGAAGCCCACCTCAGCCACTGGCAGGCCGGCAGGAACAGCTCCAGCATTCTAAAACGATCAGAACAGAAATGAGGAATGAGGGAGAATTCAGAGCCTGGGTGAGTGAGAGGAAAGCCGAGCATCACAGATCACCAGGTTCAGCCTCTTCACTCTCAGGAAGGCTGGGGCTTGGCCCAGGTCTCAGTCTTCCCTCACAGATGCGCTACAGACCACACCAGGGGCCGGTACACTACAACCCGGGCCCAAACCCGCCTGCTACCTGTTTTTGTACAGCCCATGATGTTAAGAACAGTTATTACATTTTTAGAAGGCGGGGGGGGGGATAAAAAAAGTCTATTTCATGATGTAAAAATTCTATGAAATTCAAATATCAGTGACAATAAAATTCTGTTAGAACACAGCCAAGTTTGTTTGTTTACAGACTGTCTATGGCTGCTTTCCTGTTTGAGGGCAGGACTAAACAGTTGCCAAAGAAACTGTAGGGCCAGCAAAACCTAAAATATTCACCATCTGGCTCTTCACACACACAGTTTGCCCAGCCCTGAAGCAAACTCTAATTTCTTAATCCAGAGATTTGAGAACTGTATTCCTGGAGTTCCTGGACACTGGCGAGGTGTCTCATCTCAGTGTCCTGCAGCGCATGTAAGAATGGTGAGCTAGATCCTCTGCGCACTGTAGCTGGCTTTTTTATGGAGAAAAATCAAGCTTTATGTTAAGATCTTAGGGTGCTATTTCACACTTACATAAAATGGTTTACCTACTACAAGTATACAACACTGAAATTTACCAGCTTTTAGAGTTTCAAAATATAACGGGCAATATGTGGCAGTTTTGAAATTTCAATACTAGATTAAATGTACCTTTACAGCCCCATTTAGCACTCTTTTTTTTTTTTAGTCAAACAAAAGTGAAGGGCCATTTATCAGTTAGAAATGAAATCTGAACTGAATGTCAACCCTTGTATATAAAAATAACTCAGTATCAGAAACGCATGAGAAGAAAACTAATGCTCAGAAATAAGTCAATGTATAAAGAAGGCATGACGACCGTGGGAAGAACTGAAATGGGAAGGAACAGCATGCACAAAACACAACTGTTTGCCTGTGTTACGCAGAACTCCTCTGCAGGCCCTGAACGGTGTCCTGAGACGCAAGAGGACAGTTAGTTGGCAATTCCCATCCAGAGAGCAGCAGGCTCTCTAAGCCAGGCCACGCATAGTGCCAGCATACAAGTCCTCAGCCAGGTCTCTCGATTCAGGGGTCAACCCATGGGATAGCTGGATTCTAAGAGACATGCATGCTGCTCTAGCAGTTCTGATGGGTAAGCATTTTTTCCACTGGAATTTTGAATAAAATTTCATTTTGGAAGAAAACAAAGATGGAATGTGTTCTGTGTTTTAAAAAAACTCAGAAACTGCAGTATTCATGGTTTTATCAGGTATCAAGTGGTAATCAAAGTGAATACTGGGATCACTTTTCTAAGGTCAATGCAAAATTATCCTGAGTCCCATGAACAACCCAATGTATTTTTAAAATCACAGGCACTGTAAATTTCCATTCGAGCTTTGTGGTAGAAAGTATTTTTTTCTTCCTCATCATACCATACTTTCCATTAAAGCTGAAATCCAGAGAGCAGTTGATTTTTACTGGGCAATTGGAGTTTTTGTGCTCACGTGTATACTTGGGCACCAGTGAGTGGCCCAGTTCAGGGGTTGGCAAATGTTTTCTTCCTCAAGAGTCAAATAGAAAATACACTTGACCTTTGAACAAGGCGGGGGGTTAGGGGCAACCCCTGTGCAGTTGAAAATCCATGTATTACTACTGACTCCGCCAAAATTTAACTACTAATAGCCTACTGTTGACCAGAAGTCTTATAGTTAACAGTCGATTAGCACATATTTATGCATTACGTGTTACACACTGTACTCTTATACTACAGTAACCTAAAAAAAAATATTAAGTGAAATCATAAGGAAAAAAATACATTTATAGTACTATAAGAAAATCCACATATAAGTGGAACCATGCGGTTCAAACCCATGTTGTTCAAAGGTCAACTGTATTTTAAGCTTTATGGGCAAAATCAAGGATACTATAAAGCAATTTAAAAGCAAATGTTTATAGATGTAAAAATCATTCTTAGCTCATACGCCATAAAAAGGCAAGAGAGGGGCTGAATTTGCCCATGGGCTATAGCTTGCAGAACTCTGGCCTAGAAACAGGCAGAAAGGGGGTAAGAGAAAGAAGTCTGAACTTAACAAAATGATCAGCATGCCAAGAGAAATGTACACCTGCTGTCCATTTTCATAGCTAGAGAATCTAATGAAACACTTCATTTCACTGCATAGCTGCCATGCATTTCCTCCTTCTCTCTGCAAGGATCTAGATTCCCAAAAGACCAATTCAACTTAGTCTAAGGAATCAGTTCTCCAGAAATCATCACACACCCTCATACAGGAGCCTCTCCCAGTTTTTCCCAAGGTCTCACCTGTGTGTTTTCATCCTCTGCTAGGCCGTGGGCAAGGTGGGCACTGAATGTGCTTTTTCCAACACCACCTTTCCCAGATAACACCAAGATTTTGTGTTTCACGGTCTTCATTTTCTCTTTGATTTCTTCTATGGCTGCAAAGAAAGCAAATCAGGTGATGAAGTCCCTGACTAAATTTCAAGTGTCACTTTTCCAATGGACTAGTAGGAGCTAAATCCTTGGGGCTATTTCAAGGGACTGTGTGTGAAATACCACCTAGTCAATGACAGCAATAAGTACTACAAAGAAAATAAAGCTGTTATCCTCTTCGAAATTTTCTTGTTTATTGGTTTACTCGTCTGTCTCCTCTTGCTAGAACCTAAGCTCCATGAGGATAGAGACTGTCTGAAGTGTTCACTGCTATATTCTCAGCTCCAGAAGAGCTTCACACATAGTAATGGTTCCCAACCTGGGGGCAAAATCCGCCTGGGGACATTTTTGGTTGTCATGAGGAAGGGTTGCTACTGGTATGTAGTGGGTAGAGACCACAGATGCTGCTAAAAGTCTAACAATGAGGGGTGCCTGGGTGGCGCAGTTGGTTAAACGTTCGATTCTTGGTTTTGGCTCTGGTCATGATCTCAGGGTCGTGAGACGGAGCCCTTTGTTGGGCTTTGCGCTCCACTCAGCATGGAGTCTGCTGGAGATTGTCTCCCTGTCCTTCTGCCCCTCCCCCTGCTTGTGTTCTGTCAAATAAATCTTTAAAAAAATGTCTAAGAATGCTCAGGACAGCACCCCACCCCAAAGAATTATCCAGATCCAAATGGCAGTAGTGCCAAGGTTAAGAATCCCTGACAAATAGCAGGCATTTATGAGGACCAGTCACAGATAACTGTCACAGATTATACATTTGCTATGCATTCAACCTTTCAACTTACTTCAATTCCTTAAAATACCACCATGAAGTAAATATTCTACCTGCCCCATATTTAAAAAGTAGGTTCCAAGAGGCGTCTGACTCTTGGTTTCTGCTCAGCTCAGATCATGATCTCAGGGTCCTAGAATCAAGCCCCAGGTCTGGCTCTGCACTCAGTGGGTGTCTGCTTGGGATTCTCTTCCTCTCTCTCTCTCCCCGTCTCCTGCTTGTGAGTGCACTCTCTCTCAAATGAATAAATAAATCTTAAAAAAAAAAAAAAAAGTTGGTTCCAAGCCCAATGTGGGGCTTGAACTCATGACCCTGACATCAAGAGTCATATGCTCTATGGACTGAGCCAGCCAGGCGCCCCTCGCCCCATTTTGGATAAGGAAATGGAGGCTCAGAGACCTTAGAAGTCTCGCTCAAGGTCATACTCTTTGCAGGACCCAGGAATCAAACCCGACTCTCTCTTCGAACTCCTTCAGAATTCTCCCAGGCTCCTGCTTTTTAAGATCCTTTTGGTAAATCCCCAGTGTTTCCCACCCTCCGATTTGTCCTTCGTCATACTTATTGCTGCGATGATTTATTTGCTTGCTCACTTGTTTATGGTGGGTCTCCCCTATTAAACTCACATCCACTAGGGCAGTGATCTCGTCTTATTCGCAGCTGTATCCCCAGCACTGAGCACTGTGCCCAGGTGAATATATATTTCTGTTAAATGAATGGGAGAATCAATCCTTTTCAAAAGCAAGACAATTCTGTACAAAGAATATTCCCGAGCAACCCCCAGTTCAAAGTCTATACCCTATTCCCTAGGACGACGGCCCCCACCAGACCCGTCAGTCACTGTCACTCAAACCTCTGGCCCCACCCCTTTCCCGGCCCCGCCCCTCTTGAGACCCCTTTGGACTCCACACCAGTCAATAGTCCTTCAGGCTCCGCCCCATCCCACTACTTCCCTCTACTCTTCCTGACTTTTCCATGGCCCGCCTCCTCTAGACCCACCCCTCCTAAGAGGCCTCCCGGTCCCACCTCTTCCTGGCTAGCACCCTTCACTTCCGGTTCAGGCCTCGCCCTTTCCTCACCTGGGTCGGGAGCGGCGCCGGCTCCGGAGGCGCAGAGCCGCTGGTTGGGGCAGCCCTGACATGAGGCCCCTCGGCCCGCCTGGGCGCTGCCGGTTCCGGGACAGCCTGCGCGGGCACAAGGTCACAGTTAAAAGTGGCTCCTGTCCCTTCAGCCCCGCCACCCACGCCCCCTCCGCGCGCTCACCCTGAGGCACCTCCTCCATTCGGCTGCCTTCGACGTCTCCACTGTCCCCGGAACCTGCCCTTACGTATTTCCGCCTCCCGGCGCCCAATCTGACTCTCCAGCCGCGCGAATTAAGTCTCGGAAAGGGTGCTTTGCGCACGCGCGGACCTTGTGTCAGGTGCTTGGGGCTGGTCTTTTCCTGTTCCCTTCAAAACTGAGCTGCGGAGATCTTTCGTAAGTTATTCGGCATGTAGCTCCTAGGAACAAAGGCATTATCCTACATGACCTCAGTGCCCATTCATACCCAAGAAATTTGATACTGATGCAAAATTATTAGCTAACATACACTTTATATTCAAATGTATTCAATTGTCCTAAATAAGACCCCCCCCCCCCATTCTGGATCCAGTCAAAAGTCGCACCTTCCCTTTGTTCTCTTCAGTCTCTTTTAATTCAGAACAGTCCTCCTCTCCCTCCCCCTTGCCATTTTTTGTCTTTTAGGACATGGATAAATTTGGATATAGTCCAGGCCATTTGCCTTATAGAATGCCCGCCCCCCCCCCCCCCGTTATGATTAGATTCCGTTAAAAGGTTTTGGCAGAAGGCCCTTGAGTAATGTGCTCAACTGTAGTGTCACAGTGAGAGGCACTGAATGCCAATGGGTCCCGTGGTTGGTAACGTGAGGGCCTGGCCACTTGGCTTGGGGAAGGGGGCGTCTGTCCTTCCTGCCTCTCCAGCAAACGGTACCCTTGTCCATTTGTAATGAAGAAAGATTCTGAGATGATTCGTTGAGATGGTGTGAATATCCTGTTCATTAACCTTGCACTCAGCGGCTTTAGCATCATTCTTGCCTGAATCCGTGCTAGCAGTGTTCCCAAAATTGTGCCTTTGGGTGAGAAAACTGATGGTCAAAATGTGTGAACTCCTTTCCTCAGGTCACACAGCTCCTAGCGAGGGAGACAGAGTGATGAACCTGGGCCATGGGGCTCCTGAGTCTGCCCGGTCATCCGAAACACATGGTGCCAAGCGGCTCTGTACGAGCTGCTGGTCTTACCAAACTGCCCTGATTCCTGTTGTCCTGGTGCCCAGACTGGTTGGCACAGCGGATAATGAAGCCGGTCATTAGTTTTATAAAGGCTATGACAGGAGACAAGTGGGGTGATAGGGAAGACGTCCTTAAAGCTGACACCCAGATTGGGACAGGGTGGTAGCGGGGGTGACAAGTGGTATTTCAGACAGAACGAACCGCATGAACAAGCCCAGAGGTCAGAGACGAAGTCACCTGTTCGGCAGGGACTGTTGTGATCTCCAGTTTTCAGGGAGGAAGACGGGGTCACCGGGAATGACTTGCCCAAGGTCTCAGAGCCAGTAAGCAGCACGGAGGGGATGCCAACAAAGTCTGATGTAGGGCCTGGGCTCTTGACCACTAGGCCATACAACGGAAGGCAGGATGCAAATTATTCTTCCACTGAAGAAAGTGAGGCTCAGAGAGGTTAAGTGGCTTGCCCAGGGTCTCGCAGCCAGAAGGCTCCACTGAACTCTCATGACCACAGGCTCTTTCTCCCCCTCAGCCACACAGCAGAGGCCCAAGGCCGGCCCACTTCCAATCTTCCTTACTGACGTCCCCTAAGACACTTCCGGCAGGTTGCTCCCAGCTGTCTTTAGCAGCCTTGCGATCTCTCATTACCCAGGGGCCCTCCCACTCAGCCAGTCTCGCCGCTCCAAGGCAGGGAAGGTCTTCCATTCTTCACTCTCTCCCTCACTCCTCACTCCTCCCCACAAGGCTGTAAAAATGATCCCATCCCACACTAAAAAGTAAACTCAAATAAACCTCCTCTCCGCTTTGCTCCAGGTCTCTCTTCCACTGTCCCCAGCCAAACTCCTGACTCACCGGGGATGGAATTTTCCATCTGTGGGAGTGGGAGCTGAAGGGCAGGAACGAGGCTGCAGAGCAGATTTCCAGGCCCATCCGGACCTCCTGAATCAGAAACTCAAGGGCTGGGCCGGGGAACACGCATCTTTACGCTCTCACCAGATAGTCATTTTATCCACTAAAGAACCACTTCTGAAGAGGAGTACATCTCAAGACTCTGTCCTTGGCCCACTTGTAGTCCCACTTTCCACATCCTTCAGTCCTTCAGGCATAACAAACTTCTATCCACAGCTCTTTCCTCAAACCAGTTCCTCCTTCTGGAGTTCTTTTCTCAGACAACGGTACTGCCACTGCCCTATGAACTCGAGTCCTAAACGTGAGCATCAGCCTTGCCTCCTTCTCACCATCTCCCCTTTTATCAGTTAGCAACTGCTGCGTAACAAGTCACACATACATATATACACCCATGCGCACACACACACATAGTGGTTACCACCACAATGGTTTATTATTTCTCATGAGTCTTCTGGTTTTATCTGGGCTCACTCATGTGGCATCCTTCAGGGGGAATCGAGTAGAAGATTCTCATTCTCATGTGTGCCTTTCCCTTGAGGTGGCCACTGTCTCTCCACATGGTCGCTCATCATTCAGTGGTCTAGCCTGAGCACAATTCCATGGCAGCTGGGCAAGGCTGGGAACTGGCGCGGGGTCTCTTTTTCACATTGTGCTGGTCAAAGCGAGACCCAAGGGCAGCCTAGTTTCCAGGGGCATGAAAACAGAGGCCACGTCTAGGTGGGTGGGGTGGTGGGCGTGTATAGAAATGGCAGTCAGAGCTGGCGGCCACTGCTGGAAACATTCAGGATGTCTCCCTCCATGTCCAATCAGGCATCAAGTCCTGTGGCCTCACGTCTGTATGATGTGATGGTATAGTTGCCCAAATGGCCCCAGTATGTCACCCCGCTGTGAGCGGGGCCTCTGTTCTACCCCTAGACTCTGGGCTCAGGCTTGTGACTGACTTTGCTAATGAGATGTTAACCGATGTGACCTAACAAAAAACAGGTCCTTGCCTGTGTTCACTTTCTTCGCTTGCCCCTCTGCCCTCCCTATGAGAACACTTCGGGACTAGCCCGCAGAAGGGAAGACCTACAGGCCTAGCAGAGCCACCTGTGGGGTCCCAGCCAAGCCCATCCCAAACCAGGGACCCTGAGACCCGGGAGAGGCCAGCCAATTGGTGCAGAGCCCCCTATCCAGACGCCCAAGTGACCACCAGGTGTGTGAGTGAGTCCAGAAGAACCATCCAGCCAACACACAGACTCAGGACCTACAGAAACACTTACTGTGTTAAGCCCCCAAGTTCGGGGTGGCAACAGACAGCTGACGCTACATGACATCACTGCCCTGTGACCTTCATCCGGACCCTCATCCTCCTGGGCCTGCAGAGGCTCGAGGCAGCAGAGATCATTTTTGGCTCCGGCTACTCGAACAGGTTCATCGGCAGAGACCTGCTCGTCATTCCTCGGGGAGACAGACGACAGAGGACCTACCGCCTCACGTTGCCACTGTCTGAACACGGGCTCCCAAGGTGGAGCGCATGAATTGTACGATGCTTCTTAAACACTTCCACCCAGAAACGACCCCTATATGCGCACACCTTCCATCATGAGAATCGGTCACAGGGTCATACCCAAAAAAGGCGTAGGGAGTGCGGTCGGTCACATGTGCCTGGAAGGAGGGGAGACCAGGGAGTGGCCGGCACAGGGCTGTCTCTGCTACATGTCTTACGGTCCTTTCCCCTTACAATTCAGATGGGCCACTCTGCTACTCGGGCACCTTCCATGGCTCCCTATGGCCCAAGCTAGCACCAATCTTGACATGGTTTTCGGTGGCCCCCCATGACTCCTTCTACCCCTCTCACCCCGTTTCTTGCTGTGTGCCACTGTGCATGCCAAGCTCGATCCAGAACTGAGCAGCAAGCATTTCCTTGGCACCCCAGCCATTACTCTGTGACTCTGTCCTTCACCATGACTGTTCTCCCCACTGGCCCTCCTCTGGGACAGGTCACCTCCCCGCATCATCCCATGGAAGCCGCTTCTGGCACGTGGAATCCATTGCCTTCTCCTTTCCCGAACATGGCATGTTCCAGAAGTCTGAGCCCAGTTTTCCGTTTTAGTAACTCGGAAAGTGTGAATGCTGCAAACTTAACCAGAATCAGCATTTGAAAGTCTATTTACATCTCCTTTACATTTATTTAGTTTGGGAGTTTGATAGATTTTAAATTTAAAATTTTTATTTCGGTCCCTCCGATTGAAGGTGGCAAGGAGGACTGAAACAAAAAAGCGAGAGCGGGAAATGTTGATTCAAATGTGGAAAACTTAGTCCGTGCCAAAAGATTTAATTAGCTGCATTTTTAAATGCCTTCAAAAATAAGTTTGTAAAAGTGGAGACACAGCAGAAAGATCTGTGGTTTCCCGGGGTTGGGTGGGGGGAGGGATTAGTAGGTGGAGCGCTGGGGATTTTTAGGGCAGGGAAACTATCCTGTGTCATGTGTGATGGTGAATACCTGACATTATGCATGTATCAAGTCTCACAGAACCTACAACACCAAGAGTGAACTCTAACTCACGCTGTGGACTTTAGTTAATAACAACGATTCAATATTATGGTTCACCATTGTTAACAAATGACCCCACCAAGGCCAGACGTTAATAATGGGGGAAATTGGGGTGGGAGGGCTAGAGAGGGAATATTCGGGAACTCTGTGAGCTTCCTGATACATTTTTACGTATGCCTAAAACTGCTCTAAAAACAAAAATTTTTCCCCCCAAAGTTTGTTTATACTTCTGAAGTGATTAGAGCTTAAATATGCATTAAGAGCACTGGGACACCTGTGGGCATACCTCCTGTAGCTTCGTTTCTCAACACCGCTGCACATTATGATCCCCTGGGGGAGCTTAGGCCAGGCACCTGCTACTCCACAGCCAGTTCCTTTAGCATCTTGGGCGGGGGGCTTTGGCATGTAAAGGGGCTCTGGACTCAGTTTCCGATGTGGGGTGTGGTTTCTCCAAACCAACAAACAGCACTGGGGAAGCCAGCCAGGTAAGTCCTACAATTCAACCCAGTTCACTGATTCTGATGCTATTCACCTGGAAATAGCATTCAAATCCACAGATTACGGGCATAGTTTTACAAGACTGCCCCCCCGGACTCCCCTCCCCCCCAACTTCGTAAGTCAGTTGCAAATCCAGGTTGTCACCTGTCCTTCTCACTGCCCGGCTGTAGTTTGGGGGTTCCAATGACACCCACCCCTCCTTGGAACGCAGACGCCCATCAAAATTCAGATTGTTTTCTGGCCGACTAGCTACAGATCAGTTTTCCATGACCTTCTCCCCGTTTGGATTCTATTAATTTGCTAGAGCGACCCACAGAACTCAGAAAAACTTTTCACTTACCAGATGACTGTTCTTGCTGTAAAAGGATGGAATTCCGAAACAGCCAGGAGGAAGAGATGCTTAGGGCAAGGTTACGGGGAGAGAGTGCAGGGCTCCTATGCCCTCACTAGGAAGGACTCTCCCCAAACTCCCATACGTCCACCAAACTGGAAGCTCTCCAAACTCTGTCCTTTTGGATATTGCAGAGGCTTCATTAAAAGGGCAGGCTTGATTGAGTCATTGGCCGTTGGTGATTGGCTCAACTTCCAGCCCCTCGGAGGTTGGGGGGTGGGGGTACTCAAAGTTCCAACCCTCCAATCACAGGGTTGGTTCCCTGGCAACCGGCCCCGGTCTGACCCGGAGGCCCTAAAGTCACCTCATTAACATAACAAGAGACACCTTAATCACTCTCTTTGGAAATTGCCTGGGTTTTAGGAGCTCTGTGTCAATAAGGGGAAGAAGACCAAACACGTGTTTATTATAAATTACAGCATCACAGCATGTTTTAAAAGCCCTCAGGGTCCTTTAAAATGACTTTGCATGTGAAATTAACACATATTTACACAACAATAAAACAGTCAAAATTAAAAAATAAAATAAAAACCCTCCGGGGTCAGTCGTGATGGCCCTCCAGACTCCCCGGGGTGGGGATGTGTGAGATGGGTGAGGGCAGATGACCCATGGCTTTACAGCCTCTGAAGTCGGAGGTCCTGTTCAAATCCTGACTCCAATTCTCATGAGCTGAATACTATTGGACCGGTGCCTTCCCATCTGTGGCTCGGTTTGCTCATCTGTAAAATGGGGGTGATAAAGGCATTTCCCCCCACCCCTCTGTGAGGGCAAAACTGTAATTCGTGGAAAGCACCAAGCACAGAACATCCAGAGAGCAAAGATCCAATACAGGCTTGTGTTTAAGTAAACTCAGGGCTGTAGGGGAGAGCTGCAGAGGTGAAATCCTGCACCCTGTTTACAAACAGAGGCCTAAACGGGGAAAGTTGCTCAAAATCACCTGGCAGGTTAGTGGGTGAAACAAGACCAGCACCTGGGGCAAGCTGGTTAAACATTTAGATGCTGATTCAGCAGGACGAGAGCATTTTAAACCCCTGAAGGTGGAGAAAACACACTTTTGAGGTGCCTGCAATTCCGTATTTTACCAGTAGGTGGCGCTCTCCCCCCACCTATGATCAAAGTACTCAGGAAAAGCCCGAAAAATTAAGTTTAGTGTAGAGAATTTTCTACCTCTTCCCTAGGATCCAGCAAAAATATCTAACAAAGAGCTATCAATATACACAACATAAAAATGAGTAAAAAAATAAGGTTCAGACCAATTACATATAGGGAAGCCTACTTGTGTTGGTTAAGAACGAGGATTCTTGAAGGCCCGGTGTCTGCATTCGAATCCCAGTTCCCTGTTTACCAGCTTTCACATCTTTTCTTCATGCTTCATCTTCTTCTTCCGTAAAATAGCAATAATAATATTAACTACCTCGAAGTGTTCGTTGTTGGGAGGATTAAACACATTGGCATTCCCGTAGGTGCACAGTCGTATCTTATGGTGGCTTTAATTTGCATTTCCCTAGTGTGTAATTATATCGAACGGCTTTTCACGTGCTCATTTGCCGTTAGCATAGCTTCTTCCCCGAAATGTCTGCTCAGATCCTAAGCCCATTTAAAAACATTTTTGGTTGTTTTATATTGCGCTTCAAGAATACTGTATTTTCTGGATACAAGTCCTTCATCAATTAATTATATGTTTGGCAAATATTTCCTCCTAGTCTGTGGCTTGTCTTTTCATTCTCTTAAAAAATGCCTTGAAGAGCCGTTCTTAATTCCAACAAGGCCCCGTTTGTTCTTTTTTTCTCCTACGGGTTGTGTTTTTAACATCACTTCGGAGAAATCTTTGCTGAACAGAAGGTCACAAAGATTTTCTGGTTCTTTCTAGAATCTTTAGAGTTTCAGACTTTATGTTTAGGTCGGTGGCCCATTTGGAGTTAGTTCTTGTATGTAATTTTGGTATATGGTGCAAGGTGTGGGCTGAAATTCATTTTTTTAATCTATAGATATCCAATTGTTCCAGCACCGTTTGTTGAGAAGACTATCCTTTCCCCACGGAATTAACTGTGCCTTTGTTGAAAATCAGTTGACTGTGAATATGTGGGTATATTTCCAGATTCTTTATTCTGCATTGATCTCTTGGAAGTCTGTGCTATGCTATTGATCCTTGTCTATCTTTGTGCCGATACCATACTGTAGCTTTATAATAAGCCTCGAAGTCAGAAAGCCTAAATCCTCCTACTTTTTTGCTTTTCAAAGTTGTTTTTGGCCATTTTAGGTCCTTTGAATTTGCATTTAAATTTTAGAACCAGTTTACTAGTTTCTACCCGGGGTGGGGAGGGGGCAAGAGCCTGCTGGGATGTTCATTGGGGTTTGCTTTGACTCTAACCTTCAATTGGGGAAGAAGTGGCTTCTTAGCACTGTTGAGGTTTCCGGTCCACACACATAATGTAGCTTTCTATTTAGGTCCTTCTACATTTCTCTCAGCAAGATTTTATAGTTCTTTTTTTTTTTTTTTTCGGTCTTCTGTTTCTTTTTGGAGGCTTTCTATTACTGCATCTTCAACTTCACTGATTTTTTCTTCTTCATTGTCCCAGCCTGCATCGTTATGGGCTGAATGTTTGTACCCCCACCCCGACCCCCAGTTCGTCTGTCGAAACCTGGACTCCCCATGTGATGGCATTAGGAGGAGGGCCTTGGGCAGGTGATGAGGGTGGTCGTGACACGGGGCCTCGTGTTGGGATTAGTGCCCTTAGAAGAAGAGACACCAGAGAGCTCCCTTTCTCCACAAGAGGAAAGGCCATGTGGGGACACAGAGAAGGTGAAGGTGGCCGTCTATCAGCCAGCAAGAGAATCTCACCAGAGCCCACCACACTGGCACCCTGATCTCGGACTTCCAGCCTCCAGAACTGTGAGAAATATGTTTCTGGGGGCGCCTGGGTGGCTCAGTCAGTCAAGCTTGATCTGGCTTCAGCTCAGGTCATGATCTCAGGGTCCCGGGATCGAGCTCCGCTCAGTGGACGGTCTGCTTGTCTCTCTCCCTCTCCCCCACACTTGTGCTCTCTCTCTCTCAAATAAATAAATAAAATCTTTTAAAAAATACATGTTTATTGTTTATAAGCCCCCCAGTCTGTGGTACTTTATGGCAGCCCTGGCTGAAGGAAACACCCCTGTAATCCCATCTTGTGTATTTTTCATCTCAGACTTTGTCGTTCCATCTTCCAATGTTCAATTCAGTTGTGTGTGTGTGTGTGTGTGTGTGTGTGTATCTGCCATGTCTCTGCTCACTGTGTCCTATTTGTGGTCTAGCTTCTTGAGTTCATATTTTCCTGCTGCTTTGCCTGCCTGGTAATTTTTATTAGATGCTAGGCACTGTGAATTTTACCTTACTGAGTGCTGAAAATTTTTCTCTTTTCACCATTATTCTTGATCTTTTCTCTGGGGGCAGGGCTAATTGACTGGAAACATTTTTTTATCTTTTGAGATCAGGCTTTTCAGCTTCACTAGACGGGACCAGAGAGGCATTACATCCGGGGCTAATTTTGCCCTAACCCCGAGGCAAAGACCCTTCTGAGTATTGGACTTGATGCTGCCCAAATTATGAAATTGTCTACTGTGGTTGGTGGGATGGAGAGCTACTCCCAGCCCCGTGGGAACTCTGGGGATTGTTCCCTCTAACCCTTTGGGATGATTCCTCCCCAGCCCAGGGTGGTGTCTTCATGTACCAGCCCCAGTGATGCTCTGCTAAGAGGGACCCTCTGCATATCTCCAGAGCTCACTTTGGGTAGCCCTCTCCTCTCTGGCGCTCTGTCCTTCAGACCCTAGCCACACTGGTGTCCCGCATTCCCAGCCCTGTCTCCTCAACTCAAGGAGCTCCCCGTCCCTGCGCCGAGGCCTGGAAGCTTTGTCCAGGCAGTGAGCTGGGGTAATTGTATGACTTGCTTCGTTTGTTTCTTGTCCCTTAGAGATGACTCTCCTTCATGGCCTGATGTCCAGTGACTTTGAAATCATTGCTTTATATATTTTGAGTGTTTTTGAATTGTTTCAGTTGGGAGGGTAGAGCCAATCTCTATTATCCAATCTTAGCCAGAAGTGGAAGTCCTACTAGGGTATAAGTGTGGAAGATATATATAATACCCACTAGACTGTCTATACTATATACATGAGCGTATGTGAAATACGTACTATGTATACATTAAAATAAAATCTTGCAAATGTGTGTGTGTGTATATATATATATATATATATATATTTTTTTTTTTTTTTGGAAGGCTTAACCAAAAAGTAAAAGCCTCCCTCTGTGTCTCTCACCCCTCAATTCCACTCTTGTCCCCCCTAAGGGTAATCACCCTAACGCTGGTTCCTGTGTATCCTTCTGGAAGTATTTCCGTGTGTACAAGTTACATATATATATCATACCGTGTAAACTGTCTTGTATCTTGCTTTTCTTCACTTATATTTTATAAATTAATTCTTATCAACAACTACAGGTCAATCTTCTTTTTATGCTGCATTAAAGCATAAAAGCCATAAAAACTGTGGCTCTTTATGTTAGCCATCCCGTATTGAGGGGCCGCAGTTGGTTCTGCCTTTCTTCGTTGCTATGATCAATGCAGCAGTGAACACACGGCCCCGTGTGCACGCACTTAGCATTCATGGAGGCATGTATCTGCGGGGAGATTTCCAGAAAGATTGCTGGGTTATTAGACACCAGCCAGGGCTGGTGCTCTAAGCTCCCAAAAGATATCCTTCTTTAATTCAAAGTGGGGGGAACATGCTTTATTGTGAAATGCAGGTTTGGGTTTTGAATGATACAATCTGACATAGATGCTGAGTTGAAAGCAGCTTCTTTCCGGATTTTCTGTGCCCCCCCCCCCCCCGCGTGTGTCCCTATTTTGCTGTTTTTCTAAGCACGGCTTGGAGCCACCTCCAGTCCCCAATTCTGGCTGCCAAGCAGGTGCAGGTGCAAGATCCCTGCCTACCCACAGGGGGCGCCCAAGGAACGCTTGCCGATTTGATTTGATGGCTGCAGAAAGTTCTGTGGGACGCTGCTGCTCCAGCCATCACCTGAGTAAGACAGTCTAGATGCTTTTCTTCCATAGGTTGTTGGGCTTCCCATTAAATTCACAGACGAGAAGCCGTCCACTTCATGGCCCGTGGGAGTCAGGCAGCGATCTCGAAAGAGCAGGCAGAGATTGTGGTAGAATAGTCGGTGCTGGGTGTGGTGTCTCCAGTTTGGGGGCAGACCTGGCAGATGATGGGGAGCCCCACTGGTGGGGGGAAGGGGTTCACTCAAGTGCCTCTCCCCATCCACTTCCAACCGATTCCAGAAAGAGAATGCATTTTCCTATCCGCATGGTTTAAAAGAGACTGGAAAAAAAAATACTTGTGGTGGATGAGAGGTTTCTCTAATCTCTAGCGTATTTGCCTGCTGAGGTAGATAATTGTTTAACACCCCTGCCCTCTATACAACAGTATTTCGGGTGATAGTTTCGTTCCTGTTAGTTTGGATACAACGGACAAATACAGAGATTACCTTTCAGTTTCAAAGACGCTGAGTTTAGAAAAGAGTTCATGTATGAACTAAAATGCCCACTTTCCAAATAAAAATATCACACCTCGAAGGTCACGCTGTCCTTCACCGTTGTCCGTTCTGGGCACGAGCGGTCACACAGAATGACGGAATAGGGAAGTAACCAAGTTCTGGTTTCTTCCCATCTGGGCTCTCCTTGTATATCTCGAGTCTACTGTCTGAACACAGGGGTGCAAAACACCCCAAGGGGTTGGAGATGAAAATTGCACCCAAAGAGAGCGCCTACTGATTCCCAAGCATTAGGAACTACTCTCAAAACAGAGTGTAGGGAGCCTGCATGTGTTGGGCCTGACTGAACCCCAGGGCTAGGGGTCCTCTGAATTAACTTCTACGTATACTCTGTTCAATAGAGAATAAGCAATAAAAAATGGCTAATTAGAAACTTACATTTTATTAAAACCCAACAGTATCTTAAACAGAATTATCACAGGACCCAGCAGTTCCCCTCCCTGATATATATTCAAGAGGATTGGAAACTTGGACACGAATGTTCACAGCAGCATTATTCATAATGTCCAAACGTCCATCCACAGATGGATGGAAACACAAGAGTAGTTCATCACACAATGGAGTATTATTCCGACACGAAAAGGAATAAAGTACCTGCTATGACATGGATGAACCTTGGAAATGCCACGGCCCCTCCCTTGGCGAGGCGCTGCTAAAAGTCAGAGTTATACTCTAAAGATCTTACTTTTAGTATTTTTCACTTGCTAAATTTTTAGAAGTTGATTCCTTGAGTCTTTTGGACTGGGTGGGCAGGCTTACCATTCCTTTTTCCGTTGAGCTATAGCCAACTGTTCTCAACTGACCTTTCTCATTTAATAGCTTCTGACGTTCTGCTGCTTCATTCATCCACCCACCCACCCACCCACTCATCCATTTTTTTCATTCATTCAACAAACCCCAATTGTGCACCTGCCATGTTACAGGTATTCTACCAAGTGCCGTGGATGCAATGACAACGAAAATCCAGACAAGGTCCTTTCCCTCATAGAACTTATTTCAGAGTCTCACTTTTCCAAGTGTGGTCCCTGGACTGGCGTCCGCTGGGGACTTGTAAGAAATTCAGCATCTCCAGGCCTGCCCCAGCCCAACTCAACCAGAATCTGCTTGCATGTGCTTGTATCTGCATACACGATCTCTGGAAAAAAATAGAAAAATCTGATTATAGTAGTTATATCTAGGAAGACTGGACATAGCTAGGGGCGATGAGAAAAATCTAAATCTTACTTTATACCCTTAGATATTGGTCACATTGTTATTTTTGGACATGAACCTTTCATGCTTCCAACATACCCTGAATCTTTTTGGTCCATTTCTTGGCTGCCCTGGATGTGTAACCACTTCCCGTGTATGGTGTCTCATCTTAAAGGATCCTACAAAAGAAAGCGTGGTAGATGTGGAGGGGGTCCAGAGCCCACCCTATAAGATGGGGGTGGGCGTCAAGGCTTAGTTCTAGGTTCTCTGTGGAAATTCAGTGAGTATATGTAAACATCAGACATACAGAAGGTGCTTAATGTTATCTTCCTCTTGGTCCTCTATAGCCACTGTTTTCGGTCGTAATTAGGGAGAGAATTCCCCTTGACCATCACACTTCACTAACAAGGACCACTTATTTGAGGGTTAGGATCTTCTTTTTCCCATATCAGAAAGGGGAAAGGCCCCACACATCAAGTACCCCTCTTGTTCTGAAACTTGAGATCTCGTTGCCGTTCCCACCAGCCCAAGAGGGGGCAGGTTTCTTGATGGGTAAAACCATTGGTAGAGTTAACTGAGTTAAGGTGTATTGAAATACGACTTATGTACAGTAAAATTTACCTTTTCTAGTGGACAGCTCTGTGGGTCTTGACAAATACGTGGAGCTGTGTAACCCCCACCACAGTCAAGACAGAGAATGCTGCTATCACCGCCCCTGCGTTTTCCCGTGCTCCTTTGCTCCTTTGTGGTCAGTCCACCTTCCCCTACCCCCAGCCCCTGGGGGCCCCTGGTCTGTCTTCTGTCCACGTGGATCTGTCTTTGCAGAATGCCATCTAAGTGGAATCCTACAGGATGTGGTCTTTTGAGTCTAGTGGCTTCTACTTGGCTTAATCCATTTGAGATTCCCTTTTTATTGCTGAGTATTATTTATTGCTGAGTATTCCATGCCCTGGACGCTCCACGTTGGTGCCGTCTTGGGGACAAAGAGGGGAGGAAAACAGCTAACCTCGACCAGATGGTCCCTGGGCTGACAGAGTTTACTGGAATGGACCACATTTTCTCCCAGAGGCACAGTTAGGCGTGAGAGGCCGATCTGATTATTAGGGAAAAATAGATCAATGCCATTTCTTACACCTCCAAATCTGCGGCTTGAGAAACTCCCCTTCACTTTGCTTTTTTGTGTGCGTTTCGATTGGGACAATATGGCTCCAACCGGCCTGAAATGAACAAGGGCCCCAGTAAAGCCCCACTCCCCCAGGCTTTATGACAACAGTGCCGAGTCATAGAGGTCCGGCCCATCCCTAAGAGAAGATCCTTCCCCTTCCTGCCGTGCCTTGGCCCCTCAGAGTTTTGCCCAAGGGCAGCTGATGGGGGAGGATGGAGTTTCTTGGAACCACCCAGACCGCCAGTTATTGTGGCCCCAAGAAAGCCTGTAGTGCCCTGCCCCCGGCCGTGCCGGCCCCGGAGATCCAGGAATGTTACCAGCCCTATTACCTGCCTGGGTACCGCTACCTCAACTCATGGAGACCCAGCCTCTTCTACAAGATCTCCAATGCCCAAACCTGCATGGATGAGGGAGCGATGTGCCGCAGTGCCCTGAGGCCGCCCACCATCCTGCCCGCGCTCCGCTCCGCTCTCTTCTGTCGCTACAGCCCCCACGACTGGGACAGGTCCAATGAGCTGCAGATGCGCGGGGCCGAGGCCTCTCGGCTGTGGGCCAGCCGGCTGACCGGCGACTCCATGCGGCTCATGCAGGACAAGGACCAGCTGACCCGCCAGATGCAGGAGGGGACCAGCCGGAACCTGGGCCAGAGGCTGTCTGACATTGGCTTCTGGAAGTCCGAGCTGGGCTACGAGCTGGAGAGGCTCCTAAACGAGAACCGCAGCTTGGAGACAGTAAAGAGGCGGCTGGAGTGTGTGGCCGAGGAGCTCAACTGTCCGCTGCAGGTGAGTGTGGGTGAGGAGGGGGCATGGCAGCCGCTGGGAGGGCAGCCCTGGGCGCTCCGCTCCTCTCCAAGGAAGGTCGAGGCCATGGGCACTTTGCAGGTCGGCTCGCGCTGCATCATCTGCGATCAGTTCCTATAGCCCAGGATTATCCCAGTCAAATCGGGGTTCCTCAGACTGAGCCGGATTTCCTTTTCTCCTTGGGGTTACATCAGAACTGCAGAGGTTTTATCCAGACATTCCGCACGTGCCTGTGTGTGCGTGTGGATGCATGCACGCAGGGCGCTCTGTAGAGGGATATACTTAAAATAATTGCTGTATTTTTCTCCATAGCCCTTAACACCTTCTAACATACTCTCTAACTTATGCATGTATTTATTTATTGTTTTGCTGCCTGAGCTAGAATCTAAGTGCCACGAGGGTGGGGGTTTTTGTCTGCTCTGTCACCAGCGTGTTCCAGACGGATCCTCCGCTGTGCTGGGCAGCGTGTCTGTGTTGGTCCTCCGTTGGCCAATCGCCCGTTGTCTGGGTCAGTGTTCTGAATGTCTTCCCAGCCTCCTACAGTGCTTGGCATATGGTAGGCACTCAGTAAGTATTTGTTGAGTAAACGAATACGTATCTGGATGTGGACATGCTCGACGCTCCTTGGTCTCCAGTCATATCCCGGATTAGCTAGGGTTGCTTTTGGCGGCATGTAACGGACACCTGACTGCGGCTCAGCCGAGCTCAGCCAAGTCGTGATGAGAATTCCAGAAGGAAACAGCAGGCTGCTGCAGCCTCCACTCGATGCTGGAGGGGAGGGGACCCAGGCACCTGTCTTTCTGCTCTGCCGTCCTCGGCTTGTGGCTTTTGTCCTCCTGTTTGCGAGGAGATTTCATACATCCTATTGCAAGCTCCTACGTGCAAGGAACATATTGATCTCATTTGAGGCAGGAAGATAGGGGCAGGGCAAAGGGCGCCCTGTGCCAACTGTGTCAGGATATGTCAGTTTTCTGGAAGGGAACATCCTGCGTTTCCAGATCCCTCAGGAGACATGGCACAGCCCCTCCCCGCCATTATGGGGACTCCTACTGTGTCCCTCTGCCCCCCAAGTTTCTCCCCTGAGAGGAGAGTGGGCAGGGGGACCTGAGGCGACATCCAAAACCTATTGCTGTCCTCTTCTGCTCTTCTCACCCCTCCAGCCTGTCTGGGAAACCCAGCTCCGTCTGGTCACTGGTGCAGCTCCTCTGACAGTCACGTGGTGGCTTGGGGGGGGTACCAGAGATCTCTCTGCTCTACTTCTCCCTGTCTCCAGGGCTGCCCCCCTCCTCCTGGACAGTGATGATGCCTCCTTCCTGTCCTCCTCTCTCCCGCCCCCCTCACACCCATCTTCCAGCCAGAGGGGGCGATTTTAAATATGAAACTGGGTCTCCACACTCCCTCACTAAAACCCCCCTCAATGCACCCTGTTAACATCCAAATTCCTTGTCACCCACTCCAGCCCCTGCACAGCCCAGGCCCTGCTCACCACTCCAGCCTCACCTTCTCTAGTTCCAGCGGCTTCCTCTCTACTCCTCCTACCTCAGGGCCTTTGCACCTGCTGTTCCCTCTTCCTGGCACATTGTTCCCCTTCGTCTCTGCTGCTTCTGATAATTCACGTCTTGGTCTGTCACCTCCTTAGCAAAGTCCTTCCCGGCCAACCCCCTACCAGTTGCTCCCCACCCACCTACATCCCCCTGACTATTCACATCCAAGCCCTCCTCCCAATGAGAAATGATTGCACCTCTTTGTGTGTTTACTTGTTTGTGTTCTCTCCTGTCTCTTAGAGCTCCGTTAGTGTGGGGACCCTCCGATCAGGTTGATTGTGGTCTCCCTAGCACCTTGATGGGGTGTGGTCAGAAAAGGGGCTCAGGAAATTCTTGTGAAATCAGTGAACCCCTCTCCCCTCCTGAGTTCCCAGATGCATTTGCACCCCAGCACCAAGACGTGGTGCTCCCCTGCTTCCTTCTCCTTCTTGCTACTCTTTGTGACATCATAGCCTCGTGGCCCAATCACCAAGCTTTCTCAGCCTCTCTTTGCAGGAGCTCCTCTGAGCAGCCCCTTCTCCCGTCTTTTGTTCCACGCCGCTCATGGCCCCACGACCATTGCAAGGTGCGCGGCTGTGTGACAGGGTCCCACTTGGCCCTGGTCACATTCCAAAGCCCCATCCCCACCCCATTTACAGATCTCCAAAAAGGGACTTTCACATACATTCATAGGTAATATTTATTGAGCTTATTCTGAGTGCTTTACATTTGTCGAGCCGACTTAATCCGCATGGCAAACCTGGGAGATATGCCCCCTTATTCTACCCATCGGCAAGCATGGCATGCCGTGGTCCCCACGGAGGGGGAAGGGGAGGTGAAGCCCACCCACAGGCACAGTGATGAGGCCACATGGAGCATCCAGGTTTCCTGGGGATAAAGCAGATCACGGCAAAAATGGATGTGAGTCGCCTGCGGTCAGGGTCTGCATACGGGTGCAGGGGAAACACGCTCTTTCCGGCTGCTCCCTACAGGTTGCTCTGGAGTGTCTGTACCATCGAGAGAAAAGGATCGGGATCGATTTGGTCCATGACAATGTGGAGAAAAACCTTATCCGGGTAAGATGCCTCCTGGGTCTGCCCAGCCTCCTGAGGGAGGAAACCTCCTGACCAGCTGGTCACAGAGGTTTCTGAGCTGCCTGCCAGGAGCAGAAGCGACGTGTCACCCCATGCAAAGTCGGGGCTCAGAAAGCATTGTTGGGGGTCTGCACTGCATGGAGAACAGGGAGAAGTGAAGTCATGGGACCCTCAGTTTTTATCTCCAAAATGGGCGTCATCATAGTAATAGCGATAATAACAATAATAAAGATAGCGTTTGTGGAGCACCTACTGTATGTCACACACTGGACCATTTCATGTGCATTTTTGAATGTAATGATAAAACAGTCTACAAATGAGCACTTGGCACATAGTAGGTGCTCAATTTTCTTCTAACCAGGAAGTGTATAAAAAAGGAAGAAAGTAAGATGAGGAATGTGGAGCCCCCAGAGCTGACCCTTACCTGTCTGGCCCGGGGATCAGGTGGGATGAGGCAGGAAATGGACCCCACCTTGACATTTCACCTTGGGGGGGAGGGGAGTCAAGGGTGAGTGGCGAGAGGTAGGGGTGGGGTCACTCGCCTGGGAGGCCGGGGTGCAGTGACTTTCTAAGGGGCACTGCTCTTTTTGACATTTTTCATTGCAGGAAGTAGATTTGCTAAAATGTTGCCAAGAACAGATGAGAAAACTAGCTCAAAGAATTGATATCCAGATGCGGTAAGAGCTGCTTCCTCTTACCCTTCTCGGGGGTCTGTTTTGGGTTTCCCCGGTTTTCGGGGGGCAAGTAGATGGGCTGCCCGTCTCTCGGTGGTTCTTTCGGTCAGTGGTGGGCTGGCAAGGGTTTTAACAACCAGCTCTCCAGGGAAGAAAATGAAATCCTGATTTGACCTTGCCGGCCAAGGTCAGTGGTGTCAGTCAGTGCTGCGGCTGCCATGGCCGATCTCGGTCTCCCCGTGTGCGCCCCAGGTCTCCGTGACCCAGAACTTCACTGGCTGCTCTTTTTTGCACGTAGAGCCTTGGCAAAAGAAATGGGCCTCACTGAGCCCCCCCCCCCCCCCCCCGCTTAGCCTGCAGCTTCCCCGTGTGAGTTCCGAACTTGGGGAGATGGCAGAGAGCAGGGGGCATTGGGTATCAAGGAGAGGAGGGGCCAGTGCCTCTCCAGAGGGGAGCTGGTGGACGCCTAGAGCCCTGAGTCTTCAAAAGCAATCGGCTTTTTGTTCTTGGAAGATGACATAACCGGTATCATGAAAAGCCAGGAGGCTCCCCCGCATAATTAGAGGGAGGCCTGAGTTTTACAGGGCTTGGGGCCCCTAGCTAAGCCCTTGGCACTCGGCTCCCCTGGACAGAGCCTTCCCTCCTGAGGCTGGAGCTGGGCATGGCCTTTAGCTCTCATGGGGCACGCTGCTCTGCTGGTTTCTCCTTCTCATTTCCTCAGACACAGAGAGCAAGAGGAGGCCTGGTCACTTAGCCCCAGCTGCTCCTTCTGGCTGCGTGGGGCATGTGGGTAATCTGGATGGGATGCTGAGGCATCAGGCCGCTTGCAGACAGGCTCTGGGGGCTGGCCGTACCCGCCTTCCCAACACACACAGAGCAGCCCCTCGCCTCCACTGAGGACTGGGCAGCAGGGACAGGATCACCCAGGGCAGTGTTGAAAAGCTCCCCGCGGTCTATGGGTGAGGTCCGGGCAGACTGCAGAGGCGGAGGTGTCGGAAATGAGGTGCACACACAGCAGTGGTGTGGGGACCGGTGAGTGGCCGAAAGCAGGGCTGACTTCTGTCATGTGTGCACCTCTGACCTGATTGCTGACAAGTCCACCCCCCGCTTGGACTCTTGTTTGCCTCCTGTTTGTCTGTAAGTTAATGTGCTTAAAAAAAAAAAAAAACCCTTACATACTTGTATATAAAAAACAAAGAGAGTGTTTCTGGCAGGCAAATGTCTTCGTTGTGTTTTTCTTGCCCTTATTTTTATGATCGCCTATTTTGGGCAAGAAAGAGAGGTTTTCTGTTTGTGGTCGACATGGGGCTATGGCAGAACTCGGCGTGGGGGTGACAGAGGGCTGGATTTTGGGAACTGGGATAGTTTGAGCTGGCAGAGTAACAGAATCCCAGACCGGAAATTGGGGAGCTGGACCCTGGAGGGGAAATCGTCCCAAGACGGGACTGGCTCGTGCAACCCCAGCAATGGAGCAAGATGTGGGAGAGTAAGGAGAGCTGGAGAGATGGAGAGGGACAGACACAGAGCAAGAAGAAAAGCGAGGGAGATAGGCACCAAGAGGTGAAGGCAGCTGAGGCAGGGAGGGTCGGGGGAGAGAACGTGAGCTTGTGGACAGGCGTCCCTCCCCTTTGCCAGGACAGAGCCCGAGCCACCCTCGATAGAGGCTGTTTGACCTTGGGCAGTGGCCCGCTTGCCAGAGGATGCCTGTCTTCTTTAGGAAGCAGCTCGTGTTGCCAGGGCTCCCTGATTAACTTGGAACCAGCCAGAGCCTCAATGGGAGAGCCTCAGCGTGCCCTTGCCCCCGTGGGGAGGCTCCACCACTGACCTGCTCAGGTGGCCTCCCTGCATCTGGGCAGAGCTGTGTCCCTATCTCACCAGAAGCCCCAGCAAAGCAGAAAAGCCTGGGCAGAAGCCATATCAGGGTTTTTCCTCGTAAGCCAACAGCAGGGTGAGTGTTGGCACTGGTTGGACTCTATGTCATGGGCCAAGAAGGGGAGACAGGGGCCGCCCCCTCTTTCTCCAGGCTGATTAGCAAGGGCCAGGAAGCTGGACCAGCCGACCAGGGATTCTGAGGCCCTGGGTCCCCTCTAATGCTCTGGCATGTTTCTTTTCTACATTCTGGTCTTCATGTTCCAGTTCATTAGGCAGGACAGGGCCCCATTTCTCCATGGCTCTGCCAATTCAGAAGGCCCCAGGGGCCTCAGGATGGTTCCTCCTATCCCATCATGACTCCCTGAGCATTCTGATAGGTGGGAGCCCACCATCAGGATTTACCTTGCTTGCTTCTGGCCTGTTTGAAATCCCTCACCAACATCCAGTATCCATAGCAGAAAAAGAAAGTGGCAAAAAGATGAACAGAGGCAGACGGGAGAGGGACAGAAAGAAACACAAAGTCCCTAAGACAGAGAGAAACCAAGAAAGATGAGGCAGAGAGACAGAAAGATCACACACACACACACACACACACACGTGTGCGCGCACCCCCCCCCCCCCCGCCCCGTGTGAAATGTGTGCCGCTCACTTTAGTTGGTGTGTCTGGACATCAGCTGGCTTAGTGAAGGTTATTCCCTTTTTATTCCCTGTCACCTCGAAGAACTTCAAGGACACGGTCCCAGTTGATGCTCAGGTGTCTTTAACACTGACTAATCTTGTTTCAATCCAGACAGACACAGAAAGGTTCAGGCTTAGAACCTTCTGGAGCCAACAGATTCTAGCTAGGATTCTGTTAGTGTTTACTTAGTATTTATGTTTGAAGTGACCTTTTAACAGAAGGTGCTACTGATGGTCCTTTAAAGACAGCGATGTAGATTTTCCCCTTAAAAATACTCTTATCTAGGGGCACCTGGGTGCCTCAGTCGGTTAAGCGGCTGCCTTCGGCTCAGGTCATGTTCCCAGGGTCCTGGGATTGAGCCCCACATCGGGCTCCTTGTTCAGCAGGGAGCCTGCTTCTCCCTCTCCCTTTGCCTGCCGCTCTGCCTGCTTGTCCTCTCTCTCTATTTCTCTGTCAAATAAATAAACAAAATCTTAAAAAAAATAAAATACAGTTATTTATATTTTAAAAGTGATTGTTAAAAAGTAGTAAGTAACTTATAGTGCAGGTGCTTTTGAGAATATGGCAAGAATCACAAAAGTAGTTCTCCAGGGTCTGGAGTTTGGCACACGGTGGCTTTTAAGTCTAAGCTTCCCAGCCAAGATACCAGCCCTGCAGGCCCAAGTACTGGCCCTGTCCACTGTGCTCTGCTCACCTCTGCTCTGCCCCTCACTCCGCCCAGTCTCTGATTCCAGCCATCCTGACTCTCCAATCCCTGGCTCCGCCCAGTCCCTGACTCCGCCCAGTCCCTGACTCCGCCCATCTCTGACTGTCCAATCTTTGGCTCCGCCCAGTCATTGACTCCGCCCACTTACAAATACTGCCCCGTCCCTGATTCCACCTATCCCTGACTGTCCAGTTCCTGACTGTCCAATCCCTGGCTCCCCCCAGTCTCTGATTCCACCCATCCCTGACTCCGCCCAGTCCTTGGCTCCGCCCAGTCCCTGATTCTGTCCAGTTCCTGACTCCGCCTAGCTCCTGACTGCGTTCAATGCCTGACTCTGCCCAGGGCATGTTTCAATACCAGGTTCTGTTCAAAGTGAGAATCCATATCTTCTAAACCAGGTCAGCCCAGTACAGCTGGAGGGCCATATCTGGTCCACCACCTGTTTCTGTAAAGTTTTATTGGGACATAGCTACGCCCATTCACTTACATATTATCCAAGACTGTTTCCTGCTTAGTTGAGTAGTTGCAACAGAGACCATATGACCCACAAAGCCTAAAATATTTAGTATTTGACCCTTTGCGGTAGATATTTGCCTACCCCTGTTCTGAATGACAACAGATCTACTTGGATTGGGGGGCGGGGAAGGGAGAAGTGTGGGGAGGTCGTGGGTATGTAGTGGGGGCATCAAAGTGGGAAGAGGGTGGAGAAACCACTGGGGGTAGACAGAGCACCCTTCTGGGAGTCCAGAGACTTGGCTTTCAGCAATGGCTCTGCACCACCCTCCTGGGTGACCTTGTGCGAGGGACTCTGGGTAAGTGCACAATCTCCAGACAAATCCTTGCCCCACACAGCGATAACCGAGATGCTCAGCATGCTCTGGAGAGGGACCTCGAGGACAAAACCTCAGCCCAGTTTATCGATGAGAAGTGCTTTAATCTGAGGAACACGTCAGACTGCATCAGCTTCTTCCACGGCATGGAGAAAGTCGATGGCACGTAAGTACTGGGCTCTTGGTCCCCATCTCTAGCCAACCTGATGGGAGTGAGGGCTTCTGGGTCTGCTCCTGCCAAGGAACCATAAAGGGTCATCATGCACCAGTCAAGTAAGAAGCCAAGTGGGTGAGTGGGGATCCTTGGTTGCAAGGCACAGAATCCAATTCTAGCCAACTTAAGACAAGATGGATTTACTGGAAATTTGTGGGGGAGCCACAGTCTTCAGGAGAAGGCTGGAGGGGAAGGTTTTAGCAGCTTAAATGAGCCAGGAAGTGGGAGCTAATCAGCTGTATTGTCAGAGCACGAATGTCTCTTCATTTTTGCCCCGTTTTGCCCAAGATTCAAATTCCAGCAAGAGGGTGCAAGAGGTTGGCTTAGGGAGGGTCACACAGCCACCGCCATTGGGCCAAGGCATGCCGGGCACCCGGATTGGCAATTCCACCAAACAAATTCAGAACAGAATGGCTGTAACCAGAAGGAAGAGGGATCCAAGCTCAGCTGGGAGAGCCAACTGGACCCAGGCTGCCTGGCTTCACATTCAGCCTCTGTACTCACGCTCGGGGCAAAGTACTTAATCTCTCTGGCCCGCCCCCCCCCCCCCCCGTACAGGAATAAAAATAGTGCCCAACTCCCAGAGTTGCTATGAGTATGAAAAGGTGGGTATGTGGGGCGCTGAGCACAGAGCCTAGTGTGGGGGAATGACAGCGACTAACATGTACTGAGTGCTTGCCGTGTGACCTCATTTTCTTGTCACAGCAGCTCCAAGGTAGGTGCCTTCTGTGTGCCTGGCTCTGTCGTGGGCATGTCACTGTTTCTGGAATTTCAGGCAGAACGAAGGCATGTCAACAGGCAGTCCAAGGTCCGGGATAATGAGGGCTGGACAGAGTAGTGCTCTGGGTACAGGGAGAGGGTGGTATCTATCCTGGTCTCTTAAAAAAAATGGGGGGGGATGCCTGGGTGGCTCAGTCGTTAAGCGTCTGCCTTTGGCTCAGGTCATGATCCCAGGGTCCTGGGATTGAGCCCTGCATCAGGCTTCTTGCTCAGCGGGGAGCCTGCTTCTCCCTCTGCCTGCCACTCCCCCTGCTTGTGCTCTCTCTCTCTGACAAATAAATAAAATCTTAAAAAAAAAAAAAAAAAAAAGAAAACTTCTAGCACAATATAATGTGCTGGGCACATAGTAGGTGTGCAGTAAGTGTTTGTTGAATGAGCGAATGAATGAAAAGAGGAAGGGAGGGAGGGAAGAGAAAGAGGAAAGGATTTCCATGGCAATCTCCTTGGCCCGAGCCCAGGGCACCTCCTGGACCTTAGTAAATATCAAAGTGTTGCAATGAGCTTTGGGGTTTCCGGCAGTGGCAACCGGTGGGGACCCCCCTCCTCTTCCTGACAAGGCGATCCCCCCTGCACCGCCCCATGGTGCTGGCTATGTGAGCAGGACTTCAGGGGCCTCAGGCCCCTCTGCCGAAGCTGCCCATTTGGAGTGGGAGTCTGGACGGTTCCCTTCCCAAACAGATGCCTCCCTGAAAGCTCGTGGCCAGGGGCTGGCAGAGATTGGGGCGGACAGCAAGTGCTGTAATCACCACATGTGCTAGCCCAGGGCTCTCTGTATTGGGGGTTTTCTTAAATCAGGGCCGTGTCTGGGCAGGCGAAAGGAGACCGAATGCAGGAGCTCTGCTCACCCAAGTTCTTGTCGCCGTGGGTTAACCGATGAGTGACGGTGCCGACAGTAGGTGCCCTTTACCTGATGTTTGCTGAGGGCTAGGCCCTGCTCTTTGCAAACAGCGTCTTGTGAATCATAAACACTTACCAAGGGCTTGCTGTTGCCAGATGCTAAGATAGTGGTTTCATATTTGGTCCTTCACCAACCCCGGGGAGGGGGTAGACACCATTATTATCCCCATTTTACAATGAGGAGACTAAGGCTCAGAGAGTTGAAGCAACTGGACCAAGCTCATGCAGCGAGTGGGAGAGCCACAGTCTGAGCCCACGTTGGACACGGAGCCCGTGTGTTTTATCTTGGCACCTTCCTGCCTCCCAGCAATGCCCGCTGCTGTCTCCACCATCCTTAGAGGACACAGGCCCCGTAAAACACGTCCCGCCTACTGAGGCACACCACCTTCCAGCAAGACAAGCTGCCTCTGGTACATTCCCCCAGGGAGAGTGTGATTAAGCGGGTTATTTTCCCTGGACAGCACAGCTGTCTGCTCCAGGGGAGAGCGAGGGCTCAGAGCTTGCTGCTCCTGACCTTGACAGTGCCCCGTACAGCAGCAGAGACACACCCCGACTCAATGTGCGGTCTCTCTCTGCTGTCCTTGGTGCTACCCCCACCCCTTCCTGGATTGATGGTGAGTAGCTGTGTGACCTTGGAAAAGATGCTTCCCCTCTCTGAGCCTCAGGTGTTTGTTGGCTAAAAGGTCTGGGCCAGACACCACGCCCTGTCCCATCTCCAGAAGGCCAAGACCCCCCCCACTACTGCTTGATTTTTTTAATTCCTGCCAAAGACAGACAAGATGATCACGTATGATGTGTTCTTCTTAAAATTTCTATTCACCATGCAATCTAAGTGTGCTTTAAATGTCTGAAAAGAGACTTCTATTTCGGAAAATTGAGTTTCTCTCTCTCTCTCTTTTTTTTTTCTACTGCCCGAGAAGGAAGATGTTTTATTTAAGAACTGGAGATTTCCCAGCTAGAAGAGACCGTAAAAAGTTACCCAGTCTGGTTTACCCTGGAACTGAAGCCAGCTCAGGGAAATGTATGTCCCTCCTTCTCAGAGGTTTCCCAGAGGAGAAGACCCCCATGCCTGCCTGTACATCAATTGTGTGGTGCAGGGGGTTACGCACTCGGCCAGGAAGTACTTTCTGTTGTCTAAACTGAATCCCTTATGCTTCACTGCCTTTGAGAAGGTTTCCCTGCCTGGCTTTTCTGATCGAGTCTGTGTCTCCGAGGTTCATCCCCCGCCCAGATCCATTCTCCCGCTGCCCTGATGTGAGTCCTGCAGCCGAGGCTGCCCACTGCAGACTGTCTTTCCATCTGGTTCCCGCTGGGGTTTAGCCAGGAGGAGGGGCGCCCACGGGAGGCGGTGGGCAGGAGGAGGAGGAGGTTGGGGTTTATTCTTCCTGCTCCTTCCCTCTCCTTTGGCCCTCAGTGGTGACAGCTTTCTACATTTACTAATCCCGGAGCCCCTCAACACCTTCTGATCCTTTTTCTTTCCTTTTAGGACCCTGACAGGCACATAAAGCCGGGATTTATAAAACTCCATCAGCCTGTCCTTCCCCGGCTAAAGTCCCTCCTAGCACACATACCGTGTGTCAGTATCTTCTTTCTTTGATGTCCGTCTTCCTCTGCTGGAAACGTAGCCCCGTGAGGACAGGGCTGTTGATGTTCTTGTGTCTGGGTCTATCCCAAGTGCCTGGAACAATGCTTGGCGTGTGGTAGGCGTTCAGAGAACATTTGTTGAATGAGTGAGTCGGGGCAGACAGGATGGCCACGAGCTCATCGCTGAATTGAAGGGGCTCTACAGCCAGAATCGAGCCCCGATGCCTGCTTCTCAGCCAGTCTCCATGGTGTTGGTGGTGGTAGTGAGAAGGGACTGCTTGGGAAAAGAGCTTTTCAAAGGAATCTCTCTCTCCTCCCATGAAACTCACCAAGCACCCTTTGAAAGATCAGCGCTTGCTAGGCTGCAGTTGCCTGCCCTGGAAAATGGGGTGGGGGTTTGGATTAGCCCAATGGTTCTCGACGGGGGGCAGTTGTTACCCCTCTCCCAAGGGACATCTGGCGATGTCTAGAGACATTTTTGATTGTCACGACTGGAGGGCAGAGGGGCACTGCTAAACTTCATATAGTGCCCAGGGTGACCCCCCCAACAGAGAATGGTCCCGACCCAGATGTCAAGAGTGCCCAGGGTGAGGCTCTGGATGGGGGGTTCTCCAAGGCCTGCCTTCCACCCCCTGCCCCCGATTGCTGTCTTGTGTTAAGTTCATCCCTGTGCCTCCTGCAGGATCTCTGTGCCCGAGACCTGGGCCAAGTTCAGCAATGACAACATCAAGCACTCGCAGAACATGCGGGCCAACTCCATCCGGCTGCGCGAGGAGGCTGAGAATCTCTTTGAGGCCTTGTCAGATCAGATGTGGAAGCAGTTTACCCACACCAACCTGGCCTTCAGTGCCCGCATCTCCGAGGTGACAGACGCGAAGAATAAACTGCAGGCGCAGCTGGCGAAGGTAAGTGAGATGCGCCTGAGGACGGCTGTCCGCCCAGCTGAGTCCTCACCCGCCTCCCGACGGTCTCGGCAACATCTGGCCAAGCTGCCCACAGGCCCCTGGGGCTGCACCGGTCCTACCGTCCCAGATCCAGGAGCCTGTCCCGCCCCCCTCCCCCCGCCGAAAGGGGAGGGGGCCGTGAGCGTCGCAGGGGGATTCCAGCATCTGGGGTAGATCCTTCCCTGCTCCCCTGATGATGGAGCTTGGAGCATAGCCTGGCTGTCTCACGGCCCCCAGGGTCCTTCATTCCATCCGAGGGCCTTGCAGCGGAACATGACCAATGAGTGTGGGTACAGTTATCAGAGCCCCAGGAAATGGGCCCAAGCAGCTCTCCGCCCACATCGGCATCTTTGGAAATGTAACCTTTTGACCTTCAAAGACTTCCATAGCATCAGGGGTGAAGGACTGCCTGATTTTGTCACTATCTCCTTCTACTACCATATCCCTTGCCCTTTCTACTGCTCCTATGGGAATGCAGCGTAGTGTGGTCTCTCACCTCTGGGGGTGGGGTGGGGGGCCCTCTGCATGGAATTCATCCTCCCTGCTCTGCCTATGCTCAGTGAGCCTACTGCGTGCCAGATGCTTGCCGGCCACTAGGAGTGAAAGGAGGGGCTGTGCGAACAATCCCCTGGTCCCTGTCCTCAGGGGACTTGCATTCTGGTGGAGGCTGTGAAATATGCACACGGGAAGGACTTAGGGATGACAGTCGGATGGTGGGGGGCGGGCAGGGGACTAGGCTTGAACCTGCATTCACAAAACAGTTTTAGATATGGAGATATGTGTGTGTATATGTACATATATATATGTATATATATATATGGGGGGGCAGTTAGTGGGCTGCATGCAAGGTTCAATGGAAATGAGACAGGGGCGGTGTAAGCCCCCCGCAGATGCCACCCTATATATAGCCTCAGGTATGGAGGGGGCTGCGGAAATGGAAGTTTCTAGGATGAGGGAAGAGCAAGGAGATGCATCAGGGCTTCTCATAGAGACCTTACACCAGGTGGCCTCAGGAGCAGGTCACTAGGGAGCTGGGCAGCCAAGGGATGGTGGGAAGAGTGTTCCCAAGAGCAGCCAGTGAGTGCAAAGGCCATGTGTGTGATGAGGTTGGAGCATGGGGCAGGCTCAGGTCATACAGATCCTGGTAGGTCCTGGTGAGGAGTCCAGATTTTATGCTGAGAACAGTAGAGAGCCTCAGAAGGATTTTAAGTGAAAGGCGTTGGGATCCACTCTCATCCTTAGGTGGATCTCTTTCCCTCCTGGATGGAATAGGGTTGCAGGGATCAAGAGTGGACACAGAGAGAGTGGTTAAGAGGCTGTGGAAGGTGTCCGGTGAGAAGGATGGCCGTCTGTGCCACGGTGGTGGCGTCAGATGGGAGGGGGAAGGGAGAGATGTGAAATATCTTGAGAAGGCAGTTAGTAGATGGACCTTCCCTCCCTTGTTTACTGAACATTTTTCTATTAATCTTCCCAAAACAGGGTTGAGAAACTTTTTCTGTAAAAGGCCAGGTCCTATTTTCAGCTCTGCAGGCCTTTTGGCTTCTGTCACAATGACTCAGTTCTGCTCATGTAGACGGCCATAGACAGTATGGACACAAATGAGCATGGCTGTGTTCCAATAAAACTTTATTTACAGAACTCAGCAGTGGGCCGGATGTGGCCCACCGGTTGCAGTTTGCTGATTTTGCTGACTACAAATGCAGTTTTATGTAGTTTATCATCGCTCCTTCCACCCCATAGCATGTGGTTAGAAGCATGGATGGAGCGTGGCTGCCTGGCTGTGAATCCTGGCTCCACCATCTCTGCAACCCGGGACAGTTTCCTTAACCTCTCTGTGCCTGAGTTTCCTCATCTGTAGAATGGGGATAATAATGGTTCTGACCTCAAGGCTGCCAGAAGGATTATCTGAGTCAATGTAGGGAAACCAACTGAATCACAGTGTTTTGTCCACAGTAAGCACTGTGTCGGTGGCTGTGATTTAATATATTTAGTTGGTTTACTTGTCCATGTCTCTCCAGGACATCAATCCTGCTTCAGCTATATAGCCCCCTGCTTCATGTACCGCCTGGCACATAGTAGAAACCCCTTAAATCTTTGTTCGATGATTGAGAGGAACCTACAAGGTTGAGTTGCCTGTTGATATTTTTAAAGAATGATCCATGAATGAGTTAATGCTTTTAATTTCAAGCCTTTTTTTCTTTCTTTTCCTTCCTTCCTTCCTTCCTTCCTTCCTTCTGGGAAAAAAATGTCCTATTATTGCCGTTAAATAAACATAGCAAAAAATGTACCATTGTCTTAGTCTGTTCAGGCTAGGTAGCTTATAAACAACAGACATTCATCTCTCACAAGTCTCAGTATCAGGATCAAGCCATGGGCACATTCGGTGTCCGGGAGCAGCTCACTTCTTGGTCCACAGACATCGTTTTCTTGCTGTGTCCTCACATGGCTCTCCGAGGTCTCTCTTATCATGGCACCAATCTCATTCATGAACCTATTGGTGACCTAATCACCCCTCCAAGACCCCACCTCCTTTTACTGTCACAATGGGGATTAGGTTTCGACACAAATTTGGGGAGACACCTTCCGTCCACAGCAACCACTGTGAAGTGTATAGTTCACTGGTGTAAGGTACCTTCACACTGTTCTGCAACCATCACCACCACCTGTCTCCAGAACGTTTTCCCTTCTTCCCAAGCTGAAAAGAACGCCTGTGTTTAATTAACTCCATGCCCATTAAACCACTCCCCAGTCCCCTGTCCCCCTGGCAGCCACCACCCCCCTTTCTGTCTCTTATGAACTGACCAGTGCAGGTCACACTTCCACACGAGTGGAATCATACACTATTTGTCCTTTTGTGACAGGCTGATTTCACCGAGCGCAGTGTCTCTGAGGTTCCTCCGTGTAGCAGATCATGTCGGAATGGCCTTCCTTTGCAAGGCTGGACAGTATCGCATCGGACATGTGAACCGTGTATCCATTCCTCCTCGGGGGGACACTGGGGTGGCTTTTTGGTTATTGTGCAAGCATTTTCTCTCTCTTTTTTAAAGATTTTATTTATTTGGGGGGGCACTCGCGCACAAGCAGGGGCAGGGGCAGAGGGAGAAGGAGAAGCAGACTCTCTGCTGAGTGTGGAACAGATACGGGGCTCCATCCCAGGACCCTGAGATCATGACCTGAGCCGCAGTCAGACGCTTGACCGACTGAGCCACCTGGGTGCCCCAAAGGAAGATCAAGCATTTTCTCTTGATGAGGCTTTTCATATTGTGGGTCAAATACAGAGCCTCGTCATGTTTCATGGCGTGAGGTGCGAGGCCTGGAGGTGACTTGGGGAGCTCCTTCGGTGGGTATCAGTGGCTGGTTTCTCATCCGTGAAACAGGAAATGAGACCTCTTACTTGATGATGTTACTTAGAGTTGATCAATGCATAGATTTCTGTGGCATCCTTAGCACAGTGCTTGGCGCATGGTAAACATTCAATAAAAGGTAACTCTAAGCATTCATGTTATTATCAATGAGGAGAAAAAGGATCTTTTGGGTGGAGGTGGGGAGGAAAGGCTTTTCCCTGAATTTCTCCAGGGAAGTTTGGGATTATTACTAATAGTCTCATTCCCGCCGATGAGAGAGTTTTTGTAACTGTGTGGATTTTTATTCATGTTCATTATCTAATGACCAGCTGCTTTGCAAATAAGCCAGCACCCATTTGAAACACACCAAACCCCAGCCCGACACCATTGACAACACTCCCTGAGTGAGGACTTGTCTTCTGGTTGGTGATGATCCCACGTTGTGTTTTTCTAAGACAATAAAAGGAGTTGAGGGAACGAAAATAAACATATAGCAACCATTTCACCTTTCGATGGTTTGCTTCAGCTGGAGGATTTGAAACGCTCCCTTTAAAATTTTAACTTAATTGTTGAGCTCAGCCTGATTCTCCTTGGCAAGAAGCATTTCTGGAGAATTCTAGGCCCCATCCTCTCCTGGGCTGCAAAGGAAGTATTGCCCTAGTTGTCATAAGAATCCACTTGGAAAGACCAGGTCTACACAGTTTCCCATGCAGACTTTGAATCCAGCAGGGGTTTGGGGGTACATAGACAACCTTAGCTGTTCACCGTGATCCTAGGGTTCCATCCCTAAGGCCACACCCCAAACCTTGGAACTTGGCCTGGACCTTGTCCATGCATTTCATCCTTGCGCTCTGGGGCCTAGGGTGTGTCCTGGTCATGTTGACCTCTGCTAGAAGACAGGCTGGTGACTTCTCTGGGCTGAAGCAGTTGATGACCGGGAGCAGACTGCTGCCTTTGAGATCCGATGCCTTCTGAGAGCCACCCCCGCCCCTCCCCGGGACTCCAGATCAGCTTAAGTGCCCACCTGTATCCAGTGACCCAGTGCCTTGTAGGGGTGGGCTCTTAATGTGGGGGAAAGGCGTGAGGGGGGAGGTATGGGGACGCTGCTATAGAACAGTGTTTATCCTGAAGTGTGGGAGCCAGGCCCTGGCCAAGGCAAGTGACAGTGGGTGTATCACAGGCAAGAAAGTGGTTCTTCCTTCAATCCTGTTTCAGTCCTTGACATGATCTCAAGGCGAAGTCCTGATCACATGCTAGAATGCCTTCTTGGCCTCTTTTAAACAGAGAGTGCCGGCCTCGGGCTAAGAACCTGGGACAGACGGCAGCGTCTAGCCAGAGTTTAAGTAACATGGTTGTACGTGCATCTCGTTTCTGCATTTTTATGGTTGTTTGCACTTAAGGCAAATGATGCGGATTTTCCACTGATGAGAGTGATACAAAGTTTTATTTTCGAATAAATGCTTTTTGAGGTTTTTTTTTTTTTTTTCCTAACAATTGAATGGATTTGCAGAAAAGGTTGTTCATTGTGGGATGCATGGTGTGAGGGGGTATGGCGGACGTGGTGAGGGTGGTCGGTGGCAGCCTGTTTCCTCTTGGGAAACAGCAGCGTGGACCCGTGTGTGTTAGATATTATTGCGTGTGCACTAATTGCAGATAGTACCCGGGTATTGCACTGAAATGCAGATTCTGGCTGAGCAGGTCTGCTGGGCCTGAGGGTCTCTGTTTTGAACCAGTAAGGCGGGGTGCGGCGGCGGGTGGGGGGGTGGCTGGGCAACGCTGTCAGGAGGGAGTAGCCAGAGTGTGGGAGTGTGAGCGTAGGGCGAAGCTGGCTTTGACAGACATCTGGGTGAGCAGCTGCCTCCTTCCCTTCTCTTCTCTCCCTCCCTCTCTCTGCCCCTCTTCCAGACTCAGACTATTGGGGGAACCAAATCCTTCCAAAGGGCAAACCTCAGGCATCCCATCTAATCCGATTTTCCCTCACTGCATTTTGTTTCCAGGCTCCCAAGTCATCCCTCCCGTGAGGGATTGGGCCAACTTACCCCGTCACCCAGTTCTGCCCTGCTTGTGCCGAGGCAGATGCCCCTCTGGGGTTCCTGCCGCCCCTCAGTCATGTGAGCCCTTGAGTCAAAATCACAGTTTCCCTGTCTTGGATGTGAATGTGGTTGGAGCAAACGAGGACGCCAGGAGCTGGGGGATCAGGATAAGCCAGAAGAATAGCCTCGGTCAGGCTGTCTGAGAGATAAGTCGGATTCTTGACTTCCTCTCAACAGCTCTCTCCTTGCATGTGGTGTGGGCTTTCTTGTAGTTAGAAGCAGCAAACGGAGCCAGGGGAAAGACTTCCACCCTACCTCCTGCTATACCGTTTTCCTCTCTGGCTCTGCCTTCCAGATGCTTCCAGATGCTTCCAGTGGCTTCCAGGGGCTCCGACTTCCAGTGCTCAATCCCAAACCTTGGGGCCCACTTGGACACCCGCCTCGTTTCCCCTCCCAACCCATGTCTGTTCCAACAGCAAATCTGGTTGGTTCTACTTTCAGGATCTCACTGCTCCTCACTGCCCCTTCTGCCTCCACCCTAGCCGGACCCCCACCATCTCTTGCCTGGATTACTGCTATGGCCTCCCTGCTGCTGTGTTTGCTTTTGACCGTACCCACGGACTAGCTGGCAGCTAGTTAAGAGGGCATTTGATTTACAGAGAACAAAAGTTCAACTGCTTTAAATTCTTTAGGAAGCCTTGAGAGTTTGGCCTGAGAGTGCAGGTGACAGGCTTTCTCTGGGTAACACCCGCAGTGTCTGTGGATCACCATCTTCACCTTGACCGGGCCTGCTTGCACCACTGCTCTCTGGAGACCTTCTCAGCAGCCCCTCACCTTTGCAAACCCAGCGCCTCACGAAATGTGTGGTGCACCGGGCATCACGTAAACGCTGGCTGGGTGGTTTAAATCCAAAGACAAACACTAGTAGTCCCATGGGCTGAACTTGGCCTGCCTATTCTTTGGCCCCTCACATTTTCCTTTGAACAGTTTTATATATCTTTGACATGTAATTAGGTGCATGTTTTTGAAGTGTACAATTTGAGAAGTTTTGACAAATATATATGTCATGAAGCCACCACCTCAATCAAGGTAGCGAACATAGCAAAGGTTTCTTTGTGCCTCTTTCTCGTCTCTTTCTCCACCCCACCCCACCCCCACCGCCCACACAACCACCAACTGCTTTGTGTCCCTATAGACGTGTTTACATTTTCCAGACTATTTTATAAAGGGAGACATACCGTATGCACTTTTTTTTTCATTTGGCTTCTTTCACTCCGAGTAATTGAGAGTCCTGGTTTACTCCTTATTGTTGAGCAGTGTGTGTTATGTGGATATAGTACGGTACGTTTACACCCCTGATATGTATTGTATTCACATACCTGAATGTGTTCATCCATTCACCTGTTGAAGGACATGAGGGTTATTTCAGGTTTGGGCTGTCACCTTTAAAGCTGCTATGGACATTCCTGTCCATACGTTTATATGCACTCTCATAGAGGGTTTTTGGTTTTTTTTTTTAAACATTTTGGCAAAAAAATGGAGATTTCACATAAAAGTTCAGATTTCCAGAACCTCTAGAGAAATGGGTAGCTCTAGCAACTCTGAGCTCAGGTTTCTACAGGGGAACAGCGGGCAGGAGCTGAATGGGCAACACATTTCTTTGGACAGTGCCCGGGCCCTCCAGTGTGCCTTGGTCCCCACCACCCCCGTCATGGGCCACTGCACTCGTTCGCATTACTCGCCTGGGTTCCAGTAGGCTCATGCATCGGGCACGTTTTGCTCCATGCATCGGAGGAAATGCAGGAAAGCAGATGTATAAAGCAGTCAGGCATGGGAAGAGTTTAACAGAACACAGAGGGACTATGAGTTTTAACCTTGAAAGACTTTGCTTTTGCTCTGAGATGCCTTTGGGGTTTTGCTTTCCAAGTGGTCATTAACACCAGCAGAACACCCTTTCCTTGGGAGGCGGCACCAGGAAGTCACAGTGTCTGAGGGGTAGAGGGCCCAAAGCCCGCGATCTGAGCGCCCCAGTTCTACTGCCAGCCCCTCTGTTTGTCCAAGGAAGTCTGGAACCCATTGTGGACTGGGAAATGCTTTTGTGCTTTGCAAGCAGCAGATCCCGTCCAGCACCGGTACCCGCAGCCAAGCTACTGACGGCTCTTTCTAAAACTGGCCCAGCTCAGGGGAAGTGGAGCCGGCCCGCCTGCCCCTGTGGCCACGGGCAGTCTGGTGAGGGGAGAGGCGGGGGCCAGGCCTTCAACATGGCTGCAGCTTGGCGAGAAAGTTCCCTTTCCAAGTGCTCGCCATCAGGCTTTCAGATAGCGTCGAGACTGGAAAGTGATGGTACTTTGCCTTTAACTTCTGTCTATCTGACAGCGAGGCATCGAGTCTCGGGCAGGCTTCGAACCCCTAAAGACGAAAGAACTTAGTGCGACTTACCTTCTTTCCCCCATTTTCTCTCTTGTTCTGGTATCCTCCATTAACGGCGAGGGAGATGGGTTTTCCACTTGTGGCAATAAAACAAAGACCCCATGTCAGACACATTTGTCAAAGGCTGAAAAGGGGAGTTGATTTGAAGAAAAATATGAAATCACTGTACAGATGGCATGTGGGTATGGCAGGGTAACTCAGGGAAAGCCTCAGGGTGGCACGCAGTAGGTAGGTCTCTGCCTGATACTCACCTTTGCACCAGGAGGAATCAAACGCTCGCCTGTGTCACGGGTGCCTGGGGACATCCATCAGGAGGGGCCCATGAGAGCTCAGGTATGGGCAGTTCTGAGGGCAGAGGGGTGGGGGGATGGACTGTGCCACCAATCATCTGTCCGCAGTGACACCGAACAAATGGGAGAGAAACTGTTGGAATCGGGAAGAGCGAGCCGCGGTCCAGAGCTGGGAAGGTAGCCAACAAACGCAGGAAGTTGGAGGGACCAGACAGGAGAGGGGGGAGGGAAGGGGAGAGAACCAGAAAGGCTCAGCTCGGGGTGGGCCATACAAGTGAGGCTGTCTCGGGCTCACTTTGGGGCCACCACCAATACTCCGGGAAGCTCTTCCTTCTCTCCTCCCATCCACGAGCTTCAGCTGGTGTCAGCCATCATATGCTTTGACTGGAAGCCTAGGGTAGGGCAATCGCTAGGATTGGTTGCAGCTGAGACAGGAAGCCTATAAGATGCCACCTGGCGGAGGCAGAGAGTTGTCTTGGCCTCAACCTGGGTCCCAGTGGTTTCCTAGTCTCTTCCAGGTTGTGGCTCGTCCACTTCTGGGTCCTTGACTGTTTGCCCGCTTGGGACCCCCAGCTTCGTGTCCACTCCCAGCCGTTGCATCTGCTCGCCTTGTCCCGGTCCAGATTCCCCTGGCATCTCCACGTTCTTCATCCCCCACGTGTGAGCCCCACTGTGCAGGGCAGATGGTTGCGTTCAATTCTGGCCCTAGCACTTCCTGGCTTAGTGGCCAAGGCCAGCTTGCTTCACCTCTGTGTGCCTCGGTTTTCCCCCTCCGCAGAATGGGAGCAGTAATAGTTGGCAGATTTTTGTGAGAATAACAACAGCTGAGTTGGCCACTGTGCTGGTGCTCCATGAATATCAGCTGGAAAGATGTAAAGAGCCGTAGTCCCATCTCCGATCTGGAGGGAGGAGCAAGCAAGGTGGTGCAAAGAACAGGGCGTCTGGAGTCAGAAGACCGGGGATGAATGTTGGTAGAGTTAAGGAATCTCGGGAAAGTACCTAACTCCTCTGAATCTCCAAGTCTTAATGTATAAGGCAGGAGTAATCCTGCCGGCTGTGAGATCAGAGGGGAAGGTGCAGGTGAGCGGTTCTGGAGCTTGGCTGCACACTGGGATCATCCAGATGCCTGGGTCTTGCCTCTAGGGATTCTGATTTATGGTGGTTGGGGTGTGGCCTGGGTATCCAACCTTTTAAACTCCCTGATCCAAGAGATTCCGAGTTCAGTGTTTCTCAGAGTGTGGTCCTTGGACCAACAGCATCAGCATCACCCAGTACCATGTTTGAAATGCAAATTCTTGGGCTCCATTCCAGCCCTTCTGAATCAGAAACTCTGGGGCCCATCCATCTGCGTTTTAACAAGTCCTCCAGGTGTGTCTCCCAGGTGTAGACATGCAACAAATGTTTAATCCCGTCCCTCCCTCCCTGAAACAGATACTCAGCACATCTTATTTACTAGACTCTGATTTAGGTGCTGCACATCTTATTTACTAGACTCTGATTTAGGTGCTGAGGATGCAACATGAACGAGACAAGATCTCTGCCCTCAAGGGGGCTTACATTCTAATGGGGGAGACTGGTTTTAAAAAATAAACACAATTAAAAATTGTGATACATGTTAAGGAGACGCTTGAAGAGCCAAGCTAGTGGGTTACCATGGATTTCCACACTCGCACAAGTGTCCTCTCTAGCAGGCCGCCTCCACCAGTTTCTAAACCCCTCCAGGATTTGCAGGACCCCTGACCTCAGACGGCCTCTCAGCAGCTGGGGCTTGCATTGGCTTGGCATTGTCTGAAGGCAGCTGGTCACCTCTGGACAGCAACGACCCGGAGCCGGGCTTAGTCAACATCTATCCTCTTCCTCACCTGTGGCGAATTTCCTCCCCGGTGGCATTTGCCAGTGTCTGGAGATGTCTTGGTCGTCACAACTGGGAGGGCGGTGAGCTGCTAACAGATAGTGGGTAGAACCCAGGGCCTGCTGCTAAACACTCCACAAGGCACAGAGCAGCCCCCACAACAAACAAGTCTCTGTCTGCAAGTGTCAAGGTGCCCAGTTTGGGACACCATGCTCTAGAGCTTTCACGACCTGAGTTTCTGGTGAGGTCGCTCCGGAGCACTCCTGTCCTCTCTCACCTTGCTTCTGGGCTTGGCTGCACTTGAAAACCTTCCACCATTTGACCAGCAAAAGGATTCCAAGCTGCCTTCTCCCTTCCTGAGCTGAGAAAGCTGCCCTTGAGCCAGGCACCTCCTTGGAAACCTCTTGGCTTCACGCAATTTGGAAAACAATGAATTCGCAAGGTTGCACAAAGCACCCACAAGCCTAAGGCTGGCTAGAACTGCTAAAGCCATTCTTTCCCTCCACATCAAAAATTATTTCCTGGCCTTAGATGCTTTCTCTGCTGTCACAAGACAAGACGCAGGCAGATAGTTTTACATGGCAAACAACCCCGCCAGACCCATCCCCCCTTTCAAAGCCTCTGGGTAGATTTCTGTTCCAGCTAGGAATATTGGCGCACTTTTCCGCTGAGCCACGAGGTTGGTTTCGGCCAAGACTGTCCTGGCAACTGCCTTTCACACCTCACACATGGCCAGAGCCCATTTCCAGTGTGGACCTAGCCCTTTCCCCACAGAGGGGGCTGGGGTGGGTGGGTGGGGTTGACCCTCAGCGTCTCCCCTGTGAGGGCTGAGGGTGGCCGATCACAGTCTGGGTCAGAAGGAGAAAGAAAAGATTCAACCTAAAGACTAAACTTACTGTGAGCAGCTAGGGTTCCCAGTGCTCTTCTGTGTTCCTCTTTCCCTCCTGCAGCCTTCTAGGAGGTTCCTCCTGATTTTAGGGGCTGGGCAGGCTGAGGTCTGTGAAATTTTGCCTCTCCCCACTTGGCATGCTCTCATCCGTTACCAGCGCTCCGCATTTTGCCTTTTGATACCCCTGTGACCTTGATCCTTCCATGTCTCTCCATCCCGCCTTGCTGTGGGTCCTCTTGCCTCTCCATTGCTCCCTGCCCTCCTGCTTCCACCTTCGTCCCCACTGTCCGCCCCCCAAACGGCAGCCAGAGAGATCTGCCTCAAACTACAAATCCCAGCCTGTCCTCCCGCCTTAAACCTTTAATGTGCAAGTGATCACCTGAGGGTTTTGTTAAACTGCAGATTCCCTTGGTAGGTCTGGGGCAGGACCTGAGACTCTGCATTTCTAATAAGTGCTCAGAGTCCGCGTTGGTAACGGATGGGAGCATGCCAAGGCCCACAGCCTGCACTTGGAGTAGGAAGGTAGCAGAGAAATTATTCTCTGAATGCAGGAAATTCCGAGGAGCGGCAGCCTTGCATGACGTGGGCTGCTTAGGGTAAATCAGGACTTGACCGTGATGGGCTATAGCAGGGGTCTCCAACTTCTGGCCCCAGGGCCAACTCTGCCCCCTCTTGGCCTGCTTTTGTACGTAAGGTTTTACTGAAACGCAGGATCCCTCCCCTACTTCTATGCTTTTACATATTAACTGTGGCTGCTTTTGCACTAAAGTGCCCGAGTAGTTGTGACAGTGACCAGATGGCTCAGAAAGCCTGAAATATCTACCACACAGACCTTTACAGAAAAATCTGTCCACTGTCTGGAGCATCTTCAAGAGGCCCTGGAAGGCCGTGTACCGGGACTCTCTGACATCTGGAGGGGGTTGACTTGAAGACTTAAACACAAACACACACACACACCAGAGACATCCCTGCGGCTAACAGGTCTCAGGCTGGGTCCCAGGGAAGTGGCCCCGGGCGCGCAGGGAGACTGATGATGGTTTGGGGTGTAGAACACATCGCCTGGTCCGGGAGACCGTGCAGCACCTTGGCCAGCGAGGGAGCACGGCCCTGGTCCCCATGTAAGGAAATCGCCCATGCGGCCCAGGGCTCTGAGTGGGGGTGTGGGTTCCACAGCTGGTTTGTGTTAGGGTTTGGATGGGAACCTGGGTCTCCTGACTTCCCACTCAGGGCTCCTACCTCCCAAGACACCCCACATGGAGGCCCCTGTGGCTGTGCATCTGCTTGGAGGGGGGTTGGTTAACAAAAAGAAGCTTGGTTTGGGGGGGTAGCTGGGAGGATGTGGGCCGCCATCTGCCTGGGGCTGGCTCCCTCTCTGAGCCACATTCCAGAGGCTGGGAAAGAGGACATTCCTCTTCCCTTGCACAGGCTGCCCTGACCCCTTACATCCAAAGAATTGGGTTAATGGAGGTTAAGTCTGAGCCCTGGACTGGCGGTCTGAGGGAATTTACGTTGCCTGGGAAGACAAATTCTGTCAGATGAATCTCAGTTTCCTATTGTCTTACAGTAAGAAAAAAAAAAAAAAAAGACCAATGAGCCCAAAGGAAAAAATCTAACAGCCTGAACATTGCAGGATGGGCACTGGGGATAGAGTGGGATGCAGGACAGTTCGGTGGCGTGTCCTGGGCACTGGACTAAGCACTTTACACACATGATCTCATGGAATGCTCACGACAACCTTGTGGATGCGTTATTGTTATGCTGGATTTGCGATTGAGAACCAGTGCCCCACCCATGTCTGGCTGGGGAAAAGGGGCTACTCAGTGAAGGAGCTCCGTAGACGTTGAGAACTTGATTGCATGAGGCGCAGAGAGGCTGAGGGGCCTGTTCAAGGTCACACAGTGGGGAAGAGCCGGCGCTGGCCTTTGAACCTAGACCTGTGTGATTGCAGAGGGGCTCAGTGGCCCGAAGTGACCTGCCGCTCCCCGCTCCCCCATGCACTGCACACGGGAGGCTCAGGACTCCCTTCCACCTCCCCCCCAGTCTCATAGCCTTGACTGGCAGGCAGCCTGCAGCAGCTCCCAGAGGCCAGAGCTGGGGTCTGGGGAGCCGAGTGGAGTGGGGTGAGCCCTCCATTGCCACCACCTCCTTCCCAACTGAGTTCCAGCTTCTGGACCGAGGCTGCTGAGGCTCCTCCCGTGGGGTGACCCCCCTGGGCCAATCCCGCAGCGACCCACCCAGCCTTGGGTGAGCCAGGCAGCGCCCTGCCCCGGGAGCCTCTTTCCCCCTACTTCTTGGGCTTTGTGGGAGCAGGAACGTTAACACCCTGTGGGAGAGGGGGTGCTTCTGGGGCTCAGGGCAGCACTCGGAGCTCAGGGACAGGGGAGAGAGGAGGAGAGAAGGAGAAGAGAGAGAGATCATTCTACCTGGCCTAGGAAAGATGGGGAGGGGGCATGATGACTTTCGTGTGGCTCTTTGCAGGGTGTATTTGTAGGAGAAACGCACACACATGCTCTAGGAAGAGCAGGGCGTGGCACCTGTGCTTTTCACGTGGCTCCAAAGATGTGCGTGTCTCCCAGCTCCGCGTGCCGGGCAGTGGAGGGGCTCCTCCCAGGCCTGCGCCCGGTCGCCCTGCCTCCGCTCTGTGTAGTTGGGAGTGATTACCATCCCTGTTTCATTGGAAAGGCTCAGAGAGCCTAGGACACTTGCTAAGGTCAACCAGTTGGGCTACGATTTAGATAGACTCAGGCAGGCTAGTGCCAACCTCTCTCCTCTTTTTAACCAAACACCCCGTATTAGTCTATCGTAGGGGCAAGTGTTCATCGAGCACTGACAAAAGCCCCCCACAAAGTGCCTGGCTCCCGGGAAGCACTATTCCAAGTGTTGGACGTTCATTATTATTATTATTATTACTCTGTTCCGGGCATTGATTGGTATAGGCACTGGGGATTTGGCAGTGAGCAAAACAAAACTCCTTCCTCACTTGGAGCTTGCTTTGTGGTTGGGGGAGATGAGCAACGTTAATGAGTAAAACACATAGTGTCTCAGCTGGTATAAGGACTAGAGAGAAAATAAAGCAGGGATTTGGGCAGTTGGGAGTGCTGGCCAGTTTGGGGATTGCAATTTTAAAGGAAGTGGTCAGAGAAGTCCTTCTGGGCGTTCTAGCCACAACCTGAAGGAGGTGAGAGAATGAGCCATGTGGCTGTCTGGGGATGGAGCATCCAGGCAGAGGGGACAGTGCAAAAGCCCTGTGGTGGGAGTGTGTTGGGTTTGATGTGGATGTGTGGATATACCATCTCTGGAAGTAGGGGGGTGGGAGCGTGGGTGGGTGACTGCAAAGGGAGGTGGGGGTGTTTGAGACACTTATTCTGTGTGTGTATATATATATGTGCATGCATACACACATGTACACACATGTATGCATATAACAGGTGCCTTGAGTCCGAGGGATCCTGAGCTTGGGAGGGTATTCAGCTTGCCCAGACCTTCCCACCTTGGAAGGCTGCCTGTGTTCTGAGCTTCCTCCCTGCCTCCCTTCCTCCCTGGGGTCTGGATGCCCCTGGCCATGGTCGGGGGAGGGCAGAGTTCTGGGCTGGGGCGTTGGAATACCAGGTTTTCAAAGATGTTGGCATCAGATTCAACCCTGTGATGAGGCAGCTACTCCTTCCCCAGACTCCATTCTGGAAACCCAAGCCCGCATGCACATCTCAAAAAAACATCTTCTACCTGCTCGGTCAGTGCTGGGGATGAACTTAATCCCTTTACCCTACTTGGGGCTTCCTGCCAAGACAGCCAGCCTCGATTTACAACACCAAGTCCCTGACTATGGTCATTAACCCGTTTCCTTCTCTTAGACACTTTCAATGTTTGTGTGTCTGTGTATCACTTGCACCAGTGGTTCTTGACCATGGCTGCACTTTTGAATTACTCAGGGGGCTCCTGAAACCTCTTGATACCCAGACCCAGGAAAACAGAACCTCTGGGGGAGGGGCCCAGGCGTCTGTATTTTTAAAAACCTTCCTGGTGATTCTAACATGCAGCCAAATTCAGGGCGCCTGGGTGGCTTAGTCAGTTGAGCATCCAACTCTTGATCTCAGCTCAGGTCTTGATCTCAGGGTGGAGAGTTCAAGCCCTGCATTGGGCTCCATACTGGGTGTGGAGCCTACTTAAAAAAAATTTTTTTAACATGCAGCCAAATTCAAGAAACAATACCCTTTTACTATCAGATGGTATTTTTTTTCTTTAATTGTCTTTCTCCCATTAAAAAAAAAAAACAACTAAACTGAAGTTATTTTAAAAGGAAGCTTAAATCTGGTAGGGTTGTGGGAACTTTTTCCTTTTTTGACCCCAGTGAACAGAGAGGAGTTTATCATACTCCTCACTTCTTGGCACATCCTGTTTGTAAAAAACCCTTTGCTTATTTCTTGTTTCCTTCCTTTTATCCCCATCCTTCATGCTCGCTCCCTTTCTCCCGCAGACGACTTTCCCAGAGATGACCGTTCTAATTGTTGAACATGGATCTCTTGGTGGAGATGTATTCTTACTAAATGTCTCTGGCTGTTGTAGGTGCGGGGATTTTTCGTTTTCTCAAAAGGGATTGTGTAATACAGTTCAGTCTGTTTCCTTCTTTTCTCGCCCTGTATGGTTTTAAAGACCCAGCCTTGGTCCTACCCGTGCCTAATCCTCTGCCCCTAATGGCGCCCCCAAAATCCTCTGCAGTGCCCATTTGCTGTCTTTTACTCGTCCTTCTCCGTGATCAAGGGCACCCATTGCCAGCTCACTGCCCACTACTGGTCATACCGCCCTCAACATCCTTGACATGGATGCTCCTCGCAGTCTTGGGACGCGACAGTATATACCCAGGAGCGGATGCACTGGGATATGTGGGTCCCCCTCTTAGACTCGGGGCTCTTCTTCCAGGGGACATTGTGGAATTTGGGGTCTAGGGAGCAGGCTGACCTGGAGCTTGGTGGATCAGGCTGGCCCTTGGAGGCTATGTTGGCACCAAGCAAATGCTTAGCCTCCTCCTGAGCACGAAGGTCAAGGCTGCTGTGTCTCAAGCTCCTGCCCCTGGTCAGTCCGCTTGGTCTCTGCCTCCTGGCCCTTGGAGGTCAGATCATTGCACACGGGGCTCCTGGAGCTGCGCAGCCTGGCAGGACTGGGGTGGGCGGCAGGGGCTGCCCCCAAGACAGAATGAGTGTGTGTGTGTGCGTGTGTGCGTGTGTGTGTGTGTGTGTGTCTGGACACAAGGCTATGGGGAACAGTTTTGGCAGAATACACTCACCTGGGCAGATTTGCTTTGGGTGTGCATCATCGATCGGTCCTAGAGTGTCTAATTCTGGAAAAACCCTACTGTTCTGGAAAATCCCAAGGCAGGCCTGCCTGCTCAAGAAATGCCAACGGGAGACAGGAGGTGGTGACTTGGAGAAACAAACACCAGTCAGTCCCAGCACACCGCCCCCTCCCCCCACCCCTGCAAAACACCAGACGCCAGCCCTGAGGAGACAGGAGGCGGGGGACTTCACAAGGGCCCCCGCCCCTTCGCATCCTCATTTAGGCTGTGACCACCTGCCCGGCTCCCCGGCTCCCTTCTGTTCCCTCTCCTGCTGTGTCTGTATCTGGGAGACAGTGTAATACAGGGTTTCCCAAATCCAGTCACCCCCGGGGCCACCTTCCCAATTTTACCATATCCACGAGCCACCTGGACTAGTATTTACTTTATGTTTTGGTGTAACGCCAGTCCCTGAAAAATGCTTAAAAACACATTTACTTAAGATGTGTTTAAATCCCTTGTATCAATGGAGAACCAACAGCACTCGCCTTAACTGGAGAGTAGCTAGAAGGAGACACAGAAGGAAAGCAGAGCAAAGCTGTTAAAATGTAGCCACAGCCTGTTGCCTGCAGAAGCTTCTGGATTCCTCCACCCCTGGCACCAACTCCTGGAAGCGGTTGGCAGGCTTGAAAAATAATTGATGAATTTCACTTCTCCCAGAATTGCTGTTCATTGCGGGGCTGTGTCCGGGTCCCTCTGCTGTGCTCACAAGGGGGCTCCCCAACAAGGGAGATGAACTTGTATCGGATGCCCCTCGCTAGGCCCCGGCCCCTGCCAACGTCTGCACACTAAAGACATCCCATAAGGTTTTGTTGTTGTTGTTGTTGTTGTTTTAACCAAGAGAGGGTGGCAGGAGCTTGAACTTCCGTGATGCTGAAGAAAGTACTTGCGGTTGTGGGAAGCACTTGCAGACGCTTACTAAGAAATGTGTGTTGCATGTAATAAATGTTTGTTGCACAAAGGAGCAGATGAATGAGTGAACTCTCCGCTAGAATGTAAACTCCACCAGGACAGGATTTTTTCCATCTGCTGTGGTCACTGCTGCGTCCATTTCCTGGGAGTGCTCTGCACCTACTAGGTGCTCCGTGAACTTTGGGAAGGCAATGCAGGAATCGATGAAACTATAAAATAATGAGTGGAGGAAGAAGTGATTGAGCACCTGAATGAGTGTCAGCACTATCCCTAGACTCAAGAGGCAGGTCTTTTGTCAAGTTGCAGGCTCCCAAGTTGCAAGCCCCGAGCTGGGGACCAGGGGATGAAGAGAGCAGAGAGGAGAAAGCAAGAAAGCTAAGCACAGCCTTGGAGCACGGGCTCCGAACCTCTCAAGGTTCTCTTAGCAGCAGCTCCGACTGGCGGAAGAGGAGCGTGCTGGGAGCTGCCTTCACGGCTGGGGCAGGCCTGGCAGGTCCCACCAGCAGTCGAACCCTCAGTGGCGTCCTTCTTACCCCATCCCGCCAATAGGCCACATGGTAGAGGGAGGGGCTGTTTTCTGCACGGGGCAATGTGATGCCAAGAAGCATTTTTCCTCTCTAGAAAGCTTGATTTTTCTTCTGTACCAGGCTGGGGTGGTGCTTCCTGAGATTTGCATATCTGGGGCAGCTCCCCACCCCCCTACACACACAAAAGGGCACGTTTCTAAGGAAAATCTCCACAACTTCTAAGAGAGATATCGCCCCCCCCTCCACTGGAGTGTTTACATGGAAGCTTGTGTGCTGAGCACAGAACATTCTTATGGGATAATGTTTAACCAACATGTGGTTGGCGGTGTCACTCTGGTTCTGGGTGGCTCAGTGACGACCAGGTGAGGGGGCCAGCCTTCCTCCTCACGGGCTTTGAAGGAGGCCAAGCAGTCCCCTTGCCCCCTCCCATAACCCTACTGCCCAACTCAACCCCAGTAGGGAAGGGGCATCCTGTTGTTACCTTGAAATATCAAAATGCTCTCTTTCTAGACTTTTTTCCTAAGCTAACAGGGAAGTCCGGTTTTTTAAGCAATTTCTTGGTGCCTGTAGAATATGGGCTCAACCCAGCTAAAATAGTCATCCTAGTACATGTTATGATTTGTGAATATTTCCTAGCTCACGAATAGACGGATAACATGACTGCAATGTTTTGGAAGGTGGGGACTGGGTCTCATACTTGCAATCCCCACCCCATTCAGGAACCCTGGCATTTTCATGTGTAAGCAGTTATCCCTGATACCGAAATCTGAGATGGACCCGACCATATAAAGTCTAGGGCACACTATTCCCAAACCTCAGTGTGGATAAGGACCATGGGGGAGCTAGCTAAACATCTAGACCTCCAGATTTCACTGTGATTGATTGATTGATTCATTCTATGACTGTTTATTGCGTTCCTACCATGAGTAGAGTTGGTAGATTTAGCAAATAAAAATGCAGGATGCCCAGTTAAACTTGAATTTCAGAGCAACAACAAATCATTTTTTTTAGCGTAGGTATGTCTCGTGCAGTAGCCGACACATATACTTAAAAAGTGCTTTGTTGTCGATCTGAAATTCACATTGAACCAGGTGTCTTGTGTTTTATCTGGCAGCCCTTAGGCTGCGCCAAGCACTATTCCTGGCAATGGGGATGCCGCATGGACAAAGCAAGGCCCCCAACTTCTTGGAGTGCACATGCTAGTGAGGGAGATGGACAAACAGCTAGCAGAAGGAGAGGTGTTGGAAGTCAGGGTGTTAGGGTACCACGGCCAGGCTTGTCAGGAAGGGAGCACGTATAACCTCACCATTGGGTCCTGCCAAGTCTGGAAAGGGTCTTAGCACAGCCCACCCACAAAGAGTCTTCTGGAAGGAGGGGGGCACCATGAAAACTGGAACTGCTCACGGTGATGGGTGGCAGGGAGGGGAGGGGACGTGTCAGCCACAGTGAGGCGACAGGTGCAGAGTACTCCGGATTCTGGCGTGCTTATGGTCGGCCAAGTGCAAGATCGATTCCTTCTGGTCATGGACTGAGCCAGTGTGGCCGATCTTCATTCGTCCTCTTGTGCTTTCATTTTTTATTATGGAAAACTTCAAACACTCAGAAGTAGAGAGAATCCTATAAAAGACCCCCAGGGACCCAACACGAGTATCACCATTTTAGCCACTTTTTTCTCGTGATGACCTTCTTCTGATTTTAGCTTTATTTTTTATGGAAGTATAACACTCTTTTTTTTTTTTTTTTAAAGATTTTATTTATTTATTTGAGAGAGAGAGAGAATGAGAGACAGAGAGCATGAGAAGGAGGAGGGTCAGAGGGAGAAGCAGACTCCCTGCCAAGCAGGGACCCCGATGCGGGACTCGATCCCGGGACTCCAGGATCATGACCTGAGCCAAAGGCAGTCGCTTAACCAACTGAGCCACCCAGGCGCCTGGAAGTATAACACTCTTACAGTAAAGTGTACAACTTGATGAATTTGGACAAAGATTTTCTGCCTGTGTTTACACCTAGGGAGCCTCCACCCCTATGAAGATATAGAACATTCCCAGTCCCCCGCAGGCTCTCGCCTGTCCCTTCCTGGCATCTGTACTCCCATCAACTGTAGGGCATTATATTGGGGAAAATATTTCTACACATAAGTAGAAAATTTTGAGTCTCTCTCTCTCCCCTTTTCTCCCTTTCCTTCCTTCCTTCCTTCCTTCCTTCCTTCCTTCCTTCCTTCCTTCCTTCCTTCCTTCCCTCCTTCCTTCCTTCCTAGTTTATTTGCTGACCTAGTTACATAAATTTTGGATTACAAAGAGATCTAGAACAACCTAGATTAATTCAGATTAAAGTGGATTCAGTGATGAGCTTTTTGGATTGTTTTGGATGATTGTGTTCATCTTAAAGGCCTTTCTCCCCCTCCCTCTATCCCTCCCACTGAACACTAACTGGCTGACTCCAGTGGATGCTGGAGATTGGAAACACAACCAGCCTTGGCACCTGCCCCTCCCCCGTGTTCACAGGGTTCTCAAGGGTTGTCTTAGGAAGAGCGCAGCCCCCGTGCCATGGGGGCTCAAGGTTGGGGAAGGAGTTATTTAAGCACCCAGCCTGGAGGTGGCTGCTTCCATGACACACCCCACATGTTCCCCATAGACGCTGCAGGAGATCTTCCAGGCAGAGAATACCATCATGCTTCTGGAAAGGTCCATCATGGCCAAGGAGTGCCCACTGAAGGTGGCGCAGACGAGGCTGGAGTGTCGGACCCGGCGCCCCAATGTGGAGCTGTGCAGGGACATCCCACAGTTCAAGTGAGTGGGGGAGACCAGGATGAGGAGGGGTGGGTCTCCAGAGCTCCCAGGAAACCTGGGTCTGATAAATGGACTGCTCCCCCACCACCACCAATCAGGACATGTAGCCCCACAACTCAGCAGGACACTGGGAGGGGGTCTGGAGTTCTGGGGTCCCCTCCATAGCCTCCCCCACCTTGTGCTCTGGGAGCCCTCCAGCTTTCCCCTGAAAGCTAAGGAGAGGGAGCCTCCCAGGCCAGAGACGTGGCCTGTGGCCCAGGGTTGCTTCCCCGCCCCCCTGCTAGCCCAGGAGAGAGGCATCAGCTCCCACCCCCCTTGGTCTCCATCTCCCTCTTGGAAAGTTCTCCGTGAACACTGGAAGAGTTTAATCCTGCCCATCCTGCTTTGTGAAGGGGGTGCTGCTCCTGTGGACAAAGGACCCCCTCACTGGAGAGGGGGCGGAAAGCTCATGCAGCTCCAGAGCACGGGTTTGTGAGCATGGGTCGGGGTTTGGAATGGCATGAGGGCCAGGCAAAGGAGGAAGTGCCATCAGACATGGGAATGTGAGTGACCGGGGGCAGGCCCCTTGGTTGGGTGGGCCCTCCATGCTGGGGGCACTGTACCAGCTCCCTTTGCTGCACAGCAAATGCCCCACGACTCAGGGGCTTGTCCTCATCCTGAGCGAGATGTGTGGAGATGTGAAGAGAGCCAGAGAAGTAAAGAGAAGGAGGAAGAATGTTCTGAGAGAAAATGCTGGATGGCTCCAGGTGACGCAGCGTGATGTTTGCATAGACTCGTTACTGCCAGATAAGCACTCAGGAATCGGAAAAGCTGGGTGTGTGTGTTGGCAGGGAGTGGGCAGGGAAAGTGACCCCAGGCTTTGAACTTGAGGGCCTGGCTACCTGCTCCTCAGCCTGCTGCTGGCCTGGAAGCTCTTCACCCCTGGAAGTGGTGCCGTGTCCAGGGTAACCACCCCAGCTGGGCTGGAAGGGGTCCAGGTCCCTGCTGAGGGCTTGGGGGAAACTCTCCCGATCCCTCCTGCACCTGTCCCTGCTTCTTAGATGCTCAGGTTGGGTTCCAGAACGCTCTGGGTCTGAGGGCTCTCTGATAACCCACCCGAGGGGACTTACCCAGAACAGGGCTTTTGGGGACCAGATTTGTCCTGGGGGACCTACTCCTCTAGGACAAGCTCCCCACCTCCTTGTCCACCAGCTGTACCCCTGAAGAGGGTAGACGGGGAGCATGGATGGGCCATGTTTGGCTCAGGAGCCCCAGGCAGTGTGCATGCATGCATGCACGTGTGTGTCTGTGTGTATCTGTGCGTGTCTGTGCGTGTGTGTGTGTGTGTGTGGGTGGGTGCATGAGTGCGTTGGGAACTGAGCAGATAACAGGACTCAAGCCCTCTGCCTTCTCCAGCAGCTGAACTGTCCCGTCTGTGCATTACCTTCCTCACCCCCCATCCTTCCTTTACCACCTCTGGGCCTTCTTTCCTGTTTCTTCTACAGGTAACCCCTCCCCCTCAAACCCTCTCTCATGGGTCGGCTCCCATCCATGCCCATTCCTGAGAATGAACACCCATTTAAATTTACATGTAAATTAATTAACAGAAACAAATGTTAAAACTCAGCTCCTTATGTCCATGAACCACATTTCAAGCTGGTGGTCAGAGGCTGCCATATTGGACAGCACAGAACATTTCCGTGGCTGCCAAAAGTTCTGTTGGACAGCACTGAGCTAGATCCCCAAGGAGCTAAGAGGTTCCAGGCTGCTCTGTGACCTCTCTATAGCCCAGGCCTGCCACGGGAAGCCCACCTTGATATCCAACTCAAGACCTTCCAGTAGCGTGTCCCCGGGCCTGAGGCCAGAGGTGGGACCCAGGGCGCAGCCCTGCCACCGAGCCACCATCACAGCTCACGTGGCATATTCGTTCCCTAGGCCTGCTGTAACGGGAATTTGTTTGAGTATCTGTTTGCAGTTCTCATGGGTATATACCTAGGAGCAGAATTGCTGGGTCATATGGTAAGTCTACTTACTGAGGAACCACCAGATTGTTTCCCTAAACATCCTGCTTCTTCCTTTGTGCTCATCACCCTTGGCCACTCCCCCCGCTTCTGCCTGTTCTACCTCTGTCTTCCCTGACCGCTGAGCCTCGTCTGTCTTGCTCACGGCTGTCTCCGGCACGTGGCACAGTTCCTGGCACCTAGTAGGTGCGTCTGTGCTGACCAGCTCGGTGAACTGTGCCTTCTCGTCCGCTCTCGCCGCAGGCTCGTGAACGAGGTGTTCACCATCGACGACACCTTGCAGACCCTCAAGCTGAGACTGCGGGAGACGAAGGACACGCTCCAGCTGCTGGTAATGACCAAGTGCCGGCTGGAGCACGAGCTGGCCATCAAGGCCAACACACTCTGCATCGACAAGGAGAAGTGCATGAGCATGCGCAAGACCTTCCCCTGCACGCCACGCCTGGTGGGCTACAGCTGAGCCGCCGCCTGCCCCTGGCCTCCTGCTCCTCACCTGTTCCGTGTGCAGCATAAAAATGGAAAAGGCAGAAAAACAAAATAAAGTGTCATTTTCTCCCTTTCCTCCTATCATGGAAAGAAAAACCACATTATATAAATATATATATTAAGAGCCAAAATAAACGTGCCCAAACCAAAGATCCTGGAGCTCATTCCTTGCTGCAGAACCAGCCTCCTGGCAGATCCCAGGAGGAGACAGACTGGTTTCTCAGGGATGGAGCGTTGTGAGGTTCTCGGTGTCTCCAGGAATGGAAGGGGGCACATTTTTTTGAAACCTGTTTGTCCATTTAGGAGCACAGTATAGACCACGGGATCCAAAGATTGGATGCTGGAGCTGAGAGTCCAGAGCCCAGCCGTCACCTAGGAGCTGTGTGGCCTCGGACAGGCTCCCAACCTGAGCACCCTCATCTATAAAATGAGGTCAGTCCCAGGCGGAGGCGACTGTCCCGCTGTGTGGGGCAGGAGCAAAAAGCTAGGATTTGGAGCCAGAAGTCCTGGGTTTGAATCCCAGCGTTGCCAAGGGGGTGTTTTTGAAATTGTTATGGGAGGAAAAGGAGACAAAATTAGTTCTGTGGGTGGGACAGGAGAAGGCAGGCGAGGGTCAAGGAAAAGCTCTATGATGATGTGACATTGCTTGAAAACATTAAACATAGAACTCCTGCATGACCCAGCAGTTGTACTCCTAGGTATATAACCAGGAGCACTGAAAACAGATACTCAAAAAAAAAAAAAAAAAATACTGGTACACGGATATTCATAGCAGTGAGCTAATAAGCACAATCGCTAAAAAGGGAAAACAACCCAAATGTCCATCAATGAATGGAAAAACAAGATGTAGCCTGTCCATGCAATGGAATTTTATTCTGCGTAAAAGTAACAAACCTGCTTCAACACGGATGAGACTTGAAGACATCACACTGAGTGAAAGAACCCAGACACAAAAGGCCACACATCGTGTGATTCCATTTATATGCAATGTCCAGAATGGGCAAATCCCTGAAACAGCAGATTGCTGGGTGCCAGGGAGAGGGGGTTGGGGAATGACGCTCAGCTAAACGCCACAGAATTGCTTGCTTTACCTGGTTGATTTTATGTCATGTGAAATTCACCTCAATTAAACAAGAGAAAGAAAAGTCCTACTGGATTTGAGTCGTGAACGATAAGGAGGTGGAGGCAGAAGAGGGTGGGCTTTTTGGTGAGAGAAAAAATAAAGGCAGGGAGCTAGGCTCCTGGATGCAGAAGGCCTTGCAGAGGCGTGTGAATCATCTTGAAATAGTTTCAACTTTTTGTCCTGAGGCCGGTGTTTCCCAGGCTTCATTATTCACATCGGTACTTCTGAGAGTTTTCTGTGCATGCACAGAGCACCCACAGACCTTGTTAAAATGCAGATTCTGAGGAGGGCTGAGGCGGAGCCTGAGGCTCTAAAGTTCTAACAAGCTCTGAGATGCTGCTTATAGTCCAGGGACCACACTGGGAGTAGGAGTAACACCTCGACTGTCCGCCATAATCAAGCACCCCCCTTCCTGTTATTCATACCATCTTTTAGATTTTTGCACTTAAAAAAAAAAATCTTGGATTTATTTTAAAGGCAAATTTGTAGCATGACTGTAGACAAGTGCCCTGTGCCCAGGGTTGAAAAAAGCGAAATATTGCTAATGATGTCTGATTAGGAAGTATTGTCTTCCCAAGATGATGCTGGCTGAAAGGCTTCTCTCCTTTTGTTCAGAAGGGAGATCAGCAAGTTCTAAAGAGGTGTTGAAGGCTATCTACTGTCCAGTGTCCGGCGGAGACTATCCTCGAGGTAAGCTTGCTTGAAAGAGCACAGAGGGTCAGTTTTTCTACAAATGAGTTTCAATCCTGTTTTAGGCCTTGAATGCATGAATCTAGGCATGTCTGCAGGTGGGGCGAGGGGGTGGGGGAGGAGTCCACAGGATCTTTAACGTCGGGACGTGAAATGACCAGATTGGTGTTTTAGAAATAATTCCTCCATGTGGAAGAGTCAGGAGGAGAGAGAAGTTGGAGGGAGGGGATGGGGTGGGGAACCCATCTGTTAGAATTTAAGGCAGAGGGACAGACAGGTGCAGGAGGCACATTCGTGGGGCTGAAGCCACAGTCCTCAGAGTGCAGCTTGTAGGGGGCGAGTGGGGGTCAGGATGGGAGGAGATGGGCTGGCAGCGGGGAGATCCTGAGAGTGAGAGAGAGGGGCGCTGCTGGAATGCGGGCAGAGGACGAAGGGGCACAGAGAGCACAGAGAGGGGCAGGCAGAGTCCAGGGGAAGCAGCATCCAGGGGATGGAAGACAGAGATGCGAGCGTGGGGATGTTCCGAAGAATAAAGAAAACCCTTTGGAGGCAGGTGTGCTCAATATCCCGCTGGCTGGGGGAGCGCGCTGTTTGGAAAGCAAATTGACAACATGTGTCAAGAGACTTAAAAGTATCCACACCCTTCCACTTAGGAATGTCTTTCTCGAGACTGTCTTTAGGAAACTATCCAAATGCAGACCCAGCTGTGTGCGTTAGAGTTCATTTATCGTAAGAGACCTCTGAACGCCGTGTCCAGCAGCAGAGCGAGCAGCTAAGCAAAGCACAGCCCAGCCGAGTCATGGAATACTGAGTAGCTCCGAGACCCGTGCCAAATGCTTGAATGCTGAGGGAATGTGCTTGTAAGGCTGAAAGCCCAGAGGACAAAATTGTGATGTTAACTGATCCTCAGTTGCGTCAAAAGCGCACAGGAAAAAAGATTGTATTGAAATACACTGGCACGCTCACAGCCGATGGTAAGCAAGTGCCGGCTACTTGTTTATAGGATGAATTATCTGCAGTGAACATGTGTTCCTTTATTAATCGGGAGGAAGTGCTTTTATAAATAGACCTTATTTTGCAGTAGTTCGGGATTTATAGAAAAGCTACAAAGAGGACACAAGCAGTTCCTGCGTACCCTTCACCTGGCTTGCCCTGGTGTCGTCATCTTCCCTAAGGGTCTTTCTGGTGCGTTTGTCAAAACTAAGAAATGAACATCAGTGCGTTAGTGTTAACAAACTCCAGAGTTTCTGTGGTTCAGACTTCTTCTGTCCTAAGATCCGAGCCAGGGTAGCTCGTGGCATTTAGTTGTTAATTCCCTTGATGACGGTTTCTCAGGCGGCCCCTGTTTTTCATGACCTTGACGGTTTCGAAGAGTACCTGTATTTGTAGGGATTTGAAGGTGTTCGTCAGATGTCTCTGAATTGGGGTTTGTCTGATGTTCTCATGATTATTCTGGGGTTACGGGTTTGGGGGGAAAGACCCCCGAGATGATGTCCCCATGGTGGACGATGACCCTGGTGATGGTGACCGATCCCTTGGGGAAGGTGGTGCACCTTATGTTCCTGCTTTTTCCTTTCCGTGCTCTAGAAGTAAGTCACTAAATCTAGGCCCCGATCAAGGGCAGGGGGATTAAGGCCCCCATCTTGGAGGGAGAGTATTTACATATATTATTTGTAATTCTTCCCTAAGTATGTCCCTTGACCCTTATTTATTCTATCATTTATTTGTATTCATGCACTCATGGATGTTTATTTTAGGCTTTGAGTTATAATCTAATACTACCTTATTTACTGTGTCCTTCCAATCGTTCTGGCTTTGGCCATTGGGAGCTCTTTCAGGTTGGTTCCTGTGACCCTTTGACACCCCCCCCCACCCTTCTGTCTTTTGAGCACTTCCTTACTTTCCAACCCTACAAGATGCTCCAGGCGCCTCTTGATTTTTTTTCCTTGCTCCATCCCTAGAACTAGCCATTTCTCCAAGGAGCCCTGGTTTGGTTTTTGTTTGTTTCTTTGTTTTAGTTGTTGGGTGTTTTGGTTTGGGTTGGTTTTTTTTTTTTTTTTGAGAACAATATTTAGAAACCAAGGTCTGGTAATATGCATCAGCTATACTCAAAGAAAAAAACTGGGGGCACCTGGGGGGCTCAGTCGGTTAGCATCTGCTTTCAGCTCAGGTTGTGATCCCAGGGTCCTGGGATCGAGCCTCGAGTCAGGCTCCTTGCTCAGTGGGGAGCCTGCTTCTCCTTCTCTCTCTCTCTGACTCTTGTGAATAAATAAATAAAATCTTTAAAAAAAAGAAAAAGAAAAAAATGAAAAAGGGAAACCAAGGTCTGGGTGCTGGGTGTGCTCATTGTTAAAAAATTTTTTTTTAAATCTCTCATTGTGATAAAATCTGCATCACATAAAATTGACCATCGCCACCATTTTTAAATGTACAGTTCGGGGGTATTGGATACATTCGTAATGCTGTGCAACCTTTACCACCATCTCTCTCTATAACTCTTACCGTTTTATAAAACTGAACCTCTATACCCATTACACACTAATTCACCCACTCCCCCCTCCCCCCAGCCCCTGACTGCCACCCTCCTCCTTTCTGCCTCCATGATTTGGACTACTCTACATCATACACATGAAATCCTACAGTATTTGTCTTTTTTGACGGCTTATTTCTCTTAGCATCATGTCCTCCAGGGTCATCCATGTTGTAGCATCTGTCAGAATTTCCTTCCTTTTTAAGGCTGAATGGTATACCACTGTATGGATCTACTACATTTTGCTTCTGCATTCCTCTGTCAGTGGACAGCTGGGTTGCTTCCATGTTTTAGCTACTGGGATGATGGCACAATGAACATGGGCATACTCCTGTCTCTTTGAGATCCAGCTTTCAATGCTTTGGGATGTATACCCAGAAGAGGAATTGCTAGGTCCTATGGTAATTCTATTTTTAAGCTTTTGAGCAACCACCATGCTATTCCCCCCAAGGGTTCCCATTTCCCCACATCCTGGTTAACACTTGTTCTCTTCTGGGCTTTTGACAGTAGCTGTCTCCATGGGTGTGAGGTGGTATCTCACTGTACTATTGATCTGTGTTTCCCTAATGATGAGTGATGTTGGGTGTGCTCATTGGTAAGAAAATTTTTAGTAAGAGGAAAAAGAAGGACTACCAGGCTGGGTGCCCAGGACGCTTTGGGTGAACTGTCAGAAGTGATGGGGGCAGGAGGTGAAGTGGAGGGAATGGGGATGCCCTGAGATTTTGGTCACCTCTGTACCCTCAGTCCTTGCACACAATGGGTGTCCCATAAATACTCTATTGAGCGGATGATAAATGGCCAAACAAGCATATACGAATGCGTATATATCCATCTTGGATTGGTGGGTCATTTCTGAGTTTAAGGAGAAAAAGAGGAGGGTAGTTGGATTTGGATGTGGGGAGGGTAAGCCTTCCAGTCCATCTGTTGTTTACAACCCAAGAGGCCAGTGATGTGGGATCCCAGAGTGGCCCTCAGTAGCTGGCACGCTGACCAGCCATACAGGGTGTCTCCCCAGTGCAGCCCAGACCGGAAATCCCAGAGACAAGTGCTGGCCCCATGCCAGGCCTGAGAACAAATTGGGAGAACTTGGAGGATCTCCCAGTTGACTTGCTTTCCCTGTCCCGCTCCGAAGGGATGCTGCCCAGCTGGCTCCAGGGGACGCACCCCTCCCTAAACAGGGTGTGTGTGTGTGTGTGTGTGCACGCGCGTGCGCATGCGTGCGCGCAAGCATGTACTCACACTTCTAGCCTTTTCCAGCCTCCATGGCCTGACCCAGCATTTTAGCATTTTTCAGAAGACCTGACATGTGCTGGAAATCCAGCAGACTTTGGAGATAAAGTGAGAAGCCATAAGAAAGGACATGGGATTGAAGACGGAGGAACTGACAAGGCTGATGGGCCTGAGACCTAAGTCTCAATTTGTTGAAAGCCTTCAAAAATGTATTGAATTCATTACCAAGATTTAAATAACAAATTCTGCATTACGATGTATTTTTTTGGGGGGTTCTCTTAAAGATAGGCTTATCTAACTACCCCACACCCACATTCCCTCCCCGCCCCTGTAGCTGATACACCCAGCTCACAGCGTTGATTTTGCTGCAGTCCCCACTACGCCCTATTGCCACACACCAGTCCTGCTTCACCCCCATATCTTGCCTGCTGACCACTTAAGTAGCTGATTTTATCCCTCTACCTTGTTGAGGCTCCCTGAAAAACTCTTTGATCCAGCCTGCAAAATTGAGGCTCAGGGGCTAGAAAAAGACAAGGGACCTCAAGCATGGGTCACAAAACTACAGAGGAAGCTGATTTGGGGTAGGGACCAAGGTGCCTGACTCCTGTCCTGTTGACTTCCTGTGACACCATGCTTCCCCCTCTGTGTGCATTGTTTATCAGTTATTATTGTACCAGACACCAAAAGTGACTCTCCTTACAGTCTACTTCCCAGTTGGGGCGCGTTAAAAGGAGCACTGGGTCTAAGATGTAAAGACTGGGGCTGTAGGAGGCCAGGATAGTTACAAACTTGAACACTATTGTGTGTATTCACTTTCCCAGTCCTGCTTCAGTAATTCCGCAAAACTGAGTCCAGGAAAAGTATAGTAAAACCTCAATAGTAATGCTCTAGGAAGGGCAAAAGTCCTGGGGATTTTTCATTTTCTGGTTAACAAAGATGATCCCAAAGGCCCCTTTTTTGGTTTTAAGCTTCGGAATCACAGGGAGTTTCTTGCATGAATGGATGGAGCTCATGAGGGCCTCAGGAAAGATACTTTCAACCCCTCGTTTTTGAGAAGAGAAAGCCCCATCCAGAGAGGCACGGTGACTTGCTTAACAGTCACACAGCAAGTTAGAGGGTGCCTATCCTCTCCGTTCTCTCCAGATCTCCCAGGACTGCTACTGGAAACCCTGCTGAAGGGTCTCAGTCCACTCTCTTGTCCTGTTAGGAGAGCTAAAGGGTCACACTGGCTCTGTCTGTGTTGAGGGTTACCTTAAAGTCTACAGGAGTTGTGCCATCTGGTCTGGGAATGAAGGTGGCTGTGAGTTGGGATGCATGGGCAGGCTGCCCTTGGAAGCTGCCTTACTCGATATGAGGTTGTCTCTGTTCATTTGTTCATTGATTGATTGATTGATTGATTGATCCATCCATCCATCCATCCATCCATTCATACGTTCATGTGACATATTCCCTGAGCGCCTGGCACATGCCAACACCTATACCAGGTGCCTCAGCCCAGAAGGGACTACACCAGGCCCAGTCCTGCCTTCATGGGACCCTGCACCACCATCACCCATCAGCATCCCAGGGGGAAACGATAGTGTTTCGTTGAGGAGTCAAGTGAGATTTTAAAAAATGGGCTTCGAGTGTATACTCATTGCTTGCAAAAGTGAATTTGCAAGACCTTCTTCTACTCCTCCTCCCTGTACCTGAGTTCTGTCTCCTCCAGTCCTCCACTCCTCCACAGTGATCATCCTTTGCTCCGCCAGCCTGGGCAGCACTCCAACTCCTGTTCCAACCCAGGCCCCTCCCCAGGTCTGTTCGCCCATCCCACACCTCGTCCTTTCACGCCTGAATTCCCCCAGGGGCTTCCCTGGTGCAGTCTTGCCCAGCCTCAATGAAGGCTGTGACCAGTTGCAGACTGCCTGTGTTTAAGGAAGACAACATGATCAGTTTTTTTTTTTAAGATTTTATTTATTTGAGAGAGAGAGAGAGGGAAAGAGAGAGAGCAGGGGGAGGGCAGAAGGAGAGGGAGAAGCAGACTCCCTGCTGAGCGCAGAGCCAGATGGGGGCAGGCAAGGGCTCGATCCCAGGACCCTGAGACCATGACCTGAGCCACCCAGGTGCCCCAACGTGATCAGTTTTAACATTATGTATTCACCCAAGAAACCGTAGCCACAGCCAAGATAGTGAATGAACCCATCACCCTGACAAGTTTCCTGTGCCCCCTACCTTGGTCATACCCCCCTCAACTGGCTGATTACTGATTTGTTGGGTTTTTTTTTTAAAGATTTATTTATTTGAGAGAGAGAGAGAGAGCTCTCTAGTGAGCAGGGGGAGGGGCAGAGGGAGAGAGAGAGTCTTAAGCAGGCTCCACACCCAGTGCCGAGCCTGACAAGGGGCTTGATCTCACAACCCTGAGATTGTGACCTGAGCCACAATCAAGAGTCGGTGCTTAGCCGACTGAGCCATACTGATTTGTTTCTATCACTAGAGATTAGCTGTGGTTTCTAGAATTTTGTGCAAATGGAATCATACACTGTGTCCTCTTTTTTTTTTTTGGTTTTTTGCACTCCGCATAATTGTTTTGAGATTCATCCATGTTGTGGGCATCAATAGCTGGTTCCTCTTTACTATTGAGTTATCCTCTGTCCCTCTCCTTGTGGTTTTAGTAAAACCCAGTGCTCCATAGGTGAGCGAGACCTGTCCTGCTCACTAAGCCCAGGTGATCCTATCCTCGCCCGTCCTCCGTGCCCAGCGTGCCCTCCACGAGGACCTCTAGGGAGGCCAGGAACATTGGCAGGAGCAGCTCCTTGAGCCCATGTGAGCATCAGGACATGGGCATAAAAATACATAATACATAATACATCTCAAACAGCGTTTAAACAATGATTTAAGTGTTGGTGGGAGGCTGCTGTGTTCAACCAACACGTTATTGAATTGATACCGGCCTTCTGTTGTTGCAGATTTTTCTCGACAAATCCTGAAAGCATGGACTCTCTGTCATGGGTGGAAGGGGGCCTCTTAATCATTGTTTAAAAGGGGTGGTGGTATAATGTCATGGTTAAAAGCTGGGCTTTCAAGTTAGATCTGGATTCTAACGGGGACTCCACTCTCTATTAGCTGTGCTGCTCTTGGGAGAGCTGCTTCACCATTCTGTTTTCTGCCTCTGTTTTCTCATCCATAAAATGGGCCCGGTAGGCCTCTTCCATTGTTGTTACCCAAACACCCTTTTACAGGTGACCGTTAAGACTAAGTATAACCCTACTTACCCCAAAGATACAAAAGTAGGGACCCGAAAGGGTACGTGCACCCCGATGTTTATAGCAGCAATGTCCACAATAGCCAAACTGTGGAAAGAGCCAAGATGTCCATCAACAGATGAATGGATAAAGAAGATGTGGTATATATATACAATGGAATATTATGCAGCCATCAAAAGGAATGAGATCTTGCCATTTGCAACGATGTGGTTGGAACTGGAGGGTATTATGCTGAGTGAAATAAGTCAAACAGAGAAAGACATGTATCATATGACCTCACTGATATGAGGAATTCTTAATCTCAGGAAACAAACTGAGGGTTGCTGGAGTGGGGGGTGGGGTGGGAGGGATGGGGTGACTGGGTGATGGACACTGGGGAGGGTATGTGTTCTGGTAAGCGCTGTGAATTGTGCAAGACTGTTGAATCTCAGATCTGTACCTCTGAAACAAATAATGCAATATATGTTAAGAAAGAAAAAAAGAAGAAGAATGTAGCAGGAGGGGAAGAATGAAGGGGGGGAAATCGGAGGGGAAGAACCATGAGAGACGATGGACTCTGAAAAACAAACTGAGGGTTCTAGAGGGGAGGGGGTTGGGAGGATGGGTTAGCCTGGTGATGGGTATTGAGGAGGGCACGTTCTGCATGGAGCACTGAGTGTTATGCACAAACAATGAATCATGGAACACTATATCTAAAACTAATGATGTAATGTATGGGGATTAACATAACAATAAAAAAATTAAAAAAAAAAAGACTAAGTATAACCCTGCACACGAAGGGTGTTCAGTAGTATTTTTTCAAAAGCGGCTCACATTTATGGAGTACTGCTCTGTGCCGGATAGTTTTTCAGAGTGCTGTCCCATGTAATCATTGCTGAGCCCCGGAACACGGGTTCTATTACACGTCATTTTATGGACGTGGAAATAGAGGCACAGAGAGGTTAAGAAACTTGCCCACAGTCACACAGAGAGTGAATGGCTGAGACAGTTTAAGCCCTGCTATGTGACATCAGGGTGTGAACCACTGACCACAGCCTCCCCGGTGAAGGAAAGCTATGCCAAGGGGGCCCGAGAGTCCAGGATGGGTCTGGCAAGGCCACTGGCAAAGGCCAGGCCCACAGGAACAGAATGTCCCCCCAGCCTTACTTGCCCAGCAGCTGCCCTGGGGGAAGAGCATTTCTCCTCCTCTGCTGACATATAGCAAAAATCATAAGGCTTGGAGATCACCTTCTGAGTGCTTATGGGATGCCAGGTACTCGACCCTGTATCCCAAGTAATCCCACACTCATCCTTTGGAGTAGCTGCAGGTTCTGTCCCCATTTTACAGAAGAGGAAACTGAGGCACAGAGCGGCTAGGTCGCTCGTCCACAGGGACACAGGATGAGCTGACACTGGCCCCCAGGTGGCTCCCCACTGGCACTCCCCATCCACACACACACACACACACACACACACACACACACACACACACACACAGCTAGCGGCAGGCAGCGAGGCGCTGGGAGGGAGGCGGCTGCATTGTTGGCCTTGCCCAGAAATGTCAATGCGTCACCATCATACAAAGTCCTGGCTGTTTGCTCCTGTCATTCCTGCGGCGCTCTTGACAAGTGTCCCCTCACGAAGGCTGAGGGCGGAGGGGCAGGTTCAAAGCATGCAATTAAAATTCCTAAGGAACTATGTGAAGTCCTTCTATTCCTCCCCTAAAAACACACAGAACATTCTTGATCTCTATATTGGGCTGGGGGCTGGACTTGAAGCCTCTTGCTGCACCTTCCCGGGTCCCATGTGACTGCAGACAGGCTCTGGGGAGGAAGGAATTCGGTGTCCCAGAGACAGCTGGTCCTTCCCTCCTCCCCTCCCAACTATGCTGCTTGGGATTCCTGGCGCTCCTCTGGGGGCAGGCCCGGGTGTGGGCACCCATGAGGAGCAGAGCCCGGAATAGCCTGAGTGGGGGACATCCAGGGGGCTGCCGGCCCAGCTCCCCTACTCCCCACCCCACTACCACCACATGCCTGGTGGGTTTGAGCCCGGCAGTGGGGGAGGGGGGAAGGCACGTCTGCCCCCTCCCCCCCCGCACCCCCCCTGCCAGGCTGTTGGCCGTCTCGGAAGATGAGGGAGACCCATCAGCCCAGGATATGAGTCAGAGGACTGGCCTTCCCAAGGGGTGTGTGGCCTCCTGTCCTGATGAGGGGTCATCCTGATGGGGAACTGAGAAGCAGGCAGGGAAGCCTCATGCTCTAGAAGGGCGGGACTGCAAGCAGGTGCTCTCTCTTAGGTTCGCCTCACTCTTCCTGACCTGGGAAGAGGGGGGTGGGGGTGACTGCTCGAAGGGTACAGGCCTCCTTTGGAGCCGATGAAAAGGTTTTGGATCTAGCAGAGGTGCTGGGTGTGCAACATGGCGAATGTACTAAATGCCGCTGAACTGTGCACTTTGGGGAATTTTAGGCTACGTGAATTTCACCTCAGCTTTAAAAAAGTGAGAGAAGGAGAATCAGTTATGGCCACTCCTTCCCTCCGACCTCATTTTCCTAAGTAAATGTCTGTGTGGACTCTGGAACATTTCCACTAGATACAAGAAAACATGTTGATGGAAAACTCAGACAGTATCTTGACATTTTATGTAATAAATCGAGGCACACACATAAATGTAAGGAGGCCCTGGGGCTTGGGGGCTCAGGGGCCTGCCAGGACAGGGTCCACATTTGCAGGAACCAAGGGCCTTCCGACACCTTGCTCCCGGCTTGCCTCACCTGGTCCCCGCCCTGCCCCGAGTTACCTGCCCAGGTTCCCTGGGCTTCTGTCTCCTGTCACCCCTCTTCCCTTTTCCCTACAGGCGAGGGGGAGTCTTTCGCCTTCTTTGTGAGCCAGCATGAGGTTTAAAAGCACTCACTGCAAGGGGGTCCAAAGCCCCTTTGCCTGGGTTTAAATCTGGGCTCTCCAGCTCACTCTCTGGGTGACTATGGGCAACTCTCTTCAGTAGCCTGAGACTTGATTTCCGCATCTGTAAAATGGGGACAATGTTGTCACTGTCTACTCACAGGGGCTCAGCCGGGGTTATTTGAGATAAGGTCTGTGAATTGCGGGCTACAGAGACTGGCATACATCAGGGCTGGCTAGCAGGTCCTGCTTGCCCAGTATCAGTTAGGGATCCCCTGCCACCACTTAGAGAGCTCCAGAGGGGGACGGGCAGGGACAGGACCTTCACTTCAGAGGTCTTGTTAGCACAGGACTCGCTGATTTAGCAAATGGTGGAGTAAGTTTGATGAGGGGGCCCTCACTGCTGCCCCTGGGACAGAAGGAGGGGGAGAGGGTTGAGGCCCCCAGGAAGGGATTGGAGGGGGTGATCACCCTTGAAATGGAAGGATGCAGAAACTCTGGTGCATCCCCACCCTGCCTCCTTGTCCTGGTTTCTCATAAACCCCACTGAGGGTTAGTCCTCCCCTCCCTCCCCCTCTAACTGGTCCAGGAGTCTTACATCTAATCAGAGGAGTAAAGATGCTGGGGAGGAGGTGGAGGCGCCCCCCTCCCTCTGTTATGGGGGTGGAGGTGGGGAGAGCACAGATTAAGAATTAAGGCAGAGGTTTGGCCCCGTCCCCTCATGGCTGTATGTAATTAAGGCCCAGTCTGTGGCCCCGCCCCATGAGCCATGCCACACCCCCCCAGTGTCTGAATGGACAGGAGGCATGGGCCTGCTCCGTGCCAACCGCCCTTGGCAGCCCACTCCCCGTGGGCATGGCCCACCTTCCCCAGCTGCCTCCTCCTACCCACCAGCTTCTGCAGGACTGAGGAGGGGCTGCGGACCCCCCAGCTCCTGGCTGCCAACCACACTGCAGGGCAGGAGGGTATGGGCGAAGGGGCTCAGTCAGGTAGGTACGCAGATGAGGAGGAGTGTGCCCCGCAGGGCTGAGTGTCTGCTCTTCTGCGTTCCTTCCCCCTTGCGCCCTGTTAACATCTTGGCAGGTGACCCCAGGGGGCAGAGGAGGTGGGTGGGATGGGGGGCTGGTCCTGGCACTGGCTTCTGAGGGGCAAGGGAGCCAGGGGTGGATCTTGGCAGTAGGAATGGAAAATAAATTCCTCCCTCCAGAGCTTCCCCTCCCCCCCACTCCCACCCCCGGAGGTGGGTGTTGATGGTGGGAACAAAAACCAAGTCCAAAGCTTCCTGTCTGCCAAGGCTGGCCTCCAGGCTACCTGGGCTCCCCTCCTCCCTCTGCAGGGCCCCCCAGGAGGAGGGAATTAGAGGGAAGCCTGATTTTGCCAGTCTGGCTGTAGGGTTCAGCACGTATAACAGCTAAAAGAAAAATTCTTCAAACACCAAGCAAGTCGGCCCCTCTTGCACAAAAACCTTTCCAGAGCTCCCCAGTGGTCCTGGGGTACCTGCCTCACCCCAACTTTCACTCTGCTCCACCTCTCCAGCTCCTCCTTCCTCCTGTGCTCCACTGGCCTCCCACTTTCCCCACAGGGCCTTTGCACATGCCGTTCCCTCTTTCACCCAGTTACCAGCCTTGTGCTTCAGCACCCACCTCTCAGTCGGCTCGCCAGGACAGCCTTACCTGCTGTGCGCTGGGTGCTCTCAGCTTCCTTCCCTTCCCAGGTCTTAGCTCTGTTTAGAATTCTTGTTCCTTGGGGGAACAGTAATGAGACTCATGGGAAGTACTTTTTAAAAATGCAGGTGCCCGGGCCCTTCCCCAGTCCCGGCATCAGAACCTGGCGCGGTGCGGTCTCTCGCGCCCCTTGGGTGATTCTGTCCAACACTGTGGGTGGTCGTTGTCTGCACCCCTGCTCAGCTCCCAGTGCCAGGAGGTGGGCACCATCTTTTTCTTTATTCTTGCAAGCCTACCTCCAGCACAGCGTCTGGCAGGTGATGGGTCTCCAGAAATATTTGTTAAATGAGTGGATGGCTACAGAATGAATGGAATTAGTTCCAGCGATGAACTTTAATTCAATTCCAAGTGTACTTGTTACCCTGCCTATACAAGACTAGCTCACTAGGAGAATCCCAAGTGGTTGAGGGGCCCCCTGGGAATTTGAGCTCTGTGTGTGTGTGTGTGTGTGTGTGTGTGTGTGTTTGTGTTTGTGAGAGAGAGAGAGAGAGAGAGAGAGAGAGAGAGAGAGAGAGAGAGAGAGAGAACAGGACATGAATAAACACAAGCTGGGGTCTGAGATAGAGGCAGGTTTTCCGAAGGGAGCCTGCCTGTGCTGTGAGCCCCCAGTAGAGGCCAGAGGCGTCCTGGAGGCCATCCCGAGGTAGCTAAATCCACCCCCCTCCCTGGGAAGGCATTGACACCTGTGGGGAAGTGAGGAAACAGGCCAGGGTGGCAACAATTATAATAGTAGCAATCATTAAGGTACACATTTTTGGCACCCCTATAATGCTAGGCCCTGTTCTGAGATGATACAAGTTCGCTCTTGCAACCCAGTAGCTGCTTGGGCAGAGACAGCCCCTTCATTTCCTGCCCTGCACTCACTTCCTCTCCCTTCCCTCACCCTCACCTCTGCCAAGTGTTAAGCTCTGAGTTGGGGCAGTTCTTTCCTGCCCCCATCCTGGATGTCAGACCACCCCCTCTGCCCGCCGGTCTCCCCGTAAGCGCTCATGCATCCCAACAGAGCTCTCGATTTGGGGTTCTGGAAACATCACCACTGCCCTGGAATGGGGGTCTCTCCGCCTGAAGCACAAATGTAGGGGTAAGGGGGAGGGAGGGGTGCAGCAGAGGGAGCCAGCCCCACCCCAGCTCTCCTCTGTCCTGCCTTCCCACCCTGCAGCGGGCACCCACGGGGCAGTTGTGTGCATTTCAGGATTTTGAGCTCGGCAGGACACCTGTGAGGCTCATTTCTGAGGGGGCAGAGAATGGAAAGAGGCGGACGAGCAAGAGGCTTTCCCAGTGCCCTGCCCAGGCTGGGATGGACAGTATCTTCCAGATCAAAACCCAGCTGGCTGGCACCCAGTCCTGCAGGGAGTCCCTCCCCGCTGGTGCAGCAGGGGAGGGATGGGTATGCAAAACAGGGGTGGGTGTGGGAGGGGGGCAGGCTTTGGGGGCTGGTTGCCCTGCAGTCCCTGAGACTGGAGGGGTTACTATCAGACCCCACCCCCCCACCCGGACTGAAGGGACGTGTTTCTGAGCCGGGTGGGCTGGGCTGACACTAAAGGCTTGTTTGCCTCCTGCCCACACTCGCTGGGAATCGCCTTAGGCTGGGCACCCGGGGCTGCTGCTTACGCCAGTGCCTGGACCAGTAGGCACCCCCCCTTCCAGGTCTGCATCCCCCTGCAGCTCTGAGAGTGCCTCAAAAGGCAAGGGCCCCTGGGTGGTGACCTTTGGGACAACGTAGGGATGGACCAGAGCGAACGGAGCTCCTGGACTTGCCAGACCTGGTAAACAGGGCCCCCAGAGGTAAAAAGCTCTGAAGTCTCTGCCAACCCCAACCGCCTGGAGTGGGTGAGGAGGGTGGGGAGTCCGTGGACCAGGGGTTCCCAGCCCACCCCTGAGCAAGACTCCCAGAAACAGTCTTAGCCCTGTCCTTCCCCTTATCAAACCCGGTCCCCAGCTCTGGGGGGTCCGGAAAGGAGAGACCCCCTTGGAAATTCTGGGTCGCTTCAGGATTTGAAAAGAAAGCAGGCAGCAAAACATTGCTTTGGGAAGGGGTGCTGGGGTTTCGTCTGGGCTGGGGTTGCATGGGTCTGGAGGGGTGAGGTGTGCTCACAGTCAGGAGGTCACCGTATTCCTGATCCGGTGGGGAGGAGCAGGCTGGGCCAGCAGAGGGGGAAGGGCAAGGTGGTTGGCATCCTAGATTCTGACTTTGCCCTTTTGGTTTGTGCAACCTCACTAGGCCCTGAATTTCACAAGGGCCCTGTGCTTGATTTAATGCTCTGTCTGTGCACCTTCTTGAAATTCTTAATTTTGAACCAGGGACCCTACATTTTCATTTTGCACTGGACCCTGAAAATTATGTGGCTGATCCTAGTCTTAAAACTCAAGGAACCTGATGGCGCTAGAGTTTCTGTTTAGCGGAAGATTTTCAGTGAAAGGCTGGTTGGAAGTGCGAGCTGGACAACTTGAAACTGCACTTGGATAATAATAATGATGGTGCTGAAGACATTACAGTCTTATAGCACTTACTCTGTGCCAGTCATCATCCTAAATGCTTTATATGAATTAACTCATTTCGTCCTTACAGCACCTCTGTATGATTCAGAACCACTCCTATCCCCATTTCACAGCAGAGAAAACTGAGTCTCAGCGAGGTCGAGGAAGTGGCTGGGTCAGTCCTGGGCAACTTGGCTCCACAGCGCCTCACCTCCCACCCCCATTCATTGGTGTTTAAAGGGGTTTCTTGTAGACCACATATGATTGGGTGTTGTTTTTTATCTTCTCTGATGGTCTCTGTTTCCTCACTGGTATATTTAGACCATTCACATTTAATACAATTACGGTTGGGTTAATCTCCTCCATGTCTGCAGAAGTACTCAGTGCACTTATTCTTCTTTCAAAAAAAATCTTGCTCTTCTTTTCTGCCATCTCTGTTTTTAATTGTTTTATGTGATTCCATTTTTTTCCTCCTCTCCTTGCGTATCAACTATACTTTCTTAAAAATACTTTTAGGGGCACCTGGGTGGCTCAGTCGGCTAACTGTCCGACTCTTGATTTCGGCTCAGGTCATGATCTCAGGGTCGTGGGATCAAGCCACCGCCCCCCTTGTGGGGCTCTGCGCTCAGCAAGGAGTTTGCTTGAGGTTGGTTCTCTCTCCCCCTCTCTCTCTCCTCCTCCCTCTGCCCTTTCTCTCTCTCTCTGAAATAAATCTTTTTAAAAAATCTTTTTTTAGTGGCTGCCCTAGAGATTTTGCAGTATACATTTACAGCTAATCTCAATCCACTTTCCATTGCTTCACGGAGTCTTCCCACGCTTTCCCTCCCCTCTCTTATAATGTGGCTGCCACCCACGTCCCTTCCCAGGTGCTCCAGTCACCCAACACCGTGCTGCAGCTACCCGTCATTGGTGGCAGTCATTCTGATTTGCAGAGCCTCACATGACCCTATGAGGCGGGGCTGTCCTCAGCCTCATTTTGAAGGGGAGTCAACAAAGGCACGAAATGTTTAACAAGCCGCCAACAAGCTGCCTGGCCGCTGCCAGCAAGTGGCAATGCTGAGCTTTGAACCCCGGGTGCCCTCCCTCTGCGTGGCCAGCAGCCTGCTTTTGTTTAGTTGATAATGTTCCATGTCATCCAGTGGAGCAAAGTTTTCTAAAGAGACTTTTATTCTCTTATTTTATATGGCGTTTTCAGTTCCTATTGTTCTGGTCGGTGCATTATTATTATGAAGGGGGTTGCTTTGGAGAGGTTGATGGAGATGGGGAGCTACCAAGAGAATTTGGGTTCTGGCCTCCTGCATTGAGGACTCCTCGAATCACGCAATGCTCCCCTGTAGGCTTAGAGGGCAGGGCTTGCAGTGCCCACCTCTGTGGCATGATGCACTGAGGGCTGGGACACCCTATGTAGAAACCGAGCTTCTGCTCCCCAAGATCAACATTCCAGCCTGTGTTGCAAAACCTCTCTGCAGAAGAGCTTGGTCTCTGGATTCTCAGCGTAGGCTGTTCCCTAGTGGCCCAGGGGTTGCCCTTGCCCTTGCCCTTGGAGGGAGGCCAGAAGAGGCATCCTGGGGAGCCTGCCTGCAGGAGCTCGACTTCCTGAGCCAGCCCAGACAGCACCATTCTCAGGGATGGGCAGGAAGGAGCCCCTTTCTGTTTGTAAACAGTGGCCATGCCCTGCTGTCACCCTTCCTTCTTCCTGCCCTCCCCAAGCTTCACCCCCTTTGGCAAGGAGAAGGGACCTGGCCACGGGTCCTGGGGCAGGAGTGGGCAAAACAGTCCCCCCACCAATCCCACTGGGCTGATTTTCCAGGCTGGTGGGGGATCCCCCTTTGGGGCATCTGGAGTCAGATCTGAATTTCTGGGGCAGACACAACCCTAGCTGATCTTGGAGGGGGAAGCCCGGCTAGAAGAGAGGGGACCTGAGGACCTCCTCTCAAAATGGTTACAGAACTGGGGCCTGGGGCACCCAATGACAGGCTAGGAGAGTCCACACTATGTTAGGCATGTTTTTGATGACCAGCATCCATTCTTCCTTCTGTCTCCAGCATCCCAATTTCCCTTTGAGGAACCAGCCCCCTTCCCCACTTTCTCAAGTGTCCTCACCCCTCTGCTCCAGGAGACAGGTAGATCAGACTTGGCCTGTTAGCATAATCCATCCCCAGCCACCACGTTGGGTCAAGTGTCCACTGAGAGTCAGCCCTGGGACTTTTGCTGGAACTACCTAGAGAAGACCTCTGTTTGCTGAGCTTGTTGAGCTGGTCAGATGTAAATTTGGAGCTGCTGACTTGCCTGCCAACAGAGGGAAAACAGAGCCCAAAGATGATTTTTAAAAATGGCGTTTCATAAAGAGAAGGAAGGATGAATTATTCACTAAATGGGACAATTGGCTACACATTGAGGGGAAAATTAAGTCAGATCCCTTCCTCATATCACAAACAGAAATATTTCCAGTTGGATGAAAGAAAAAAGGATTGAGAAGTGAATGTAGTAGAAGAAAATGCAGGATACTTTTGGATAAATTTGGGAGTGGGCAAAATCTTAGATTTCCCTGGATTTCTGTGACAATCCAGAAGCCCCCCAAGGAAACTATGCACAGATGGGGTGCATAAAAACAGAAACCCATGTAGCCAAAGAGACCACAGAAAAAAATCGAAAGGCTGATCATGATTGGGAGAAAATATTTGCAATATTGCAATGGACAGATAGATGTAAATGCCTCTAATTACAAAGAAGTCTCAAACCCAAACTGGGCAAAGGACACGAACAGGCAAATCATGGAAGAATGGTCAGCCGGACCATTGTTCACTGCAAGAAGCACTGATCCAAAGGAGCACCTCAGGGAAGGGATTAGAAATGATGTCAGGCATGAAGTGTTAAAGGAAAGGAAAATATTTAGCCCAGAAGGAGACAGGTTAGAGTGGTGTTGTCCAATAAAATATAATGCCAGATGCATAGGAAATTCTAAATTTTCTAATAGCCACTTAAAAAAAAACAACAAAGAGAAACATGTGTAATCAATTTTAATGACATCTTTTACTTAACCCAAATAGTGTCATTTCAGCATGTTATCAACATAAAAATTATTTATTGGTTTTTGGTACCATGTCTCGGAAATCTGGTGTGTATATTACGTTTACGGCATGCCTCAGTTTGGGCCAGCCACGTTTCAGATGCTCCACCGTGATAGATCATGGCAGCTACCATATTGGCCAGCACGGTGCTGTCGACTAAGTGAATGGATCACAGACCTGGGGCCGTGTCCTGGCTTTTTCATTTGCTAACTATGTGACCTTTTTGATGTTCCATGTCTTCCTTTGAAAAATGGCACTATTGGGCTGTGTGGGTTTTAAATGGAATTCACATAAGGCATCTGGCTTACTGGCTGGCACGGAGTTAAGAGCATAACAGTTTATTTGTAGTTACTCATTGTTACCAAATAGCTGATCAGTCTGTAAGCACAGTGAACAAAAAGAAAACCAACGGCAGCGTGTTAGATTTTAATGCGGCCTAAGAAAGAAGTCCATGTCCAGTCCTACAGGCGCCAGCCCCATGTGACCTTGGAGCACCAAAAGAGCTAGCCCAGTGGAGAAGGGCTTAAGTGTAGAATAAAACACCAGATTTCCAAGACTCGGTGCAAAAAATAGAATGTAAAACATCTCACTAAATTTTTTTAAATGTTGCTTATGGGCTGATCACGTGTTGGATATGTTGGGTTAAAAAAAAGAAATACATTACTAAAATTAATTTCACCTGTTTTTACTGCTTGCAACAACATGAATGTGCTCACGTTATAGTTCCATTGCATGGCGTTGATTTAGGACTCTGCAGCAGTGGGATAGAATGCTTTGTTGGTAGTGAGTTCCCCATCCTGAGAGTGCTTCAAGCTGAGGATGCATGATAGGGAAGTGGGGGTGGCATAGGATGATGCAGAGCTGGGGACTTGTGGGTTTCTTGAGCTCCTAGCCATAGAGGGGATCCTGGGGCATGCTGGCAGGCAGCTGACCGGGACCTAGAAGGCTCCCTTCCATCCCGCACAGCAGGACCCATCTCTTCTGCACAGGAGTCCAGTATGACATAGCATTGGCTCAGGGGGCAGCGGCTGGCCAGAGGAAGGAGGGGGCCCTGCCTGCCTTCTGTGTCCTTGTGGCTTAGAGCAGCTCAAGGTCAGCTCCATGAGGTCCCCCTTCTTCCCTGCCCCCAGTGTCTAGAGGGAGCCCCCACCCCCATTGCCGTCTGCTCAGCCCCAGATCCTGGGCAGAGCTCCCACGTCGGGGAAGTTCTTGGCTGCCTGGACACATGGAGTGGCCCTTGGAGGGAATATCTTAGCAGATGCAAAGCCAGGACACCATGTCCCGTACCCCAGCGGCCAGACAGCTTCCTCCTCGAAGCCCGAGGCCCATGTCATCATGGAAGGGCCAACCCCAGTATTCGCCAGTTGGCCCGAGTGGAGCAGAGCAACCGAGAGCCACAGTGAATTTTGCTTAATATCGAAACCCACAAGAAGCAGGGTGACCGGAGCTCAGCCTGGAGTCTCTGCTTGCCCATTACCAGGGGACCTTGGGCAGGTCCCTTACCCCCTCTTGGCCTCAGTCTCCTCATTCACCGGAGCAGGTAGGGGGACACCAAGTGGCCTTTCCAGTTCTTAAATCCGGGGGTGATGTGATTCATCCACTCATCGGTTCCTCAGCTCCTTTCTGTGGCATCCTCTTATTTCCCGCTGTGCCTGTGTCGGAATCTCCTCTTCTGTAAGGACCCCAGTCACCTTGGATGAAGACCCACCCACATAACCTCATTTTAACTTACTCAGCCCTTCAAAGACCCTGTCTCCAAATACGGTCCCAGGCTGAGGTGCTGGGGCCTAGGACTTCCACAGACGAATTTGAGAGGGGAGCACGGTTAGGCTCAAAACACCCCTGGAAGGCAGGGAGAGCCTCTTTCCCCTGCAGAGATCCTCAGATAATCTTTGTTTAAAGTCAGGGTTGGAGTGGGGGAGGGTGGGGAAGGGGGAGACTCAGGGGCAGGGAATAGAAAGCGCCCCTTCGGTGTTCTTCATCTCCACCCTGACAGTACCCCCCTACCCTGCCCCACCGTGATGCTGGCAGCTTAGACAGGGGAAATGGCCAAGTGAACAGAAATTGCCTCCTTATCATAGAAGACTATTGACCCCAGTGGGGAGAGTCAGGAAGGCTTCCCGGAGGAGGCGCTGTAAGGAGGACAGGAATCCCAGCCAGGTGAGACCGGTTGGGGAAGAGCTTTCTGAGCAGAGGAAGGAAACAGGGGTGCAAACTGGTGTGTGTGACAGAGGGTGTCTTATGAAGGAGGCTCCGGCGTCCAGTTCAAAGCCAGAGGACACACGTGGCAAGAGAGAGGAGGGGCAGCCCCAGAAGGTCCTGAATGCTGAGGATGTGGACTTCGCCTGAGAGCTCTAGGAGTTATTGAATGATGTCTAGCAAGGGAGCGGACCGACAAACTGACCAGTGTTCACCTTGGGGTGGGGGAGGTGGGCTGGCCCGGAGCCTGAACCTCACTCCTCCCCTCTCCACCTCTGACAACTCTCCATCCCAGCCACACCTCTCAACTCGATCACAGCCCTTCCCCTTCCTCTGGGAAGCCAGGGGCCCCTCTCCTCCATTGTTGAGCCAGGACCACCCTGAACCGTTCAGCATCCCTACCGTTAGTCTTCAACAATAGCTTTGCAAACACAGCTTTTGGGGACAGGGAAGGCTGCATCCCAAACATGTCATCTCTTTCTTTACGAGGACTACATGTGCCTTGCTGAGCTCCCCACACACTGCTGGTGGGGGGGTCAGGAGGGTCTCCACTGGCTGAGCCTGCAGAGGGAGGGGAGAAGCCAGGGACTCAGAGTAGGCTAAACTGGGCACGTCCCTGTGTGTGACACAGAATGTCCCCACTCCAAGCTGCTTTGGCTACTAATAACAACAGTAATAGAGCAAATATTTACCAAGGGTATACTCTGTGAACACTTCACAAAGTTAATTCACTTCATCTTAATGGCAGCCCTGTGAGATAGGGACCTTTCTTATCTCTGTTTTACAGATGAGGAAAGAGAGGCACAAAGCGGCTAGGTCCCTGACGCAGGGTCAGCGGTTAAACTGCTCCAGTAAGGAAGGGAGTCTTTTGCTGAGTATAAATGAGGAAAACTACCTATCTATGGCTTGGAAATGGTTATGCCATTAATTTCAGGCCAAATGCTTCATAAAAATGATAGGGCACAAACTGGCTTCTCCAGTTTTTTTGAATTTTAGACACAAAGCTTTGACTTTTAGAAATTAGATGCAATCTTTATTTCTTTATTTTTTTTTTTAAAGATTTTTATTTATTTATTTGACAGAGAGAGACACAGCGAGAGAGGGAACACAAGCAGGGGGAGTGGGAGAGGGAGAAGCAGGCTTCCCGCTGAGCAGGGAGCCCGATGCGGGGCTCAATCCCAGGACCCTGGGATCATGACCTGAGCCGAAGGCAGACGCCTAACAACTGAGCCACCCAGGCGCCCCTAGATGCAATCTTTAAATCAAGAGATTTACAGAAGAATCCGGCTCCAGGCTCCCTCTTGGACAATGGGAAGTGTTGGCGCCCTGGGCCCACAGTCCCACACAGCGGCAGCTGTTCAGGGGGGATGGCTGTAGGAAGGGTGCATTTACCCCTCGGGCTATGCTGGCTGTCCCCTCGGGTGGGAGTAGGGGTGAATGGATGGATCCCCGCTCAGTAAACATAGCCCTAGAAAGTAGTGTTAGAAAGTCCTTTAGAAGTCGACTTCCACACCTTTCTTGTACATGCAGGGAAACTGAGTCCCAGGAAGACAACCCACCCATGGTTACACAGCAAATTATAGAACATTTATGCATTTTTCTATGTGAAATGTCAGTGTCTCTAAAAACCATTCTGGAAAGTAGTTAAAATGCAGTTTCCTTAACCCTGTTGCCTGAGGTCCAAGACTCTATGTTCTAATGAGCATTCCCCTGTCCCCCACACAGGGGCAATTCCCTCACTGGCAGTCCTGGGATGATGCTCCCAGAAGCATTGCTTTAGTCCCTGGGCGCTCAGAATAACTGGGTGGCATGCTAGCAAACAGCTCTGGACGGGGGAGTCCAAAGGCTCAGTTTTTATCCTTGGTCCTGAGTGACCACGGACAAATCCGTCTCCAGCTTACTCATTGTAATGTCTTCCAACACCAAGACGGTACGTGGGGCTTTTCTTCCCAGGGTATGTAGTCCAGGCTCACATACCTGCACATTCTGGGGCCTGAAGGACACCTCAGCCCCTCCCCTTCTGCACCCTCTCTACCTGCCCTACCTCCCACAGGGAGCTGAAGGCGCCAGGTCCGTGTGGAACCCATTTGCCTGCTTGTTGTACAGGTTTGGATGAAACAGACTTGGTGGGGGGATGGGTCTTAGGGGAAGGAACCTGTGTACAGCCTCTTATGAACCAAAGGGTTGGTGTGCGAGCACTTACCAAGGCTTGCAGATAAGCAGTCCGACTTACCAGCCTGCCCCACTGGGCACTGGGGCGATCATACAGACAAGCATGGAAAAGGAATTGTCCCATTCACTGCCAGACAAGACACACTTTATTTGCAACAAGGAATCTGGCTGCAGGGTCCCATATGTGGGCCACAAGCCGGAGGTGGCCACTGAGTGCCTGAAGTATGGCTAGTTGAATTTGAAGACTTAGTTAAAAGAAAAAAAAAAGAGAGATGTAAAATATCTTGTTGATACGTTGTATCTCAATTGCGCGCTGCAATGATAATACTTAGGATCTATGAGGTTACAGAAAGTATATTATTAAATTTAATCTAACCATTTTTTTTAACTCTGTTACCAAAAAATATAAAATTATATACATGACCGTTGTTTTATTTTTATTGGACAGCATCTCCATTCCTTCCTTCCCAGAGGGAATCCAAATCCAATCCAAATCCCTTATGCAAACTTTCCTAACTGTATACTAGCCATCTTTAAATTATGAACATCCTGGGGAGGAAAGGATGGGCGACTCGTCTTCATGCACCTGCAGAGCCCCCGTCAGAAGGATACCCCTAGCAAGCTCCATCTCCCCCTGCCCCCTTCATGCTGTTCCTAACTATTAGTAAAAAAAAAAAAAAAAAAAAAGAAAGAAAGAAAAAAGAAAAGAAAAAAAAAAGAACTGTATGAGTCTCCTAGGGCTGCTGTAACAAGCTATCACAACAGGGTGGCTGAAAAAGGCAACAGTGTGTTTTTCTCTCTCATTCTGGGGGCTGGAAGTCAGAAATGAAGGTGTGGATAGAGCTGGTTCCTCCAGGCTCTGGGGAGAGTCTGTTCCCAGCTTCTGCAGGCAGCTAGCTGTCCTTGGCGTCCCTTGGCCTGCACCGTATGGACCCCATCTGCTCTCGCCACCACATGGCCTTCTTCCCTGTGTGTGTGTCCAAAATTCCCTTTCCAGTGTGAACTCTTTTTTTTTTTGAGTGAGAGCATGAGAGCAAGTTGGAGGTGGGGGGTAGGGGGCAGAGGGAGAGGGAGAAGCTTAAGCAGGCTCCACGCCCAGGGCAGAGCCCAATGTGGGGCTTGGATGTCTGACCCTGAGATCATGACCTGAGCTAAAATCAAAAGTCAAATGCTTAACACACTGAGCCATCCAGGTGCCCCCAGTATGAACCCTTTTTAATTACTAACTAATGACATCTGCAAAGATCCTGTTTCCTTTTGTGTTTCAAATTCTAGTTAGCTAACATATAGTGTAATATTGATTTCAAGAGTAGGACTTAGTGATTCATCACTCACATAGAACACACAGGGCTCATCACAAGTGTCCTCCTTAATCCTCATCCCCCATCTAGCCCATCCCCCACCCACCTCCCTCCATCAACCTTCAGTTTGTTCTCTATAGTTAGAGTCTCTTATGGTTTGCTTCCCTCTTTTTTTCCCCTGTCCACTATGTTCATCTGTTTTGTTTCTTAAGTTCCACATATGAATGAAATCACATGGTATTTGTCTTTGTCTGACTAACTTATTTCGCTTAGCATAATACCGTCTAGCTCCATCCACGTCACTGCAAATGGCCAGATTGCACTCTTTTTAATTGCTGAGTAATATTCCATTGGGTGTATCTGCCACTTCTTCTTTATTCATTTATCTATTGATGGATACTTGAGCTCTTTCCAAAATTCGGCTATTGTAGATAATGCTGCAATAAGCATCAGGGTGGAGTGTATGTATCCCTTTGAATCCGGATTTTTGTATCCTTTGGGTAAATACTTAGTAGAGCAATTCCTGGGTTGTAGGGTAGTTCTATTTTTAACTTTTTGAGGACGTCCATGCTGTTTTCCACAGTGGCTGCACCAGTTAGCATTCGCAACAACAGTGTAAGAGGGCTCCCCTTTCTCTACATCCTAGCCAACACCTGTTGTTTCTTGTGTTGTTAATTTTAGCCATTCTGACAGGTGGGAGGTGGTGTCTCATCGTGGTTTTAATTTGTATTTCTGAGACCCTATTTCCTAATAAGGTTACATTGTGAGGCTCCACGTAGACATGAATTTAGGGGGGGACACTGGCCATCTCAGCACGGGGACCGCCTCGCGTAGGGTAAGGGAGGTTTTCAAGGTGACCTGTTTTGCTGAATAAAAAAGGCAGAAGGGGAGAAGCAGCATTATGGGCATAGCCCCTGACATGGGTTTCCGTCGGTTCTTTCAATGACTACTGGGTCATTTCAGGATGCCTGGGAGGCCCGCCCTGCCCCAGCGTGGCTGTGTGGGGACAGCTCCCTGTGAGCAGAAGTTTGGGGGATATTAGTTCTGGGAATGCAAGGCAGAGGTTCTAAGTGATGCCCCCACTAAACCCCCCATGGGTGTGAGCTCGCTGCCCCAGGGAAGTGACCATGGGTGTGGGAACTGCACGCAAGGACTGGCTGAGTCCCTACCTAGCTAGGACCCTGGGATCCCTTACTGCAGATGGTGGTTTCTGGGGCTGGGGACGTGCCACTGGGTCAGGAAACTCAGTGCTTCTCAGTTGCCACTGAACTCCCCATGCGGATAGGGGCTGCTCCCAACTGTAGGACCCCCCGCTTCTGCAGGAAACAGGTCTTATTTCAATGCTGGGTTCAGAAGGGGTTCTTCGGCATAGAGTCATATGTGTACCCCCTGCCCTGGGGTTCTTGGCCTTCTTGGCAGGGGCAGGGAAAACCACCCTACCTGTGAGGGAGGTGTGCTCTGGGACATAGGCATAGCACACTGTCCCCAAACTGTGAAGATGGATACCCCAGATATAAGGGAGATACTCCAAGTGCTCAACTGGCTTGTACACAGTACCAAGTACTGTGGGGGTACTTAATCCTCACAACCGCCCCAGGAGGTGGACATTATTATTGCCCCCATGAATTCATTTAAGGTCTTGGTTGCAAGTAATAGAATCTACTCTGGCTAATTTAAGCAAAAAAGGTTTTTCTTTTTCTTTTCTTTCTTTTTTTTTAAGATTTGTTTTAGGGACGCCTGGGTGGCTCAGATGGTTAAGCATCTGCCTTCAACTCAGGTCATGATCCCAGGGTCCTGGGATCGAGCCCCACATCGGGCTCTGTGCTCAGCAGGGAGCCTGCTTCTCCCTCTCCCTCTGCCTGCCTGTCTGCCTACTTGTGATCTCTCTCTCTGTCAAATAAATAAATAAAATCTTAAAAAAAAAAAAAAAAAGATTTGTTTTAGAGAGAGAGTGCACGTGTGCATGGGGTGGGGGGCGGAGGGGGAGGGGGAGAGAATCTCCAGCAGACTCTGCGCCTAGCGTGGAGCCCGACTCGGTGCTCAATTCCACGACCCTGAAATCACAACCTGAGCCGAAACCAAGAGTCAGACGCTTAACCAACTGAGCCACCCCGGGGGCGCCCCCAGAAAAGGTTTTCCTTAAAAAGTATTAAGTAGCTCTATGAACTCAGGGCTGGGGAGACAAACTGGGTTTATGTAGTACACGGCTACACATAATACTTACCAGGGGGACACTTTAACAAACACACAACTGCCTGAACACCAGAGCTCACGAGCCCATCTGCAGCCATTCCCAAAGATCCAGTTGCCTCTGCCGCCAAGTTCACCAAAAGCAAAGGTGATGCCCGAACTAACCCCCTTCCCGTTCTCATGGAAGTCTGATGTGGCTGCATCCTTTTCTGCTCCAGTGCTTGGTCCTAGATACAAGGGGGCTGCAAATTTGAGATCTGCTTCCACATTAGCGAGTGTGGACTCATACCACGGACGCTTTCCCAGAGACAGAAGGTTCTTCGAAAGTGACAGGCTGCCACGAATATGAGAAATGCTCCCGACACTCCACTTTACAGATGAGAAGATGGAAGCGCAGAAAGGTTGAGTAACTTGCCCAAGGCAACACGGCGGTCAGATTCCAATCCAGCCGGCATAAGAGCTGAGATCTCACACAGATGGGAGGGTCTGGGCAGGTGGAGAGGGGTCATGTCAGGTGGAGACCTGTGTGATCCAAGACACAGAAGGAGAGGGCAGTGCTTTGGAGCAGTGCTTCCTGCTGAGGAAGAAGGTAGGAGAGAAGAGGGGCTGGGAGCCCGGGCAGAGAACAACGAGGACCCACGGAGCTCCTGCCGGCCGACTCCCAGCCAGCTGCTCCATTCCAAGGCCCAGAGTGGCCTGTGCCTGGGTTGGGGACTCCAACATTGCAGACTGTGAAGGGGGCTTGGGGCTGCGTGTGTGGCCTGTTCCCATCGCCCCGCCCCATGTCCCCCCCCCCCCGCAGACCCCAGCAGGCCTCTCAGAGCTGGACCTTCTGGAGTCGGGTTGACATTGATGGTAAACAGAGACATTCCAAACCTGGAGGAATTGGAGCAATGCAGCCACCATGGGCCCAGGCTCGGGAGGTGACGCCGGGCGGGGCCGGGTTCCATCCAGCCTGGCTGCAGAGTGCAGGGCCTGGGCAAACACTCTGAGCGCCTACTGTGTGCAAGATGTGAGGGAGGAGAGGCATTCCTGAGCTCCTGGTCCAGAAACCCTGGCAGCCGGCCCGTGGGGTGTGGGGTCAGCCCCCTCTGGAAGGAGTGGGGAGAGTTTCCATCTCACCTCTCCTCTGAGAGCCCAGGGTAGGGCAGGGCAGGGCAGGCAATCTGAGCTTCCATCTCTGTGCACACCGGGCAGGGACCGTATTGCCACCCCACCCTGCCAGGGGGACCCGACGACGCCCAGCAGACTGAAGCCAGCTGTCCCCAGGCTGGGCCCAGAGACGCTGCGAGGCCTCCAACCCTGCTTTCCTGTTGTTAGTATGCATTCCTCTCGGACTGGAATCTGAGCCAGAAGGTGCTTGACAAACAACTCCGGAGAAGCTTAAGGACTGTGACAACAGAGCTCGTAGTCAGGCAGCTCTGCTCCCTCCTCCGCGGAAGCTTCCCCTGGAGCCAGATTCTGGGTTGGGGGGAGTCCTCCCCTCCCAAGGCTGCCTCGCCCAGCCCCGCCTCCCAGGGTTTTCTCCTGGTTCCCAGCCTGGCTCCTCCCTGTGGGGGTCACAGCCTGTGTGAACCTCAGGGCCTTCCCTCCCCGGTTCCCCAGCCTCTGCTGTCCCCAGCCTCTGGGCAGGTGTCCGGGGCCTTGTAGCAGCCAGCACCCACCCACTCATGCCATCATTGTCTGTGTGTCCAGACAGCGTGTGGCCCGTCTGCACATTTCACGAAGCGCCGAGCACCAGAACGTCAGAAATCTGGGAAGCTGTTAGCTAGCAGTGCGACTTGCAGGCATGTGTCGGGTTTTATTGTTTTTCTGGTATGTATGGAATTGGCTCGTGGTGCGTGGACCCCCAAAACAAGCAAACTGGTCCTTCACCAAAAATGGCTAGGTAAGCACCAAGCTCTGGGGATTGCTGAGCAGAAATGTTTGCCCTGGGAGCTGTCAGGGCCCCTGGCCTCACCCTCCTTCCTTTAGTCTCTGAGCTCAGATCTCTAGGAGGCATGAGGGACCTGCCAGAGCTTCCCTGACGGGCGAGGAGTAGGCCTGGGCCAGTGGACGTCTGGGGAACCCAGGCAGGTGGGCTTGGGGGTATAGTATATGAAGTGGGGGACAATATGCTACCCACAAGGGAATGGGGTTTTAGACAGCTTAACAAGGCACAGGAGGGCATTCTAGAAACCCTCAGGGAAAGAAAGAAGGACAAACAGGAGTCTCATGCAGGGCTCTGCCCTGCCCAAGTTCAAGGTTGGCCTTGATGTCCACTTGCTCGCACCCTGGGGGTGGCCAGCTGCTCCAACTCCCAAGTGCGAGAGGAAGCGAGATCCTGCCCTTTAGGGGGCATACATTCCCAGGGGCCCCAGATCTCGCCCCAGGCATGGGGTGGGGTCTCTGGAATGGTATTGGTCCGTGGCCGGTGTCCCAAACCTCTGCCCATGCCATCCCCTCCTGCCAGCAGACCACAGCACTCTTGCTCCGAGCCAGGCGCCCACGTGAGTTCTGAGATGCTCTGCCCCTGGGGGAGGGCCAGCAGTGGGAATGGGGGCGCCATGGCGTGTCTCGGCGCGGGGCCCTGGCCGTGCTCCATGCCCACCTGTTGGTACCTGTCCCCTTGGCTGCTCCGTCTGCCTGGTCTCTGGCAACAGGTCTCTGACTCCATCCTCATTCTCTCTCCTTGGAACTTCCCTCCTTCCCCGGTGTGTTGGGGAAAGCCTGGTTTGGGGGGCTGGGGGTCAGACAGGCCTCCACAGCTCCTCCTTCAGCCTTAGCCAGTGTCTTGGGTTTCTAGGGCGGCATAGCAAATTCCCGCACACTTTGAGGCAGGAAACAACATGCATTTATGGGCTGCTGGTTCTAGAGGTCAGAAGGCCAGGTTCTCTACTCTGGGCCTTAAGGCTCTGGACTCAGGGTGCCGCCTTTTATGTGGAGGCTCTGGAATGCCATTCCTGGCGGTGGCTGTCCGGTCCCCATCTCCTTGCTGGCTGTCAGCGGGCACACTCTGCTCCTTCTCACCTGGCCCCATTTCCCCAGCCAGCACTGGCAAACTGAGTCCTCCAAGGCCTGCCTGAGTCGGATCTCCCCTTCTGCCGCCGGCCAGGGGAGACTTCTTGCTTTCAAAGGGCTCGTGGGATTCGGTTAGGCTCACCTGGATAGTGGCTCCTTCAATGAACTCAAAGTAAATTGCCGAGTGAAGTGACAGACCCCCAGGGGTCATAGCTCACCATCGTCAATGGGTTCTCCCACACCTAAAGGAAGGGCTTACCCCAGGGTGAGGGTTCCTAGGGGCCGCTCTGTCAATTCTGCCGACCTGGGCAAGCCGTTAGTCCCAGGCGCGTCACACGGGCGTCCTCTGAGACCTCCCCCATCAGGGCGCAGGGTGCTAACGAGCCTGGGAAGCTGGAGTCTTGGTTTTGAGCTCTGCCTTTGCCATTAGTGGGCTGTGTGACCTTGGGCCAGTCACCTTTCTTTGGGCCTCAGTCTCCCTGTCTGGATACCTGTGAGATGGGACCATCAGAAATGCTCTACTCTGTCTGCTCTTTGGAATCACCTGGGGGAGCTTAAAAAAAATATAGTGTCCCTTGCTCAGGGATCCTGGCCTAAGGGGTTTGGGGAGGGCCCAGACGTGGGTTTATTAAAAAAAAAAAAAAAAAACCGCCGAGGAGACTGGGCTGATCCATCAGGGTTGAGAAGCACAGAATCGAAACTTTCTGACGCAGAGGTTCTCAACTTTGGCTGCACTTTAGGCTACTCTGGAGATATTTTTTTTTTTTTTGGTGGGGGTGGAGATTTTCTTTAAAAGACCAGTGCCTGGGCCCCACCCCAGAGCCTCACTGAATTGGGTGGAGGTGGGGTCCCCTTTAAAATCTCTCCGGGGCTTGCCAATGTGCAGTCATAGGATTGTAATTCCTATATCCGGTCCTTTTCCCCATCCCACCCGGTGGAATGGGGACAAGAGAATGCCAGGTTGAAGAAGGAGGCAGGGGCAGGGAGGGGTAGTCTGCATTCTGGGTCAGCCCCAAGGACCCCTTCATGGGATTATGATCTTTCTCCCGGGCCCACTTCACAGGACTGAGGATTAAGAGCCATCCCATCCGTCTTTGCTGAGTGCAGTGCTCTGAGCCCCCTGAAAGCCAGCTGGGGCAGGTGCCTCACTGAATCCCACCACCACAGCCCCGGGAAGACCTCCCAATTTCTCCACTGGGATCTCAGCCTTCAAGCTCCCAGTTCAGCCCTGGAAACAGGTCCCAGCCCTATTTGCAGCGTGGCCACTGCCTCATTCTGCACCATTTCCTTCCAAACAACCGGCTTCCCCTTCGGGGAGGTTATCAGAGCACAGCGCAGGGTGGGCAGGGCCGGATTTCTGCCCTGGGCACTCCCCGGAGGTGGGAAGGAGCAGAGGATGGGGCCGCGGCTGGACTGACTGACCTGACCATAGGCCGATCCTGCATGAGAGTTCCAGGCAGGAATGCTCAGCTCCGGCTGGCTGCCGGGGGAAAGAGCGCAGGGAGCTTTCTCTCTTGGAATAACACGGCCTTGCAGACGAGGCCCAGGCTTCTGGCTGGTGGGCCATGCTCCCAGTGGGCTGTGTCAGTGCTCTGTAGGGATCTAAGGGTGGGTCTCTATTCACACCATCTCTCCTCTCACTGATCTCTCCTCTTCCCATCTTGCCCCTTCCATTTGTTTTCCCCCAGCAGCCAGTGTCCTTGAGAAAACAGGAGTTTTCCTGTTCCTGGGCTTCCTGCTGCCCAGAAGATAAATCCAAACTCCTACTACAGCCCAAGAGAGCTGCTTCATGTGGCCCCAGCCTCTCTGATTTCTCCCCTCCCCCCTTGCTCATCCCACATACAACTGCCTCCTTTTCCTCACTCAGCTCCTTCCTACCCCAGGGCCTTGGAACTTGCTATTTATTCCCTCTACATGAAATACTCTTCCCATGGTTGGTCATTCTTCTGTTCTACCTGTTACCCTTCAGAGAGACCTTCCCAGACCAGATCACCCTGCCTAAAATACTCCCCCACCACTGTCTCTGTCACCCTGCTTTATTTCTTCCCAACACTTATCACTATTAAAAGTGTCTTATTCATTAACTTAGTTTTTTTCTTCATGGTCTGTCTCTTCCCCTAGAAAGTAAACTCCTCAAGGGCAGGGACCTTGTCTGGCCTTTTCGTTGTGAGTTCCTGGGTCTGGCAAATGCTCCATGGGTTGGGGCTGAGTAAAGGAACAAGAGAAGTTGACAGAGTTTCAAAGCACGCAGTGCAGGCAAGGTACCGTAGGGGTTTGTAAAATGCACACCACCCTCCCAAAGGCAATAAGTGCCAAGGGTTGTTCTAGGGGCTTATGTACGTGAGCCCACTTACTCTTGCCACCACCCTGTGAGGTCGCTGGATACTACGAAGTAGTAGTATTCACATTTTAGAGATGAGAAAATGAAGACAAGAGAGGTTAGTGACCTGGCCAAGGTCACACAGCCGGTCAAACCCAGGTGCAGCGAGCTCCCTGTGCTGTACTCTCAGTGGGGAAACGGGAGGTAGGATGCAGACCGATGAGCGGGCTTGGTGGCACAGGCAGCAGAAATCCATTCCATTATTCTGGGGCCACACCCACACGGTCATAAGAAGGCTGCAGAGGGCAGGGGGTAGGGGGAACAAGGGGTTCTCTCACAAACCCTGAAAGAAGGAGAAGCAGAATCCCACGATGGGGTAGATCAGCAGCCCCAACTGCTTCCTGCCACCCCAGACTCAGTTTCCCCATTTCCAAAGTACAAAGGAGATGGGCATTTCTCTCTATTTGTGACAAATGAGTGTCACCCACAAGTGTCACACAGACTCCAGGGTGGGGGCAGGGGCGATGACAGTGAGTGGGGCTCGGACAGTAGGGAAAGGCATGAGGGTCTAGGTCAGAACTTGGAGGTGGGGTAGAGTGCACACCTGTGGTTTCGGCTTGCACGGCGCCGGGCCCCTCCCTCTGCTAGCAGCACCCCATTCTCCACTGGGAACTACCCCTGGGCCATCCCATGCAGAACTGGCAGCACCGGGGCAGGGGCAGGGAGGGGGCCATCCAACAAGGTACCACTGGTGGCCACATGACCCAATCTAAGCCAATCAAATGCCCTCTCCAAGTTGAAATTTCCACTTGGGGAAATAGGAGGGAAGGAGGAAGGCAATGCCCACTTCCAGACTTCTCCCAAGGCGTGCAATGGGGCAGCCACGGAGCCCCCCTGCTGTGCTCGCAATCCTCAGAAATCCCTGCCCAGCCTTCTGACCTCATTTCCCACTCCTTCGCTCATCCCTCACCCCAGTCAGGCTACCCTGGCACTTTTTTATTCCTTGGACAGGGCAAACTCCTCACCCCAGGGCATTTGCACTTGCTGTTCTGTCTGCTGGAACATTCCATTCCAGACCTTCCTTCCCATGCTGGCTTTCTTTTGTCACTTCAGTCTTCACCGGAGACGTCCTCAGAGAGCCCTTCTGAGATGACCCAGCCGGGCCCCTGTATTTACTTTATGGCGCACAACAATGGCTCAGGTTCTTTTGCTGACTTATTTGTTGGGTTCTTTCTGTCTGCCTTCCCTCACTTGACATAACCCCCGTGAGAGCCCTTCTCTGCGTGTCTTACCTCCCTGAGCTTGGCCGAGCCCCTGGCCCGTGGTTGGTGCTCCAGAAATAATGTTTGAATGAATGAATGAGGCAATGGGGTTAAGTCTGACCGCAGGGAATCCTCACAGGGAATACTTCAAAGAGTTCATGAGGGAATTCTTTGTCCTATTTCCAGAGGGGAAAGCAGACACTCGGGGAGAGGAGAGGAGGCCATTATTAGGACTCGCTGAACCTGGTCTTCCTTCCCCATGGAAGCAGGACTGCCCCACCTCCCTCCAAATGACCTACTTGGGCTTTGGGGTCGCTTCCTACAATCGTGAGCCAAATCACCCAGGGGTAGGGAATCCCTGACCTTAAGCCTCCCTTTCTCCTCTCCCCAGCCTTCCAGGAAGGAGTCTTTGCATCTCTTCTTTGTGAGAAGCACAGAGCACTCCGGTGTGGGGAGGAGCCCTAGAACACTGGGGAGGGTGGGAGGGCAGGAGGATGGGAGGATGGGAGGAAAGGCGGCAGGCGAGCTGGGTCCTGCCATCCAGCTGTCCAAATGGATCTGGCTGGCATGTGGGTGGTGTGGTCCAACTGGTTGGGTGAGTGCGGGGTGTGGGCTGGTGACGGTGCCAGCCAGTGAACTGTGACACCCCTAACCTGGAGATGGAGAGGCACGCTGGGAAGATAGGTGGTGTCCTAGTGTCTCTCCAGCTCCTCAGCACTGACTCTGGTGTGGAATCATCAGCACAAGAGACCAGAGTCTCCCTGGCATCCTTCCTGGAGTCAGGGAAGTGCCAGGCTAAGAGCACTTGAATAGGGCTTCCCAAGAGAGTCTCATGGGGTGGGGGAGGCAAGAAGGAAGCATTCTGGGCTGGAGTGGAGTGGCCTGGAGCATAGAGATGGGCTCAAGATAAGCCGATGAAGGCAGGGGCAGTGAGGAGAGAAGCCTCAGTGGGGGTAGTAAAAGGGTTGAGTGTTTGGAGCCACAAAGACCTTTGAATCTTGGCTCCACCACCTAGTTAATGAGCCTGTGTGAGCCTCGGGTTCCTTGTCTGTAAAATGGGGATCACAGTGCCCACTTCCTCATGGTGGTCTGAGGGTTACATGAGCGAGACTCCTGTAAAGTGCTTAGCACTCCGTACTAGCTCAATAAAATTAGCATAAAGAGGAGTAGCTTAGGGATGACTACTCAGGACAGTCTTGCTCCCATAACTGTTGCTTTTTCTCCTAGCCAGGTTTTACTTTCCTTGCCTGGGAAACGTAGCAATGGGCCCCACCCTTCTGGACTCTTCCAGTTCCCGTAATCTGTCCTGTCACTTTGGAAAGCTCCTGGGTAATGGCTCCAGCTAACGTGTTAATGGCTGATTGTAGCTAATGGGATAATGGCTTAATGAGGTTCCCCCGTCTAAGAATATTTACATATTAATCAGTGACAACATGAGAAGCCAAAGGAACATTCTCTGCAGAGCCCAGGGTGGGGTGGGGGTAAGACAGGAGGAGTTTGGCCCAAGGGGGCTTCCTCGGTGCTCCTACCTCTCCTGGGAGCACTAGTACCCACCCCTGGGTGTATTGGATAGGCAGGCACTCGCACAACTGGCAAGAGGAAAGTGGGGAGACAGTAAAGCTTCGTACAACATTTCCTTGGGGATCCCGTGACATCCTGCATGCCCGTGGCACAAGGACAGGCTCAAAAAGGCTGTGCCAGGAAAAGGTCTGGGGGCTGCGTGTGGGAAGAGGCCCCGAGATTCACTCTCTTCCTCTGAGTCCTTGTTCCTAATTACCTAGATTTATTCTAGAACAAGTTTCCCTGAATTCGGCCCTCTGAGTACCACCTTCAACCTCACTGCCATTTCTGTACCTCTGACCTATGCAATCATTTCGGAGCTTGTTAAACTTTGTCTGGGGGCCAAATTCAGTCCCTGGCTGCTTGGGTAACTAGTTTTATTAGGACACAGCCACGCCCACTCATCTAGGATTGGCTTCAGGGCTTCAGAGCTGTGAGCCTGCGACACAGACCCTGTGAGGTCTGGGATCCCAGGGCCGAAAATATTTACCATCTGGCCCTTACCAGGAAAAGTTTGGTGACCCTTGATTTTGCTTCATTTAAAAAAAAAAAAAAAAAACTTGTATTTTTGACTTAAATAGACTTACTTAAAAATGAAACTTTTGGGGAGCCTGGGCGGCTCAGTCGGTTAAGTGTCTGATTCTTGATTTCGGCTCAGGTCATGATCTCAGGGTCGTGGGATTTGAGCCCTTCATTGGGTTCTGTGCTGAGGTGGAGCCTGCTTAAGATTCTCTCCCTCCCTCTCCCTCTGCACCTATCCTTCCTCCCCCGCTCTCGCTCTCTCTAAAAAAATAAAAAGAAACTTTTATCACTGCTAAAAATTGAAAACCAGACTCCCTACCTGTGAATGGAACGGCACTGGAGAAAATAAATGTAGTGAAAGCAAAAGAATATTTTTCATTTCTACCTAGACGCTCTTACCTAACCAAACTTCTTTTTTTGCTGATGGTTTTTGTTTCGATTTCTTACTGAAGTATAATTGACATACCATAGGCTGTTAGAGATGGATGCCATTTTGCTGCACTATTTGTATACATTGTGAAATGATACCCATGGTAAGTCTAGTTACCATCTGTTGCTGAAGTTATTACAATGTTATTGACTGTGTTCTGTATGTTACATCCGCAAAACTTACTTATTTTATAACTGGAAGTTTGTACCTCTTAATCCCCTTTGCCTGTTTTGCCCCCCACCTTCTCCCTCTTCTAATCAGACTTTTGAGTTGTGACCTGAGCACTCTTTCTTTAGAAGGATAGGATTCTTTCAGTCATTCAACAGCTAATTTTACTGTGCACCTACTATATGCCATGCATTATAATGACTGTTGTGCTTGTGGGCTGGCTTGGTGCCAAGTGCTGTTTTAGGCATTTCGTCTGTGCTCATTAGCCCCACGAAGTGGATACCATCATCCCCTTTATCAGATAGGTAAACTGAGGCACAGAGAGGTTGAGAGATCTGTGAAAGTTACACAACTAGGGAGGTTGTTAGGGGCTGGATTGGGGTTCCCCCCCCAAATTCATATGTTGTAATCCTAACCCCCAGTACCTCAGAATGTGACTGTATTTGAAGACAGGCTCTTTAGAAAGCTAGTTAAAGTTAAAAGGAGGTTGTTGGGGTGGATCCTAATCCAATATGACTGGTGTTCTCCTAAGAGGAGATGGAAACACAGACACACACAGAGGGAAGATGATGTCAAGACTCAGGAAAAAGATGGCCATCTACAAGCCAAAGAGAGAGGCCTCAGAAAACACCAACCCTGCTGACACCTTGATCTTGGACTTCCAGCCTCCAGAACCGTGAGGCAGTCAATTTCTGTTGTTTGAGCGACACAATCTGTGGTACTTGGCTATGGCGGCCCGAGCTGACTCACATGGAGGTGCAGAGCCCGGATGTAACCGCCAAGCTCCATCCATAGGTGTTGAAGGCATCCTAACACCCAACTGAGTCTTTCTCCTTGTGGTCGTCAGAGAGACTGAACAGGACTTGGGAAGAGAATAGCATTCTTACTCCATAATTTAATGGTATTAATTCTGTGCCCATGTATTGCCTGAAACCATCTCCCGGACTGCCAGAGTATATGCTTCTTGCTTTGGGGCATGTAAACCTGACCAGTTAGGACCAGCCTGGATCCATGACAGCCCATGGGCCCGCAATGCCCAGCGGTCAGCTCTCTAGACTCTTGCATGACGGCTGAGCATCTTGAGACTCAGGCCAATGCTTGGCTCTACTGATCTGCTTGGAATTTTTTTTTTTTAAGATTTTATTTATTTATTTTAGAGAGGCGGAGGTGGGGAGGGACAAAGGGAGAGGGAGAGAGATACTCTCAAGCCGACTCTGTGCTGAGTCCGGAGTCTGAAACAGGGCTTGATCCCACAACCATGAGATCACAACCTGATTCCAACTCACTGAGTGACCCTGGACAAGCCTCGGGCATCCATTCTAGAATCTTCTGACTCCTTCTCCAAGGATCAGTCACCTTTCCAAGCTTAAAAGACAGCTCTTCAGAGTGTCCTTCCTTTCTTTGGTCCCTCTGACCACTGGTCTTTCTTTACTTCCTTAATAGCAGTTGCCACAACTTATAATTATATGTTTCTTCACTTGTTTATCTCAGGGCTCCCTTGCCAAACTGTACCCTCCACTGGGCCAGGGACCATGTCATTTTCATTCACCTGTGTGTTTTATTCATCTCTCAGCACCTAGCATGGAGCCTGGCCCTTGGGAGGCCCTCAGTAAGCAGTTGTTGGATGAAGAAATAAGGATAGCAATGCTTCTAAACTTTAACGCACACGTGATTCCCCTGGAGCGTTTATTAAAATGCAGATTCTGATTCCGTATGTGGGTAGGGCCCGAGAGTCTGCATTTTTCAAGGGTTCTCATGAGATGCTGCTGGTCTGTGGATCATGCCTTAAGTAGCAATGTCCTAGGTAAAGTCTGCCCATCCTACCACCCCTTGTCCCCTTTCTCGTTGCTCAACACCCTAGGAGAGGTTCCCAGTGTTTCAGAAGCATGGAATGGGCTATTGAAGCCCAGGAAAGGATTAGTAAAGAAGTATGAGAAATTTTAAGGAGCTCAGAACTAATGAAGCTCCAGAGGCTTAGCTGAGAATGGCACACCGGGCTTTCAGAGGTGTCCAGTGTACATTGGAGGCCTGAACAAAGGTGGTCCCACCTTGGGTCTCTCCCAGCAAGGTGATAGGCTGTTTCAGGGCTGGACAAATTAACCCCTACCTCACCAGGTTGTCTCCCTTCTCAATGCAAAGCTCACCATGCCCAACCACCAGCTTAATACACCTGGCCTGGCCAATCCAGAGGTGGGTGCTCTCCATTGCCGTGGTGACAATATCTGGTCTCCACCCCACCCATGGACACACCCAAAGCCCTCTCTGGATACAGAAAGGTACAGCTGCAAGACGAGGTAGTTCAGGTGAACTGATGGTGCTCCCCAGGGGTTCACATCCACCCTAGGAAGGTAAGGTGGCCCTCCACCAGCCAAGATGTCAACTCACCACATGCCTGGTGTTAAATTGGATGCTCGGTGACTATGACCATGTTTGGTTGAAGGACTACTACAATGTTTCTCAAAATGTGGTCCACACACCACTGGTCTCAGAGTCACTTTGCAGTTGGGGAGTGTGGAAAGAGCTTGCAAAATATGCAGACACACTTCACCCCAGACCTCCTGTTCCAGTGCCTTTGGAAGTGGGGCCCAGGAATCTTCATGGTTCATAGGCTTCCCGGATGATTCATATGTGCTTTTGCCTTTCAGAGTCTCTGGGTTCATCTTTTGCCTCCTCCTCAGTCTGTGTACACAGTTTTTATTTCCTTTTGTGTCAGCTCTATTGTTGCATCTTTGATCATAAGCCCATAAGCTGCCTCAAACCCCTTTGGAAGCCAGAGAGTAGAGTAAATACACCAGGCTTTATAGATAACTAGGTGTCCTAGGAACCACCCTGCCCCTTTGATGCTCCTCTTTCCAGTGAACCCGCCATCAAAGTGCAGCCCACATAGAAGCTACCTTGTGAACCCTTTCTTATTATGCATCAAGCCAACTGGTCCCCTGAGGCCAGCCCATCTTTGCAGCCCATATCTGCACCAGCAAATACTCCAATGGACCAAACCGTGTCCTGCACACTCAGAGGTTTCATCTGAGCCCCAGACTCTTCAGGCTTCTCTATGATGTTATTTTCCTTACACATTTCCCTGGAGGGACGTCTGAGTCCCCTTTGGGTTATTCTCCCAAACACAGTGCCATTTTAAAGTGTGAGTGCAATCTTGCATTCCATGTTGCTATTATTTCTCACCTCGTAATTTGTCTGCCTGAGTCCATGCTGGCCCCCTCCCCTTAACCTCCACACAGCAGTCAGGCAGACCATGTCACTGCTTTTCCTTGTTTTCAAATGTTTCATGCAACTGTATTGAAGAAAAATAGCTCATTTGCTAGCAGAGCAATTGGTTGATCATTCCCCACTGGGAACTTGCATCATTGATTCGGTGCTGTATTAAATAGCGTATTGGAAGATAGCTTAACTAACAGTATCAAGCCTCCTCTAACCATTTAAATGAAAATTTCAAAATATTTTGAGACCCTACAAAGGGTGTTTGATTTCTAATTTTCATTCTCTGTGCAGCAAGAACAGGTGTTGCCTTTACGGACATGCATAAAATACTTCACTGTTCTGCGCACGCTATAAATTCAATACTAATTCTTGAGCCACATCAGATTATGACCACAAAGTATATCATGTAACCTCAAATCTCCAACACAGAAGGCTTAAAGAGGAGTGGGCACCACTAGAATAACTGCTTCCTTTGATGTGACAAATGAGCATCCATCTCCCTCCCACAGAGCACGGAGGACGGGACCCTCAACCTCTCTCCACTGCTGCTGGAATGAAGCCCCCAGTCCTACCTTAGCCCCACCGCCTTCCATAACCTCAATCTTGATTCCCCCTTTCTAGCCACGCTGGCTTCTTTCAGATCCTCCTACCCAACCACAGTGCCTTTGAACTTGCTGCTTCCTCCACCTGGGGCCCTCTCCCTTCCCTTTTGCCAAGCCAACTCCTAGGTCTCTTCAGATCTCAGGTCTAAGGGCTGGCACCACTTCCTCAAGGAAGCCCTCCATGATATCTCTGCCTGGGTCAGATCCGCTTCCTGCAGGCTCTCAGAGCACTGTCTACCTCTTCCTTCATAGCAGGCTTGTCACGCCAACATGTTCACATTTAGTTGAGTGATTACTTAGTTCATTAACTCAGTATAGTTAGGGTGATTGTGCACCCCAGTTTCCCTGGGACAGTTTTGATCAATTTATTATTATTGTCCCACTGCGATTATTAATAGCACCCCTTCACTCTCAAAAGTGTCTTACTTGGGATGATATGTTATATGGCCATCCCCGTGGTAACCACCCCAACAGGCTATAAGCTCCATAAGGACCAGAGCTTTGCTTGTTTCTGCTCATTGTGCTTCCGGCACCTGGCTCCAGAGAACCAGGCAGATCCTGCATGGCTATTTGTGACCTACCCTTGAAAGTGATATGGAATTGCTTCTACCATATTCTATTGGTCGACTGGATGCCAGTCAGTGAGCTCAAGCTCTCAATGGGGCTAAGTGTCAGAGAATTTGCAGACACATTTTAAAACTACCACCTATCCCCAAGGATTGGAATTTTATTAATTTATTCATCAAATATTTATTGATTCCAGTGCCTCTTGTCACATAGTTTGGGCATGGCACAAGAGTTCCTACTGAGAGGCAGGTCCTCCCAGCCACATGCCTGTCTTGGGGTTGTGGCTGCTTGGAGAAAGGGGGATTTTTTGCCTTTGTTTTTCCTTTGCATAAAGGTGACATCTTTGTGCCAAGTTATCTGCACCAACAGGATGCTTTTTTCTAAATCATTGGTTTGGAAGAGGCGACTTTTTCAAATTTTCATAAAGGCGCTGTGAAGACCAACAGAAACCCTGATTTATCCTCCACTGTGTGTCAGATGATGGCAAAAAAGCCTTGAGCAAAATAGATATGGCCTCTGCTCTTAAGGAGCTTGCGTTCTATTAGGGAATGAAGACAATGAGTGCGAATGTCCATAAACAAAAGTGTAAAAAATATAATCACAGATTGTAAACAGTGTTATGGGGGAAAAGCCTCTCTGCTGAGCCCCTACTCTGTGTTGGTTGCTGGAGGCAGAGGCCAGAGTCTGGAGGTGTAGGCTGCCTACCCAGGGCCACCAGTGCTCAGGGGATGTCCTGCAGGGGAGGAACTAACAAGAGCAAATAGAAACGGGCTGTGTCCACAAATTTTGAATCCCACATACGGAGGGAATTCCCAAGCTGTTCAGGTGTAAGGACTTCAAGTTCGAGAGTCTCAAAGGCCCAGAATGGTTCACATATCTTCCTGCCTGGAAGCAGAGGAATGGATAAGAATTTCTAGGCCTCCTCCCTCCTGAGTTGTTATTCTTTGAATTTGGGACTACGGCACCATGGGTGGGGTGTGTGTGTGTGTGTGTGTGTGTCTTCCCCTGGAAACAGAAGACATCCTTACTTCCCCATACCCGAAGTTCATAAGGATTTGGGGAGTCTTGCCTGAGTCCTGAGACTGGGGTTGCCTGGTGGGGCCAGGGGGCACTCAGCTTAGGGGATGTTTCCATGGGCTTACAGCCTAAGTGACAACCCCCCCCAACACACACACACACACATACACACACACACACAAAGATATCCATGAATCTTAGGAAGAAATACAAAATAAAACCCGTATCGTGTCAAGCAGGGTAATGAAGAGAATGGATCAGTATTGGTTAGAAAGTTCCATGAGACCAAGGGTTCTTTGACCTGCTTGTTCAATGCTGTATTCCCAGGGCCTCAAGCGGTGTCTGGCACATGGGACATTCACACCTTGTGTATACTTTAAGTGAATGATTGGGAAAATATTATTTCCGTGAGCCATTGTTTGTCAGGAAGGAGAGAAGGAAAGGTTTTTGTGTTTTTTTAAAAAATATTTAGAAAAGCACCAAGGGTGCTCTTGTAGCCTGAAAGAATAATATTTATGACCATGCCTAAGATCCTAGGAAAACAGAGTACACCCTGGGACGTTATTAATAGCAGGGGCTTTTTTCTTCTCCTTTGCCTTTTCAGTGTTAAACTGGACTCCCGTCTTTGCAGAAGATGGGCCAGGAAAGCGGGCCTCTCCCCGCCTTGCTATGCAGGGAGACACCAGAGGGCTTTCTTTTGTGACTTGCCAAGAACATCCCACGGGCCTACCTGGGCTCCAGATGTTTGGGTGGTAATGATGCTGGCGGTGGAGAGCAAACCACCCCTCCACTTCCTGTTACTCTTTCTGACTGTAGTTTGGGGAAATTCAAATGTGGGAGGGCTCCCAAGCTCTGGCCTCAGGTGCCAAACCTCCTGATGAAAACTGGGGCCTCCGGTCAAGCAGCCAGATGTTTTGGGGCTGAGGGCCAGACATTTCCATCATGGGGAAAACCCAGACCCAACCCCCATAGGTTTGTTCTGCTCATCGTACATTTGCATTCATTACACAGGTGGTGTCTTTAAAAGACATGAAAGCCCATTGTGACGCGCTATGGGCCGTTATCTCCAGGGGTTTGGAAATTCTGCGACCTCCAACTTCGGTGATAGTCAAATCTCTCTGTCAGAAGTCAAACGGACAATATTTGTACTGTGAATCCCTCTTAGACTTGTGGGATGTTTTATGACGGGGAAGAGCGATGAGATCCAGAGCGCCGAGCTGTAATTGGAGGACACGGGGTCTTGTTTCTCTGCTGGAAACCATTGTCTCCATCCCGCCCCCACCCGGTCTGTGGAGGTGGGCGACAAGGAGGAAATGGTCTCTCAAGAGAGTGTCGTTCTCAGATCCCACTCCAGGAATTCTTCTTTGGCTCTCCATAGAACAGGCACCGGGGGCTTTCCCAGCTGTCTCTCTTATGGCAAGATGGGCAGCCTGCTGAGCCATGCCTAGAAGTGCTGATGGCAGGGCATCTGGTCAGCGGTGGTGGTGGTGGTGGGGTTGACCCAACAGTAGTTGCCTATAACCTTCATACTTGGAATTTTTCCTGGGTCTGAGGATTTTCCTCGTCTGAAGATCCTGTTTCACATCTGGAAGAGGAGTCAAGAGAAAATGTCACTTGTGAGCTCTCTGGACGTGCTTACTGCATTCCTACCTCCAGAGGCATGTAGAGCTGTCAGCCAAGGTCAAAGATAGAGTTGGACCCTGAGAGATAAAGTGATTTGCCAGGATAATGTGGCCAGTGGGAGATTTTTTTTGCTGCTTGGCTTCGTGACTTGCTTTGCCCATGAAATGTGAGCGTGCAGATGGTTTTAATAGCCAGCGTGTGCTTCGTTCCCTTATCTTCCCACCTCCCTGAGACCAGCACTGGTCCCTATAGAAGCTGCTCCATCAGCTGCAGCCTGAAGTAAAAACAATATAGACACGTGGTCACAGTCATCCCGTAACGGACATATAATATAATCAAGATATAGCAATACCTGTGTTGCAAGCCAGAGATCGTGGGATCATTTGTTACTGTGGCATCACCCAGCCTATCCTGACCGATACAAAGATTACAACTAGAACCCATCCCTCCAAATCCGAGGCAGTGGATATTAAGTCTTTTCTTAGTGTGTTAGTTATCTATCCCGGCATGACGAGTTACCCCAAAACGTAGGAGCCTAAAGCCACACACATGTATTAACTCACAGTCTCTGTGGGTCAGGGATCTGGGCATGGCTTAACTGGGTTCTTCGTTCTGGTGGCCCTCTCTAACATGGTCTGTGCTTCACTCACAGTTCTTCTAACCTACTCATGGAAGTGACATCCATCATGTTTGTCTTATTGTATTTGTGAAAAGCCAGTTGTGTGTCTTGCCCACTCTCCAGGGGAGGGGATTATGCAAGGGTGTGAGCTCTGGGAGGCAAGATCACATAGTCCATCAGTTTGTTTTCAAAGGAAATACTTATATTCATTGGAAGTTAGAGAACCCCCTGCCACCTGTCAAGATTAAATGGGCCCACCAACCAAAAGCAGGTTTCGATGGTCAGATCACATTTATAGTTGATCCATTCCCAACCTAACTTTGTGGATTTAGGTGTTTTCTTCTGGGTCTCGATCCTTCTTGACAAAAGCCTGCATGTTCTTCTCCATTACCTATCCTGCTGCAACCCCTTGTCATTCCTTGTAAGAACAGAAAAGAGTCAGCAGAAGCAGGTTATAAGCAACTGGCAGAAGCTTAAAACATGCCAGCCAGAAAGGACACACAAGAGATGATAGAGTTCTCAACGACCTTCTGTTCTCCATCCTGACCCCCACCCCCAGCCTTTCATCACCCAGTTACTGCTATGAAACGACCAACCATGATGCCTCAGTGCACACAACAGTAACATGCATTCCTCGTTCTTCACGTGTCTGCAGCTTGGCTGTAGCAGCTCTGCGTCCCAGATGGAAGTTCTGCAGGTCACCGAGGGTAGCTGTGCTCCCCAGGTCTTTCATTTTTCTGGGAACAGTGGGCTCCTGGAGGTATATTCTGCTTATGGAAATGGCGAGAGCACAAGAGGGCAAGCCCTACTGCCCAAACACATTCCCAGCCTTTGCGTGTGTGTCTTGTCTGCTAATATCCCATTGGCCAAAGCCTGTCAATGGTCTAGCTCAAGGTCAAGGGGGAATGCATGCTCTGCTGGCCATGAGGCTGGGCTGTGGATGTACTCTATTGGGGGAAAAGATTTGGGACCCAGAACTCAATTGAGCACACTCTTATTCCCCTACCCCCCTCCCTGCATCACATTGAGGTTTCAAGCTTATTATGGAAACACAAGTGGGTAAAGGCAGGTTTCTGCCTCAAGTCTTACTGGAGAGATAGGACTGTATTTAAAGAAACCAAACAAGGTGGCACAGGCAGCAGGTGAATGTCAGGGGAGCTGGGGCTCTGGAGTGGCTCTGGGAACAATAGAGAGGAGCGATGGATCCATTCCTTTCTCTGGATCCTGGAGAGGCTCTTTGGTGTCTGGCCAGGTTCTTCCCAGGGTGAGGCACGCCCCACCAGCAGGCACAGGGCAGGTGGTTTAGGTGATAACGATATGGGGAGGAGGCACCGCCTAGCTTTGAATCACAGATTGAGAGCCAGTTTCCCTTTCCTGGTGATCTTGCAATGATTCTGATGACAAGGGGAGTCTCCTTCTGTGCTAGGGGGTCCTTAACACCTCCCAGGCTGACTGATAGATCCCGAACCTCAGGTTCACGGACTCTTTCAGGCAACAGGATCTGGCTAGAGTATACTGTTTTGTTGTTGTTGTTGTTGTTATTATTTTGGGTAGTGTTTGTATCTGTTAAGTTTGTCCTCTCTCTTTGGTGAATGGCACTGGTTTCCTGTTTCCTGTGATGCTATAGGGCTTCCTCTTGAAATAAATATAGTTAAATAAACAGAGTCGATTTAAAGGAAAAAAATTAAGTGAATGCTAGTTCACGTGGCATGTTGACAGGGCAGGAATGATGGCTTGACCGTGGTCAGCGTTTGGTAAATAGCGACGTGGTGGGAACAGAAGAGTGGGGCTTGCTGCCGTCGGTCTGGGTTCAAATCCACCCTCCACGTGTCTCATGGGGCCCTTGAGCAGTAGCTTCTCTGACCTTCAGTTTCTTCATGGATGAAATGAAGGCAACTTCTTTTGCAGGGCTGTTGTGTTATATCGAAGGTGATGTTTGCAAAGTGATGGGACACAGTAGACACTCCGCAAAGGGCAGAAACCCACCTGTTCCAGCCCCTGCCCCAGGCTGTCCATTCTGGGAGAGCCTTCTGAGTGCCCTCTGTCCTCCCACTGGCTGTGGGACAGCAGGTGCCACTGTCCCTGCTGCTGGTGGGGGGGGACCCACCTGGCTCTCTTCTGCAGCAGCCAGACCCCACCCTCCTTCCCTTTTAAAGGCAGAGTCTCAGTTCAAATGAACATCTTCCTGCCCCTGCTCCAGCCCGACAGAAAATCCCCTGCTTGGGGGATGGTGGTCTTGAGCAGCCATTAAATTCCAGAATTCAAAGAGAGATAACAGATCAGCCACTGGAGCAGCTGGGGAACCTCAGGATCTTGGGGGGGGTGGCCCTTTAGAGGGGGTCCCAAATATCATAAGGATCTCTACTTTCCACCCAGGGAGGCTTTCCCCTTGCAGAGCTCCCCAGCAGGACTGAAAAAAGGCACGGGACAATTTATTTTTTATTTATTTATTTTTAAAGATTTTACTTATTTGTCAGAGAGAGAGAGAGAGAGAGAGAGAGAGCGCACAAGCAGGGGGAGCTGAAGGCAGAGGGAGAAGCAGGCTCCCCACTGAGCAAGGAGCCTTTTGTGGGGATTGATCCCAGGACCCTGGGATCATCACCTGAGCGGAAGGCAGATGCTTAACTGACTGAGCTGCCCAGGTGTCCTGCATCAGACAATTTAAACATGGCATTCTGGCCCCACCAGCTAGTGCACAATAAATTAGTATTTCCTAAAAGTGTTTCTAATTCTCTCTTCCGTAGCACAGTCTCCTGCCTTGTATTTTGGGGTGTATGCCAATAGCATTAACCTGTTAAATTAAAGGCTTAAACTATACTTTCCCCGCCGTGGCCCTGTTTTGGAATTTCTTCAATTTTTCCACATACTAACTGCTCCCCCCACTCCACAGATGAGGCTTGGGTCCCTCTGGCCTCCTCCCCCATCCCCCCAAGAACCTCCAGAGCACATGAGTCCTCTCAGTTTCCAGGTGGGGAAACTGAGGCGGGAAACGGGAAGGGCAGGAGCAAGAAGTTGAAGAACAGCGCCAGAGAAGGGTTTCTAAAGCAGGGAGTCGGATTCCAGAACCCTCGTTCTTAACCCTTACGGGAAGGAGGGGAAGAGGAGAAAGGGGGAGCCGAGGGACAGGGGAGGGGAGGGAGTGGAAACCTGTCAGGGAGAGCGCGGGGGAGAGACTCCTGGCTCGAAGGAGCGGCGCTTTTCTCCCTTTTCCCCCGACCCAGGGACAGACTCCGCCCCAAACTTGGCCGGGGGAGCGCGGGGAGGCGGCCGGGGAGCCGGGGGCGCTCCCGGGGCTGTGGCCTTTCCCGCCAGCGTCCCCCTCCCGCCTGCCGCTGTCCCTCCCACTCCGCTTTCCCGGCCCCTGACATCACGGCCCGGGAGGCGGGATCCGGGAAGGAGGGGACGCGGGGAGGAGGCTCCGCGCCACCGCGAGGGAGGAGGGAGGGCGCGCAGTCCCAGCCCAGAGCTTCAAAACAGCCCGGCGGCCTCGCCTCGCGCCCCAGCCCGTCCGTCCGTCCAGCCGCCAGCGCCCGGTGAGTGGGGCTCGCCCTCCCCGGGAGGCGCGCGCGGGGCGCGGGACCACGTCGCGGGGCTGCGAGCAGCGTGCGCCCGGGGAGCGGGCCGCGAGCCCCCGCACCCACGGGACCGAGGGGGGTCCCCGCCTTGGGTGGGGCGAGCAGGGAGGGGCCGAGGCCCATCCGTACCGAAATCCCACTTGTCCTCAGCCAGACGACCAGGGCGCGGACTCCCCCCCGCCCCCCACTGCGCCGAGTTCACCCCGGACCCCGAATTCCACCTCCCCACCCCCGGACTGCTTCCTGCGCCTTTTGCGCCGAGGCGGGCGGGAAAAGTTTGGGGAGGAGTCAGGGCGGCTCCCCTCGCCCTGGCCAACTGCGCTCCCGGGGCTGTCGGAGTCCAGGGCCGTCCCGTGTCGCAGGAAGGTCTCGGGCGCCTCGGCGCACCGTGCCCCGCCTCACCGAGCGGGCGGGACGGGCTGCGCCCAGGCCGGGGTCGGTGGGTCCCCTCCTCGGCCCCGGCGGCGGCTCCGTTGCGCCCCCCAGCGACGAGGAGCAATTTCCTTAGGTCTGGAGCGGTGGGGGAGCCTGGAGGCGCCGCTGGGATGAGGCTTCTCGCTCCCCACTCTGGTTGGGGTGGGGGGCTTTGAGGACCCCACCCGTGGATTCCAGAGAAAGGGGAGGCCAGAGCTCGTGTATAGAGGGACTATACACTCTCCAAATCCAGGGTCCTAAACACACTCAAAGGAGGCCCTAACTTGGGGCTGACAGGGGGACATTATGACCAGGGGCCAGTCGAGGGTACCTGGATAGGAGGGACACCCTGCAGGGCAAAGCCCTCCGTCCAGGCCACAGAACCCAAAACCTTATTTTGGAACAAGGCAGACAGCCCAGTTTCAGGTTTGGGAAAAGGCGCACTGCCTCCTCCCAGGCTCCAAAGATGTGCATGTGGGGTGGGGTGGGGTGGGGTCAGGGGGTGATCTTTCACCTTGGCTGTGTACCAGGTGGAGAGACCAGCCTGAAAAGTGATGGGGTGAGGAAGGGTGAGGGGCTTGAGAAACCTGCAGCCCAAATCCTGTATGATCCTGCCAATGCTACCTAGGAGGGGCAAATTCATAGGGACAGAAGCAGAAAGTACAGGTTACCAGGGACTGGGGCAGGGGGTGGGCAGTTACTGCTTACTGGGTCTGGAGTTTTTGTTGGGGAGGGCGAAAACATTTGGGGTATAGATAGTGATGATGGTTACATGACATTTTGGATGTATTTAATGTATGTGAAATCTACAATTATAGGTGGTTAAATGATGGATAGTAGGTTATGTATATTTTACCACAATTAAAAAAAAAAAGGCTCCAGCCCCTTCTCTGCTTCCATCTGAATTAGTAAGGAATCTCAGAGGCTGCTGACTGCTGCAGGTCACCTGTCCCCAGAATGTGGCCTCACTATAAGAAAGTGTAAGGAGGCTGAGGAGGGGACAGGAGTTCGGGTTTCCCCAGGAGTCTGGAAGGGACCAGGATGAGAACCAAAGCTCATGGAACATTTGCAGGGCGCCTGACAGTGTGCACTGCGCCCACTCTCTCCCCTTCTGGAAGCCTCACACAGCTGCTTCCATCCCCGCTCCCAGGTGGCAGGTGGGGAGAGGCAGGCCAGAGACATTCAGTTTCTCAAGCTCACTGAGCCAGTAAGTGCCAAGAGCCAGACTTTGAATCCCCATCAGCCTCCCCCCTCCCCCCCCCCCCCCCCCCCCCCGCCCCGCGCCCCGCAAGGCTTCCCATATCCACCTGGAAATGCCCTGGTGGGTTTCCTGGAATTCGGGAGAGACCCTCCTGGAGAAACCAGGGCCCAGATGCCCACGGGGGCCTTGGCAGATGCCAAGCCCACAGCCGAGGGAGGGGCATGGGGGTGGCAGGAAGGTGCCGAACCTGTTTTCCCACTGAGGGACTTGGGATCTGCCACCTCCACCCCTGCCAGGAATTGGGGAGTGGGAGTGAGAGTCCGAGAGCAGGCCACATAGCCTGGAGCCTCCTCTGTCCCCAAAGTGGGGAAACTGAGATTCACCTAAGACCTGGGGACAGGTGTTTGTGGTGGAAGGCATGGAGGTGGCCAGCCTGGTGGCCAGGCTTTGGGGCGGCCACTGGACCGCCCCACCCAGGGGAGAGGTGGCACCGTGTCTGACTGGCGTGGCCCGCTCGGTCACCCCGCCCCGCACACACGGGTATTTTATAAGGCCCTTTCTTCTGGAGTGGAAGCGAAAGTTTCACCTAGGTTTCCTTTCTCTGCCTCTCATGTAATATTCCAGGCAGGAGCTAAAACCGCGTGCGTGTGCGGACAGACTCTCCATTTTACGGCAACAGGTGATTCATCAGTTGACTCCACTGGCCAATTTCTCATCCCCGGGGGACTCTCTTGTCCCTCTCTGCCGCCTTCGGGGTGGATGGGGAGCCCAGCAGAGGCCAGCCCTTTGTCATAGTAGGCTCAGCCGGACACAACCAGGGAGGGAAGGCTGTTGAGACAAAAATATATAAATGCCTTTCCAGGCCAGATGGGATGGCATTGGATTGCTGGCTGGTTGGTGTGTTTGTTTGGGAGGAAGAGTCCAGCCACCGTCCTTGGGCAGATAGTGTGTGTGTGTGTGTGTGTGTGTGTGTGTGTGTGTGTGTTGCAATTTGTAGCTGCTGCCTGGCTCCGTGGACAGGTGGGGCCTCTGCACAGGCCACGGAGGCCCGAGTCTTGGAGGTTGGCTTCAGCTTGTCCAGGGAAGGAATAGGGGTTGGGGTGGGCATGGCAGGAAGAGGAGGCTCCCCTGCTTGCCCCAGGAGGGATGGAGTCTGGCTTTGTGCAGGAGTTACCCAAAGAGGGCAGAGAGTGGACTCCTCTTCAGATGCATCTGGCTTTCGTTAGGGACAGGCCAAGGGGGTGTCTAAAAATATCGGAGACAGAGCTGCCACCCAGCAAGAGAGTGCTGGGCTAGTAACCCGATACCCAGGGTGGGGGCTGGGGGGGGTGTCTCTGACGCAGAAGAACCAGCGAAGCTCTGTTCCAGTCACTTGGGCTCTTCCAGGCAGCCAGACCTTGGGTGAAGGCCTGGGGTGAGGCCTGGGGGTGAGAGCTCTCTGCATTCAGGGCAGCCGTGGCCCAAGATCGGGGAATTTCAAGGGCATGAGAACCTTAGAAAGTCCCAGTGTGACAATGAGGGACACGCGGCAGGGGGGGCGGGGTTTAACTCACCCAACATCACCCAGCAGGTTGGCAGCAGAACCAGGACTAGATCTGGATCTAGGGACTCACTGCCCAGGAGCCCAGTGGCTTAGGAGTGGTCATTGGGGTTCCAGGCCAGGTCCCCAGGGTCAGGGTCCCCTTAGGGCATGTCATCCATCTAGGATGCTGGGTTTCCACGCTTACGTACTGATGGGAGCAAGGTGGGCAGGAAGCCGTGCTTAGGCATGGGTCACTCCCACTTGGCACTGGGTCACTGTCAGGCACAGCTGTCGGACTCTGGGGACGTTGGCCCATCCTGGGGCAGGATGTAGGGAAGAGGGGGGCTGGAGGAGAATCGGCTAAATGAGCCCCTCCCTCCTTCCCATCTGAAGACACTGTTGGTTTTGTTCACGTGGGTATCTCCACTGCCTGAGTAGCCATTAACCAGAATAATTGAATTCCTTCAGCCCTCACCGTCCTTGGGAAGCAGGGCTTCTGTTGATCTAAAAGGGAACTGAGGGTGAAGAGATTGCCCGCACTCCTGCCCTCTGTGGACAGGTTGGATGACCTCAGCTTCTAGAAGCTACCTAGCATTCCTACGTCTAGAGCTGGAGGAAGGGTCCCGCAGGGTGACGTTCAGCATCACGATGATCTTGAGAAATATAAGTGTGAATTAACTAGCTATGGCCCAGAATGGAGGGATGGACAAATTAAGTCCTTCAGTGCAGACTGCTTCCCCATAGAGAAGGCACTTTGAAGATTTCTTGTTCTGACACTTCTGATCACCAGCTTATCTGGCAACCGGCCTTTCCTTAATAATAAAAAAAATTAATTAAAAAAATTTGCAGTGAATAAATACGACCCAAAGTCATCTCATCAATCTTGTTTTCATGAATGCGTCCCACATTGGGTTGTCATTGGTAGCACGCAAGATAATTTTAAAAGTTTCTGCAGCTGAACATAAAACAGGAAAGAGTAATTAATGTCTTTTTCTCAGTTGGTATTTCAAAAAAACATAAACTGCACCCATACCCATAATTTCACGGATACTATTGGGTAGAGTGAAACTAAAGTGTATGCTTTCAACTTTAAAAGTTTTTTTTTTTTTTTTTTTTTTAAGTACGCTTCACGCCCAGCTTGGAGCCCAGCAAGGGGCTAGAACTCACAACCCTGAGATCAAGACCTGGGCTGAGATCAAGAGTCGGACGCCCAACCGACTGAGCCACCCAGGCGCCCCAACTTTAAAGCACTTTTTTAAAGAATTGAGGGATTTCGTGAGTAAGCACAGGTGACCCGGAACAAAAATCTTAGGCCTGGAGTGACTGACATTTGGGAGTTGGCATAACCGGAACTTATGGGATGGACACAGTTCACACTTTTGACAACATGAGGGATCCGGAGCATCTGTGAGCTCCCCACCCAAGCTCCTCTTCTGCAAAGAGCCCCTGTGTTCATCTTAAGACCGAGTAGCCACTCAGCTTCCCGGGGAGTCTCACCATCTTTAGTGAGGGTCAGTGTGCTGCTGGGATGACCTTGGACGTCATTCTGTGGATTGGAGGAGTTGGTATATAGATGTAGACAGAAGTGGCTTGCTTGAACCCAGGGAAGGCTGAGGGAGAGGCTAGCTAGCCTGCTTTCCTCTTGGTGGGTGTTATTTAGCAGCTCTGTGCAGTGAGCTGCTACAGGCAGAGGGGGATCTCCCTCTCCTCAAAGGAGGCTGCTGTCTGGTGAGGGGATGATGAGTCCAGGACACGCGTGCACCAGCGCCAGGACCGCGGTCGAGAGATGTGGTTTCAGGGAAGCCCATGGTCGTGCGGCCGGCGAGGCTTTCCTGAAGCCCCTAGGACCGGAGATGGGCTGGGAAGAGTCCCTAGGACTTGCCCAAGCAGTGATGGTTGTGGGTGTGCAGCCGGGAACGGAGGAAGAGAACAGATTCATGAACTACCTCCATACCCGAAGTTCAAGAATAGGCAAATGGTGTTCCTGAATTCGGCAAGCTGCTCGGGTTCTGCAGGTTTGGGGGCAGGGAGCTTTAGGAGCTGGGTGGCCTGCTGGAGGCTCTGTGGACAGAGGGGCGGGGTGGGGGCTGGGCGGTCACCCGGGGCCGGAGTAATGGGGACTTAGCTTGGGAGGTGCCCTCCAGCCCCCACGGAGCACCCCCTTGGAGCATCCCACTGTGGATGCCTCGTGGGTGTGATGGGTTTCCTGTCCGGGTGCTGTGAACGGCAGAGGGGGCAACAGTGATACAGTGGCCTCGGCAGGACCATGATGAAAACCCCAGCCAGGTGTCCAGGACTCCGTGGGGGATGGGAGCCTGGAGCTTTGAAGAGCATTCAGAGACACACAAGGACCCAGGTGTGGAACTGTGTTTTAGGTTGGAATTTGAGGGTAGTAGAAAATGACTTCGATTCTGCCAGTGTTGTCAGGAGCAAGAATAATAATTAGCATTGCTATTATTATAGCATTTGTAGGGCACAGAGCAGTTTCCTGGGTTGCGGGCTTTATATCCTTTATCTCGTTTAAAATGAACAACCACCCTATGAGGTAGGGACTATTATTATTCCCGTTTATAGATGGAAGAGCAGAGCCTTAGAATTTTTGCTTAAAACCACCCAGTGGCTGTGTTTGGGTTTGAATCCAAGCCTCATGGACCCCAGAGACCCTACTGCATTTGATGTATCCCCGTCACGTCCCTCATTGTAAAAACAGACTTCTGCGTCCTCTTCTTGAAATCATCCCTGCCCTCTGAGCCAGGAAACTTCCTTTGTTAGAGATATTCTGGTGGGTGTCTGGGAGGCGAGCATTATTCCTCCAAAGTCAGCCGTCTTGGCCCCGAGGGTCCCGGGCATGAGCTTCCCACCCCCCCAGCCTGTCTCATGGAGGACAGGCCCCTGCTTGAGGGAGGCAAGGGCTGGTGGATGCAGGGATCCCCACCTGTTGAGTTCACCAGGGCACCTCCTGCGTCCGGCGTGGAGCTAAGTGCGCAGTAGGTACCCGGTGAATCCCGGGCCCATGAGAGAGGGAGGCACCTGGCGTCCTGGGCTCTGCTTTTCAGCCAGCCCCGGGGGAGGAGTCCCAGAAGGAGGCCCCCGGTGGGTGGGCGAGGAGCCAGCTTCAGGCTGCAGGGGGTGAGAACGGAGGGGAGAGATTTGGGAGAGTGTGCGAGATAACTGGGGACGGGCAGCTGCCCCCTTCCCCTCCTGCAGCTGACTCTGTCTGGAGCCGGGTCAGGCCTGGGGGTCACGGTCAGCATCCATTTATATCAGTGGGACGCGGGGTCACATTCTTCTAGGCCAGAGCCCGAAAGCGGCTTCATCACTGCCACGCCCAGAGTGTGGTCTGCACGCCCGCGGGCCTCTGGAGATGGTTTCTATAGCATACAGGCGGACGTTACAAACTGGGGTGTGCTCACGTTTATTTTAAAGTGGATTACTAAAGTGTCAATCCCTTGGCAAGGGTTACTGATTTCCATTTTATGGAGTAATTCCCATTTAAAGACTAACCGATTTAAGCTAGTTGTCGGACAGACAGGGGCCACGTGGAGAACAGGTGGTGCACGCACAGGGCAGGAATGAGGCAGTGGTGCCCTTGCACCCGGAGCCCCTTTACTCCGTGGTATGCACACCCATCCCCCAGATGCCACAGGCATCGGCTGCTAATGATGCGGCTTCCCCTGCTCCAGAGAATTTCGAGAACCCCCTCACCCCTCTGGAGACACCTGGAAAGTCATGCTCCCAGCCCCTGGGCTGCTGGACCTCACCCCAGGGCACCCACCCAGCCGTGTCCCGGAGCCTGGCCTGAGCCCTGGCCCAGCCTCTCCCATGTGGGGCCCTGGTGCTTTCATGGCAGGTTCCAGGCAGGAGCTGAGGAGCCTTGGAGGATGCATTTCCCTGCCCTCAGGGGCCTGCCTGTCCTCTAAGCCTGGAGGCCGACCTCGAAAGCAGGAGGCCAGGTGGGATTTCCCAGCTGGGAGGAGGACACTGAGTGCCTGGAGGCCCTCTTACTGGAGAATCTTCTAGTCTTCACCCTCACTCCCGCGTCAGGGGCCGCAGACGGCTCTTAGGAGTCTTTGTGGGGTCAGAGGATGGAGATGTTGGAATCCCAGCCCCCAGTGAACTCAGCCACTAATGTGCATTCGATCTCTACAGATCTGCCTATTCTGGACCTTGCCTATAAGTGGGATCATACGCTATGTGGCCTTTCGTGTCTGGATTTTTTACCCTCACGTAATATATTCAAGGCTCATCCACGTGATAGCAGGAGTCAGGGCTTCTTTCCTTTTCATGGCCTAATAATATTCTCCTGAATGGACAGACCGCATTTTGTTTATCCATTCATGAGTTGGGGGATACATGGGCTGTTTCCATCTCTTGGCCGTTGCGAATAATGCTGCCGTCAACATTCCCGTACATATCTGGACATGTGTTTTCCTTTCTCTTGGGTAAATCCCTAGGAGTGGAATTGCTGGGTCCTACGGTAACCGTAGTTGCTTGAAGAGCGGCCAGACTCTTGTGCCAAGTGGCTGCCCCTTGTCATGTCCCCACCAGCTCGCTCGCTCCTTGGAAGCTTCTGCTGGTGAGGCTCCTATCGATTCTCGAGCAGGTTCCTGGGGGCTGGGGCCTCTGGGTCTAAGTGAGGACCCATCGAAGGTTCTGGGACTGGCTGGTCCAGCGGAGTGGGCGGTGGGGGGCATGTGTGGAAGGAAGGGGGGGCCACATGCTCTGCAGCCCCCTGGGTGGGGGCTGCCTGAGGGAAAACTGCAATCAATGAAAGGTGCTGTTTTCTGCACGATGCTGGAGTGACTTTGGGTGGCTCCGGACACAACATTAAATGGCATTAAGCCACTTTTTGAGAAACTGGTCCCCTTTTCAGTTCTCTTTCAATGGTTCTGATTCCACCGCGGGCAAATGTTAGCTGGTGCTGACGTTTCATGCCTTTCCGACTTAGTTTGCCTTCTTCAGCCAGACAGAGTGGGTCTCCGGCTCAGCCCTTTGACAGACAACAGCACTGAGCCAGGACTTGTGGACTTTTTGGGGGGAGGGGGTGTTTATTTTCACAATCAGTCTCTATTTGTGGCCAATGATGCTGATTTTCCGCTTCCAGGGAGCCAAAAGATTTCTTTTAAAAATACGCGTATTTCTGTTAGAGAACGGGTTTATTTAAAGACTGATACGCAGTAGAATCCCACGGTGGTACTCGAGAAGGTGACAGGCAAATGGAGTCTTAGAAACCCTTGTTCTGAAATGTAGGGCCCGATAATTAGATGCGGGGTCAGGAAGCGGTGAGGTCCCCGGTCCCGGGGCACATACAGATGGAAACCGGGTGCTGGGAAAATAATGCAGGCGGAGGCTTCGGGCAGGGGTGGCTCTGCATGATCACACAGTGCCTTTCGGCTGAGACAGCATGAGTTCGCGATTCTCATTGTGTGGGGTCACTTTCCCACTTCCATGGCTCGACAGGGTCATAGCTGCAGACGCCACATCATCAGAGGTGCCCCAGTCCAAAGGGCAAGGGATTTGGGGGATAGCCTTTCCTTCACAGCCCATCCTCCCCCCCAACTTCACCAGGCATCCTGGCAGGGAAATGGTACCCTGCGATTCCAAGTTCATGGCAATGGCTCCCCAGCTGGCTCAGCGTCTGCCCTGATCTTGAGTGTTTCACGGAGGGAATTTCTTCCTGTCCTTCCCCCACCCCCACCTCCCGACCCCCCAGTTAAGGGGCGTGACCTGCCAGCTCTCAGGTTAGTGACTCTGTATGGGTGGGGAACCCTGGTGGAGAGATGCTGTGTTGGTCAGGGTTTTCCAAGAAGCAGAACCAGTTCAGGAGGTGTGTATGTAGAGAGAGAGATTTATTTTAAGGAATTGGTTTACCTAGTTATGGAGGCTGGTGAGTGCAAAGTCTGCAGGGCGGGCTGGTGGGCCAGAGACCCGGGGAAGAGCTGATGCTGCAGTTCGAGTCTGAAGGCCATCCACGGGCTGAATTCCTTCTTGCTTGGAGAAGGTCAGCCTTTCTGTTCTCTTCACGCCTTCACCTGATGGGACGAGGCCCACTCACGTGAGGGAGGGTAATCCGCTTTTCTCAAAGCCCACTAATTTAAATGTTAATCGCTTCTAAAGTACACCCTCACAGAAATACGGTGGCTCAACCAAGTTGACTCATACAACTGATGATCACAGCTATGTTAGGTAAGATAGATACCCAGCATGACATAAAATAGAAACCCTTTAAAGTCATTCCCTTTTGAGTTCCCTTCCAACCTTACAGGGAGAAAGTCTCAGTTCTGTGGCAGCATCTTTAATACTTCCCAAACACATGTGACATCCTGTTGCAGCAAGGAGAGACGGAGTTGGCCTTGGTCATGAGCTCTCAGTGGCCGCTGTTTCTAGCTGGGCATCTAATCACGTTGTTTTGTTTTCATTGTATTTCTTTTTCCCAGCACCCTCGATTAATGGCAGGTGATGCTGACTTTCCATGTGAGTCCTGATCCCGGGTCTCCTTTTATAAAGATGTGAGCTTAAAAAGTGAGGAACCCAGTAGGAGCAAGGGTGGTATGTGGATACCCCTGAGATTCTGAAGGCGGGAATAGGAGTGATGGATTTGGGAGGGACGTAAGCCTAGCGGGCGGGGGTGGTGCCTGAAGTAGCCTCTAATGGTTTAAGGCTCGTCCGGCCTGGCGAAGTTGTAGGAAGTGATTCCTGGTCCCTAACTTGCCAGCAGAATGCACTTGTAGAAAGGACATCTCCTGTCACTTAGGAAAGACGACAAGGCTGTGTTAGTGAATGCCGTTGACGGGCCGGGGATTACTTGAAAGGCACTGATACAAAGTGTTTTGTGAAGGAGAACACGTTCCCAGCCTATGGGCTGTGAGGATGGGTAACACCCTGCGTCTGACACCTGCTTCACCCCTAGCCACTGAATCCAAATCCACCTCACCCCCACGCTGACATGTATGCCTGCAAGGACACCAGCAAGCCTCTCTGGGCTGGGGTCTGGGTTTCTGGGTGGTGTAATTACAAGGAGCTCCTTGGATGACAGCAGCCAGCCGTGAGATCTTCAATTGAGGGGTCAGGCCTGGTCATTGGCAGAATGGCAGTTATTAGCTCTTCTGCAAAAGCTGCCCAAACTAGCAGACATTCAACAAAAATTTGCTGAGGAGCCTTGGGCTCTGGGCCTATGAAGATGAGTAAGGCCTGCTCTCTGTCCTTGAGAACGGAATCTGTTAAAGCACCATTTCCCCTGTACCAGTTAGCTCTTGCCGTGTAACAAACCATTCTGGAACATAATGGCTTAAAACAGAGAACACTTGTTTAGTTCATGATTCTGCGGGTGGGCAATGCAGACTAGGCTCAGCTGGGCTCTCTCACGGGTCTGGGGTCAGCTGGTGAGTCAGCTGGGGGCTGGCTGGTCCAGCATGGTCTTTGCTGGAAAGGCTCACCTGGGCTCCGTGCAGTCTCCTACCCTCTAGCAAGCCAGGCCAGGCTTGTTCTTGGGGTAGCTGAGCAGGGAGAGAGAGAGAGGAAGTGCGTGAGGCCTCTTGAGGCCCCGGCTCAGCATTGGCACCGAGATAGAAGAAATCACGAGGGCAGCCAGGGTTCAGTGGGTGGGGAAGTAGATTTAAGAGAGCTTGAGTGGGAGGGGCAGAGGGAGAGGGAGAGAGAATCTCAAGCAGACTCTGCGCTGAGTGTGGAACATGACGCGGGGCTCCATCCCACAACCCCGAGATCACCATTCGAGCCAAAACCAGAGTCAGACACTCAACCGACTGCGCCCCCCCCAGACACCCCTACATTCTCTTCTTGAGGGTTCGATTTGCTAAAATTTTGTTAAAACCTTCTGTGCTTGTGAACATGAGGGACGTTGGTCTGCATTTTTCTTTTCTTGTGATGTCTTGCCTGCTTTTGGAACCAGGGTAATGCTGGCCTCATAGAATGAGAGCATGTGTGTGGGTGTGGGCGGGGGGTCAGGGGGAGGGTCCCTACTCTTCGATTTTATGGAGGTGTTTGTTGTATGGATTTGGTATTATTCTACCTTGAATGTTTGGCAGAATTCACCCGTGAAACCATCTAGGCCCAGGGTTTTATCTTGGGGAAGAGGCTCTAGGCCCTTGATAAGTATTTCTTCCTCCTTCCATTACCAAACTTGAAAGAAACATCTAGCTGCGTTTCTAAGCTCTCTAGCTCCTTGAAATCTGGCTCATTCAGCTGGCCCTTCGACACATATTTATTGGGCACCGTTTACGAACTGGGCACTGTTCTGACTGCTGGGAGTACCATCTGCATGCCATACGAGGGCCCTGTCGCAGGGGAAGCGAGAACACGCAGGTAAACAACGACAGCAGAGCATCAGGCCAGGACAGGTGCTATGGGAGAAGAGTAAAGAAAGGCTTTAGTTCACGTCACTGAGATCGTCATCAGCAAGTTTGCCCGACGTCGCCTTCTCTGGTCTCTCCTCTCGGCTTCTGCTTCTGCATCCCGCTGTCCGCTCTGGGTTTTCTCCCCATCCTGTGCCCACCCCCCAGTCTTCTTCCCGGTGGGATTGCATATCCACCAGGGGCTCCGTGTGCCACCCGTGACCCGGGGGTCTGCTGGCCACTCCTATTCTCTCCTGCCCGTATTCCCACTGCCTGGACACATTTCCACATTGTTACATTGTTATTGTGGAGAGATGTGGCTCTCCCAGGGGGCCGTTGCCCTCACCCCGAAAACGTGCTCCTCCAGCAGCGACCCACACACATCAGGGGAAGCAGTGTCCACTCTGCTCAAGCTGGGGGCTCCCGATCCCCCAGCCTGGGGCCAGGCTTGGTGATTCTACTTCTGGAGAGCTCCCACTCGCTTATCTGCTCACCAGCCTGTTGCTGCCTCGGTCCAGACCCTTGTTTCTCACCAGGGATCTACCCCTTTGCCTCTTCCTTCTTTTTTTTAAGATTTTATTTATTTATTTGTCAGAGAGAAAGCATACAAGCAGGGGGAGTGGGAGAGGGGGAAGCAGGCTTCCTGCTGAGCAAGGAACCCGATGCGGGGCTCGATCCCAGGACCCTGGATCATGACCTGAGCTGAAGGCAGACACTCAGTGACTGAGCCACCCGGGTGCCCCCTCTTTGCCTCCCTTCTAACCCATCTTCTGACTGTGGAATGTGTTTCTTCCAGAGGCAGGTTTCAGTATGTTCCTCCTTAAAAGCCTCCTACCCCTCCCCTCGGGCTCTGGGACAACGTGCAAGCTTCCGAGCAAGGCCCTAGTGAGGCCCTTGAAGCGTCTGGCCCAGCCCCGGGCCCTGCCCAGCACACACCCTACTCACACTTGCACTGCGGTGCTCCGAGCACGCCCCGTCCCCTGGCTCTCCTGCCAAACCGCCTGTTCTCCCGCCCTCCCCTTCGAGACCCAGCTCAGATGTCACTTCCTCCCTGAAGCCTCTGATGCCCCCGCGGGGCTGCTCACACCTCCCTCTGTGTTCTCACAGCATGCATGCCCTCATGTCATGTTTGCTTATGTAGCCACCCGTGTTCTTCACAGACCCGGCCGCTCCCAGGGGACGCGGGCCTGCCTGACTCATCTGTGTATCACCACCAGGTACGTGGTGGGCTCCCAATACATGCTCGTTGCGTGAATAATAGTTCCATTTTAAAACAGTGAGCAGAAGGCTGGAGTTTGAGCCTGCTTCTGCCACCTGCTAATTTGATGATCTGGGCAAATCCTCTAAGTTTGACTTTTAGCCTGCAAAGGGGATCATAGCCCTTGCCCATCCTTCTGACGGGGGGCTATCACGTCAATGACACGTGTTTACCCTGCGTGCAGTGAAGACAGGCGCTTTCAGCCTGGGGGACTCGTGGGTGACCTGTGTCTCACTTTGTGGGTCCTAGAGTAATGGTATGTAGTGCTGGCCAGCATCCAGAGCCACCTGTGGCCCCAGGAACTCGGACCCATCTGATCAGATCTTAAAGGCATAGGACCCCAGGAGGGAAAAGAAATTCAGATTTTGGGTGGGCAGATTGCCTGGGTTCAAATCCCAGATCCAGCCTTCGCTAGCTGTGTGACCTTGGGGAAGTTGCTTAACCTCTCTGAGCCTTTTCTTCACCTATTCGATGAGGCTAATTATAGCACCTACATCATAGTGTTTTTGCGAGGAATGAGTAAGAGCTTAGGAGGCACTGAATGTTGGCTGCTATCATCGGTGCATTGTGGTCATGATTATTCCAATAGACTGAAAGACTCGGGGCTGCACAGGCAGGATCATCCTGGGCCTCTGCCCCGGAACGCCGCTAGATCCCATTGTCCCTCCTGTTGCCCTTTCTGTGGAGAGCCAAGTGTTGGCGCTATGCCCAGAAGCCCCAGCCACAGTGAACGCAGAGCTGGGCCGCCCAGGGCACAGGGGCTTCCGCCAGCCCGAGGGCATCTTGGACGCCTGGATGTTCCAGCATGGCTGGTCTCCAGATGCCAGGGCAGGAGGCCGAGCTGACCTCTGCCTTCCTGAAAACGGAGGCCAAAGCCACTGCCCCTCCGAGCTCTGTGGGTGGTGGGAGGGGCTGGGCTTCCCGCCAGCCAGCCCCGGGGGGAGCACCTTCAGCTCGGGAGTGGGCCTCGGAGTCCCTCCGGCAGCGTGGCCTTCCCCCAGGGTTCAAATCTGGCCTTTCGAGCCGGAGCTGTGGGTGGAGTGCTTCTGGGTCGAGGGAATGACCCCGGACCTCCAGACGCCAGACATCTCAGGTCTGTTTTGAAAACTTCCACAGCTCAGGATTGTCCTCCTGCTTCCAGTTCCGGGAACGGGCTCCAACTCGGGCTGAGAATGGGCCGTGGTTTAAATTGTAGGAAGAACTCCCGAGGGTGGGAATAGAAGCGGGTGGGCCACGTGGCCGTCTTAACAGCGTGTGCTCTGCCCGCGGGAAGCTGGCCGGCTCGCTCTCTTGTTCCCTAGCATGTCATCGAGCAAGTGCCAGATCCCCTTCTTTTGAGCCACAGTGGGGGGGGGCTGCAGCAGGGAGCTGTGTTTTTACGGAAGGAAGGAGAGGGGGGACCCTTACTCTGCTTGGGGCAGGCCCCATAACCTCTTTCGCACCTGCGAGACCTCATGGGGATGTCCCACCATCGGCAGCAAACCAAGTGTCGCTCCTGGGGGAGGGAGGGCCGGTGAGTCACCAGCAGGAGTTTCTCCCCACCCAGAACTAGACGTGCAGTGTGTGCATGCACGCACACACACACACACAAGGCAAACATCAGGCCAAGGTAAAGCAGGACGGCACCTCTACCTAAGAGCCAGCGAGGAGATGCCAATGTTTGGTGTGTCTTGTTTGTCACCTGAGGTCTGGCTGGACATTTCGGGGAGTGCTGTCCCTCCTCCCATCCACCGTCTGAAAGACTCGGGATGTCTGAAAGACACCGTCAGAACTTAAAACTCCCTGAGCTGCAGATACTCCGTTCTGTGCGCAGAATTTCCAGAGTCCCACCGACACCTCCCGGTGCCTCACCCCCACTGACTCCAGGTCTGACGCCCAGAGGGGGCTTGCTCTCAGAAACCCATTCACTGTTCCTCCTCTGCCAGTTACTGATTCTTTTTCCTGGGGAAAAAAAAAATTCTTTTGAATCTTAAGTTCTAATGCCCTGGGTTCCCTATTATTTTATGTGATTATTTTTGTGGGTATTTTATAGAATGGAGAGCATGTAGGCCTTCAATCTCAAGATACTTTCCCGTGGTTCCTCCATTGCACCTAAATCAAGTTGGAGAGTCTGCAAGACCCACCTGAGTTTCTGGGTGGAAAGGGGCTGCGTTGATCAAGTGATCAAGGAAAAGCTGTCTCCAAAATCCAGACCCATCTCCCAAGTAGATCAATAAAGACAATGCTGGCTTCAGCACTGGGGCCAGTGAGCTAACAGGATCAAAAATGCAGGAAACGCTATTTTTAGGACAAATGAAGACCTACGTGCAGTTCTCCATCAGGCCCCCTCTAATATGCCCGGTCATATCCCAGCCTTAGCTCATGGACCAGTGTAGAGAGATGCTGCCTCCCCAGATCCCTCCCATCTGCTGCAGAGCTTGGGGGGAAGGCCCACCAAAGGTAAAGGATGCAGACCCTGCCCGTGTCCCCTCGCCTGATGCGAACTGGGCCACCGTGTGATTTTCATTAGGCCCTAAACATGTGAGCAGGAAGGAGGGTAGCAGAAAATGTCCCGGAGCCCGAGTTGCAAAAGCGGGGGTTGGAATCCATCTCTGCCAACTTTGACAAATCACCTGACGCCTTGGTGAGCCTGTCTTTTCATCTGTAAAGTGGGCATAATGATACCTTGTCCGGCCAGCTTCACAGGGTTGACGTGAAGGTCCAAAACAAGACGTGCCGTGTAAACTGCAGCTCCACCTTTAATCATGGAGAGTCATGTGGGTGAGCCCTCGGAGCACCCCCCCCGCCGCCCCGCCGGGACCTGCTTTACCTCCTCCGTGTCTTGGGGTCATGCCAGCATTGCCGTGCCCTGCTCCCAGTCAGGGAACTTCGCTACTCCTCCCTGAAGAATGCAACAGCAGTGGCCGGGAGCAGAGGGGGCCTGACTGAAGGCTCGGAATGATAAAATTCTGGAGAGAACTAAAGATGTGTGGACAGCAGATGGAGCCCCCGCTAGCAATGCCAAGGACAAGAAGTGTTCTTCAAAGAAGAGAAAAAGCAATCACAGCATCCTGTTTTGCTCCGCAGTTGACAACAGTTATGTGGTCATATGATGTTAAGGGTGGTGATCCACGTTGAGGATGGCGAGACTGTGCGGGGATGGAGGGAGTGGGCGGGGGGGAGCGGGGGGGCGATGGTGGCAAAAAAGTCAATGTTTACAGCAGAGGAATCGAGAAGTGTAGGAATGTTGGCTGGAAATAGGGAATTCTGGGGAAAAGCACAGCTGAAGGGGTTAAAAGTGACTGCCCAGACCGGGTTGGGGGGGGGTGGGGGGGTGGGAGGTTTGGTTTTTCATCACATGCCTTTGGTTCTTTTATCTTTGGGGGTTTTTATTTTCTTTGTCATCACATGTATTATGTAGATCAAAACGTACTTTTAGAAAAGAAGTCCTGCAAGTCTTAAGACTTGGATTTCTAGACAGGAGCTTGAAAAGCTCACCGAGCGCAGCCTCCCACCTTCAGACAGGTCAACGCCCAAATCCAGGTGGCCTTTCAGAACCTGGGCTGGCTCGGCCCCTGAAGAAATCGCCCGAGGAACCGCACGGGGGCCGGCGCTGCCTGGTGTGGGTTGTGGGGCATGTGGCAGAGGCCGTTGGGAAATGCTTGCTGACATTGGGAGACTGTCTCCCATCCTCTGAGGGGTCTCCCGGTGAGGTCGAAAGGGCCGTTGGAGTGGGGGCCAGGACACGCTCCCGTCTTGACCATGCTCCTGCTTTGCTGTGGTCTCAGTTCTCGCCTCTGGACGATCAGGGCTTTGAGTTTCTCAAGAGCTGTCACAGTTACACATTTTTAAAACTATGAGCAATAGCAAATAGCTTTCTGTGCACTGGGCACGGCAGTGAACAGAGGGGGAGATAGATAATAAGCATGGAAACAAATGAGGTATTTTGAGACCGTGAGGTCCTCAGAAGGAAATAAGCCCGGGGGACAGGATAGACCATATGGGGAGGGGGGCGTGGGTGCTTCATAGCAGGTGATCCGGGCGCCTCTCTGAGGAGGGGGTGTTGGAATTGAGACCTAGATAGTGCGAGGGAGAGCCAGCCAAGGGTGTCAAAAAGGGAGTCCTCCAGGGAACTCTGCACCAGGGAACTGAGACCGGGCCCTGAAGCCCACAAGGACAAGGGGAAGCAAGAGGGATAGGCATTTAGTATGACATTTTGGGGAGGGGAAATAAATCTCTGTGAATGGCAAGGTTAAATTTGGTGCCACCTTGGGTTTGGTGGGTCAGTGTTCATGCAGCTCCCAGCCCAGGGGGCTGTGTGTTCTTCAGTGTCTCCGGAGAGAGTGCGCAGAGGGTTCAGGGGTGAAAGATGGGTGTGTGTCGTGGGAAGGGGCGCTCCGCTGGGAAGGACCCAGGAGATGGCAGAGGCTGGTGTGTAGAGCCCAGGATTACACTTCCTGGGGAACTATGGGTGGCAATAAGTCAAAAAAGTGACATGGAGGCTTCTCCACCCCCCCTCCCCCCAGGCCATGCACACCAGTTGGTCCAGTAGGTGACCTTTGAAGATGGAGGATGGCATAGCACCAAGTGTCGGTAGGCTAAACTGAGTAAAAAAAAAAAAAAAGTAAAAGCAAAATCAACTACAAGTGCATATCCTTCGACCCAGCACCCCCACTTCTAGGAATCTGCCCTTCAGATACACTGATGCAAGTGTGCAGATTAATAAGTGTGTGTTGGGGGGCGCCTGGCTGGCTCAGTCGGTGGAGCGTGGGATCCTCATCTCAGGTTCAGGAGTTCAAGCCCCATCTTGGGAGTAGAGAATAGTTAAAAATAAAATGTTTAAAAAGAAAGAAATGTAAGGATGGCCACGGGCGGCGTAGTTTGAAGTAGCAGAATGTTCGGAAAGGACCTCGATGGCCGTCAGTGGGGAACCAGTGAGTAGACTGTGGCATGAGCCACACAACCCAACACCAACCCGGCAGCCATTCCAGCAGTGAGGTGGAATGGCTGAAAGAGAATGATCCTGGAGGGGTATTGGTGGGGAGAGAAGCTAGGCTGGAGAATGGGCTCTCCGCTCCACACCCTGCGCCCACCAGCCCAGGGGAAACCGCCCCCCACCCCCCCACAGGAAATGTTAACAGGGTTCCCAGCGAGCACACTCTCCTGCTCCCCCGCCTAGGGAGGAGGTGTGGGGAAGAGCACCGCACTGCGCAGCACGCCCTTAACGTCTGAGCTCCACCAATCCTGAAAGGGGACGCTGGATGCCCCTTCCAATCAGGAGCGAAGGAGTGAGTGAGGGGCAGGGCATGAGGCCAGAAGTGTCACTCTGGTGCAGTTCCCTCCACACGGAAACCTGAGGAGTGCGGAATAAGTGTTCCCACCTAGCAGGTATTTCGGAAGGATGCACAGCAAACCTGAAGAGTGGTTCCCTGAAGGAAAGGAAGTAGGAGAGTGGCCTCCAGGATAGTGGTTAAAGGGACAATTGGTGTAAAGATGCAGGAGCAAAGGGTCCCTCTTAAAGGTTCAGGGGATCTCTTATACTTACGAATAATTTTCTCCAAAGCCTCTGGTGAGGTCACGAGCAATGTCCTAGGCGCACAAGTTCTTTTTACCCCCATTTTGTTTTTACAGGAGATCCAGGCATCATCATGGGGCAGCACTAGGTAGTTGGCATTTACCTGCCCTAATTTTCCTGGACATCTACCAGTTCAAACCAATCTGTATGCCCCTCGATCTTTCTCATACACTGGACTCAAGACCTCTTGTAAAAACTTACTCTCTTCTCTGCAGGAGCTCCTTCCTAATGTCTGGAATTCCAGCTGAACTCACTTCCAGGTGTTAAAGCAGTGCCTCCCAGACATTAGGCATTTGAGAACCACTCAGGATTTTTGTTAACAATGAAGGCCACCAGTCCTTTTATTTACATAATATTTTTCTTAAATGACTCACTTTTAAAGCTTCAAACTTGTCTATAAATAGCATTACTTCTTATAAAAAGAAAGAACCTTAAAAATAAATGTAATAAAATCTAAACAACATTGTTAAATTCTAGCTACACTGTGACCTGCCTAAAGTTTTCTTTCTTCCTTCCCTTCCCTTCCCTTCCCTTCCCTTTCCCTTTCCCTTTCCCTTTCCCTTTCCCTTTCCCTTTCCCTTTCCCTTTCCCTTTCCCTTTCTCTTCTCTTCTCTTCTCTTCTCTTCTCTTCTCTTCTCTTCTCTTCTCTTCTCTTCTTCTCTTCTCTTCTTTTAATGGCAAGTGTTTGAGACAGGCTAGCACCAAACTGGGTCTTTTTCCTTGGTGGACTCAGAAGGATTAGAATGGGGACTTTCTCACTATGTGGTTCAGTGTTATTTAATGCCATATCAATCAGTGTTCTAACCAAAATCATGCCCTATAGCATTTGAATTCCAAACTTTGGAGAAAACTGAGTTACAGCCTTTCCCCCCACTCTTCTGGAAAGTTTTAGTTATGTGTCCATATGCTTTTGTGTCATCTGGCCTGGATAACATATGAAGTCTGTTATCATCCTGGTGTTTATGACCCTGCCTGATTAGGTTGTCTTTTCGACAAGGGTCAGAAATGTATCTGTTTGCGGGCAGCCTATGATGACAGTTAAGAATGATGCAGGTGTGGGGCACCTGGGTGGCTCAGTAGGTTAAGCATCTGCCTTCAGTTCAGATCATGATCTCAGGGCCCTAGGATCAAGCCCCACATCGGGGCTCCCTGCTCAGCAGGGAGTCTCTTTCTCCCTCTGCCTCTCCCCACACTTGTGCTCTCTCTCTAATGAACAATTAAAAAAAAAAAAAAAGATGATGCAGGCATAAGTAAAGGAGCATTTGTTCTTTCAAAAAGAATTGGAAGAATCTTTGAGCTGGTTCATTGGATTCTTCTAAGTGATGATGTGCAGAATCACCGCTGGGACTGGCCAGGCTGAGCTCTGCAGCCGAGGCTCCTGGCTGGTTGTTAGTGAGTCCTGGGTCTTATGGAGTCACCCTGTGTGAGCCCATGAGCGTCTGTCCCCATGAGGGAATAATAATGAGTCCCATGAGTGAGAGTAAGCATGGTCAGAGAGGACAAGCCCTTGTGTATGAATGCCTTCAGCAACTTTTGAGGAGCTCTCCGGCGTCACTTTTAAAAACCAGACACAACCCCAGTTCTTTTGCAAGATTTCCAATTTTACTTTGCAGTCCCTTCCTATTGCATATTATTCAGACTGTCCAGCCATAGTAAAAAAAATTTACCCGCAAATCTCAAAGGTTTAACATCCAGAGGCTTAATTTGCCCATCACAGTATCTGTTCACAGTGGGAGGCTTCCATGAATTGTGGCTGCACCATGCCAGCCACTTCGTAGGGGAGGGATGTGGGAGAACTCACACCTGCTCTTCAGCCCGGAAATGACGCGGGCCGCCATTGCCCAGAATGAGTCACAAGGCTCCACCCTCACCGCAGGGGCGGCTGGGAAATGCAGTCCTCCCAGGCCCCGGGAGAGGGACATGAACCAGCCGCTGTCGGCCATTCGTTGTGTCTTCATTTTGTGGTTAGGTGTTGTTCAAATAGGGGTAGATGTCAAAAGAAGGGGTGTTTGAGTGGGGATTAATTTGACAAATGGTCATATCATTAGGAAATAGTTTCATGTTGGGATTGATTTTGCTTTGTTAGGCACCATTGCTGGGATACTGAATACTAGGACTGAGCTCCCAGCACCCCCCCACCCCGGGCTGTGAGCCCCCCGGGGCATGGCCACCATTGCCTGGTGGGTGGGGGCTTGGGAGCAGCCTTTTAGGACATATAGAGCTGCTCCTTCCCTCCCTGGCGCCCGCATGCAGCGGGCCGCTCGGAAGAGGGGCAATGCTTTTCTGAATTCGGGATTTGAATTGGTCCTCACCTGTCTCCTCCACAAGGAATATTTGGCATCTGGATGCCACAAGGAGCAGCTCCTCGCGCCAGATTTTGTCCAGTAAAGTCTCTCCAGGGGAGGAATGATGAGAAGAGCAGTTTTCGATTTTTTTTTTTTTTAAGATTTTATTTATTTAGTGAGAGAGAGAGTGCAAGTGTAGGGAGGGGCAGAGAGAGAGGGAGAGCAAGAGAATCCCAAGCAGACTCCCTGCTGAGTGTGGAGCATGACTAAGGGTGAGACCATGACCTGAGCAGAAATCAAGAGTCAGATGCTTAACCAGCTGAGCCACCCAGGCGCCGTGGTTTTTGATTTTCTAAAACCCCACTAAAAATTGCCTGTTTTGGGGGTGCCTGGGTGGCTCAGTCGTTAAGCGTCTGCCTTCGACTCAGGTCATGATCCCAGGGTCCTGGGATCTAGCCCCGCATCGGGCTCCCTGCTCCGCGGGAAGCCTGCTTCTCCTTCTTCCACTCCCCCTGCTTGTGTTCCCTCTCTCGCTGTGTCTCTCTCTGTCAAATAAATAAATCTTTAAAAAAATATTGCCCATTTTTCATTTAATTTTGTTCTGCCATTGACGAATGTATTTCTCTCTTGCACCCCCTTTAGCATCTCTCTCTGGGCTTTAAGCGTGACCCCTCACCCCACCACGCCCTCTGAAAATGTTGGTGCTCCTGGCTTTCATCATTGTCTTCCACATCACCTCTGCTGCATTGCTGTTCGTCGCCACCATTGACAATGTAAGTCCCCTTTCCTTCTGACTATCCCACAACCCCTGCATCCTGCAGTCCACAGAAGCAGGATTGAGAACTTCCCCAAGGTGATTAGGATATTGGGTTGTCCTCCCTACGGAGACATCTCGGGTTAGGCCCAAGGACTTGGCCTATGTGTGGAGGTTTGGAGCGCCCCATGGTTAGGTCTGGATTCGCAGGGACCTGGCTTCTTTCATCCCTGATTGCCCCACAGAGCCTGGTGTGGTACCTTGGGTGTCGAAAGCTCTTTGAGGATGCTGCTTGGATTCAACCTTCCTCTAGATAAATTTCTCAACCTCAGCACTGTGCCATTTGGGGCTGGATCATGCTTTGCTCTGGGGCCGTCCTTTGCACTGTAGGATGCTTAGCAGCATCTTTGGTTCCTGCCCACTAGATGGCAAGCACTCCTACTCCAACTTATGACAACCAAAAATGTCTTTGGACATGGCCAAATGTCCTGAGGGGGAGCAAAACCACCCTCAGTTGAGGACCACTGCCCTAGATCCCCCAGGTGACCCATCCCAGGCGATCTCTGTCCCTCCTGCCTTTGCCTTCTTCTTATAAATCAGGAACCCAATTGATAGTCACCTCGCCATGCCCTCCCTAGCAACGGCCCATGCTCCCCTGAAAAACTGAACTTTTTACTTAAGTATCCAGTTTGCAGCCATATGGCAGGAATGCATTTGATAAATGACCTATTGGTATAGATTAATATCTCTCCTGGCAGGAAATGAAGCTTTGTACCAGAGGTCCTCAATGGCCCACACCTTGATCCAAAGGCCTGGCTTCAATCCTGATCATTTCAACCTCAGAGGCATTTAGAGTCAGAAACACTGTTCCAGAAGCCCCCAAGTGCACCTCACGAGTGGCCACCAGCTCTTCCTACATCTAGGACTCCTGTTGATTAATCATCCCGGAACAACATAGACCATCACAACACCTGCCACTTAGGGAGAGCTCCCTCTGGCCAGGTCCTAGGCCCTTTTATGTGCATCATCTCCTTTGGTCCTCAGCTCAAGCCTACGAGATCGTCCCTCTTCTGGCACTGGTTACTGATGAGGGAACTGGGCCTCAGGGCAGTTTTGACACCTGTGGACTTTATGCGGCAGTAAGTGGCCGAGCTGGGATCCGAACCACTCCCGACCCTAGATCCCATAAGGGAGGTAAATGCAGTGAACGGTTTGGGTTCCTGAAGGTTCTCAAAAGGCAGGGCAGAGATCACACTGATGCTGTGGCTTCAAGTATTTGGACCTGTCATTATCCAGAGGACCCGTGCTCGGTGAAATATATGGTAGTGAGTGTTCTTTCAGGGTCTCCTTTTTCTGTGCCTTGCGATTACCCCTAAGGGATCCTGAAAGGGTCCCAGACATGGTGAAAGGGACAGACAGACATTAGGGGCAGAAAAGCCATCAGCCCAGCACCCGTTAATCCTTTGGGGTACCCCTGGGTGCTTGTGTTGTTGTGCACTTACGAGAAGACACGGACAGGCCTTGGTTTTGCCCGTCAGGGAGTCAGAGGGTGTCCTTGTGAGTTAGGAATTGCGCTTGACATGTAGCCAGCACATGGTGGGAGTTCAGTGAATGTCGGTTGCTGGAGGATGGGAGGGGGAGATAGGAGGTCTTTGGGTGGAGAGGAAGGCAGAAGGAGGGCCCACTGGGGGTGGGGAGCTGCAGAAGCCCAGAGAGGAAGCATGCGATTGGACTGAAAGCAGGAGAGTTTTTTCTGATCATTCCCTCCATACCAGGCCTTGCCCCTGGATTTCAGCCTCTCTGACCCCCCTGACATCGCCCCTATAGTTCATGTGGATATACCACAGTGCACACTTGTGACCACCCATTGAGCCTCATCCGCACTCTTACGCCCTGGGAGGGCCTGGCCCCCCGGCCCATGTCTTACTTTTCAGCTGCCCCGCAGCATGGGTCTCCCGGGGGAGCCTGTTGGAAATGCAGAATCCCAGGCCCCACCCCAGACCTCTCAAATCAGAATCTGCATTTTAACCCGACTCCCCGGTGACTCGCATGCACATGGCAGTTGGAGAAGCGCTGGTCCTGAATATTGATTTGCCACTGTGCCTTGAGCCTGAGTAGAAGTCAGTGTTTTGATGGTTAACCAAGAGCCCCTCCCTGTGTTTCTGTTTGCGTTTACAGGCCTGGTGGGTAGGAGAAGAGTTTTTTGCAGATGTCTGGAGAGTGTGTGTCAACAACACGAATTGTACAGAAATCGATGCGAACTTTCAGGGTGAGTGCCGAGCTGATACGGAACACCTTAGCTCAGGCTGAGGGCTCCCCTGTTCTCTGCTTTCATACCTGGAGGGGCCTGGCCGAGTGCTCGGTGCAAACTGGAGACAGGAGGGGTGTGCAGAAACCAAGGGCTGGGGGTGCGTGCCCTTCCCTTCTCTGTTTCTGGGCCCAGCAGAGCCTCTGTGCCCCACAGGTGCCAGCAGATCTGGTGTCCTGTGAGGCCTCTCATCCTGGTTTGTGCACAGCCACTTTCTCCTCAGAGGGTGGAGGGCAGAGAGCAGATCCAGCTGCTGTGTCTCTTCATCCGGACACTCATCCCATTCACGAGTTCTTCGCCCTCATGACCTGATCACCCCCTAAAGGCCCCATGTCCCACTGCCATCCCGTTGGGGCTTAGGATTTCGATACAGGAATTTTAAGGAGATGTAAGCAGTGCGAAGCAACCCATATTTGCACCATCACCTGGGGTATTCAAAATACAGGTTCCTGGTGCCCGCCCCAGAACCACTGTGCCGTAATCTCAGGGGGAGAGGTCTAGGAGTCTGTTTTTTATTTTTTAGAATTCTATTTTTAACAAGCCCCCAGGTGATTTCTGAGATCGGGCAAATGTGGGGAACACCACTCTTAGCCAGAGGGTCACAACCTTGGCCCCACATTGGACTTGCCTGGGGAACCTTACCCCGTTCACCCCCGTGCCTGATTCCAACACCAGAGATTCTGATTTATTTCCTCTCTGTGTAGCATGCTGGATTTTTGTTTTTAACGGAGCTATAATTTACAAACAAGAAACTGCGTACTTCTGGGGCGCCTGGGTGGCTCAGTTGGTTAAGCGACTGCCTTCGGCTCAGGTCATGATCCTGGAGTCCCGGGATCGAGTCCCGCATCGGGCTCCCTGCTTGGCAGGGAGTCTGCTTCTCCCTCTGACCCTCCTCCCTCTCATGCTCTCTGTCTCTCAAATAAATAAATAAAATCTAAAAAAAAAAAAAAAAAAGAAACTGCGTACTTCTTAAGGGCTCGGCTTAAAGAGTTTTGACAATTATATACACGGCCACGTAACCACCATCCAAAGCAAGATAAAGAACTTTCCTATCACCCTAGAAAGTTCCCCTGGGCTCATTTCCACTCGTGTTCCGTGAGCCCTTTCCTGAAGGCAACCATTTCTGACTTCTGTCACCCTAGTCTCCTTCCGTCTGTTCTTGGACTTAATACAGATGGAGTCATACAATGTGTATTTGTGTGTGTGCGGGCCGGGTTTCTTTCCTCAACATAAGGAATGGGCGAGGGCCTAGGTGCTCTGTGGGTGATCCTCACGTGCAGCCAGGATGAACCAGGATCCGTTGCTGGAAGCATTTCAGGAAGTACTTAGGAATTACACTTCCCTCCGGTCAGTTTCAGGCAAAATTGGGGAAAAAGGAGAAGCTTCGTTCTTAGGTTTCCCTGTGCAACTTTGGCCACTGTCCCCGCACCTCTCTTAGCTGTGTCCTGGTGATAACATTCAGCCCTTACACGGGACTCCCCCTTTTTGCAGCACCCCCAAAATCCTTGAATGAATTCCTTGTACTTCCCCTGCCTATGCGGTGGGGAGGAGTCTCAGGTGAGAAGACTGAGAACCATGCAGGGGGCTCCAGTCTGTGCACTTGACCCCTTCTCTATGCCTCCGTCATGTGGCTTCTGCTCTGTCCTTCCCACGTGCAGCGCCCTCCATTCCAGACTGGCTCGTTTCTCTGCTGAGACTTCCCGCTGCTGAGCCCCGCTCTCCAAGGCTAATCTGAGAAGCCTTGCTTTCTCTTTTCCTAAAGAGCAGTCACAAGGCTAACTGTCTTCTTTTCAGGGGGTATTAGGTAGTCCACAGAGCACTTTCTGAAGGTCACTCAGCCCTGTGAGCCCCAAATCCCCAAGAGTCCCTCTGGAGACCCCTAATCCTGACCCATCCATCCTGACCTCCCGAACCAGAATCTGCCAGGTTGGAACCTGAGGGTCTGTACTTCTAAAGAAAAAAAAAAAACTCCCCAACCAGGAGCCATGCCTTTGGGGGCAATACCCAGACTGAGAAGAATGACAGAGCAGGTGGTTCTCGCTCCATTTTCCAGAAAAGGACGGTGGGGACCATCTGGTCCAGTGCTCAAATGGACGCTGCGGAGGAGGGGATGTTGGGACGACCCCTTGGCTGTTCTTGTGCTCATACTGTGCAAACGTACTTCTGCCTCCTGTCATCCCCACTCTGGACCTGTCCCTGTCACTGTGTCCCCCTGAGGGGCCTGAGGGTCTGCGGTCCTCAGTCACGCGCTCTCGCCCTCTCCCCACAGATTACGCCACGATGCAGGCAGTCCAGGCCACCATGATTCTGTCCACCATTCTCTGCTGCATTGCCTTCCTGATCTTTGTGCTCCAGCTCTTCCGCCTCAAGCAGGGAGAGAGGTTCGTGCTAACCTCCATCATCCAGCTCATGTCATGTAAGTACAAGGATGGGCTTCCTGGAATAAGCATTCCCTTCCCAGCCACCGTGAGTAGGAGCCAAGAGCAGCGCAGCGGGTGAGGATTTGGAAAGGAAAGCCAGCCGCCATGGTGCGGCGGGACATTTTCTACCTCAGAGTCTGGATTTAGTTAGAGGGTCAGGGCAGGCGTGCCGAAGACATGAAGCCTGAGCCAGGATCTGGAGGGTAAGTAGGAGTTGCCGTCAAGAACGTGCTATCTTGGTTTGGAGGGAAGAGGCACAGGGTCCCCAAGGAAGATCAGGGTACTTGACCTCATCCTGCCACTAACATCCATTGGTGATTCACTCAGGATGCTTTTGACTTCAAGTAAGAGGAAAATCCAATTAACAATGACTTCAACCACAAAGACCTTTACTTTTCTGATACAACAAAAAGCTGGAAGGTGGAAGGTGCCATTGTTCGTTTGGCAGCTCAGCGGCACCAAGAACTTCCACTTGATCCTTTGATGATTTCATCTTCAGAGTGTCAGTGATGACCTCCTCACGGCCCCCAAAAGGCTGCTGCAGCTCCAGACATCCCTCCTGACCTCACAGTATCTGAAACAATAAACAAGGGAAAGCACAGCAACCAAAAACGCTTCCTCCCCTCCCCATCTGTCTCTTTCCAGGGAGTAATATTTTTCACTGAAGGATTTTTCTGTGGCCAGAACTGGGACACATGTGGATCCATAAACTGTTATAAGTAAACAGGAACAGGATTGCCTGGAGGTGGGGGGCGGTTCACGGGCCAAATCTGGTTCACTGCCTTGTTTTGTAAATAGCATTTTACTGGAACGGAGCCCCGCTCGCTCATTTGCATTTTGCCTATGGCTACGTCCACGCTTGAGTAGTTGGGACAGAGATTGTATGTGGTGCACAGACCCTAAACTGTTCTCTGTCTGGCTGACCCATGGCTTAGACCAGTTATGACTTAGCCCCTGGGCTGCATATCCAGCCACCCAAGCAGAATCGGGCTCAGCTAGCAACAAGCGGGAAGTGAAGCCGTCCAGGGTGGGCAGCCATGACCTGCCACGAAATATTAGCCGTGATCTTTCCCATGGACTAAAGTAAATACCCGCCAATAATCAGAGCTTAAGTGTGTCTTCACCTCTGGCCATGGTACCCTCGGTCTGTGGCGCACGCTGTGACATGGTCTGTGATTTATTTATTTTCTTGCTTTCGGCAGGCCTGTGTGTCATGATCGCGGCTTCCATATATACAGACCGGCGTGAAGACCTTCACAGGAAGAACCCGGGATTGTACACCCTTACCCTGGATGGCAGCTACGGCTACTCCTTCATCCTGGCGTGGGTGGCCTTCGCCTTCACCTTCATCAGCGGCCTCATGTACCTGATCTTGAGGAAGCGCAAATAGAACCCCGGGAGCTAGGTTGCTTTTGCTGCAGTACAAAATCCACATTCAGATAACCGTTCTGTATATAATCAATATTTTTGTGTGTGGTTTTTCTAGCAAACATATTGTTTCCTTTAAAAGCCAAAAAAAAAAAAAAAAAAGAGAGAGAAGAGTTTTTGCATTCTTGAGATCAGAGAAAGACTATGAAGGCTGGGATTCGGAACTCCTGCCCATCTGAAAGTCTCCAAGAGACAAAGCCCCAAATGCAGCAATGCTCAAATCCAAAAACGTTCAACGGGATGTTTCTTAACTGTGGGGATGTGATGTGATGTGAGAAGAGACCAAGAACGCCAGGTCTCGGGGGGCATCCTTCCTAGGTATGAGCCACACCAAGCCCCTCCCCACCCAGCTCAGTTTCCCCTCCCCATTCTCTCTGTGTTAGGGTTGGAGGTGGAGTAGGGGTGAAGCCTCCTCAGATGTTTAGCCAAGTTCCATGTGAGAAACAGGTGTTGCCCTTGCTGTCGTGTCTACATCCAGACCAGAGCCCCGACCCTCCTGCAACGGGCTGGGTCCAGAAAGTCCCACCCACCTTTGCTGACAGTGTTACTTGCTTGCTTCCCTTGTTAGGGAAGGTGATCTTTAACCTGGGGTCGGATTTAGGCTCACCCTAAGGCAAAGAATCTCAGCATGTGATCCCCAGCAAACATAGTAACAGGGGCCCTCCTTAGACCCACGGGGTCAGAGTCTTCAGAGACGGGGCCTGGGCACCTGCAGTTCTGACCAGCTCCTTGGTGACGCGTAGGTGCTCTGAGGCTGAGGACCATGGCCCCAGGGAGCAGAGCTACCTTATAAATATTAAAAGTCTCGTCATGTCGAGATGGCGAGGTGCCAGCCGCTGCTGGCTCCATCACCCCCGGCCTTCCCCGTCTTTTCCGCAGCTGCTCACAGGTGGGCCTTCCCAATAGCAGCCCAAGCCCCGCGTCCCCACAGCAAGACAGCCTAGGGGTGCTGCCTCCCTCCTCCTCTAAGTGGGAAGGCCCGGCCCTTCTCCTCCCGCCCTGCTTTCTAAGGCTGGCCGGCCTCCGCTGACCCCCATTTCTTAGAGCCTCAGCGGACCCACCCACCAATCATTCAGCAGCATAAATTGCAGAGGGCTTGGTGCCTGCCCAGCACAGGGGACACCATGCAGGGACAGTCTCTCTCCTCTGGGGCTCACGGTCCCGTGAGGGAGGCAGATGGAAAACTTAGGAAAAGTAATCACACACCGTGAGGAAGGCAGCGGAGAATGCAACCACGGGTTCAAAAGCGAGATGGGCCGAAATGCCACTCCTTTACTGGCGGTGTGGTCTGGGTTACCCCCGGAGGACACTTCTCTGGAGGGGCCCAGGGTCCTGACTGCAAATGAAGCTGTGAGAAGCTTCCAGATTGCCGTGGCTCTCAAACTTCAGCGTGCGCACTGCCCCTCGGGGAACGTGCTTTGCCAGGGTCTGGGTGAAGAGCGCTCCCGCCATCTGAGGCCGGCCTGCAGGATGCCGTGGGCAGTTTGCCCTCAGGGGTGGAAGCACTGTGAGTGTGTGGCAAGGCAGGTGGCCCCGGGAAGGGCCTGTGGAAAAGCTCTCCGCACCTCGCTGTCTGTAGCCTCCCGTGTTTCGAGCGCGCTGCTGGGGACGTGTGCTGGGGCCGCGTCTCCGCGCTGGTGCTGTGTACGTGCTTCTGCACCTGACCTTCATCGGCCGGGGTCCCGTGGTGCTGGGAAGATGTCTGGTTTGAGTGATGTAGGGCCGCCACGGATACCAGGACAGGATTCGGTTTTCTCTCCATCCACTCATTCACTCATTCGTTCATTTTCAACAGACTATTCAATGCTTACCATGTGCCAAGCACCCCCCTCCCCGGTGGTGTGACCTGCATCCGGGAGGAAACTGTCCAAACTTCTTACCTGTAGGCAGAACCAGCCCTCACTTGGTGCTTATTATCAGTTACTCAAGGACAACCCCAACACAGAAACTTAGCTGAGACATCCAAGAAGCAAATATTAGGACCAAATGTGTTACTCGTAACAACTGTATTTGAAGGAACTGTAGTTTGCGCCTATTAGAACATTTTTATATAAAGTACTGTAATTCTTGCATGGAGGGGCTATGGATGGAGACAGACTAACTTGTTTTGTTATTTGCATTAAAATTACTTTGGGTCTCTGTTCAGATGAGTTTGGAGGATTGATTTGTTGCTCTGAGTAAATGTGTATATTCAGACCTAAATACGGGAAAATCGGGGACGTTCCCTGCGGCGCGCCCCCGACATTCTCTCTGCTGTAGGTTGTGTGTCTGTGCCCATCGGAGTCCTTGGACGCTCTGTATTTACCGATGATGAAGAAACCCCGACCTCGAGCCCGTAGGTACACACACTAAACACAGCAGCTAGAAGATCCACAGAAGCCGTGGCTTCATTGAAAATCTGCCTGGGCGGGGAAATAAGTTGCTAATAGTGGAAAAGTTACTTAACAATACGGCGGGTGAGACAGTTTTGTGTACTGGGGGGCAGTGGCTTTGGGGAAATGCGAGGCAAAGGTCTAGAGGGTAAATTTGAATCTTGGTTTGGGGACAAAATGTGATTTTTAGGGTGGTTAGATACGTTTTATTTCATGTGCCTTTAAAGTAGTCTATTTGCTATATTTTATATAATGTGAAACTGTACGTGACAAATAAAGTTTGGCACCAAATCGGCCAGAGCGACAGACTCTAGTGTTCCAACCGTGCCAACAGCCAGAGGAGAAACCACCGTTTCGAGTGACAGGGCGCCATGTGATTTCTCATCAGGATAATCGTGAGCGGTCTTTACAGCGAGCAGCTGATGTCTGACAATTCATCACAGGACAGCCTCCAACCCCCTCTGCCTCTCATGGAACCAGCTTCCTGGAAGAATGACCTGCAGGGGCTCAGGACCCCACGCTTGGTTAGTGATCTGCTAGTGCCATCTTAAAATTCTTAATGGAAGCCAACAGCCTCACATTTTCTATTTGCAGTGGTTCCTGAAGACTGTAAGAGCCAGCCCTGTTTTCCAGTTTGATTAATAAAGACTTCTGCTTTACAGGGTTGGGTGATGATGAAAATCGGACTATCTTGATGGCACACTCTGCTGAAAAAATGAAAAATTCAGCCAGAAAGAAAGAAAGAGATGAGATACATAGGTAGGTCGGTAGGTAGGTACATAGATGGATGGATGAAGAGAGAGAGATTGAATTTTTACCTAAGGAATGCCAAAAGTAGTAAAAGCAATCTGTTGGAGAACCTGCATTCCCTTGTATCTAGATAGGAGTTGCAAACTAAAACCTCCAGGGGTTACTGTCTGTATTCTTTGTGTTTCTAGGGTTTTTTGTTGGTTGGTTTGGCTTGGTTTTTGGTCCACATCGCAGGTAGATGGTGGTCACCCCAGAGAATTCAATTTTATAGATTTCTTCCATTTGGAAGAAAGTCAGTTATTCATTCATTCACCAAATCTTGGTGGCCTAGCCTGATTCATCCCAGAGAACACTCCATGCGTGCTTGAGAAGAACGTGTATTCTGCTGCTCTTGGAGGGAATGGTCTGTAGATGTCTGTCTGGTCCACTTGGTCTAAAGTCTAGTTCCAATCCATTGTGTCCTTATGGATTTTCTGCCTGGATGATCTATCCATTGCTGATGGTGGGGTACTGAAGTCTAGTACTATTACTGTATCCCTCCTTTTGGAACTGTTAATATGCTTTATGTCTAGCTACTCTGATGTTGCATTAATGATGATGCATTAATATTTATGGTAAAGGGGTCACTTCATCATGAGGATGTCATAAATACTTATTCACCAAGTATTTGTGTATGTATTATGGTGTAAGCCTTGTGCTAGGCGTTAGGTACTTAGTCTCTGCCCTGGTCTAGACTTACCTTAGTCCCAATTGAAAAAAAAAAAAAAGTGAAACGAGGAATACTTGGTGACACATGAAAATTACGTGAAATTCAAGTTTCAGTGTCCATAAATAAGGTTTTATTGGAACGCGGCCATGCCCTCTTGTCTAGATATTGTGCTGCCGGCCTTCATGTCTCATTGGCAGAGTCCCCATAGAACATGCATGGCCTGCAAAGCCCGTAATACTATCTGCCCCTGTTACAGAAAACGTTTGTCATCCCGTGGTCTAATCAAACGAGAAGGGAACTGTCTTTTTGCGTGTCTCTTTTTAGGAACAAGAAGACTTTTCCTAGAACCCTTTGGCAAACTCTTCCCGATGTCCCTGGCCTGAGTTTTCCAGTTCTCATGCTTAACCCAAACACTGGCAGAGGTAATTAAAATTACCACGCTTAGCATTGACCTCTTAGCTGGGCATCTGATTCCTTCAGTGAGGGATATACTTAGGAAGCACACTCTTAGAAAAGAGAAGAGAAGAGGCGACCAACAGCGTCTGCCCCAGTCCATCCCTGGGCTGCCCAACATCCACATGCAACTCCATAAGAATTTTTAAGATTCTTACATATTCATGAAATGAACCCCTTCCTAAGAGGTACACAGCCTGAAGCCAAAACCAGTTAGTACTTCCAGCTCGGGGGTCATTTGGTGACACTGATTATCCTCTTTATCGGGTCCAGATGTGGCTCCTCATGGCCTGGCAACCTATGACGGAAAGCTAAGTCATATACTCCCAACGTACCCAATATGTAACGGGGGAAAAGAACAGGGTATCTATAATAAATGATGCTCTTTGGAAAATGGATGAGCAGAAGGAGAATCAACACCCAGTGGCCGAAGTTTCTAGAAGCAGCATAGCTGGGTGGTTCTGCCTTATGGTCTTTTGTGAGGTGAGCCTAATCTTTGAGCTTGAGAACTCCTATCTCTTCATCTCATGGCTCTGTCTCTCGGCGCCATAACTTGAAGCTGTCATAATCCCAGCTATGTCCCTGGGCTTGGTGGCCCTTTGTCTGGTGAAAAAGGCTAGGACCTGGCCTGTCTTTTCTAGCTATCTCGTCCATTCTGCTCGGCTTTCTGCCTCCACACCCCTGACCTATAGTTTAGAGCAGGGCTTAGTACACGACAGGCTCGCTGGCCAAAGGCCTGCTTTTTTATGGCCCAAGAGCTAAGAACGCTTTTTCGTTTTTATAGAGTTGTAAAAAATGTGAAGAAGAATGCAGCAAAGACCTTAGATGGCCTGTAACACCTAAACTCTTTACTGTCTGGCCCTTTACAGGCCAAGTGGGCCAATTCCTGGCTTAGAATTTGAGTCGTCCGTCCCTGCAAATCTCTGAAACACTAGACTCACCATCAGTTTTGATTATGGGCTTCAGGCAGAAAGAATCTCAGTAAAGCTGTATTTCCTTCCACTTTTGCCTTTAGGTGAGCCACCTTTGGCTCAAGATTGACTTTTTCTTGAAGGAGCTTAGTGAAAACTCTAGGAAGCTGACCATGGCACCAGCCCAATGTGTTTCTACAACTTTTCCTGATACGACAGCATCCGTAGGTACATGGTTGGTGTGATGCAGATAACAGTTTAAACCAGGGGTAAACATTTGGTCCATGGGCCTGATCCAGTCCACCACCTGATTTTGTAGACAAAATGGTAAGTGGCACCCAGCCGCACACGCTAAATGACTCATTGTTCATGGCTGCTTTCAAAGGCAGAGATGAGAGGCACCTGGGTGGCTCAGTCGGTTAAGCATCTGCCTTCGGCTCAGGTCATGATCCCAGGGTCCTGGGATCGAGCCCAGCTTCAGGCTCCCTGCTCAGCGAGGAGTCTGCTTCTCCTCTCCCTCTGCCCCTTCCCCAGCTCGTGCTCGCTCTCTCTCAAATAAATAAGAAAAATCTTAAAAACAAAGGCAGAGATGAGTTGGTTGCCAGAGAGACCATACTAGCCACTAAGCCCGATACATTTGCTACCTGACCCTTTACAGAGGAGCTTGCCAAACCTTGGTGTAAAACTGATGTCTTGGAATAATAATGCAAGGGCCACCACTTCCCGGCCTGGAATAGAGTCCTCACTGCCCTCGGCTCTGCACAGTAGAGAGTCTGTTGCTTCTAGTGCCCACATGTAGTATCATCAGGCTTCTTAGTTGCACGCCGCAGTGACTCTGGCTGATTTACACAGAACAGGAGTTCCATAAAAAGGAAATCAGGTAGAGCACAGGCTTTGGAAGTATGCAGCCAAGCCCCTGTGGATTGCCTCAGATTCTTCCAGAGAACGGTTTTCCAAGGAGACCACTGCGGGCACCGCAAGATGGTGCTTTGCGCTGTGAACTTGATCTCACACAGCCCATTGCTCCGCCGGAAGGCAGCTCTCTCTGCTGTCCCACTCCTTCGGGTGCAGAGCCTGGCATGGTGCATCTCTGTGATGGGTGAAGACTGGGGCATGTGACCACGCCCTCGCCATGAGGGAGGCTGGAAAATAGTCAGCAGGCATTTTCAGCATCTGTAATGGGAGGTGAGGTCTGCAACCCACCAAGATTCAGAAGGAAGGGAATTCCCCAACAGAGGAAGGAAATTCAACTGCTGGGTGGTCGAACCCAATGGCAAATGCCTGCTACATCCTATCAGAATCCAATTCCCTATTTACCCACAGCTAAGCCCGTGCTTCCCAAGCTTTACTGACCCATCTCTTGCCCACTGCTCTTTGCTAATAAGCGTGTACGGCCTGCACTATTATTTGCTGAACATTTTTCGTCAAAGCAACTATTTTTTTACATAAATACATTTATTCAAAAGGAAAGTATCAAGTAAGTTGAAAATCAGCATCGGTTGTCCCAAGTGACCTAGGTATGATTTAAAACAAGAATGCTATTAAGTGTATAGTACAAACTGTTGTCTGGTGGAGGTTTTGAGCTTGAGGACTGCTCTTTCCCCAGGAAGAAAGGAGGCTCGGAACAGATGGATAGGTGTTAAAATAGGATCGGGACCATAGCTGCTTGACCAGAAGACAGTGACCTCCCCTATGTGGTGTGACTGTAGGTGCTACCTAAGTCAGCTGGGGACCACTGCGGGTATTTGCCGCATAATGACAATATAAAAAAACCATAAACCAGTGTCCTTGCTGGTGTAAGGGAACTCACACACGCACTTGGTTCCTCCCTATCGGGATTTCCTGAGTCTGCTCTTTTAAGCTGGCCTCGTGATACATCCCAATCCAACAGGAGATGAGAACCCTGTATGTTGGTGTAGCCACACCTGGTATGATCAGAGGCTTCCAACCTCCGAGGAAGCCCGCCACGCCCCATACTCTCAACCCCTTCTGACCACGATCTCCCCTCGAGCTTCTGGGACGGCAGTGACCCAGGCGGGCGTTGCGTAATCCCAGGCAGATGGCCGGCAGGTGTCTGGAGGGCGCTAATTACAGAGCGTGTCTGGCTTTTTAAGGGGCTGAGGTTTCTGACTCATTGCCCGTGAGGCAGGAGCTTTGATTTGTCTTTTCTGATCGCTGCATTTCTTGCTCCCACCCGAGGCCATGGCCCAGGACTTCCGCGACCAACCAAACCCTTCCGCGACCAACCATGGCCAGGCCACCTAAGACCCATGGGCCTCAGAACCAGACAGGCCCAGGTTCCAATCCGAATCAGCAATTAGTTGTGGAGAGGCTTTGCCAAGCGACCGAGATGCTGCAGACCTCGTGTCCTGATCTGCAAAATGGGGGTAATGCTCGGTCCATCTGGTCTCCCACCATCTGTGCACCACACATTGGGGATGCCCGGAGATACAAGGATGGACCAGACAGAAAGGTCCTACACAATCATGGAGCTTTCATGGTAGTGAGGAGAAACAGACAACAAGCAAGATAAATGAAATTACAAATCGGGATACAGCCCGTGAAGGAAATAGGGTGACGGGAAGACAGCAGCTCAGGGAGGTGAGGACTCATTGCTGGCATGATGTTGACGCTAAGACCTGCATTAGGAGAGCTGAGGGCAGAAGGGACAGGGCCGCAGGATCAGCTGTTACGAAGGGTTGTGGGGATTCAGTGAGATAGCGCACATGCGGGAGGACACTAAGTGCTCACAGAGATGCCCAGAACTCTGGTTTACAGAGCATCTTCCCATGAATTGTATCATTACATTTGATTCTCACGGCAACCATGCACTCCTTTTACTGGTGGGAAAGCGAGAAGAAGAGCAGGTAAGTACAGCAAGGAGGCAAACCCATTTCCTTTGGTCTCTCTTCTTCCCAGAACCACCTCCTTTGATTGGTGGTGGCCCCTTGCAAGATGGGTGTGGATGAGCTAGCTACAACCGCGTAACAGCCACGACGCACAGAGGCACACACCCACAAGGGTTTGTTGCTCGTATGTCTGGGCTCAGCTGGAGGTGGGCTGGGCAGCTCTGCTGGTCCTGGCTGGACTTGGCCCCAAGCCTGGGTGTTGGCGGATGAAGACTGGCCTTGTGCGAGATGGCTGGGGCACTCAACCTTGCTCCGTAGCTCTCTCGTCCTGGATCAGACTGGCTCGGGTATAGACTCATGGTGATGGCAGAGATGCAGAAGAGCAAGGGGAAACATATACATTCTCTTAGGCTTGCAATTGGGATACCACTCCTGCCACCTTGCATTGGCCAAGCAGGTTACAAATCTCACCCGGGGGGGAGAGGAGGGGAAACCAGCTCCCTCCTTCAGTGAGAGGACCATACAGTCACCTTGCGGGGGATGGGGGAGAGAAAGTGAGGGCGGGAAGGAGCAAAGTATTGAGGCCATTAATGTAATCTGTTAGTGCAGACTTCCATTTGGGGCCATAAAATAGAGAATGGTGTGTGTGTGTTTGCGGGGGGGGGGGGGGCAGGCAATGGAACCACCTAGAGCACACACCATTTAGGGAATACTTGTGAAAATGCAGATTCCAGACCTGTTAAATATCGAAGGGACTGACCCAGTATCTGAATTTTAGGACTTTCAGGTTTTTCGGATGATCCCAAAGTTTGCAGATCATCTTTTTCAGGGATCAGACCTAGGTCCATAAATCAGATGAGTTTTAATTTTACATTTGGAGGTAAACACTAGAACATGTAGATGAGTATCTCCTCCACCCTCCAAAGAATATGTATCCCCAAAATTATCCTGCTTCCAGTGCATTTGCTTTACCGACTTCGGACTTTGGGAGGCCCAGCGCCCGGAAAGTGAAGAGCAGGTACTACTCCCACCTCCTAGTGGTGAGTGGCCCACACAACATAGCAAGAAAGCCCCAGGAGCAGACAGATTCTTGGACCTCTAGTGGAGCCAAATCCGACACAGCTGATCAAAGCTAATGTGCGTTATGGCTCCTTACCATACGATTAAATCTGTATACTACCAGAACATTGCTATGTACTGATTTTCATTAGCTCAATTTATTAATTTTTAGCCATGTGATTTTTTTAAAATTTAAATTCAGTTAATTAATAGATAATGTATTAGTAGTTTCAGAGGTAGAGGTCAGTGATTCATCAGTCTTATATAACACCCAGCGCTCATTCCATCACGTGCCCTCCTTAATGCCCATCACCTGGTTACCCCTTCCCACCACCTCCCTCCCCTCCAGCAACCCTCAGTCTGTTTCCTATGATTAAGAGTTTCTTATGGTTTGTCTCCCTCTCTGATTTCGTCTTGTTTTATTTTTCCCTCCCCTCCCCTATGCAACTCTGTTTTGTTTCTTAAATTCCACATATGAGTGAGATCCTATGATAATTGTCTTGTTTCGCTGAACATAATACCCTCTGGTTCCATCCACGTCGTTGCAAATGGAAAGATTTCATTTTTTTGCTAGCTGAGTGGTATTCCATTGTGTATATATATATACATATATATATCACATCTTCTTTATCCATTCCTCTGTCAATGGACATCTGGGCTCTTTCCATATTTTTAGCCATGTGATTTTTGTAGTCTTGTTTTCAGTTGGTAGAATATTACTGCATTGAGACAGATTTGCCACTTACACCTGGATGTCAGTATAGAAGTTAACTATTCTTACATGAGACAAGAATATCTTTCCGGTGCAAAACCACTTTGAAGTCACTTTATTTTTTTAAATTTATTTATTTGACACAGAGAGACACAGCGAGAGAGGGAACATAAGCAGGGGGAGTGGGAGAGGGAGAAGCAGGCTCTCCACTGAGCAGGGAGCCCGATGCAGGGCTCAATCCCAGGACCCTGGGATCATGACCTGAGCCGAAGGCAGACGCTTAACAACTGAGCCACCCAGGAGCCCCTGAAGTCACTTTAAATAACTATGTTATGAAAAGTACCTGTGAATGTTTTCTTTCAAAATCTGTACTTGTAAGAGCTCCCTAGTATAGACCAAAGTTTCTCAGCGTCGGCACAGTGGACATTTGGGACCAGATGAGTATCCATCACGGGGGCTGTCTTACGCTTATCAGATGTTTAGCAGCACCCCTGGCTTCCACCCAGTAGAAGCTGGTAGGTGGTTCCCCCACACACCAAACTGTGGCAGCAAAAAAGGTCTCCAGACCTTGCCGTATGTCCCCTGGGGAGCAGAAGCAAAATTGTCCTCAGATGGGAACTACAGCCATGGAGTTTTATATCCAGGAAATACGGTGACGGGCGATCCTCTGGGAGGCTGCAAGGGCGCTGCTGGAAATTCTGAGGTTGGCTGGCCCCACGCTGCTCATATCCTCGCGGGAGAACAGGGCAAAGCCAACAACAGCCTGTCCCACCGTGGCCCTTGGCATGTCTGAACCCATGGGAGAACAGCACAGGATGTTCTTGGTCCCCAAGCTGAAACTGAGCATTTGCTCAGTGTTTATCATCAGCTGCAACAAACAGACACAGGAGGAACCAGGAAGAAATTGCTGCTCCGTGTTTGTAGAAGGTTGATAGCCTGACTTCACCAGGGGCTTGGACACACGCGAGCAAAGGGAGGTGTGGGGTTACCTTGAGTAACAGATTTTTTTTATTTTTTCCAGAAGGAGAAGTTCCATTGCCAGGACAGCCTGCTGCCTCGTCCAGGAGGGGGTGACAGCTGAGGGAGCTGCTGGAGACCAGAGCTCGGCCCGAAGAGCAGCCACCTCCCTTCTTCCTCTTTGTCATCCTCTGTCCTCCCACGGCAACCTGGGATGGGTGGACTTTGGTCCAGAAGAAAGGATCCTGAAAGCCCCCCATCCCTTTTCAGAGTAAGGTGTGACATCCAGATCATGAGGAAGCAGCTCCCTGGGACCAAGGAGACCTGCCTCTCCAGGGCTGATGACCCTGCTGAGCTGGCCGCCTCAGTTCCAATCGGGTCCCAGCAGTTTGGTGCTGTGCGCCCGGCAGCCAACTGCTGGATTTCTCTAGACCTCTGCTTCCTATAAAATGCGATTGGCGGCGGCAGCAGCTGCAGGGGGCACACAGGCGGTGCTCAGTGAGGGCTGTTAATCTCATTATTGCCAAGGCCACCTACCCAGTACGTGGTTGATTCAAGGCTTGAAGTTAGATTGTCCGACCCAGGATCCCAGGTTCTTACCCTTGCCACGTGCCAGAGGCCCCTGGGATGCTTCTGAAGCCCGGATCCCACAGAGGTGGTCATTTACTGGTCTGGGGAGCAGCCTGGGTGTGGAAGTTGTTCAAGTTCTCCAGGTGATCCTAATGGGTAGCCCGGGGCGGAAAACCTGTCTCCGGGCCAAGTTGTAACTCAGGTGCGATCCAGTAAGTCGGGATCGTAGAGTATTTGACCTTCTTTGACTGGCTTGTTTCACTTAGCATAACGTCCTCCAGGTTCATCCACAGTGCAGCATGTGCCCGGATTCCTTCTTTTTTACGCCCAAATTATACCCCATTGCACGTACACACTGTCTTTTCTTTATCCGTTGGGCACCGTTGATGGGCCTTTAGTTTGTTACCACCTGATACCACTTGACCTCAAGGACTCAGACTCAGAGGAACAGAAAGTAGAATGTGGGTTGCCAGCAGCCGGGCGGGGGGAAGGGAGAGGGGGACCTGGGGTTCAGGGGTACAGACTTCTGCTCATGCAGCTTTGAAAACGTTCTAGAGATCTCCTGCACACCAGCGAGCTTATGGTGAAGGATAGCGGACACTCAAAACTTTAAGGAGGTGGATCTCCTATGTTTTATTTTTCACCACAATTAAAAAAATTGGGTGGTTCAAAGAAGTGCTGAAGTCTCCAGAGTGGGCAGAGCCCCCGAAGAGCCGGACTGAATGAATCAGAAGGGGCTTCCTGGAGGAGGTGGTGGCTGAGTTGACCATGGAGATGGGACCTTCTGGGAGGAGAGGCGCCGGGGAGTGGAAGCTTCCCAGGGGATTAATGGGAGCCGCGGGCTGCTGGGAGCACCAAGCAGGGATCTGGAGCCTTCGGCATGAACCGCAGACCTCGGAGCTCCAAAGAGTTGCCTGCTCCATATGCGTAGCAAGGCCTCCCCACCCCTGGGTGAGTTGACACTAACCAGAATATCTATTGAAGGATGATGACTCAGCCTCGCCTTCCAGCCTCCATCTTGCTCGGCTGGTTTTCTGGCAAGGGAGGCAGAGAGGCCCAGGGGGCAAGATGGGGCAAAATGTGAGATTGGCCAGATGGCGCCCGCAGTTTGGCCTAATGTCTGTATCCTTGTATGTGAAAAAGTCTTTATAATTGCTGGTGGGAGAAAAGGGTTTCTTAAAGGATCTGCAGCCTCGCTACCTTGGAATTCCCTGGGGCTAGTGGGGAGGGTGTGCTGAGCTGCAGATTCTTCGGCTGCACCCCAGGCTTTTCGAGTCCGTCCCTCCAAGGCCTGGGGCCCGGGAATCTGCCATCTTAGCAAGCTCTCAGGGATTCGGATAGAAGGATGGTGGCGGGACTTCAGGGTAGTCCGACCAAAACTGAGAAATTAAAAAAAAAGAAAGAAAATCTCTTCTCCTACGCGTGGTCAGCTGATTGTCGACATACCTATTAACCATGTGGATATTTATTGCTTTTTTTTGATGGCTAATTTGTAGTTCCCCTTGCTTTGGTATCAACACCCCAGATTCCTTTTGGAGAATCATCTCTACCTCCCTGTGGGCAATCTGATGGGCAGGTCAATCAGGCGTCCTGTGGCATGTAACGCAAGCCAGACCAATCAACCTTTCTTTCTTAGACCCTCCTAGGCTCCACGAGAAGCCTGTTGGTGTTATTAATAAACACCCTGTTGGTGTTTATTCCCTGAAGCAGGTGCATCTTATCTTTGCCCCCTTCTGAGCCTTCCCTTATAGACCCCACAATTGTGTGAGCCACTGTAGGTCTCTCTCTCTCAGATCCCCCTGCTCCTTAAGTTCTGCTCTGCTTGACAACTCTGAAGGTCTCTCTCGTTATCTGTATCTGCATGCTGCTGCAAAGTTCTGGAAAGCTTTGCTTTTTTTTGTCGTGGGAATGGGGCAGAGCTGAGGTGGGGATGATAATGGGAGTCAGGGCTGTGCAATTCATCTGCCACATTCAACTGAGTCCACCCGAAAAGCTTCACATTTTCATGGCAGACAACATAGAGAACGTTGCTTCTAGAATCTTACCAAGATGAGTCTTCTTCCCCTTGTGTTGGATTCAGCTTAAAGTAATTGATTTTAATCTATGTCAATCAACGCTAACGTGACAAGGGGGTGGAAGAAGGACGAGTGGAGGAAAGATGATAAAATCCACCTGCAAGGGCTTCGTTTCTAGGTGGAACTGAAGCTCTGAAATCGAGAACAGTCAGGGAAGGGCTTTTGAAAAGCCAACTGACTTCTGTGACAATTCCAGTTATAATTTGTGAATCAAGTTCAAAATCGAAATCAATTGAAAATTGCCAGAAAGAAAGCATTTTTCCTCTGTCCTTCTAGGTTTGTTTTTGTTTTGTTTTGTTTTTTTGACTGGCCCAATAATCAAATGAACATAGGACAGATGAACAGGAGAAAAACAAATTTAATGAGTACATACTGGACCCCCACAAAGACAAGGAGACCCAAGGACAACCCAGGCAACTGAGGCTTACATGTCATCTTGAGCTAAGGAATGAGATAGGGTCCTGGGGCTTCAAAACGGAGGAGGGTGACTCACAGGACAAGAAGAGCAAATGTTTGGTAATTAGATGTCTGACTTGCTGTACAGATAGGTCGTTCAGATTAAAAAGCTATCTCTTGGTAATAGCTTTCTTTCTGGGCCAGGCCCCCTATCTAAATTCTTCTAGGTAGTTTAAGGAAGAGATAAAAGTTTTTCTTGAGCCTGCTCGGTCTGGATTGCCTTCAGCTCAAAATAATCGACATGGCAAAGGGGCGCATTTTTGGGGAGACTTGTTCTGAACCCCTTCAGAATCAATGTGGAGGTCTGGGAGGCAGTGACCCAGCTTTTCTTTTTTAAGTTTTTATTTTAATTCCGGTATAGTTAACATACAATGTTATATTAGTTTCAGGTAGATACGACCATGTATCTAAGATATTAGGTAAAAAACTTGCCACACTGGTACCATATTTCAAATATATTATTTTGTAGTGTTGTGACAATTGGCTTCAACACGAAAAGGACAAAAAGGTTTAATGTCAATTTCAGAAAGGTGGGGAAGAGGCATACTGCCACCTGGTGGCCAATTTTCCAAATCGTTCGCTCCGGCCTTTTAGGGAAGAAATTTGTGACCTTGAATATAGGAGGTGAAATGCAATCCTGCCAATGCCCTCGACATTTGGTTCTTGACCTGGGATAGATACATCTCTATATTCAACTAAAATCTCAATTATGAACCAAAACATTTGGTTTGGTCCGGTAAAAGTTCTTTTTTTTTAAATCAGATACTCCCCAAAGAAGAGACCGATTCCAGTGATTTCTTTCATGGTCATTCGACATCTTCCTCTGCCAAGTTATTCTTCTTGGAGGAAGGACTGTGTGCACATTTATTCTGCCCTCCTTACTGGCCTCAGGGCAGAGTAACTGGATCCTGAGATCTGCCTGGTATATGCATCGAAGTTTCCCTGGAAAGCATTCTTGATTCTCCTGCCCCTGGACATCACTTCCACGACCCCAGCCCAGCTGCTGTCCTCTTGTTCTGACCATTGCAATAGACTTGTAATTAGTCACCCTGGTTCCCTGGTCTACCCACCACCCTCACCCATTCTCCAGTTTAGTTTCTACATGGCAAACAGAGAGATCTCCTCAACCTTGTCTTATCCTATTACCATCTTGATTGAAATCTTCATTGGCTCTCCATGACTCCCAAGATAATGACCCAGCTTTTCTTTTTTAAGTTTTTATTTTAATTCCGGTGTAGTTAACATACAATGTTTATTAGTTTCAGGTGTACAATATAGTGATTCAACAGTTCTATACATCACACAGTGCTCATCACAAGTGTCCTCCTTCATCCCCATCACCCATCTCACCACCCCCTCCCCTCCAGTAACCATCAGTTTGTTCTCTATAGTGAAGAGTCTGTTTCTTGATTTGTCTCTTTTTTTTTCCCCTTTGCTCACTTGTTTCTTAAATTGCACGTGAGTGAAATCATATGGTATTTGTCTTTCTCAGGATGATTTATTTCACTTAGCATTCTACTCTCTAGCTCCATCCATGTCATTGCAAATGGCAAGATTCCATTCCTTTTTATGGCTGAATAATATTCCACTATATATCTGTACCACCTCTTCTTTATCCATTCATCAGTCGATGGACACTTGGGCTGTTTCCATAGTTCGGCTATTGTAAATAATGCTGCGATAGTATGGAGGTTGCTCAAAAAGTTAAAAATAGAACGACCTAGGATCCAGTAGTCGCACTAGTGGGTATTTACCCCAAAAATACAAACACTAATTCAAAGGGATACATGCACCCCTGTGTTTATAGCAGCATTATATACAATAACGACCCAACTTCCTAACATGGACTACCAGTCTCTAACAGTGTCCCAGGTCTTGCTGCTGCCTCATAAACAAGCCCCAAATTTAGAGGCTTAGATAGCTTTTGTTTTGCTGTACTATGGGTCAGGAATTTGAGTGGGGCTCAGCTGAACTGTTTGTCTGATTCCCATGACTTCAGCTGGGGTGTTTGAAACCCAGGATCTGCTTCAAAGATGGCTTCCTCACTCATGGGCCTCCCCTCTGCCACCATGTGACATCTTGTCCTCAAAGGTCTCCTGAATGGGCTTCTTGCAACAAGGTGATCTTGGGGTCGTTGCACTTTTTAGACAGTGGCTGGCTTCCAAGAAGCAGGAAGTAGACGCTGCCAGGCCAGCTCCGAGAGGTGCCCTAGTATCGCTTCTGCTGTGTTCCATTGGTCAAAGCAGTCCTAGACCTGCCCAGAGTCAAGGAGATGGAGAGACAGACTGTCCCTCTCGATGGTGGGGAGGCAAGGCCATGCTGCAGGAGACCGAGGTCCTCTACAGTTGGCTGTCTATGGTCTAGCTCCTGCCAACCTCTGTAGGCCTCCCTGAACTATCCTGAACCACCTGCCTCTTGCAAATGTTCTTCTCTGTGCTCTTAACCTGGTGAGCTCTACCTGTTTTGCAGATCTCAGCTAAATCAGAATTTCCAGACTCTCCATGGACTGGAAGAGTTCAATGAATGATCTATTGTTTTGTCCCCCAACTTTTTATTTTGAAATTTTCAACCTACAGAAATGTTGCAAGAATAACATGACAGCCATACACTTTCCACTTAGATTCACCATCTGTTAACATTGCGGTCATATTTGCTTTGACCTTCCTGTGTGTGTGTAAATATTTTAAACCATTTGTTAGTTGCAGACATCAAGGCATGGAGTTAAATGTCCATCTTTAACATGGACACAAAACTATTATCTATATAGTCTATAGTTGGGACTTTGCCAGTTGTCCAAATGATGTCCTCTAGAGCTGTTTTTCTAAATCCAGGATCCACTAAGAATCATGCACTGCATTTCATTGGCCCATGGGATCCCCTCTTAGACCCAAATCCTGTTCCTTTAGAGGACTTTCTTGAGTGTGGGTTAAATCCCTTGACCTGGCACTAACCCTTCCAGCTGACATCCTTATGTCTTGCCCCTTCTCATCCTTCAGGCCTAAGTGCCTCCCTCTCCAAGAAGCTCTCCATGACAATCCTGTCTCACATAGCCACACCATCATGCTCCACCATCTCTCCCTGCTCAGTTTCCTCGTGGATCACATTGTGTCGCTCTCTGAAAATCCTGTGTTTTTTTTTTACTTGTTAATGTCCTTAGGTCAGTTCCAAAAAGGCAGGGACAGTATCTACTTTTTTTTTTAAAGATTTTATTATTTATTTGAGAGTGAGGGCAAGCGAGAGCGAGAGAGAGAGAGAGGGAGGGAGCATGAGCTGAGAGGAGGGGCAGAAAGAGAGAGGGAGCAGCAGACTCCCTGCTGAGCAGGGAGCCCGATGCAGGGCTCAATCCCAGGACCCTGAGACCATGACCTGAGCCGAAGTCAGACGCCCAACTGACTGAGCCAGGCAGGTGCCCTGGTACAGTATCTACTATTGTTCTCCATGTTAGCCCCTGGCCTGGTGTCTGGCATATGGCAGATTTTCAATAATTCCTTGATGAATGAATACATGAATATTTCACTGGGAAAATTTAATGAATTGGTGGAAACAATTTTGGGTTGGCTGAGCTTCATGTCCCAAACCTTTCCCATGTCATAAACCTCTTGGCACAACTGCTAAGAATTTCTCCTCTGTCTTGGGCTATAACCCAGCCTACCCATGCCTGGCCTCTGTTTTGCTCAGAGGAATAACCCCTGCCCATAAATTTACCAAACTGGTTTTATACAGAGCCCATTTGGCTGAAACAAAGTCCCATATCCTACTGCGGAATTACCCAAATATCTCTGCTTGCCACTTGTGGGTCCCCATCTGTGAGCAAGAGATGGGTGAGCAAGAGATGGGTGTCCCTAGCTATGGAACAATTTCTTTTTCACGGAGAGAGAAGCATAGTTTGCCCAACGGGAGCTGACCTCAAGCTGTGATGATCAGGTTCATTTGCAGACAGGCCAGAAAATACCCCATGACCCCGAGTAATTACCCCCATGTGTGGCTTCCACCCCGTGCTGTATCTGTACCCTTTCTTCAAGGCACTCTGGACACCAGTCGCACAGATCGCTCCTAGCATTAGGTACTCCTTCCCCCAAACTGAGTATTCCCTTGCATCCAAAGAGTTAAAACTCTATTATATTGCAAAAATCAAGTATCCTCTGCCTCTTGTGGTATCTTGGCTAAATCCATTCCATTCACCCTGTCCAACTGCACACACTAGACTCCCCCCAAATCCAGGGGAATAGAATTGGGTTGGAAATAGTCTTAACTCTAAGTCTTGAGTATAGAAATATTATCTTCACAGATCAGACGTTATTTCCCTCCATCGAAGAAAGGAAAAGAACTTTGACATGGGTCCTTGCCCCGTGATTGGTAACAGCATCTACAGCTGTGTCCCTTGAGATCAGCCTTATTGAATCAACTTCCTGCAATCTTTACAGAGGCTGAGGTGACAGAAATTCAGAGATTGACACTTCTACATATTACCCATTACCACAAATCCAGAGGGTGGAGTAAAATTGAATTAAAAAAAAAAAAGCCAATAATGCAGCCCTAAAATCCAATTCCATCAGTTCCTATCTTTTGGCCTCGTATGAGATTTCTGTCGGGGGAGAGATGCAACTACCTGATATTTCTATCCATGAAGGAAATCCAAATATGCTGCTCGGGCGTAAGGATCGTGTTGAGCTGAAGGCCACTGAGAAACAGTAGGCACAGGAAGACCTCTTTCCTTTCACACTTTCTGCCTAAAATCAGGGCATCCATTTCCCTCTGTACTACTGTGTACTAGATCTTTCTTGTCTTTAGGCTGTGTCTCTTCTGGTGCCATGGATAACAGTTGAGAATCTTGCACTTTCCAAAAGGCAAGAAACATTAATGCTTCTTGAGTCACCAGCCCTAAGATGCTTACTATCAGCCTTCCTTACTCATCCTATTATTTTGAAAGCTCTTGCTTAAGCCCTGTGCAGCCACCAACATTCCAGAAGATGTGCTGGTTGGGGATGCAGTTTCACTTTGGTGATGCACACCTAAATCTTATGGTGTCAAGTCTTTGGGCTTTGCTTGGCTTGTACATGAATGTCTAGTCTGCGTCCCCCCCCAAGGGTGTAATGGTCCCTAAATGAAGCCCCTGTCCTATGCCGCAGGATGCTCACCATTGTTCTGAGCCTGAAACCGCGTCTCACAGAGGGCAGCTCATCTCCTCAAATTCAGTTCCAAATTTGGCTTTTCCAGTAGAAATGTTTTAGAAGATAAAGACACAGGAGACAGGGGCGCCTGGGTGGCTCAGTCGTTAAGCGTCTGCCTTCGGCTCAGGTCATGATCCCAGCATCCTGGGATCGAGCCCCGCATCGGGCTCCCTGCTCCGCAGGAAGCCTGCTTCTCCCTCTCCCACTCCCCCTGCTTGTGTTCCCTCTCTCGCTGTCTCTCTGTCAAATAAATAAAATCTTTAAAAAAAAAAAAAAAGACACAGGAGACTGAAAAATAAAACTTTATTTATGACCAAAGATGTGAAGACATTCATAAAATGCCAAAGAAAACCATTCCTCGTTCAATTTTTTAAATCTCAGAGCGTCTAGGACTGAACATTCACCACGTACCAGGAAAGAACGCCTCTGGCGGGCAGACTGTTCTTCACACTAATAGTTACATTTGTTTTCTCAGCATCACACTGGTCCCTGACTCACGCTTATCCAGTGTGCCCGCTCGTTGAGCTTCTTGGGCGACTTGTGCTAGCCACAGCTTCACTTCAGTGCCCCTCAGACAGGGGTGTGCCTGGGACTCCTCTCTCGGGGTCCTTCAGGGTTCCTCTGAGGAACCATGGCAGCTGGGCGATGAACAGAGAGTAGCACCAAAGAATCAACAAATGAAAGCCTTAAGCCTAAGGCAGACAACTCCATTTTCTGGAGCAGAAACAGTGGGTTGGATAATGCTTTTATAAGAGATACTCCACGTTTCGTGTACATAGCACACAATGTTTAACTAATTTTATTATATATCTAAATATAAATATACAAACAGATTTAGGGAAAACCTCCAGACTCTTTCCCCAAGTAACTGAATAGCCAAAAAAGAAAAATAAGGGAGCGGGCAAATTAATAGCCCTTAGATTTTGAACAGAATGAGAAGACACTTACTTACGTAAGATCTTGGTGAGATGCACCCCCAGGATGAGCCTGCCTCCTAAAAAGCGGATTTTTCACCGACCTGCACCGACCACCAAGTGTGGATTGCCAGCAGAGGGAACGGCGGCGGCTTCCACGCGAGGGCTCCGGATGGAAGTGCGCAGCAGCCCCCAGTCAGCAGCGGTACTGTGCACAGCACTGCTCAGCGACGCGGGTCCGCCAGAGTGTAGGCTGTAGAACATAGCCGCTGGAGTACTTACTGAACGCAAATCACAAATTCATGAAACGAGAGGCCTCTTAGAACATAGGGAAGAGGACTGTCCCTATACAAAGCGTTCACAATCTCAACTGGCCCTTTAAGATGGCAAACAGTGTTAGAGAACATTGTAAACCAACGACTCAAATATGAAAAAAGAAAACAGTGCCATACAATATATAATTACTCAAGACTTTTCTTTTAGGTAAGATTTTCAGAAAACCCAGGGATAGATTTTATGTCACAAAATGGTCCATATCGCCCAAAAATGTCTTTTGATTGGACAGTAAAATAGTATTTGTTGGAAGCTAAAAATTGAGATAAAGTACAGGCCATTGGGAGTGGCAAAGCTTTAATTTCTCCAATTTTCTTCCAAATCAACTTATTGTTAGGGTTCTCATGGCAGAGGAAGAGGTGATAGCTTTCCACGGGAGCGCACTTGGGATTGATTTTGGTGATGTTCCAAGTCAGGGCAATGCCCCTGGGTCTCAGGACCCGTTTCACTTTGAGCTCAGGCTTCTGGGGAGGAAGTGTATCTCGGATTTTGTCTACCAGTTCAGGTAGTAGTGGTGGTGGCTCTGGGAGAGGTGGCAAGTGTTCAAAGGACTCAAGAACCTAGAAAGACATTTATAAAGTTTAGCAAGCTGGACTGGCAGGTTTGATTAAAGTGCTCAACTGCAGTTCTAAATAAACTTCCGGTTCTTTGATCCATTTATCGAAATTTTAAGAACAAAAGGATGTTTCAGGAATATGTGGGGCTGGATCCAGTGTTTTTAAGCATAAGCTTCTTTTGGCATTAAGATTTCTACACTCTGGAATATCACTAATCCAGAATGGATTAGGTCCCAGACACTCTGGATAAATATTCCATCTCATTTCCAAATTGTGTCCCCAAACATTTTGCTGATTTGCATGAAAAGCGTGAGTGTACAAGAACATCCATTTCCCTCCACCTTCATCAACAATGGCTACTACTCTTAAAAATCTTTTGTTGGGTAAAAAAATATATATATTTAACCTCCAGAGTTTCTGGAAAAGTCAATTAAATTATTTTGATTCCATAAATAAGTAGATGGACAATACCACATTTTTTAAAAGTACAAGCTGAAATGTGACCCAAATGTTTCTGTGTAAGTACAATGGGTACTTCCACTTAATTGAGAATGCATATCCTTTGACAGAGCATTTCTGATCCATACCTGGGCTGCATTTTGTGCCACTGGGGTTGTCTCTTTTGAGATCAAAGTAGCATTTGTAGGTGACTCAACAGAGGATGCTGAACTTTCTGTGAACACAAGGTTTGAGAAGTAAAATTTAACTGCAATAATCAATTCCATAGCCTTTAAGCAAAACTAGTTTACATCTTAGGTGGTAATTAAATATGAACTAAAATTATAAAACTGTAAAATAAGATGATAAACTTTTGATAAAAGTTCAAGACCTAGGACACCTGGGTGGCTCAGTCGGTGAAGTGTCTGCCTTCAGCTCAGGTCATGATCCCAGGGTCCTGGGATCAAGTACTGTATCAGGCTCCTTCCTTGCTCAGCGGGGAGCCTGCTTCTCCCTCCCTCTCTACCCCTCCCTCTGCTTGTGTGCTCGTTCTGTCAAAATAAATAAATAAAATCTTAAAAAAAAAAAAGTTCAAGACCAAAGGTACCAAATATAGAGAATTTCCTTTCAATGTGACAAAAATGCCCTCTTAAGATAAACACTTAAGTCATTACGTCACCTGGAACTAGGAAAAATTATACACGGGAGAGGGATCCTTGCTCAGCGTTCTTAGAGGTGCCTTATGCTCTCTTAGGTCAATAGGATGTTTGCAAACACAGAGCCATTTACAATCCAGTATAAATATGTGACACACGCAAGTCCTGGGGATTCAAACTAAATATCAGGCAGTCTGGGGGTTAAAGGAATCTCTGCTGCTGAGGGTGTGTTAGCCTCGAGGCAATCAGATATCCAGCTGACCTTGAACAACACAGGCTTGAACTGAGCGGGTCCACTTATACATGGATGTTTTTCACTAAATGCGGTACAGTACTGTAAATCTATTTTTTATTCCTCATTAAGAACATTTTTTCTCTAGCTTACTTTATTGTAAGAAAACAGTATATAATACGTATAACATACAAAATAGATGTTAATGGACTGTTTAGGTTATTGGTAAGGTTTCTGGTCAACAGTTGGCTGTTAGTAGTTAAGTTTTGGGGGAATTAATAGTTATATGCAGATTTTCAACTGCATGTGGGGTTGGTGTCCCTAACCCCCACGTTGTTGAGGGTCAACTTTAAATTGTGGACTGTGGTAAGGGAGAGGGGAGGGAGGAGGGCCAAACAGGAGAATGGAAGAGAGAGAGATGATGAGGGGAAGAAAAGAAAGGGAAAAAGAGAAAATGTGGGCTAAGGGAGAGGAAGAGGGTTTAAGTAGGTATAAGAATGGTCTGAAAACAACTGGGGAGGGGCTACCTGGGGGGGTGGTAAGAAACGGGGCCTCCTGTTGGAAAGTAGTAGGGCCAAGGAGCTAAAAACTTCACAAGTCTGAATGCATCTAATAAGCGTCAAAACCATCTTGATCTACTATGTGTGCAATGATATAACTGTTTAATATAATTCTGAATCTCCCCCAACAAAATTTCTTTTATTTGTATTTTTCTTCTGACTCACAAAGATAATCAAGATTCTGCATTGTGTTTCAAAGTTAATTCATTAGTCAGTTTATTTACTGCTGGTAAAAAACCTGTTTGAGTTGTAATGACCTTCCGGTTTTAACTTTAAGCGAGTCTGTAACAGGCTTTCCAACTGGTTTACTTAACTAGAGCTAGATCTTTGAGATCGTAACTGGCAGGTTCATCACCACAGGAGAGCAGACACAGATAACCTCCAGTCAATGACACACAAAACATTCTAACAAACAGAAGCCCTATAACTAACACTGCTTCTCTCAAGGTGGTAAGTCAGCTGGCCCTTAAAATAGGGAAAGACAGAAATGCAACTTGAGGATGATAAGAAGAGGCAACACAGGACTTTGGTCCCAAACCAGTTCCTGTTTATACCCTGTGTGTCCTCAGCGCCAGCACCTTATAAGCACTCTCTGCTTTTACCCTCATCTGTCTACAAATGAGTAAGGATTTCTTCAGGGCTTTGAATGTTCAAAGCAGGAGTAGCCAGGACCCCATCATTTTAAGGTTGCTTGTTCGACTGCTAGGTGACAACTGCGGCCTCTGGTTTCAACTTAACTTTCTGATGTTCGACCTTCCAGATCCTCTGCTGCATGTATATGCTCACGTAGACACACAGAGTCATCATGTAAATATGTGTAATATAAAAGTGGTTTTTAAAATTTGGATTTTTAAATGAACTATCTAGATATAATTTACATACAGTAAAAATGTACCCATTCTAAATGTGTGATTCTGAGTTTTGACAAATGTACCCCTGTGAAACCATCACCAAAATCAAGACACAGAATGTTTTCCTCAGCCCACAAGTCCTTCAGTGTCCCTCCTCGGTGGATCTCTCTCACCTCTGGCCCCGTGAAACCACAGGTCTACTGTCACTAAAGACTAGATTCGACTTTTCTAGAATTTCATATAAATCAAATCATACAGTATATAGAATTCTTTGGCCCAGCATAATGTTTCTGAGATGCATCCATATTGTTGCACATAAAAACATTTTGTTCATTCTTTTTTATTATTTTTTAAAGATTTTATTTATTTATTTGACAGAGTACAAGCAGGGGGAGCGGCAGGCAGAGGGAGAGGGAGAAGCAGGCTCCTCGCTGAGCAGGGAGCCTGATGCGGGACTCCATCCCAGGACCCTGGTCATGACCTGAGCCGAAGGCAGATGCTTAACCGACTGAGCCACTCAGGCGCCCCTGTTCATTTTTCTAAAGTAAGCTCCATGCCCATTGTGGGGCTGGAACTCATGACCCCGCGATCAAGAGCCACATGTTCCCCCGACTGAGCCAGCCAGGCACCGCATATTGTGTTCATGTTTATTGTTGAGTAATATTTAGCGGTACAGATATGCCACAACCAATTTATCCATTTATCAGCTGATGGACATTTGTACTGTTTCCAGTTTGGGGCCATTATGAATAAAGTTGCCATAAACAATGGTGTAGAAGTCTGTGTAGATACAGGTTTTCAATTCTCTTGGGTAAATACCTAAGACGGGAATGACAGTGTCCTATGGTAAGGGTATAGTTAATGTTTTGAGGAAATGCTGAGCCACTTCAAAAGTGGTTTTACCATTTTACATTCCTACCACCAAAGCATGAGAATTCCAGCTTTCTCCACATCCTACCAACACTTTGTGTATTTTCAGTTCTTTTCATTGGTAGCCATTCTGATAGCTATGTTGTGGTGTCTCATTATGGTGTTCATTTCCCTAGTGAGCAACGATGATGAGGATCATGTTTTCTTGTGCCTATCTGCCGTCCCCACATCTTCTATAGCAAAGTGTCATCTACTTGCTTTGGGTTTAATTTGTTCTTTTTTCCTAGCATCTTAAGATAGAAGCTTAGATTGTTAATTTTAGATTTTTATTTTTTTCTACTATAAACATATAATGCTAGTCATTTCCCTCTAAGCACTGCTTTATCTACATCCCTCAAATGTTGCTGTGTTTCCATTTTTATTCAGTTAAAAATATTTTTAAGTTTCCCTTTTGATTGCTTTGGCTCATGGGTCATTTAGAAATGTGTTTAGCCTCCAAATACCTGGGGATTTTCCAGCTATTTCTGTTACTGATTACTAATTTAATTCTGCTGTATCAGAGATCTCAGGGTCCTGAGATCGAGCCCTGCATCAGGATCTGTGCTGATTGTGGAGCCTGCTTAAAATTCTCTTCCTTTCCTTTTGCCCTTCCCCACCACTGGCTTGCTTGTGCTCTAAACACACACACACACACACACACACACACACACACACACACACTCTCTCTCTCTCTCTCTCTCTCTCTCTCTCTCTCTCTAGTTTTGCAGTCCAGAACCCAACCTATCTTACTGCTTGTTTCATATGCATTTAATGAGAATGTGTACTCTACTGTGCTTGGACTGAGCACTCCACAAATGTCAAGTAGGTTAAGTTGGGTTGGTAGTGTTGCTCAGGTTTTATAACTTCAGTTTCTGTCTGCATACCTTACGAATTACTGAGAACGGAGTGATAGAACCTCCAATTATAATTGTTTATTTTTCTATTTATCATTTCATCCTATCAGTTTTTGCATCAGGAATTTTGAAATTTTACAATTATATGCATACACATGTAGGTTTCCTTGGATCTTCCTGATGAAATGACTTCTTTATTATGAAATTTTTTTAAAATTAATTTCAGAGGACAGGTAATGCAATATATGTTAAGAAAGAAAAAAAGAAGAAGAAGAATGTAGCAGGAGGGGAAGAATGAAGGGGGGGAAATCGGAGGGGGAGAAGAACCATGAGAGACGATGGACTCTGAAAAACAAACTGAGGGTTCTAGAGGGGAGGGGGGTGGGAGGATGGGTTAGCCTGGTGATGGGTATTGAGGAGGGCACGTTCTGCATGGAGCACTGGGTGTTATGCACAAACAATGAATCATGGAACACTATATCTAAAACTAATGATGTAATGTATGGGGATTAACATAACAATAAAAAAATTAAAAAAATTAATTTCAGAGGTAGAATTTAGTGATCCATCAGTTGTATATAACACCCAGTGCTCATTACATCACGTGCCCTCCTTAATGCCCATCACCCAATTATCCCTTCCCCCCACCCACCTCCCCTCCAGCAACCCTCAGTTTGTTTCCTAGAGTTCAGCATCTCTTATGGTTTGCCTCCCTATTTTCCTCTTGCTTTATTTTTCCTTCCCTTCTCCTATGTTCATGTTTTTATTTCTTAAATTCCACATAAAAGTGAAATCATATGGTATTTATCTTTCTCTGACTGACTTATTTCACTTATTGTAATACCCTCTAGTTCCATCCATGTCATTGCAAATGGCAAGATTTCATTCTTTCTGATGGCTGAGTAATATTCCATTGTATATATATACCACATCTTCTTTATCCATTCATCTGTCGATAGATATCTGAGCTCTTTCCATAGTCTGGCTATTGTGGACATCGCTGCTATGAACACTGGTGGGCATGTGCCCCCTTCGAATCACTATGTTTGTTTCCTTTGGATAAATACCCCGTAGTACAATTGCTGGGTTGTAGGGTAGCTATATTTTTAACTTTTTTCCAGAGTGGCTGCAGCAGGTTGCATTTCCATCAACAGTGTAAGAGGGTTCCCCTTTCTCTACATCCTTACCAACATCTGTTGTTTCCTGACTTGTTAATTTTAGCTATTCTGACCAGCGTGACATGGTATCTCACTGTGGTTTTGATTTGTACTTCCCTGATCCTGAGTGATGCTGAGCATTTTTTCATGTGTCTGTTGGCCACCTGAAACGGTCTTCTTTATCTCTGGTAATATTCCTTGTTTTGAAGTGTTTTTACGATAACACAGTCACTCCAGCTTTGTCATGATTAGTATTTGCATGCTTTTGCCTAGTTGTCTTCTTCCATCCTTTTAATTTTAACCTATGCATATATTTATATTTAAAGTGCATCATATAATTATCATGCAGGTGGGTCTTGTTTTTTTTTTTTTATCCAGTCCAACAATGTCTGCTTTTTAATGTTAGACCACTTATGCTTATTCTAATTATCAATATGGTAAGATTTAAATCTACCATCTTGTCTTTTGTTCTCTATTAGTCTCATTTGTTCTTTGCATTTTCTTGTGACTTCTCTTGGATTATGTAAAAAATCCCATTTTATCTTCACTAGTATTAGCTAGACTTCCACTTAAAAAAATTATTGCTCTAGGCATTACCATATGTATCTTTTATAACTTATTAGTGTGTCTTCAAATAACATACTAGTCATATAATGTGAGACCCTCACGACAGCATATGTCCATTCCCCTGATCATCTTACGCAGCACTGCTGTCATATGTTAACTTCTATATGTTATAAGCTCTACAATATGGTGTTATATTCCTTCATGTAGACCCACTTTCCATCTGATATCATGTTCATTTTGCTTGAAGAACTTCCTTTATTTTTTTGAAGATTTATTTATTCTATAGAGAGAGAGAGCATGAGTGGGAGGGGCAGAGGGAGAGGGATAGAGAATCTCAAGCAGACTCCGTGCCAAGCGCGGAGCCCCATGTGGGGCTTATCTCACGATCCTGAGATCATGACTTGAGCTGAAGCCAAGAGTTGGATGCTCAACCAACTGTACCACCCAGGTGCCTCTATTTTTGATAATGAAGGTTTGCTGACAGCAAGTTTTATATGAAAAAGTCTTAATTTTGCTTTCACTTTTGAAAGATACTTGGTGGATATAGAATTTTAGGTTAAGGATTTTTTTTTTTTTTTTACCCTAGCCTTTCAATGATGTCTTTTGACTTTCATTTGGTTTATATCATTCCAATTGAGAAAACTGAATTCTTTGTTCTTCTCTATATTTTAGGGTATGAAAACATTTTTTTCTTGAAAAAAACGTTTTGTTTTGTTTTCTGTTTGCTTTTAAGATTTTTCTTTTTATCATTGGTTTTCAGGAATGGATTATGATGTACCTTGATACGGTTTTCTTTGTATTTATCCTGCTTGGAATTTACTGAAGTTCTTAATTATGTAGGTTTGTACTTTTCATTAAATTTAGAAGACTTCTGACCATACGTGTACATTGGACCACTTGATGTTATCCCACAGTTCATTAAAAGTCTGATTCCTTTTTTCCAGCCTTTTTCCTTTTCTCTTTTAAATCCTTCTTTAATTTGGATAGTTTCTTTCCAAACTATTTGGTCAGGTACTATTTCTTCCAGTTTACCAATTTGTTTTCCTTCTTCCTTGTCTAATATGCTGATTATATTCCATCCATGGAACTTTAAGTATTTTCTTTTTTTAAATTTGGTTCTATTTTGTATCTTTTATTTCTCTTATTTTGTTCCTGTTCACTTTTTATCTTTGAGCATATTTCTTTTTTTTTAATTCTTAAAATTTTATTTATGTAATCTCTGCCCCCAATGCAGGGCTCAAACTCACAACCTCAAGATCAAGAGTTGCATGCTTTACTGACTGAACCAGCCGGGTGCCCTTTTGAGCATATTTCTATCAGCTCTTTCAAAGTCCTTGTCTGTTAATTCTGTCATCTCTGTCATTTCTAAGTTTGTTTCTATTGACTGATTTTTCTCCTGGTTATGGATTCCATTTTTTGGTCTCTGTATCTCTAGTGATTTTTTTTAAATTGGATGATGGATATTATAAATTTTAAATGGTTTTGTGTTTAATTCCATTCTCTTCTTTTAACAGAACACAGTGGGCTGTGTGATAAGCTATTGAGTTATATGTAGTTCAGCTCAATCCTTTCAAAGCTTGTTTTTTTGGTTTTATTAGGGTAAGGCTACAGTTGCCTTTGTTCTAAGATGAGTTTATACCCAGATGTTCAGTAAGAATCTGCCACTACAGCTGGTCAGAACTGACACATTTCCCACCTCTGAGCATAAAGCTCTTTGGTCATTCTCTGCCAAGATTTATGGGGTTTTACTCCATGCATGTGTGGCTTAATACTTCAGCAAGAATTCAAGAGGACTCTATGCTAACCTCCTGGAGCTCCTTCTCTGAGTGGCTCCCTCCTTCTGACACTATACTCTTTCCCTTCATTCCTGGTGCCTCAACCTCTCTGAATGAATCTCTGTTTCCTCACCTCAGCAAGACAGCCATTCTCTGCTTGGGAGTTCCTCCACTGCACCGCAGTCTAGGAGGAAAGCTGGGCACTCTGTACAGCTCATCTCATTCATTCCCTTCTCTCAGGGACTGTAGTCCTATACTGCAATATCTGAAAATTTTTTTATTACATCTTACTTAGTTTGTGGTTGTTTATGGCAGAAAAGTTAAGTCTGGGCCCTTTACTCCATCCTACTCTCTCCATATACATTTATGACTTTTTTCTCGTTACATTACTAACACATTTACATCAACACACATACTTCTACAACACTATTTTTAATGGCTGAATACTGCTGTATCATATAAATCTAATTTGTGCAATTGATCCTTTATTTCTAGAAATTTAAGGGTTTCCAAAGTTTTATTTTTCACACACAGCACAGTGATGAACATTTTTATACTTCCCTATATACTTAATTTTAATTTCTTTAGGTAACTATTCAAAGAATTTTGGGGTCAAAGGCTTACATATTTGTAAAGTTTTTGATGTTGACAAAAGGTCTCCCAGAAAGATTTACACTCCCATTCACAGTATGTAAACTTATATTTCCTTTAAAACTCTTTAGTGGAAAATCTGCATTAATTCAATATTTTTTGGAAAAAGTATACTATGTGCTAAGCGTTGTGCTAAAAGGATGGAAACTTACAGATTAAGAAAGCCGCTGACACTGAAAAGAACTGAGTCCTTTCAGGAAGACATATGTAAAGAAACAATGACAGAGCAATGTAATATAGCTACAATACAGGTGTGCACTAAATACCAATGGTAAGGGGAGCCTGAAAGGAACAGTCCAGCCTAAGTGTCTAAAGTGAATATGAAAGAATGAAGGGTGGGGTCATCAGACACACCTGCGGAGACAGAGAGAGGAGAACATTCCTAGCAAAGAGAACTGCACATGCAGAGGTGGTAAGGAGAGGAGAAGCATTACCTATTGAGAAACTATTAAGGCACAGGTAAGGGATTTGTAGAACATAAGCTAGAAAAGTTTTCAGGGTCTAAGTCAGTAAGGATTCTATCTTTCTAAGGAGTTTGGATTTTATCCTAAAAACAAAAACATAACCAGGTTTATATACAGGAAGTAGTGTTTTAGTGGCAGCTTGGGAGACTGACTAGAAGCAGTAAGTTAGGGTAGAAACATTGGTTACTAAGTTATGGCAGTAGAGCAGGCTAAAGATGATGGAATTTTGAAATAAGGAAATCTATGGACTGGACGCGTTAGCTTTTCAGGAGACAGAACTGATGGCCTTGAAAACTGACTACACAGTGGAATGAGGCAGATCCAAGAGTCAAAAGCGACTCATGTCTAGCTTGGGAAACTGGGTGAGCTGGTGATACCGTTCATTAAGCCTGGGAATATGGGCAACAGTCCAGGTTTGACCTGACAAACTATACCTTTATTCAGAACTGGACACTCTACAAGATGAACAGACTCACATTATCATGAGTCAGCAGCATGAATTAGCATGATCTATCCGTCCAACTGCTAGATTTCAAACTGAAGGCCCCCACAACTTAGAGGTCTGCTTTATTTTCGAAAGCACTGATGAATCTGTATTCATACCTTTTATTTTACTGTATCTTAAATCTTGTACCCTATAGTTTAGAAATGATTTAATAATCTTAGTTAAAAAGTAACTAATTATTATAGATTCCCAAATCATTTTTCAAATTTATATATATATTTTTAAGATTTTATGTATTTATTTGACCGAGAGAGCACAAGCAGGGAAAGTGGCAGGCAGAGAGAGAGGGAGAAGCAAGCTCCCCACAGAGCAGGGAGCCGGAAGCAGGGCTCAATCCCAGGACCCTGGGATCATGACCTGAGCTGTGGGCAGACGCTTAACTGACTGAGCCACCCAGGCACCCCTCAAATTTATTTATTTATTTTTAAGATTTTATTTATTTATTTGACAGAGTACAAGCAGGGGGAGCAGCAGGCAGAGGGAGAGGGAGAAGCAGGCTTCCTGCTGAGCAGGGAGCCTGATGAGGGACTTGATCCCAGGACCCTGGGATCATGACTCGAGCTGTGGGCAGACGCTTAACTGACTGAGCCACCCAGGCGCCCCACCCCTCAAATTTATACTTCTAATTTTCATCATGAAACTGGAAACTGAAGGGTTTTTTAATTCTATCATGAGGTACCTGGAGATTCCCATGGTTCTAACCTTTGTCTGGATCCACAGTTGAAAGGGGAGAAGGAACTGGCTATATATTTCCTATGCTACTCTCCATTTTTAAATATTACATAATTTTCTAATGCTAATAAGTGGTATTCCAAGATTTTATCAAGAGTATCAAGAACATTCAAGTGCAGTTATTAAGAGGTGAAGCTTTATAACTGATGACTAGCCCCAGATGACTATATTTTACTTCTTCCTGTTTAAATCTGAGAAAGAGGGCACTGTTGTCGTTCTTTCCTCTACGTTTTCATGTTATGCCCTAGTACCCTCTCACAGTGCTACTGATATAAAGAAAAAAGGTATGTACCAGAAAAGAGATTCATAATAGCCCCCAAACAGTCCAGCTATCTTTCAGTGAGTGAACATATAAACTATTATACATCTACACCATGGAATACTACTCAACACTAAAAAGCAATACTACTGATGCAACTCTGAGGACCTGTGGGGGAATTATGCTAAGTTAAAGAAGTCAATCTCAAAAAGACACATACTATATCATCATATAACACCCATGGATAGTTGTGCAAGTTGATTGTGGTGACCATTACGTGAATCTATACATGACAAAATTGCATAGAGCTATATACACACACACACTAACACACTAAAACTTTATAAATGGGTCAAATACTTTCTGAACTGCTACCTTCCCTCTTTCTTAAAAGGAAAGACAAATCTCTTACCTGTGCTGCAGTTTGATAGGGCTTCTTTTGTCAGATCAATTACAGAATCAAATTTCTTCTTCTCTACAGCCTGAAAAGTTGTTAAAAAACTAAGATTTTGCCTCAATAGCAGAAAATATTTAAAAAAAAGAAAACACAGATTCTAAATTGCCATTTAGAAGCTGGAGACTGAATATTTTGTAAGTCCTTACCGTTTAACTCTATTAGGAGAGAGAAGCTCATGAAATACTATATGGTTTCTGAGAATATGACTAAGCAAAATCTGAGTTAGTGTGGTAAATAAGTATGGTTGTGAAATATGTTTGTCACTGTTTTAATGTTTAAGCTAGCCTGGAATCTGGGTATGCTAACTAGTCAGGCATTAATTTCACAGAGAAAGAATCTCCCAAAGAATGAATGACAAAACTAAGTCATCCCCCCAGGTAGCGACACTAAAGTTCATAGAACTAACATACTCAAATAAACAACATTCAGAGACAACATTTATTACCTACCGTAACTTCTGTTTCAGCACCAGGTGAATTATTAGAATTGTTAGAATTTCCTGATGTAGTTTTTCCAGTATCTGGAAGAAAATTATTAAAATATCAACATTTGACAAATTTAGTAAACTATTAAACATTTATGAACTTTGTAATATATGAATGCTGAAACACAATGAGGATGCTCATTAACCATTTATTACATAATCACAAAAAAGTAATTCAATTGACATTACCTATTCCAAAGACCAAGGAACCAATTCAAACAAAAAAAAATCTAATTTGGATTCAAAAGATTTTGTCCTTCTGTAACTTTACAACTATATTAGTGACTCTTTTTTGAAAATCCATCTGTAAATTGATATGGCATTTGAGGAAACAGACTTGGAAATGTACACATTCTTTATTCACAGTATCTCTAACCCAGACTCTGGAGATGACTGAGGAGCATTCTATCTAGAACCAGGAGAAAACCTCAGATAAATGCTTGTAAATATCTGATTCACAATCTTAACAGTCTGAGCCCTGGGAGCAATTGAGTGGCTCTGTAAGTGAAGGCAAAGCTTTCTGAAATCAAGAGGCAAATACTCTAAAATAGTAAAACATGAAAAAGAAATGGGAAATTTTGAATGAGGACTTAATAGGCCAACAAGATAGCCATTTTAAGGGAGAGGAACTTTATTAGAAATCTGAGGGTAAAGATTTTTACGTAAGTATAAGACAGAAACTCTAAAGAGGAACAAAGTATTCTCAAAAAACCAAAAGTTAAAAAAAAAATCAAAGATGCTAAAGAATAGCCAAACTTTAAATCTTAAGATAAAACAAAAAGACAGACAAAACCAAATCACTACCACCAACACAGGCAGAGCAAACACAGAAAAATAATGAAATATATGAAAGGTTAAGTAGTTTTGTACCTTACAAATCCATTAAACACAGTAAACAAACAAAAGGCCATAAATTGATAAACACGAGGTTAGAAAGAAACCTCAATTATATGAAGGAATCATTTATTTATTCAGATAATATTAATCATATTATTAAATTATAATATATAATTACATATAAATTAAAACACTTGAAAGAATTAAAAATTTTATTTTAATGAAAGATAATATTCAATTCTCTATTTTAAGCAAATACTGATTTGAGGCTTTCTAATTTCATAGATCGTATTTTAATCAACTTAAGATACCTGTTGGATTTGATGTAATTGGAGTTGTCAAATTAGGACTTTCCACAGAAATCAATGTAACATCATCATTGTTACTAAAATGATAAAATTAAAAACAAAAATAAACTAAACATGCATTATCAGGCTGAAACATGCAGTCAATGGTTAGAATTCTTCTGACTTACCATTTCATAACTGACACATTTTAATCTAACAATTGTGGTGGGGAACTGGAGATAAAACCAAATACTCAAGAAACCCATATGTTGCCAGTTACATGACCAAAAGTGTCCAATAATGGATCCTTAAAACTTACTAGAGACCCATTTACAATGAATCCAAATATATAACCTATAAGCATACAATATACATAAATGTACAAAATATACAAAAGTCACCAAGGCAAGTACATATACTTGCCTTGATGAAAATGAAAAGTATAACTGAAAAAAACCCAGTAAGACACTTTGACTCTTAATAGCTATAGGACTGTGACAAATAAGGCTATTAAAAAATTAGTCCTGCCACGATTCTACATTATATCACTATAGTAGAAATATTGACCACACATTTACTAAACTAAGGGAGATGGTAAATGACGCTCATTACGGTTATTGCTCCCATTTGACCCTGACTCCACTTTCATGAGTTTGATATTTAAATCAGAATCTTTAAGATCTTGACACAAATTTCAATGAGCCCATAAAATTGCTATGCATAGTTATACCACTTTCTTACAGATGTTTTTAATTTTTAGCTTTTGTACTTAGGTCTATGATGCATTTCAAGTTATTTTTGTATATGGTGTGAGGTAAGAGGGGAGGTTCACTTTTCCCCTCTGGCTATTCCTGCAACAGCTGCTGACTATCTTTTCTCCAATAAATTACCTTGGCCTCTTTGTTGAAAACCAATGGACAATATATAATAGTCTCTAATCTGGCCACCAATTTATAGGTTTATCCTAAGACAACACCATTGTCTTAATTACTATAACTTTATAGAAGTCTTAAACTTAGTGTCTGTCTTCCAATTTTGTTGTTCTAACACTGCTTTCATCTTCTAAGTCTTTTGCATTTCACGTAAGTTTTCAATCAGCTTGTTACTTTCTACAAAAAAGGCTGCCAAGATTTTGACTGAGAGTGCATTAAATGTAAAGAATGATTTGGGTGAAGTGACATTAATAATGAATTTTCCCATATACTTACTGTCCCTAACCAACCTCCCCACCCACGCCTACCCACCAAAATCCTATAGCACAGTGGTATGCTTATTACAAAGGATAAACCTACACTGACACATCATTATCATGATCAAAGTCCATAGTACAATAGAGTTCACTCTTACTGGTATACATTCCACGCATTCTGACAAATATATAATGATACATATCCATCATTATAGCATCATACAGAATAGTTTCACTGCCCTAAAAATCCCTGAGCTCTGCCTATTCATCCCTCCTCATTAGCCCCTGGCAGTATTTGATCTTTTTACTGTCTTCATTGTTTCACCTTTTCTAGTATGTCATGTAGTTAGAATCATACAGTATATAGCCTTCTCAGACTAACTTCTTTCATTTAGTAATATGCATTTAAGTTTCCTCTGTGTTTTTTCATAGCTTGAAGGCTCATTTCTTTTTTAGTAACGTCCATTGTCTGAATGTAATGATTTATTTATCCGTTCACCTACTGAAGGACATTTTGGTTGCGTCCACATTCTGGCAATTATGAATAAAACTGCATTGTATATGATTCTATTTTCTGTCCTTTCTTAGCCTATCAATTATACTTCTTTCTTAGGTGGTTCCCTTAAAGTCTCCAATATATATTTACAACTAATTCAAGTCCACTTTCAAATAATACTATACTCCTTCACAAGTAGTGGAACTACCTTACAATAACAAAATATTCCTAATTTCTCCTACCTGTTCCTTATATCATTGCTGATATTCATTTAAACACACATACACACACACACACACGCACAAACACATAAATACACTGTTGCTATTATTTTGAACAAACTGTCAAATCAATTAAAAAGAGAAATAAATTTCTATTTTACTTTCACTCATTCCTTCAAAGATCTTGTCTGTAGATCTGATTTTCTGGCTTATTTTCCTTCTCTGTGAAGAATTTTTAACACTTCTCAGAAGGCAGGTCTACAGGCAACAAATACCCTAAATTTTTGTTTGTCTGAGAAAGTCTGTATTTCTCCTTCACTTTTGAAGGACAGTGTCACAGAGTACAGAATTTTAAGCTGGTGGTTTTGTTCTCTCAATACTTTAAAATATTTCACTCCACCCTCTTCTTGCTTCCATAGTTTCTAAGGAGACGTTGGATGCAGTTCTCATCTTTGCTCCACTATGGGTAAGGTGTTTTTTCCTCTGGCTTCTTTCAAGATTTTATCTCTGATTTTCTGAATTTTAAATATTATATGCCTAAATGTAGTTTTTTGGTATTTATCCTGCTTAGTGTTCTCTGAGCTTGGTATTTAATGTTAATTTGGGGGAAATTCTTAGTCATTATGGCTTCAAACACTGTTTTTGTTCCTTTCTCTCTGCACACCCCCTCCCTTACCCTTCTGGTGCTCCCATTATGCTTAGGTTATTCCCTTTGTACTTTGTCCCATGTTCTTGGATATTTTTGTTGTTGTCTTTTCTTCTCTTTACTTTTCTGTTTTGAAGTTCCTATTGTCAGACTCTCAAGCTCAGTGATCCTTTCCTCAGAGGTATCTAATCTACCAGTAAGTCCATCAAAGTCATTCTTCATTGTTAGTTTTGATCTCAAGCATTTCCATTTCTCTGCTTATTTATTCACCTGTTTTTGCATTTTTTCTACTTTTTTTTTCACTGAAGCCCTTAGCAAATAGTTTTTCAAAATTCCTGGTCTGGCAAGTTAAACATTTCTGTCATAGCTGACTCTGCTTCTGATGCTTGTTTAGTCTCTTCAAATCATGTTTCTTACCTTTTAGTATGTCTTGTGATTTTTTGTTGAATGGTGGACCCGATGTCCTGGATAAAAGGACCTATGATAAACAGACCTTTGGTAATGCAGTGGTTCTACTAATCCTATGATTAGCTCTCAGTCTTTTAAGTAGGTCTATGCCCCTGGAGTGTGAACTTCACTAGCACTTCTTAGTCACCCACCCCCTTTACGTGGGACAGATGGCTGGAGCAGCTAGAGTTGGGTATTCACTTCCTCCATATGGAAAGCTAGAGGGAGCAGGAGTTGGGGATTTCATTCCCCCAGGTAGGTTAAGTTCTAGTAGTAGTTTCTCCCTAGGACAGTCCTTGTTAAGAACAGAGTGGTCTGGTATATTTCAAAAGGTTCCTTTTGCCAACTGGCTGCTGCAAGCATGAAGGGATTTTTCTCCATTCACTGTCAGGACCTGGTAGAGCTCTTGGAGGTAAAACACAAAATTATGGGCCTCCCCCTGGAGTTTTTAACTCTTGATTTGTCTATTCTGAGCCTCCAGCAATTAGTTTACATTTTCCTAAACTGGCATTGGTTCCCATGGAAGCTTCTGCTTCTGGGTTTCTGCTCCAGTTCCCAAATGTTGTGATTACCATTTCTGCCCATTTGTTGCTCCAATTTTGGGGGCAGTATTTTGCTCTGTGACCATACTTCTTTAATGGATCTAAGAAGAGGTGTTGATTTTTTCCAGTTTATTGAGCTTTTTACTTGTTAGAATGGAGTAATAACTCCTTATGTGCTAGATCACAAATCTGAAATCTACTTTATAGTTCTGAAGTTAGGTCTTACAGATATTTTGGTAATCTTATCCCTTTGTATATCATGTTCTTTGACATTACTGTAAATAGTATTGATTTTAAATTTTAAATTCCAACTATTTGTTGCCTGTATACAGAAACACCATAAATGGTATAATTTATATTATACACACACACACACACACACACACACACATATATATACACATACCACATAATATAGAGGAACAGTATGATATATACACACATATATACCCTATATAGAAGCACAGAAAAATATTTTATATTACCCACATATTTATAATATCCAGTACTCTTCATCTCTTCACCTTTGCATAGATCCAAATTTCCATCTGATTTTATTTTCCTTCTGCCTGTAAAACTTCCTTTAACATTTTCTGCAGTGCAGATCCACTGCTGATGTATTCTCCACACCCCCCCAACTTTTTTTTTAGTGTGAAAATGTCTGTTTTCCCCTAATACCTTAAAGATATTTTCACACAGTGTAGAAATTTTAATGGGTAGTTTTTCTTTCAACATTTTAGAGACGTCTTCTGCATTTCAAAACTTTAGAGATGTCTTTTAGTTTGCATAGTACACAGCAAGAGGTCTCCTGATCTTTTTTGTTCCTTTCTTTGTAATGAGTCTTTTCTCTCTGGCTGCTTTTAAGATTTTCTTGTCACTACTGGCTTTCACCAATCTGATTATGATGTGGTTTTCCTTTATGCTTCTCAACCTTTTTTTTTTTTTTTAATATTTATGGGCTTTGAATTTTCACCAAATTTGGAAAAATTTTAGATGTTACATCTTTCCTCCCTCCCCTCTGCCCCTAGCCTGGTGAAACTTCAATGATATATATATTAGACTGCTTGATACTGTTCCAAAGGTCTCTGATGCTCTGTTCATCTTCTTTGTTAGTCTTTTTTCTCCCCATGCCTTTGTTTGAACAGTTTCTATTGTTATTCCACTGTCTTTTTAAAAATCAACAATTATCTATTTTGTTGTTAATCCTAATCAATGTACTTTTCATACTTCAGTTATTGTCTTTTTCATTTCTAGTTCAACTTGGGTTTTTTTTTAACATCTGCCATTTTCACATTTTCCTTTATATTGTTGGGACATGAACACTAAATTGATAATAGCTATTTTATGTTGTTGTTGTCCATCAAACATATTGTTTCTAGGTCTGTTTCTAGCATTTCAGTTTTCTCCTTACTATGAATTATATTTTTTGCTACTTTGCATGTCTGGTAATTTTTGATTAGATGTCAGACATTGTAGAATTTACACTGCTGAATGATGGATGTTTCATTCTTTCAAAGAGTGCTGGACCATGGGCGCCTGGGTGGTTCAGTCGGTTAAGCATCTACCTTCGGCTCAGGTCATGATCTCAGGGTCTTGGCATCAAGCCCCAAGTCAGGCTCCATGCTCAGTGGAGAGCCTGCTTTCCCCCCTCCCTCTGCCTATTGCTCCCCGTGCTTGTGCTCTGTCAAATAAATAAATAAAATCTTAAAAAGAAAAGAAAAGAAAAAGAATGGAGGACAATTCTGACATACAGTTAAATTACTCAGGATTACTTGCATCCTTTGTGTCCTTTTAGCTTTTTGGAAGTAGGACCACAGCAGTTTTTAGTCTAGGACTAAGCCAGCCTCACTACAGCTACACCCACATAAGGACTCTCTCTACCTGTGGTTCCATATTATAAGTTTTTTTCATTATAGCCAGTGGGAAAGCAAAATGTTCCCAGTCCTGCACAATATCCAAAAAATGTTTGATCTTCTTTTCAATGGTTCTTTCCCCAGCCTCTTGTAGTTTCATCCTTTGCATGCATAGATCTGCATTCAGCCAATGATTCAAGAAGTTCCCTCTGCAGATCATCAGAGCTCTATCTTTACACAATTTGCTTTCTTCATTGTTCTGCCTCACAAATTCTAGCCAACTCAGATTCCCCAATCTCTGATGTATATGTAGCAAGACCTTAGAGGCTGTTTGGGCTCCTCCTGCCTCTGCCCTTTACCTGCAAAATGCCTCCAGGCAGTAAGCTTGAACAATGGTAGGGTGCATTTCACCTGTTTCCCTCTCCCAGGGAGATTGCTCCCTGTTGAACAATGTCTGCACACAATTCTTTTTCTTTTTTAGTTTGGTTTTCTGCTTGTTGACAACAAAAGAACAATTCCTGTAGCAATTAATACCTCATGGGCAGAAGCAGACATTTCCTACACATTCATTTTAGTTTTGTGAAATCAACTGGTTTTCATGCACATTTTAGAACAGATTTAATTCAATAATTTTTCCCAAATTTATCAATAAGAGATTCTAACAGCCATTCTTTCTAAGTTCAGTAAACAAAATCAAATGTTCAGATCTAAATTTGATCAAGAATATTTCATCCTTCTGTTTTTGGTCTCTAACAAAACTTAGAAAGTTTACTTTGTATGTATTTTTTTGTCCTAGTAATAGTCATCATAGATTGATAACTGTATTTATTTTGTTGCTTAACCATAGCAATTCTTTTCAGATGTTCACTACACTAGAGTCAAAATCTCTTATCAATCTCAAAATTCTTCATTTAACATTTCTAAAATATTTCTAATTTTTTGTTTTTAAAAAGTTTATGTATTTAAGTAATCTCTACCTCCCCAAGGTGGGGCTCGAACTCATGACTCCAAGATCAAGAGTCGCATGCTCCTCCAACTGAGCCAACCAGGCGACCAACCAGGTGTCCCAATATTTCTAATATTTTAAGTATTTCTCCTTGCTGCTATAGTACATCAAATATAGCGTTATTTAGGAGTTTAAGAAACCTAGCAGAAAGACTTTAAAAAGCAGAGTGGAATTTTTAGCTTTCTCACTGGGCTGAGGCGGTGAAGATTACCATTTGGGTCCCACCAAGGTGGAGGGACCCTAGTGAACACTCCAAGCTCTCAGCTGGGAATCCACAGAGGTCTATGTCTTAAAAGCCACAGTGAACTAGCCAGAGGTAGAAGGACCTTACCATATTAACAAGCCTCAATTTATACCATTCCCTGAGTAGATTAGGTGACCAGGTCCTACTCAGCCAGAGAGAACAAACCTTGTGTACAGTAAGATATTATTCCAGAGCCTCACCAATTTTTCAGAAATTATCAAGCGTGCCAAAAGACAGAACCAAATGACCAGAAACTGACAGAAAAACAACAGAAACAGCTATATAGATGATCCAGATGCTGGGGTTACAAAACAAGGACACTAAAAGAATTATGATTAATACTTTTAAGAATATTGAGGAAAGATGGATATAGTTAAAACCAGATGGAACACTGATCAGAAAAGTAGAAACTATGAAAAAAAGGCTACAATGAAATTAAGAAGTCAATTCATATAAAGACACTATTACAAAAGTGGAAAGACTTGGAGTGGAAAAAGATATTTATAGTAAACATATCTAACAAAAAAAACTTACGACAGGCAACTCAAAGGGAAAACATGCAAAAGTCTTAAGAGAAACTTCATAAAAGGTATCAAAATGGCTAACTAACATAAAAATGTGCTTAACTACTTTAGAAGGAAATACAAATTAAAACCAAGACATGATGCTATAAACATACCAGTGTAGCTAAAGCAAAAAAGGCAGGTATTATCAAGTGATGGCAAGGATATGGAAGAACAAAAACCTCATTATACTTCCTAATGGGAATGTAGCTTTGCTATGACCTCCTTGGTAAAGTGTTTGGTAATATCTATTAAACCTGAAAATATATATACTCTATGACCTACCAATTCCATTTACAGGCAAATGTCCAACAGAAATGTATGTACATTCACCAAAAGACATAAAAAGGAATGTTCAAAGCAGCACTACTCATAATTTCCCCAATCTGCAAACAACCCAGATGCCCATTAACAGTTGTGAATAAGTAAACTGAGGTATATTCGTGTGATGAGCACTATATAGCAACAAGAATGAAGAAACTATTGCTGCTAAGCAACAGCATAGATGAACCTCACAACACATAATGTTGGGCAAAAGAAGCAAGACACCAAAGAGTTCACTGAGTATGACTCCATTTATATAAACGTGAAAACCAAACAAAAACAACTTATGGTGTTAAAAGATAGTTGTCGACCTCTGATAGTCGTGGACCTGGAGCAGCGAAGGAACTGAGAAAAAGAGACGACAGTAAAGCGAGGCACAGGGGACATCGAGCGAACACCCCAAGGTCCCGAGGTTTATTTTCCATAATCTAATATACCTTCTACAATGATATAGATCTATAATGACTTACAGCAGGGGCTTAATAAGGCACATTCTTCCACGTACACAGGGTTAGTCAAGTGAAGCAATGGGAGTGGAGAAGGAATAAAGAAATCTGTAACTGGCTGTGATCAATTAATTGTAAACACCATTGTACTTGGACCTTAACACAGAATAAGAGAACAAAGAAGGGAATGCACAGTGTTCTTTTTACAGCTGGCTTCCTATCTGCAAAACATCTTCTGCTGTGTACTTTAGAACAGACCACACACATCCCAAGGGCATTTCACTCTTATCCTTTCGGGTTATTTTTAACCCTGCAATCTCGAGTTTTCTCGGAGATCTCGGGATCTGAACGAACATGCACCAGTGGTCGTTGTGGCGTTCTGTTTCCCACAGATAGTGGTTACTTAGGTCGGTGTGGTAGGAGTGGGATTAGTGACTAGGGGTGAGGCATGAGGCAGACTGGATGCCACTGATGTGATCTGGGAGATATTTACAAAATGGGTTTACTTTGCCAAAATTGCCAAGTGATGCACTTCTTGTTTGTGCAGTTCTCACTGGGCATTATGTTAATTAATTTTATTTAAATAGTATACATGTGGGGCTTGTTTGTGTATTAATTATTCATTTTTAATATTTATTATTAATACTTACCCTGAGAAATTAATCTATCTGCAAACTAAAGATTGAAATTCTGTGAGTATTTAATGATACATTACTTTTATAAAACTGTTCCACTGATTGCTACCAACGATGGCTGTTTTTTTTTTAAGATTTATTTATTTATTTTAGAGAGAGAGAGCAAGCGGGGAGGGGGAGCAGAGGGAGAGGGACAGAATCTCAAGCAGACTCCCCGCTGAGCTTGGAGCCCGATGGGGGGGCTAGATCCCACAACCCTGAGACCATGACCTGAGCCAAAATCAAGTCAGATGCTTAACCAGCTGAGCCACCCAGGTGCCCCAATGATGGCTGTTTTTTAAATGAACCATATCTGGGAGGGAAATTGAAGACACTGATGATTTTCATGTTCATCTGGATATACCTAACCTATGTTTTCTACTTGCATTTTACCTTGGAGAAAAATTTGTGTCTAAAATTAGTAATTACAATTCTCCAGGTAATGTTATAATATAGTAATTTAAGATCATGTGTTCTGGAGACAAACTGGGTCTAAATCTGGGTCTAAATCCACTGGTGGCTTTAGTGGCTTGGCCACTTACTAGCTGAGTGTTTTGGGGGCAAGAAACTCTGCCTTGGTTTCTTCATCTATAAAAGAGGGAGAAGCTTCACAAGATTAAATTAATGTTAATGAAGAATGAGTAGGAAGGAGCACATGCAACACTGTAGGAAATTTCTTAAAATATTGTGGCTGGTGGGGCACCTGGGTGGCTCAGTCGGTTAAGCGTCTGCCTTCAGCTCGGGTCATGATCCCAGGGTCCTGGGATCGAGCCCCATATCGGGCTCCTTGCTCAGCGGGGAGCCTGCTTCTCCCTCTCCCTCTGCCTGCCACTCCCCCTGCTTGTGCTGTCAATAAATAAAATATTAAAAAAAAAATATATATTGTGGCTGGTAACGGCTTTCCCCTCTTTGATCTCTACAAATAGTTCTTCACATGAAGTTCAATGCCAGACTTAGGTTTTAGACATAATTCACGTTTCATTCAATCAACATTGGTGAAATAGTCTGTTCCTGGGTGCCTTACACCTTGATGCTTCCTTTTCATCTTTGGAAATGATTGCACATAGAGGCATTTTCTTCCTATTTAAGCAAGTTCCTTTTATTCAAACATGTTCTGGTCCATAGCCTTCTCTTCTATGAGCATTTTCAGCTCAGCTGTTACTGCCTTTCCCATTTCCTACACATTCTCAAAAGAAAATTGTTTAAACTTCTACATCCAACCATTACATGACAGACATAGAAAGTTAGTTGTGGCACTAATTCCTTTAACACTTGGGGTTAACAGAAAAAACAATTATAAAACCTCCTGGCTTTCTCTAGAGTTTTAATAATAGTGGAAACAACATGTTTTTGCTTTCTTTTTTAAAGTTCCTTTATTTCTTAAATATTTTTTTGAAAAATTTTAAATAAATTATATGTATAAGGAAGTAAATAAACTGCTATGTAGAGTAGCTATGATGGAACCCCCACACTTGAACAATTTGAGAAGCTCTTATTTAAAAAAATCTTAAGAAATTTAACTTTATATGTATGTATTTGTTTGATACATATATATCTGTTTGAAGACATCAGAAAGCTGTGGTAGAAGCCATGACTTAAGGAACTGAGGTCCCAGAGAGAAAGAGGGTATACACAAGTGGGCTAGACACTTGCCCCTCTCACTGCATCTGTCAACGAAACCACTCAGGAATACTGAGAAGCCAAGCAGAAGGTGGTTGATATCACAGTGGACTGTATCGAGGAGACAAAAATTGGAATATACAACCAGCAACAGAGGGGGAGCCATAGGAAACACCCCAGTGTTTCTGGTAGAAGTCTTAGAGGGCTATGCCATAAGATGGAGTAAAAATCAAAATAGACCTAGTCTTATAAAGACCGCAAATAAGCCTCAGTTCTGCTCAATTCCTGATTAGATTGAAGTATATTATTTAACATAATGGCTTAAAGAATAAACAGTTATAATCTCAGTTTCTGTGGGTAATGCAGTATGGAGCAGTATAGCTGAGGGGTTTTGGCTCAGGATTTGTCATGAGGTTGCATTCAGGATGATGGCAGGAGCTGCAGTCATCTGAAGGCTCAACGAGGGCTGAAGGTCCCGCTTCCAAAATGGTTTACTCACATGGCTGTTGGCAGGGTGCCTCACCATGTGGGATTCTGCACAGGCTGCTTGATGTCCTCTAGTAAACTATGCTTGTTGCCATGTTAATATGGTAGTTAACTTGCCTCAGAGCAAGCAATCCAAGAGAAAGAAAGGAAGCTATGATGCTTTTTATGATCTAGTTACATATTGCCACTTTTGCCATATTCTATTTGCTGTCACTAAGTATAGCCCAAGACAAAAATTAGACTCCACTTTTTTAAAGGAAGAGTATATCGAAGAATGTGTGCCTATATTTTAAAACCATCAACAGAGCCTATGTCCCTCTCTCTGCTGCCTGCCAGAGTGTAGGGTGAATCTACTCTGATAGAAGATAACACCATTTAGAATCTCTACGATTTTCAATACACAATGTCCAAGATTCAAACAAAAATTAGCAGTTATAATAAGAAACAGGACAAAGATTAAAAAATAGCAAATAGAAACAGAGCTCAAAGTGACCTGGATACAAGGGTCATAAGAAATGGATCAGAAAATAACAGTGATTAAAATGTTCAACACATGGACAACAAGATAAAGAATTTCACCAGAGAATCTCTATCTATAGAAAAGAATACAATGGCGGCCTGGGTGGCTCAGTCAGCTAAGAGTCCGACTCTTGATTTCAGCTCAGGTCATGATCTCAGGGTTGTGAGATCGAGCCCAGTGTCAGGCTCAGTGCTGGGTGTGGAGCCTGCTTAAGATTCCCTCTTCCCATCTCCCTTTGTCCCTCCCCCACTGTGCTCATGCATGTGCACGCCCTTTCTCTCTAAAAAAAAAAATAATAAAAAATAAAATGGAAAGGGGAGAACTGAAAATTAAGCAAACTGAAATTAACAATTCGATACATGGGTTTAACAGCCACTTTGATCCAGCTGAAGAGAGGATTCATAAACTGGAAAATAGGTGAGTAGAAAATATCCAGACTGAAGGATGGTATGTACAAGAAGCATGTAATTGGAATACTGAAGGGGAGAAGAGATGGAATGGTGCTGAAGGAATATCTTAAGAGATAATGGCCAAGAATTTTCCAAAGATAATGGAAGACATAAAACCAGAGTTCTGAAAGGAAATACCTACCTACAATACAATACTCATGTTAAAATATCCTTTAAAAATAAAGACAAAATGGAATTATTTCCAGACCAAAAAAACCCGACAGAATTTATCTTGAGCAAAACTAAAAAAGGAAGTAACAAAGTTCTTCAGGCAGAAGGAAAATTTTCCCAGGTGGAAAGATGGAAATACAGGAAGAAATGAAGAGCAACAGGAGGGGTAAATAATGTGGATAACTCTAAATGAATAATGACTGTAACAAGACAGTGGTATCATCTTGTGAGATTTAAAATAGAGCTGACCTTGAACAACAAGGGTTTGAACTGCACAGGTCCACTTACCTATGGATTTTCTTCAGTAAATAAGGTATAGTACTCTAGTGTATTTTCTCATGATTTTTAATAATATTTTCTTTTCTCTAGGTTACGTTATTGTAAAATACAGTGTACAATATACAGCATATACAAAATATTTAATTGACTGCTTATGTTATCAGTAAGGCTTCCAGTCAACAGTAGACTATTAATAGTTAAATTTGGGGGGAGTCAAAAGTTATGTGTGAATTTTTGACTGTGTGTGGGGTTAATGCTGCATTGTTTGATGGTCAACTGTAATGTAAAATTAAAATGTGTGAAAATACAAAAGATGGTGGGGGAGTGGTAAATGGAATTATAAGGTTCTAAGGTCAAGCATTACCTACAGAATGGTAAAAGTAGTAATTCATATTGGATTCTAATTATTAGAGTCAAGAATCCAAATCATGATTTTTAGGACAATTTCTAAAGAAACAATAAAAGATGTATAATTAACAAGGTAATGGGGAAAGAAAAAAAAAGATTAATCCAAAAGAAGGCTAAAATAGAGACACACAGACAAAATAGGGGAAAAGGCCCATAAAACAGATGGGATAAAAGAAAACAAGTAGAAAGACTGTAGTTATGAACCCACATATTTCAGTAGGATTATATTAAACATAAACTAAATTTTCTAATAAATAGGTAACTATTTTTGAATTGGATTAAAAACACATGTAGTTTAATAAATAATTATTAATCATGTAGCCACCACTCAGGTAAATACATTTTATATGACCAGCACTTCAGAAACCCATATGCCTCTATCCTGTATCATAAATCTCCTCCATAAATAGCATTTGTAGTGCTAATTTCTTTGTTTTAGTCTTTAGATTTACCATCTACCCTTGACTTCCTACATAATTTTTTTTTTTTCTGGCTATTTTTGACCTTTATTTGAATGGAATCCTACTATTTGAGCCTGCTTTTCCATAGTGTTTTTGTGGGAGTAACTTGTACTGCTGCATGTTACTGCAGTTCTTCCATTTCCACTAATATACAGAATTCCACTGTATGGATTTACTGCAATTTATTCTTTTCAACTGTAGATGGGCTTTTTGTCCTTCTATTTTTCGACTATTATGCAAAATGCTAATAAACATTCCTCTACATATATCCTATTGAACATTTAGAGGGTATGTATCAAAGGATGGGACTGTGAGGTCAAAGGATATTCAGATCTTCAATATTTTTAGATAATGCCAATTTTTTTCTAAAGCATTATATCAATTTACTCTTCTAACAACAAAAATGTTAAATAAAATCAATTCCCTTTTTTTCAAAACCTCACCAATACACCAGGTATTGTCAGATTTTAAAATGTTTTACTTTACCTGATATGAAAAGGTATCTCATTGTGGCTTTAATTTGCATTTCCCTGATTACTAATGTAGATGAGCACTTTTTCATATATTTATTATCGGTCATTTGGAATTCCTCTTTTGTGAAGTAGATGTACAAGTTTTTTGCCCATTTTTATTTTGTATTATCTGGCTTTTACTCATTGATTTGAAGTACTTTCTATATACTCTTTCTATATATCCTCTAGGGAAAGGTCCCTAGAGGTTCTATGTGCTTCAAGTGTCTTCTCCCACTTGATGGCCTGTCTTCTCACTAAAATTAGTGGCTTGAGAGAAGTTTCTAATTTTAATATGGTAAAACAGATCAATTTTTTTTTTTTTTTATCATGAAGGTATTTTTGTCTTAAGAAATCCTTCCTTGGGGGCGCCTGGGTGGCTCAGTCGTTAAGCGTCTGCCTTCAGCTCAGGTCATGATCCCAGGGTCCTGGGATCGAGCCCCACATTGGGCTCCTGCTCGGCGGGAAGCCTGCTTCTCCCTCTCCCACTCCCCCTGCTTGTGTTCTTCTCTTGCTGTGTCTCTCTCTGTCAAATAAATAAATAAAATCTTTAAAAAAAAAAAGAAATCCTTCCTTGGGCGCCTGGGTGGCTCAGTTGGTTGAGCGACTGCCTTCGGCTCAGGTCATGATCCTGGAGTCCCGGGATCGAGTCCCACATCAGGCTCCCTGCTCGGCAGGGAGTCTGCTTCTCCCTCTGACCCTCTCATGCTCTCTCTATCTCATTCTCTCTCTCAAATAAATAAATAAAATCTTAAAAAAAAAAAAAAAGAAATCCTTCCTTATCCTAAGTTCATGAGGATGTTCTATATTACCTTCTAAAAGCTTTGTAATTTTCCTTTAGATAATTGAGTTCCTTAATCCACAGGAGATTGATTTTTATGTGCAGTCTGACATACAGATCCAATGTCTTTCATATTTTCCTCAACATGAATAGCAAAGTAACTGCACTATTTACTAAAAGTCAATCATTTCTCAAGTGATGTGACATACAATCTCCATCACATATCACATATACATATATGCATGGGTTTCTGGATTCTCTGTGACACTGCTCTATTTGTCTATTACTTGAATTGAATAATATCACATTATTCTAAAATTTCTGCGGTTTGTAGTGTCCTGACATCTGATGGCAAATTCCCTCCTCTTTGTTTCTCCAGTTGATGGATATCTTGGTCTCTTAATCCACTGTATTTACATACACATTTTAGAATCAAATCAGCTTGTCAAATTCCACAAAATTACACACTGGAAAACTGATTGAAATTGCATTCTCTAAATTAATTTGAACAAAAGTGAAAACATTCTATAAATACTGCATTGTCCAACCCATAAACATAGTTCATTTTCCACTGAATTCTTCTTTAATACCTCTCAAAGTTTTATAATTTTCTTCAGCTATTACATGTCTTATTAAATGTATTCCTAGGTTTGGTGATACTGTATGGTTATCATATCTTTTAAAAATATCTTTTAATTCCCTAATTGTTTATATCTGGTATACAAGAATATAAATTTTTATATGTTTGAGATTGACAATCTTGTTAACTTGTTAATCCTAATAATTTATCTGTAGTTACTTTGGATTTCCTATATTATATACCTACCCCAATCATCCAAGAATAGTAATAATATTTCTTCCTTCTTTTTCAATCCTTTCTAAATTGACCTCTTTTTCTTTCATTAGCCAAGAGATCCAGTATAATGTTAAAGTGGTGAGAGCAGGCATCCTTCTATTTTGTATCTCAAGGGAAATACTTCCAATATTTGGCCATCAGATCTGTTTTAGGGTTTTTGTAGATACTCTTTATCAGATTAAGGAAGTTACCTCCCTATTCCAAGTTTGCAAAGAATTTGTTTTTAATCATAAACAGGTGATTTTATCAAATCCTACTTGTATTGTGGTTAATAATGATTCTTGTTCTGGCAAATTACATTAACTGGTATTTTATTATTGACCCAGCAGCATTCCTGAGACAAACTCAACTTTTATATTGAACTTGGCTTTACTAGTATCTTGTTTAGGATATCTGCCTCTATTTCATGGGTAAAAATGGACTATAATTTTCCATTTCTGTAAAATGTTAAAATTGATTTTAATATATCACATTTATACAAGATTTTTGTATCTACTCTCATAAAACAAACTGAAAAATATTCCCTCTTTTTTTATTTTTTGGAAGTTTGTTTAAAACTGGTGTTTTGTTTTTTTTTAAATTTTATTATGTTATGTTAGTCACCATATATTACATCATTAGTTTTTGATGTAGTGATCCACGATCCATTGTTTTCGTATAACACCCAGTGCTCCATGCAGTACGTGCCCTCCTTAATACCCATCACCGGGCTAACCAATCCCCCCTCCCCCCTCCCCTCTAAAACCCTGTTTGTTTCTCAGGTCCATAGTCTCTCATGGTTCATCTCTCCCTCCAATTCCCCCCCCCATTTTTCCCTTCCTTCTCCTAATGTCCTCCATGTTATTCCTTATGTTCCACAAATAAGTGAAACCATATGATAATTGACTTTCTCTGCTTGACTTATTTCACTTAGCATAATCTCTTCCAGTCCCATCCATGTTGATGTAAAAGTTGGGTATTCATCTTTTCTGATGGCTGAGTAATATTCCATTGTATATATGGACCACATCTTCTTTATCCATTCATCTGTTGAAGGGCATCTCGGCTCTTTCCACAGTTTGGCTACTGCGGACATTGCTGCTGTGAACATTGGGGTGCATATGGCCCTTCTTTTCAGTACATCTGTGTCTTTGGGGTAAATACCCAGTAGTGCAATTGCTGGGTCATAGGGTAGCTCTATTTTTAAATTTTTGAGGCACCTCCACACTGTTTTCCAAAGTGGCTGTACCAACTTGCTTCCCACCAACAGTGTAAGAGGGTTCCCCTTTCTCCACAACCTCTCCAACATTTGTTGTTTCTTTCCCTGTCCATTTTTGCCATTCTAACTGGTGTAAGGTGGTATCTCAGTGTGATTTTGATTTGGATTTCCCTGATGGCTAATGATGATGAACATTTTTTCATGTGTCTGTTAGCCATTTGTATGTCTTCTTCAGAGAAGTGTCTTTTCATATCTTCTGCCCACTTTTTGACTTGATTATTTGTTTTTTGGGTGTTGAGTTTGACAAGTTCTTTATAGATCTTGGATACCAGCCCTTTATCTGTAGTGTCATTTGCAAATATCTTCTCCCATTCTGTGGGTTGCCTCTTGGTTTTGTTGACTGTTTCCTTTGCTGTGCAGAAGCTTTTTATCTTGATGAAGTCCCAAAAGTTCATTTTTGCTTTTGTTTCACTAGCTTTTGGAGATGTATCTTGAAAGAAGTTGCTGTGGCCAATGTCAAAGAGGTTACTGCCTATGCTCTCCTCTAGGATTTGGATGGATTCCTGTCTCACATTGAGGTCTTTCATCCACTTTGAGTTTATCTTTGTGAATGGTGTTAGAGAATGGTCGAGTTTCATTCTTCTGCATGTGGCTGTCCAATTTTCCCAGCACCATTTATTGAAGAGACTGTCTTTTTTCCATTGCATGTTTTTTCCTGCTTTGTCAAAGATTATTTGACCATAGAGTTGAGGGTCCATATCTGGGTTCTCTATTCTGTTCCATTGGTCTGTATGTCTGTTTTTGTGCCAGTACCATGCTGTCTTGGTGATCACTGCTTTGTAATACAGCTTGAAATCAGGCAACGTGATGCCCCCAGCTTTGGTTTTCTTTTTCAACATCTCCTTGGCGATTCGGGGTCTTTTCTGATTCCATACAAATTTTAGGATTGTTTGTTCCAGCACTTTGAAAAATGTCATTGGAATTTTGATCGGGATGGCATTGAAGGTATAGATTGCTCTGGGGAGCACAGACATTTTAACAATGTTTATTCTTCCGATCCATGAGCATGGAATATTTTTCCATCTTTTTGTGTCTTCTTCAATTTCTTTCATGAGTGTTTTGTAGTTCCTAGAGTATAGATCCTTTACCTCTTTGGTTAGGTTTATTCTGAGGTATCTTATGGTTTTCGGTGCTATTGTAAATGGAATCGTTTCTCTAATTTCTCTTTCTACAGTTGCGTTGTTAGTGTATAAGAAAGCAACTGATTTCTGTGCATTGATTTTGTATCCTGCCACATTACTGAATTGCTGGATGAGTTCTAGTAATTTGTGGGTGGAGTCTTTTGGGTTTTCCACATAAAGTATCATGTCATCTGCGAAAAGAGAGAGTTTGACTTCTTCTTTGCCAATCTGAATACCTCTTATTTCTTTTTGTTGTCTGATTGCTGTTGCTAGGACTTCTAGTACTATGTTGAACAATAGTGGTGAGAGTGGGCACCCTTGATGTGTTCCTGATCTTAAGGGAAAGGCTCTCAGCTTTTCCCCATTGAGGATGATATTCGCTGTGGGTTTTTCATAGATGGATTTTATGAGCTTGAGGAATGTTCCCTCTATCCCTATACTCTGAAGAGTTTTGATCAGGAAAGGATGTTGTATTTTGTCAAATGCTTTTTCTGCATCAATTGAGAGGACCATATGGTTCTTCTCCCTCCTCTCATTAATGTGTTCTATCACATCGATTGATTTGCGAATGTTGACCCACCCTTGCATCCTGGGGATAAATCCCACTTGGTCGTGGTGGATGATCCTTTTAATGTATTGTTGGATCCTATTAGCTAGGATTTTGTTGAGGATTTTGGAATCCATATTCATCAGGGATATCGGTCTGAAATTCTCCTTTTGGATGGGGTCTTTGCCTGGTTTGGGGATTAAGGTAATGCTGGCCTCATAGAATGAGTTTGGAAGTTTTCCTTCTGTTTCTATTTTTTGAAATAGCTTCAGTAGAATAGGTATTATTTCTTCTTTGAGTGTTTGGTAGAATTCCCCAGGGAATCCATCAGGCCCTGGACTCTTGTTTTTGGGGAGGTTTTTGATCACTGCTTCGATCTCGTTACTGGTTATTGGCCTACTCAGGTTGTCACTTTCTTCCTGTTTCAGTCTTGGCAGCTTATAGGTTTCCAGGAAGGCCTCCATTTCATCCAGATTGCTCAGTTTATTGGCATATAGTTGTTGATAATAATTTCTAATAATTGTTTCTATTTCCTTGGTGTTAGTGGTGATCTCTCCCCTTTCATAATTTTATTAATTTGGGTCCTTTCTCTCTTCTTTTGCATAAGTCTGGCCAGTGGTTTATCGGTCTTATTAATTCTTTCAAAGAACCAACTTCTAGTTTCATTGATCTGATCTACTGTGTTTCTGGTTTCTAATTCATTGATTTCTGCTCTAATTTTAATTATTTCTCTTCTAATGCGTGGCTTAGGCATCGTTTGTTGCTTTTTCTCTAGTTCTTTAAGGTGTAGAGTTAGTTGGTGAATTCGGGATTTTTCTATTTTTTTGAGTGAGGCTTGGATGGCTATGTATTTCCCCCTTAGGACCGCCTTTGCAGTATCCCATAGGTTTTGGACCGATGTGTTTTCGTTCTCATTGATTTCCATGAATTGTTTAAGTTCTCCTTTGATTTCTTGGTTGACCCAAACATTCTTGAGCAGAGTGGTCTTTAGCTTCCAAGTGTTTGAATTTCTGCCAAATTTTTTCTTGTGATTGAGTTCCAGTTTTAGAGCATTGTGGTCTGAGAATATGCAGGGAATAATCTCAATCTTTTGGTATCGGTTGAGACCTAATTTGTGACCCAGTATATGGTCTATTCTGGAGAAAGTTCCATGTGCGCTCGAGAAGAATGAGTATTCTGTTGTTTTAGGGTGGAATGTTCTGTAAATATCTATGAGGTCCATCTGGTCTAGTGTATCATTCAAAGCTCTTGTTTCCTTGTTGATTTTCTGCTTAGATGATCTGTCCATTGCTGAGAGTGGAGTATTGAGGTCTCCTACAATTAACGTATTGTTATCAATATGACTCTTTATTTTGGTTAACAGTTGGCTTATGTAGATGGCTGCTCCCATGTTGGGGGCACAGATATTTACAATTGCTAGATCTTCTTGTTGGATAGACCCTTTAAGAATGATATAGTGTCCTTCTGTGTCTCTTTTTACAGACTTTAGTTTAAAATCTAATTTGTCTGATATAAGAATTGCTACCCCAGCTTTCTTTTGAGGTCCGCTGGCATGGAAGATGGATCTCCATCCCTTCACTTTCAGTCTGGATGTATCTTTAGGTTCAAAATGAGTCTCTTGTAGACAGCATATGGATGGGTCCTGTCTTTTTATCCAATCTGCAACCCTGTGCCGTTTTATGGGAGTGTTTAGGCCGTTCACGCTGAGAGTGATTATTGAAAGATATGAATTAATTGTCATCATGTTGCCTGTGAAGATGTTGTTTTTATAGATTGTCCCTGTAAATTTCTGTTGTAGATCACTCTTGGGGTCTTTCTCCTTTTATAGAACCCCCCTTAATATTTCTTGCAGGGCTGGCTTAGTGGTCACATATTCTTTCAGTTTCTGCCGGTCATGGAAGCTCTGCATCTCTCCATCCATTCTAAATGAAAGCCTTGCTGGATAAAGTATTCTTGGCTGCATGTTCTTCTCATTTAGTACCCTGAATATGTCTTGCCAGGCCTTTCTGGCTTGCCAGGTCTCTGTGGATAGGTCTGACGTTATTCTGATGTGCCTCCCTCTGTACGTAAGGAATCTCTTCCCCCTAACTGCCCTTAAGATGGTTTCCTTGGTTCTAAGATTTGCAAGTTTTACTATTACATGCCGGGGTGTTGGCCTGTTTTCCTTGATCTTAGGAGGGGTCCTCTCTGCCTCTAGGACTCGGATGTTTGTTTCATTCCCCACATTAGGGAAGTTCTCAGCTACGATTTGCTCAACTACATCTTCTAGCCCCCTCTCTCTCTCCACTCCCTCCGGGATTCCAATTATTCTGACATTGGAACGCCTCATGGTGTCACTTATTTCTCTGATTCTATTTTCATGGATTCTGAGTTGTTTTTCCCTGGCCTCCTCTTTTCCCTTTTTATCTATTATACTGTCTTCCAGATCGCTTATTGTCTCTTCTGTCTCAGTTACCCTAGCTGTTAGATTATCTAGATTGGATTGGATCTCATTGATAGCATTTTTAAGTTCTGCCAATTCAGCTTTCATTTCTGCCCTTAGAGACTCTATGTTGCCATTAATTGATTTCTCCATTCTAGCCATTGTCTTCACAATTGCTAGCCTGAATTCCATCTCCGACATCTTGGTTATATCTGTATCCATTTGTATATCTGCAGCATAAGTCATAATCTCTGAGTCTTTTCTATTTTGGGGGCTCCTCCTCCTAGTCATTCTGTTGATGGGTGTTTGAGGGAATGTATAGAGTCCAAGTTATTGACCAGAACCCAAGCAATATGCACCTGTTTTCTTGGGACCTTAGGGTTGCTGGCCTCTTGTTTTCCCAGCCTGTCTTCTGCGGGAGGGGCCTGCCGCGCTGTTACTCAGGCAACCCTGTTTGGGCGGAGTTGCCCTGCCCCCCTGTGGCGGGGGATGGGCTCAGCGGGAAGCAGTTTTGGGGGCTTTTGTTCTCTGGCGGCTTTCCCTGGAGGCTTTCCGCGTCTCTTCCGCGAGTCAGAGCAGAAGAGACCGTTTCCAACCTTCTGCCTCAGAGCAGAGAGACCGCAGTCTGTTCTTCAGTGAGCTCTCCAGGCCACACTGTCTCCGTTTCTGTCCGTGCTGTTATAAACTGCAGCGTCCTGGGTTGTGCGCCCCTCCGCAGTGCCCCCAGTCCTGCCTCCAGGTCGGGGCACGTCTCTGCCCTTTGTGCTTCTAAAACTGCCAGCCGCTCCCAGTTCGCACGCGCGCTATTCCGCCGCTCGGGGTTCCCACCCCGGGGGTTGCAGTTCACTGGTGGGACACGGCACACCGGGTTTCCGTCTCGGGAGGCTGCAGTTTGCGTGTGCGCGACCGTCGCTCCGGGTTTCTATCCGGGCGGCTGCGGTTCGTGTGTGCGCGACCCCACCGGTCTGGTTTTCCACCCCAGGGGCTGCCCTAAAGTTCTTTCCCGACGCTACCGGTCCGCAGCACGCGAGGCTGTCACTCACCGGCGGTGCAGGATCCCCACGGCCAGGCTCCCTCCCACTGCCGTTTATCCTCCGATATCTGCCCGCAGAATCATGGCTCTCCGCTTCGTACCTCAAAACCAACTGCCTGCGATATTCTGTTTGTAGAGATCCAGATCTTCTTACATCTCAGGCTGGTTTCGTGGGTGCTCAGAGTGGTCTGGTAGATATCCAGCTCAATTCCGGGGACCAGTTGAAATAGGGTCCCCTACTCCTCCGCCATCTATCCCCCCTCTAAAACTGGTGTTTGAAACCACTGAATCTTGGGGCGCCTGGGTGGCTCAGTCGTTAAGCGTCTGCCTTCGGCTCAGGTGGTCCTGGGATCGAGCCCGCATCGGGATCCCTGCTCTGCGGGAAGCCAGCTTCTCCCTCTCCCACTCCCCCTGCTTGTGTTCCCTCTCTCCCTGTGTCTTTCTCTGTCAAATAAATAAATAAATAAAATCTTTAAAAATAAGAATAATAAACCATTGAATCCACCCATCAGGGTCAAGTTATATACAGTTGTTAGCATGGCTGCCTGGGACAAGTTTCATAAATTGCGTGTTCTTCCTTCATTTTAGAACATAAGGTGGATTGTTCATATCATAGAAGCCACTGATAAATTTGACATATTAGTAGTCTATAAAATGCTATCTTAATGGGGTCTTCACTTTTTCACTTTTATCACTAGCATTTTGTTTTTCTTTTTTGTCACTTTATGAGTTTCAGCACACACATTAAGAGGGGTAACAACAAAGACTCACTGAAATATGACTCTTGCATTCACAAACTAAATAAATGCCTTCTTCACAGCAGCTTCCTGGTTCAAAACTAAAATGCAGGCCTCAATATCATGCAATATTAGGGTTTCTTCTGAAGAGTCAAAACTGTATGTAAATTCCCCAAAACCAAGGATCTACTGCAAATGGTATAGATTTGTAATGCTTCTCCTTCATTTTGTGGCCTCCTTGAGTATGCATTTGGGGAAAGGGTGGTGGTCTTCAACTAATTCCTTATTTTTAGTTATGTATTTTTCTCTTTTTAAAAGCTGGAGTATAACATATAAAAGGAAAACCTTAGGACATTTTACAGAGTTAATGTTAAGAATAAATAAATAATACTATAAAGCTCCAAAACTTGCAAATCACCAGACCAAAGAAAATAATTTATTAAAATGCCCCTCCCCCAACATTTATCCAGGCAGGAATCACCAATCGTATTTCTTTGTTAAACTAAATGACTTCTTCCTTGCCTGCCCTGAATCTTTTAGACTAGATCAGAGGTTAGGTGTCTTGGCTGCTTTTTGACTCAATTAGACAAATAAGTTAACCTGTTCACTGTAATTTGAAGTTATCATGATTCATGATAATGCTTTCAACCTGTAGGAATCAAATACTTTTAGGCACGTTTTTCCTACTCTTAACTTTCCTAGCCTTACTCTTCTCTGTAACTTTTGTAGGCCACCGTTTTATACGACCTTGACTTTTCCATGTGTAGAACACAAACCATGAGAATGATCAAGTGATCACTCTGATTACCATAACAAAGATGGAACACAGCACAGTGGAAAACCCAATACCCTAGCCAATTCAAAATTTTATTTAGTACTGTGTTGTTGTTTTTTTTTTTTTAAGTAAACTCTACCCCCAATGTGGATAAAGAGTAGCATGCTCTATGGACTGACCCAGCCAGGCACCCCTATTTAGTACTGTTAAAACAATAATGATAAAAGCTCTGGATAACCAATTCCATTCCTTCATAAGAGACAAGAAGGAATATGAACCTTTACACTGTTTCATTCTTAACTGAGAAACGGTATGTTTACAAGCATATAGTTAGGTAACTTTATGCATTTTTGTAGAAATGCCTACCTTTCTGAAACGGCCTCATCACGATCCCGTGATAAATTAAGCTTTTCACCTGCTTTTTCTGAAGGGTTAGAAGGTTCAGAGCTCACAGAAGTCTTTCCTTCATCTGGACTACTGACTAACTCTGGATTCTTATCCAAATTCATGGTCTCTGAATTTGTAACCTGTTAATTGGGTGAAGAAAAAGCAGTTAAAGGGAGTGTTACCACTTGTGTTCTTCCACACAAAATTGATAGGTAAAATTTCACTTGGAAAATGTTCTCAAAATATTCTTGAATACATAGGGCAAAACATATGTTAAATTATATGTATTTCAATGTCTCATGACAATGTTTAGAGTGTCTTTGCCAAAATAAATTTTAAAAAATACTTCAAGAAATAAAAATAATGATAGTACAAATCAACTTCCTAGCTTGGGTGGGAAGGAAAAACAAACACCTAAGACAACATTTTATTCCTATTAGACTATGTTTTAGGAACTCAGGAACACTAGACTGTAATAAGCACACTTTTACTTTCATTATACTCCTAATAATGAGTGAAGACCAGAAATAAATCAAATTTCCAACTTGTTCTTCCAGTTGAGTTTTGTTTAAAACTTGGAAGTTGAAACACTTAGTCCATGCTTTGGTTGAGAATGTGCAGTATTTAAAATATAGGTGTAGGGGCGCCTGGGTGGCTCAGATGGTTAAGCGTCTGCCTTCAGCTCAGGTCATGATCCCAGGGGCCTGGGATCGAGCCCCACATTGGGCTCCCTGATCAGCAGGAAGCCTGCTTCTCCCTCCCCCACTCCCCCTGCTTGTGTTCTCTCTCTCTCGCTGTGTCTCTCTCTGTCAAATAAATAAATAAAAATCTTTAAAAAAAATATGTGTATATTAAAGAATACAAAAGGGTCAAACTGACTGCCCAACTCATAAGCTTTTCTGTTGGAAAGTGTAAACAAAGATGCCTGTACACAAAGGCAGACTTCTGAAATGTTATTAAGGTTGCAGATTCTATATGTAGAAATAGGTTCAAACAACATTGGAAAACAATAGCAAAAAATATTTGGTATTCTTTCACTTCCAGGACAAAGTGGCTCACTTATCCCTGCTACTCTCATCTAAGCATAATGAAAAACCCTGGAAATAATTCAACAGATAATCATAAAATGCCTCTGAACGGTGGAAAGAAAAGGGCAGACTGCCTGAGGATCTTGAGATTGCGGAGAGAAAGCACAGTGAGTTCCCTCGGTTTTCTTTTTATTATTCATATATCCTACACAACAGGTGCCGCAAATATCAGGGACCCATCCTTCTCGCCAAACGTAGAGCAGGGGGGACTGACCCTCCACTCCACACCTGCAAAATCAGCAGCCGTATTCACTGCAGCATTAGTGTCATCCTGGTCCCCACCTGACAACTGGAGCAACAGTGGGCCTAACCGGCTGCATAGCAGTATTGGCAAAGCCCAGCAAGGGACCAAACCCTAGGACCCCACACCTGAAACAGCAGTGGGACCATCATCCCTCATTTGGGACAGCTGTGGACAAGGATTACTGAAGCATCAGCGTCGTTGGCAGGGCTGCATTCTTTCTGGAGGCTTCAAGGGAGTGTTTCCTTTTTTCTAGCTTCTAGAAGCTACCAGAATTCCTTGGCTCATAGCCCTTCCTCCATCTTCAGTGCAATCATTCCAACCTCTGCTTTCATTGTCCCATCTCTTTCTGTCTTTGACCTTCCTGACTCCTTTTTGTAAGGACCCTTGTGATTACACTGAGCCCACCAAGATAATCTCCCCATCTGTGAGCTTCTTTTAACACATAAAGTAACATACTCACAGGTTCTGGGGCTTAATTCATGGTTATCTTTTGGGGGTCATTATTCACCACTATCAACCACTGTGGCAAAATTAACACAAAAGTGACATTTATACAACATTACATCCAACATGGAACATTCACCAAGGAAGAAAAAGCATATCTTGGGCTATAAAGTGTCAATAACTCTCAAGACAGAAATTTTACACAGTATGTTCTCTGATCAAAATAAAATTAAATTAGGTATCAATAAAAATAAGATACTTAGAAAGGTCTCAAATGTTTGGAAATTAAACATACACTTCTAAATAACCCATGAGTCAAAGAACAATACCACAAAGGAAGTTATAAATTATTTTCAACTGAAGAAAACCAAATGGGCACCTGGATGGCTCAATTAAGCATCTGCCTTTGGCTCAGGTCATGATCCCAGGGTCCTGGGATTGAGCCCCATGTAGGGCTCCCGGCTCAGCAGGAGTCTGCTTCTCCCTCTCCCCCTGCCCCTCCCCCTGCTTGAGCTCTCTCTGTCTCTCTCTCAAATAAATAAATAAAATCTTTTTAAAAAAATACAGTACAGGGGCGCCTGGGTGGCTCAGTTGGTTGGGCGATTGCCTTCGGCTCAGGTCATGATCCTGGAGTCCCGGGATCGAGTCCTGCGTCGGGCTCACTGCTCGGCAGGGAGTCTGCTTCTCCCTCTGATCCTCCTCCCTCTCATGCTCTCTGTCTCTCATTCTCTCTCTCAAATAAATAAATAAAATCTTTAAAAAAAATACAGTACATCAAAGATTATAATCTCTGTAGTCAGAAGTGCAATGTCTAGGGGTGCCTGAGTGGCTCAGTTGGTTAACTGACCGGCTCTTGGTTTCAGCTCAGATCATGATCTCATAGGTTGTAAGACTGAGCCCCGAACTGGGCTCCATGTTCACCGGGGAGTCTGCTTGAGATGCCTTCCCTCTGCCCCTCCCCCCACTCGCACATGCTCATGCACTTTCTCTAGATAAAGAAAATTTCTAAAGATTTTATTTATTTGTCAGAGAGGCACAAGCAGGGGAGCGGCAGGCAGAGCAAGTGGAGGGAGAAGCAGGCTGCCCGCTAAAACGAACTCTATCATGATCCCAGGGATCATGACCTGAGCCAAAGGCAGCCGCTTAACCAACTGAGCCACTCAGTGGTCCCTCTAAATAAATAAATCCTTAAAAAAAAACAAGTGCAATGTCTAATTACTGAGATGCTTAGAAAATGCTTAGAAAAAGCAGTGCTTAGAAGGAAATTCATAGCTTTAAATGTTATCTAGTAGAAAAGAGGATTAAAAACCAATGCTCTTTCTCTCTTAAGAAGCTGGAAAAAGAAGAATAAATTATATCCACTATAAGTAAGAGGAAGGAAATTATAAAAAACAGAAAAGAGACGTGGTAGAGAGAGTAAGATTTTTAAAACCCTAGTCAAGACTGATCAAGAAAAAAAGAAAACACAGATTATTGGTTTCAGAAATGAAACAGTATATCATTACAGATCTACAAATACTAAAAGGACGGGAAAATTTTGTTAATAATTTATGTCAACAACAAAAAGATGGTGGAGGAGTAGGGGACCCTATTTCAACTGGTCCCCGGAATTGAGCTGGATATCTACCAGACCACTCTGAGCACCCACGAAACCAGCCTGAGATGTAAGAAGATCTGGATCTCTACAAACAGAATATCGCAGGCGGTTGGTTTCGAGGTACCAAGCAGGGAGCCGTGATTCCGTGGGCAGATATCGGAGGATAAACGGCAGCGGGAGGGTGCTGGCCGTGGGGACCCTACACCGCCGGTGAGCGACAGCCTCGCTCGCTGGGGACGGGCACAGACTCGCAGACTGGTAGCGGCGGGGAAAGGACTTTAGGGCAGCCCCCGGGGCGGAAACCCGGAGCGGTGGGATCGCGCCCACGAACTTGGGGCGGCTGGCGGTTTTAGAAGCACAAAGGGCAGAGACGTGCCCCGACCTGGAGGCAGGACTGGGCAAGCGGAGGGGCGCACAACCCAGGACGCTGCAGTTTATAGCAGCACGGACAGGAACGGAGACAGTGTGGCCTGGAGAGCTCACTGAAGAACAGACTGCGGTCTCTCTGCTCTGAGGCAGAGGGTTGGAAACTGTCTCTTCTGCTCTGACTCGCGGAAGAGACGCGGAAAGCCTCCAGGGAAAGCCGCCAGAGAACAAAAGCCCCCAAAACTGATTCCCGCTGAGCCCATCCCCCGCCACAGGGGGGCAGGGCAACTCCGCCCAAACAGGGTTGCCTGAGTAACAGCGCGGCAGGCCCCTCCCGCAGAAGACAGACTGGGAAAACAAGAGGCCAGCAACCCTAAGGTCCCAAGAAAACAGGTGCATATTGCTTGGGTTCTGGTCAATAATTTGGACTCTATACATTCCCTCAAACACCCATCAACAGAATGACTAGGAGGAGGAGCCCCCAAAATAGAAAAGACTCAGAGATTATGACTTATGCTGCAGATATACAAATGGATACAGATATAACCAAGATGTCGGAGATGGAATTCAGGCTAGCAATTGTGAAGACAATGGCTAGAATGGAGAAATCAATTAATGGCAACATAGAGTCTCTAAGGGCAGAAATGAAAGCTGAATTGGCAGAACTTAAAAATGCTATCAATGAGATCCAATCCAATCTAGATAATCTAACAGCTAGGGTAACTGAGGCAGAAGAGAGAATAAGCAACCTGGAAGACAGTATAATAGATAAAAAGGGAAAAGAGGAGGCCAGGGAAAAACAACTCAAAATCCATGAAAATAGAATCAGAGAAATAAGTGACACCATGAAGCGTTCCAATGTCAGAATAATTGGAATCCCGGAGGGAGTGGAGAGAGAGAGAGAGGACTAGAAAATGTATTTGAGCAAATCGTAGCTGAGAACTTCCCTAACCTGGGGAATGAAACAAACATTCGCGTCCTAGAGGCAGAGAGGAGCCCTCCTAAGATCAAGGAAAACAGGCCAACACCCCGGCATGTAATAGTAAAACTTGCAAATCTTAGAACCAAGGAAACCATCTTAAGGGCAGTTAGGGGGAAGAGATTCCTTACGTACAGAGGGAGGCACATCAGAATAACGTCAGACCTATCCACAGAGACCTGGCAAGCCAGAAAGGCCTGGCAAGACATAATCAGGGTACTAAATGAGAAGAACATGCAGCCAAGAATACTTTATCCAGCAAGGCTGTCATTCAGAATGGATGGAGAGATGCAGAGCTTCCACAACCGGCAGAAGTTGAAAGAATAGGTAACCACTAAGCCGGCCGTGCAAGAAATATTAAGGGGGGTTCTATAAAAGGAGAAAGACCCCAAGAGTGATCTACAACAGAAATTTACAGGGACAATCTATAAAAACAACGTCTTCACAGGCAACATGATGACAATTAATTCATATCTTTCAATAATCACTCTCAATGTGAACGGCCTAAACACTCCCATAAAACGGCACAGGGTTGCAGATTGGATAAAAAGACAGGACCCATCCATATGCTGTCCACAAGAGACTCATTTTGAACCTAAAGATACATCCAGACTGAAAGTGAAGGGATGGAGATCCATCTTCCATGCCAGCGGACCTCAAAAGAAAGCTGGGGTAGCAATTCTTATATCAGACAAATTAGATTTTAAACTAAAGTCTGTAATAAGAGACACAGAAGGACACTATATCATTCTTAAAGGGTCTATCCAACAAGAAGATCTAGCAATTGTAAATATCTGTGCCTCCAACATGGGAGCAGCCATCTACATAAGCCAACTGTTAACCAAAATAAAGAGTCATATTGATAACAATACGTTAATTGTAGGAGACCTCAATACTCCACTCTCAGCAATGGACAGATCATCTAAGCAGAAAATCAACAAGGAAACAAGAGCTTTGAATGATACACTAGACCAGATGGACCTCATAGATATTTACAGAACATTCCACCCTAAAACAACAGAATACTCATTCTTCTCGAGCGCACATGGAACTTTCTCCAGAATAGACCATATACTGGGTCACAAATTAGGTCTCAACCGATACCAAAAGATTGAGATTATTCCCTGCATATTCTCAGACCACAATGCTCTAAAACTGGAACTCAATCACAAGAAAAAATTTGGCAGAAATTCAAACACTTGGAAGCTAAAGACCACTCTGCTCAAGAATGTTTGGGTCAACCAGGAAATCAAAGGAGAACTTAAACAATTCATGGAAATCAATGAGAACGAAAACACATCGGTCCAAAACCTATGGGATACTGCAAAGGCGGTCCTAAGGGGGAAATACATAGCCATCCAAGCCTCACTCAAAAAAATAGAAAAATCCCGAATTCACCAACTAACTCTACACCTTAAAGAACTAGAGAAAAAGCAACAAACGATGCCTAAGCCACGCATTAGAAGAGAAATAATTGAAATTAGAGCAGAAATCAATGAATTAGAAACCAGAAACACAGTAGATCAGATCAATGAAACTAGAAGTTGGTTCTTTGAAAGAATTAATAAGACCGATAAACCACTGGCCAGACTTATGCAAAAGAAGAGAGAAAGGACCCAAATTAATAAAATTATGAAAGGGGAGAGATCACCACTAACACCAAGGAAATAGAAACAATTATTAGAAATTATTATCAACAACTATATGCCAATAAACTGAGCAATCTGGATGAAATGGAGGCCTTCCTGGAGTCCTATAAGCTGCCAAGACTGAAACAGGAAGAAACTGACAACGTGAATAGGCCAATAACCAGTAACGAGATTGAAGCAGTGATCAAAAACCTCCCCAAAAACAAGAGTCCAGGGCCTGATGGATTCCCTGGGGAATTCTACCAAACACTCAAAGAAGAAATAATACCTATTCTACTGAAGCTATTTCAAAAAATAGAAACAGAAGGAAAACTTCCAAACTCATTCTATGAGGCCAGCATTACCTTAATCCCCAAACCAGGCAAAGACCCCATCCAAAAGGAGAATTTCAGACTGATATCCCTGATGAATATGGACTCCAAAATCCTCAACAAAATCCTAGCTAACAGGATCCAACAATACATTAAAAGGATCATCAACCACGACCAAGTGGGATTTATCCCCAGGAAGCAAGGTGGTTCAACATTTGCAAATCAATCAATGTGATAGAAAACATTAATGAGAGGAGGGAGAAGAACCATATCGTCCTCTCAATTGATGCAGAAAAAGCATTTGACAAAATACAACATCCTTTCCTGATCAAAACTCTTCAGAGTATAGGGATAGAGGGAACATTCCTCAAGCTCATAAAATCCATCTATGAAAAACCCACAGCGAATATCATCCTCAATGGGGAAAAGCTGAGAGCCTTTCCCTTAAGATCAGGAACACGTCAAGGATGCCCACTCTCGCCACTATTGTTCAACATAGTACTAGAAGTCCTAGCAACAGCAATCAGACAACAAAAAGAAATAAGAGGTATTCAAACTGGCAAAGAAAAAGTCAAACTCTCTCTTTTCGCAGACGACATGATACTTTATGTGCAAAACCCAAAAGACCCCACTCCCAAATTAGTAGAACTCATCCAGCAATTCAGTAATGTGGCAGGATACAAAATCAATGCACAGAAATCAGTTGCTTTCTTATACACTAACAACGCAACTGTAGAAAGAGAAATTAGAGAAACGATTCCATTTACAATAGCACCGAAAACCATAAGATACCTCAGAATAAACCTAACCAAAGAGGTAAAGGATCTATACTCTAGGAACTACAAAACACTCATGAAAGAAATTGAAGAAGACACAAAAAGATGGAAAAATATTCCATGCTCATGGATCGGAAGAATAAACATTGTTAAAATGTCTATGCTACCCAGAGCAATCTATACCTTCAATGCCATCCCGATCAAAATTCCAATGACATTTTTCAAAGTGCTGAAACAAACAATCCTAAAATTTGTATGGAATCAAAAAAGACCCCGAATCGCCAAGGAGATGTTGAAAAAGAAAACCAAAGCTGGGGGCATCACGTTGCCTGATTTCAAGCTGTATTACAAAGCAGTGATCACCAAGACAGCATGGTACTGGCACAAAAACAGACATATAGACCAATGGAACAGAATAGAGAACCCAGTTATGGACCCTCAACTCTATGGTCAAATAATCTTTGACAAAGCAGGAAAAAACATGCAATGGAAAAAAGACAGTCTCTTCAATAAATGGTGCTGGGAAAATTGGACAGCCACATGCAGAAGAATGAAACTCGACCATTCTCTAACACCATTCACAAAGATAAACTCAAAGTGGATGAAAGACCTCAATGTGAGACAGGAATCCATCAAAATCCTAGAGGAGAAGGCAGTAACCTCTTTGACATTGGCCACAGCAACTTCTTTCAATATACATCTTCAAAAGCTAGTGAAACAAAAGCAAAAATGAACTTTTGGGACTTCATCAAGATAAAAAGCTTCTGCACAGTAAAGGAAACAGTCAACAAAACAAAGAGGTAACCCACAGAATGGGAGAAGATATTTGTAAATGACACTACAGATAAAGCGCTGGTATTCAAGATCTATGAAGAACTTCTCAAACTCAACACCCAAAAAACAAATAATCAAGTCAAAAAATGGGCAAAAGACATGAACAGACACTTCTGCAGAGAAGACATACAAATGGCTAACAGACACATGAAAAAATGTTCATCATCATTAGCCATCAGGGAAATTCAAATCAAAACCACATTGAGATACCACCTTACACCAGTTAGAATGGCAAAAATGGACAGGGAAAGAAACAAATGTTGGAGAGGTTGTGGAGAAAGGGGAACCCTCTTACACTGTTGGTGGGAAGCAAGTTGGTACAGCCACTTTGGAAAACAGTGTGGAGGTGCCTCAAAAATTTAAAAATAGAGCTACCCTATGACCCAGCAATTGCACTACTGGGTATTTACCCCAAAGACACAGATGTACTGAAAAGAAGGGCCATATGCACCCCAATGTTCATAGCAGCAATGTCCACAATAGCCAAACTGTGGAAAGAGCTGAGATGCCCTTCAACAGACGAATGGATAAAGAAGATGTGGTCTATACATACAGTGGAATATTACTCAGCCATCAGAAAGGATGAATACCCAACTTTTACATCAACATGGATGGGACTGGAGGAGATTATGCTAAGTGAAATAAGTCAAGCAGAGAAAGTCAATTATCATATGGTTTCACTTATTTGTGGAACATAAGGAATAGCACAGAGGACACTAGGAGAAGGAAGGGAAAAATGGGGGGGGGAATTGGAGGGAGAGATGAACCATGAGAGACTATGGACTCTGAGAGACAAACAGGGTTTTAGAGGGGAGGGGGGAGGGGGGATTGGTTAGCCTGGTGATGGGTATTAAGGAGGGCACGTACACTGCATGGAGCACTGGGTGTTATATGAAAACAATGGATTGTGGATCACCACATCAAAAACTAATGATGTATTGTATGGTGACTAACATAACAATAAAATTAAAAAATAAAAAAAATATAAAAATAAAGAGTGATTGGAATAGTAAACAAAAATAATAATTTATGTCAACAAATTCAACAACTTAGATAAAAGGGACACATTCCTTGTGAAGGTAACTTACAAAACTGATATGAGAGGAAATAGAAAAATCCGAATTGCCCCTTACCTATTAAAGAATTGAATTTCAAGAAAAAGTCTTCCTACAAAGAAAGCTCCTTTCCCAGATAGTCTTCAGAGATGGATTCTATCAAACATTTAAGGAAGTAAAAAAATCTTACACGGACTTTCAGAAAACAGGGGAAGGAATGCTTCCCAATGCATTTACTGAAGCTAGCGTAAATATGATACCAAAGCAAATAAAGATACTACGAGAAAAAAATTCAGTGAATGTATACTGAAGACTATATTTAAATTTTATATGAAAAATATAAACAGATACCAAACTCTAATGATACCCCTGCTGAAATATTTTGGAAGTGTATGCTACAAAGTATATTTTGATACAAAAAAATACATTAGTATTTATGAATGCACCAAATATAAAGATGGCTTAGGAGATGAACAGATTGACAGATATATGACAAAAATAAACATATTAAAATAGTAAAGGTAGAATTTAGGTGCTGTGTATACAAATGTTCACTGTAAAGGTTTGTCAACTTTGCTGTAGTATCTGTTTGAAACTTTTTATCCTGATAAAATGGTGGGGATCACAAATCACCTCTCTAATCACTTGATGTAAGAAATACAAGTGGCATTTATGTTTGGCCACCTAAGGGTATTTTCTCCAGAGATAGCATCACAAGAACATTCTAAATATAAATTTTTCTTTAAAGCCTTCTTAGTTTGGAAATATATTTCATATCTTAAAATCCAACTACCTATAATGGTGGGTCAGTGAGGCAATTAAAACTCATATGTGTTTATACCAACCTTACAGGCTGTATTACTGGTTAATACATTTGGTTCCAAGCAATTCTTTTGAGAGTGCAATCCTGCTTTAATACGTCTTTGAAGTTTTGATATTTTTGCCTAGAAGAAAAAGAGAAAAACAAATACAAAACCAGAGTACTAAATAATATATAGAGATGGAGGGAAAACTATGTATCTGCCAAACGAGTCTTTTAAGACTTAGACATCCATCCAAATAAATGAGAAATTTTTATATAAGCAAAGATTTACTTTATATAAGCATATAAATGTATTTTATTTTATGTAAGCAAAGATGCCAGGATGACATACAAGAATGGAAGATAAAAACATCAAACTTTTAATTGAGTCATAATAAAATTAATGTTGGTAGGAAGCACCAATCAGCAAGTAATCCTAGAAGAGTAGAACAAAAAAACCCCAAAACAGTTTCAAACACATTGTACAAGCTCTAATACAGGATATATTTTGAATTAAAAGAAACTGCCTACATATTAAGCCTGTCAATTGACACAGAACAATTGACAACAGAAGAACATAGAATAATATTTCCAATTTCATAAGGGTCAGTATTGCTAATAAACTCTATTACCTATGGTACAGTACACCAGGCTTGTGGTCAAGGATCAGATTTGGGTCTCCTTTATTGTTTTCCTTTCCTAATATGTAAAATATCACCAAATTCTACTTCAAATGAAATCAAATGAAATCAGAAACTTACGAAGAGTTCATCAGCTATTGCTTCATGTTTATTCCTGCACTGTGTCTTCCCAATGCGTTCGGTCAATTCTTCCAGCTTATTATCAAATAGTTTGTAATTTATACTATAGATCTCCTGTCGAATCAAATGTTTGACCTAGAATTTTAAAATAAAAACCAGAACACCCCATGTTTCAAATTTAAAAGCAATTTTATTTTCTACTCCTTAAAAATAGCTTTGTTCTTTTCTGGATTTATTGTAACTGATAAAATATACATTTTTCACATTTTTATGTTTATATTACCAGAAGTTTGAATATCAAATTTAGCGAAACACACCCAGGATCTAATATTACCAGAAGTTTGAATATCAAATTTAGCAAAACACACCCAGTATCTAAATATATGGATATGTTAGAACATAAATTTATTCTCCCAGTGCTAATTTTTGTTTCCTACAGTTTCAGCTGAATTCCATAATACATATTAAAGGAAAGGTAAAAGCCTATATTGCATTTATATTTTTTAATGAGCATAACTGAAACCAAGTATTCCACAAAAAGGAACTCCACTTATCTGAAAGCCAGAGCCCAGTGAAAATGGTTGGTTGGTCTATAGTGGATATGAAGCAAATTATGAAAGTCCAAGCCTTGACCCAGCCATTAACAAAGCTATATGACCTTTGGGAAGTCACAACACCTCTCAGCTTCATCTTCCTTGCCCACATATGGGTAGGTAATACAGTGTTGAACGTGTGATGCTAATAGGATTTTTATAAGGGTATAAAAGATAAATATATGAAAGAGCTCCAGAAAATAGAAAACAGTGAATTGATATAAAGGAAATAAATATGCAAGATAATCGACTTTACTTGCATAGGTTTTTTAGGGGGTGACTTTCTATTGTTAAAATGGAGAGAAGTCAGGACTAATTAGGTAGTGACTAATGCTATTTGGCATCATGCACGCTATTCTAACAGTAGCTATCACATGAAACATTAATGCATTTCATTATCTGGCTGTTTTTTAGAAAACAGACGGGCCTATTCTCAGGGAGCATAATTAATCTCAATGCCCACTGATATGAATAGCTCTGCTCAGCCATATATTCAGAAATATCCACTGTAATTTTCTGCTGAATTTGTATCCTCCTGTAAGCTGCTTTCGTAACAGAGTAGGTAGTGTTTCTTAATAACAAAACCTGTCATGATACGCCCAAGGTATTTATTAGTAATATTTGTATCTTTCCCCTAAATTCTTGCTTCTTGGTGTTTGAAATTGGAACACAAAGCTTCTATGTTAAACTCTTTTATACTGATATCACTGGGATGATTAGGGTTATTCAACAATTTTGATTATTCCCAAGGTTTTTCCTTCTCATTTCCAATTGTTCTTGCTCTTCAACATCATCTACTTGATTTTTTTTCTGTAATGCTTAACATTTCTTCAGTGATTTCTTAACATTAGACATGATTATCATTTTTACTGTCAAACTTTTAAGTATTTGATTCAACTAGTAAGTGCTCAAAATAACATACTATTTTTACTAACAGGTGAAAACCACCCATATGTGGTTTTTATGGATTACTACAGCCTTGCCAGTTCAGCGGCTGGGTCAACATGTAAAGCTCAAACTCAGATGAATCTTGGAGAAACTTTCTAAATGTTCTGAATGTGGAAATACTGTTTTGCTAACAAGCGGAGATCACACGGTGTTTGTGAAACTTCCCTGGTAACACACGGGATATTTGTTTTTTTTTAAAAGATTTATTTATTTGACAGAGATAGCGAGAGATGGAACACAAGCAGGCGGAGTGGGAGAGGGAGAAGCAGGCTTCCTGCAGCGCAGGGAGCCCGATGTGGGGCTCGATCCCAGGACCCTGGGATCATGACCTGAGCCGAAGGCAGACGCTTAACGGCTGAGCCACCCAGGCGCCCCCGGGATATTTGTTAAAATCACAGATTCCTAGGCCCTAGCCTGGATTCACCAAAGAGAATTTCCTGGAAAAAGGCCTGGAAAGCTGTCTAATCAACAGGCACCTCCAGTAATTCTTATTAGGTAAGTTTGAGAAAAGAGTAGCCTAAAACAACAGTCTTCAGCTATGAGGGAGCTCAATAAACCACAATTTAAACAAGTAAGTACTCTTGGTGATTCAGATGGAGGCAGACTCTTAAAACTTGGTTATTTAAAAGGACTAAATGCCCATCCACAGATTGTTACTCTTGGTTAGATTGGACATTTCTCATTTAGTGGCGATGTTACTCATAAAAAAGGAAGACCCAATAACCTCCACCAAATACCTCATAAATGTCTTCTGCTGATGGTAATGTGTCCCAAATTATGTTATCTGATGGAAATCCTAGGTACAATTTGCAGATGGCAGCAAAAGTAGCCTAAAGATTGGAGAAAGACTAGCAATTATATATTTTCAATCTGCCTCAACTTTCTAAGATGGTGGGTAGAGTGAATAACTTGGACTTTAGAAGAAAAACTCCTCCACTTCAGTAATTTAATTGGAATCAGCAAGGCCAAGATCCTTATAAAAACCTCAAAAAAGAAGAGTCAACAGCTCTGAGACTCTCTCAGGGAAGAATAATGTCAGAATGCTAGCCCTATTCCACTGGGATTCAAACTAAAAAAAAACCCCAAATAGATGTGGTTTAGAGAGTTAACTGTTTGCACAGGAATTAAAATATCAAATGATGGAAAGCTAGCTATTTGGAGACAGGTAAAAAGATAGTAATTAGCTAAAACCCAAGATGTCTCTGAAGAATGTGCAAGAAACTTCAGGGAGGAGGGTGGTGGTGGTTGAGAAAACAAAATAAACTGCATTCCTCAAACCTCGTTGGGAAGGACCATTTTCTGTGTCAACTCAGACCAAGTATTTTGTGAGACACATAATAGTAATGAATGAAAACTGATTTTTCCATGCCAGCGACACCAAAATATTCAAAGATTAAATTTTTTCTTCATATGTTCCTATCAGAACTTATTTCTAAATTCAGCTACTAATCAATGGGAATAAGACTGGAATCCCAAACTTTTTTCTTAAGCTAGATCTATGCTCACCATAATTCTGCCACCTCTTTCCTGCAAATAACAGAATATTTACATATTTTTTTATTAGTGTTTCCTTTGGTCTTCCTGGAAGAAAAGACAAAGTAGAAAGGGAAAAACTGCTACTCACCTTTCATGCTGGTTCTGCATGAATCTTTCAAAAAGGTTTCCATTTATTTATTATGTGAATACATATTCATATAATATGTAACTATATAATTATAATGGTCTGTTTTAGAAAACAGTAGTGTTTTTGTTTCTGAAACAGCAGGATAGTTTGGCTTAAAACATTTTGGTCCATTATAGTTGACAGACATTAATCTACTACATAATGACTTTCAGTTGAATAATTCTAGTGGTAGTAAAATACCAAAACATGATGGTTAAAACAGGTCCTCATTACAGGACCTATTAAAATTGAAGTTCATTACACTTAAACTCAAGAGTTGATCAAACATGGGAAGCTGTAGTACAATGAAATAAAATGGGGCAAAATGAAAGCAAAATGTGCATTTGATGATGCTATAAAACAAAGTATCAGAAAATCCAACAAATCTGTGTAAACCTGGAAATTAGGGCAAGTAAACCCGAATGCAGCAGAACTTTATGATGGACTTCTGGGTTGTCTGAGTCTATGAAGTAGGGGTCAATTGTGATAAGGTATACAAATGGCTGTAGCTGCAGATCAGAGAACCCAAAGACCAGAACAAAAGACACTGAATTATTTAGCAAAGCTTAAGGTCACGCACTGTCTGACTTTCTAAGAGATTTAAATGTAATATTGACTAAAAAGTCCATTCTCTTTCTACTACAGCACTCTACCTACACATGATTCTCTAGGTTACTCTACATGTTTTGGTAATGTAAACAATTATCTTTCCCTAATATCTCCATCAGTTGATTCCATTTTCATATACAACTTTTGCACCAAGTGAAAGTCTTCTGTACTAAATCATCGTGGAGATCAATTAACTTTTACCATTTTTTACTCATCAGAAGTTTCTGAAGCAAATATATAAGCCCCAATATTTTACCTGTTCCAGCAATGCTGTTTGCTTTTCCAGAGCTACACAAATATTTTCATTAATTTGCTCTGAAGTTTTCATGCGCTTAACATTTTCTTTGTTTTCTGAAAACATCCTCTTCTTTTGATTATGGCCTTGGGGAAATGGAAAGATCAGGAAGTAAAAATATTCCTTCTAAGGAAGGAAACAAGGGAATTCTCTAATCCAGGGACTAAGGAAATAGAAAAACTAAAATGTGACCAAGGCAGCATTTTTTAGAAAATGTAATTGTCTAAAAAATTGTGATAAACTAACCTTAAAAAAATGATTATCTTAGGTTCTTAGGTAGGATTCTGGTCTCAGATACACTTTCCTTTCAACTTCATTTAATACCTATTTAATACCAACAAGAACTGAATAAATTATAGCATTTCAATCCTCTAGTTACTTCAGTGGTCTTACATTATTTTTATACAGTTACTTAGGCAGTCCTACATATTTTTAATAGGTGATCCTATTATTTTTAAATAATTTTAAATCCATCTTATTAAATGATCACTATGTAGCCTAGACAAGAACACAAATAAAATTTATCCTACAAAATGTTTTCCTTATATTTCATTAACTTACAAAAAAATCCTACTTCAAATGAAATTTATTTTTGCTATTTTAATAATTTTATAACTCTAGAATTTCATTGGTTAACTATTTGATGTTTCTCTGTCACTCCACGCATACACATACGTATGTTTATGTGTATATATACCTATTATCTATCAGCCAGGTCAATTCTATGGAAAGAAATGAGTTCACTAATGATTAAAAAAACTCTTTCAACTAGCCTTCTTATTAATCTAATAAATAAAACTTCAAAATAAGAAGAGATGTAGATGAAATAAACCAAACAACTGCCATAAGTCACCTTTTGATTTTTTTGTACTCTCAAGGGAAAGCGACTGATTCCTTCTTTGCCAGAATTTACTTCCCTTCAGATATGGAGGATACCATTTCCCCCTCCTCACCCTAAATGGTTGAGAAACAAGATACTCTGAAACGATTAATGTTATCATTTACTTTTTTCCTGGCTACAGACACTCTATGGTTTCTGTATCTGAGGCTAAAAAACATCCCCCAAAAGGAAAGTGACTATGACTATTTTAATTTCTCCAAAAGATGCATAAGTATACACTTACTGTTATTACTATCAGTGTCAAGTGCTGACAGCCGTGTTGAGTCTATACTTTCAAAATTTGAAATGCTGGAATGACAGGTTCTACAGGATTCTTCACTTTTCAAAATGTCAGTAGCACAGTTACTGGAAATGACTGAATTCACCAACTTAGGTATTTTATCAACAGGCAGAAAACGGGTATCTGAACTTAAAATTAAAATGTCACTTTGTCTTTTATCACATGACTCAGAATTGGAGTTTGTTTCTAAATAAGAAACTATCTTGTCGATTCTCTTATCATCCAAGGTGTTGTTTACTGTAGTTTTTGGCATTTGAACCATACCACTCAATACACTAGATGGACAACAAATGGATTTCACATTACAATCTTCTTCATGTCGTTCAAAATAGGATCTTGTTATATCTGTCTGACATTCAATATGGTTTTCAGAAGTGTTCTGTGAATCTTTTGCCTCTTGTGTAAAGAGTTTCCTGGAAGATTCTATTGTTTTGCTTGGCTTTTGGTAAGGGCACACAACTTGTTCTTCAATGTATTCCAATCTTGTTTCTGAATCAACAATTTCTAGTGGTTTCATTACATTCTGAGAAAACGCTTTACTTTTCTCTGAGCATACTGAATTTTTGTTAGAGTCCAATAAGGAAGCATCATTTTCAGAATGTCCTTTTTTGCTCTTTATGACACCAGTACTTGAATTCTGATTACCACTTGACACATTATTCCCAGTTGCTGTTTTCAGTGCTTCAGCATTCTTTGACTTATTCAGGATCTCTACTTGCTTCCGGCAACTTGCAGGCATTGTTTTTTTGGCTTTTAGTATCTTCCGCTTACTTCTATCTGGACTTGCCATCTTTTATACCCTAGAATTTAAAATACCATATTTAAATGCACTTCTCTAACAGACAGAAGCTTATTTATTTGTAATATTAACGTTCAGACTATTTCTAGAGATTTAGATAATTATTTTTCTTGAAAATTACATCCATTTTCATCTGTCACTGAAAATGTACAAGTAATTTTAATTTTTTTCTATAAATCTAAACTATAGAAATTCAAACTTTATATTGCCAGTAAGCCTCTACTTGATACTAAGCCTGTTAATTTTATCTGGCCACTTTTTGTCTCACCTCACTGCCATAACCACTGAAGTCTGGTTTCAATTATCCAAGCAGGCCATACCTTATATAATCTAAAGATTAAATTGCATTTTTTTCATAAAAACAAAACTCAATGTTTTGCAAAGAATTTTCCATTTTCTATACCTAGTGGCACCATCTTAAAGTTTTCCTAATGTTCAAATTTCCAAAATAAATGGTACTGCAGGAGTATTCCCAAAAGTTTGGAGTATAAAATGAGTGCTAAAGATACACAACATGATGCTACTTCAAACAAGAAAGCCAATTTAGCTTTTAATTATTTTTCATAATTTAATAAAAATCTACTATATAGCAGAGAAAAATATTTTAGTGTTTCTCTCCCATTATATCAAGTCTGATCTAAACTGTAGGTAGGTAGGTAAGTGGTTTAAAGGAAATAACTGTGAAGTTACAAGGCAATCAAAGGCATAATAAAAACAACAAAAAAAGAAAAAAATATATATGTACGGGCATCATAGGCCAGTTATCTAACAAAGTATAGAGAACTTACTAAACTGAAAAGACAGAATCTAGGACTTTTGAAGGCACAAATAACCCAGTCAAAGCTACCTGAATAATTTTTTCATTTATCACTATACCTTACTTGAAGCTTTCCTTTACTATATCCTTTTAATTTACCATATCATTTGATCAGGAACAGTTCCAGGATTTGTGAGACCTGAAGTTTGAGGTGAATATTTATTTAGAACAAGAAAAAAAAAATCACAACAAATTCAAATTTTAAAAACCTGTCTGTCATGTATAGGGGGGCCTGGGTGACTCAGCCGGTAAGCATTGACACTTGCTCTCAAGGTCATGTGTTCAAGCCCCGTGTTGGGCTCCACACTGGGCATGGAGCCTACTTAAAAAACAAACAAACAAAAACTCCAAAAAACAAAAACAGACCTGTCATGTATTTTAAAAAAAAATCACAAAATCCAAAAAAATAGCATACTTTCATTAATTAAGGGCCTGATTCAATATAAGGTTTTTCCCTATAGGACTACATATTTGATTGCCTCTTCATGAACACAATTTTTGCAGTATTTCCCATAGAGAGAATGAACAAACTAAATCTTTCTTCTAGCATGGCTGATTAATTTTTTCTTTTTAAGTATGCTCCATGCCCAGCAGTGTGGAGCTCAATGCAAGGCTTGAACTCATGATCCTGAGATCAAGACCTGAGCCCAGATCAAGAGTTGGATGTTCAACCAACTAAACCACCCAGGTGCCCCATTAGCATGGTTGATTAAATTTTAACTGATAATCAGGATGCATAAAACAATCAGCTTCATGTAAAGACATACTTTTTGTTGGTACTGCTATAGCTATGTGCCCTATAAACACAAAAATTCTTACTTTATTTTAAAGACAGAATTCCTATCAAAAAAGAAAAAAATGTAGTGAATTTTTAATTGAATATGCTATTATTTTTTTAACAAAAAGAGAAGTTCTTTTGACTAGAAATCCATGAGAACTAAATCCTCTACTTATGTTTTTAAACATCAGGTAATTGGAATATTTTTTCCTGACTACCTCTGGCTTCATAAATTTCAATTCGTGGCTTCTTCACTCATATATTGCAGGGGCCAGGCACTGTAGACCATCACAATCAGGCCAACAGGCAATAATTACCTACGTTCAAAAGTGACTATGAACCACAAATGTATCCTATTAAACCCACACTAAGTATATTCCCAATCACAAACTGCCTGAAGCTATTCTACTCCCAGGTGACACAAAGGTAAGGAGAAATCAAGATGAAGAGAAACAGTAGTCTTAAATGATTATAGTTGAAATATCTTATTTTATAAATCTTACAGAAACTACCAACCATGTGAATACACTGCTATGGTCCTTTCTCAGGGCCTTTAGAAAAGGCCCAAACTAGTGAAAAGTCCTGAAAACTTTGGGGTAAATATGCCTCTACATTTGATGCACACACGACATGTAATGTCCATTAATTATGAAGTATGACAATGTATGAAAATACTGAATATCTTTGAACCACCCACCATTCAGCCAAATACCACCAGTAACTTGTATCTATCCAAGGTTTCCCACACCATGCCTCTTCCCCCTCTTCCCCAGCCTAAGGTAATTTTGTATCCTAAATTTTGAGTTTATACTTCTATTACTTTTTAGGTTAGTTTCATTATAAATGTGATGTGTAAACAATACAGTTTAATTCTACTTACTTTCAAGCAAACTATATAGTTTTCTTTTTCTTTTTTTTAAAGATTTTTTTTTTTTAAATTTATTTGACAGAGAGAGAGATAGCGAGAGAGGGAACACAAGCAGGGGGAGTGGGAGAGGGAGAAGCAGGCTTCCAGCCGAGCAGAGAGCCTGATGTGGGGCTCGATCCCAGGGCCCTGAGATCATGACCCGAGCCGAAGGCAGGCGCGTAACGACTGAGCCACCCAGGCACCTCAGACTATAGTTTTCTAACACGTTTCTTCATGCATATCCCCAGACTCATCCATGAAATTGTGTGTATCAGTAATTCATACATTTTAATGGCATCATAATGATCCATTGGGTCAATATAACAAAACTTGTTTATCTAGTTCTCTGTGAAGGATATTTGAGTCATTTACAGTTTTCTTTTTCTTACTAACATTATTGCTACGACTACTGTTTCAAGGTGCATGTCTATAAATATTTTTTGAGTGGATTTGTTGGGTAGCAATAAGATATACAAATGTTCAAATTTTCAAGATAGTCAAATTATTTTCCAAAGCAGGTATACCAATATACACCCCTACAGGCAATGTATGAGTTACCACTATCCACATCCTCTCAAGCCTTTGGTATTGCCAGATTTAATTTTTACCAATCTACTTGGATATGGATATATATCTCACGGTCTTAATTTGCATTTCCCTAATTAGTAGCATCTTCCTATGTTTATTGGCTATACATATTTCCTTATCTGCAAAATTCCTGGTTATATCTTGCTTATTTTGTTTTTGACTGGTCTGTCTTTTCTCATTTATTTTTTAAGAGAACTTAATATATTATGAATAATAATCCTCTGTCAATCATTTGTTTTATGAGTTACAAGTATGTTCTCTCATTTGTGGTTTGTCTTTGGATCTTCCTAATTTTAATACACATTTCTTTTTTTTTTCTTTAATGGCTAAACTTTAATCTCTTTGAGAAATCCTTCCCCACCTCTAGGTAATATGTGAAACAGTGAGGCCTACTGGTGGTATAGAAGCCTTCTGATCTAAGTTATCTCAGGACACAGACATGCACCATGGTGTGCAATTATAAAAATACGTAATATAAAAGCAGACCTGAGTGAATATATAACAGGAATACTTGCTCAGAGAGAATTATTTTTTTTTAATTTTATTTTATTATGTTATGTTAGTCACCATACATTACATCATTATTTTTTGATGTAGTGTTCCATGATTCATCATTTGCGTATAACACCCAGCGCTCCATTCAATACGTGCCCTCCTTAATACCCATCACTGGGCTAACCCATACCCCCATCCCCCTCCCCTCTAAAACCCTCAGTTTGTTTCTCAGAGTCCATAGTCTCTCATGGTTCGTCTCCCCCTCCGATGTCCTCCCCTTCATTTTTCCCTTCCTAGTATCTTCTTCTTCTTTTTTTTTTTTTTACACATACAATGTATTATTTGTTTCAGAGGTACAGGTCTGTGATTCATCAGTCTTGCACAATTCATAGCACTCACCATAGCACATACCCTCCCCAATGTCCATCATCCAGCCATCCCATCCGTCCCACCCCCAACCACTCCAGCAACCCTCAGTTTGTTTCCTGAGATTAAGAATTCCTCATATCAGGGGCGCCTGGGTGGCTCAGTCATTAAGCGTCTGCCTTGGGCTCAGGTCGTGATCCCAGGGTTCTGGGATCGAGCCCCGCATCGGGCTCCCTGCTCGGCGGGAAGCCTGCTTCTCCCTCTGCCACTCCCCCTGCTTGTGTTCCCTCTCTCGCTTTGTCTCTCTCTTCAAATAAATAAATAAAATCTTAAAAAAAAAAAAAAAAGAATTCCTCATATCAGTGAGATCATAAGATACTTGTCTTTAGAGAGAATTATTTTTAAAGTTTATAAACATGAGAAAATTGGTCATAACAGTGTGCAACTTGTTAGCTTATAAAACTCAGGGCACTATGGAGAGGTATTTCACTTGGAAAACCTCTGCATCAGTATGCTTAGGGAAAAATAAGTAAAACTGCCAGTAAAAGGCTCAGGGAAGTTAAGTACTGGTAACTGCCTAAAAGATAAATGACAATTTACATACTGTAGAGAGGTTTAGTGAAATTTATTATTGGGAGAATAAAAATAAAAGACAGTCTAATTGGGGATCCCTGCCATCATCAGAACTTCTCTCTTCAACCAGCTCCCTTGCTGTCAAATAAGCAACATTTCACACAGATCTTTAAAATCATGGTACTATCCAGCAGCACAAGTTAGGAAAGAGAAGTCATCTATATTTTCTCAAGTTTTAAAGATCTGTCTTTTGTTATTTAAGTCCTAAATCCATCTAGAATTGATTTTAGAATATACTGAGAGGAAGGTATCTAATTTCATTTTGCCCTCAGGTGTATAATTAATTGTTGGAGAGTATCCTGTTAATTTTGAACTTTAAAAATGTTACCTTTCATTCATCTGATGATATAACTCCTGCTGAACGTCCCATCAATTTGTTTCAGATGTGTTTTGTAAAACTTATTGAAAATATTTTAGCCTAATGAATCTTTTAATAGAATTTAATCCATTTACATTTAATATTGCCACTAAAGCTTTAACTTACACTTGGTGTTATGCCTTCTGATTTTCATAGCGTTTTGCTGTTATATTTTACTTTCTATTGTTTGATATCTCCATATTATACTCAAACATGAAAATGTCCTTTTTATTTTATTTTTTTAAAAGATTTTATTTATTTATTTGACAGAGAGAGACACAGCGAGAGAGGGAACACAAGCAGGGGGAGTGGGAGAGGGAGAAGCAGGCTTCCCGCAGAGCAGGGAGCCAGATGTGGGGCTCGATCCCAGGACCCTGAGATCATGACCTGAGCCGAAGGCAGATGCTTAACGACTGAGCCACCCAGGCGCCCCTGTCCTTTTTATTTTATAAGGTCTACATATGCTTCATGATTCCATGGATTCTAGTATATTAAAAGTTTTCTAAAAGCATTTCAGCCAGTGTTTCAGTAACTATTCAAGTAAAGAGTAAAACAATATTATTTAAATATATATTATCTTAAACTATTCAAGGGGTGCCTGGCTAGTTCAGTTGGAAAAGCATGTGACTCGATCTCTGGGTCATGAGTTGGCGCCCCACATCGGGTGTAGAGATTACTTAAATAAACAAAACTTAAAAAGTATTCAAACTTTACATCCCAGATTTTTACCTTACTTTTATGTTATATATACTTTCAACAATAATTTTGGATATTTACATTCTGCTTCAAAGCCAAAATTGGCTATTATTAATAAATCTGCTATCAACATTCATGTGTAAGTTCCTGTGCAGACATGTTTTCATTTCTCTTGGTTATATGTCTATATGGAACTGCTGAATCATACTGTAACTCCATATTTAATCTTCTGAGGAAAAGACTATTTTCAAAACCATCTGGACCAATTTACATTCACAACAGTAGTGTATGAGGGATTTTGTTTTAGTATCTCTTCATCAACACTCATTATCTCTTTTCCAGTAGAGTCATCTTGGTGAGAGTAATGTGGTACCTCATTGTCATTTTGATTTGCATTTCCTTGATGGTTAATGATGCTGCTTATTGTTCCAGCACCATTTGAAAAGGCCATTCTTTCCTCCAATGAATTGTTATGGCATTCTTGTCAAGACCAATTAATTTAAATCTTAAGGTTTATTTAAGGATTCTCAGTTTTATCCCACTGATATATAGGTCTCAATTACTGTAGTTTTCTGTTAAGTTTTAAATTTAAGATATGAGTCCTCAACTTTGTTTTTGAGGATTGTTTGCACTATTCTGAGTTCCTTGAATACATGTATGAATTTCAGGATCAGATTAACAATTTCTGCAAAGAAGGCTACTGGACTTTGATAGGGATTGTGTTGAACCTAGATAGATCAATTTAGGGAGTATGGCAACCTCAATTTTATCAAGTACTCTGATCCATGAACATGATAGTCTTTCCATTTACTTAGGTATTTAATTTCATTCAAAGGTATATTGTAGTTTTTAGAGTTTTGCACTTCCTTTTGATACTGCTGTAAATGAAACTATTTTTCTTAATTTCATTTTTGGATTATTCATTCTAAGTACATGGAAATACAACAGAATACTGTATATTGATCTCGCCTGCAACACTGTTGACCTTGTTTTTATATCTAGTTTTAGCTCTAGTTTTTTCTACAAACAAGATCCTATCATATGTTGGTAGTTTTATTTCTTCTTTCCTGGTCTTGATGCTTTCTATTTCATTTTCTTGCCTAGTCCGACTAGAAACTACAGTACAATAACAGAAGTGGCAAAAGTTGACATCCTCCTCTTGTCTAACTTAGGGGGAAAATCTTCAGTCTTTAACCATTCTATATGGCATTAGCTGTGGATTTTTCTCAGATGCCCTTTATCAGGATAAGGAATTTCCTAACTATCTCTACTTTGTTGAATGCTTTATTGTAAAGGAGCATTGTATTTTGTTAGAAAATATCTTGGCATCTATTAACATCATCATATGGCTTTGTTTTCCATTATATTGATATGGTAGATTACATTCATATATTTTTGGATGTGAAACCAGCCTTGCATTCCTGGGATAAATAGCACTTGGTCATGGTGTATAATCCTTTCTCTGGGTTGCTAGATTGAATTTTTACTATTTTGCTGAGGATTCTTGCATCTATATTCATAAGAGATACTGTTCTGTAGTTTTCTTATGAGGTCTTTGTCTGATTTTGTTATCAGAAGAATACTGGCCTCCTGGCCTCACAGAATGATTAGGGAACTGTTCCTTCCTCTTCTATTTCTTAAAAAAATTTGAAAAAAATTGGTATTTTTATATGTTTTGTAGAATTCAACAATAAAGCCATCTGATACTGGCCTTTTCTGTGTTTTTTTTTTTTTTTTTAATTTTATTATGTTATGTTAGTCACCATACAATACATCATTGATTTTTGATGTGGTGATCCACGATCCATTGTTTTCGTATAACACCCAGTGCTCCATGCAGTACCTTTTCTGTGTTCTAATTCAGTCCCTGTACTTGTTATAGGCCTGTTCAGATTTTCTATTTCTTCTTGCGTCAGTTTTGTTCATTTGGGTCTCTTTAGGAATTTGTCTATTTCAACCATTTAATTGACTGGCATAGAAGTGAATTGTTCTATAGTATTCTCATCATTTTTTGTAACTTCTGGAAGTCGGTACTAATGCTCCCTCTTTCATTCCTGATTTCAGTTATTTGAGTCTCTTTCATATTCAGTCTAGGTAAAGATTTGTCATTTTGGTCTTTTTGAAAAATAACTTTTGGTTTCCTTGATTTTCTCTATTTTTTCTTTCTTAATTTTATTACTTTCTGCTGTAATCTTTATTATTTCCTTCATTCTTCTGACTTAGGTCTAGTTTGCTCTTCTTTTTGTATTAAGAGTAAGTCAGGTTATTGACTTGAGATCTTTATTTTTTTGCCTTTAGAAAAAAAAAAAGTCTCCACACCCATAATGGAGCCCAATGTGGGGCTTAAACTCACAACCCTGAGATCAATACCAGAGCTGAGACTGAGTTGGACACTCAATCGACTGATCATTTAGGTGCCCCGAGACGTTTTTTTTAAATATAGGTGTCCATCACTACAAATTTCCTTTAAAATATATATATATTTGAGAGAGAGAGAGAGAGAGCAAGAGAGTGAGTGAGCACAAGTGGGGGAGAGGGAGAAAGAGCATCTCAAGCAGACTCCCTGCTGAATGTGGAGCCTGATGTGGGGCCCCGATCTCATGATCCTGAGATCAAGACCTGAGCTGAAACCAAGAGTCGGACGTTCAACTGACTGAGCCACCCTGGCTCCCTGACTACAAGTTTTATTCGAAGAATTGCTTTGATTTCACTTCAAAGTTTTGGAATGTTATGTCATTTTCATTCATTTGAAAGTATTTTCTAATTTCCCTTGAGGAGTTCTTTGACCCATAGGTTATTTAGGAGTTGTTTGATTTCCATACAGTTGTGAATTTCTCAAATTTCTTCTTGGCACTGAATCCTAATTTCATTCCAGTGTAATCAGAGTGTACTTCATTGATTTCAATCCTTTTAAGTTTGCTGAGGTTTGTTTTATGGCTCTGTATGTCTATACTGGAGAATGTTCTAGGTACATGAGAATGTGTTTTCTGCTGTTATTTCAACTGTTTACAAGAGGTCTCTAAGGTCTACTTGGTTCGTAGTGTTATTCAAGTGCTATTGATCTCCTGCCTAGTTTCCTATTCATTATGAAAGTGCTGTATTGAAGTCACCAACCATTATTATTGAATTGTCTATTTCTCCCTTCAATTCTTGTCAATATTTGTTTTATGTATTTTGGTGCTGTTATTAGGTGTATATAATACATACATACACACATATGTATATATAATTGTTATAACCTCCTGAGGGACTAGTCCTTTTCTTATAAAACATCCCTCTTTACCTTCATATTTTCTACATCTGTTTACCTTTAGTTGTTTTTCTCTTTCAACAGAATTTCAAATTTATAAAGTTCTTCATTATATTCTCTAATTATATTTGTAACATTTGCAAGATCTGTAGTACTTTTCTTTTTTTAAAATGGATGGGGGTGGTGGAGCTCTGGTCAGCCTCAGTCTCCAGCTGTCTTACCTCCTGCACCAGCTTCTTAGCGCATCTGGGCAGATGTCAGGACAGTGAGTGAAGTATATTGACACCCACTGGCCCTGGAGGTTGGTTTTGCAGCAAGCCTGGCCCCAGTGGTCCAGCAGGCTGAAGTCACTCTGGCCCATGGCTGCCTGGCACAGGGACTATGTCAGCTGTTGTTTCTGCCACTGCTCCTTCTTTGTCCTGGTAGCCAGCCAGGCTTCACTGAGCCTGGTGTAATGCTCTTTTTATTCTGATTCTGATATTAGTGACAGTTCTTTTTTCTTCATCATTCTTACTAGAAATTTATCCATTTAATCAATATTTTCAAAGCACTGACTTGGCTTTTCTGACTTTCTATTGTACATAGTGTTCATCATTTCCTGTTGGCATTTTAATTTCATTTTCTTCAGGCTTGATTTGTTTTTTTTTTTTCTAGCTTGAGATGAAAACTCAGATTTTTAACTTTCAGTTCCTTTCCCCTTCTCACTTTGCATTTAAAGCTATAAAATTTTCCTCTGGTTCTGCTTTAGTTGAATTCTACACATTTTGATAAACCCTACCTCAATTTTAATACTTGGTTCAAAATATTTTCCAATCTCCATTACAATTCCTTCTATGATCTGTGGATTATTTAAAACACTGATTAATTTCCAGGCAATTGCGGATTCCCTATTTATATTTTTGTTGAAAGTTAGCTTAATTGCACTGTAATCAGAGAATATCCTCCAAAATGATTTCAATCTTTTATTTGTTGAGGCTAGCTTCACGGTCAATTTTTCCAAAATCTCCACGTATACTTGAGCAGAACATGTCTTCCAACACTGTTGGGTGTGTTGTTATTATACGTAAATGCCAACTAGTTCAGATTTTTTTAGTTGTGCTGTTCACAATCTTCCAGCTATTAAAAACACTGACTGTAGGTTTGTCTATTTTTTTTTTTTATTTAATCATTGTGCTTTTTTCTTTATATAGTTTGAAGCTTCACGTAGATACTGATTTGAGTTTCTCTATTCCTGGTGATGGACTGGTTTTCTTCATTATGAAATCTCTCATAATGCTTCTTGTTGAGACAGTATCTTAATACATGTAAGCACTAAATAAATGGCAAGTCTTGTTATATTTTTTAAAAATCCATTGAACCAAATCTTTACCTTCCCTTTACTAAAAAGTGAAACTTGAAAACCAACCAACCTGAGCTAGGTTATATAGCTTGTCCCAGGAAACACAGTTCGGAGCCAGCATTTAAACCCAGGATCTTAAGACACAAAGAAATCTTGTATCACAAGTACAAATCAGGTAAGGAATTATGAAGAGACAGGGTTATCTTCAGGGGTATATAATGGTCAACAAAATGACAAAACTTGATCAACTTGTGCCAGGTGACAATCTCATAATGAGCATGAACTAATCCTTACTGCTCTAAGTGTGGTCCATGGACCAGCTGCATCAGCCACCTTCTAAGTGCTAGTACAATTTTGCTTTTACTTTAAAAACTTTTACCAATGTAATACCATAAAATGAAACAGTATAAAGTGCTCATAATGAAATGAAGTAGTTGCCTGTCAGCACTCCTTAACGCCCAGTGACAGTCAATTTTAACTAACTTAACCATTTGTTTTTTTATATCTCAGTATTTTTAATACGTTCACATTAGTTATTTCTTGTTACAAATTCTAACCATTATCAAATTCCTATACTTACAGATGAGATTTAGCTCTTTTCTACACCCTATGCACCTTTTAATCACATTGGTAGCTAAATCAATACTTAAGTTGTTATAGGCAAGTATTTTCTACATAATCAGACTATCATGATTGTATTATCTTTCCTATATTTTGTTTTTTGTGAAGCTATTGAATTTTATCTACTGATTTCCTATAAACCTATCTTTCACTGTTTTCAAATTCATCAGAACTGTCATCTATCAATGTTTCCCCTTTTTCCCAACTCCTTCAAGGTCATGTTTAAAGATCACCTCTTCAAAAAAGCCTTCCCCCAAGAAAACAACTTCCTTATCTGAATATCCCATTACAAACATATATTTTTAGTCATGAGCTTTGAGAGCAGAGATGTGTCTTTACTTTTACATCCCCAGGAAGAGGAGTTTCATATAGCTTTATAAAATGCTGCTTAAATGTATACTCAACTTATAAAGATTAAGTTCTGGAAAGCCAACAAGGGTCATTCTTTCCTTAAAGTACCAAAACAGGCCTCAGGAACTTTTGCCATTATACACACTTGTGACACGGAGATACATTAATGGTACCGCATTTAGTAGATACATTTAGTGCATCTACACAATTAATGGTTAAATGTAGTAAGATCTGTCTATGAACATCCCTTATATCCTAAGAAATTTAATCAGGAGTTCAAAAATTCAAACTACATCTGTTATCTCCCCTACCCAAAAAGTCAGTTATTTCTCCCCAAATATTACCTGACTACAAACTTTCTGTCCTAATGAGATTGGTAAAGCTGAAGAGTGATGAGAAGTTAGGTACCTGGGTCTATAGTAATGCATTTTAAAGGTATCTGTCAAGGTTTAAGACTCAGAGAACAGGGGCGCCTGGGTGGCTCAGTCAGTTAAGCGTCTGACTTTGGCTCAGGTCATGATCTCAGGGTCATGGGATCAAGTGCTAGGTGGGGAGTCTGCTTGTCCCTCCCCCTCTTTCCCTCCTCCTCCCCCTGCTCGTGCTCTCTCTCTCTGATAAATAAAATCTTAAAAAAAAAAAAATGGCTCAGAGAACGGAGTATTTAAATGATGCAAGTATATGAGACGAAATAAGATATAGTCCTTTTTTATATTTAATATAATCTCACTCAATGAGAACACTTGTGCATTCAAAGTTATAAAGTTTATTTTTATTTGTAACAACTACCCAATATATTACTTAAAATTTGATTACATGAAATGAAATACATCTGTAAACACCCACTAAAATAGAATTACAGGATATGCACAAAGATGTGAGGGTCACACCGTATTTTCACACCAGAATTCAAGATATTAAGTAGCAAGGAAATATAGTGGACTGAAAGCTGAGGTGATGTACAAGAGTCAATAAGGAAAACTGCAGAAAATTCAAGATGTACCTAGACACACCAGTTCTTAAAAGACGTAAATCATTTCCAATACGACACTGTTCATGCATTTCTGTTGAGGCAGAAGTCAATCTTAGGATGTGGTCTGTACAAATCTGCAGATAAGACTGAGAGTTAAGTAGATTAATTCGATTAGGGTCAGACTCAACATCTCTAAAAACCGAACTGAAGGATAAACTACGAAGGCATACTTCACAAAAGCTGAACTCGATGTAATTAAACCTTGATTCAGAGGCTTCATTTTTGCATTTTCAATAGCTCTCCTGTGACATAAGTTATCTTGGTCTTGACTGTTCTTCACCGTGTTTTTGCAAACACCTATGTCGCGGATCGTTTCCTGGCTACAAATAAACACAGGACAATATCCTCATGGGAAGAGTATGAAATCCCAGGCTGGAGTAACCGAAGTCCGTTTAAAGTGGACAGGACACAAAGTGGTCCAACGTTTTCCTTCTAAAGGGCTACTGAGCACACTTCTTCTAGATCTTGACCACACATAAGTCTTTAGGGCAGTGAAAGCTAGCTCGTCCTGGATCCCACAACAGATGCCGGCTCGCCACGTCAGCAGCTTCATCTTCAGGCCCCGTATCAGGCAGAGCAGAAGAAGTCAAGTTTTCCAAGAACAGTCGGACTGGAGTCAGAGACACAAAAGCAAACTAAATGCTTCCTCTGTCTACCCAACACATCCTCCAACTTTGCCAAAATGGGAGGGAAAGCCGGTCAGGTAGGGGCCGGAAGGAGAAAATGGTCTCTGATAAGTAGATATGCACTGTTTTCAAGCTTGTGCGCCAGCGGAAAAGCCATCTCCAGGACGACTGGGCTACAGCTCCCCAGCGCGGCTCAGCGCAACAGGTGTCCGGCACACGTGCGCGCGCCGGCCCCCCAGACCTGGGCCGAGAGATTTCAGGGGGCCCCTCTGTCCCCGGGCCCCCCGCGCCACATTTCTCGACGACAGCCTCCCCGCCCCTGGGGAGCCTCGGTGCGGCCCCGCCGGTCCCCGGCTTCTTCAGCCAGCCAGCCAGCGCCGCGCGGGACCGCGGTGCCCCGGCGCCGCTAAAAGTAGTCCGGCCGGGCCCCGATCCCGTAGTTACTCGGAAGGACAAAACCCTGAGGCCGCCGCCGTGTCCCTCCGCAGCCGCGACCCCCACGCCGGGCGCACGCCGCCGCCGCCGCTCCCCGCACCGCCCCCTCGGGAGGCGCCGCGGACGCGTGCTCTCGCCCGTCGCGGGTGTCCTCCCGGCCGGAGCCCCGGGGCCACTCTGCGGGCGCCTCCCGGTCGGCCCCGTCACCGCGACCGCCCTGCTCGCGCGGCGTCCCCGGGCTTCGGCGCCGGCCCTCAGACAGACGCGCGGCGCCGCGCAACCGCCGACTCGGCCAACCGCCGCTCGCGCGGGGCTCTCGCCCGGCCCCAACGTACCTCCGGCGGCGCCACACCGGCCGCTTCTCTCAACAGAAGCTCAACGAACAGCAACCGCCGCGCACAATAAGGCTCCCGCGAGGACCTGTGGAGGTAAGTCTGCCCGCGCCCGCCCCCCCCGGACTGCCGGCCAATGGCAGCGCGAACATGCGGCGGCCCAGCCAATCAGGGGCGCCCTGCTGTAGTGGGCCGGGCGGGGGAGGGGATAAGCGGCCGGGAAGTGGAAGTCGGCTGCGGGGTGCCGAGAGCTCGCTCGCCGCACCGCTGCTTCTCTGTCGGGGTGTCGTCCGCGCCGCGCGCTGGGCCGTTGCTCTGAGTGACTCGCGCGACGCGGTGGAAAGTTTTCCGAAAGTCGTGACCAGGGAAACTTTGTTTACAAAATCGACTTGAATTTTCAGAATATTGCCTTTATAAAAACTCATTCACCTGAATTACGGAGTTTTGGGACGACTCCTAAATTTTGCGACACGGGCGAGTGGGCCGAGCCCAGTTGTGTTTTCTTGAGTCTTTTGAATTGTCCTGGGATCCTGCCACCTTAGGCTGCGTCAGATTTCGTGAGGCACATAATGGCCCTTCATGTGATTGCTGTGTGTTCAGTCAGTTCTGAGTGCCCTCTCTGTGCTCACGGCAGGGAACGAACTTAACCGTCATTTGTGTGATAAAGCTCTTCTAGTCGCGGAGGGGAGAGCTACCGGTCTTCTAATAGCTACTGGCTGCAAGAGAAACGAGACAAGGCCAGACGTTCCAGAAAGCTGGGTCATGAACACAATAACGTACCCAATGGGGGGCGCCTGGGTGGTTCAGTTGGTTAGGCGACTGCCTTCAGCTCTGGTCATGATCCTGGAGTCCCGGGATCGAGTCCCGCATCGGGCTCCCTGCTCAGCGGGGAGCCTGCTTCTCCCTCTGACCCTCCCCCTCTCATGTACTCAGACTCTCTCTCTCTCATTCTCGCTCTCTCAAATAAATAAATAAATCTTAAAAAAAAAAAAAAACGTACCCAGGGGGTTCCCAAAATCTGGTCCAGGGATTTTTTTTTGGGGGGGGGGTCTGCAAAGTCAATACTATTTTTATAATAGACATTATTTGCCTTTTTCATTCTGTTGGTCTCAGGTGTGTCCAGCGGAATTTTCCAGAAACTTCTGGAAAAGTGTCATTGTGATATTGCAACATGTCAAACGCAGAAACAGGCGAATCCAACGGTCTGAAGTCAAACACTAAGGAAATTGGCAAAAAATGTAAAACAATGCCAATCTTTGCACAAGTTTTTTTGTTTCAGAAAATAATTTTTAGGGCGCCTGGGTGGCTCAGTTGGTTAAGCGACTGCCTTCGGCTCAGGTCATGATCCTAGAGTCCCGGGATCGAGTCCCGCATCGGACTGCCTGCTCAGCAGGGTGTCTGCTTCTCCCTCTGATCCTCCCCCCTCTCATGTTCTCTCTCTCTCTCTCTCTCATTCTGTCTCAAATAAATAAATAAAATCTTTAAAAAAAAAAAAAAAAAAGAAAATAATTTTTAATATGGTTGAAGGGTGTACATAGGGTTGCTGAGAGAAAGCGAGGGTGTAGGAGGCAAGTGATTTGGAGTCAGATAAGAATTTGGACTTAATTCCAGTGAGTAGACTTCAGAAATGTCATTTAGGGTAATAGTGTATCTTGCCTGCTTTTTTTTTTTTTTTTTAAAGTAAGCTCTATGCCCAACATGGGACTTGAACTCACGACCCTGAGATCAAGAGTTGCATGCTCTGCGGGCTGAGTCCACTGAGCTTGGGACTTATAAAAAACTATGACACAACAATTGCGTGTTGTTTTAAGCTGCTAACTTTGTAGTAATTGGTTATGGAAAAAGTAGAAAATGAATACTAGCATTCTTTCTCATACCCCTCTCAGCAATCCCAGAGGCAGGGCTGGAATCCTGGGAGCTACGTTTCCCAGATGCCCTATGGCCAGTGTTCTGGATTCATTGACATTTTGCCAAGTAGGATGCACTTCCTGAGATTGAAAGTAGAAGAAAGACATAAATTATTGTTCTGTGTATTTTGTTTGGGCTTTGGCTCTCTTCCCTGCCAGTCCCTGCCCCAGTGATATAAGGCAGCTGTGACAATCAACAGTGTTTTTTCTGAACTTTTCTGACAGCAGCAGCAACTTCCCTACTTTTTGGACCGCAGAAGCCGTGGCACAAACGAAAACCATTGTGACAGTAGCTCCTCCAGCCCTTCCAAAGGCTTCCCCGCCCCCCTGCAAAGGCTTTTAAGCACCTAGTTCTCTGTACCAAATAACATTATGCTTGAAATATCTGCAGTGGTTTCTCTTTTCACGATTGTACCCTAACCGATACCTCAGTTTCCTTATCTGTAAAGTGGAAATTACCAATAACACAACATAGTAAAAAGTAACCTCTTAGAAAAAGAAAAAAAAAGTAACCTCTTAGAATTATGGCATGGATTAAATTACATGGATTAAATCCATGTAAAGTGTTTAATAAAGCGTTTAACACACAGTAGATGCTCAATAAATGTTTATTACTATTTTTTGTAAAGGGCTATTCATATGATTACCAAATGGGCACTACCAAAAACCAGTTTATTCTGCCTTTTTCCTAACCTATCATCAACATTCCTCCCTTAAAAACGTATACACACTGGGGCTCCTAGCTGTTTCAATTGGTGGAGCGTGCAACTCTTGGTTTCTGGGTTGTGGGTTTGAGCCCCACGTTGGGTGTAGAGCCTACTTAATTAAAAAAAAAAAAAGATTAAAAAAAGACATGCACGTTGTCACTACTTTGTCTATTGGGGAGTTTGAGCAGCCACAAAGTACAACATAAGAAGCCAAGATTATAGGGGCGTCTGGTTGGCTCAGTTGGTTAAATGTCTGACTGGTGATTTCAGCTCAGGTCATGATCTCAGGGTCATGAGATCAAGCCCTACGTCAGGGTCCACACTCAGTGGGGAGTCTGCTTGAGATTCTCTTCTCCCTCTGCCCGCCCCCACTCTTGCATGCTCTTGCTCTGTCACTCTCTCTCTAAAATAAATAAGTAAATCTTTTAAAAAAAGAAGTCAGAATTATATATAGTTCTCAGCACTGTCAACTGTGAAAAACATCTCTGGAGTTAGACAATTTCTTATTATCTTGAAGATTTTTTTTTTAGTATGATTATTGTGATGGTTAAATTTCATGTGTCAACTTGGCAAGGCTGTGTGCCCAGTTGTTTGGTCAAATACTATTCTAGATGTTGCTATGAATATATTGTTAGATTTAATGACAGCTACAAATCAATTGACTTTAGGTAAAGTCAACGTGTAAAGATGAAATTTGTGTTAACATACAGGGGGAGGGTAGGAGCTGTATAAAAGCAAGGTTCCTTTTTTTTTTTAAAAAATATTTTATTTATTTGAGAGAGAGAAGAGAGAGAGTGAGCACGAGCAGGGGGAGAAACAGACTCCCCGCTGAGCAGAGAGCCCAATGCAGGACTCGATCCCAGCACCAGGAGATCATGACCTGAGCTGAAGGCAGATGCCCAACTGACTGAGCCACCCAGGTGCCCCAAGAGCAAGGTTTCTGTATGCTATTGAAGTTAAGGTGATATTAGTACAAAATAGATTGTAATAGGTTTAAGAGTCTAATTATAATCCCCCCCAGGGTAACCAGTAAGAAAATAACTTTTAACATTTTCAGAGAAAAGGAAATGAGAAAGGAATAAAAATGGCACACCATAAAAAAATCATGTAAACACAGAAGAAGGAAACAGATATTGAAGAACAACAAGAAAAAAAAGAAAAAATAGCAAATTGAAAAGAGAAAAAAATAGCAAATTGAGAGCAATAAGATTTTCCTTGTCAGTAACTACTTTAAATGTAAATGGATTAAACTCTCTTTAAAAGTAGAGACAGATTGGGGTGCCTGGGTGGCTTAGTCAGTCTAGTGTCCAACTCTTGGTTTCAGCTCAGGTCATGATCACAAGGTCATGGGATTGAGCCCCAAGTTGGGCTCCGTGCTCAGCAGGAAGTCTGCTTGGGACTCTCTCCCTTTTCCTCTCCCTTTGCCCCTCCCCGCTTTTTCTCTAAATAAATAAATAAAATCTTAAAAAAAAAAAAGCAGAGCTAGTTTGACAGACTAGATTAAAAAACAGCAACCATGATCCCACTATATGCTATCTAAGAGACTCACCTGAGATCTAAAGACACAGGTAGATTGAAAATAGAAAGATAAAAATAGATATTCCAGGCAAACAGCAACCAAAAAAGAAGTGGTATGGCTATAATAATATCAGACAAAATAGATTGGTAGTCAAAAACTGTTGCAAGAGACAGAGAAGGACATTATCTATTGATAAAAAGGTCAATCCATCAGAAGATAGAACACTCATAAACATACACCTCACAACAGAGCTAAAAAATATACGAAGCAAAAATGGGCAGTACAGAAGGGAGAAATAGACAATTCTGCAACAATCATTGGTGACTTTAATATACCACTTTCAACAATGAATAGAACAACTGAAAGAAGGTCAGTAAGGAAACAGAGGGCTTGAGCAACAGTATAAACCAGCCAGACCTAATCCAGACCTATGAAGGATATCCCATTCCAAAACAGCAAAATAAACATTCTCAAGTGCACGTGGAACAGTTCTCCAGAACAGACCAGATTTTAGGCCACAATACAAGCCTCAAAAACATTTGAAAAGATTGAAATCACAGAAGTATCTCCTCTGGCCACAGTGAAATAAAACTAGAAATCCGTAACAGAAGGAAAACCAGAAAAACGCACATGTATGTGGAACTTAACCAACGTGTTCTTAAACAACCAGTGGGCCAAAGAAGAAATCATAAAGGAAATAAAAAAATATTTTGAGATGAGTAAAAATGAAAACACAATATACCAAAACTTATGGGATGCAGCAAAAACAGGGCTCTGAGAAAAATCTAGAGATCTAAATGCCTACATGAAAAGAGAAGAAAGATCTCAAATAAATAACCAAACTTTACACCTTAAGGAACTAGAGGAGGTTCCTAAACTAAAACCAAAAGGCAGCAGAAGGAAGGAAATAATAACAATTGGAGCAGAAATCGATGAAATAGAGAATGGAAAATAGAATTAATGCAAGGGTATTAGGACTATAGAATTGTCCTACTCTTACGCTTTCCTACTGACTTCACAGACAACAAAGCATACATATTTCGAGTCTAATCTTGATAAAGGATGATCCATTTAGCAACTAAAATGGAACTAGCTTAGATATGTTTAGGATGCATTCAGCCTGCCAATTCTGAAATTACTCCATTCCTGTCAAAGTTCTTGTTTTTTGGGGATTCACCACATATGGCTATCAAAGTTGGGGAGAGTGATGGGATTAAAAGGTGCCCACAGATAGTGTTACAGAATGTAAGGTGTCTTTGATGACAAAGTTTATGGAAACATCCACAGGGTGATAACTATGCAAACAGGCAAGGATACCAAGTGTTGGTTCCTTGGACTTCCTCAGTGGTTGTATGGCTATTGATGATAAGGCCCCACTAGAATGAGGATTCTGCCAGGCTTTTCTTTTCCCCTCTCCTGATCTGGGAGAATCTTTATACCTTTATGGCCCTCCCTAGAAAGAAGACTTATATGTTTGCCTGTTTACCATTCGCTTCTCCTGTCTCTGATCTCCAGTGTGTTTCATGAGAAATCTATACAGCAAACCCCACAACATTTATGTTATTTTATGCTTGTCAGTTGGTAACTAGCACAAACCAACTCAGCACATTCCTGACCATTTACTTAATGGGATCAAAGGTTAATCTCCAAGGTGCTTATATCACAAGTAGGCTTCAGAACTGAAACCCATTTCTGCACAGATGATTGTAAGTGTTGTACTAAAGTGAGACTTTGCTTTAATATTTGTTTCTATTGTATGAGTTCAAGTTTGATTCATTTACAATTTTTTTTTACTTTTAAAATCAACTTTATGGATATAAAAATAGCATAAAATGAAACACATACATTTTAAGTTACAGTGAGTTCTGAGAAATGTAACCACCACCACAGTCAAGAATACTCTCCTCCCCAGAATTCCCTTGTACCCTTTGCAGTCACACCCAAACTCTGATTTGCTTTCAATAAAAATTTATTAGTTGCTCCTATTCTAGAACTTCATATAAATGGAATTACACGGTATATAGTCTTTTATATCTTTCAGCATAATGTTTTTGAGATTCATCCATGTTGCTGTGTATTTAATAGTTTTTTTCTCTTTTAATGGGGAATAGCATTTATTGTATGGAAGAACTGCACGTTGTTTATCCATTTACCTGCTGATGGGCATTTGGGTTGTTTCCAGTTTTATCTGTTATGAATAAAGTTGCTCTGAACATTTGTGTACAAGTCTTTCAGGGAATATGTTTTTTTTCCTACCTGGGAGTGGAACTGCTAGGTCATATAATAAATATATGCTTAACTTCAAAGGTCAGCAAAAGTTTTTTCTAAGGGCCAGAAAGCAAATATTTTAGGCTTTGTGGGTCATATGGTCTCTGTTACAACTGCTCAAGTTGGCTATTGTAATGTGAAAGCAGCTATAGGCAGTATATAATTGAATGAGCCTGACTGGGTCCCAATAAAACTTTATTTACAAAAATGGGCAGTGGGTCAGATTTGGTGTGTGGTCCATAGTTTGCTGAACCCTGGCAATCAAGGTTGCAAAGATACACTCCTATGTTTTCTTCTAGACATTTTATAGCTATAGCTTTTATATTTAGATTTAGATCAATTTTCTGTTAATTTTTGTAGATGGTGTGAGGTTAGGATGAAGGGTCATTTTTTTTGTTCATACTGTTTTTTCTTGTTTCAGTAACATTTGTTGAAAACACTATTCTTTGCCTCTTTGAATTGCTCGCACCTTTATCAAATGCAATTGAGTGTATGTATATGGATCTACTTCTGGACTCCCTATGTGTTTCTATTGATTTATATATTTATCCTTATGCAAATATTCCATGGTTTTGATTACTATGGCTTTATAATAGGCCTCAGATTTAGAGGGTATAACTCCTCCAAATCTGTTCTTCTTTTTCAAAATCATTTGCCTAGGGACGCCTGGGTGGCTCAGTTGTTAAGCGTCTGCCTTCGGCTCAGGTCATGATCCTAGGGTCCTGGGATCGAGCCCCACATCGGACTCCCTCCTCCGCGGGAAGCCTGCTTCTCCCACTCCCCCTGCTTGTGTTCCTCTCTCGCTGGGCCTCTCTCTCTCAAATAAATAAATAAAAATCTTAAAAAAAAAAGGCTACCTCCGTTTAAAAAAAAAAAAAACAACAAAATCCTTTGCCTATTCTGGGTCCTTTTCATTTCTGTAAACATTATAGAATCCACCTGTTACTTTATGTAAAAACAAAACAAAACAAAACTGCAGTGATTTTGATTTTGATTGTATTGAATACATAGACAAATATGGGGGAATTGACATCTTAACAGTATTGAGTCTTTCAATCCATAAGTAGTTAATACTCTGACAAGTACTGTTTATCATGTATATGTATAATTTTTATTAAAAATAGTAATAGTAGTCCTCAGAGTGCCAGGATTATAGAATACTTTTGTTCTTTTTACTTTTCTGTCTCAAAAATATTATTTTAAAAATATTTAGCTAGGGCGCCTGGGTGGCTCAGTTGGTTAAGCGACTGCCTTCGGCTCAGGTCATGATCCTGGAGTCCCGGGATCGAGTCCCGCATCGGGCTCCCTGCTCAGCAGGGAGTCTGCTTCTCCCTCTGACCCTCCCCCCTCTCATGTGCTTTCTCTCCTCTCATCCTCTCTCTCAAATAAATAAATAAAATCTTAAAAAAAAAATATTTAGCTAGACCAAAAAAAGATAGTAATTTTGGTTATGCAACAGCTCAATTTAATTTGAATGATTCAGAGACAAGTAACTATATTAGAAAAAGAGAGGATAATTGTTTCTGTCTTTCCAACTAAAATAGAAGATTCATTACCACAAGAAAAAATTATTTGCTGGTGTGTCCTTAGCAACTAAACTTTAAAAATACCATTGAAAAAAGAATGGGGAACTGCCTATTCATCTACATCATGAAAGCACCTTCGTCCAAATAGCTTTTTTGACACTGTGAATTTATAATGTTTTCTTTTGAAAACCAAAGAAATAATGTATTTCTAAATTTCCCCACAGAAAAGCCAAGAAACAATGACCAATCTAGTGGCATTCTAGAATGAACATCAATCCAGTGTTCATTCTATAATTTCCCACTGCAAGAAACCAGAGCTTCTTGGAGAAGTAGTTGATTCCAGGTTTATGCAGGAGAGTACAAGTTAACCTGGATCATCCGATATTCGTGAGGGGAATTAAATTTTACCTCTTAAATGGAATATTCTAGAATTTGTAGGCATATTTCCTTTCCTTTCCTTCTCTCTCTTTTTTTTCCTCTTTTCTTTTCTTTTTTTTTTTTTTTTAAAGATTTTGTTTATTTATTTGACAGAGAGAGATACACAGCGAGAGAGAGAACACAAGCAGGGGGAGTGGGAGAGGGAGAAGCAGGCTTCCCGCAGAGCAGGGAGCCCGATGCGGGGCTCGATCCCAGGACTCCGGGATCATGACCTGAGCCGAAGGCAGACGCTTAACGACTGAGCCACCCAGGCGCCACCTTTCCTCTTTTCTTTTAGAGAGAGAGAGAGTGAGTGAGTGTGGGGAGGGGCCGAGGGACAGGGAGAGAGAGAATCCCAAGCAAGCTCCACACCCAGCATGGAGCCACGCAGGGCTTGATCTCACAGCCGTGAGATCATGACCTGAGCTGAAATCAAGAGTTGAACGCTTAACCAGCTGTGCCACCCAGGCACCCTGTAGGCACATTTTAAAACCACAAGTCCATTATATGATTTTCATTTTTTAAAAGTACCCAGTTATTATTCATATGCATCCTTATGAAATGCAAACCATATAGCATTCTATACAGTAAAACATTGAAACCCCTTCACAACTGAACTTACCCACACCCCTACTCTAACCTTCCTAACATGACTTTCCAGACTTTTTCCTATTTACATGCACACACGCACTTCTGTACATGGACACATACAAATTTAGAGTTTTTATTACTGCATGAATGGGCTCATCTTACCATTTATTTATCAATCAAGACAGAATATGTTTTGAAGCTCTTTCCATGTCAGTGTAGAGCTAGCTCATTCTTCTTAAAAACTGCACTGTGTTCTATTGTGTTGACATAATTTACTTAACCAATGACTAACTGGAGGACATGAAATGGTGCCCTCTCTTTTTTTTCTATTATAATAAATATCTTTTCAGTCTTGTCCTCCTAGTTCTAGAAATTAAGGACCTAGGAGTGAAAAAATTGTTCAGTTAAATGCTATCTGTACATCCAATTTTGACAGTAATTGCCAAATGATGGGTTCATGGGAAGTTGCTCTAAAAGGGAAGTTGTTCTAAAAGGGAAGTTGTTCCAGGAAGAAACATTTTTATCAGTTGGGATGTTTTGCAAGTAACAGAAAAAAACCCAAAGTATCCAAAATCTAGAAAAAGTTAGCAAATGCAAAATAGCATTCCTGTAACTGAACCAAATGAGACCCCCCCCCCCCCCACGGCCCCATGTTGCTCAGTACACCAATAAAAGTTGACAACTGAGCTTTTGCTGTGAAGAAAGGTAGGTTATTTATTGGCGTGGTACCACCCAAGAGAATGTAAGCGAATGCTCAGAAGTCGCAAACTCCCCCATGGTTTGCAAGTGAGAGTTTTTAAGGGCATAATATGGGGCAGGGGTCTCCTGAGAAGGTAGACGCTATTGATTGGAGGCTTCTGAAGTCGTGTTAGTCTATTACTTAATAACTTCTGGTGCCATTTCATCTGGTCACAAGGAGATCTGTTCCATCACAAGAGACTTGGAATCTGAAAAATATCTGTGTTCTTTAGAAAGTTTCATTAGGTGCATGTGCTGATTGTATCTTAGGGTAGTACTGATTAAAGTGGGTGAGCTAAGTACTTACACAAGCCTAAGCTAGTGGGGCTGCGTTCCTGCACGTTCCTTTGAATAAGCAGGCATTCCCATCTGGTGAACCTAGGCCTACATGTTCCTTGGCAGGTCCTGCTGAGCCTGAGGACAATGACCTTTAGTGTTCATTCCTTCATCTGGTCTGACCACGTGGATGCCGGTTTCACTTCCCTTCACTTCCCCAGTGCAGTGACTCAGATCCTGCGGATTCAGAGTAACTCCAAAACGTGGGGTGGAAAGACAAGGTCATTTAATGCTAACAACTTCAGCCGAGTGTTGTTTGCTCTGCTGCAGTTAAAAAAGGAACAATAAGGATGCCGATTTGGGGCGCACGGCGCGGTGGGACGCGGGGCCTGCGCCGGCGGCGGCCCACCCTCCACCCCTCGGCCCCGCGGCCGCAGCAGCGTCTCCCAGCGGGCCCAGCCCCACAGGCCGCTGGTCCGGAGGGGGCCGCCCGGGCCGCGGCGCCTGTGGATGCGGTGCGTGGCGGGGAGGGTAATGGAGCCACGGAACGCAGGACGGTTGGAGAGGGCGGGTCTGGGCCGCGAGCTCGGCCCCCTCGGGCAGGCCAGCGGGCCTGGGTGATGGCTTGGTCCTGGTCACACAAAACGAACCCTTCCTAGACAGCGCGGACAGAGGCCTCGGGCCGGAAGCGAAGGGGCGCCTGGCGACAGCAGTTGGAACCGTGGTGGCGTCAGGTGGCAGAAGAAGGCAGCACCCCGGGCCCATGGGGAGGGCCGCCGCCCTCGGGGGGGTCTGCTGGCTGCTTGCAGAAGGCCCGTGCCTGAAATAGGAAGAAGCGGCTCTCCACGTTCCCCCCGCTTCATACCTCTAGGCCTTGTTGGACGGCCTCTAGAAGCGCACCGGGTGGGACACGCCTCCGTGTTCACTCCCTGCTGAGAGGACATGGAGCCGAAGGCCGCGAGGAGAAAGAGAAGAAACTTTTATGTCAGGCGGGCTGTACTCAGGAAACAATTCACATTAAAAGCCGTTGTTCTGTGTGTATTCCTCACTGTATACACTTGACAGTGCTAAGTACTTTTTTTTGGGAATTTCTTTCTAGATGTCCGGAAGTGCCTGATACATGTTAAGACTAAAGTTTGTGCAGTAATTCATTATGTAAAAATTTTTGGTTCAAATTTATAATATGAAGATAAAATGAAACCTCACTAAAAGGGAGGCAAGAAGCTAGACAGGGGAGCTCATACCCTAACTGAACAAAAGGAGGGTTCATCCACCTGATGCACCACAAGCCAATAAAAAAACCAAACCGACACTGAGTTTTGGCAGTGAAGGAAAGCTATTTATTGGTGTGGTGCCACCCAGAAGAATGGGGATTTAGTGCTCAAAGCCCGAACTCCCTAATGGTTTGTAAGTGAGGATTTTAAAGGCATAGTTTGAGGCCCACGTTGACTGGAGGCTCATGAAGTCATGTTAATAGATGTTGCTTAGTAACTCCTGGTGCCACTTCATCTCGTCACGGAGAGGTCTGTTCCATCTCAAGAAGCTTGGAATTTGGGGGCACCTGGGTGGCTCAGTCAAACGTCTGACACTTGATTTCAGCTCAGGTCGTGATCTCAGGATCTTGAGATTAAGCCCCGAGTTGTGCTCTACACTCAGTGCAGAGCCTGCTTAAGATTCTCTCCCTCTCCCTCTGCCCCTTCCCACCCCTCCTGCACTTTCTCTCTCTCTCAAAATTACAAAAAAATTTTTAGAAAAAGAGGCTTGGAATCTGAAAAATATCTTTGCTCTTTAGAGATTTCGTTAGCTATATGTGGTCATATCTTTAGGGTAGTGCTGATTAACTACTGATACATGCATAAGCTAGGGGGTTGCATTCCTTCATGTTCCTTTGAATCCTAAGTAAGCATTCCTGCCTCATGAACCTAGGCCTACATATTCCTTGGCTAGTCCAGCTATGCCTGGGGACAATATAACCTCTGGTGTTCATTCTTTCATCTGAACTAACGAGATGGATGTTGGCTTCAGTATCACTCCAGGTCGATTACAGGAAGAATTGTCAATTATAGACCCCAACAGAAGAATTGTCAACAGGAAAGAATCATCAGTTAGAGGCCCCAACAGGAAAAGACATAATTGCTTCTCCTATAGGAAATAGACTACCACAGCCACTCAACCAATGAGAAACTGTCCTCACCCTGAGCTCTTGCTTCTCTCCAATGGACTTTTTTCAAAACAACCCCTCCCAAATGCCCTTTCTTCTCCAGAGAATAAAGTTCCTCTCCCTGTTTTGTCAGACTTGCCTATGGTTTTGCTGTAGCTTGCATGTCCTGGATTGCAATTTTTTGCTATTCCTGAATAAACCCGTTTTGCTGGTAAAAAAACAAACCAACAAACAAAAACTGGCTGGCTTTTTTTGTTAGGGTTAACAATAAGATATATTGCTTGTTTATTTTGGAATGGCCAAACCACTTCCTTGAGTACACATTGTGTTTGTGCACTGGTTTGGTGGAGGAGAGAGGAGAAGCAAATGTAAAAGCCTCCATGCAAGTCTATTTATACTCAGGCAAGATTAACCATCATGCCTCTGGTTTATACATTATGTTCTGCATTGCTGTGTATGTAACAGTGCATATAATGGACAAACGAGTCCTCATTTACAGCATCTAGTCTTTGTGGTTGTTAAAGAGGTTGGCAGTTTATGACAAGAGTATAGATGTTAGACGAATACATTTTGTATGCTTTGTGTTAAAATTCCTAGGAAAGATTGTCTGCTGAGAATTTGAGCATTATAGCCCACTTAAAGCCACACTCCAGTGGACTCTTAAGTCAAGGGTGGGTGATGGCCCAGCAAGACCTAAGAAGTGACCTGGAGACAGCAATGAAGACATAGTTTTATAGGGGGAACTTACATACAGGGAATTAAGGGGTGGCAGACTGAAAAAAACATCTGCTGGGATCTACATGCAGCAAATTTTATAGTGTAGCAACTAGCCTCGTAAGTTATCTGTAACCTTTTCCCTCCTTGCACGGCCAGGGCCAGCGTTCCAGTGAGATCAAGGCCTGCCATCTGGGCATTCTTTGTTACAAAGGAGATGCTCTGGGTTGGCTACCCCCAGAGCCCCTGACCTTGAACCCTGAATGACACGTTCTTCTACATATTCTGCTTGATGGGAATATAGACAGAGCACAGGATCCTTACATTCTCAAGACAGTGATTGACAGGGGCATCCAGGGTGTGCTTGCACAAACCAGCCATCTAGCATTTACCATACACTGGGTGGGTGGGGAGAGGGAGAAAAAGAAAGGGCTCTAGGTCAGAACCTAGAAGATACTTTCAGATTATAAAGGTAGTTATATGTGTGCACTTTACTCAGAACTGCTCTATATAGTAGCCAAATGTCATCCTTATTTGAAACAGCTAGTCTGTGTAGATGTTTTGCAGTGTCCAATGCCATATGCTTAAAGTAGAAGTAGTGAAATATCACTCTGTAAATATCTTTGTGCTAAAATTCATAGGAAATATTATCTTTTAGAAATTTAATTGCCCAACTACCTCTGTGAGTAGTATATTACTGTCTATACTTGTTTAATAGTTTTGAGGAGGGAAAGAAATATGAAAAGTAATATACTAATGTGTCCATATTTGGATAGTTTCAGACAAAACTTTTTTTTAATATGTCATATGCATCTTGTTTTGCTGTCTACATAGTATGTATAATAGACAAATGAGTCCTAATTTTGTGCCATCTAGTCTTCAGATATAAAGGGGTTACCAATGTATAACAAAGTAGACTTAGTAAAATTAGCACATTTTGTACAGTTTGTGTTGAAATTTATAGGAAAGCCTACCTTCTGTAAATAACTTTTGGATATGAATTCGTTCAACCACCTCTAAGCTTGTACTTGTCCACTGGATTGAAGTGGAGAGAAGGAAGTCAGGAGGTTCAAGGCCCAAATGGTCATATTTAGAAGATACCTCAGTTGTAACCATTTCTATGTGGGTGCACTTTTATTTAATAGTACTATGTATATATCATGTATAATTAAGTTATTTGAAATATCTAGTCTTTCTGGATGTTTAGAAGTGCTTTATCTAAAATTAGAAGTAGTAGAATAATATTTTGTAAATAGATTTTTTAAAAAATTTATTTTATTTTTAAGATTTATTTATTTATTTGAGAGAGAGAGAATGTGCACAAGCAGGGGGAGCTGCATAGGAAGAGGGAGAAGCAGGCTTCCCACTGAGCAGGGATCTCAATGCAGGGCTTGATCCCAGGACCCTGAAATCATGACCTGAGCCAAAGGCAGATGCTTAACCGTCTGAGCCACCCAGGCACCCCAAAATTTATTTTATTTTATTTTATTTTATTTTTTAAGTAGGCTCCATGCCCAGTGTGGAACCCAACTCAGGGCTTGAACTCACAGCCCTGAGATCAAGACCTGAGCCAAAATCAAGAGTCAGATGCTTCACCAACTGAGCCACCCAGGAGCCCCTATAAATAGCTTCCCCCCCATAAGTAGCTTTTAAAAATTGATGGGAATATTAGATGATTCTACTTGTATGAGGTACTTCAAATAATCAGATTCATAGAGACAGAAGGTAGAATGGAGGTTATCAGGGGCTGAGGGGAGTGTGCTACTGGGAATTCTTGCTTAATGGGTACAGCATTTCAGTTTGGGATGGTAAAAAGTTCTGGAAATGGATGGTGGTGATGGTTGCACAAGAATGTGAATTCAGGGCGCCTGGGTGGCTCAGTCGTTAAGCGTCTGCCTTCGGCTCAGGTCATGATCCCAGGGTCCCGGGATCGAGTCCCACATCGGGCTCCCTGCTCGGCGGGAAGCCTGCTTCTCCCTCTCCCACTCCCCCTGCTTGTGTTCCTGCTCTTGCTATCTCTCTCTCTGTCAAATAAATAAAATCTTTAAAAAAAAAAAAAAAAAAGAATGTGAATTCACCTTAGGCTACTGGACTGGAGAATTAAAAATGTTTACACAGTAAATTTTTTTTTAAAGATTTTATTTTTAAGTAATCTATATACCCAGTGTGGGGCTCAAACTTACGACCCTGAGATCAAGAGTTGCATGCTCCATTGACTGAGTCAGCTGGGCGCCCCCAGCCTTTTTTTTAAGACGTGGTAAATTTTATGTCATGTATATTTTACCACAATAAACAGTTTTTAAAAATTGATGGGAAATATCATCTTCGCAAATGGGATTGTTAAACTACCTCTGTGAACAGTAGACTCTTTGTACTTGTTTATTGGGTTGAAGGTCGTGGGAGAGAAGAAATTGCATGAGGTGTTTAGCTGGCATGTACTAGAAGATTTCATGTTACACGTTGCCCAGTGTGTTGTGTATGTTCCAAAAAAAAAAGCATAGTATATTTAAGGTTCGGTACTCTCTGGGTTTTAAGTACCCATATATCCTGCAGATAAGGGGAGATTACTGTACTTCTGTTTACCCGTTTATTGAAGGATATAATAAAGGATACAGATGAATAGCTAGGTAAAGAGACACATAGGGCCAGATCTGGGAGGGTCCCAAGAGCAGGGGCTTCTGCCTCCATGGAGTTGGGTTGCATTTATCCTCCCAGTATGTGGATATGTTCACCAAACTGGAAGTTCCCCAAATTCTACACTAGTGGGATCTCATGGAGGCTGCCTCACATAGGCATGATCAAGGATTAACTCCATTTCTACCCCCCTTCCCTCTCTGGAGGATAGGGGATAGGGCTGAGACTTCCAAGCTTCTGATCTTGGCTTCATCTTTCTGGTGACCAGCCCCATGCAGGAGCCATCCAGGAGGTCACCCAGAGTCATTTAGGAATTTACAAGGGTTTTAGGAGCTCTGTGTCAAGGACAGGGTTAAAGACAAATCTTAGAACAAGAGATGTTCCTAGTGTCCTTATCACTTAAGAAACGAAAAGGTTTTAGGAGCTCTGTACCAGGAACTGGGAGCAGAGATCAGTATATATATATATATTTTCTATGATCTCACACCATATCTCCCAGTTTCTGTGGGAGGGTAGGAGCCTAGCTTCAGTGGGCGCCTACCAAGTTGCAAAGCTACCTTCTGTCATAAATGCCCAAAATAAGTTTATTTTTCCTCTGGATAAAGCAATTAGCACACACAGATGGCCACCTCAATTACCAGGTGAATCTAGGATGGACTATGTGTGACAAATGGTGCTGTCAGGTCCTCTTACTTGAGCATAATTATGTTTTATCTTTAGAACATATAAGTCATGAGTTGTATCTGCTCCGTGCGAGAAGGAATGCCAGGAAGATAGGGTAGGATTTCTTCCTGTCTTTTCAGGCTCTCCGTGGATTGTCTGTGACGGGCATCACATCCTGGGTTAATCCTTATTCAGTCAGGGTTAATCCTTATTCAGTCATAAAGCTCTTTTCTGGGGCGCCTGGGTGGCTCAGTCGGTTAAGCGTCTGCCTTCGGCTCAGGTCATGATCCCAGGGTCCTGGGATCGAGCCCCGCATCGGGCTCCCTGCTCGGCAGGAAGCCTGCTTCTCCCTCTCCCACTCCCCCTGCTTGTGTTCCCTCTCTTGCTGTGTCTCTCTCTGTCAAATAAATAAATAAAATCTTTAAAAAAAAATTAGAAAAAAAAAAAAGCTCTTTTCTTTCTCTAATACTTTTGTGGAGAGGATTTCTGGGTTGGGAGGAGATTTTGTAATTCTGTTTCCCCAACAGTGACAACAGTAGAGTTAGTAACCTAACACATTTTATTCACTTTGTGTTGTTAGGAGTCCATAGAAAGACTGTCTTCTGAAATGATTTTGGGAGTGAAATTGTAAAACCACATCTCATTTGGTGGGTTGTTTTTGGAGAAAAGGAATCAAAGGTTCCAGACCATAACATTCCTAATCAGAAGTCACCTTCAGATATAACCATTGTCACAGGAGTGTAGTTTATCCAACACTACTGTGTACACAGTGGACAAATTTAAGTCCTTATTTGAAACAAGTAGCTTTTCTAGGTGGTTAGAAGTACATAAAGCATGTTAAAAGCAGAGGTAGTGAAATAACACATTTTATAAATATCCTTTTGTTAAAATTCACATGAAATGGTGTATTTTGGAAATGGAACGGTCAGACTACCTCTTTGAGCAGAACACATTGTGTTCGTGCTGGTTCAGGGAAGAGGGAAGAGGGAAGAGAAGAAAGTGCCAAGAGCTCGATGCTAGTCTGCTTATAGTTAGACCAGAGGAACCATCATCCTCTTGTGTTCTGTGCATTCTGTTTTAATTTGCCATGTACATAGTGTATGTAAAGGATCAACATGTTCAAATTTTATAATGTCTCGTCTTTCTAGATGTCAAAGAAAGCGTGTGACAAAAATGGAGTTAGTAAGTTGGATTTTGGGTGAATCCACCCCTTGGCGGTAGATGAGTTTCTGTACTTGAGTCATTGCAGTGGTGGAAGAGGGCGAAGAGGAAAGGTGCAGAGAGGGGCACTTTGCTACTGTCTCCAGATCTGGAGGACAGTTCTGGATTATGTCCGTCATTCTGTGTGTGTATTTTTTATGAAGTGTCAGCATTTATTGGGGACAAAGCTCAGTCTTAATTTTGCAACTTGGAAGCTTTTTGGATGTCGCAAGGTGACAATGTATGATAAAAAGTAAAGCTAGTGAATTAATAGACTTGTAAATATCTTTAAAAAATAATTACTAGAGGGGCGCCTGGGTGGCTCAGTTGGTTAAGCGACTGCCTTCGGCTCAGGTCATGATCCTGGAGTCCCTGGATTGAGTCCCGCATCGGGCTCCCTGCTCGGCAGGGAGTCTGCTTCTCCCTCTGACCCTCCCCCCTCTCATGTGCTTGCTCTCTCTCATTCTCTCTCTCTCAAATAAATAAATAAAAAATCTTTAAAAAAAAAAAAATAAAAAATAAAAAATAATTACTAGAAAAGAAGCATCTTGGACATGGTATTGTGGAGCCACCTCTAGGCAGTGACTACCAGGACTTGTACATTAGGTCAGTGGCGGGGAGGGATGTAGGCGTATAGATTCATCATGTTTACACTTTGATGATAACATCAGTACATGTGTATAACTCTTTTGGCTATGCTGTAGGACTATACTGTTAATTAATTCAACAGAAAAATACCTTCTTGATAATATTTTAATAAAATATCTGATAATTAATTCCCTTAAAATCATTGTACTTTATTGCTTTACATCTCACTTAATATTGAGCAGAGGGAATGCAGTATTTTCGTTGTAATTCTGTTAATATCCTTACCTAGGGATCTGTTCCCATTTTTTAAAGTTTTTATTTTAATACAATATAGTGATTCAGCGGTTCCATACATTTCTCAGTGCTCATCACAACAAGTGCGCTCCTTCATCCCCATCACCTATTTCACTCATACCCCCACCCACCTCTCCTCTGGTGACCCTCAGTTTGTTCTCTATAGTTGAGTCTGTTTCTTGTTTTGTCTCTCTCTTTTTCCCCTTTGCTCATTTGTTTTGTTTCTTAAATTCCACATATGAGTGAAATCATGTGGTATTTGTCTTTTTCTGACTGACTTATTTCACTTAGCATTATACTTTCTAGTTCCATCCATGTTGTTGCAAATGGCAAGATCTCATTCTTTTTTATGGCTGAATAATATTCCATTGTATATTTATACCACATCTTCTTTATTCATTAGTCGATGGACACTTGGGCGGCTTCTATATCTTGACTATTGTAAATAATGCTGCTATAAACATAGGGGTGCATGGATCCCTTTAAATGAGTGTTCTTGTATTCTTTGGCTAAATACCCAGGAGTGCGATTGCTGGATCATAGGGTAGCTCTATTTTTAACTTTTTGAGGACCCTCCATACTGTTTTCCACAGTAGCTGCACCAGTTTGCACTCCCACCAATAGTGTGAGAAGGTTCCTTTTTCTCCACATCCTCACCGACACCTGTTGTTTCTTGTGTTGTTGATTTTAGCCATTCTGACAGGTGTGAGGTGATATCGAATTGTAGTTTTTATTTGCATTTCCCTGATGATAAATGATGATGAGCATCTTTTCATGTGTCTGTTAGCCATCTGTATGTCTTTTTTGGAGAATAGAGGCCTGTTGACTTTTTTTTTTTTAATGACATTTTTGTTCCCAAGTGTATCAGGAAATTACTAATTACTACTATTAGTAGTAGTATTACTCCAGAGGAACAGAACCAGGACTGATTGATTGTTTGAATGATTGGAATTGGTTCTGTAAACACCTAGAAATAATGTTTAATCTGGGCGCCCTATTACCGGTCAAGTTAACACATAAAATTAGCCATTACACCAAGAAAATCAGTAATTCTTTCTTTTTTCCTTCTTTTTAAAGTAGGCTCCATGCCCAGAGCGGAGCCCAATGCAGGGCTTGAACTCATGACCCCGAGATCAAGACCTGAGTTGAGATCAAGAGTCGGAGGCTTAACCAACTGAGCCACCCAGTCTCCCCTCTTTCTTTTTTTTTCTGATTCAGTTGGTGTAGTATACCCTTGGCTATCAAAATACTCATGGCTTTTGGACTTGGTATTGGTAAATAGTCATGATCATGATGTGTGAAAATGTACAGTATATATACTGTATAATCTTAACCACATAAAAACATTTGCTTAGTTCTGTGTATACACACGTGGGACCTACAGGACACATCAGAGTCTCAAGTGCTTACGATTGTGGATGGGGTTTGTGCACTTTCTTTCCTGTGTTTTTCAGTTTCCTATAATGTACACGTTAACTTTTAAGAACTTAAAACATGACACCAACATCTCAGTGATGTCAACAACAAAGGCTAATCACTCACTTGCTCATGTTTGCATTGGCTGGTAGATTCGTTTCCCAGAGCTGCCCTAACAGAGTACCACAAACTGGGTGGCTCACCAACAAATTTATTCTCTCACAGTTCAGGAGGCCAGAACTGGTAGTTCTGGTTTTTAGTTTTTTTGAGGAACCTCTGTACTGTTTTCCATAGTGGATGCACTATTTTACATTCCTACTCAGAGTGCATGAGAGTTCCCTGTTCTCTCAAAAGCTTGTGTTCTTTTGTGGGTTTTTTGTCTTTGGATTGAAATTAACTTGTTATACTTCATCTATACATAGGGATGACCTATGAAAACATGTAAAAGCACTCAACATAATTGGAAATGCCACATAAAACCATGATCAGATGTACATTGTACTTTGCCTATAGAATGGCAAAAATTTGAAAGACTCACCATACCAAGTGTTAGTGAGGATATACGGCAACTGGATTCTTATACACTGCTGGTGGGAATGCAAAAATGGTACAACCACTTTGCAAAGGAGCTTGGTGGTATTGTGTATGTGTAGATATCTGAACAAGGGGCCACAGATTGGTTATTAGGAGACAAAAAATATATATATAATATCTTACCAGCTATCTGGGCATCCTCAGCCCAGTCAAACTGATGCATAAAATAACCATGTAGCAACTAGAGTAGGAGGCCAGGAGAACTGTAAATATTCTTGTTAGGACATAACTCAAAGTCTCAACCAGTGACAGTGGCTTCTCACACTGTACTGGACAGATCTGGAATTACAGGCTTTTTATTCATTTATTCCTTCAGTCACTCAACACATATTTAATGAGCAATCTATGGTATGCCTGGTAGCAGTGAGCAGGACCCAGTCCATGCCCTTGAGGTTATCTCTGAAGTTAAGGTGGACAAGTAAGTCAGTAATTTTTTTTTAAAGATTTCATTTATTCATCTGAGAGAGAGAGAGAGACAGAGCACAAGCAGGGGGAGGGGCAGAGGCAGAGGGAGAGGCAGGCTTCCCTCTGAGCAGGGAGCCTGAGGCAGGGCTCGATCCCAGGACCCTGAGGTTATGACCTGAGCCGAAGGCAGACGCTTAACCATCTGAGCCACCCAGGCGCCCCTCAATAATTTTAACATAGTCTGATCAATGCTATGATCACAGGATATGTCACAAGTTCAATTTCACTAATAGAGTGCCACCAGGGGTCCTTATCCCTAAGATAACGAGCTCACAGCCAAAACACACAGTAGAGGAACACTCTAGATAGAAGATATGAAATCTAGATCTTTCTATATTCCCTGTTCAAATATGGAGTCTTTGGTTTAATATTATATCTTGATATGCAAGGGAATGTATTTAGATCAAGAATTCGGGGACAGCCTCTCTGAGGAAGTATAACATTCAAAGAGGTATCTGATTGGCAAGAAGGGGTAACAACTAATGCAAAGGCCCAGGGGTAGGAATGTGGTGCATTTAGAGGACCCGGAAGAAGGCCATGTGACCTACAGGCCAGATCACAGTGGTATAATTGGGGACAAGGTGAGTAGATTTTATTTTAAAGGCAATGGGAAACCATCGGAGTACCTTAAGCAGAGATTAGATCTGACTTGCGCTCTGCCTGCAGAGGTGGGGCTCATTTGTCTTTGCTCGCTTTACCCAACTTCCTTATTGAGGCCACATATAGCAATGCTCAGAACTACCAAACCTTTGTGGTTAGCCGTAGCTGACAGATACGTGGTTACATCTACTGTGATTCAGAAGAGTTGTTTCTAATCAGTTTTTCTTTAACACTCGCTTCCCCCTTTCCTAACTGGAAACAAACAAGCAAGCAAACAAACAGCAAGGAGAGCCTCAACAGAGCTCTTTAAGAAATCTGTAGGGCTCTAGAGGACTTTTTAGGGTAATGGAAATATTCTATATGTTGATTGTGGTAGTGATTACGCAGCTGTATACAATTTGTCAAACCCATCAAACTGTAGACTTACAATAGGGGAATTTTATTGTATGTAAGTTATACCTCATTAAAGTTGATGTAAAAAAGGAAATTCTCTGAACACTGTAGGCAAATACAAAGGAGGGGTGCTCTGTTCGATGTCTCAGACATGATGATATTGGAGCTGCTCATTGAAGAATGAGGAGGGGTAGTGTGGCCATTTCAAGCAAGGTTTCAAAATTCTGTGACCCTCCTCCCCTGAAGCACCCCCTGTAGACACTAAACCAAGGGTGGGTGAGGACTCAGCAAGACCGAAGAAATGTCCTGGAGATGGTGATCGAGACAGAGGTTTATTGGGGGTACTTATGGACAAGGGGGTCCGGAAGCAGCAGACTGGACCCAACATCCATTGCTGGGATCTACACGCAGCAAATTTTATAGTGCAGCAACTGGCCCAGCAACTACCTGTGGCCGCTTCCTCCTTGCATGACCAGCGCTCCAAGGAGATCAAGGCCCTGCCATGCGGACATTCTTTGTTGTAAAGAAGATGCTCCAGGTTGGCCACCCCTGGAGTCCCTGACCTTGAACGCTGAACAACATGTTTTTCTATATATCCTGCTTCATGGGGATATAGAGGAAGGACGGGATCCATACATTTGCAAGACAATGATTAACAGGGGCACTCAGGGTATGCAAACCAGCCAGCCAGCACATACCGTATATTCCTTGATCACTAGAATATGGTGGAAGTGATGCTGGGCCAGTTTCTGGCCACAGCTTTGGAAATGAGTAGCTTCTACTTCCTGTCCCTCAGACACTCTCTCTTAAAACCCAACTGCCATGCTGTGAGGAAGCCTGTGCAGTGCAGTCCGTGGAGAAGGCTAGGTGGAGAGGCTCCTGTGGAAAGGTGCTGAGGGCCCCCCCACCCCTCAGTCTCAGCTGAGTTCCCAGCCAGCCACCAGCCCCACTTGCCATCCTGGAAATGGGTCTCCCGGTCCCCATGCCCGCCACCTGAGCTGATGCTGTCTAGAGCAGAGGCAAGCTCTCTGCTGAAACCTGACCAAACTGCAGATGTGTGAGCTAAAGAAATGATTGTTGTTTCAACCCACTAAGCTTTAGGGTGGCTTGTTCTGCAGCAATAGCAGCTGATCAGTTAACCAGATAAAAAGGGGATTCTGGGCCCCAACCAGTTCTAATATCTGGTACAGGCCCACACCCATGTACTCAAAATCCTTAAGGTGAGCTGTGTTTCAGAATTCTGGATTTTTGATTTTAGGATTTGGAATTTTTGATATGGTACTTACACCATATTTTCATAACATCCCTAGTGTGTATTAACAAAAATTCAACTGAAATTTTAAGGATCTGATTGGCTTTATTAATCAATTCCTGAATCAAGCAGCATCCCATCTCGCAAGTAGAGGGGAGCTCCAAAGGGCTACAGAAAGGGAAGGATTTTAAAAGGCAGGATAAGGAAGTCATAAACAGAAAAAAAAAAAAAAGATTATTTCAGGGGAGGTCACATTTTTTTTTAGGGACAAAAGGGTCTTAGGTTGATTACCTCAGTTTTCTTTGGGAGATAGAGAGTGCCCATGTGACAGATTACTTTATTGTTTCTTTCTTCTTCTTCTTCTTTTTAAATTTACCTTATTGTTTCTGACCAGGAAATTCCTTACTGACTGGTCATGACTACATTTCTAGGGGAGGTTGCAAGTGTTTAGTTCTTAAGCCCCGCTTTGGTTACATGCCCTAGTATAAATGACTGCATTTCCATCCTGTGGTGTTCTTTTTAACATAAGGATTGTAAAATACCAACTTACCCGTAGAAAAACGCATAAATATGCACACTGTATATGACAATTAAGACCATAAATAGCCTCATGTCAGGCTTTGCTACGAAATGAATTTGCTGCGAAAGAAAAGAAAATTTTTAGTTGTTATGACTATTTTGGATTTGGATTTTGAAATTGCACTTATGGGATGATTGATGGACCTGTAGTTTGGCCCACCTAGAAAGCAGGGAAAGAGAGTGTGTAGGGAGAGAAAGGGGATGAGAAGGAAAGGTTAGTGGGTAAATTTACTGGCCTGTGACTTTGAAGTTTAATCCTGTGGCCATCAGGGTCTGGGGAAGGTCTCTGGCTCTGGTGTAGAGCATGGGGTGACGGCCAGCCTGAAGCAGAAATGTCACATGGTGGGGACCACAGTCACGATAGCGGTGGAGAGAGAAGAGAGGACACGTCTTTTTAAGTGGCAGAGCACATAGAAAAATGACAATATTTATCCCATATGTTTGGGGTACTTGGGGGATAGAGCTCACAGATTGAGGTCACTGTAACGAAAGTGAAGGAAGGTTCCTCCACCCATTGCACAGTAAGCCAATAGAGAACAGACACCGAGCTTTTGCAGCGAAGAAAAGTAGGTTGTTTATTGGTGTGGTGCCACCCAGGAGAAGAGGGAGCTAATGCTCAAAAGTCCCAAACTCCCTGATGACTTGCAAGCGAGGGTTTTTAATTTATTCATTCATTCATTTATTTAATTTTTTTTTTAAGATTTTATTTTTAAGTAATCTCTCCACCCAGCGTGGGGCTCCAACTTAAAACCCCCGAGATCAAGAGTTGCATGCTCTACTGACTAAGTCAGCCAGGTGCCCCACAAGTGAAGGTTTTTAAAGGCAAAATTTGGGGCAGGGGTCTCCTGAGAAGGTGGACGCTTGTTGATTGGAGGCCCAGGAGGTCATGCTCTCGGATGTTACTCAGTAACTTCTAGTACGGCTTCAACTCTGACCACGAGCTCTGTTCCATCTCAAGAGACTTGGAATCTGAAAAATATCTTTGTTTCATATGTTAGAGATTTCATTAGGTATATCTGGTGATCATATCTTTACCACTTGTAAGCTAGTGGGGTTGCATGCCTCCTATGTGTTCCTTTGAACGATAAGCAAGCAACCCCCTCACTTGAGCCTAGGCCTATGTGTTTCTCGGCATGTCTGGTCGGGCCTGGGGACATGTGACCTTGATGTAGGAAAGACGTTAGGGTTCGAAGCCGACGGCCAAGAAAGAATTCTTGAGACGTCTTTGGTCAAAAAGGTGGTTTTATTAAAGCACAGGGACCGGTGGGCCGAAAGAGCTGCCCTGGGGTCATGAGGAGTGGCCCAGTATATACCTTCAAGTTGGGAGGGGGTTAGGGATAGCCTAAGTCTCTAAGGAATTTTGGAAGCAAGGTTTCCAGGACCTTGAGGGGGCTAGCTATTTTTGGGAAAAGGTCATATATTACCGTCTAATAAAACCTGAGTCATGAGACCCTTAAGATGAATATTGGTGTGTCAAATGCTTGGGGGATGATTGCCAACATGTATCTTGAGGGTTTAGAGATAAAGGAAATTTCTAAAGGAATTTTTATGTGTTAAAGTGGACTTACAGGATCCTGGGGGTTGGGCTAATGTTGCCTTTTGCCCTTAGCAAAGTATTAACATCGAGACAGCTGAGTTCCTAGAGGAATGTCTCTGCCTGTTTCAAGGACTTGTCAGTGGGCTGTAGGTAGTAAGGAGATTTAATCATATTTCTTCTGCCTTTGTTTCCCACATCAACCTCTAGTGTTCATTCTTCCATCTGAACTAACAAGATGGATACCACCTTCCCCACCGGCCCTGGGAATCTGCCCGTCACCTCCGCTGCCCCATCAGTAACCCTCACCCAGTCCAGGGGATACCAGTGTGCAGGCCCACTGGATGGGAAGCTCCGGATGTAAGAGCTATCAGGGAGGAAAAAGCCTCTGGGCTTGGCAGCTGATTTGATTGGGAGACATGGAAGAGGGTGATGGGAGTGACGCTCAGGCTTCTGTTTGGACGGTAGGATAGATGGTGGCGCCACTCTTGCTAAAACAGATCAGGATCACTGTTGGCTGTAAGGTCGGATTACAGGGCAGAGCTTCGGGGTCATTATCATGAAGGTGGTAATTGAAGTCTCTGGAATATGAGAGATTGGCCAGGAAGAAGGTTTCCAGAAAGAAGGGAGGGAAGGGGGGTTAGAGAATAAAGAAGGGAAGGGAAGAGGCATCCTTAGTGTCTTTAAATTCATCCCACTTCATCTGTACAAACCTAGAATCCTAACCAGACCCCCCCTCCCCATCCCACCACCACAGATCGCGAGTCATTGGTCAAGGTGTTGAGGTTTGTGTCTAGCAAGGTCTGACTTTCAGGTCAAGTTCCTTATAAATAAATAAAAATCCTCACACCAGACACAGCCTTCAGTGCCCTGAGGGCTTTGATTTGAGGGCAAAGACCATCTTTGAGGTGCAAAAGACCCAGGAATCCAAAGGATTCTACGCAACCTGTCAGACCACTTTGGCCTTTGTTTCTTTTCTTTTCTTTTTTTTTTTTTTAAAGATTTTATTTATTTATTTGACACAGATACAGTGAGGGAGGGAACACAAGCAGGGGGAGCGGGAGAGGGAGAAGCAGGCTTCCCGCAGAGCAGGGAGCCCGATGCAGGGCTGGATCCCAGGACCCTGAAATCATGACCTGAGCCGAAGGCAGATGCTTAACGACTGAGCCACCCAGGTGCCCCTGGCCTTTGTTTCTTGCTCTGCATAAAAAGGGTCCCGAGTCTCTTCTGAAGGGGGAAGTAGAGGTGAGGGTTAGGAACTGCGGGTGGAGGAGGGGGGAAAAGAAAAGACACTTTATCTTTTAATTCTATGTATTTATGTGTTTTCAGAAAAACTTTACAGGAATGTATTCTGTATGCATGTATTCTGTAAATATATAAAAAAAATATACCATATAAAATAGGTTCTGGCAATTTTCTTATGATTTGTCTTACAATAGGATTAATAGCAGTCACTGTGACAATAATTGTTGATTCCTGGCCCAGTGAGGAAATGTAGGATTTCCTCCTCAGTTCTCCCTTCAGCAAATTTTCTGCACAAATAATTGCCTCAGGTGAGTTTCTTGATTAGGGTTTGGGAAAGTAGAGGCCAAGGCGAGAACCGAGCAGGGACAGCGGGGTAAGGTGATCAGACTTTCTCTGCTTATAAAGACCAGGAAAGTGATTGCCTCTGATGGAGTTCAGGACGTGCTACCCCCAAAATATGGCCCCTTTGTGTATTGAATATTTTAAGGTGGAGGAGTTTGAGAAAATGGCAGAAACAGGAAAGTCACTCTGATCTTCTGCCTCCTGCCCTTCTTCCCTGAAACAGGCCATAACATTTTCCTGTGAGAGATGCCATCCTTCTACCTGGAGGAAAGGAGCATCCTTATCTTCCCTCAGTTTATTATACTCTCCTCCTGTTCCCTAACCTGTCCTGGTTCTCCGTGATGCCCACTCTTTATCAAATGTAGCATAATGGTGCTCAGGTCTGTTTCTTTGGGTCCTCATTTCCCTATGAAGGCTCCCGTGTCATGTAAAACAGACTTTACATCAATTTGTATGCTGTCACTGTGTTGAGTAAATTTTTAGATCCAGCCAGAGAGTGGCTCTAAGAAGGTCTAGGAAAACTCTTTCCTCTCTTAAACCTCCTCACCCCTTCCACATTAGGATGTATCGATGCAAATTGACTGGAAAGAACTCTAGTATAAGAAGAAAATACAGTTTTATCTCAGCCCAGATAGGACAGCTGCCTGTGAAATATGATCTTCAGAGGGAAGAAAGTGCTCCAGAGAATGAACACTTTTTATGGGTTATATGGTTTTTTTTTTACATAAAGAGCCATAAATCAATATGTCAGAGGTGCATTCTTATAAAAGTTCAAAAAGATTATAGATTAATATGTAGGCAGGAATCACCAGTTTTAACGTCATGGAATGCAAGGAGTAGGAGCATTGATCAATATCTGAAGGACAGGATGTTCCCCTTAGGCTACTCATTTGCAAAGCAGATACACAATGCCTGCTTGACCAGCCATAAATCAGGTTTTTTTGTTAAACAAAGTTTATATACAGTCATGCCGTCCACTTAGAAAGAAATCTAAAATGGCTTCCCTTATATATGAGGCCTTTAGAAAGTTTTTTTCTCATCATTTCCCCCTTTCTGATCAATAATCTTTTGATAGAGGGCACCTGGCTGGCTCTAGTCAGTAGAGCATGCAACTCGTGATCTCAGGGTTGTAAGTTCAAGCCCCATGTTGGGTGCAGAGATTACTTAAAAATAACATCCCCAAAAAATCTTTCGATAGAAAGCATTGATGATCATTATTTTGTCCCTGGATGCCAGGATGATGGCTTTTCTGCCCTGGTCGCATCATGTCTCTTGATGCTAGGTATCATGAGCATGCTATCTATGAAGGCACACACACGTATCTTTCCACAACATCCGCTTTATTCAGTCATACAGAAAGGTTAACATGATTATAAAGCAGGTTCAGGATTCCAAACTCACATTTCGCCGCGTGTTTTCACTTGGCTTCTTACACATCGTACAAATCAAAGCACAAGACAAGTCACATAACAAAGAAGATAAGATAGAACGAGGTGGGGTGGGTGTGGTGGGGGTGGGGGATAAGAAGTTAACCGAACCAAACTCCAAGTCCGTCTGTGAGCACGCAGTTGAGATGAAGCCTCAGTTGGTCTGGGTGGGCTGTTGGCACTTGCTGCTTATTATGGTCCCGCAATAGAGGATCTCTATTATGTATACAGATAACTGGGCACAACCTTCAGTTGCCTTTCTGATGTGGTCAGACATGAGAGGGTCAGTGTCTATAACGTTTGACAGTTTGCTGCATAAGTCCTCCCTTTTTAAAGGGATTTAATCAGCCCTGGGCTTTGCAGACCTCCTTTGGTTCTTTTGGTTTATCAGTTCTGAGTGTGTCCTTGACTGGTGCTAGTTTCAACAATATCTGGTCTTAGCTGCAGTGCCCTTGGTTACTTGCATCATTGCTTGACTTAAGTCACTACTTGACGTGAGTGACTCTATCTTGCTTTCTCTGCTAGGCCCGATGTAGGTTGCCCAGGAGTCTGTCGGGGGGTCAACAGTGTGGTCTTTCATAGCATATTACAATTGATGTATATTTTTTCAGTGAGATTGAATTGTCATGCAAACATTATATGTATGCTTTGTGGTGAGTTTTTGCCTTTGCATTTTTTGTAATATATGTAGAGGCAGTTAGGGTCCCAAGTGATGCCTGGAGGCCTAAAAAGAAGTCAGGGTCAGCTATCAGGGAAAGTCAGAGGCCTGTCCTGGTAGCGCTCCAAAACAAAACCACAAGTAGCCGGATCAAACCAGACAGGTCCAAGGTGGTTGACAAAGGAGGCTGGAAACCCCTAACCAAATATGGAATGCAAAAGCACTAAACTCTGCTTCCAAGAAATCCTCACCCTAAGTAATGAATATCCCACCCCCTACTTAACAACTGTCTGTAAAAGATAGAAACCCAACCCCCAGGGCATATAGCTTTCCCTCCCTTACTCTGGAGCTCGCCTGCTCTCACAACTCAAGAGTATACCTTCCTGCTGTGTCTCTCCTCTGCCTTGTCGTGACTGTCCTTGAATTCTTTCTTTTGACAAGACCAAGAGCCTTTGGTCACGTCTCCCCAGTTTACCTGGCAACACATTTCTAGCATAAATATAGAAATAGTAATAAAAATCCAACTAATAATATTTGAAGCAACCAATGGGGAGTAGGTACAGAATTAGAAAGACAATAGAAGAATCCAAAAAATCCATTACAGATATTTTGATGATTTTGAATTAGTTTGAGTATATATTTGTCTCCTTTATCTAGTTATTTGTGCTTTGTGATCTGTTTGAGCTGATTGGCTAAAATGGTAAATAAATTTTCTGTTACTATCTGTAATGATTTCTCTGGCCAATTAGTTTCTATAGATAGTACATCTTGTAGTGGTTGTATTTCTATCTCCCAAAATATTTGGTCATCAATATCAATATTAGTATAGGGCGCCTGGGTGGCTCAGTTGGTTAAGTGACTGCCTTCGGCTCAGGTCATGATCCTGGAGTCCCTGGATCGAGTCCTGCATCAGGCTCCCTGCTCGGCAGGGAGCCTGCTTCTCCCTCTGACCCTCCCCCCTCTCATGTGCTCTCTCTCTCTCTCTCATTCTGTCTCAAATAAATAAATAAAATCTTTAAAAAAAAATATCAATATTAGTATAATTTTTGTTAGCATCAGGCAATTCGAATTGCAAAGCCAGTATTACACCATATAGTAGTAGCATTATGAGAAAAAGTACTCTTGTTACAAAATGAATCAAGGAGTATTACAGAGATACTTTGTTCTGATTTGAGTGGATATTGTCAAATATTAGGTAATGGTTTAGGGTTATCAACAGTCACCTTAATTGGAGTTGCTGATTTAATTTTTCCACTATCAGAAGGAGAAGAAGACCATCATTTTGGGGGGATTTATAATAATCAGTGGTATCTTCCTGTTGGGTGGTTTGGTCTACTTGTTTTGTAATAATTAAGTTTTCAGAAACCAGATTGTGGTCTTCATCAGTGTCTTCTGAATCTGAAATCATTTCACCTTTTTGAGAAATGTTTGAGCATTATATGTTTCTAAAAGATCTCACCCTGTAAGACGATTTGGCACAAAATTGGCCCACAAAAAGACATGATTTCATCATATTTCATAATTGGAAAATTACTCGTTCTGATTCAAATGCTCGAATTGTCAGATTTGAAACCCCTACCATTTGAACTGAATTTTTACTCCAGGAAGAGGGCAATATGAGGGGAGGTAAGGCTGAGAACAGATAAGGTAGCCCCAGTGTCTGTTAGGGTCCTTCTTGAGATTTCCCCTCCAGTAGTGATGTTGACTTCTCCTAAGGTATTAGTGAGGGGGAAGGGAAATGCCCTCTTGTTTCCCTGGAAGCATACCTATTCTTTTTTATTTTATTATTCTCGATGTCCCATTTAAATGTGTAATAGTCTTGCTTGAAATGCCCAGGTTTTTTTTTTTTTTTTTTACAATAGTAGCAGAGAGGGTCTTCTTAAGCCTTTGATTGGGATTTTGGAAAGGCATCTTAGTGGGACCATTAAGCTTTTGTAATTGTAAATTCGTAACTTTCAGCTGCTTTTCTCTTTTCTTTCTTTTGTAAAGTCTTGTAAAGGCTTAGATGGTTAAGTGTCCAACTCCTAGTTTCCGCTCAGGTTGTGATCTCCAGGTCCTGGGATTGTGGGATCGAGCCCCGTGTAGAGCTCCACGCTCAGTGGGGAGTCTGCTTGGGGTTCTCTCTCTCCCTCTCCCTCTGCCCCTTCCCCCTGTGTGCTCACTCTCTCTCTCCATATTAATCCCTTGAGTTTTGGGGCTTCTTCCTTTGGAAAAGGAGGTGGAAGTAAAGCAGGTACATCAGGATAGAGGAGTTCAGAAAGAAGGGGACATAAAGGGGGCGCCTGGGTGGCTCAGTCGGTTAAGCGTCAACCTTCAGCTCATGTCATGATCTCAGGGGCCTGGGATCGAGTCCCACGTCAGGCTCCCTGCTCAGCTGAGAACCTGCTTCTCCCCCTGCCTGCTGCTCTTTCTGCTTGTGCTCGCTCGCTCTCTGTCAAATAAATAAATAAAATCTTAAAAAAAAAAAAAAAAAAAAAAAGGAAGGGGATATAAAGGAGCAGAGTGGAGTGAAGGTGGGAAAGAGCTACTGGCAGGTGTTTCCAAAGTTTTCTTCAATTTAGTAATGGATTCTGAAAGTTTTAAAATTAGTTTCCTGTAAGGAAGACATCATTGCTATGTTTTAAATACCAATTAAAATAAGCTTCCCATTCCATTTGTTTAATTTTATAGCTGGCTTTGTTTCCATTTGTGCTTTCGAGAAAACTATTTTTGGTAAATCAAATTTTGGCCATTTTGGCCATCTAACACTTAGTTTATCTTTTGTTGAATTTTCCCATTCAGTCAAACACTTGCAAGTAGAAATTCCATATGTGTTATATGTAAAATCTGCTGGGGCTTCTGTGGGTGGCTGTTGTGTGTTTGGGAGATGTTTGGCTTTAGAAGCATGATTCCCTGTCTTCTTTTGGTTTTAGTTTTAGTATAAAGTCTGGACAGTTCTCTTGGGAGACGAGAAAAATGTAGTGGATCCAAGTATGCTGTTTATGGGTGTGAAACACTCTCTTAGGTATCTTGGTTTCTCCCACCGGTAGTCTAAAATCACCATGGGGGCTCTGAGCACCCGATGATGAATCCCTATGTGTGCATCTCTGGATGAGCCAAACTTTACTATGTGAAGAAGATGGAATTCCCTATGGGACTGCTTGTCTTGAGGAATAACCCCAGACCCTTCCACTAGGTTCTCAGTCACCTGAAGACACCTTTTGGCTGGAAGGAGCAAGTGTCCTTTATCTTCGGAGCTGAATAATTCAGTCTCTCATTTTCCGACCAGTCAGCACTGTCCAGTCTTTGAAGTTTTATTGCCAAATCAAAGCCAAATATGAATTAGCCAACCCAAGTTTTACTCCCCCCTAAATTTCCTAGCTAGAAAATCATGCAAACTAAATCAGTCTAAAACAGTACAAACAAAATCAGTCTAAAAACAGCTCAAATAAAAGTCAAGACCATCAAGTTAAAATAAGGATGTTTGGATATCAGGAGAACTTACTGATCTACCCTAAGGTTGCTGAGAAGCTGGAGGGGCACACAGGAACCATGCTGGTACCACGTGCCGGATTTCAGAGGACCTCAGATGGCCTCAGGTGGATTTCTGTGATATCCTGCTGAGTACGCCAAGAAATGTTGACATTAACTGACCAGAAAGAACTCTAATATGAAAAGAAAATACAGAGTTTTATTCGAGCCCAGATAGGATAGCTGCCCACGAAACATGATCTTCAGAGAGAAGAAAGTGCTCCAGAGAATGAACACTTTTTATGGGGCTATATATACTTTTTACAGAAAGAGCCATAAGTCAGTATGTCAGGAGTACATTCTTACAAAAGTTCAAAAAATTATAGATTAACATGTAGGCAGGAATCACCAGTTTTAATGTCATGGGATGCAAGGAGTAGGGGCATTGATCAATATCTGAAGGACAAGATGTTTCCCTTAGGCTACTCATTTGTAAAGCAGATGTACAATGCATGCTTGACCAGCCGTAAGTCAGGCTTTTGTTTTTAACAAAGTTTACGGTCATGCTGACATAGAAAGAAATCTAAATCTAAAATGGCTTCCTTTATATACCAGGGCTTTAGAATGTTTTTTTCCCTCATCAGTTCTACTCCGGTTTCCACTCGGTGACCTGTGTCCCGTCCAGCCTGAGCTTGAATGGGAGATAGGAATCTGCTGTTCTCCCAGGCCTCACTTGTCACAGAATGTATGTCTTGTTGCCCAGACTGGGGCTCTCGTATGTGAAAAGCAGCCATTTCTGTTTGGCATGCCTCCACACACAAGCTCAGCACTTGGTCTGGTGTACCTGAGTGTACAGCCTAATCCACACTTGGAGAGAAGACTCACTGTATTGATTATTTGAGAGAAGGGATGTTGGTCTCCAAGGTGGGACATCAATCTGGACCCACACATGGAGGGAGAAAGTTGGCCACTGGGCAGGGGTCTGCTCCCAGCTGTCCTGGCCCCTTGGCATACTTCATTGAGCCACCCTGCCCAGTGCCTACCAGTGAAAACACCAAGAATGGACCCCGGTCCCAGGGTCTAATGGGTTCTTCAGAGCACCTTGTCTTCTTTCCAGGCCTGCACACTCCCCACTCACAGCTATAGATTCGGTCTTATTGGACTACACTCAGAGCTTTTACCCACCAGCAGAAACACCTCTGACAGTGACCATGAATGGTTTTGACTTCCTGGAATGGAATATGTATCTGAGGACCGTTCTAACTATCTGGACAGATAGTCATCTCCAGGCTGCTTTTAGTGCATCTGATCATCACTCTGAGGCAACCATTCCATCACTCTGAGGTGACCAGTCCAAGTTTTCTAGGATTCCCTCCTGGGATCTGCAAGCATCCTCAGGCCCGGAACTGGTTTTTGTACATGATACTACAACTTCATGTGGGGCTTCATTTCTGGGTTGGTGGGGGTGGGGGGGTGTTAATTAACTGGTGAGATCCCTATGGGAACTCTCACTCACTGGACCAAGTAGCCAGTGAAGTGGCTCAAGTCTTAGGGTCCAAGCAAGCCAGTCTGGATCTGACGACAGAATTGTTTCTTACTGTCTGTTCTTGGCCAGCCAAGGGGTGGACTGGATCCTGACCAAACTGTATTATGTTTAGTTCAACACTGGTAGCAAGGTAGAGCAGTTGGATTCCTATATCTAGAAACAGGTAGAATGGCTGATCAGCAGCCTAGAACCTCTTCTCTTGTCTACTCTGGGATCCCTTGATCTGGTTTTGGGGGGGACTTCAGATGTTAGGATCTTCCTTTTCCTACTTGCCTTTCTAATCATTTTTCAGTGTCTTCTACAGCAAAGCCAGATACTAGCTTCGCAATCCTTATGTGTTCAACAGGTACGGGTACAAGTCCGCTGGTGGAGTGGAATATGACACATAGCAGCTATCCTTTGAAATCAGGTGGACTGAGAGGCAAGGATAAACTTGTCTGGAGACTGCTTCCCTCATAGACTAGCCTCCTAGGGAGGAAGTTGGCTTCCTGTGGAAAGAGTCTGTTTGGGTTACAGAAACTGGTTAAAGCTGAGAGTGAAAAGAATAAACATTCTGGCAGAATGCTGATGTGGTAAAACTGGGCTGAGGTGGTATGTCCTATCAAAGGGCTGTATCCACAAGACTTAAACCATAGCCCAAGGTCACATATCAAGGGGAGCCTAATGCATCCTCAGCCATAGAACTGGTAAGTCCAGAGGCTAGGGTTCATTTCCTGCACTCCTATCTGGCTCTGAGAAGTCAATGAGCACTGGAGGGGAGAAGAGTCACATACCCGCCACTGCCCCAAATCTATGATCTCCCCTAGTAAACACTGTTCCAGGCTGTCCTGGTGCCTGTGTGTTCAGCTACTTACCCCTATTTTCTCAATAATGCCCATATACTCATTTCTCCCCTTCATCCTGAATTCTTGGCATCCCAGGACTAGTGAAGATACCATCTAACCTTTCTTATGAATGAGAGATGATCTGAGATGTTTACCCCAAATAAATTAAGAAGAAAACCAGTGAAAAGAGCGTGTCCACAGAGGAAAAGGACACAGGACCAGCTGGATCATTTGATGACTTAAAAAAAAAAAAGACTTGTTTCATTACTTGCATATTCTACGAGGAAACGAGGGGCAATATATGGTAAAACAAGGACAGCATTACTCCCTCATTTACATGTGATAGGAACAGGAGTACTTTTACAAAGCTTTCTACCAATATTTTTTTGTCCCAATATGTTTAAGAAGGCAGAGATTCAGCCTAAAGAATTTCACAATTATAAAAGTTAAGCTATTATAACTGAACCTTGTTGCTTGCTGCCCAGCACCCATTCCTTCCCATTGGCATCAGTCCACTGGATTTCCTTGATCAAAATTAGCCAGTTTATTAGGTGAGATGGATCCCACCTACAAATTTGGGGGTTGTACCCATCCAGTTTAACACAATCATCAAAAACCATTTCATTTCCCAGGACTTTTGATTATCTTAAGAATATATGTACATGTGACCAGAATTGACCTACAAGAGGCAATTAGCTGCTGGCAAATTCTGGGAAAGAGTTTTCTTCCTTTTTCCCAGAAAATGCAAGAGGCTTCCTTGAATTGGGATGAAGTTTGTAGCCCTGGATCTCCTGGCAGCCATCTTGTGACCACACTGGGAGGCAGATGTAGGGGAGGAAAAACTTCCCTCTACCCTCTTAGGTTCTGTAGCTGGCCCTAAGAATTAAATTCACATAAGGGAGATTAATAAGAGAAAAGCATACACATTTTATGTAATATTTTCATGTATACGTGGGTGTCTTCAAGAGACGAAGACCCCAAGAAGCCATTAGACCCAAAAGTTCACAAGAAGCAGTAAGTTATGGAGATGTAACAAGAGACAAAGGGGCTGGGGCTAGGGGCAGTAAAGTGTGGGACAATGACTAGGAAATGACTAGGGGAAACTAATGGAAGACACAGTGGTGATGTTAGCAGGTTGGTTTGTACAGATCCACATTGGTGTTGACTCCTTGTCTTTGAGGTAGGGATGTTCTCCTCTTCCTGGTGCAGAGAGGGTACCTTTCCCATGCAAAATTTTATGACTTGCTTTTAGGTAGAAGGAGAGGTCAAAGAGCCCTTCCTGCATCTGCTGCTTCTCAAGTGCCTTCAGCTCAAGGCAATCAATATGACAGAGTGGTGAAGGAAAGTAAAATATGCCACCTCCAAATGAGCCACTTTGGCATGTGGATTACTTGAGCTGAAGGCAATCAAGACCTAGCAGACTCAAGAAAAACTTTTACCTCTTTCTTAGCTGCCTACAAGAATTTAGATGGGGGGGGGGGGGGCTGGCCCGGAAAGAGAGCTATTGTCAGAGATAAATTTTTATCCAACTTACCTGATTACCAAACATCTGCTCTTCTTATCTTCCTGTGAATCATTCTCCTCCCTTTTGAAGCCCCGGGCACCTATTGCATTCCTTAGCTCAGGATGGCATATAAGCCTCAACTGCCTGACTGCTTTGGGGTCTCACTTTTTAAAAAGATTTATTTATTTACTTAGAGAGAGAGCACAGGGGGAGGGGCAGAGGGAGAGAGAGAGAATCCCAAACAGACTCCGAAGTGGGGCTTAATCTCAGGACCCTGAGACCACGACCTGAGCCGAAACCAGGAGCCAGACTCTTAACTGACTGTGCCACCTAGATGCCCCTGGGGTCTCATATTTTTAATGGGACTCCTGTGCATACAAAATTAAATTTGTTTTTCTTCTGTTAATCTTCCTTATGTCATTTTATTGTTAGACTATCCAAAGAATCTAGAAGGGTAAAATGAAAAATATTCCATCCCTACAGCTGCATGTTTTGGGGTATCATGTTCTGAACGCCTCTACAGCCTTAGTTTGAAGCCAGTTTTAGAGAAGACAAAGATACTTTAAAAGAGGGGCGCCTGGCTGGCTCAGTCAGAAAAGCGTGTGACTCTTGATTTCAGGGTTGTGAGTTCAAGCCCCGTGTTGGGTATAGAGATTACTAAAAAAATAAATAAATAAACTTAAAAAAAAAAGAAATTATGCAACACAGGTTTCAAAAGAAAATACATATAAATTTTGTAGCATAATGCTATTTGGTGCAAAACTCAACTTAATAAATGATTTTTTTAAAAAAAAGTATAGTTGAAAAAAACCCAGATCATTGGTACCTTTGCTGAGCTACTCTATCCGGTCTCAGCTAAAGTTTGCTCTGTCACTGGGTTTACTAATTTTGTGGGGCAATACATTCTTCTTATTTTTTATTATTATTTTTTAAAGTAAACTCTGCCCCTAACGCGGGGCTCAAACTCATGACCCTGAGATCAAGAATCACATGCTCTACCAACTGAGCCAGGCAGGTATCCCCATTCTGCTTATTTTTAAGGATCTCTGTTGCTTGCCACTCAGAGGATCCTAACACATGCCGCCATTACATTGATGTAATGACAAGAAAACCACTAAAAACAAGCCAAGAAGAAAGCCAGAGAGACAAGGGAATTATGATTCAAATTCAGATGTGTGTGGTTACATCTGTTTACTGTTAGGAGTTGAAAAATGCTGCAAATAGAGTTTCTTAGGGGGAAAGATTTTATATGTTCTGTGTTCAACAGGTTTTAATTTTCACAATGGTACATTTATCCAGGAAGCCAGGATGTGGGAAGTGGCTGGGGATGGAAAGAGGGCAATGTGCTGAGAAGATTAAAATTGTCCAAAAAATTAAAGCACCGTTTTGTTTTTTTTAATTGTATATAATTGACACATAACATTATCTTAATTTCAGGTGTGTAACATAACAATTTGATATTTGTATACATTGTGAAATGACCACCACAATAAGTCTAGATAACATCCAGTCACCTGACATCATTTTTTCTTACAATGAGAACTTCTAACATCTACTTTTTTAGTGATTTTCAAACATGCAATGCAGTGCTATTGATGTAGGAAAGACGTTAGGGTTCGAAGCCGACGGCCAAGAAAGAATTCTTGAGACATCTTTGGTCAAAAAGGTGGTTTTATTAAAGCACAGGGACCGGTGGGCCGAAAGAGCTGCCCTGGGGTCATGAGGAGTGGCCCAGTATATACCTTCAAGTTGGGAGGGGGTTAGGGATAGCCTAAGTCTCTAAGGAATTTTGGAAGCAAGGTTTCCAGGACCTTGAGGGGGCTAGCTATTTTTGGGAAAAGGTCATATATTACCGTCTAATAAAACCTGAGTCATGAGACCCTTAAGATGAATATTGGTGCGTCAAATGCTTGGGGGATGATTGCCAACATGTATCTTGAGGGTTTAGAGATAAAGGAAATTTCTAAAGGAATTTTTATGTGTTAAAGTAGACTTACGGGATCCTGGGGGTCAGGCTAAGATTGCCTTTTGCCCTTAGCAAAGTATTAACATCGAGACAGCTGAGTTCCTAGAGGAATGTCTCTCTGCCTGTTTCAAGGACTTGTCAGTGGGCTGAAGGTAGTAAGGAGATTTAATCATATTTCTTCTGCCTCTGTTTCCCACATCACTGTTAACTGTAGTCACCATGCTGCACGTCACACCCGAGGAGTTATTTACTTTATAACTGGAAGTTTGCATCTTTTGACCCGCTTCACCCATTTCTCAACTTGCCCCCCTTGTCCACCTCTGGCAACCACCAACCTGATGTTCCCTGTATCCCTGTCCTTGGTTTTGGGGGGTTTGTTTTGTGTGCAGGTTCCACATATAAGTGCGATCTTATGAAATTGGTCTTCTCTTTCTTATTTTCCTTAGCATAATGCCCTCAAGGTTCGTCTATGTTATTGCAAATGGCAAGATTTTATCCTTTTTTATGACCGAAAAGCCCTTTTGCTTTTGTTGGTTCCTTTTGTTAGTAAGTCCACTACGATGTAAGTGTACGTGTGGTTTGCAGTGGTTTGCAGTGGTTTACGAGAATGGTTGCCCCAGTTCCTCCCCTTGCTGTGTATATGCACATTTACAACAGTGGCGCGAGCCAAGCTACTCATGCTGTTTGACAAGGTCCAAGTATGGGGGACGATCCTGAAAACAGGAGACTCCACAGCTGGCTCCTGCTATTCTCTTTCATTTTGTTTATGGCAATCTTTATAATTGTGGGAATATTTCTGGGGTTTCATGATAAAGTGACTACTCATCTTAGTTACGCCTATCTAAGCAATCATAATGGAACTGATTCCATGAAGAATTAGTTTCTATAGAACAAAATAACAAGACGGTCACGCTCTGTCTAGCACCTTTCTCTTTGCGTACTATTTTTTAGTTTTAGTGAAAGCCAATAAGCGGAAATCAGTAAAGGTCATGTTAATCATTACAAAGGAAAAATGAAAGAAGGCTATGTCTGTGATCCAAAAAATGATCTAAGATTATCTCAATCAATTGTAAAAAAACACATAATCACATGTTACGAAAGTATGGAAAAACAAAAATATCCTAACATATAAATAAAGTTCCTCCGAGGCTGTCAGGAGGAGATGCTTGCAACCTGATCCTGTGTCTGTGTCTCCTCATTCACCGACACCGTCCTTTCCTACGAGAGACCCACCCTGGCTGGAGCTGGACTCTGGCACAACAGGACCCTTTTTGCATCTAAAGGTGGGGTCTGTTTCTCTTGCCCCCAAATGGGGACTGGCCCATGACTTGCCTTGATCAATAGAATGTGATGGAAGGGATGTTATGTTCACTTTGGAGCCCAGGCCTCAGGAGGTCTTGCGGTCTGCCCTTGCTCTCTTGGAGTGCTACCCTGAGGCTACCGTGTAAGGAAGCCCACGGGGCCTAAGGTGAGGTTATGTTACCAAAGTGGAGTGTTCTTTTCCCACTTCATACTGTTCACCAAGAAACCAAACAGTATTTGATGGCAAGGAGGTAATTTATTCAATGGGCAGAGAATGGAGAAGGGAGTTATGCTTTAAAGGTACCTTCTCTGCAATTCGGTCTCATGGTCAGGGTTTTATGGGGTTAGGGTAATGAAGGATTTGGTAAGTAAGCTGATTTGGGGGGTTTCTAGGGAAAGGGGAGGAGGCTTCTGGGCTTCAGAGCGCCACCTCTTTTCTTCCCTCAAATGGGTGCAATCGGATCTGTCATGGCGCTGGTGGGGGTGTGGTTTTTTTTGTTATTACAGTTAGATAGTAAGGATTGCAAGGTCATCTGGAGGGTTAGCAGCATCAGAACTGGATCAAACTGGTCAAAAATGGAGTCATGGGGGCTTCTTTGGAGCTGTGGTTTCTGGCATCTGGCCTTGGTTTCTGGTGACAAGCAGCACCTGTAAGCAGGGCTAGAAAAGTGGGTTATTGTGGCTTGTTTGGAGCTTGTTAGGGAGTTGCTGGTGACGGAGGCTGGGGGGGAGGAGGACGAAGGTGCCTTGGGTAACAGTAGCACTGACAGCAGACACATGAATGGGGCCATGATGGCCATCTAGCCCAGCTGACCCTCCAGCTGAACGCAGCCACTCGAGTGACCCCGGGTGAGGCCAGCCGAAAGAAATGCTCAGTCATCTCACGGAGTCATGAAAAATCATAACTCATTGTTTCTCGGCCTCTTGGCTAAGATCAAGTGAAAAATCATAACTCATTGCTGTTTTAAGCCACTAAGTTTGGGGGTGTCTTGTTAGACATCGGTAAATACCTGAGTCGGTTCTCCAGATCAGTTCTGCTAAGACAATTTAAAATGCAAAGGCATCATAAAATTTGGGTACCACGTGGGGTTCAAATAATCTGTATTACCCAGTATAATCTATTTTCTCAAACCTCTAGGCTCCAAACCCCAGAGGTGAGACATCAGGGAATGTAGCCATGCCATGAGAGTGTTCATCTGTGTAGATAAAACCAGTTTCCAAAAATACTTGTTGCTTTACTGTGCGGAAAAAACTGAGTGATTTCCACCAAACATGGAGGGTGTGTTTAAGATGGTCTGAGTTGTATAAGGGAGGAAAAAAAAACCTTTTCCCTCTCTCTATCTTAGATTATCCAGCTGGGGCCCTGTGAATTAGACTGACAAAAGACAGATTAATAAGAGAAAAATCTAAAATAACAAACAAAAACCAAGAGAAAAAGCTAACAAGTTTGTTAGCACATGCATGGCACAGACACATGGGAGTACCCATGGATGAATAGTTCAAAGAGGTAGTTAGAATTTGGGGTCTGTAGGCCCAACTGAGTAGGGCAAAGGGAAGGGGGAGAAAGGGCTTTTATGGAAAAGCAAATGACTCTTGGAAGATAAAGGGGCCCTAAAGAGATTAGATGGGAGATGGGATAGTCAGTCTGGGTGTGGTTGAGAGGGTTTTTAGGACAAGGAACTTCTTTTGGAAGCATCTGCTTTTAGGGGCGCCTGGGTGGCTCAGTTGGTTAAGCCACTGCCTTCGGCTCAGGTCATGATCCTGGAGTCCCTGGATCGAGTCCCGCATCGGGCTCCCTGCTCAGGGGGGAGCCTGCTTCTCCCTCTGACCCTCCCCCCTCTCATGCTCTCTCTCTCTATCTCATTCTCTCTCTCAAATAAATAAATAAAATCTTTAAAAAAAAAAAAAAAAAGGAAGCATCTGCTTTTAGGTAGATAAGGGATTTCAGGAAGACAAATGCCTTCAGCTCAATTCTTTTGCCAAAGTGACGTATCTTGGGGTGACATATCCAGATCCCCTTCACTTGAAAAATAGGCAATGAGGAATATATGGATTTTACTTCGGAAGGCCTTGGGGTGATACTTCAAGGAGGTAGTCATCTTCCAAACCACTGACACTGAGGTACAAGGGGAGGATCATGGACTGCTGATTGGCCAAAACTAGCCCTGTGCACTGCAGATCAACAGCCCCCCTCCATGCCTGCTGTAAAGTACCCTGCTGAGCACGGAATGCTGAATCCACGGCTAGCAGGCCTGTCTATGCCCCAGTGTTCCCATTTGTAGAAGGAACAATACTGTCTATCTCAGAGAGTTGTTTGAAGGGTTGACAGAGACTCTCTCCTTGACCAAACCTCAGCCAAGCTCCTCCGGACTCTTGGCAACTAGGCCTCGATTTTGGACTTTGGTGTTCTTCTCATCTTCTAATTTTAGCAAGGAGCCTGTCAAGTAAATCAGTTGACCCAGAATCCCTGCCCTCAATATCTGATCATCCTGGATACCCAACCACATTCCTCATCCCTGCCCTCCCCCAGCTGGCGTCTGACACCCTGGCCTGCCTTCAGCAAGAATCCTGTTAGGTCAGTTTAGCCAGAATGTCCCCTGACCCCTGATGTTTCCTCTTAGAAAATTTCCACCCACCAACCTCCACCCTGCTCCTGAGCTACAAATTCCCACTTCCTTGTCCTTGCAGTCAAGCCAGGTTTTCCACTGAGGCCTTCTCCACCCTGTTGCAATAGTTCCTGAGTAAAATCGGTTTTTGCCACTTTACTGTCCAGCTCTGGGTTTTCTTTGATGGGGCTAAATGGATAAATGTATGAAAAGCACTGAGAATCGTACCTGGCACACAGTAAGCCCTATATGGATTAGTTTTGTTGTTAATTTTGAAGCCTTTTACATCAGTTTCCCAACTGATGGAGTAAGGACACATCCCTGCTCCTGAGGTCCAAGAAGCAGCTGCAGACATGGTTTACAGACCCCTGATCCCCCTCTTCCCTTCTCTCTAAGTTGGTCTTCCCCAGGCATGCAGACCCACCCCACTACCTCCTCCTTTCCTGCCCAAGAGGTGGGATCCTGTTTTCTATCCCAACCCAGGCTCCGAGGGTTTGCCTATCTTTTTCTATAATGATCTCTCTCTTTCCCACAGACACGTGATACCTTTTGGCTCCTTGTTCCTCTTTCAAGGACTTATATTGTTCCACTCCCTTCTACCCAAGGCCAACCACATTTCTTACCCTCAAAGACAGTGTTCATTATCCATTTTCCCTGTGCAGAGCAGCTACCCCTAAATAGAATAAAACTGAATTCTCATGCAGCTTTAAGGAAAGGGACTTGAGAGAAGTGGGGACTGAGAAGGCATATAACTAGGGACCCCTTCTAATAAGTTTTTGAAGTCTGGAGTCATGTGGAAAGCCAAGGACTTTATAACAATTCTATATTACTCTATGAGTTTTCATGGCTGACAGGGTCACAGATTTCTCTCCCCTCCCCAGAGTGCCCTCCTCCCCCCACCCCAACCTGAGTCTGACTACAGGTATTTCTCTGTGGAAAAAATCAGAATTAATAAAAATCTATAGCTATGACCTCCTCCATAACCAGTTCTGGAGAATGTGAAAAGACCTTATAAACAGACAAAAAACTTGCTTGCACATAGGAATTCAATAGTGGCCATTTCAAAAGCAAAATCTATAGAAAGATATTAAAATTGAAGGACACACCACCGCTAGCAACAACAAAAATACGTGTTTAGAGTGATTTTTCAATGGTAAAGGACAGGAATACAAGCTAGACTGGCTGAAGCAGTAAGTACAGAATTTTTGATTCACGTAATTGAAAAGCCTACAGGCACTGTGTTCGGGCACAGCTCAAATCATGCGATCAGATAACCCTTTCTCCTTCATCTCTCCTTTCTCCATTAATTTCTCTGCTGGCTTCACCTTTATCACTCATTTTATTCAACAAATATCTGTTGAGTTCAGATGTGGCTGCCACTGGGGATAGACAGCATCCCCATTCACATGGGAATCATGCTTTATTAGGAGAGAAGGACAATAAATTAGTGAACGGACACATACATAATATAATTTGGGGTAATTATGATGAAAACAAATGGAAAACTGAGATTTGAAAGGGGCAAGGGCTGGGGGAAGACTTATAGTATCTAGGGTGGCAGGGAAGGCCTTTCTGTAAAGGCAAGATTTCCTGCACTGGAGTGCGTAGTAGAAGTCAGCCATGCAGGGATCTGAGGGGAGAGCATTCCAAGCAGAAGGAACAGCTGTGCAGGGGTAGACAAAACCTTCCAATGATGAGAAACTGGTTCAAGGGAGACTGGCACAAAGTAAAAATTAGTGAGAGAGCCAGGGGCCAGGTTATGGAGTTAGGCTAATCCGGGGAGACAGCATTTATGGGTTTGGTAACCAGGGGTGTGACTTATGTAGATGATGATTTATCATGTTGAAGATTGGGTTTATTGCTGCATGAAGAACAGAATGGAGCTGGGTGGGAATAGAAGGCCTTCTTGATTGTATCAGCAAAAGATGGCTGATTCCCACCATGCTTAGCTTGTCTTGGCATTGGCTGACCTCACCAAATCATGGTGCAGTTGTCCATCCTACAAAGGGAGATGATCGTCATAGCAACAAAGAAAATACAGTCCATCATCTTACTCCGCCAATAGACAACAAAATGTATGTCATATTACACAGTTTTCTGCTCACGGAGTGTGTCTTTTCATGTTTATTGACTTGGTAAAATATGGCCATTTTTCAAAATGTCAGAGGCCATTATCTCAAATGTTCAGGGTCCTAGGAAAGCTCCTTATTCTTGTGAGCAGTATGTGAAGTCATCTTCTAATTATAGCCTTTCTGAATGCCTTGTCTTTTCCTTTAAATAAAGTGTCTAGCCATATGTTCAATGAGTAGTATTCTAAGTTTTATATCTTGCCTCATTTTCTTTGGAATCTGTCAGTGTCAGAGCTTTTTACAGTGTTACTGTAAAAATGTACTGAACCTTGGTTGAGAAAATTGGCTTTTCGAAGATGAAGTGATTTTTAAAGAAGTTGTGTGGGAGTCTGTGTCCTGTTTGCAAAAATAGTGAAATCAGGCCTTTCAACTAATTCCCTACTTGGAACTGAGCTAGCTTTTTCAGTATTTTGTTGACTGTTTTGCCTGAATTTAAACTTTGTTTGCAGTTCAAAATCATCTCATGCTTTTAAGAAGTAAGGTCATGGGATATTTTACCCAGAGACAGCCGGAGTTAAAGAAAAGTAGAGGCTCAGTGAAACAGGTTGAATGTATATGAGAACGGAAACTGACATAATTTCCTGTCCTTGAATTAAACCATACTAGGACCAGGAATACTCTGCCATGCTTATATTAAATAATACAGAGACCAGACATAAAACATTCAGTTGTTGATTCCAGGAAACACTTGCTCTTGGAAGATAAGACTGTGAACCAGAGAAAATAGGTTGCTCATCAGGATTTGCTTTAAATCTTTTGAATCACTGGGTCTACCTACCCAGAGCAGTTCCGTCATAAACTGTGTCCAATCCTTGATGGTTCCCTACCTCATGAAACCCGCATGAAAATCACCCAACCCTGGGCCCTAAAATCCTATGAATGCCCTTTGCTAATGAAGGGTATAAGAATATGCCATCCCAAAATATGCCACTTTGGTGTTAGGATTATTTTGCACTCAAGTCAATTAAGAATCAACAAATGGGGGCACCTGGCTGACTCAGTCAGTAGAGTGTGCGACTCTTGATCTGGGGATTGTGAGTTTGAGCCCCACGAGAGATTACTTAAAAAAAAAAAAAAAAAAAAGAATCAACAAATGCAGGAAAGGTTCCCACCCTCTCCTAAGCTGACTGAGAGCTGGGCATGAGTGTTTCTTTAAGGAAGGTACCCTTCAGTACCCAGTACCAGGGAGAGTAAAGCAATCCTTATCTTTATAGATGGGAAGTCTACAGCAAGACGAATTTGTAGGAACAGATCCTACTAAAATAACTCTTTTCTGCATTAGTTCTCTCCATATATTTCCTAGTCCTTTCCCCATATTTTATTGTCCCTTGGAGCCCAAACCCTCTTTCCTTTGTTAAAAGGGTATACAAGCTCCTGAGTCTAACAGCTTTTTTTGAGTTTTCACTTCTTTCTGTGAACTCCCATGCATGCAAATATTGATAAAATGTGTGATTTTTCCCCTGTTAAGCTGTGTTTTGCTAGTTTAATTCACAGGCCCCATATAAAAAACTTAAGAGGGTAGGAGTGCCTGGGTGGCTCAGTCGGTTGAGTGTCTGCCTTCTGCTTGGGTCATGCTCCCGAGGTCCTGGGATCGAGCCCTGCATTGGGCCCCCTACTCAGCATAGAGCCTGTTTCTACCTTTCCCACTCCCTGCTTGTGCTCTCTTGCTTTCTGTCAAATAAATAAATAAAATCTTAAAAAAAAAAAAAACTTAAGAGGATAGAGAAAAAGTTTTTCCTCCCTGATACTAATTTCTCCATTTTGGGATACTACCAAGACCCTGTCAAGATGATGTTCTTCCTTACTGTAGTGGACACAATAAACTTAGCTTTGCTTGATCAACAGGTTTTATCTTAGATCCTTGGAGAGTTGATGGCCAACCTTTATATACTGTGTGTATACAGTGTGAAAATGCAGTAAAACCCCCTCCAAATGATATGATTACATAAAATGTGTGTGTGGGGGGTGGGGGGGTGGTTGTGAGGATAATGAAATTCCCTTTTGCGTGATCAGTCTTTTAACTCAGTTGTGATCCATCTACACTTATAAATATGATCAAGCATGCTCAAAGTTTACTCTATATAAAAAACATTATGTGAAAGAAAACATGATGTGGCTTGATTGCACAACCATAATTCTTTATCTCATTCTCTAGCTCCGCCTTACAACAAAACTTTGCTGCTCTTCCCATCAAGAGACAGAGTACTGCCCCTGGCCCTACAAAGATTTATTTATTTATTTGAGAGAGAGAGAGTGAGAGCATGAGTGGGGGGGGACAGAGGGGGAGAGAGAGAGAGAGAGAGAGAAGCAGATTCCCTGCTGAGCAGGGAGCCCAATGTGGGGCTCAGTCTCACGACCCTGAGATCATGACCTGAGCTGAAATCAAGAGTCGGATGCTTAACTGACTGAGCCACCCAGGATCCCCATATCCCTGGTGCTTCAGTGTGGGCTGGCCTGATGACTTGCTTTGGCCAATGGAATGCAGCAGATTTGAGAGTGTGCCAGTTTTGGACCAAGGTCTCAAGAGAGCCTTTTAGCTATTACTCTTTCTCTTGGAACCCCGACTGTCATGTGAACAAGCCCAAGTTAGCTTGCTAGAGAAGGAGGCCATGTTGGGAAATGAGTCAAGGCATCTCAGCCTGTTGCCAACCCACCTCCCATCATGTGAGAGCCCAGCCTAGATCAGCAGAGCCACCTTCCTAATGCACACCTAACATGGATGTATGTGTGAGCCCAGCTGAGATGAGCAGAACCACCCAGCTGACCTATATAGACTCTAATGCCTATTATTTTAAGTCATTGAGTTTTGGGGCAGTTTGTTATGCAGCAATTGCTAACCAATACATAGAGCATGGTGGGGACTATTTATTGCCTAAAAACATCTATTTCCCTCTCTTCTTCCCAACTAACAGAATATAATTTTGTTCAGATTCCCTGGCCTCAAAGAAGGTAGGCAGTAGCCAGTCACATCATCCCACATTGCTGGCTACACATAGGATTGGGCACATGAGCCATCCTGGCTCCTCCTCCTGGGACCATCCCCCTGGCCACTGTGATGAGTCGAAATGAGTGAGTGAATCAAGATATGTGTCTTACTTCATTCAGGTTGCTATAATGGAATACCAAAGACTGGGTGGCTTGAAAACAAAGTATTTCTCATCCTTCTGGAGGCTGGGAAGTCCAAGATTAAGACGCTGGCATATTAGGTCTGGTGAGAGCCTGCTTCCTCATTCATAAATGGTTGTGTCTTCACTTGGCAGAAGAGAGAAGGGAGCCCCCTGTGGTTCTGTGATAAGGGCACTAATCTCATTTACAAGGTCTCCACCCTTATGACTCAATCATTTCCCAAATGCCCTGCCTCCTAATACCATCTGTTAGGGTTGGATCTCAACATATGAATTTTGTGGGGACATAAACATTCAGTCCATAACATATGCCAATCAGAATTCTTCCCTAGGGTGTTGTATGTAGAGGCTAGAAATGAGAAAAATATGACTGAGATGCAGGCCAGGTCAGATTGATCTGTTTTAGAATAAAGCATGAGAAATGAATTTTACATCTGAATATTTTGGAGAAAATTCATAACTGTGTCATAAATTTACCACGACAGTGAACTTAAATGTCCCCTCTTTCAACATACAAAGTGCACAACAAGTTAATATTGAGCCTTTAGACTTCAGGGAAGAGAAATGCTGTAGGAAAAGATGATACATAATTATTTTTATGACTCCCACTGCAATTTTCATTTTCGCCTGGATATAACAGTTGAAGCAATGGATGTTTATAATGGGTAGGAGAATCAGGTCAAATGAACTCATCTCCAAGGAGATTTAAAATCTTTTTGAAACCCTCCTTGATATAGACTGCATTTTTATGCATTTTCTTTGAACTTTATCATTCTGGGCTCTGTTTGCAAACTTGTCTTGCATCCATATTTTAGACTAAAGCTCCATCTTCTGGAGAAGAACTGACATGTAACAACTGTTCTGCGCAGGGACTAACAGACTCCATTTAGAAGTTCCCAAGACGGTCTCTCTTAGTCACTGGAACGATTTCTCATTGGCAGCTCATTTTTCCCGGTTTAGAAACAGTGTCATCTCAGCAGGGCAGTGAAACTACATGTAAGCTATTGATCACTTCCCTTTTGCAAAGAGAGATTCATAGCACAATTTCATCTTTATATTTATGGTTTCTGCAGGAGGAGACCAATTGGAATAATTTCCCTTCCTTTGGCATGTTCTTTGATTCCTCATATTGTTGAATAGGGACTGGCTATTATTTTCTTACTCTCTAGAGAAATCAGTTTCTCTGCAGCTTTTACTATATTTTATTCATGTGGTCTGTTCTGAAGTTCCTTCTCGGATGTAAATATTTTAAGAAATATTTTACATTGATATCATACTTTGGAGAGATTTAAAAAAATGGTCATTTTAAAAAAATAAACAATATTTTAAGAATAGTTTTAGCTTTAAAGAAAGATTGTGAAGATAGTACAGTCAGTTCCCATATACCCTGTGTGGTTTCTGTCTCTCAGTCAGATGGGGATCCCCAAATGTGGGGTGACAATGGGGTGGAAGCCATGGTGTGGGCAGTGAAAGGACTCACCTGAGGCAGATCGAAGGAGAGAGAAGTTTACTGAATACACTGCAGGGGAGTGGGGGGGGGGCAGGAGTGCAGAAGGGAGGCTGTCTGTAAGGAGGCACTGTTTTTAAAGGGGGAAGATGAGGAGGTATGGCGATATATGGAATCCTCCCTGTTTTGGTAACTGTGCTTGGTTGTAAGTAGCCCACTGGTCAGCTAGGGCTTCTGGATATTTTGAGGTGGGTGCCTGATGAGCCTGTCTGTATTTAGCCAGGTGGTTGCTGTGGACCATTGCTCAAGCCTGTTGTCTAAAAGCAGCCTCTATACCCTGCACTCAGTTTTCCCCATCATTATCTTGTATTAGTGCAACACATTTGTTTCAGTTAATGAATCAGTATTGATGCATCATTATTAATTAGAGTCCATACTTTATGCAGATTTCCTTAGTTTTTGCCTAGTGTCCCTTTTCTGTTCCAGGACCCATCCAAGATACCACGTTATATTTAGTTTTCACATCTCTTTAGACTCCTCTGGGCAGTGACAGTTTCTCAGACTCTTTGTTTTTGGTGACAGTTTTGAGAAGTACTGGTCAGGTATTTTGTGGAATGTCTCTCCATTGGGATTTGTCTCATGCTTTTCTCATGATTAGACACGGGTTATGGGTTCTTGGGGGAAAGACCATAGAGGTAAAGCCTCATTTTTTTTCTTTAAGATTTTATTTTTAAGTAATCTCCACCTCCAACATGGGGCTTGAACTTACAACCCTGAGATCAAGAGTCCTATGCTCTACTGACTGAGCCCACCAGGTGCCCCAGTGCCATTTTTTATTCCATTTTGACTCATCACTGTTGATGCTGACCCTGTTTGTCAGGTTTTTCACTGTAAAGTTACTCTTGCAACTTTAAAGTCACTGTAAAGTCTCTCTGCGACCTTGGGTGTCTTTCTTTCCTTTCCTTTCTTTTTTTTTTTTTTTTTTTTTTTTTTTTGAGGAAGGAGAAGCATAGCATTCTGACCACTGTCTGTCTTCAGTGGGTGCCGTACAGCTGGGCTGCTCCTGGCCCTGGTGGAGCGAAGCAGTGGGTATGGTGGGATCCATTTGATTCTATTTTATACAGCCATGGGGAAAGGATGACCTGGGAAGATAATGTGAAAGAGGGAGGGTGCCTGGGTGCCTCAGTTGGTGAAGCGTGTGCCTTCGGCTCACGTCATGATCCCCGGGTCCTGGGATCAAGTCCCGCATCAGGCTCCCTGCTCAGCAGGGAGTCTGCTTCTCCCTCTGCACCTCCCCCCTGCCTATTCTCTCTCTCTCTCTCTCTCTCTCTCTCTCGCGTGTGCGTGTGTGTGCGCACATGCGTGCAAAAAGTAAATAAATAAAATCTTAAAAAAGAAAAAGGGAATCAGGAAGCCAGGGCTGGGATCTGTCTCTGGGGTTGGAAATTCTTTTGTCTCAGTGGCCAATATGCTAAAAGGTTTTTTGGGTAGCTTTGAGGATGAGATGAAATCAGTACTCCAGAGTCAAGAAATCTGAGTTCTGTTCTAAAGAGTTAGGGTACCTTGGCCAAGACAGTAGGTAGCCTTCTCTGGATTTCTGTGAAAAGGATACTGAAAAATATTCATTAAATCCTCCACTAAATAACTTCACAGAGCTCATGTCACTGAAAGAACTAAGCAACTATGAGGTAGACGTTATACTACTAATAAAAGAACAACCATAATGGCAGGATTAATAAAACCAGCAATTGTGTATTGATTCTAACTATGTGCCAAGTGGTGGGCATTCAAAGTAACTAGACTCATCCTATGGGCATTCAGAATCTAGGGGGAAGAGAAACAAATAGCCCATGGTGTGGAAGAATACAAAATATATTTGGTTTTTGTCCCTGCTTGCTGACACAGAGCTTCTAAAGCCCTTGGAATTTCCTGAATGACAGGGATGTCTTCTTATTGATAAGGAGCTCTTCACCATCATACCTGAGTTTATGCTAATGAGGGGACTTAGGATGGGGTCCCTAGATAGCCTCAGGATGGGGCTGGTTGCCAGAAAGAGCAAGCAGTTAGAAGATGGGAACTTTCAACCCCACCCACCAAACTCTGGGGAGGGGAGGCAGAGCTGAGAGTGAGCTCTATAAAATCTCTTGAAGAATGAGGTTGAGGAAGCTTCTGGGTTGGTGAACACTTCCAGGTGCCAGGAAGGTGACACACCCAGAGAAGGCATGGAAGCTCTGTGCACCCCTCTCCCACACCTGGCCCTATGCATCTCTTCCATTTGGTTGTTCCTGAGTTGTATCCTTTATAATAAACTAGTAAACATAAGTAAGGTATTTTCCTGAGTTCTGAGAGCCCATCTATCAAATTATCAAATCTGAGGAGGGAGTCATGGGAACCTCTGACTGATAGCTAGTGGGTCTGAAGTACAGGTAGCCTAGGGCTCGTGACTAACATCTGAAATGGGGGTAGTCTTGTGGAGCCCTTTGAACTCGTGGGATCTGGAGTTAGCGTCAGAATTGGGTTGAGTTGCTGGACACTCAGTTGGTGTCAGAGTTGGTGTCAGGAAGAATCTCGAACAAGTGCAGTGGGGGTAAAGAGTTGTGAAGTTGTCAGTCCAGGAGGCCAGGAGAGCTCAGGGGAGTTGAAACTTGAAAGGCAAGTAATGAGTTATTCCACTCAGGAATGTGGAGGAAGGGTATTGCGGGGAAAGGAAGCAGTGTAGACAACACTTGTAGACAACACAGTTACTATTAATAATAATTTCAACATAACAACAGCAGCTCCATTTATCACTTACTGTGTGCCAGGTGATGACATTAATGATTTATAGGCATTTTCTAACTAGTCCTCAAAGGAACTCTTTGAAGTTTATTATCTTTGTTACCTGGGTTTTTCAGATGCAAAAAGCCTCAAAAAGGTTAATACGTTAGATAGCAAGTGAGTGGCACTACTGTTACTTGAAACCATAATGGAAAAGACAGTAGCTTGGGAGTCAGATACACCTGGGTTTGTTTCCTGGTTCTTCAAGCCTCTTGGAAACTTCTGAGCCTCAGTTTTCTGATTTATAAGATGGGGAAATAATAACGCTCATCTCCTGAAGTGAAGATTAAATAGGATAAAGCAATCTATGTGATGCCTAAAAATAAAATGAATGCATGGCAGAGATAATATTTGTAAAATGATGGTGTTGCTTGTATCAGTCAGCAATTGCCGAGTAACAGCTTCAGAGTCTCAGTGGCATACAACAGTAAGCATTTATTTCTCAGGCATCTGCAGGTCTGGCTGGGGGTTGGGGAGCTTGATTGGGTGGTTCTGCTTCAGGCTGTGGAGCTGGTCTAGGTGGACCTGGCTTCTTGCTAACACTTTTAGGTCTGCTTCACGTGTGTGCATTCTGGGGCCCAGGCCAAGTGGCAAAAGCTACCCATGAGAAGCACTCGTAGGTGATGGCGTAACTGTGCCAGTGCCTTTCAGGCCTTTTCTGAGGTGTTTTCTCAGTACCACCAAGCCATTCTCCAATTCTCAGCACACCTTGATGGGATGTCCAACAATTTAACTCAATTCTGACACTATCTGCCTGGAGATAGCATTAAATCCCGCAGGTTCAGGATTTGTGGGGAACAAGAATTTCCTGTCCCCTTCTAGGTCCTTCTAGCTGGACTAAGAATCAAAGTGACATGAGATAGAATAACAGGAGAAAATAAAATATAATAGCTTACATGTGGAGAATCCACAGACATGGAGATTCCAAAGACAGGCAAAATGAGGTATATATGTCATCCTGAACTAAAGAGAGGGGGTTGAGGTCTGGGATTTCAGTGGGAAGGAATGCAGTTTCCAAGGCAGTAAGAAGAGATCTTTGCTCTGCCATACAGATGGATCACTCAGATAAAATTATCTCTGTTAATAACTTTTATTCTGGGAAAGACCCCCAATTTAGATTCTTCTATGTAGTTAAGTGAGGGGCAAAAATTTCTCTTGAGTCCTTAGGGTCTTGATTGCCTTCAGCTCAAAACAGTCTGCATGCCAAAGTGGCCCATCTTGGCGTGACCTGCTCTTGGCCCCTACAGTTTCAGTTCTACAAGGAACCCACCCCCCCATCCCATGCCCCCACAAACACCAGTCACATGTCTGAATTGTTACTTATGCTGACTGGCTAGTCTGACTTACCAGCTGTAAATCAGAGGTTCCCATTAACTCCTCTTTGGGTTCAGTTAGTTTGCCAAAGCAGCTCATAGAACTCAGGAAAAGAATTTACTTACTAGAGTACCAGGTTATCATAAAAGGACATAACTGAGGAATAACCAGATGGAAGAGGTGCATAGGGCAAGGTATGTGGGAGGGGTGCAGCTTCCATGCCTTCTATGGGCGTGTCACATCTCCACATGTTCACCAGTTCAGAAGCTCTGCAAACCCCATATTTCAAGGATTTTTATGGAGGCTTACTTTTGTAGGCATGATTGATTAAATCATTGACCATTGGTGATTGGTTCAACCTCCCCCTCCTTGGAGGTTAAGGGTGTTGGGGGTGAAAGTTCTAACTTTATGATCTGGTTGATCCCTCTGGCAACCAGCCCCCATCTTTTTGGCTTTCTGAAAGTCACCTTATTAACATAAACTCAGGTGTGGTTGAAGGGGCTTGTTATGAATAAAAAAAGAAAGCTTTATTTCTTTTATCACTTAGGAAATTCTAAGGGTTTTAGGGGCTCTGTGCCAGAAATGGGGACAAAGACCCAAATACATATTTCTTATTATTAATCACAGTTTTGTATCTTTATTTACATCCATCATATTTGCTGACATCTCATTGTCCAAAGCAAGTCATATGGCCAAGTCTAGCATCAATGGAGTTGGGAAATATACTCCATCAGTGGAAATGGTGGAGCAGGAGAGAATATATATATTTTTAATTACAAAGCTGCTTTTTTATTTGAAACCAGCTGTATACTTTGCTCTCATAATCCATCCACCCATTTCTTTCTTTTTCTAAAGTTTTAATTTTAATTCCAGGTAGTTAACATACAGTGTTATGTTAGTTTCAGGTGTACAATATAGTGATTAACACTTTCAAAAATCACCCTGTGCTCATCACAACTAGTGTGCTCCTTAATCCCCATCACCTGTTTCACCCATCCCCCCAACCCCTTCCCCTCTGGTAACCATCAGTTCTCTATAGTTAAGAGTCTTTTATTGATTTGTCTCTCTCTCTCTCTCTCTCTTTCTCATCCCTTTGCTCATTGATTTTGTTTCTTAAATTCCACATATGAGGGAAATCATGTGGTATTTGTCTTTCTCTGACTGACTTATTTCACTTAGCATTAGATCCATCCATGTTGTTGCAAATGGCAAGATTTCATTCTTTTTCATGGCTGAATAATATGCCACTGTGTGTGTGTATGTATTTTATATATATGTGTGTGTGTGTGTATATAATCTATCTATCTATCACACCTTCTTTATCCATTCATTTATTGATGGACAATTGGGCTGCTTCCATATCTTGGCTATTGTAAATAATGCTACTATAAGCATAGGGGTGCATGTATCCCTTTGAATGAGTGTTCTTGTATTCCTTGGGTGAATACTTAGTAGTGCAATTGTTGGATTGTATGGTAGTTCTATTTTTAACTTTTTGAGGAACCTCTGTATCATCTTCCACAGTGGCTGCACCAGCTTGCATTCCCACCAACAGTACAAGAGGGTTGCTTTTTCTCCACATCCTCACCAACACCTGTTGTTTCTTGTGTTGTTGATTTCAACAATGCTATGTGTTTTTGCTGACTTTTTTTATTATGTTAATCATCATACATTACATCATTAGTTTTTGATGTAGTGTTCCATGACTCATTGTTTGCGTATAACACCCAGTGCTCCATGCAGTAGGTGCCCTCTTTAATACCCATCACCAGGCTAACCCATCCCCCCACCCTCCTCCCCTCTAGAACCCTCAGTTTGTTTCTCAGAGACCATAGCCTCTCATGGTTTAACTCCCCCTCTGATTTCCCCCCCTTCATTCTTCCCTTCCTGCTATCTTTTTTTTTTTTTTTTAACATATAATGTATTATTTGTTTCAGAGGTACAGGTCTGTGATTCAACAGTCTTACACAATTCACAGTGCTCACCATAGCACATACCCTCCCCAGTGTCTATCACCCAGCCACCCCATCCGTCACAACCCCCCACCACTCCAGCAACCCTCAGTTTGTTTCCTGAGATTAAGAATTCCTCATATCAGTGAGGTCATATGATACATGTCTTTCTCTGATTGACTTATTTCGCTCAGCATAACACTCTCCGTTTCCATCCATGTCATTGCAAATGGCAAGATTTCATTCCTTTTGATGGCTGCATAATATTCCATTGTATATATATACCACACCTTCTTTATCCATTCATCTGTCGATGGACATCTTGGCTCTTTCCATAGTTTGGCTATTGTGGACATTGCTGCTATAAACATTGGGGTGCACGTACCCCTTCGGATCCCTACATTTGTATCTTTGGGGTAAATACCCAGTAGTGCAATTGCTGGATCTTATGGTAGCTCTATTTTCAACTTTTTGAGGAACCTCCATACTGTTTTCCAGAGTGGCTGCACCAGCTTGCATTCCCACCAACAGTGTAGGAGGGTTCCCCTTTCTCCGCATCCCCGCCAACATCCGTCATTTCCTGAGTTGTTACTTTTAGCCATTCTGACTGGTGTGAGGTGGTATCTCATTGAGGTTTTGACTTGGATTTCCCTGATGCCGAGTGATGTTGAGCACTTTTTCATGTGTCCGTTGGCCATTTGGATGTCTTCTTTGGAAAAATGTCTGTTCATGTCTTCTGCCCATTTCTTGATTGGATCATTTGTTCTTTGGGTGTTGAGTTTAAGAAGTTCTTTATAGATTTTGGATACTAGCCCTTTATCTGATATGTCATTTGCAAATATCTTCTCCATTCTGTCGGTTGTCTTTTGGTTTTGTTGACTGTTTCTTTTGCTGTGCAAAAGCTTCTTATCTTGATGAAGTCCCAATAGTTCATTTTTGCCCTTGCTTCCCTTGCCTTTGGCGATGTTTCTAGGAAGAAGTTGCTGTGGCTGAGGTCAAAGAGGTTGCTGCCTGTGTTCTCCTTTAGGATTTTGATGGACTCCTGTCTCACATTGAGGTCTTTCAACCACTTTGAATCTATTTTTGTGTGTGGTGTAAGGAAATGGTCCAGTTTCATTCTTCTGCATGTGGCTGTCCAATTTTCCCAACACCATTTGTTGAAGAGACAGTCTTTTTTCCATTGGACATTCTTTCCTGCTTTGTCGAAGATTAGTTGACCATAGAGTTGAGGGTCCATTTCTGGGCTCTCTATTCTGTTCCATTGATCTATGTGTCTGTTTTTGTGCCAGTACCATACTGTCTTGATGATTACAGCTTTGTAATAGAGCTTGAAGTCCAGAATTGTGATGCCACCAGCTTTGCTTTTCTTTTTCAACATTCCTGTGGCTATTCGGGGTCTTTTCTCGTTCCATACAAATTTTAGGATTATTTGTTCCATTTCTTTGAAAAAAATTGATGGTATTTTGGTAGGGATTGCATTGAATGTGTAGATTGCTCTAGGTAGCATTGACATCTTCACAATATTTGTTCTTCCAATCCATGAGCATGGAACGTTTTTCCATTTCTTTGTGTCTTCCTCCATTTCTTTCATGAATATTTTAGTTTTCTGAGTACAGATTCTTTGCCTCTTTGGTTAGATTTATTCCTAGGTATCTTATGGTTTTGGGTGCAATTGTAAATGGGATCGACTCCTTAATTTCTCTTTCTTATGTCTTGTTGTTGGTGTATAGGAATGCCACTGATTTCTGTGCATTGATTTTATATCCTGCCACTTTACTGAATTCGGGTATGAGTTCTAGCAGTTTTGGGGTGGAGTCTTTTGGGTTTTCCACATAAAGTATCATATCATCTGCAGAGAGTGAGAGTTTGACTTCTTTGCCAATTCGGATGCCTTTTATTTCTTTTTGTTGTCTGATTGCTGTGGCTAGGACTTCTAATACTATGTTGAATAGCAGTGGTGACAGTGGACATCCCTGCCATGTCCCTGACCTTAGGGGGAAAACTCTCAGTTTTTCCCTATTGAGAATGATATTCGCTGTGGGCTTTTCATAGATGGCTTTTATGATATTGAGGTATGTACCCTCTATCCCTATACTCTGAAGAGTTTTGATCAAGAAAGGATGCTGTACTTTGTCAAATGCTTTTTCTGCATCTATTGAGAGGATCATATGGTTCTTGCTCTTTCTTTTGTTAATGTATTGTATCACATTGATTGATTTGTGGATGTTGAACCAAACTTGCAGCCCAGGGATAAATCCCACTTGGTCTTGGTGACTAATCCTTTTAATGTACTGTTGGATCCTATTGGCTAGTATTTTGGTGAGAATTTTTGCATCCATGTTCATCAAGGGTATTGGTCTGTAATTCTCCTTTTTGATGGGGTCTTTGTGTGGTTTTGGGATCAAGGTAATGGTGGCATCATAAAACGAGTTTGGAAGTTTTGCTTCCATTTCTATTTTTTGGAACAGTTTCAGAAGAATAGGTATTAATTTTTCTTTAAATGTTTGGTAGAATTCCCCTGGGAAGCCATCTGGCCCTGGGCTTTTGTTTATTGGGAGATTTTTGATTACTGTTTCAATTTCCTTAGTGGCTATAGGTCTGTTCAGGTTTTCTATTTCTTCCTGGTTCAGTTTTGGTAGTTTATACATCTCTAGGAATGCATCTCTTTCTTCCAGGTTATCTAATTTGCTGGCATATAGTTGCTCATAATATGTTCTTATAATTGTTTGTATTTCTTTGGTGTCGGTTGTGATCTCTCCTCTTTCATTCATGATTTTATTTATTTGTGTCCTTTCTCTTTTCTTTTTGATAAGTCTGGCCGGGGGTTTATCAATCTTGTTAATTCTTTCAAAGAACCAGCTCCTAGTTTTGTTGTTCTGTTCTACTGTTCTTTTGGTTTCTATTTCATTGATTTCTGCTCTGATCTTTATTATTTCTCTTCTTCTGCTGGGTTTAGGCTTTATTTGCTGTTCTTTCTCCAGCTCCTTTAGGTGTAGGGTTAGCTTGTGTATTTGAGAACTTTCTTGTTTCTTGAGAAAGGCTTGTATTGCTATATACTTTCCTCTTAGGACTGCCTTTGCTGCATCCCAAAGATTTTGAACAGTTGTGTTTTCATTTTCATTTGTTTCCATGAATTTTTAAAATTCTTCTTTAACTTCCTGGTTGACCCATTCATTCTTTAGTAGGATGCTCTTTAGCCTCCATGTATTTGAGTTCTTTCTGACTTTCCTCTTGTGATTGAGTTCTAGTTTCAAAGCATGTGGTCTGAAAATAGGCAGGGAATGATCCCAATCTTTTGGTACAGGTTGAGACCTGATTTGTGACCTAGGATGTGATCTATTCTGTAGAATGTTCCATGGGCCCTAGAGAAGAATGTGTATTCTGTTGCTTTGGGATGGAATGTTCTGAATATATCTGTGAAGTCCATTTGGTCCAGTGTGTCATTTAAAGTCTTTATTTCCTTGTTGATCTTTTGCTTAGATGATCTGTCCATTTCAGTGAGGGGGGTGTTAAAGTCCCCCACTATTATTGTATTTTTGTTGATGTGTTTCTTGGCTTTTGTTATTAATTGGCTTATATAATTGGCTGCTCCCATGTTAGGGGCATAGATATTTACAATTGTTAGATCTTCTTGTTGGATAGACCCTTTTAGTATCATATAGTGTCCTTTCTCATCTCTTATTATAGTCTTTGGTTTAAAATCTAATTTGTCTGATATAAGGATTGCCACCCCAGCTTTCTTTTGGTGTCCATTAGCATGGTAAATGGTTTTCCACCCCCTCACTTTCAATCTGCAGGTGTCTTTGGGTCTAAAATGAGTCTCTTGCAGACAGCATATCGATGGGTCTTGTTTTTTAATCCAATCTGATAGCCTGTGTCTTTTGATTGGGGCATTTAGCCCATTTACATTCAGGGTGACTATTGAAAGATATGGATTTAGTGCCATTGTATTGCCTGTAAGGTGACTATTACTGTATATTGTCTGTGTTCCTTTCTGGTCTATGTTACTTTTAGGCTTTCTCTTTGCTTAGAGGACCCCTTTCAATATTTCTTGTAGGGCTGGTTTCGTGTTTGTAAATTCCTTTAGTTTTTGTTTGTCCTGGAATCTTTTTCTCTCTCCTTCTATTTTCAATGACATCCTAGCTGGATATAGTATTCTTGGCTGCATATTTTTCTCATTTAGTGCTCTGAATATATCCTGCCAGTCCTTTCTGGCCTGCCAGGTCTCTGTGGATAGGTCTGTTGCCAATCTAATGTTTCTACCATTGTAGGCTACATATCTCTTCTCCTGAGCTGCTTTCAGGATTTTCTGTTTGTTTCTGAGACTCGTAAGTTTTACTATTAGGTGTTGGGGTGTTGACCTGTTTTTATTGATTTTGAGGGGGATTCTCTGTGCCTCCTGGATTTTGATGCCTGTTTCCTTCCCCAAATTAGGGAAGTTCTCTGCATAGTTTGCTCCAATATACTTTCTGCCCCCCTCTCTCTTTCTTCTTCTGAGATCCCAGTTCTAATATTGTTTTGTCTTATGGTGTCACTTTGAATTCTGAGATAGTTGTTTATCTCTCTTTTTCTCAGCTTCTTTATTTTCCATCATTTTGTCTTCTATATCACTAATTCTGTCTTCTGCCTTATTTATCCTAGCAGTTAGAGCCTCCATTTTGATTGCACCTCATTAATAGCCTTTTTGATTTCGACTTGGTTAGATTTTAGTTCTTTTATTTCTCCAGAAAGGGTTTCTCTAATATCTTCCATGCTTTTTTCAAGCCCAGCTAGTATCTTTAAAATCGTCATTCTGAACTCTAGTTCCGACATCTTACTAATGTCCGTATTGATTAGGTCCCTGGCAGTCGGTACTGCCTCTTGTTCTTTTTTTGAGGTGATTTTTTCCATCTTGTCATTTTGTCCAGAGGAGAATAGATGAATGAGAGAACAAAATGCTAACAGGGTAACAACGTCCCCAGAAAAATATACACTAAACAAATCAGAAGAGACCTGAAATGGGGAAAAGAAAAGGAAGGAAAGAAAAAAGAAAAAGATAAAAACAAACAAACACAAAAAAACAGAATATGATCAAATATGATCAGGCTGGTGCATAGATCAGTGCCACACACTAGATTTTGGGCGTATTTTGGTCTGTTAGAAGAAAGTGCCTCCCAAAATTTTAAAGAAAGAAAAACTTATATATGTACAAAAATAAGGATTAACATGATGAAGGGATGGAATATGACTGTAAAGATGAAAATTTTAAAAGATTTTATAAAAGGAATTGATAAGATAAGAAGTTGGTTGCAAAAAGAAAGAAGAGGATTTAAAAAAAGGGAGAGAATGTGATCAGGCAGGAGACTAGAACAAAGCCATACGCTAGAGATTTAGGGTATATTTTGGTCTGTTAGAAGAGACTATATCCCAAAATTTTTAAGAGAGAACAACTTATATATATACCAAAAATAAGGTTAACTACTATGAAGGGATAGAAATGACTCTAAAAATGAAAAATAAAAAAGATTTTTTAAAAGGATTTATAAGATGTTGGTTGAAAAAGGGAAAAAGAAAAATTCAAAAAAAAGAAAAAGAAAGAAAAGAAAGTTAAAAAAAAAATTAACTTTGAGGGCACCTGGGTGGCTCAGTTGGTTAAGCGACTGCCTTCGGCTCAGGTCATGATCCTGGAGTCCTGGATCGAGTCCTGCATCGGACTCCCTGCTCAGCAGGGAGCCTGCTTCTCCCTCTGACCCTCCCCCCTCTCATGTGCTCTCTCTCTCTCTCATTCTCTCTGTCTCAAATAAATAAATAAAATCTTTAAAAAAAAAATTAACTTTGAAATATTAAAGAATCATGGTAAAAAAGCCATGAATTCTATGTGCATTATTCCCCTAGCGCTGGAGTTCTGTCATTCTCATTGATCAGTAAACTTGGTCTGGCTGGCTGTTCTCGTTGATCTTCTGGGGGAGGGGCCTGTTGCCCTGGTTCCCAGATGTCTTTGCCGGAGGCAGAATTGCCCCGCCCTTGCCCGGTCTGGGCTAAGTAATCTGCTCGGGTTTGCTCTTGGGAGCTTTTGTTCCCTGCAAGCTTTCCCTACAGCTTTGGAGGCCAAGAGTGAAAATGGTGGCCTCCCAATCTCCGCCCAGGAGGAGCCGAGAACTCGGGCCCCGCTCCTCAGTGAGCCCCCAGAGAAAAGCAGTCAATCACTCCCGTCTCCCTGGTCTCCAGCTGTACTCTGTGCTCACCCGGCCTGTGACCGAGCCTTTCTATCTCTGGCACCCGACCCCGTGTGGAGTCTCCAAACCCAGCAGATCCCTGCAGTGCGCTCCTGCGCCGCTCCTCCCGGGGGAGGAAGGGGAGTCTCCCCGGATCTGCTGCTTGTTGGGTCCCTGCTGGAACAGTGGCCTGACTGTGCCGTGGATCACGGTTTATGGCAACCCCGAGCTGAGAGCCCGCGCCTCGGCTCTGTCTCTGCAGCCAGCTTCCCTGCTCAGGTATCTGGTAGCTCTGCTGCACTCAGGCACCCCCGGTCTTCCTGTGACCCCGAGGGTCCTGAGACCACACTGTCCCACGAGGGTTCCACCCCCCACTTAGCCACTGGAGCGACGTCCCTCAGTAGAGCAGCTTCTAAAAGTTCCTATTTTGTGCTCCGCGGCTCTATCACTTGCCAGTAGCAGCTGACAGAGGCTCCCTCCCCCGCCGTGTATCTTCCGAATATCGCCTCGGATTCACTTCTCTGCACGTCCTACCTTCCAGAAAGTGGTCGCTTTTCTGTGCAGAGTTGTTGCTATTCTTTTCTTCGATCTCCTATTGAGTTTGTAGGTGTTCAGAATGGTTTGATCCCTGTCTAGCTGAATTCCTGGGACCAGACGAAATTTAGGTCTCCTACTCCTCCACCATCTTGCTCCTCCCCCTGTTATCTGTTTTTGTATGGTCTATGAGCTATGAATAGTTTTTACATTTTTTTAGGGTTGAAAAAATAAAAAGAAGAATAATATTTCATGACATGTGAAAATTATATGACATTCAAATTTTGGTGTCTTTGAATCAAATTTTGTTGGGAAGGAATCATTTTTTTTTCTGCCATTCTTGGTTCTTTGGCTGGTCTAATAATTACATTAACATAGTACAAATTAACAGGAGAAAAATTTAGTTCTAGGGTCCCTTAAGACTAGACAGATGGTCAGGCAATTGAGGGTTATATGCCATCTGGAGTTGAGGAGAAGGGGTTGGGGTCTGGGAGTTCAAAGGAGAGAGAGGTAATTCACAGAAAGATAAAAAAAAGTAAATGTTTGATAAACATATGTTTGCTAGGCTATATAGAAGCAGTAGGGTATGGAGAGTACTTTGATTTCCAGGCCCTGCTGAGCTCCCCCCAACTTACCTACACCTAGTCCATATTTTTTGTAGTTATCTCTGGTGACAGTTCTCTTTCTGGACCAGCCCTCTATGTAAATTCTTTTAGGCAGGGAGAGGTAAAAGTTTTTCTTGAAACTGCTGGGTCTTGGTCATCTTCAGCTCAAAATAGTCCACATTGCCACAATGGCACATTTTGGGGAGACTTGTTCTGAACCCCTTCAGTTTTACAGGAATGTAACAAAACTCAAGAGGGTTGCTACTTCACATATATCAAATTGAGCAAAACCCAAGGAAGTGATGAAAGCTAAGAACTTACATTACTTGTTACAAGGCAGGAGACAGGGAGAGAGCTCTCAAGGTACTGTCTCCCCCTGGGATTAGTACAGGAAGCTTTTATTCAGTGCATCACGGGGCAGGGCAAAGGGGGCTTGCAGAGACATATTTGGTTCAATGGCACATGCTTAGCATGTCAGCATGCTAGGGCCTATATTGCATGTTCAAAAAATGGCGGAAAACTCTACCCAGAGATCTTAGTATTGTAATGAGCTAACTGTAACTTTCAGCTCAAGGGGGTTTCTGTGCAGACCGTTAGCTCCAGGCTGGCTCAAACTGGCTCACATGAGGTGCTATCAGGTGACACCTACTTGGGCGTCTCCTTGGCTGGAACTATTGGTTTTGGAAACCAAAACACATTCCTTCCCTGCTTTTGTCCCTTCCTCTCCTCCCTTCTGCCATAGCATTCAGCCCTCTATTTGAGAACTTCCTTTTGCCTCCAAGCTACAGGAACACAGCCATGCCCATTTACTGGGTATTTTCCATGGTGGCTTTTGGACTACAAGGGCAGAGCTGACTAGTTGTAACAGGGACTGAATGGCTCACAAGGCCTAACAAATTTTCCATCTGACCCTTTACAGAAAAATCTGGTGACCCTTGAATCTGTTGCTTTATTGGTAATGATGAAGTCACACACAAATATGAAATTAAAAAAAATTCATAAAAAGATCAAAGCTACCTATATTCTCTCATTTTATCTTCATGATAGCTGGTGTGATAGGTTAGGGCATATGTTATTGTTATAAGAAAAAGGACTTAAGCTGCCTCCACTTTGATATCAGTCTGCACTTTCTAATTGATTAAGTTCTTCTTTATGGGTTCTCTCTTAACTCAGGCAAGATGCAAGACACTGGTGGGCAAAGCATCCGTGATGGGAACTAAAACTACCCCTCTAGCAATAACAACTGCCCTGATGCCGGCAAGACCCTGCTTGACCTGAAGACAATGGTACCTGATCTTTACTGCCCACCTGCACATACCCGCTGACCTTTGTCCCCCATTTTCCTTATATAAACCTATAAGTATTTTCAGCACTTTGGAGACACTTGTCATCCTGGTGTTGGTCTCCCTGAAATAAATTCCTTGTTTCACCACCACTTGTTTCTCTGCCTTTGGATTTTGTCTGCAGTGGGGGCCTGAACCTGGTCTGTTTGGGACTCCAGGTGCTCTTGCACCCTTGGGCCTTGGTTACAATATAGAGTCCAGTTCTTGATGTTCTTCTTCTTTTTTTAAATAGCATATGCATTTTCAAAAAAGATTTTACTTATTTATTTATTTATTTATTTTAGAAAAAGAGTATGAGTGGGGGGAGGGGCAGAGGGAGAGGGAGAGAGAATCTCAAGCAGACTCTGAGCTGAGCATGGAGCCTGACATGGGGCTTGATCTCACAACCCTGAGATTGTGATGTGAGCCAAAACCAAGAGTTGGACACTCAACTGACTGAGCCACCCAGGTGCCCCTTGATGTTCTTCTTTTGACCTCACCCTCCCTTTCTCCTTTGGCCCACATCTGGACAGGCCATTAAAGCCCATGTGTCCTTCCTGTTTTGATGCTGGTAGGAAATTCAGACTTCACAAATCTCTAGTCTGTGCATAGGAACTTTTCCCCCAGCCTCACTCCTTAGCCACTACAGATGTCCCACTTGCTCTCTCTGCCTCCCTCTAGCCAGTCTGGAGCTGCCTATGCCTAGCCTGTTCTTCCCAGAAGTCCCTTGTGTGAGTAATAAACTTTTCCTTAAATTCTCTTGGTGTGTGAAGCGTCAGCAGCCTAGACATTTTAGCTAACCTAATCATTAGTATCTCTAGGAGCTCTATTTATTGGTTAGATTGGATGGTCTTGGTACCTCCATATTTAACTTTTATAACTATATGGTAAGCCAAGGGGCACCTGGGTGGCTCAGTTGTTAAGCATCTGCCCTCAGCTCAGGTCCTGATCCCAGGCTCCTGGGATCGAGCCCCACATCAGGCTTCCTGCTCAGTGGAAAGCCTGCTTCTCCCTCTCTTGTTCCCCCTGCTTGTGTTCCCTCTCTCGCTGTGTCCCTCTCTGTCAAATAAATAAAATCTTAAAAAAAAAACAAACAACTATATGTTAAGCCAAGGAGAGAAGAAAAAAAATGGATTTTTAAGGACCTGTTGTTCCCCCAGTAAATCTATATATGTGCCCATCCAACCATCCATCCTTCTAACATTTTTGAACAGCTACTATATGCCAGGTACTGTAAATAAGGGCAGAATCTTTATTCTTCTTCAACTTTCAGAAGTGTAATGGGCCAGAGTTGATTCTCAAGACTCTAGGATGGTTTGCCACTCCTACTTAGTATTGACTGTGGAAACATACCTCTACAGGAAGCCCAAAGATCTCCATTGTCTTCTGGGTTAGTCAGGACACTTAGGGATGAAAGAGACTAAGAAACAAACAAGGATGGTCAACATAGAACTGGCCTCAGGGGCTGGAAACTGTTTTTACCCTCTCTCACACACCAATGTGATGCAAAGGTATTTTGAATACAAATGTTTGTATTAGAAGGGTATTAACATGGGTGAATTGTCAATGAGAAAGCATGATCTAAAGTGAATTCTATTAAGCCAATTTAATTCTGTTATCAGTGACCTCCATGGGTCAAATAAGCTATTCTTAATTTTCCCTGAATTTTTTTATTTTTTTATTTTGCTGAAACTAGTGGCTTGGGAATTGTTTTCCACTTAAGTTTTGCAACAAATTTTATTTAATCTACTATTTCCCCCACATTGCATATACTGATTACAACTTACTATTGATTTCATTTTGAGACCATTATTTCTGCCAAGTTCTATTTTCCTGGGATAAATTTAGCAGAGATGCACATTTTGTGGAGAAAAATGTGATTCATTTGTCAATTTTTAAGCAGAAGTAAGTTTGACCCTCTGTGATGTGTAGTTGTTTTCAGTGTTATTTGCATTGATAATTTATAGCTGTAATACTTGTTATTAATTGAATAAAAGAATGATAGTCTGCATTTATTTCTTAGTTACTCCATGAGGAAATTGCAAGCTGTTTTGTAAGGTATGGAGGCATGAAGACAGAAATGGGGGGAGTTGGAGAAGGAGTGGAGGGAGGAAGGGAGAGAGAAAGACATAGAACAAAGAAAGAGATGGGGAGGGGAGTAGAAGACTCTAGAACACATCTTGTCTTTGAATTAAGGAGCCCTAGATCTGTTTTCAAGATGTCTCAGAATCGAGTTTGGTTCTCATCCTCTTCAGAGGAAGAACAGGACTCCAGGTGGACAGACTTGGGCTCTGGTCCTGGCTCTGCTGCCTATTTGCCATGTTGCCCCTGGCAAGTCACCTAACCTTTCTGAACCTGGGTTTCCTCATCTGTGGAGAACACTGAGAGCACCGCTCTCCTAGGATTGCCGTGAGGACTCAAACAGAGACTCCATGTTTAGCAGTGAACACAACACTGACACATGGCAAGAGCTTGGTAAATGTTTGGTGGTAGAATAATCATAATTCACAGTAATAACTTGTTTCTGGTACAGAGACTTTATCATGATCTTTTGTCTTGAGGATTTGCAGAAACCCTTACTGCTGTTTTATTCCCTCACCAGTGGTTTGCTAGTAAATGTTCAACAACTTGCTCTTTAGGGAAAATAAAGCCTTGGTTTGTGTCCTTTGCCAACTTTTGTGGCATAAATATCTCCACTGTAGCTAGTTTCAGGCTACTGATGTGATATCACGGAAGTTGGAATTGGGAAGAAACGTGCAGTAGCTACCCATGATGCAATGTTCCCACCACATTGCTGCTGTAGTTACTGTGGGCATAACTAATCTCAGGAGTGTAGATAACAGTAAAATGTATATGTTAAGCCAAGGAGAGAAGAAATAACTAGAAAGTTATAAATTTTGAGTATTACTTTTGTTTTCTCACGTGAGATGTAATTTTTGTAATTTAATAACTTCTAATAGTGGCTGTTTAGCAATCAGCTTGCAGAATTTCTGGAAATGTAACCATCAGCTCTCGTGAGACCATCTGAATTGGCTCCTGCACACCATTGCTGATGCCACCTGCCCCCCCACCCAACCTCCATATCCAGTCCGTCACTCAGGCCTATTGATTTCATCTCCTATATATCTCCTTTAGTCAGTACTCTTCTCTCCATCTTCATTTCCACCTTCCTGGTCTAAGACATGACCATTTATTGCCTGGATTGTTGTAGATGCCCTTCTAACTTTCATTTTGCATATATTTCTCACCTGTCCCATTCTTGATTGTGAAGCTAGAGGTGTCTTTCTCTCTTTTTTTTTTTTTTTTTAAAGATTTTATTTATTTATTTGAGAGAGAGAATGAGAGAGAGCGAGTACATGAGAAGGGGGAGGGTCAGAGGGAGAAGCAGACTCCCTGCCGAGCAGGGAGCCCGATGCGGGACTCGATCCAGGGACTCCAGGATCATGACCTGAGCCGAAGGCAGTCGCTTAACCAACTGAGCCACCCAGGCACCCATGTCTTTCTCTTTTTTAATAGACCTTATTTTTTTAGAGCTGTTTTAGGTTCACAGAAAAATGGAGCAGAAGACACAGAGATTTCCTATATGCTCCCTGTCCCCCACACGTGCACAGCCTCCCACATTATCAACACTCCAATCAGAATGGCACATTTGTTATAATTGATCAACCTATGGAGTTCAGGACAGTCCCCCCTCCCCGCAGTGTTCTACTTTGGCATATGGATTATTTTGAGCTGAAGGCAATTGGGTTCTTATGGGCTTAAGAGAAACTTTTTTTTCTTTTTAAGATTTATCTATTTATTTTTAGAGAGAGATTGTGTGTGAGTGCAGTGGGGAGGGGCAGAAGGAGAGGGAATCTCAAGCCAACTCCCCACTGAGCACAGAGCCCGACCCGGGATTTGATCTCACAACCCTGAGATCCTGACCCAAGCCGAAACCAAGAGTCGGATGTCCAACTGACTGCGCCACCCAGGTGCCCCTCAAGAGAAACTTTTGCCTCTCCCTTAACTACCTAGAAGAATCTAAATTGGGGGTCTTCTCAGAATAAGGGTTATTACCAGAAATAAATTTTATCTGGCTCATCTGTATGACAGGGCAAACATCTCACTACTAAACATCTACTCTCATTGCCCTGTGAAACACATTCCCTTCTTCTGAAATCCCAGACCCCTGACCCTTTGCCCTTAGTTCAGGATGACATATATACTTCATGTTGGCTGACTGTCTTTGGAATTTCCATGTCTGTGTGAATTCCCTGTACCTATGCTATTAAATTTTATTTTCTCCTGTTAATCTATCTCATGTCAATTTGATTCTTAGTCTAGCTAGAAGGACCCTTGAGAGGCCAGGAATTCATGTCCTTTGACACCAACATGGACACATCATTATCACCCAGAGTCCATAGTTTGCATTTGGGTTCACTCTTGGTGCCATATGTTCTCTCGGTTTGGACAAATACCTAATGACATGTGTCCACCATCACAGTATCTTTCACTGCCCTGAAAATCCTCTGTGCTCCATCTACTCATCCCTTCCTTCCCCTCAGCCTTTTCAGTCTGACTTCTTTCCTTGGTAATATGCATTTAAGGTTCCTCTCTGTCTTTTCAGGGCTGGGTAGCTCATTTGAGAGTTCTTTTAAAATGCAAATCGGCTGTCCTTGTCCTCCTTCCTGCTCATGCATGAGCTCCTTCTGTCCTGTGTACTTGCCCCTCTCCCTCTGGCCGGGACTTAGGCACTGCCAGTCCTCTACTTAATCACTCTTGCTTCCTCTCTGCTTTTGGCTAACTCTCATCCTTGGTAAGCATCATTTCATTAGGAAAGCCTCCTCGGCTTGCTCTGTTTGGGTTAAAACCACCTATCTGAGACCCTTTCATTCAGTACATATGAGATGAAACATTTGTCTGGGTGTCTGATAAATGTCTGTCTCCCTTCTGTGACAGTAAGCTCCCTGAGGATAGGAGTCGTGTCTGGTTTTGCTCCAGCACCAGGCATCATGTCTGGCACATAATACATGCTCATTAAATATTTGTTGACTGTATAAATGTTGACCAAAGCTAATTAACTCTGAATCTTATAGACCTGCTGTTTCTTTTATATTATTCCAAATATCACCATGCAGTGACATCTGAGGCCTGATCTGGTCCCTGTTCCAGAGCACCTGTTTGGTTAAGATACATCTTACCTCATTCTTTGTTTTAGATTTATTCATTTCACCAAATTGTGCTCTTTATTTACAAAGACCATTGAACTGAGATAAGAGATAAATGAAAAAACTGTGGGGTTTGGTTTTTTTTTTTTTGGTGTTTGTATTTCTCCTAGATTGAATTTCCCAGAAACATGATGAATATTTATTACAGCATTAACCAGCCCACTCAACACCAGCTTTATAGGCATCACCTGGGTGATGCTACCCATTCAGTCTTTCTTTTTGAGTCGTTTGGCCAATAATTACCATCTAGGGTTTTGGACAAGAAAGGAAAACCATCATCTTACTTGTCATAAGTCCCTTCTTTGCCCAGAGTACTCAAAAAGACATTCATTACCCAGAGGGGGAGCATTTGTTCAAGCTGACCGGCATTCCAACATGTACTTTTTATACTGGTTGTCTGTAGCACTTTGGGGCAGACATTAATCAAATTCTTGACAAAGATTTGTAGGATATTAATGTTGGGTTGAGGATTCAATTCACAGTCTCCTTTAAGTGGGAGGAAAAGATACCAGATGCACTGCCCAGCTAAGGCTGAATGAATCTCATGGTAATTTAAGTGGAAAGGATTTAGCACTTCCCTGTATGGGGGGATAAAATTGAAGAAGAGGGATGAGAGGTGATCCCTCTTCTCATCAGTGGTGGAGCTGAGACTACAATTTAAGACTGCTGGTTCCCGGTTCAGATGTAGGAAATCTTGCCTGGTTTGCCAGAAAGATCCAACCCCTAGATGATGAGTAGAGAATCCCATCCATATCCAGTGGCACTGAGTATGTGCAAGTTTGACAGTGTGTTGAGGGATTGAAGAGTTTTTCTCTTATTCAGATAGATGAAGACACTGGGCGTCCTTGCCTGAGTGGGCTGACAATTTGCAGTAAAACCTGTCTTCCTTCCTGTGCTAGCTCAGAACAAGGTACCCACAGTGCCAGGGAGACTGGGCTCTTACCTTCTAAGAAGTTCACATTTCAAAAGGGATGAATTCCAGAACTTTGCAAGAACATTTCTGGGTTGTAAAACGGGCAAGAGGCTTATTTACCTTAAAGAGATTTACAGACATATGAAAGGTTAGAGAAAGGATTTACAACCGCTAGGTTTTTCATGGAAACGTTCTGGCAAGAGGAAGGGGGAAGTGCTCATTTTCATTTTAGCAGCCTGGAAAATTCTTTTTTTCCCCTTTGCAGGTGATACCCAATGCCCCCAGAACTTTTGGAGTGCTTAGAACAGAAGAAATGAAATCTATGGTGGCTTTATTTTTATCAGTTTTTTTCCACAAAGTATTATTATAAAGGTAACACAATTTCACTGTAAAGAGATTGCTGAAGTAAAAAAAATTATAAGGAAACTCAAAATCATCCTTTGAGGTTCACTCTAAAAGGATGAACTAAATCTGGGACTGCTTGGAAATTATGTAAATATCCTGTTATAATTAACAGTGAACTCTTTTGTATTTTTCCATCATCAAAGCTAGCTCAGTATAATTGAATAAAATGTATATACCAAATGAAATATCTAGTCTAATTGCAAGAGAACCAAAGGAAGCAATTGTAATTATCATTAACTTTCTAATCACCATACCAGCATAACACCTTTATTTATGTAGCAAAATACCGATGAGTGGAAGGCACAAGAAGGAAGATGCCACAAAAGAAAGGACAGCCTGAGAATTAGAGGTTACCCCTTCTATTTTTTTCCATTCGTTTTCTCAGAGATCCAGATCTGCATTCCCTGGCCCCCACCACCAAGTGACCGTCACTGCTGCCTTCCTTTATCCTATCCCTGGTTCTTCCTTACACTGAGGACAGAATGACCCTTCCCTCTGACAAATCAGATTACTTGCTATCTCTTCCTCCTCTGTTCAAAAAATTAAAAAAATATTTACTTGTTCAAAAAATATTTACTGAGCACCTATCAGGGGCCAGCCCCTAGTCTAGGAAGTGGGATGCAACCATGAAAAGATAGGTGTGATCCACCCTAATGGTGTTCTTCTCTTGACTTGCCTCCTCCTTGCCCACCTCCTCTTTCATCCTTACCCTTGTTTGACTCCTTGGGGCTCCAAAACAAAGACCCCTCTGGATTTATTTCATCTTTGTATTCCGAGGGCCCAGCATGATGGCCCATATTTCATACATTTCTCTGTAATAAATGAATGAATTCTCTTTTATTGAAATTATTTAATGAGAGCCTGAATGCTAGAGCTGTTGTAGAAGGAATTAAAAAAAAAAAAAAAAACCTCATTGGAATCTTTCCATTTTTATCTATGGTGTTTTATTTCTGCTTATTAAGATATGAGCCAATATAATAATAAAGTTATTACAAACATAAATAAAAGAGGAAGTAAACTCCTCCACATCGTTAACCTTCAGAGATAAGTACAGTTCATGATTTGATGTGTACTCCTCCAATTCATTACTCTTTTTTTATGTAGTTATGTCTATCTATATTCACACCTACATATGTATATTTATATCCTACATATAATTTAAAAACCCAAACAGGATCATAGTAGTCAAACGAATCTTCAACTGCTTTCCCCCCCATTTGATAGTATATCTTGACTTGAGTTTCCTCTAAATCCCTTTTTCCAACTTTAAATTGTATGCTTCTGAATCAAAGCCAGAGGCTCACTTATTTTTATTAACTAGTTCTCATTATTATAAAGGAAATCCATATACATGGCAAGTGTCTTTAACAGCCTGGGAGGGAATAAAATGAAATGTAAAGCCTCCCTCCTCTTCACAGCCTGTTCCACTCTCCAAAGTTAACCATTTTTAACAGTCTCCAGAGTATCCTTTCAGAAATTTCCAGGGCAGATAAATATATATGTACACACACACACACACATGCACACACACACACACATCCATAAAAAGAACTCACTTTTTTCACTTGTTATATAATTCACTGGAAAGAATTCCAAGTATTTTAACAACTTTGTCTTGGGTAAATTTCTCTTAAAGAATCCCCTGGCAAAGCAGTAGAATCATCAGTCAGGTCTGGAAATGGTCAAATACTAAGCTACCTAGCCATGGCACCAACTGCCTGCTCTTCTCTATTAAGAGGTCTGCTAGGTTATTGCTGGACAGTCTTCCCAGAATAAAAACTACATTTCCCAGGCTCCCTTGTGATAAGGTGTGTCCATGTGACTACATTTTGTCCAATGGGTTGTGAGAGGAAGTGCTGGTGGATAGTTTCTAGGTTTTGCCTTATAAAGTAAGCTGTGTTTCTTCCTTTTGTCATTTGTTTCTCCTTTCTACTGATTGGAATATGGACTTTGGACCAGGAGAACAAGGATAACACCTTAGAGATGAAAACACCATAAAAAGGCTCCAGGGGTCCCGACAGCTTTTCAAAGCAGAACCGCCAAAGCTGCTTGCATTTTTGGGGGAAAGAAAAAATATACTTTCATGTTTGCTTTTATAAGCCATTGTAGTTTAGAGTTTCTTTTATTCACAGGCGAGTGTCTGTCCTTACTGTGAGCATTATGACGAGATATTATTTCCCTGTCCATAGGCCCATTTTCTGAATGAAAGGAAACACCGGTGATGAGGGATAGAAGCACCTTTAGCCCAGAAGGCTGACCAGTAGCCTGCAGTTTTGATGAGGATCAAATACATGCTGGGTGTTACGCTCTTAAAAGGTCTCACAACTGCTTGTAGATCTCACCGATAGTTAATAGCAAACTGAATGATAAGCACCAGAGAAATCTTGTGAAGGTAGTTTTATGAGTAGAAATTCGAAGAAGACATTTATGATCTAATATTCCCTGCATGTCCCTTCCCTCTTGAGCACAAAGTATATAACCACCAGCAAAGGTGCAGCCCTTTCTGCCCATGGGTCCTGCCCCCATGCTACTTAAATAAACTTACTAAGGTATACCATACAACGTCTCAAGAATTCATTCTTGGCCGTTGTGCTTGACAACCCCACAACATCAAGTTATGAATGTTTTAAATTCATATCACATGAATGATAGTTAAAATTATTCTGGGGAGGTTAATTCCAAGGGAAAAAATGTGAACTTTAACAAGGGGAGAAAAAAAGCAATTTCTTCCCCAACTTCATCTTTAGTTTCCTCCTCAGAAAACAAGGGCAGGACCAGAGGAGCCTCTTTGAACAGAAGACTTTTTGCTCACGGTACATTTCCCAATTAGCCAGTAGCAGATTTTCTGCTCATTTGCCTCTGAACGCAATGACTTTCCTTGGAGGCATTTGACTTTCCAATAGAAGCTGAGGTTAATAGAGACAGGCAGGGAGAAGAAGACATTTTAAATACAAGAGTGGCCAAAGCAGAAAGGGTGAAGATGAAGATTTTGGTACGTACGTTTCCCTGTTGTCTGCTTGCATTATGAGTCACATCCTTGAAAGCTGGAAGGAAGTTCATGTCCCCAGCTCCTGACCAAGTGTCAGACTTGATAATTGCCTGGTGACAAGTTCCACATCTTGGTCCTGACCAGACTTGGGATCAGTAGAGAAATGGGACCACAGGAAAGCCCCGGCACAGGGATAGTTGGGGATTCATTGAGAGGATCAAGGAGCGGGGCCCCGTTATCATCTACAACAACAACAACAGTAATAATATGGAGGTTAAGATTTGCCAAGGAGAACTATCTAAAACTTGGAAATAAGGCAAAAAGATGATCACAACCTGCAAGAACATCTAAAGAGCCTACCTAAAGCTTAGCTGACGCCCTGGGGGAATGCAACTCTATTTGCACAACTGATTAGTGCCCAGATATCTTATCATTTTATAGAGTTAATAAGGTATGATTATTTTTCTTTTCTGTCTAATAGAGATGATTAATCCAAAGGTTATGGTTTTATTGCTCTGTAGGATAGTAACCAATTTTATGTCTAATTTGATAATAAAAATGCTATCTCAGCTTTTTTTTTTAAGTGTTTACAACATTTCAATTTCTCACAGTGAATTAGTCTTGTCATTATTTTGCTTCCCTCATAAATAAGTTAAATAAGACTTGGACACATGCATAATATCTATTTGAATGAGAATTATTAAAAAAAAAAGTTTTTTGGAGACTTATGCTTTGATGGAGTATAAGGTTTGGCCTCAGCCATCCTGGGTCTACACTTTAGCTCCGTGATCAGAAACATGTCATTTAACCACTTTGGCCTCATTCATAAGAAAAAGAATAAGAATAGAGCCAATTTCAAAGTAGAGCTAGGATGACTACTATATGAAGGTTCTTAGCGCCATGACTGGTTCAAAGTACAAATCTGTTAAGGCAGCCACTACTGTATGTGCCAGGATTTGTGTGACACAGAATGAGGCAGAAAGCTCCACCCCTCATTTCCATCTCCAGCCCTCTCTCTGTTCCTTGAGTCAGCCTCTACCCAGCCATGATAGCAGGAGGTCTTTTATAATGCAACTTAAGGAGGAAAAAAGAAAGATGCACTTATAGTATGATAAAGCCCAGGTGTTGGGAGGAGACCACTCCTGGCCTCCTGGGAGGTCTGACTGTTGTGTAGATGCTCTGCCTTAAACTGGGTAAGAGGCCTCTTTTCTTCATCCCCCAGCCTCTTCCCCCAGGGTTCCCAAGTCCCCTCCAAGTCTGTTCTAGGGAGCCAGATGCAATATAAACACTGAAAACTGGCCCAAGGCAGGGAAGGCCATCACAGGGGTTTGGGGAGTTGAGTGCTCATTGGGAGGACTCTGCCAGGTGGGTTGGGGGTTTAGGGGACTAATTTGAGGTAACTCCCAAGACAAGGAGGCCATGCCAGAGACTGAGCATCCTGGTCCATATTTCCAAACGAGTGACTGAGGCAGGATTTGAACCCAATCACTGAGAGAGCTGAAAAAGGCAGAGGAGGGGTTCCACTCGCTTTCCCCACTTTCTGGCAGAAAGTGTAGGGGAGAAAAATATTTTCCCTCTATCCTTCTAGGTTCTTAGCTGAGACAACCACCCCCCCCCCACCCCTCCACCCACTGTCCCCTGTAATACAGATTAATAGGAGAAAGCCAAATCACTTGGGTGATTTAGCTCCTGCTTTCCGGGGGACATAGGAGGGTCAGAGCGTTTTTCTTGTACTGGCTGTTTCTGAAACACCTTTAATTCAAAATAATCAGTACGCCAAAGTGGTGTATTTTGAGGTGACATTCTGAACCTCTACGAAAGCAACTAGATCCTCTAGAAAAGATCTTTACATTCTTTTGGACCTGAAAACATTTAAAAATTATTATCATTAAAATAAAATCCCATAGACACTTAATTTTTGGATCTAGTTGACTTTTATTTAAAGATTTTATTTATTTGAGAGAGAGAGAGCATGCACAAGTGGGGCGGGGGATGAAGGGGAGAGGGAGAAACAGATTCCCCGCTGATGGGGGAGCCTGATGTGGGGCTCCATCCCAGAGATCATGACCTGAGCTGAAGGCAGATGCCCAACTGACTGAGCCACCCAGTTGCCCCAAATCTAGTTGATTTTTATTTAGGAATTCATGAATCGGAAAGCATCCAGTCTAGAAAACAGAAAGGAGCTCTGAAGAGTGGACAAAGCAACAGGTTTTGATAGCCCGAGGTAAGCAGGAAGAAGGAAGTTAGCCCGGGCAAACCCTGATTGGTTAATGTAGGGTGACCTTCCTTATTTGGAATAACAAGGAACCTTTAGGTTGGGTTAGGTACCCAGCTGTGCAGACAGGTTCTGATCGCCTGGCTTAGATTTTGGTTTGCTTATATAGGCTGCTAAGGTATTAGATCCACCTCCTTGTTTAATTTATTTAATGTTATTATTATTGCAATGAACTATGCCTGGGGTGAGCAAACATTTTCTTTAGAGAGCCGGTTAGTAAATCTTTTAGTCTTTGTGGGCCATGCAGTTTCTGTTGCAAACACTCAGTTCTGCCATTGTGGCAGGAAAGTAGCCATAGACAATATATAAATAAATAGATGTCCTGTGTCCCACTGAAATGTTATTCACAAAAACAGGCTGCAAGCTGGATTTGGCCTGGGGGATGGAGTTTGCTATGACATCCTTTTGTTGCTAAGGACACAATAAAGCATAAGTTATTTTTAACCTTCATAGCAACCTGTGGACCCAGAGTATTATTCCCACTTAACAGATGAGGAAGTTAAGGCTTAGGGCAGAGCAAAGTCACCTTTCTGAGGCTTCCCACCTAGAAGGTGGAAGTGTTGGGATTTGACTCCAGAGGTGACTGCTCCAAAGACCATGCTCTGTTGAGTAATATGAAGTCACATCCTAGATGCAAAGAACATATGTAAATTCAGCAATATTCACTCGAGGAGAGGGAGGGAGAAAAAGAAGGAGAGAGTTTAAAATAGTGTGGGGCATCCCACCTTCCAATCTGTGATCCATGCTCTGGGGTGATTGTGCAATGGGGAGATGTGGTCATGGGTCCCTTGGGCAGTGAGGGCCAGCACGGCTCTTATGTAGAGGCAGAACTTGAGTGGATAAGCAGATTGCCATATATTAAGGGACGGTTTATTGTTAAGCTACACCCTGGCCCCTAAATGTAGGTCAATCATACCATAATGAAGGAACTAGGGATGTCTCCCTTCACTGGAAGCAAGCAACGCTGGCTGGACTGGCCCTAATAGAGACAGTGCAGGATCGTGGTCTCCAAGTGGAGCCTGCAAGGGTAATTCCATTTACGTATGATGGTCTTAAGTGCTGACTGTGCTTCCTCCCTTGGGTTCAGGCTGTCTGGTGGTAGCAGCAAGGTGGTTCCAAGCTTGGTGGAGCCATGGTATTCAGCTCCCTGATGATAGTTTATGATTCTAAGATCTCCTGGAAGATAGAGATTGTTTCCTGGGTGCTAGTGAATCCTGAGGTTCATAAGCACTGGGTTTTGAAGCCACCGTGGGGCTGAGCAGGACCCAGGAGTGTTGATGCATTGATCACTAGGGAGATGAAATGGTGGTGGTGCATCCCGTATAAGGCGTTACTCTTGATTTGTAGACACGCTTTCTCCCGCCAGTGATTTGTATTCAGGGCTGTCTCTGACAGGTATTGTAGCTCTGACAGATTGCATAGTGTGTTAGAGCTTGAAGCGGGAGGTGGGGACCTGGGTTCTCCCACTCCTTCTGTCACCAGCTTGCCCTGTCACCTCAGGTCTGTCTGTTTCAGGGCAGCAATGTCTTCATCTGTGAGGTGGAGCTGATGATGCCAGGGAAGGAAACAAATATTAGGGTAACAGATGATCATGATTAGTATGGAGTGATTGAGTGAGGCTGTTCTAGAAGGGCGGGCCATGGCCATTTTATGGACTTTATGGGCTCCAGGCACTTTTGCTGTCATGGGCCCTTTCCTCCATAAAAAAATATAAGATCATATTTTGCAGCTCTGCTGGTATAAAGGTGGATGAAATCCAAGGTGGAATAATTATTGCCACATTCATTTCTTTATTCTGATTTTAAAATAAAATGAAAACATGATACTTAAAAGTATCACAGGCCCTAGGTATGGTGACCACTGTGCCTAATGGGGAATTCTGCCCTGTTTAGGGCACAGTGAGTGAACACACACACACACACACAGTTACACACCTGAAGCTTCTGTCCAATTCCATGAGCGTTCCCTCCTTTTCATCTCTTTGAGTCTTGGCTGATCTGCCTACAATTCTATTCCTTCTGCCGGGCAATACTCAAGGATGCCGTTTTTAACGTGTGGGATTTGTTCTCAGACATTATGAGTACTGCCAGTTGGATCCACACGGGGTCCTCCTGGCCCATGGAGGTGCCTTTTCACCATAATTCATTAACTTTGATCAACATCATTAGGGGGTTGCTGGCCCATGTTTCTACCTTCTCACTTTCCTTTGTAGTTGTTCTAGGGTTAGCTGCAGCCAGCTCAACCCAATTCACCTACCCTTCTCTCTTCAAGCCTTTAAAATCATACACTGTCACTTCCAGGCCAGAGTTTGGCCCTAAAGCAATCCCCTGTTTGTTTATCCTGGGCAGAACTCTCTGACTAATTGCTTGTAGTCCAAAGCCTACAACCCTGACAATAAGACAGTAATGATGGGGGGAGAGACCACAGCGGAGTAAACAAAGCGAGCAGATTGGCAGCCCCTCCGAGGCTGAAGAAAACACTGGCTGGCCTGATGGAGTGCCCTTTGGGGGGAGCTGGAGGGGCAGCCCCAAAGGAGGCAGATCTACCACCCTCAACACTCAGGCTCGCATCAGCTCGTTCCATTGCATAGTTAATATTTACCAAGCAAACACTGTGCTAGATGCTGTGCTAGGACTAGAAATAACGTGTGGGGTTAGAGGAAGCTTCTCCTGGTGGCGCCTCCCTCCCACAGAAGTTAGGTGTCCAGGGAATGTTTTCACAGCATCATCTGAACACTGAGCTGCTCCCTGAAGTTGTCTGCAAATTCCCTGTGAGAAGAGACCACTGGTATATTCTTGTATCATGGCATCTTGTCTGGCACATGGTAGATGCTCAATAAAGCCTTATTAGCTATCTTTGTTGGGGCTTCTATAACAAAGATGCCACAGACTGGGTGATGTAAACAACGAACATCTTTCTCCCAGCTCTGGAGGCTTGAGGTCAAGGTGCTGGCAGATGCAGTGTCTGGTGAGAACCCCTTGCTGGTTCACAGATAGCATCTTCTCACTATGTCCTCCCATGGTGGAAGGGGCAAGGGAGCCCTCTGGGGTCTCTTTTATGAGGGTGCTAATCCCATTCATGGGGGCTCCACCCACATGATCTAATCACCTCCCAAAGGCCCCACCTCCTAACACCGTCACATTGAGGGTTAGGATCTCAACATACGAATTTGACGGGGGGACATAAACATTCAGTCCATTGCATTAGATAAATACCTGAAATGCCACCATTATTTAATTATTTATTTGAGAGAGACCATGAGGACATGCAAGTGAGGGGAGGGGCAGAGGGAGAGAGAATCTCAAGCAGACTGCGCTAAGTGCGGAACCTGATGCGGGGTTTAATCCCATGACCCTGAGATCATGACCTGAGCTGAAATCAGGAGTTGGACACTTAACTGACTGAGCCACCCAGGCGCCCCTGAAATTCCACCATTATTAATCGATTCCATTGGATGATCCATTGCTCTTTTTTAAAGGTGCCTCTTAAAATACAAACCACCGCAGTGACAAAAATACATTCAAATCTTAGGTCCTTAGTTACTTAATTTTGTTAGTTTATTTAAAATCAGTGGTCTATTCCCATGGTTCAACGTTGTGAATGTTTGATAACCCAGCATCTTGATAATACTGGGTGCCTATGAAAAGGGAGCCTGGAAATAGGGATGGAACAGGAAGAATGATCTGGCCTTCTGTTTGCTGATTTGTGTTTCTCCTTCTATTCTGTGTCTATATTATATTATGTGACTAATTTAAAAAACAAAACAAAATACCTGTACTAACATGCTAAAATCATTGGTATCACTACATGATTAGACATGGTAAAACACCTTTATTTTCACCTATCTACACATATATATGTATATATACGTGTGTGTGTGTGTATATATATGTATATATATATGCATATATATGCATAAGCTCATATAAAATAAATAAATAGATAAATATGTAGGCTTCCAGGTGATAAACCTAATATTAAAATGACTAATTCAGGGCTGTCTCTGAATACACACACACACTGAATACACACAACATCAAATGACCTAATTAAAAAGTTCATAAAGCTTCAGGCGTGGCTGGATCTAGGTGCTTAAATGATGAAATAAAGACCCATTAGCTTGAGTCAGCCTTCCAGGCTAGCAAACCCAGGAAAAAAAATATTCACTTCCCAATAATTTGCCAAATATTCTCAGTCCTGGGACTAATGCTGATTATTTCTGCCTAGTTCCTATATTCTCTCTTGAGTACAGAGGAGGGAAGATCAGGATGCTGTTATCAGAAGAAAGAGGTATAGATGCTGGGAAGGCAGAACTACATCCTACCATGACATCTGCGCATTCGTGACTCATCCAAGGCCTGGGACACAGCCTAACTATCCATTTGGCTTTAGATTTACTTTCTGAGAGCTCATAGGTCAGGGATGGCTCCAAATTTCTGGACTATCATTAGGATAATTGAATTACGAATTCAGGGTGGAGAGAAGAATCAATTAGATACAATGACTAATTACCAATGAGCCTGACTTCTGTTCAAATTAGAGAATCTTGAAAGGAAGATAGAGATACCCTCATTGGATTTACTCCCAAATCCTGGTTCTACACATGCCTTTTTTACTGTAAGTTTGTTGATAATTTTGGCCTCCCTACTTTGTTTTTAGTCAATGCATTCCACTTTCCTTTCAGAGATCTGCCTCCCCATAATACACAGCCTTGTGAGGACCATTCCCTGGCCACAGATGCACACAGGACCCACCCCAGGGGAATCTGCTCCATGTGCAAAAAACAATGATTCTGACACTTGTTGAAGAACAGTACCAAGGACTTTATTCAAGGGACCACTGCAGTGGGACTTGGCAGTAGGGGAGAGAGATTAGGCCCTACTCAAAAGGCAGCATGAAATGTGGGGATTTAAAGCAAGGAGTGGGTGGAAGAAAGGGTAATTCTTGCTAAACTGACCTAAGGGGATTCTTGCTGAAGGCAGCCCAAGATGAGCACGTAGCCCCCCCGGGGAAGGTGGTGGGTGAGGAATTTGATCAAATGTGGAAGATGTGGATTCAGGCTAAACTGATTTGACAGGATTTTGCTCAGATCAGGCAACGCAGTGATGAGCAAGGACACCCAGAGGTTGGGGCCCAGTTGAGAGGAGGTTTCAGAAGAACCTGGCTACAGTTTGGTTAAGGACAGAGCCTTAGTCGGTGGCACAGGGCTCTAAATTTTGAGGACAGTGTTAAAAGATAAACTGAAGCGGGGTGCCTAGGTGGTGCAGTCAATTAAGTGTCTGCCTTTGGCTCAGGTCATGATCCTGGGGTCCTGAGATCGAGCCCCATGTTGGGTTCCTTGCTCAGGGAGCAGCCTGCTTCTCCCTTTCCCTCTGCCCCTGCTCATGCTCTCTCTCTCTCTGTCTCTCACTTTCTATCTCAAATAAATAAATGAAATTAAAAAAAAAGATAAACTGAAGCATAATGGGGTGCCTGGGTGAGCATCCGACTCGGGTTAAGCGTCTGACTCTTGGTTTCAGCTCAGGTCATGATCTCAGGGTCCTGGGATTGAGCCCCACGTCCCTGAGTGCAGAGCCTGCTTGTCCCTCTCCCTCTGCTCCTCCCTGCATGTGCTCTCTGTCTCTCTCTCCCATAAATAAATAAATAAATAATCTTAAAAAAAAAGATAAACTGAAGCAAATTAAACATTTTAAGATTTGAATGTATTTTTTTCACTGCGGTGGTTTGCATTTTAAGAGGCACCTTTAAAAAAGAGCAATGGATCATCCAAAGGAATCGATTAATAATGGTGGAATTTCAGGGGCGCCTGGGTGGCTCAGTCAGTTAAGTGTCCAACTCCTGATTTCAGCTCAGGTCATGATCTCAGGGTCATGAGATTAAACCCCGCATCAGGTTCTGCACTTAGCGCAGTCTGCTTGAGATTCTCTCTCCCTCTGCCCCTCCCCTCACTTGCATGTCCTCATGCTCTCTCTCAAAGATTGGGGGAAAAATGTAGAGCTGCCCTGATTCCTGTTGTTTTGAGCCCAGTTCCACATCCTTCTTTTTGATTCTTCAAGTTACCTGATATCTTCTCCATTCTTTCCTTTTTTCTTCAGGAGCTTGCCAGAGCAAATTTCTATTACTTGCACCCAAAGAACCTAACTAATGTAACAGCAGCTTGCAACGTGACCTGAGCATGTTCTTTGACTCTGTTGTGTATTGGTTTCTTCCTCTGTAAAGTGAAACTATGAATCCCTACTTGATGGGTTGGTGTAAAGATTCAAAATAAAATGGCCTAGTGCAATGACAGTGTGTTTCGTGTTAATGAGCGATTTTTAAATTGGGGATCCACGAATAGGCTCCCAGAAGTCAGTGCATCTACCAGAATTCATAGGCTGAATTGTGCTTATGTGAGGGTATGTGCATGTACAACTACTTAATTTAATTTTTTGTTGAGAAGAGGGTTCATTAGATTTTCCAAGTGGTCCCTGACCCCAAATTATGTAAAGGCCCACCCCTTTTGCAATGCTGGACTGTGAGCTTTGTGAAGTCAGTTTCTCTCTCTGTCCCAACCTCCTAGCACAATGCCTGCCACTTAGTATGTTAGTCACTCAGCAAATACCTGTTGAGTGAAGAAAAGATGAACTTTAAGTGCTCTGAGCTTTGGTGTCTTCCTTTATAAAACTGGAGATTTGCAGAGTTGTCTCTGAAATTCATTTCATTTTTTTTTAAAGATTTTTATTTATTTATCTATCAGAGAGAGAGAGAGAGCACAAGCAGGGGGAGCAGCAGAGGGAGAGGGAGAAGCAGGCTCCTCACTGAGCAAGGAGCCCGATGTGGGACTCGACCCCAGGACCCTGGGATCATGACCTGAGCCGAAGGCATCCCTGAAATTCATTTCATTTGAACCATTTCATTGGACCATATGACCTATGGTCCCTGGAATTATATATCCCAGAGAAGTGAAATGGCATGCCCAAGAGAGCAAAAACCAAGGCTCCTGTACGTAGTTCAGTGCTCAGGCTCCTATACACACAGGACTCTCATTTGGCCCAAAGCCTTCCACTCCTATTGAAAAGTCTGGTGTTTCCAAGGGTTGTTGGCAGGTATAACTGAGATGGGTGGTTGGCAGGTGTCAGTGGTTAGGTCCTTTGGGAAGGCAGATACAGGAACATGGCTGATGGACAGTTGATATGTTCTTCTGGTCCCTCCAAGAAGTGGCATCCTAATTTGGGAAGACTTGGTTGATTTCTCTTCTCCAGACTATCCCATCATTCGGAAATGAGATACCTTTGTTTTCTACTGATCACAGTGGCAAAGGTGGTACTGAGCCCAGAGCTGGTGTGTGGGTCTGTGTGAAGGGGACAAGCTCATGCTCTGTGGGTGTCACTGAAAGTGGCTAAGACTCTCTGAAGGAAGGACAACTTGACAATATGGATCAGAATTTTAAGGGTGCGAACCTTTTTTCTCACTTCCAAAATTTCAGTTTCCAAAAAATCAATTTTAATCTTAAGAAGTTTCTTTCAGTTTCAGAATTTTATGTAATTTTCACTTTGGGGAAATTTCCTTAAGAAAATTGAGTTAGCACAAAGACTTGATGTGTCAAGTCAGACTCTTGTGAATCATACAGCTAATCTAACATAATCCTAACTAGTGATTAAAAATTATAAGCAAGGTGTACGTGCAAATGTTACATTCCTTTATGGAAGAGCCCAAATATGTCAGCTGCAGCTTGCTAATTGCTCTGAGTTGGTTTTGGACTAATCAAGAGTACCAATGATGGGTATGGATCATTGTCTTCAGAGGAAGCAATTTTGGCTTTGTGGTTTCCCAGTATGAAAACTCAGTTTGCTTAATTGTTTATCCTATCTAATTTGGTCAACCACTCTTGGTGAGTCTGATTAATTAATGTGGATATCAAGAGATGTTTTACACTCTTGGTGGCCGCAGATGACTTTTTGAATCTCCTGAGTTGTTGATTAGGTAAAAACAAGCTCAGAATTCCAGGATGCATGCTCAGGAAGGAATTAGTACTTACTGATTTTGATTATTCTCATGTTGTGAAGAGAAAATATGTCATATTTAGCACCACTGTCTTATAAATGTATCATTTTTGTCCTGCTTGACAGTCCAAATCCCATCAAGACATGATTTAAGGACACAGAGTTTAGGAAAGAATAAAGCTCCTTCTTGGTGAAATGCCAAGAGTATGTCAAAAGATCCAAAGCAGACCATTCATGTCTCAGCCTCCTTCTACCATCTGAAATTGTGCTCCAATCCCAGACTGCCTCTTGTGACTTTGGAAAGTTACAATTCCTCTGAGCCCTCAAATGAAACCGAGTGGAAGATAGAAAGATTTCTCTAATCATAATTAGTGATAAGTTTGGCTAACACTTATGGGTACTTAGACACTGATAAGACCAGCACCCACATCGTCTTGGTTCACTCAGTGATCCTGTGAATTAGGTTCTACGAGTTATTCTCATTCTACAGTCCAGGAAAGTGAGGCTCAGAGAAATTGTATCATCGCCCCATGCTGCCTCCATTAGCCTACCATTCCTCATTCCACACAAGAACATAAACTTTTTCCTTGCTTTCAAATAGCCATTCAGTCCCCTCCCTCTTACCAACCTGCTCTTCACCCCCAATAGAATCCGGGGTAACTGAGAAAAAGCTATTAAGATTTGTTTCCAATCTGGGATGCCTGGGTGTCTCAGTCAATTAAGCATCTGCCTTTGGCTTGAGTCATGATCCCAGGGTCCTAAGACCGAGTCCCGCATCAGGCTCCCTGCTCAGCGGGAAGACTGCTTCTCCCTCTCCCTTTGCTGCTCCCCCTGCTTGTGCTCTCTCTCTCTCTCTGACAAATAAATAAAATCTTAAAAAAAAACCATTTGTTTCCAATCTAACATGAAGTGCAGGGTACATGGGTTTCATTTTGATATTTTGCAATTTTCTGAGGTTTTCAATTTTTTCAAAATAAAAAGCTTAATTTAAAAAAACAAAAAAGAATCACAGTGGGGTCTATGCATACAATGAATATTTAGCCTTAAAAAGGAAGGAAATTCTGGTATGTGTTACAGCATGGATGAACTTTGAAGACACTACGCCCGATCAAATAAGCCAGACACAAGAGGACAAGTATTGTATGCTTCCACTTATATGGGGTACTCAGAGTAACCAAATTCATAAAGACGAATGTAGGACAGTAATTACCAGGGGCAAGAGGGGAAGGAATAATGGGAGTTATTTTTAATGAAGACCGAGTCTTCAGTTTAGGCTGTTGAAAATTTCTAGAGACAACAATGTAAATGTACTTTCATGCCACTAGACAATGGTTAAAAAAGTAAATTTTATGTTATGTATATTTTACCACAATTAATAATAATAATAATAAAAGACAACAGCAAACACATTTGGCTTCAAAAGGACTGATTCAGGGCGCCTGGGTGGCTCGGTTGGTTAAGCGACTGCCTTTGGCTCAGGTCATGATCCTGGAGTCCCAGGATTGAGTCCCACATCGGGCTCCCTGCTCAGCAGGGAGTCTGCTTCTCCCTCCTCCCTCTCATGCTCTCTCTCTATCATTCTCTCTCCTCAATAAATAAATAAATAAATCTTTAAAAAATAAAAATTAAAAAAAAAAGGACTGATTCATTCAATATGTATTTATTGAGCATTAGTGTGCATGAGACACAGTGCTGGGCACTAGAGACAGTTACGTGCAAGACACGTCTTTCTTCATGGAGCTAACGGTTGGCTAGGGGAGGCAGACATTACACAGATAGCCCTGAGAGTAAAAGCATAATCCAAAAGTCAGGTCATTAACACAGAACCTTTGTGTTCCCGGCCGTTACGTTGGAATGGCAGTTGTGGCCATTGCTCCGCGGATTAAAACTTTCAGGATCACAAGGAGTGTCTTTTTTGTTCATTCTTCACAACAACAGTGGGAGTGGCATTCAGAAATGTCAGATCATGTGACTCCCTTGCTAGGAGCCTGCCAATGAGGTCTCATCACCATACCACGGAAAGAGAGCTGTAGCCCTTCCCCTGGTTTGACAGGCCCCAAGGTCCTATCTCTGCCCTTCTCCTCCTCAGAAGGCTGTGGTCCAATCCCGGCTCACCCAGCGAGCCTCCTGGGAAAGAATGGTTCCAGCTGGTCTGTCCTCTGCTCTCATTCACCTGGGGAAGCCAGGGGGGAGAAGACAAAAAGAGAAAGAAATGTTAAGGTCAGATCTCCTAGTGAACAAGCTCCTTGCTCCTCCTGCTGGTATTCACCACGGAAAGATAAGGGCAGGTCCTCATCAGTCACACAAGGCTCTGTGGTTAGAACCCCCGCACTTGGTTTAATGTTCCGTAGTCACCATTGTGAAATTCTTCCATAATTTTTGGACAGAACGTCCCTCATTTTCCTGTTGTACTGGGTCTGGCACTGTGTCGCCTGTCCTGGTCCTTGTTCTTGGTATAGAATGCTTTTAGCAGGCTACACCTTGCTGGTTGAATTTATGAATGAAAAACAAACTTGGAATTAATGGACTTGTGGAAAATGTCCGTGTCAACCATATAGTGATTGGAGTATAAAATGGAGATGTTGTAGTCCTGCCCATATCACTTAGAGGCCACGGATGTAAATCCCGGGCCGGGACGTGTCTTAATGCCTAAGGAAGGGCCTGAGGAATTGTGCTGGCAACCCCAGACTCCTGTTGGCTTTACCTGGTCTTGGGGCACCTGTATCTTTTGCATTATTAGTGGAGCCAGCTTTTGGGTAAGATCTCTGTTACGGGCTGAATGTATGTGTGGCTGACGCCCCCGCCCTAACCCCCAGTGTGGCGGCATTTAGAGTAAGGAAGTAGTTAAGGTTACCTACCTGCACAAAGGGGAGGTCATGTGAGTGCCCAGGGGATGGTGGCCTACTCCAAGTCAGGAGGAGAGGCCTTGGAATGAAACTTACCTCGCCGGCACCTTTGATCTAGTACTTCCAGCTTCCAGGAGAGTGAGGAATGTCTGCCTGTCTTTAAGCCATCGGGTCTATGGTATTTTGTCATGGCAGCCAGAGCTCGGATAATGTCTACATCCCGTGGCCCTGATTTGACAATCCCATCTTTGTGCACTCTCGCCTCCCTTGGCTCCAGTATTGGAGCTAGCCCCCTCTCCGGTTACTCTTCATCCCCTTCTCCTGCTTATTTTTCTTCATACCGTTTGTCACTCTCTGATACCACGTTAGGTGTTGTATTCCTTTCCTGGGGCTGACGTCACAAAGTATGGCAAACAGAGCGGCTTGAAACAATGAAAGTTTATTCTCTCATGGTTCCAGAGGCCAGAGGGTGAAATCAGGTGTCAGCTGGGCCATGCTCCCTCTGGAGGCTCCAGGGGACCATCCTTCCTGGCTTCTCTCCTCCCTGGCCCCTGGTGGCAGCCAGCAGTGCTGGCATTTCTTGGTTTCCAGATGCATCCCTCCATCCTCTGCCTCTGTCTTCACATGGCCTTCTCCCCTGTGCACCTGTGCCCCAACTTCCCACCTCTTATAAGGACACCAGCCATGGGGTTTATCACCCACACTAAACCGGCAGGACCTCATCTGAACTTTACATAAACAAAGACCTTATTTCCAAAGAAGGTCATATTCACAGGTACTGGGTGTTGGGACTTGAACTTATCTTTTAGGGGGACACAATTCTACCCATTACAGATGTGAGTTTGTTTATTTTTTACCCTGTAGCCCCCTCTCCCCCCACTGCCCCAGGATATAAGCTTCCATGGAGGCAGACCTGGTCTTCTTCTTCCCCTGCCTCAAGTCTTGGGGTCAGGAGCAGTGCTCTCTACGTAAAACAGTTGCTCAGAAACAGTTTGTTGAATTAATGAATAAGTTTTAGATTCAGATTCAGATATTCAGATGAAAGTCCTGTCACTGACACCTCCCCAACCTCACTCTCCCTCCCACAGTTTAGGATGTGTGCCCTGGAAACAGCAACAACCTTGGAAAAGCCCTGGAAAAAATGGTCCACCTAGAGATTTTTGAAAATTTTCAACCAGAGCAAGAAAGAGCTTGTAGCAGTTGATGCATTATTAGTTTTTCAAAAGCAAGCAATAGCCTCAGAGATTTTGTGTTTGAATATGACAAAATGTGTTTGTACCCAAAAGAAATGAAACCCACAGAGAGGTTTAATGTCTCCACTTGATCTGTATTAATATGGGAAAGATAATACTTTTTTTTGGTACACATCACATTTTTTTACACATCACATAACCGCATTCTCACTGATGGGAAAGATATCAGAAGTGTTACTATTAATGTATTTTTACAGGTGTTGGCCTCAGCACTGGGCCCCACCCATATTAAGTTCGATGATCTGGCCTCTGTCTTCCCCGATAAGATTCCTGGAGTTACACTGCAGAGTTACTATCACCTTCTCTCTGCTGACCTCCCAGTCTCATCAACAAGCCTGATGTAGCTCAGAGCAGAGAGAAAACTATGTAACTGGTCACAGTGCTCAGCTAGCAGAACCTCAAGTTCAATAACATTTATAACTTCTCCAGCCCTCGTGAGGACATTTGACCAGAAAAAATGTTTTTTTCCCCGGGGCTTTTGGGGTGAATTTACCTTAGACTATGTAAGGCCACAGGACCTGGAGTTTTTGAAAACAGAGACCTGGTTTAGAACCCTCCCTGCGTCCTTTAGTAGGTGTTGTGACTTTGGGCAAGGCATTCAACCATTCTGAACCTTAGTCTCTTCATCTGTAAAATGGGGACTATGCTCTGCTCTTTCAATTAAGCCAGGGATTAAATGAGATACTATGGGTAGTGTTACTACGCCAATGTTTATAAAGGGATCGAGTAATTTTTTAGGTGGGTAGGGGGAAGGCCAGGGGGTGAGGTGGGGATGTTACTGTTCTGAATGTCTTTGGGAATTGATTCATTAAAATTGTGCAAGTTGAGCTGGCATCTCAGACGTTTTCTGTTTGTTTTAAACCTTTTTGGACCATACAGGGAGCAAGAAAGAAGGCAGTAAGGGATAGATTAGGTAACTACCTCTTATTGCTGGATGGTAACCACACCTTGCCTTGTAAGGTCATCCAGGTCGGAGGGGAGTGGAGCTACTTGAAGGAATCTAGTACATCTTGGGGATAGACAGGGACTCTTTCTCCCCACACATTTCATACTCCTAGCAGATAATTAACCCAGGCATTAGTGGTATAAGTGCATGTTGAAACTAAAACAAAAATAGCATTGGCGGTTCCTGCAAGTTCCTGAGGCTGCAGAGTGTCGTGTTGACTATGGTCCACGTGCCAGGTCCCGCCTCATTGGCTGTGTGTACTCGGCCCACTTTATTCTCAGAGCTGCAATGGGCTCTTCTGTAAAATGGGAATGATCCCAGGACCCGACCCTTGTAGGGCTCCTGGGCGGACTGGCTGAGCTTGTGCCCGTAAAGCACCTTGAGCACGATCTGACATACAGTGAGGACAGGGCAGATGTCAGCTCTCAATTCAACTAAGATTCTCCCCCTTTTCCATTGCACAGTCTTTGTGCCTCTGGAGCACATTTACCACAGTGGTTTATTTTGCTTACTGTTCATCCAGGTGGAAATTTTGGCCACAGACAAGGTGAGCATTTGTCTAAATGCATATACTTGAGAAATCAGAACCTGGAACTGAGTTTGCAATTGGCAGTTGTCTTGACCTTTGTCCTAAGTGCCGTTGGACAGAATTGCCATTGAATAGAACCAGGACTTGGAAAAAACAGTCTCCTGGGGTGTAGGAGTTACGGCCTTTGCCGTGACAGATGCTTCCGTGGATGTGAGGAGTGAGGGTGATATCACTTGCTTCGCCACTTGACTGCACACAAAATGGCGCACGGAGTGCCACATGTCTCTTAAAATAGGGAGTCCTTTTGTCAAGAGTCCCTAAGAGTGCATTTTCTTTTCAATCTCTCTGGGCTCATTTTGGAACTAAAATAAAATGTTTTCAGTTTCTTTTAGGTGGACATGAAGTTCTCGGGAACCGTAGAAGCCGGGAGTCGGCACTGCGGGCACCCTACCTTTGTAGTCTCTCACCTTTGCCTCGCCATCCTGGGGAGGGGCCACATTTTCCAAAGTGTGTCTGAGGGGCCCTGGTTGTAGGGGATATCCATGGTGGAGTGACCCAAAAAGTTTGGGAACACTGCTTTAGGCACAGCCAAGCTGGCTTCTTTAATGAACAAGCTCATTCATGCAGATAATTCATTTCACATATTCACTGACCGCACACTCCTCGAGTGCCCCTTTTGTTCAGCACTGTTCAAGGGGCGGGGACACTATAGTGAGCTAGGCTTGGCCCCTGGCTTCCCAGAGCTTAAAATCGGCCTCTCAGAGCCTTTATTCACCGAACACGCTTAGTTGGCTCAAAAAGGAATGGGGTCTCTCACATTTTCTGGCCTGAAAACCTTTTTTAGGAGAAATACCTTTCAAGGTTAGTATTTCTTGGAATGTACCTTTAGGAAATTCTTGGATTGGGAGTGTAGTGGCTCACGTTTGTCAAGGGTTTCCTGTATGTCCAGCCTGAGGCGAAGTGCTCGTTTCCTTAAGATAGAATGCCGGGGACAGCCGCCGGTCCCCACGTGCGCACTTCCCGTGAATCACTGGATTTCATTCTTACAGTGACTTTGATGTCGATCCCTTATTGTCCCTACTTGATAGAGGAGGAAACAGAAGCGCAGAGAGGTGACTTTCAGTTTCCTCATCTGTCAAATGGGGACATCAGTACGCTCAAGACGCCTAGCCGGGAAATGGCAGAGCCAAGATTGGGTAGAACCGCTCAGCCCTTCCCTTGAATCCAGAGCTTCTCAACCGAGGGCAACTTTGTCCCCAGGGGGACAGGCGGCCGTGTCTGGAGACATTTTTGCTGGTCACTAGTTGAGATGGGATTACTGCTGGCATCTAGTGGGTATGTCAGGGATGCTGCTGAACATCTTATAAGGCACAGGACAGCCTTCACAACGGAGAATCAGCAGCCCCACGTGTCATTAGTGCCAACGTCGAGACCCCTGCTTTAGCCAATACGTGATACAGGTTTTAGTTCTTGAGTCTCTCAGTTTAGTGCAGAGATGTGACAAATGTACACACTAATCCTAATGCAGGCCAAAAGACACGGTGTGGGAGCTGTAAATCGCCTTTACGGCCCTCATTCAGGCCTTTTTATTTCTTCATAAACTCTTTCCTGCTACAGCCACCTCACTACCAACCCCACTCAGGGCCAGTTCCCAGCCAAGGGCAGCTCCAGCCGGTCCTCAGCTTGGCCTGTGGTGCCTCCTGGTGACCTGAGGACAAACTCCAGCCTCCTCAGAGACCCCACCCCCGTTTCCCATCTGGCCCTCACTACCCCAACTCCAGCCTCAGTTACTTTCCCCACACCGCGTGCCCCCTGCGCCCCTCGCTGGCTCCTAATGCGGTCATGGCTCCCTGTTGGCGATCCTCTCTTGGCACAGCCCAGGGCCTCTGGTGCAGGCTGCACTGTCTATCTGGAGCCCTCTTCCTTCCTCTCTTCGCTTTGCCAACTGCTCACCCTTTAAGATGTTGCTCAAAGGTCCCCTCCTCCTTAATGCCTTCCTGGGTTTCCCAGAAAGAGAGAATTGCAGGGCTTTTGTGCTTTCAGCGCCTTGGACATAGCTCTGGAATTCATCGTTACAACTTATTTATTTTTTAAAATAAATTTATTTATTTTAGAGATAACTCATGGTCGGGGGAGAGGGGCAGAGGGAGAGGGAGAGAGAATCTCAAGCAGACTCCCTCCTGAGTGGAGCTCAACACGGGGCTCAGTCTCATGACTCTGAGATCATGACCTGAGCCAAAATCAAGAGTCGGGCATTTAACCAACTGAGCCACCCAGGCGCCCCACAACTTACTGATTTATAAGACTTCCTGTCTATCCATCTGTCTATCTGTTCCTTGACCTGTGGCTTCTAAGGGTCACTATGGAATGTCCTTGAGGGTTCGTTAAAAAAAAAATAGAGCCTTCACCACTGGATTTTGACACAGTAGATCCAGGGTGAAGCTCAGAAATTTATGTATTTTTATATTCCCAGGGGGTTCTGAGGCACCCCAAAGTTTGAAAAACCAGTTCATAGGTCTGCTCTTTCTTGTGAGTCAGAGCTTGGCTCAGATGTCACCTCCTCAGAGAGGCCTTCTCTGACTGCCCCTCATGGCCTCACCCGTCTCCTTCATGTTACTTTATGTTCTTTCTGTGCAGAGCACTTCCCACCATTTGACATGTTACTTGTTTATTTGGATAATTACTAGGAAGACAGGATAGCTTGGTTGAGAGCATAGATTGGATGGTCTGGATTAGGATCTTGGTCTGCTTGGCACTTACAAGCGATGTGATTTGGTCACAGTACTGAATTGCGCCAAGCCTCAGTCCTTGTCTATGAAGTGGAGATAATCACACCTATGGCATAAGATAGTCGTAAGGGTTAAGTCAGCGTGGGGCGTGCTGTGTTTAGAAGAGCGCCTGGAAGCTCGTCAGCCCTCCGCACACATTAGGGGTAATTATTTATCATCTGTGTCTCCCACTAAAATGTAAGCTCTGTGAGAGCCAACACTGTGACTGCTTTTGTCACTGCTGTCCACCCAACCCGAACAATGCCTAGCATACAGTAGGAGCTCAGTCAGTATTTACCAAAAGGATGGATAGGTGGCTGGTTGGATGGATGGTCGGATGGACTTCTGAACTTGACTGTGAGGCCCGTGAATGCAGGGGACTGTGACTGATCCACCTCTTTATGCCCAGCACCTGGCATGGTGCTTAGGTAGTGTTTGTTGAATGACTGTGTGAATCTGTGAACAAGGATTGGGTCAAAGTCCATTGGGGATTTGACGGAAGACACAATGGCTGGGGATGGATCTGAAAGAATTCTTGATGGATGTGATGTTTTCAAGAGAGGCCACGAAGAGTCTGAGTATGCAGGAACTTTAGGACATTCCAAGCAAAGGTCCAGGTTGAGCAAAGGTTAGAAGGCATGGGAATGAATGTGGGGTAGAGTGTGAGCTAGGGAATGGGCAGTCTAGTTCTGCGGCAGTCAAGGGGCAGGGAAGCTGCAGCCGGGAGCATAGTGGTTTGGTGGCCAGCCCCCCACGTGGTCGGCCCTGGCTCTCAGCTCTGGCTGAGCGGCTGGAAGGAAGTGATCATGCATCTGAGCCTCCGTGTCCTCAGCCCATAGGCTTGTCCTCCAGATTACATACCATCTAAAGAACATGCCCAGCACGTTGCAGTCATTTCCTCGTCGCGTATCTGTGGAGTAGTGGTTGTGGGGGATGCAGGAGCTGTCAGGGCTCCAGGGGGCGAGCGGTCCCACCTGCCGCAGGGTAGAGCTCCGTCAACCTTTTCTATCACTATCACTATTACTCTCACCTCTAGTAGTATTACAGACAAGGCTGGAAGAGCGGGTTTGGGGATTTATTACTGGGGGCTTCGAATGCCAGGCTAAGGCAAAGCACTGGACTGTGGCTCTGTGAACTGTCAGGGCTTTTGTGAGTGGGCTTGAGCTGGCCTGAAGGCTGTGAGCACGGAGTGTGGGGGAGAGGACCGTGAGGACGTGCTGGCTTGGACACGTCCGGGCCACCAACCGGCTGTGGGGAGGGTGGGCTGAGCGAGTCAGAAATGACCGCCAGGCTTCCAGTGTCAGTCCTGGAGAGCTGGTGCTCCTGCCCGAGCTAGGGAAGTCAGGGGTAGAGCTCCTCTCCCAAGGGTGGCTGGCGAACCCTCCCATGGACCCCCCGAGCTCAGATCCTGGCAGGTCGCCTAAGGGGAAACACAGTGGACCAAGAAGACATCTGAGAGAGGAGAAAGCAGAGAAGCCTTCCTCAGAAACACATTTATCGGGGGCCCATGACACACCACTTCCTGAATCCAGGAAATAGTTGTCAGCACCCACTGTGTGCAAGCTCCATGCCGGGCCTTGGGCATGAGGTGATGGATTGAACAGATGCGATTCTTGCCTTGTAGTGGGGCAGACAGACAGAAAACGTGTACCAAACCTTTTGTACAGTTAATAATGAAGGCAAGTGCTCTGAAAGAAACCAAAGTAAAGAACAAGATCCAGCTTGTCTTAAGTTGGACTCCCCAAAAGCAAACACCGAGATGGGGATCCCCACGTAAGGGGTTTATTGAGGGATGCTCTCAGGAGAAAGGACAGTGAGGGAAGCCAGGGACGGCAGGGGAGGAGCTGTGTGAAGATGCGACTTCAGGAGAAATCTGGCTTTGACCTGCTCCCATGGGAGCTCTGGGGTCCTGCCCAGAGGCAAGGAGGTTGCTGTCCCACATGTCCCATCAGTCACTGGCATGGGGAGGGCCTTACCTGGCAGCATTTCCAAGTGAGGCAGCTCCCTGAGGCCAAGGCTAGGCCTCTGGAGGAGGGCGTGGGTGTGAGCCAGGAGTGGCCAGTACCTGCAGGGCCTGGTGACAGGGGTCTGGATGGGACACAACAGCGCCTGCCCCCTAGTGCTCAGGGAAGGCCCCCGAGGAGGTGGCATGGAAGCTGAGACCCAGGGGGTGGAGGGGCAGGAAGGCAGGGCTCAACATTCCAAGCAGAGGGAATGGCACTGCATTAGTCCTGATGAAGGAGTGAGTTTGTGTGGCTGGAATTTTCTGAACCAAGGCAAGAGTGGCCCAACATGAGCTGAGAGGATCGCCCGGGCCACGCAAGCCGTAGCGAGGAGTCTGGGTTTTATGCTTAGAGCCACAGGAAGCCTTTGGGTGGGGGTGGGGGGTTAGGTGAGCAATTGCCAAAACCTAATTTATGTTTCAAAATCACACTGGCTGCTGTACAGAAAATAGATTAAGGTGAGACAACAATGGAAACTCACGAGGCTAAATACTTTGTAGGCATTCGTGCAAATCCCACAATTGATTCCCATTTTACAGAGGAGGTAATTGAGGCCCTGTTCTAAAGAAAAGATTCACAACAGCTGTACTTTCTGTTTCGAAAGGGAAAAACACTTTATTGATATTATAAAAATCTAATAGAGACAAGAGAGGAAAGGAATCTTCACATAGATGAAGGTAATAGTAGGCAATAAATGAGAATAAGGCAGAGTTACATCAAATCAGGTACTTACAGCAGCCAGCCTCATCAGCTGGGCGAAGTCCCGTGGAGACAGCCGGGCTGGAGTCCCAGGTGAGAGGCCTGGGCAGAGCGTCCTCCCCTCGCTGAGCCTTCCATCCGACCATCCCCATAAGGGCCGTATTTATAGGGCAAATGATGGGGTCTGAGCTTAAACATTTGTTCTCCTACATGCAGTTTGGAGTGAGGTGTATTTCTACATTATGTTTCTACATTTTCAAGGAATATGGGCTATGAGTGTCTGCCTCTCCTCCCGGATTCCATTCAGGGGGCCAGCCCAGGGCCTGCAGCCCCCACCCAAAGGCTTCCTGTGGCTCTAAGCATAAAACCCAGGCAAGATTTATAGCTCTTGGCATCCAGAACAGAAGGGCCAGTTCTGACCTGGAGGCCAGCTAATATATTTCAAACAACCAGGCTCCTGAGGTCATTCATGCAGCATGAGTCTCATGAACAACATTCTTAGCCTGCCTGTGTACGTGCAGGTCTGGGTGGTCGTTTATGCAGGACAAATCACAGAAACCTCCATCTGTGTAGTACAGGCCCAGAGAGGGTAAGCAGGCTGCCCAAAGGCACATAGTTTGCAGGTTGGCAGAGCTGAGATTTGATCCCAGGTGATGCTGATGCAGTTTCCTACCATAGGAGCATGTTATTCTAAGGGTCTGCCCTGTTCCTTATCATGTCCCAGCAGTGTTCAGCTTAGGGTAGGACCTCATTATATATTGAGTGGAAGAGTGTGGGAGTGAGTGAATCTAGACAGGAAGGGACAGAAGTGGTGGAGTGTGCAAGGTCAGAGCAACTGAGAGAGGGGGAAGGTAGAATAAGGTGGTGGTGAGGTGGTGATCATCAAAATTAAGTGTTCCCAGGAGACTCATAGGACCCTGGAAAAGATGCCGGATGTGGCAAGCAGGAGGCATTATGGCTCTGGCTTGAGCATGTCTGGGCGGCCCAGGGAGGAAGCCAGATTGCAAAGGATTAAGGAGCGAGGGGCAGTGAGGCTTGCTCTCCTGATTCAGCTGTGGCAGTCGGGCTGTGGGCCTGATGGGAACACAGGTGCCTTTGCATGCCACACGCATGCGGGTGGGTGCAGGAGGTGGCTGGGGAGGCCGGAGGCTGGGGCCTGGCCTCGGGAGTGCACGGCCGGGTGTGGACAGCAGAGTGGTGTGGGCTGCAACAGCATCACATGTGCTTGTGTAGGGGGGGTGTGGAAAAGCCCTGGGGCCTTTTCCACAAGGTCGGAGGATAAATAGTAACGCAAAAGAGCTAACATTTATTGAGGGCCTACTGTGTGCACTGTGCACAATGGGCCGAATCTTCCTGATAATCTCAGCCTTAAGAGGAACATATTAACAGTATTACCCTCATGTTGCACATGGGGAGAGTGAGGCCCAGGTTAAGTCCCTTGACCGAGTGAGTCTACCATAGCGCTAAGATGGAACCTGGGATTGGCAGCCTCAAAGCTCATGCCCTTAACCTCTTTGGTGCTGTTGCCTTCACCAAAACTTCCTTGTTAGAGTGTAAGCACCCTCCTGGGAGGGGCTGACACGTGGGATTTGGAGTCAGGCAGATCTGGGTGTCAGTCACTGCCAGGTGACCTTGGGTCCTTCCCACCCCACAAGGCTCCATTCCTTCATCTGCAAAGTGGGGATACAGAGAAACTTAATTTCGGAAGGTTGATGTGAGAAGGAACTGATGAATGGCAATTCATTCGTTCTTTCATTCTTCATTCCTTCATTCATGCACTGACAGGTGCTTACTGAGCACCCTCTATGTGCCAGGTGTTATGTTAGTTCCCGGGAGTACAGTCATGAACTACAGTAAGTCCATGATCTCATAGAGCTGAAATCCAGTGGAGGAAGGTGGATAGCAAATGAGTAAATAAACTAAGTAGTTAATTCTGGGTGGTAATAGGCATACAAATTAAAATAACACAGAGTAATGAGAGAGTGAAAGCATGTTGGCTGAGGGCCTTTGCAAGCTGTTATCTGTAGAGCAAATGGCCTGGTTATCATGATGCTCTGGCTTCTGCCCCAAACACTAGGGCCCAGAAACCTCAGCCCAAAGATGTTAGATCATGAAGAATCCAATCAAAAGATGGGGATTTGGGAGAAGACTCCCTCCCCTTCCATTGGTTATATTATCCTTTGCATGAAGAAATGAAGGCTCAGAGAGGTTGAGTGATCCACCTGAAGTCACAGAGCTAATTGCTGATGAGGCCAGGCTTTGAACCTGGACAAATGGATTCTGGGATCTGTAGCTTTCACCAGTAGGCTTCTGGAGAGAGCAGACACTGGTTAAAATGCAAACATCAACCCTGGGAAGAATAATACCCAGAGCTATTCATAGCTGTTGCGTGAGTCTCAGAGTATGAAGGGCACTTTAGTGATCATTTAGGGCTGTGGAACATGAATATCAGAGAGGAGATATCCCTGCCCAAGGTCATACAGCTAGGCAGCCAGGGAGCTGGGTTAGGAGCCTGAGGACAGATGTCTCTAAAGGGTATGACTCTGCCTGTCTCCAGCCTGAGGCTCATTTCAGGTGGGGCCGTCAGCTAATCACCCTGCCGGGGACAGCCACACTGGCTATACACAGCAGCCGGTCTTTATGGGCACGGACATTTTTATGCCCTTTATTCAGGCAAAACTCATTCCAGCATTTGAGGAACTTTGCATCCGGGGACACGCTTCACGGACCCCCGGGCGGCTGAGTTGGCTCTCGCTGGGTGATGATGACTCACTTTTATTGCCCCATCGCTTTCAAGCCTGTGCTACAAATAACCTTGCAGGAGGCTGCCCTGCAGGGTAGCCACTCCCCCCACTCGCCCTCTCCCCACAAAGGTGGCGTCCAGTCTTCCCATCCTGTGCCCTCCTCACCACCCCCCCCACCTCTCTCCTCTGGTGTCTGTTCCCCTGGGAAGGGAACTTGCCACCATTTGGGTCCAGGATGAGTAATTGGTACTTAGAAGAAGAATAAAGATGCCAAACATGTCCACACATGTCTTAGTAACGCCTGTGTTTTTTCAGACCCTAGTTTCACATGGCCCAGAGTGTTCCGACTTGCTTTCTCAAGCACCATTCTCCGTAATCCTCCCTGGGTTAGATATGGCTGGGAACGGGAGAGACCCCAAGTGGGTCCCTTGGCTTTGAGGCACCAGATGATGAAGCTAAGCAGACAGAAGATAAGGTGACCCCCATGGGTGGTGACGTGACCACCCAGATTCTGGTAGGCAACCTTGATTATAGCCCTCCTCTGGGCATCTCATTTGTCAGAGCTATATTCATGGGGATCTGGTTCCCATAATGCAGTCATCACCTGTGGTCACTTATTCACTCAACAAACAATTAATGAGCAACCTGTTCGGTGGAGATGCTGCAGTGGGCAAGACACACAAGGTGTCAGTGTCATGGTACTTACGGTATGGCATGGCGTGGCAGGAGGAAGATAATCCTTAAATCATAATACCAGTTGTTACTGAATCACACTGTGGAAAGTGCTATGCAGAAGAGTGGGGGCACATAAAAGGGGGACCTGACTCAAGTTGGGCAGCTGTCAGGGAGTGTGTCTCCTTCTCAACTCACTGCCCAGCTGTGGACTGTTCTGGGCGGCTCCCTGACCCTGCGTCCTTTCCACATTGAACCAGGGCAAATGGATATGAGCCCACAAAGTGGAGGCAGCGCTGATGATCTAACCAGGCCGACCTGATCCTCAGCAGCTCCTTGCTGTGGGTTAACCTGGGAAGTGAGCGCCGCTTCCCTGTGCAAGGTCTCGTAACCTTACTTGGGATGTGCTTGTTCTCAAAGTAGAATGTGAGATAGTTTCTCTGTCCCAGTTACAAACAGATGACTGATGGCACAGGTGTTATCTGTGTTTTTCTCTATCTATCTATCTATCTATCCATCCATCCATCCATCCATCCACCTCCATCCACCCACCCACCCATCCATCCACCCACTCATCCATCCATCCACCCACCCATCCATCTACCCACCCACCCATCCATCCATCCATCCATCTATCCATCTACCCGTTTTATCTTTCTACCTACCCCCTCCACCTACTTTTTTTTTTTTAATAAAACAAATCTGAATGCTAGTAGACTGTAAACCAGTGTTATTCAAATTTGGCACGATTGACATCTTGGTTCAGATAATTCCTTGTCATCTAAAGGGGCTGTTCTGTGCATTGTAGGATATTGAGCAACAGCACTCCTGGCCTCTACCCACTAGATGCTGGTAACACCTCTTCCCCAACCTGTGGCAACCAAAAAATGTTTCCATACATTTCTAAGTGTCCCCTGGGAGGCATAACTGTCCCACAACTGAGAACTGCTATGGGCCATTAACTCTTCCACTGCCACCCCTGACTACCAGCCTCACATTTGACCAGTTTCCCAGCATGGCCCCAGTTGTCACTCTTGAACTTGGTCTTGAATGCTTCTTGTACGCATGAAGACCCTGAGGCTCCCAACGGGTGTCATCATCTGCTAGGCTAGGGACAGAGCCAAGCCTCTTATCTGGTACTCAGCTGACCACTGATCTGCACATATGGCCTCCTGTCCTGGGCCACATCGCAAGGGATATTCCCCAGGATTTGTGCACCTCTGAGACTGTTCCAGCTGCTATGTTCCCAGCCCCAAGCCCCTCTCCCAACTCCTGGGGATTTGTCATTTCCCCCAACTTCCAGGTAGTGTTCTTCAGAAACTGATGTGGCTCTAGAGGATTTCTCCAACTTTAAAGGGAGTTTATGTAAACACATGGAATTCTCAATGGGAAATTGTCTTTTAGAATTATAGAGTCATAGAGTTTAATGAGACCCAGGGAAGAAACCAGTATTTCATACAGGTGGGAGATATTTCTGCTTGAGGCCTCATCCAGCCTTTATGTCAATTCCTTTTAATCCTTTGGAAACTGTCCGGACTCCCTCTCTCCCCATTCCCCCTGACCTCCCTCCATGACTCTCTTTCAATGCACAGTTATTTATCCAACAAGATTGCCACCTGCCAGTGTTTGCTCTAAGTACTGGGATCCAGAGGCATCCTTACATTCATGTTGCTTAAGGTCTACTGGATACCCACTTATTTTATATTCTTGATTCTAAAATGCTCTTGATTATAAGATGCATCACTAATTGAAAGGTGGCCTTTTGGTAGTAAAAGGAAAGGGGAGAGAGAGAGAGAGAGAGGAAAAAGGAAAGGAGAAAGTGAAGGAAGGAAGGAAAGGAAGGAAGGAAGAAAGAAAGAAAAGAAAGAAAGAAAAAGAAAGAAAGAAAGAAAGAAAAAAGAAAGAAAGATGGTCTATATTAAATGTAAGTAGAGTAAGAAGTTTCAGAAACATGAAAGTATGGTAAACTTTGATTTTGGGGGGCCTGAAAAATATATGCCTATAGCTATAGAAATGCAACATATTTAGTAACAATATTCCAAAAATCCAGTAGATGAGGCTTCATGAAAGTGGGTGTTTCAGTTTGCTAGGGCTTCCCTAACAAAGGACCATGAACTGGGTGGCTTAAAACAACAGAAATGTGTTATCTCACATGTGTTTCTGGAGACTGGAGGTCTGAGATCAAGGTGTCTGCAGAGCCACACTCCCTCTGAAACCTGAAGCAATCTTTTCTTGACTCTCCCTAGCTTCTGGTGGTGGCTGGTGGTCTTTGGCCTTCCTTGGTTTGCAACGGTATACCTCCAGTCTCTGCCTTTGTCATCACATGGCCTTCTCCCAGTACGTGGGCCTGTGTCCGAATTTCCCTCTTCCAATAGGGACACCAGTCCTATTGGATTGGAGGCCCATCCTACTCCAGTGAGACTTAGGGTCATTGACCCTATTTCCTAATAAGGTCACATTCTGAGGTACTGGGGTTAGGACTTCAATATACTTCTTTTGGGGGAACACAATTCAATCCCCTGCAACAGTAGGTATCTATTGTATACTGTTCTCGTTTCTATTTGTGATGGCATCTCTGTTTCTTTCTGAATCTCCTCCCACACTGCTGCTTCTTTACATCTCCCCTTGCATGAATGTAATGCAGACCTGAAATAGCTTTTTATTTGCTATTTTGTGAAATGAAGTTTTATTTTAAGCCAGGAAACCCATTGTATTATTTTTCTAGGGCTGCTGTAACAAATTAGCACAAACTTAGTGGCTTAAAACAACACAAATTTATTACCTCACGGTTCTGGTCAGAAGTCTAAAGTGAGCCTTAGGGAGGTTAAAGTCAGGGGGTCAGCAGGGCTGTATTCTTTCTGGAGGCTCCAGGGAAGAATCTGTCTCCTGGTCTTTCCCAGCTTCTGGAGGCTTCCTGCTTGCATCCCCCTGGCTCCTGGCCCCTTCTCCACCTTCACAGTCCATCAGCCCGACCTCTGCTTCCCCCATCATTTCTCTTTTTTCTAACCTTCCCACCTTCCTCTTATAAGGACCCTTGCATTACACTGGGTCCACCTGGATAATCCAGGATAATCTCTACATCTCAAGATCTTTACTTAACTACTTTTGCTAAATCTCTTGGCCAGGTAAGGTAACATATGTTCATGTCCTGGGGACTGGGATGTGAACATCTTGAGCAAGGGGCAGTCTTCTGTCATCATGGAGGGGCCATACCCATGATGAACTGCTTTCACACATGCTCAAAAAATCTCTCTCTAGGGAGGGTGTCCCCTCATACAAAAGTGGGCAATAAGACAGGAATAAATACCAAACTAGGGGTTGGGATACGTGCCTATAACTGATTTAAGGGGATCATAGATTTTGAACCAAAAATCAGGGCAAAAAGGTCAAATAACAGAACACTGCATTCAAAGTAGGAAGGTCCTCAGATGTCTAGGACATCAGGTCACCGTTGACCCCATATCCAACCAAATCTTTCAGTTCTTCTCCTCTAGACATTTTCCAGGTTGCCCACTTCCTTCCATCTCTGGGGCTGCCAACCTGTCCAAGCCTCTTTTGTGCCTCACCTGGACGACTTCAGCGGCCTCCTAACTGGTCTCTGCAGCCACCCAGATGCCCAGGGGAATCTTTCTTAAACACGAACTGGTCATGTTAGCCCCCTACTGGCAGTCTCCAGTAAGGATTCAGTGCTGTCAGGATCATGTTCAAAGGCATAAGCCTGGCCCCTATAGTCCTGCGTGGTCTGGCTGCTGAGTCTTCCCTGCTGCCACTGGTCCTACTAGTAGATGCTCCAGCTGACCCCTGTCTCTAGCCCCTCTCTCTTTCCCCAACACTTGTTCTTCCAGAAACTATCAGGCTAAGCTCTTCCTCATCAAGAATCCCTTCCTGGACCACCAGAGACGTTCTCCCTATTGCAGCAGAGACCCACTTTTGCTGTTATTGCTTGTTTAACTCTGTCCACTCTGCCAGACTTTAGGCTCCTTGGGAGCAGGTCTTGTCACTAGTGCCTAGTGTTGTACCTGACACATAGTAAACCCTCAACACATAGTCCTTGAATACAAGACCAATGAATTCTGATTTCAGCGGACTATGTGACTTAGAGCAAGTTTTATTCAACCCCTAGGCACTTCAGCTGCCTCATTTAGGAGAGTGGTAGAGATATGTCTTACATTTATTTTCAGTTTTCTCCTTCCCCCATCCATCTGTGTATGTATGAATCTATCTATCTATCCATCTATCTATCTATCATCTCTATCATTTATCTGTGTATCCATCCTTCTCTAGCCTGCCTATCTACCTACCTACTTACCTATCTCTATCTTATCTATCTCTATCCTTTCTTCTTCCTTCTTCCATCCATCCATCCATCCATTATTGAGAAACACAGGTGAATGGATGGTTTGAGAGGCAGCTTTAGAAGGGACAAGTTCAGAAGTCAGAGAGGCCTAGCTTTGAATCATGATTCTGCTATTTTATTCTGAGTGACCTTGGACCAGTTACTTAACCTGTCTGAGCCTCACTTTACTCATCTGTAGAAATGGGGACACTACCAGTATCAGCAGAGTTAAACGGAACCGTGTCTGTAAAGTATAGAGCCAGGACAGAGTCGCTGCTTTTAAAAACAGTAGCAATTAGTATCACTGCTGTTAAAAACATTTGACATAATAGAGTCCAGCGCAAATCCTTCTCCTGTGTCAGGGACCTGCAGTTGGGCAGAGCAGTGTGGTTGACTTCCTATTGCCCCAAACTCCATCTCTCCATCAGGTCTCCCTCCATTCCTCAGCACTTGTTCTGTTCCGGAAACTTGGCAGGTAGTGAGTGCAGTTATTTTCAGAGGAATGAGTGGGTAAAATCGGCAGCATTTCCCCCGGAGTGTCTGTGCCCGAGGAGTATGAGTTTCTGGCGCATCTGCTTTGTGTACAAAAGCCTCGTCCTCCCCCAACACCACCCCCTGCCTGGGAGGCTGAGCAAGCAGGGCCCAGGCTACTTCCTGCACTCCCATTCCCTGCCAGGGGAGGGCTTGCTGACCAGCTGGAAGAGCTGGGGGGAGAGAAACGGCACCGACAGCTTTGCTTCCAGGTTGCTGGACAAGCGGAGGAAAGAGGTCAACACCAGAGGGTTGGAGGCTTGGGAGGGACTTGAGAGCAGAGCTCAGGGATTCTTCCTCCACCTGCAGCCCAGCCTGGGAGGATGATGAGTGATAGTGACAATGACTGTGGCTAATGGGATGGGCATCCACTCCCCACTGTCTCAGCTTAGAATATCCAAGTGGGATCACTTTAACCCACCGTATATGCATGCGTCTCTGTGTGTGTGTGTGTGTGTGTGTGTGTGTGTGTGTGTGTGTGTGTGTGTCTTTCTTACGGTCCCTGTAGGTGTCCAGAGGTTGCCTTAGGTCTTATGGCTGTCGAGGGGTGGGGAGGTGTGTGCTCTACACACGGCAGGAATGAAGACGTTGACCCTGGGGCAGTGCCTCTCTTGCCCTAGAGGATCAACTGAGGAGCGCGGGCAGCAGGAGAGCCCCTGGTCTAGCAGAGACGGTCCTGCTCACCTGGCGTTTCCTGGGGATTGGTCCCACTCCAAACCACTCAGGTGCATGGCCTTTGGCGTCAGCTACCCCTCACCACCCCTTTTCCCCTGTGAGCCCCAGTCCTGCCTGCCTTCCTGTCTCTCACGGTAGCCTTTGTGGTAGGTAGGGCAAGACGATCCTCTCTGACCATTAACAGTGGAGCTCACATAATATTAGCTGTAAAAAGTTCATTCTTTTTTTTTATTTCTGTAAGGACAGGGAGGACTCCATCTTCAGAAAACACAAGTCTAATTTCCACTTCCTGTACTGGGGAGCTGAGTCTCCATAATGAAACAGGTTGAATCACCACGGTGGCCTTAATTCTATTCCTTCATGTTGCAGGAGGGACGTCCAGGGCTCGGAGAAGGAAACAACTTGCCCAAGTTAGCGTGTGGTTACTAAACAGCCAGGTCAGGGTTTGAATGTCGACTTCACCACCGTGCTTTCCTGCCTCCTTCACGGCCTTGGGCAGATCAGCCCCTCGGAGTCTCTGTTTGTCCTGCTGATCCATGGACACAACCCGTCTTGCAGGGCAGGAATAATACAGTAGTTGTAGTGATGATGCTGATGGCAAACACTCTCACATTGCCCCCTTGAAGACATCTTTTATGTGTTGACACGACGGTCCTCTGAAGGGGTACACCCATCACAGGGCTAAAGATGGTGCAGGTAAGGAAAGCGATCATAACGGGGCCCGACACACAGTAGGCTATACATGGCAGGTCTTCTTCTCCTCACTCTCATCGACAGAGACATGAAGTGGAGCTGGCCTTAGGTCTGCGAGGCCTCACGGAAGCCCTGCCTTAATCAACCCCGGCTCCCCTGTTTTGGAAACTTTTCTAGCATCTTCTCTCCAGTTTGGCTGCTGCAGTCTCTTGGCACCTTGCAAAATACAGTCATTCCCAGACAGCAGAGAAATTATTTTTCTCTTCGAAGAGTTCCACTCTCCCCCTTGGCCACCATTTCCCTCCTGTTGTTGGGGAGCAGAGTCTCCGAGAGCAGCATGAATCTGGGGCAGGGCCCAAGGATCACCACCTCCCATATTGAAGGGCCCTAGTGCTTCCCACGGGGGGATTCAGGAAGAACTAATCCCCACCCAGGAGAGAGGGAGCAGCCCAGGTGGTCAGCCTCCTGCTGGGGGTCCCACTGCCCTGAGCACGTGAGCAACACGCCTCTTTCTCTCCGAGCCGCCGCCTCCTGGAGCACAAGCCCCCTTCTCCAGGGGAGAAATCTGGCGCCCACTGGTCTTGGAGTGCCAGCTGGCACACTGGGACCAGCTACAAAACCGAGTTCTTGTTTCCTTAGGATCGGGTGGGAGGGAGTCCAGGCCTCCAAGGCGATGGGCATGTTAATAGTGATGTTGACAAGGACAACTGGGACAGAAGCAGCTACCATCTAATAAGTGGCAGACTCTTCCCCAGGCACTTTTCACTCATCATCAGATGGAAGACTTAAGCCACCCCATGAGGTGGGCATCCTTCCCCCATTGTACAGACCAGAAAAGAGAAGCTTAGGTGGCTTACCAGGTGGTGTGCCCCAGATCACATGGCCCGAGTGAGGCCTCCCACCCAGGGCTGAGTGATGACGGACTGAGGTTCTCACTGCTAAACAACAGGGGGTCAAAGCGCATTGTGCCCCCCACCGTGTGGCAGACACTAAGAGGACGGGCTCTGTGTCAGGCCGCCCGGGTCTGAATCAAGTCTCTCCCGCTTCCTGGCTGGGTCACCGTGGACAGTTTGCATCACTGAGCCTCAGCTTCCTTGCTGGGAGGTGGGGACACTGAAGGGGTCAACGGTGCCTCACTGATAAATTGTCATCTTGAAGATTCAGTGAGACGGTGCTTCTGATGCTCAGGGTCTTGGAACATAACTGGATTTCTCAACCTTGACACCATTGACCTTGGGGGCTGGATCATTCTTCACTGTGGGGTGCTGTCCCATGCACTCTACCCTCTAGGTGCCAGGAGCACCAGCACTCCCAGTTGTGATAACCGAACATGTCTCCAGATGTGGAAAAACGTCCGCTGTTGGGCAGGGGGGGGGGGGGAGAAATTGCATGCCCTTGAGAATCACTGGCACATACCAAGTGCCCATTACATGACAGGTATTTTATGATTATTATTCTGATTGGACCCTAAGCTACCTCAAAGCCAGTCTGCTGGGAAAGTCCTTTTGGGAATTCCTTAACCTCTTTTGCATCCAGGAGGGCAACTTCTTGAGGAAATCTGGAGCTGCTCCCTGGCTAGGGTAGCCTGAAGGGAAAACCATCCCAAAGAACTGTGCAATAATCACCAGTTTTTGTTCCCAATTCCTTTCGGGGGGATTATTTTAATTACATTTAAAATTTTCTAAGTTTTTATTTTAATTCCAGTTAGTTAACACACGGTATTATATTAGATTCAGGTGTACAATATAGCGATTCATCACTGCTGTACATCACCCAGTGCTCATTTTGACAAGTGCGCTCCTTCATCCCCATCACCTGTTTCACCCACCCCCCACCCCCAACCCTCTGGTGACCATCAGTTTGTTCTTTAGAGTTAAGATCTGTTTGTTGCTTTGTCGCTCTCTCTCTTATGTTTTCTCCTCTGCTTGTTTCTTTTGTTTCTTAAATTCCACATATGAGAGAAATCCTATGGCATTTGTCTTTCTCTGACTTATTTCACTTAGCATTATACCTGTAGATCCATCCATGTCATTGCAAATGGCAAGATTTCATTCTTTTTTTATGGTTGAGTAATATCCCATTGTGTGTGTATGTGTGTGTGTGTATTGTGTGTGTATGTATCCCACATCTTCTTCATCCATTCATCTATCAGTGGACACTTGGGCTGCTTCCATATTTAGGGTAGATAATGCTGCTATAAACACAGGGGTGCATGTATCCCTGTGAATAAGTGTTCTTGTATTCTTTGGCTAAATACCAGGAGTGCGATTGCTGGACATAGGGTAGTTCTATTTTTAACTTTTTGAGGAACCTCCATACTGGCTGCACCAGTTTGCGCTCCCACCAACAGTGCACGAGGGTTCCCCTTTCTCCACATCCTCACTAACACCTGTTGTTTCTTGTGTTGTTGACTTTAGCCATTCTGACAGGTGTGAGGTGGTATCTCATTGTAGTTTGATTTGAATTTCCCTGGTGATAAATGATGTTGAGCATCTTTTTTTTTTTCTTCTCTTTTCTTTTTTCTTTTCTTTCTTTCTTTCTTTCTTTCTTTCTTTCTTTCTTTCTTTCTTTCTTTTCTTTCTTTCTTTTTTTTAGAGAAAAAGAAAGAGCACATGACTGGGGAAGGGCAGAGGGAGAGGGAGAGAGAGAATCTTAAGCAGGCTCCATACTCAGCGCAGAGCCCGACGAGGGGCTCAATCTCATGACCCTGAGATCATGACCTGAGCAGAAATCAAGAGTCAGACGCTTAACCAACTGAGCCACCCAGGCGCACCAAGCATCTTTTCATGTGTCTGTTGGCCATCTGAGGTCTTTGGGAAAATGTCTATTCATGTGTTCTGTCTATTTTTTACTTGGATTATTTGTTTTTTTGGGTGTTGAATTTTATAAGTTCTTTATATATTTTGGATACTAACCCTTTATTGGATATGTCATTTGCAAATATCTTCTCCCATTCCGAAGGTTGCCTTTTAGTTTTGTTGATTGTTTCCTTTGCTGTGCAGAATATTTTGATGTGGTCCCAATAGTTTATTTTTGCTTTTGTTTCCCTTGCCTCAGGAGACATATCTAGAAAGAAGTTGCTATGGCTGATGTCAAAGAAGTTACTGTCTGTGTTCTTTTCTAGGATTTTTATGGTTTCGGGTCTCACATTTAGGTCTTTCATGCATTTTTAATTTATTTCTGTGCATGATACAAGAAAGTGGTCCAGTTTCATTCTTTTGCCTGTTGCTGTCCAGTTTTCCCAACACCATTTGTTGAAGAGATTGTCTTTCCTATTGGATATTCATTCTTGCTTTGTCAAAGATTAATTGACCATATAGTTGTGGGTTCATTTCTGGATTTTCTATTCTGTTCTATTCTGTTTTTGTGCTAGTACCATACTGTTTTGAGTACTACAGCTTTGTAACGTAACTTGCAGTCTGGAATTGTGATGTCTGTAGCTTTGTTTTTCTTTTTCAATATTGCTTTGGCTATTTGGGGTCTTTTGTGGTTCTATATAAATTTTAGGATGGTTTGTTCTAGTTCTGTTGAAAATGCTGTTGATACTTTGATAGGGATTGCGTTAAATGTGTAGATTGTTTTGGGTATGTTAAACATTTTAACGATATTTTTTCTTCCAGTCCATGAGCATGGAATGTCTTTCCATTTCTTTGTGTCCTCTTCATTTTCTTTCATCAGTGTTTTATAGTTTTCAGAGTATAGGTCTTTCACCTCTTTGATTAGGTTTATTCCTGGGTATCTTATTATTTTTGGTGCAGTTATAAATGGAATTGTTTTCTTAATTTCTCTTTCTGCCGCTTCATTATTGGTGTATAGAAATGCAACAGATTTCAGCACGTTGATTTTTGTATCCTGTGATTTTACTGAATTCATTTATCAGTTCTAGCAGTTTTTGGGTGAAGTCTTCAGGGTTTTCTATATATAGTATCATGTCATCTGCAAATAGTGAAAGTTTTATTTCTTCCTTACCAATTTGGATTCATTTTATTTCTTTTTGTTGTCTGATTGGCTAGGGCTTCCAATCCTATGCCAAGTAAAAGTGGTGAGAATGGACATCCTTGTCTTGTTCCCGACCTTAGGGGGAAAAGCTCTCAGCTTTTCTTGGGGGAATTATTTAAAAGCTCCTAGTTCTTCTGTAGCACCATGATAACCCATGGGGGCTTCCTTTAAAGTAATTTGGGTCTCCTATCATTTTGCTATTTCAAGCAGCAATAACTGAGCACCTATTGTATGCCAGACTCTTGCCATATAAGAAGAAATGACTAACACTTAGTAGGCCCTTCAAGTATGTGCACAGCACTGGTCTAAATTTCTGACTGGTGTTATCACACATCATCCCTGAAATACCCTCTTATTATCCCCATTTTACAGATGAGGAAAATGAGGCACAGAGAAGCTAAAGCAACTTGTTTATGATTCCACAGTCAGCAAGCTGTGGAACAGCAATTCATACCCAGATGGGTCTGGCTCTGGGCCATTTTAATAATCTGAATTGGACAGATAGTAATAATCTGAATGTGCTGTCTTGAAGGAGCTCACATCCTAGAAAGGAAGCCGGACAGTGGGGCAAAGGGCCAATGATAAAGTCAAACCCAGGATACTGTGGGCACCTGAGGGTGGAGGAGCATCTGAGTCAGTGTGGTTAGGAAAAGCATCCCCAGAATGCAGCTTGGAACTCAGTCTTAAAGACCAGGTGATGAGTGAGACAAAGGCATTCTAGCTACAGGGACAGAATGTCCCAAAGTCCCCAAGTCCAGAGACACAGAACAGTATACCATATGTGCTGAATTACAAGGTGCTAGAGCAAGAGCACGAGGCAAGGAGTGTTGGGGGATGAGAATCAGAGATGGTCCAGGGCTGGGGTTGCCAAGTGGAGGAATTAGAATGTCAGAGAAACCCATTACTCCCTGAAAAACATCCAGGACGAACTGGGTTGGCAGAAACTGGTTAAATTAAAAGGACAGCAGGTACATGTTGGTTAAATTGAAGAACAGAAGAAGCCAATGCCTTTAGAAATGTTGCTCAAAAGCTTAGCGCAGACAGAATTATACTGAGTGCAAGGAGACCTGGGCACAAGTTAGCTGGGTCACGGGACCGGGTTGCTGGATTGCACAACTCCAGAGGGCGCCATCCACTTCATGGTCTATGTCTGTGGTGCCGTCAGGAGCAGTGCTGTCCATCGGCACTTTCTGCAAACACAGAACTGTTCTATGTCCGCACTATCTACGAGGGCAGCCACCAGCTGTATGTAGCCATTGAGCATTTGAAATGTGTCTTGTGTGACTGAGAAACTGCATTTTAAATTGTATTTAATTTTAATGAAATTTCATCTGATTTTAGTTAGCTAAAATTTAAATTCCAGGAGCAGCCACTGTTTGGACAGCACAGCCCCGGAGTCTTGCAGTGCCCAGCCTGTGTGGCTAAATATGGTTTTGACGTCTCGTCTGTGTTTCTTGGGCACACCACATGACTTTCAGATCACTGCTATTTTTCTTTGTGTCATCAGGAATGCTACAGTGAAACATGCAATGGGACAAATTAACAGGCATCTCAAAGATAATTAATGGTTTGAGTGATGTAAAAAAGCCAAAACCAACCAACCAGCAAACCAAACAACAAACTAACTCAAACAATCGGTCATGGAGAAACTTGGCATCCTTGATATCCATGGGACAAAAAGTGTCAGCTGGGTGGCTTTGGTGGAGGTGGGGCAGGATGGCCCTCCTAAGTCATGGTCTCTAACTCATACCACACGTAAGCGTCTATCAAGTAGGGTGGTGACCACTTGTAAGTGGAATTAATGGCCCTAGTTTTTCATACTCCTTGACATATGCCTTTGCAGCTCCTTAGATTGCTCCAAGGATTGCCCCTTGAATTTGGGTCTGGTCACCTGATTCACTTTAGCCAATGGAATGGCAACATGTGTGATGTCACCAGAGAGTCAAAAAGTACTTGCATAAAGGGACTTGCCATCTTGTACACTCCCACCACCATAGGAAGAACTTGCAGGGCCCTTGCCTGATGGCCCCAGGGAGAGAATGAGAAGCAAGTGGAACTGAGCCATGGCAGCTTGGCCTCGGCCATCCAAACTCAACCAGCCCAGAGGTACACGAGTGAGCCCAGCCTCTATCAGCCAGCCCCAGTCAACTCAAACACGTGCGTGTAATGAATGCCTTCTGCCATATGTCACGGAGATTTTATGGTTATTTTGAGGCAGAAGTTAACTGATACATGGCTGTTAATTATTTGATTTGAAATGCCCTTAATCTCCCTGAATATTTGAAATTCCAGTATTTAAGGGTCTATATTACTCTCATCTCTACCCTTTGACACTCTGGTTTCTCTTGATAGCATTTACAATTTAAATATTTCTTTTTAAGAACTCTACCTACTCACTAAAGGATATGGTACCAGAAAGAAAGTTTTTAAGTTATGTGTAATATTAACCCCCAGAGATAATCACCGTTAACATTTTGTTGTATGTCCTTTCAGATGCAGAGATAGATGGATGCATACCTCTATATGCATATACAAACACACGCATATGTGCATACATACACACACCCCTATACATGGGATCATATTACACAGAAACCTGTGTTCTACATTATTTTATTTAGCTCAGCACCATATACCATCAGCATTTCCCTGTGTCCTTAAATATTCTCCAGGAACATGATTCTTAGCAGCTGCATATTAGTATTCTATGGTATGTATCATATTTTATTTAGCCATTCCCTACTTTTGGACATTTCAATTTTTTTGCAATTTTTCACCATTATAAACGATACTGCAATGTTCATCTTTGTACATAAATCTCAGTGTGCTTCTATGATTGTACCCTCAGGCTATGTTCCTAGAAGTGAAATTCCTTGGTGAGAAGGTCTGGACAGTTTTAATAAGGTATTGCCAAATTGTCCCCCAGAAAGGGCAATTTATAGCCCCACCAGCAGAATAAGAAAGGGGTTGATATTTGTCATTTATAAGGGCATACTGGAGACATTTCAAAGCAGGCAGACTGGGACTGGGATCTCTTTGGGTTTGTGGCTTACACAGGACCATCAACCCAAATCGTGTGGAATTCTATTAAATGTAACATTGAGTGGATCCCAACACTCTTGACCTGCCTGGTCACCCCTCGCTGTGTGATTTCTGGCTGAGCTTGGGTAGTGTTGTTTAGGAAAGATAGACACACCTGATTTTTTCAGGTGCAGGGGTGGGGGTGCCTGGCAGGTGTCTTCTTTGATGACAGTACCTGCCTTTATGGAATACCCCCATCACCCAAGGGCAAACTCCAGGTCCACCACTCTGTAACTTCGAGACTTAGCCAATCCACTTATTCTCTCGAAGCCCAGGTTTTGTCATTGGTATAATGAGGGCAGGACTGTGTCTTAAACTGGCAAATCATCTAGCAAAGGCCTTGACGCTTAGAAGGTACTCTAGAAATAATTAATTTTGTCGTTTGGTTTCTAAAGAGGAGCCACGCCTGCAGGGCAGGTGGGAAATGGTTACAAATTCAGTCATTCCCAAACTTCTTCTCTGACTCTTGTGTATCCCAGATGAAGTTTTCACAGGTTTGTGACAAAATGAAAAATAATGTGTAGGTGGTTATTAATAGAGACACATATATCTCTCAAGGCTTGTCCTTTATTATGAGATAATGTGCTTTTGATTTTTTTTTGAGCTTAAAACCCTTTCTTAAGTGAAATATGGAATTTTGCTCTATTAATAATGGCTAAGTAAGTGCTGATTGAGCTGATCTTCTCACAGATAATAAATACCAGCCTTGGAAGAAAAGATAAAAAAAACCCCAGCTCCCTGCAGGAAACTCCAATAGGAAGTTTTAAGGAAAGGACAGAAACTCTTTCTGTCCTTCAGAGACAGAGGACAGAGTTCTGGACAACTGCCCTCAAAGGAAAGGAGACAGAGTAGGGAGCCTTAAATCCATGGATAAATTCTGCCCAAAACTCTGGCTGACTTCTGAAGCATCCTTGCTTGTGGCAAACCCTAAGCAGCCCAGATAAGGCTAAAAGAGAAGAACCCAGACTTGCACTGATACCCACCTGGTAGAACTTGCAGTTTGAGTCCAATTAAGTTCATTGCCTCCTAAAACAAATTAAAAAATCAACACCCTTTGGGGGAAATAGAACAGAATCCAGTCTCTACAGTGTAACATTTGAAATATCTAGCATACAATCCAAAATTACTCGAAATGCAAAGAAATAGGAAAATATGACTCATTCTCAAAAGAAAAGACAATCCATGGAAGCTGAGCCCACGATGACCCAGATGTGGGAATTAGCAGACAAGGATTTTTAAAGTAGCTGTTGTAACTGTGTTCAGTGATGTAAAGGAAAATCTGCTCATGATAAATGAAAAGATAAGAAATCTCAGCCAAGAATAGAAATGATAGGAAAAAAGCAAATGGAGATTCTAGCTCTAAAATGTATAATATCTGAAATAAAATATCCACGGCAAGGAGTTACCAGCAGAATAAAGATGACAGAGGAAAGAGTCAGTGAATTTGAAAATAGATCAATGGTATTTTTGAAGTATTAGTTGATGTACTTTCTCTCCTTTTTCCTTTTTCTCTCCATGCTTCTTCCACCCCAAGCTAAACAGATGGCTGGGCTATTTCCTAGGGGGAGGAATAGCATGGTATAAAAAATATATGGGACAGTATAAAGAAGAAAGTCTGCAAGTGCCTGACTTTAGTTTAGTGTTTAGTATTCAAACATCTCAGCCATCGGGAGAATGAAAAGAATTCCAAAGAATTCCCAAGTGGTTGGAATGGAGTTTAAGGAGAGAGTGGGCCTTCTCCCTAGATCGAGTGGTGGGGGGTGAGGAGAGGGGATTTTAGCAGAAATAATGGTGCATTCTGGAGAAAGATCAAGGTGAAGAGAGCTCTGGAACGTCTTGTGCTGTCAGTTAAATGTCCCAGTCGAGAAGTGACACATATCATTGTGTGCACGATTCACTGTGTAGAACCAGTCATGTGGCCCCACTCTGCGGCAAAGGCCCAGGAAGTATTATTCCACCATGAACCTAGAAGACAGAATCCGAAGAACATCTGGTGAAACAGTGCTGATGACCACAACAGACACCTTTGGGGCCCAAATCTTCTCTGACTGGGATTATTACAAATACTTCTCACAGGATCTCCTGTCCCCCAATTCCCATCCAGTCATCTCTCCCAACACAGACTGACTACTTTTCAGAAAGCATCATCACAGGGGAAAAGGAGATGATCCAAAGTGACACAGGGGGACCCACATTTTTTTGAATTACATTTTGTTTGGATCTCTTCTTTTTAGGTGAGTGTGTTGCCTGGTCTCATTGGTCCAGACCCATGGTGACCTACAATTTATTAGAGTAGCCAGCTGCTTACTCTTTCTGTATCTTTGCCTTCTTGACACATGGGAGGTTTCTTCCCTTTGGTAGCAACAAGGATTCTTCTTTTATCTCAGGAGAACTTGGACAAGCAAACCCACTCTTTCCATCATCACTCAAATATGCAAATGCAGCCAGTAATTGTAGGGACCTTTCTAGCTGGCAGGCAAAACAGGGGTGATGGAAAATTTCCATCCCAACCTCACATCTTCCTTCTTCTCTTACCCCATCTCGTGTCTTTTCTCTATGTGCACATTATTCTCTTGGCGCACTCAACAGTGTGTGACTTCCCAAAGGCTTACTAGCTTTGCATATGCTCTTAACTCTCCTGGGAATCTCCTTTTCCTCTATCTTGCATGCCTCCTTCCACTGATTTATTTACTAACAAAGATCTATTGAACACCTACTGTATGGTAGGTGGCACCCTAGGAGCAGAGGGTACAACTGTGAAGAAGACAACAATTCTTGCCCTCATGGAGCTTATAGTCTAGTGGGGAGAGGCGAGCATTAAACAGAGGATCCCCAAAGAGTAAGAGAATGAAGACAACAGGATGCTTGGAGAGAGAACAGGAGGGAGACCTAATTTGGATGGGAGTGGGTCAAGGAATGAATGTGTGGCTGAGCAAGTGGCATTCCAACTGAAACCTAGAGTGTGATCAGAAATTAACCAGGTGAAGAACAGAGAAGAGCTTCCCAGGAAGAGAGGGAACAGCATCTGCGAAAGGCCTGCATTAGAAGGAGCTCTGTGCTTTTGAGGAACCATCTGAACAAGACAAAGGCTGGTGTGCCAAGGCTCAGCTCAGATACCCTCTCTCTCCTGGGAAACCTTCTCTGGCTCCCCTGTACCTCTTGGTACATCCTTCCTTTATGTACCCTATGCCAATATCACGTGTTTGTACCATCCAAATGCCATTTGGTGCTCCCCTGTCCCTCAGAAACTCATTTTGTCACTCAACAAGTGATTTGTGAGCATCTACTATGTGTCAGACCCTGTAGACACACCGGTAAATAAGATAAGGTCTCTGCCCTTCATGAGGCTTATGTTCTGGGAACAGAGAGATAATAAACAACACATGAACCAATAGTGCAAGTTCAGATGGTCGTGTGTGTCTTGAAGACATGGATATAGAATTACATGGTGTAGATTGGGGGGAGGTGCCCAGGAACACAGAGTGGTGAGGAAAGACTTAAGCGAAGAGGTGATAGTTGAAGATAGTTGAAGGTGATAGTTGAGAACTGAATGACGAGAAGCACTCAGCCCTGGGAAGGTTCTAGGAGTTGAGAGAGTGGTCCAGGCAGAACAGGAACAGACAGCCCTGGGGTGGTAGCAAGATGGGTCTTTTCAAGGAACAGAAAGAAGGACTTTACAGGGACATGAAGGCCAGGATAAGAACTCAGGATTTTGTTGTAAATGCAACGGGAAGCCATCAGAGGGTTTGAAACAGCCCTGGACTCAGGGACTTTATAAATGTAGATATCAAGACCTGGTTGCATTTCAAAAGCTCCCTCTGGTTACTGGTAGAGAACGGACAGTGTGGGAGGGGGCAGGCATAGAAACAGGAGCCCATGTAGGAGCATACCAGTCTTCCTGGTGGGCCTTGGTCACAGCTTGCAAACTTGCCTCAAAGATTCCTGATACCATGGCCTGAGATGATCCAAAGGCCTCCCCAGGATTTCTTAAGGGCCTGGTTCCTCGTGGTCTCTTCTGTCTCCAACCCCTGCGTCTGCACTCTGGTTCCATAATTTGTGGAAGATGAGAGGATCATGCCACACGGTACTGCTCCTGGCCTTCCCACTGTTCCCGGCACCCTCCTTCCTTTCTTTCCTGCCCTGGGGAACAATCAAATCCTGTCCGTGGTCTCTCGGAGAGCAGCTTCATTCTCTTCTCTTGAAGTCTTGGCACCAGCAGCACTCATGCCCATAGGGAACCAGTTTTGCCCCTGGTGAATTTATTAAGACATCCTTCCAAACAAATACAGCAGTTGCCCCAAAAAGGAATCCTGGTGAATAAAACCTTGTCCAGTTTGTGGCATGCCAGCCTCTCTGGTTAGCAAGAGGGCTGCTTGAGGGCAGGAGCTGTGTGTGAATATTGGTGTCCTTGTTATGTTCTCCCAGAGTCAGATCCTCGGACAAGGATTCCTGAGCATGCGATTTATTAGGAAAGTGCTCCCAGGAGAAACTGACAGCAATGGAGCAGGGAAACAGGACAGGGAAGGGGACGCAGCCAGAAAGGGCTCGATTTCAGACCAAGTTCAGGCTGATCCGTGGGGAGCTCTGGAGTGTAAATGACATCTTAGAGTCTGTCCCATCTTGAGCCACGGAGCAGCTGGGCTTGTACATGCCTACCCATGTGAGTCATTGGGGGATGACAGTTCCCAGGCCCTTCTACGGCTGAGAAGTGGGCGATGGTGATCCTGTAGCTCAAAGGCAGTCCTCCGAAGAAGGTAGCAGGAGTGCGCTGGGCACGCAGAAGCTGGAAGGGGAGCAGAGAACTGATAAAGGGGGTGGGCAGAACACTGACAGTGTCCACACACCATCTACCCTCCGGGTCCCAGAACAATTGATGCCAAATGGGTCCTCAGTGGCTGTTTGTTGAATGAACAAGTGAATCAGTGTCCAAGATTTCAGACAGGTGTGTATTACAGTGTGCACAAGGGGACTAGAAAGGCAGAAAACTCTTAGTGAAGAAGGCTCTTCTGTACTTCAGGGATGGGGTGTGGACAGGCAGGGCTTGGAATCCCAGTGACAACAGCAGGTGAGGTCTCAGATGCACCACGACAGTTAGCCATGCCCTATTCTCTGGGGATGTCTCAGTAACAATTGTTATGTTTGTGCAGTGTTTTGACATTTTATGAGTTGCTTTTCCATTTAATGTTCTCATTTGGCCCGTAAAACATGCCCATGAAAGAGATTATTCCCATTTCAGAGAAAAAGGAAGTCCAGGGAAGTTAGCCCACCAAATTTCCTGTAGTGGAGGAGTGACAGGGCCAGACTTGCACTCATCAGTAAAGGTGGTTGATAATGATTAATTAGGTTCCTAAGGATGCTTAAGATGATTATTTAAAGAAGTTGCTCTTTGCTTCTGAGGCAGCCCGGTGTAAGATGAAGGTTGCAACGTGGTGGTCCACACAATGATTCTCACTTGCACAATGCTGTGGTCTGCATGTTTGTGTCCCCCGCCGCTCCCAGTTCATCTGTTGAAATCCTAACCTCCAAAGGTGATGGTATTAGGAGGTGAGGCTTTGAGAGGCTTTTAAGTCAGGAAGGTGGAGGGCCTCACCAATGGGATCAGTGCCTTATGAACGAGTCTCCAGAGAGCAATCTTGCCCTCGAATTCCCCTTGGATTTCTGTGGACAGTGCCGGCCTGCGGTCTCCCCCATCAGGCCAGCTTCTTGCGTTTCTGCTGTCTGCCAGACTTAGTAGGCATATGAATTTGCAGTCCCTGCTGAATACGAAGGAAGTATAGCTTGGACAGGGGAGACTAGAGTTCAAGTCCTGGCTCTGACATTTGCTGCGCGACCTTGGGAAATTACCTCTCCTCTCCGTGTCTGGTTTTGTTTCATGAGGACGACTTTGGGCTTAATTTCCAACTTTCTACAACCGAAACTTTCTCTCCCACACACCTCTGAATTTACCCTTGGTGGGATGCTGCCTGCCAGCGCTGATCTGAGCTTTTCCTGCTGGCGGCCCCTCCTCCTGCCCTGATTCACAGCTTCTACATCTTTGGGGAGCCCTGTCTCTGTCGGGGCTCCTCTCCTCATTCCACAGGGGGGTTATATTCTGGATCGTTCCGCTTGGCTTGTTGTTTACAAAATGAGAGGTTGACCATGTTTCTCTTTCTTTTTTGGTTAATATCTGCAATTTGCCCTCATTTAATTCATATATATCAGCTATTAGTTTGCTCACCTTCCACGATTATTTTCATGCACCCTTGGGCTCATAAACCATTGTTCCAAGTGGTGTGTTGCCTATTTTAAGAACTTAATTTGTTTGTAATGTGCACATCAGCTGCATGATTTGTTTCTTGCTTGTAATTAACTTTTAAGCTGATGCCATTCCCCCGCCAAAAATGAAACTCAAGGTAAAGTCGGTAAGATTAATCATGCTGGCTGCATCCAAATCTTCCGACATCTTCCTCGGACTCAGCAAATTTGGGGGAAATGATATTTTTTTTCCTTCCACTTCCATCTGTTACCCTGCCGATCTTGGAGCTAGTCCATCCATTAGTGGGCTTGAGTGTCGGAGCTGGAATCTGACACTTTGCAGTTTCTGTACCAAGAGAAGCAAGCTCTTCTTCCAAACCCTCTCACCCTGCGACTTGAACCCATCTCTTCCTTCCTGAGAGGGTTCCTGGACCCATGAATCATGAAACGGTTGTATAATACATCCTGGCTTCCCGTATCCCTGTTGCCAATTTCCACCATCTTCTGCAATGATGTAAATTGGCAGTGTCTTGGATTCATAACTGGCATTGTGGGGGCAGTGGTTGGGTTGGACATAGCTAACTTTATTAATCTTCCCATCTAACAACACCGTATCTGTGGGCCATGGGTGAAGTCAACTTTCCTTTGTGGCTAAGCGGATTTAGAAATTGGGTTGTACTAGATCAGTGCTTCTCAAGACTTAATGTGCATCCAAGTCCCTGGGAGATCTTGCTAAAATAAAATACAGATTCTGATTTAGTAGGTCTAGGACGGGCCCTGAGAATCTGCATTTTAACAAACTCCCAGAAGAGGCCAACGCTGCTGGGTCTAGGACCACACTTGGAGAGGTGGGCACTAGGTTGCAGGGTTCATGAAGACGGGAATCATATCAGTCTTGTTCCTCCCTGGCACATGGAAGCTCTCAACTATTTGCAGACTGGATGAGTCCATGAATGAGCTACACTCAGGAATATAGATTATCCTCTATCAGATCGATCTTACAGGAATGAGAGGTCTTCCTTCTTATTCCCACACTTAGAGAAAAAAAAAAGTAGTAATTTATATATTTCCCAATTTAGGAAGGGCTAAATGTCATACGCTGATTTATCTCCTCCATATATATGGTATTTATGTGTGTGCACACACATATGTTTGGCTTTTGGAGATGAATTTATAGTAACAGAACTGCTCTTCACCATGCGTCTCTTTCTAAGTATAGCCTGCCTGCCTTCATCCGAAAGGGCCCGCTTCCAGAGAGCCCTGCAAACTGAGAAATCCTTGTTCCTGTTTTAAAAATTTCTTCGGAGAGCTGCCTGGTTCTCCCTCTGAAGCACTGGCTTTTCCAACATTCTTCCAGGTCTCCGATGACATCAGTGGAAAAGCTTCAATTAAGTGCTTTCCATAATCTTTCTTCTCCAGAACATCCTGAAGCTTCTGGTATTTTCCAGCTACTACAGATGGGTTGTTAATTTTTCAAGAGGCCGAGATTGTAAATCCATGCACACACAAGGACTATTGGAAACCGGAAGTCAGGACTTAGGATCTGATGAGGGTGCTCATTTAAAGAGTTAGAAGGGCAGAATACTTAAAATTGAACCCATTTCCTAACGCATCTGATTTTATATTTGCAATTTCATCTTTGTTTTCTCCAGGGGGGGCCTCCACATTGTTTCGGCGTCAGATCCACCTGAACCTCTTCCTCCGAGACAGGCTGTGGGTTCTCTTGGATTTTCCCCACTGGGCTTCCTGGAGGATTGGGGACTCCTGGGGTTTCCTGGTTCAACCCCACTGTGGGATATGGGGAAAAGCCAAAAGTAGGAACAGAGTTGCTGAGAGGTGGTTGTGTGCCCAAGGCCTTGTGGGTAAGAGGTGGTGGAGACTCTCCAGGGACTCAGGCAGGCTGACCCAGAGCCGGCAGTCTGAACTAGTATGTTCTGTGGTCATGCCTCTCAAACTTCATGTTCCAAGGACTCTCACGGGGATCTTGTTAAATGCAGAATCTGATCCTGATGGATCTGGGGTAGGGTCTGAGACTCTACAGTTCCAACAAGCTTCCCAATGATGTTTGTGCTGTTGATCTGTGGCCCACACTCTGAGAACCATTGATCTAGCAGGTCTCACCCCTGACTGCACATTGAAAGCTTAAAAAAAACCAAAACAACAACAAAACCTGCCCCATTGGCCCTACCCCCTGAAATTCTGATTTAACTGGTTTGGGGTGCCACATCCTGGGCATCATCAGTGTGAAAGTTCCCTGGGTGAATCTAGCGTGTATGTAGCAGGGCTGAGAACCACTAGTTTAGTGCTTTTTGTTGAGACTTCATCGTTCCAGGACCTCCCTGAAATCCCTGTCCACCTGCTCTGCAGGACAGTTCAGCACCCACCTCTGAGTTAGAGACCAGACTAGGACAGACTCGGGATCTCCTCCTCACCCTGTCCTGCCCTGGGCTGGTGGGTTGGACCAGAGATGCTCTGGGTAGCATGGCAGTGGGAGGCAGGCAGGTGTTAGGCCAGATCTGGCATGGACACCACAAGGAGAGGAACAGAGGTGTCCCCTGGAGGCCAAGAGACACTTCCAAGCTGCTTTTTGCTGAAATGTTCAATGGCTGAACTGAAAATACCTTCCACTTTGCTGAGGAGGCTTTTGGGGATTCCCCTCCTGCCAGAAAGAGGGGCAGTAGGGGCCCTGGAGTCCAGGGAAGAGGATACCACTGGACCAGGACGTGTCAGCAAGGCCTGGAACACTGCCCGCCCAGGAGGAGACTGTGTAGGACAAGCTTAGTGCGTCTCAGCCCCGGCACGGATCCGTGCCGATGAAGGTCATCTGGTCCCGCTGTTCTTTGTGCTTTAGGACTTCACAGGAGATGCTGCTAGGGGTGTGTTCGTTTCCTATTGCTGCTGTATCAAGTAACACAAACTCTGACTGCCTTATAAAAAAACACAAATTGACCTTACAGTATTGGGGTGGGGGGTCAGAAGTCTGGTGTGGTTCTCCCTTGGCTAAAATCAACGTGTTCTTTTTTGGGGTCTCTGGGGCGAGAATCTGTTTCCTTGTCCTTTCCCAAGGCTGCCTATGCTCCTTGGCTCGGGGCCCCTTCCATCTTCGAAGCCAGCAACAGTGGGGTGAGCTCTCACATCCCTTCTCTCTGACCTCTTCCACTTTTAAGGACCTCCTTTGATTCATTGGGATCACCCAGATAATCCAGAATAATCTCCCTATTTTAGGGTTAGCTGATTAACAACCTTTAATTTTATCTGAAATCTCAGTTCCCCCTTTGCCAGGTAACAGGACATATTCACAGCTTCTAGGGATTAGGACATCTTTGGGGGGGGGGTCATGATTCTGCCTCACACAGGGGCTGGGGATGAGTCTCAGTGGGGGACCCCCATTTCTGATTCCTTGCTTCTTCCAGACCAGTTCTGTTAAATAGGTTTCCATGTACAATGTCCTTCCCTTAAAATGTCCAAGACTAATAACAAAGTTTTTCAACCAGTAGTCTAGTCCCTCATTGCTCCAAATAGGATCCCTGGACCAGCAGCATGAGCATCACCTGGCAGCTTGCTAGAAATTCAGAATCTCAGGCTCTACCCCAGAACCTGCTGAACCAGAATCTACATTTTACCACAGACCTACGACAATCCGTACAGCTTGAGAAGGCCCTGGGATGGTTCCCTGCAAATGTGGCTGCTCATTAGAACCATCTAGAGTGTTTTAAAAACCCACTGACACCTGGGTCCCACCTGATTCACTGGCCTGGGGTGTGGCCTGGGCTTTGGGATTGTTCAGGTCTCCCAGGTGATTTTAATGTGCAGCACAGTTTGGGAATGGCTGGTCTAGTCTAGCTCCCTCCATGCACAGAAGAAGACGTTTCCCAGGGAGTGAAAATGACTTGTGCAGGGTAGCTCACAGGGTTGCTGGTTGTCCCAGAAGAGTCAGACTCTTGGCTTTCTGGATTGAGGATTTCTGCCCCTACTCAGGGAAGCAAAAATAATAGCAACAACATCCGTGACAATTTGGGGGTAGAGAGCGAGGAGGAGCCTTCCCCCCTCACCCCTGCCTCTGTCCCGCTTTACAGTTTGACTTGTTCTTAATATCAAGCATGTTGTAGTTTTCATATATGAAAAATACTAAAGACTGGTTAAGAAACAAATCATAAAGAAAATAATGGTAACCATTTTTGGAAAAGCTGCACCATGCACCAGTAACTTTGTACTCACGTTATCGGTCAGTCCTCACTGGGTTTTGGCAAGGTGAGAGATGGCAATTGCCCTGTTCTGCACTTTTGAGGGAGGGTCTCCAGAGTTTTGTGGTTCAGGCACTAGAGTCTAGCTGGCAGCTGAGAACTTGAGTGACCCATGCTTAGCTCTCGGCTTGGCCCCTGCTGCAAGGTGGGAGGCGTGGGTGTGTGGCAGCCCCCAAAGATCTTGTCCCAGTTTCCCATTTCTGCCAGCTCGCCTGTCACATGCTGTGTGGGTCACTGTACTTTGACCGTCAGCGTAGAACCCGGAACAAATCTCTATGTAACCCCTGACCATCTCCTCTTTTGCTTTTCTTTTTCCTCTGCTCTGGGTGAAGGCATTAAGAAACCACCTGCCTTTGCCTTTATTAATGTGGTTCCCAAATAGCCTCCTGGCACAACCATACGTTATAGAGAAAACCATTGGAAACCTTAATTATGATTATTAATTTTTTGAAGCTCAAAGCTTCTGTATAATGCTTACCTGCATTATCGGGTTAGTTGTAAGGATGATCATAATGATCATAAGAAATAGCGAACATTTATTGAGGTTTACTCCTCGCCAGGTTTTGTTCTTTACCTGCTTGAACTCATTTAAATCTCACAAGTTGACGAGGCGGCACAATGATGGCCCCATTTCACAGGTGAGGAAATCAAGGCTGAGGGATTAAATGGGCTGATGCTTGGGAAGGGTCCAGCCTGTGGCCATGGGCAGGTGTGCAGTCATGGGTTTCCTCTCACTCTCTCTCCCCTGTGGCTGTCCAGTCAGATCCCAGAGTTTCTTCAGAGGACACCTGCCAAGTCACCTCAGCTCAGGGTCCTTACTTGGGGAGACCTTAGCCCCTCGGCTTCACCTCAGTTTCCCCTCCGAAACTTTGCCTTTCTCTCCGAGGTGCTGGGAGGATTCTGTAAATAGTTCCCTCGAGGTGCTGGAAGCACTGGGTGGAGAAACTCACTATAAATATCCGGCATTTATAATTAGTCTTCCTGGCGGCACAGTTCTGCGTGTGGGGGAGGCAAACACCTGCAGGGGCAGAAAGTCAAAATGCAGGGCCCTGGGGGCTCTGGAGAGCTGGCTTCTTGGTGCTACCTGGGCTGGAGAGAATCTATGGGGAGTGAAACCCCTCAGAGAAGAACACAGTGGCAGAGGCCCCCTGGTCTTGCTGTAGGCTCAAACAAGAACAGTGGGGGCTGGGAGGGGCTCCTAGCTCCATTTCTCCTTGTCTGTGAGACCTTCTGCAAAGCAGTTCACTCCTTTGAGCCTCAGTTTCCACATCTGTAAGATGGGGATAATATTCCTATTATGACGAATTAAAGATAATGTATATAAAGGTCCCAATACTGATGCATAGAGTAGATGCTGAATACATATAAGATTCTTTCTGTTTCCTTTGCGTGCATAGCTGGGCAAATGTCCTCCACCTTGCAGATCGGATGGGCCTCTTCTGCCTAAAGACTTTTCGAGAATCGCCATTGGTGGCAGAGATTTCCTGTGCCTGTATCTTATCCCTGTGGTCCTCCTCTGAGCTGAGACTCACGCTTGCTCACAGCTGTCCACCTCAAGAGTGTGTCCAGCATCTTCTGCTTTCTGCCCTGGGGCCTTCTCAGATGCTGCCAGAGTCTGCTCAATCTGTGCAAAAGTGCAGGGTAAACAGCCCAGGAGGCCTCCATTAACCAACGGGGAAAGGGAGCTGGTGGATAAATGCACTACCCTCCCTCCTTCAGGAGGAAATTTCTGGGAGGCATCTTGCTCACTTCTTGGAGGTCCCAACAGCATTTTGAGCTTCTGTCATCCTCTGTGGTGAATGTGTATGGCTTTCCCTCCCATATCTTTCCACAGCCTCATTCCTACTTCTTGAAATCATCTCTCCAGTAAACCACCTGCACCAAACCCTCGTCTCAGGCTCTGTTTTTAGGGAACCCAATTCATGGTATCTTCAGGCCTGGAATAAGATCTAAACTCCTCGCTGTGGCTGCAGGGCCAGGCATGATGGGCTTTCATCATTCCAATCTCATGCCTACTACTCTCCCCAGCACCTGCTGCCTTTCAGCCACAGTGCCACCACCCCCCATCCTCTTTTAATTTAACAAGCATTCCCTCTGCAGGGCCTTTGCACATGATGTTCCCTCCTACTGGAATGCCCTTCTGTCACTCTTTATCTATGTCAGTCCTTCAGGACTCAGCTTCAATGTCAGTCACTTAGAGTATCACTTCCCTTGGCCTCTCATCTCCTGCAGGCTCCAACCCCCTTTATTCTCTCTTACGACAACCTGTTTCTTTTCCCTTGTATGGATTTGAAGTTGTATATTTAGTTGAATGTTTGTTCAATATCTGTCTTCCCTACTAGGCTCTAAACTCCATGTAGGTAGGGATGGCCTCTGCCTAGTCCCATGGGTTCTGTAGCATCTGGCACAGCTCTTGACACACTGGGAACAGTTAATAGTAATTGAATGAAGATGGAAATCGGGTTGGTTGGCTCCCACTCCCTCCCAAGCTTTCTCTACTCTGTCAGGCTATGGGACGTTGGCAGAAGGCTTTTATGGGGGATGGTGGGAGAGGATGCAGGAGTCAGGAGGCAGGAAAATAGTTTGTCCTTATCTCCATTGCTCCCACTTTGCCAGAATCAGAGGCTCAGGGGTCACTGAAAGAGACACTCCAGTCTCGACCCAGGCTCTAGGGGGACATATTCGAATGCTTTCCCCATGACCAGGAGATTTCTTGCACATTTGGCACTGGCTGGGTGTGGCTTCTAGCGGCCCAGGAAGGCTGGTCTTCAGTGTTGGCCTCTGTAAGGATACTTGCAACTGGTCTGTGTAACTCTGTGCTTATCTCCAGAGACACTAGAACCATAGACTTGGCCAAGAAGGGATGGGGTGTATTAATCAGTGATTTATAGTGTGCTGTCTGAAGTCCAAAACTGCCTGGAGGTGCCATGTACCAACTTGCTACATAGTTTATTGTAAAAACACAGATGGATGGTCTGCACCTGCCTTCAGTTATTATGCTGGGTAACTCAGCCCAGTTTGGGGAGATAAAATGAACAAATGTCTCATTGAAACTTCAGCCTTGGCATCCCTGAGGCTGAGATCCTCCACACGCCGTGATAATGGTCCAGAGATCAAACTAGTCCTGTGTGAATGAGAGGGGTTCTTAGCAACTGCTCATGGATGTTGAGGATCTCCTCCAAGTTTACTTACTCTGTTGTTCAGTGTCCTTTGCCTGTAACAAAACCTTTCATGACTCTTACTTTGTTGGGAGGCTTGTGAGTTGTTTCAGTGGTCTCACCCAGCATAATTTCTGCAGCCTCTCTGGTATGCTGGGTGTTGGCTCCTTGGCAATTTCCTCTCTTGACACCAAAATTGTAGAATCCTGGCACATCTAACCAAGGAGGGCTCTCAGGGCTCGTATGCTCTGGCACCTGTTTCTTACGGAGGAGAAGATGGAGCTGTGGGAACCCAACATGCCTCTCAGAGAGAAGATGGAGCCCTGGGGACCCAGCCTGCATCTCAGGGAGGAGAAGATAGAGCTGCTGGGACCCAACCCAAAGGCATTAATTATATATAATCACCAAGCTAGATATACTCAGAGGAAAGAAATGTTACCTATAATCCCATTATCCAGAGACAACAATGGCTAAGATTTTAATACATTTTCTTTTAGTCTTTTTTCCCTCCACATATATATTTAAACAGAATTAACATATCAAATAAATTTATATCCTACTCTTTACCTCAATATTACATTATGGGCATTAATCGACGATCTTATAAAAGACTCAATTCCTTTATTTATAACATGGGAGTAACAGCAATGACAATAAAGATAATAATAATACCAGAACCTATATGATAGGGTTATTGTGGGGATTAAATGAAATAATGCATGTAAAAGCTTTTAGCCCGGTGTGTGGTATATACTAAGTGCTCAGCAAAAATTATCATAATAAAATACTTTAAAATCATAAATGGCTGCAGAGTAGCCTATTGCTGTCATTTTTCATATAACTATGACTTTATTGAATCCACAGATAACAGTTAAGAATCAGGTAATCAAGTTAACTCTCAACTCTGTTTTTTCCATATAGCACCACATTACCTTCTAGAAAAGCAAAATATCAGTGTAGAGGCCACCAGAGCCCATGTGTTTGTTGATAATGATGATCACAACTGCAGTAGAATAAGGAGTGCCTTCAGCCACTAGACCTTAATGGTGATGAGGAGACGGTCTCAGTGTGCAAGCATCTAGGAGCGAGTGCACAAATGCTCTGTGACTATAGGATGGGATGGGGTGGACCATGCAGATGTCTGCACAGATGTTGGACAGAGCAGGAGATGCAGGATCGAGTCAGCCTGGGGTTGAGGTCAGCAGGGGTGTCGTGGAGCAGGCACAGAGGTGATGTCACTATAGGTTTAATCCTAGTTCAAGCTTTTCTGAAAGTAGAACCTGGGACAAGGATGTGGGTGCAGGTATTTCATTTGGAAGAAGACCCCAGGAGGCAGGACAGAAGGACAAGGGAGGGTGTGTCTTGGAAGAGAGGCAGCCAGTAAAAAGTATATTATTGACCTGTGGGCAACTGGGCCTTGGTGCTTCTGGGACCCAAAATAAACTTCAAATTGTCTCTCCAGAGCACGGGAGCCTGGGTATTGATTGACAATGGCTGATGGTCACACCAGGGTGTAACTCCTCTGCAAGTCCAGACTGCCCTGTGTGTAGAGACCCAACTGACTGAGCTTCTATAGTTCTGGAAAAAGTCCTGGAACAGGAATATGGAAGGACATGGGAGCCTGGGGAGGGATGGCGTCAGGTGCAGCTGCAGCCAAAGCTGATGACGGAGGGAGGCTGGAGTGGAGGAAGGATCCGCTGTGGAAGGGAGGAAGACCCAGTGCTCTGCGCCCTTGTGCTGGAGTCCCAGCCTTCCCCTATAGCCAGGAGGTTCTCCCTCGTGTCTCCCAAGACTCTTTCTGCATTTTGTTCTTGTTCCCCTTCGTGCTAGCCAAAAAGGAGATGGAGAGCAGCTGACCATGGTCAGATGGAAATGCTAGAAAAGCTATGGATTCTTGGCAGCCTGACCCCTCCAGGCTCATTTCAGACTTACACCAATGCTCAGAGGACCCCTCTCCTTTTTCCTGCTTCTCCTTCTTAATCCACTTACCCATGCTGTGAGCACAGAATGTGGCCAGACTATTTGCTCCATCCGGTGGCCCAGAAGCTCCCGTCTCCCCTTTAACGATGGCTCCAGCTGACATTAATTGTTTACTGCAAACCAGACTCTCTGCTAGGTGCCCACGTCGTCTCAATTCTAACAACTAGCCCTGTGCTAGATTCTGTGAACATCCCGTTCTCCGGGTGAGGCACGTGACACTCAGAGAGGTAGTTGGTTTCAAGCATGAGGTGCACCTGGGCTTCAAGCCATCACCACGTCGCCTGCTCCCCTCCCTTGAGCGGGTGTGCATCCGCCTCTTCGAGACACGCTGTTTGTCCAGATGCTCAAGGGGGCAGCTCGGGGTTTCACTAGATGTTGTTCTTTGGGGGCTCTTTGCTAACCTGCCTGGTCTCGAAGAGGAAAAACCTCTGAGCAAAAGAGTTAGCAAAACGATTTAGGAATCAGGATAGTTACTGTACATCTGGTAACAAATGCTTGTCTCCTTGCACCTGTCCAGTCTCCCTTGGGTAGACCAGGAAGCTGAGACTCTGGGAGGGGGAGATTTGCCCAAAGCCACACAGGTGGTCAGTGTGGGAATTGGTTTGGAATTCAGCCTGTTGGGTTGCAAAGCCCGTGGGATTCCCACCACCATGTATGTACAGGGTGCCTTCTGTAGGGTGGCCATCAGGTCTGGAAACAAAGGTGAGAATGTTATTAGAATATTAAAATACGTACTCCCCAAAACCTGTGGTGTCAGATCTTGTGGTCTCCCTGTGTGTGCCTGGTGGTGGTGGGGGGGGAGGTACCACAGCGACCAGGGTCGTGAACTGCTTTGGGTCGTGAAAATGCTGATGGTGGTAAGGGGGGCGAGGGAGGGGTCTGTGCACCAAGGTGCCAGGCTGAATCCAAGTGGAGAGCCAGGGTGGGGGTGTGAGAGCGAAGCACATGTGTTTTCTGTGCAATGAAAAATGTGCCAGTTAGAGAACATTTGGCTCAGAGGACCTCTGAGATGATCCCGCTCTTCTTTTCTGCCACTTTCAGGATGGGGCAGGGGAGGCCTGGGTAGCAGAAATGAATGGTCGAAGACCAGGTGTTTTTCTGGGGCGCAGCAGGGCCCCACCCACCGAGTCCTGGCTCTCTGTGAATGCTTGCCACGATGCCTGTGTCCCACCCTCTATCAGCGGAGGATGCGAGAGGACTCGTGGTGACCTATGGCTCCTTCTCTGTGGCTTCCCTCCCCCACCCCAGGGCTGCAGTCCCCTCTCGCTTGTTCCTCCCCCTCTCTGACTAAGAGAACCCCGGAGGCCCCCCTTCTGCCAACCCTCAGCCGCCCCCTCTCCTCTGGAGCCCCCAGGCCGTGAGCGGTGGCTCCATGGAGAAGCAGGGCCGTGGGCGGGGCGAGCCAGATAATTATAATCTTGGAAGGTTTGAATCTCAGGCTGAGAAGCAGGGAGGGAGTTCTTCCTGCCGGGTTTGGGAGCTGGGTCTGAGTCAGAAACCATCTCCCACAGCCCAGCCTCCTAGAGAGTCTGATCCCACCTTGCCCTTCCCCCTTTGAGCCCAACTTTCATCCGATCCATTTATCTCTGCGTGCATGCATTCATTTACGAAATGCTGATGCTGTGTTTACTGCATGCTACGCACTGTGTGGAGCCTGGGGACATTGGAAATGGGGCAAAGGCGATGGTGCATGGTGGTTCAGGGTGTGTTCTGTCGCTCAGACTCCAGAGGTTGTGGTCTTGCCTCCACCATTTATTGGCAGTACAGTTTTCATGCTTTGTTTAAGCTCTCCGTGCCTTTCTTTCCTCCTCTGAGAAATGGGCATTATAAATATCTCCCTTGGAAGGATTGAAGGAGAGGATATATATAAACCACTAAACACGGGTCTGAAGTATACTAAAAGCATATAAAATGTTAGTTGTTGCTGATAATTGTTTTTAAAAAATTGTATTAAAGGGTTGAGTAATGTACAGTTCCGGCTCTGAAAACACTCATAGCCTAGAACAGAGGTGGCAAAGAGGCTCTATCTCATATGTCAACTCTGACTGATCGGTAGAGGATGCTTGGGGTACTGTATTAAGAAAGATTCTGAGGATCAGTTCAGACCCATCAGGAAAAAGAACATGATTGATTAGCAAGGTCTGCGGTGGGTTTTAGGTAAGGGAGAGGTGGCACATTTGCTTGGTATCAGCTCTCTCTCTTACTGAGTTAGTCCTGGAGAGGAAAAGAGGAGGGAATTGCAGGGGTAGTAAGAAATTTAGAGGAGTGTACAGTCAGACCTTATCAGGTATTTGAAGCAAATGTTGGAGGGGTCAGGGCCGCCCAAGAGCTGTTCCTATATGGATAATTCTAAACATCCACAAGAGATGGGGATCCTCCCTGCTGCAGTGTGCCTACAGCTTTTTGTCAGAATATATAGGTTTGAATATATATATATTCAGGCTGTGTGGCCTTGGGCAAGCATCAGACCTATCCTAGGTCTCAGCTTCCCCATCCGGAAAATGGGGAGAATGACCCACCTCTCACAACCCATGCTGGATTTTGGTGAGGATTAGATGAGATAATACATGTTAAGAATTTAGAACGGTGCCCGATACATAATGAACACTCAAAACCTGGTAGTTGGCCGTTAATATTTTGTCTGCCTTGAAGAACTAGGGGTGGGGAGGAGCTTTTCTTCTTTTATAAACCATTATCAGTCAAACAGTTCTTCTCTGTGTGAGCTCTGGAAACAGTCAAGGATTAGGTAGAACAATCAAATTGTTCAAAAATAAAGGATTAGTAGGAAAAAGCTTAAACTTCAAACAATCAGTGAATTGCTCAAATAAATTGTGGTAGGTTATTCAACATTATATAAAATGCAGTTCCATTCTTATGAAAAAGTATTAATTCATATATGACCAGAAAAAGATTTGGAAATCTGAACCCCATGGAGTTAACGGTGATCATCCCTGAGTAGGTGGATGGTGGGTGTACCCATTAGAGTTCTTCATAGAAGGCAGCTTTTGCTGATGAAGCAGAAAAGGAGCCTGTTTAAAGTGTGTTGGGGAACCCCAGTCCTCCAGCGAATGTCTCCGCTCTCAGGAGCACCATCTCAAGTTATCTGTTGGCTTGCCCGGAGCCCTGTGCAGCCCTGTGCCTGCCGGGAACTCAACCCTGCAACCGCCAGGATTCCCGAATATAATTAACTCAGCTCTGCACCTGAGAGAGGGCCCCGCCTAACAGTCTCTATGAGTAAGTGTTCAGGAGAATGCACGAGGAAGTCCTTCCGTTCAGGTCTGAGTCTTCTCTTCCAACTCATGGAGTCCGCAGGTGGGCGGCTCCCCAACGCACTTCACTGGTTCTCTGCTCCCTGGTGGGCAGGCTCCTCCGGCCCTGTTCCTGGGGCTTCCCAGTTTGGCGAAGCGTCTCCATCGTCATTAGGGAGCAGTGTCCCTCAGCCCTCGGCTGATCCCTTGGGCCCTTTCTCTCTTCTTGTTGGTTTAGGCTGTCTGTCTTTCAGATCCAACCAGTATCAAGACCATCAGACCCTCTCATGCAGCACCTTTTCATATGATAGGGTTGTGGGGAAGAGGTCTTATGGGGAAGTGTCCTATTCGGGGCCGGGATGGATCTAGAAATGCTCATGGAGGAGGAGGCTTCTGCGATGGATCTCACATGATAGCTGGGGTTTTCATAGACAGGGTGTGGAGACAAGGGAGGGCAGTGGAGGCTAGAAGAGGAAAGCATGGGATTTGGGGGAAAGGGATTTTGTTGAAAACCACTTGGTTGACACAATCATTGGCATCTTGCTTTCTGTTCTATCAACAATGCTCAAGCAAAGTGCCTGACACTCATAGGCATTTAATAAATATTAGATAAAGTAATGAATGCATGAATTAAGGAATCAAAGACTATTCGGTCTGCAGGGGTGGGGGAGGGGAGGTCTAAAGCCCAGCTGGGTGGTCAGTGTTTCTCAGGCAACAGCATGGTTGTCATTTCCCACCTGAGTCCTAAGTGATGCTAGCTCCTAGCCTCGGGGAGAAGGGAAGGACGTATCCTGCTCCCTGAGCTTGGAGTGAGAGCCCTTGTCTCTTTAACAGCCTCCAAGGGGCCAGGTCTTGCTCACAGCTGGGCCTTGGTGTTCTGTTGAGCGGAAATGGCTTCACCGATCACCAACATCAGACAGAACCCCTCTGGGACCATGATGGGTCAAGACAGAGATCACTGGGCAGTCATGTCTGAACACAGACAAAAGAGGAACATTATCCAAACCACAAAAGCGACCAGACAGCCCGCATCCTGGCTAGTATGAGTGACCGCTGCATCTTCATCTTATTACAGCTTTAGCATTACTTCCCTACTTTCCAGATAACAAGAAGGTACCCAGTTACAGATACCATATTCTATTGATTAGCAGCAAGTCACAGACCCTGGTCACACTCAGGAGAGGGGACCGTACGGGGCATAACACCAGGGGCTAGAGATCGTGGGGGACATCTGAAAATGCTGCTTACCGGGGCAGACTTGGGGTGGACTTGTCAATCTCATTGTAGTGATCCCACTCCCCCCGTGTTCCCAGTGGTTCAGGTGCAGGTGGAAAGTGAGGACCTGTACAAGAGACAGTACGACGTGGTGGAAAGTATGCGCACGCTGCCCGAGTCCAAATCCTCTCCTGTGGGATTTGGGGCAAGTTACTTAAATTTTTAAAGTTTCATTACTCCTACTTAAAAAAAAAAGAAGTTATCATAAAAACAATAACTACTTCATAGGGCTGTTTTGAAGATTAAATGAGAGAACTCGAAAAACTATCTGGAGTAGAGTAAGCAATCGATACACATGAGCATATCGTCCTGTGATGTAATTCTTACTCCCAGCTCAAATTGGCAGGATGGTTTATTTCCAGGACCCTTCCTTCCCAGTCGGCCCTTCCTCGCTGGGTCTGGTGTTCTTCCTTGGGACTTCCAGCATCCCCTTTGCTCTCCACTGCCACAGCCCTCTCTGCTTATGATGTCTTCCCCTTTGGACCAGGAGCATATTAAGGCAAGATACTGTGTCCGTTACCAGAGGCTAGGTTTTGCTGCAGTAACCAACAACCTCCCGAAGTTTCATGACCTACAACCACAAAGGTTCATTTCTTCCCCACATTGCATGTCTACCCTTGGCCTCTCTCCGTGTCATCCTCACTCTGGGTTCTGGCAGATGGAAGAACCTCTGCATGGAACATTGCCAGTTTCCTAGCAAAGCGGGAAAAAAAGACAGTGAGTAATGTTAAATCTGCCTGGAAGTGACACATGTCAGTTCCACCTGCAGATCGGCGGCCAGAACAAGTCACGAGGCCACTGCTGAGTTCAATAGGCAGGGGACATAAAACTCTTATAGGAGGTAATCCAGAATCCTTGGCAAACATCGTTAAAATCAACCATGGAAACTTCATAAAATTCATTTTTTTTTTTTAAAGATTTTATTTATTTATTTGACAGAGAGAGAGAGAGCGAGAGCAGGAACACAAGCAGGGGGAATGGGAGAGGGAGAAGCAGGCTTCTCGCCGAGCAGGGAGCCCGATGTGGGACTCGATCCCAGGACCCTGGGATCATGACCTGAGCCGAAGGCAGACGCTTAACGACTGAGCCACCCAGGCGCCCTCATAAAATTCATTTTATAAACAATAACAATACTAACAGTAGCAAAGTACCAGGTGTGGTTCTAAGTTCATTCCATAGGTTAACCCATTGAAGCCTCATAACAACCTTGCAAGGAAGGTACTGTTATCATTCCCATTTTACAGATGGGGAAATTGAGGCACCGTGCAGTTAAAGGCCCATGCCCAACATTGCAGAGCTGGTGGAACCTCCAGGGCTGGGTGGGGAGGGGCAGTGTAGCTGTGATGGGAATGAAGTGAAGGACCAAGAAGGAGCCACGGGACAGAATTCCTGGATCCAGTTGAGGAGCCCTGAGGTTCCTTCCCCCTCGGGCTGCTCCTTAGTGACCTTCCTTTGCACCAGGCTCCGTGGGTCCCTGTCCCTTCCCATAGCTCACATTCAGCTCCCCACTGAAAATCCTGTGTCTAGGGCCTTCTGAACCCCATAAAAATGTCAATTAAGTTGATTTAAAAATGCTTCAGTCTCATTAACAACAAACTGTTAATGCTGGTGCAGACTGGCAGGACTAAGAGTAAGTAATATGAATATTAAAAGGTTTCTGGTGTCTTGAATTATCAACAATAAATTATTCCCCACCCTGACCCTTCCCCGGCTGTCAGGGATCCCTTCTTCCCTGGGCAGGAAGAGTCATTACTACAAGTCTGGGATTTGGTTTATTCATCTTTGGAGAGAGAGTGCAGGTACTGTAGACTCACTGCTCTTGAGACTTGGGGTCTGACAAATTTAAATTGTTAGTGTTCCCACCACAGACCGTGTTCGTAGTGTGGGCCACCACCCAGCCGAGTACCTGACCTTCTTAATGTTTGGTGAATAAATACATGAATGGAATTAAAGGTGCGAGTTTACATTTGTACCTCTGAATAGGAGTCTGGGCTCTGCCACTTCCTAGCTGTGTGACTGAATAAGTCACCGAACTTCTCTGAGTGTCGGTTGGTCATAATAGTAGCTACTTCACCGGTTGCAGAGATTAAAAGGGATGTTGTGTGTTAAAGTGCCAGGCACACAGTAAGCACTCAGTGAATATTAGCTACCATCATCTTCATCATCATCATTTTCATTATCATGATTATCATTTAAATGAAAATTCTAATTTGACTGTCCTTACCATTGCAACCCTCTAGGTGGAGGAATGTAAAGGTTTCCTGGTTCATACCCTCCAAAGAATATTCTGCAGCCATTAAAAATGATGCTTGCAAAGACATTTTAATAGCAGGGGAAAATGCTCATGTTATGATAAGTTTACAAAAAGCAGACTGCAGGATGTCACGTGTTGTGTGATTGCAGTGATGTTAAAACACACCAAAACAGGATGGAGATACAGCGAAACATTTTTAGTGATTTTTTTTTTCTACATGGTGGAATTACTATTTTCTTTGGTGTTGTTTCTGTAGGTTTTAATTTTTTACATAAATATGTTTTGTTTATTATGAAAATTTCCCTACATACCCAAAAATAGAGAGGCTAGTATTATGAATGTATATTATGAACATAAACCCATCCCTTAGATTTAATGGTTGTTAATATTTTGCCATGTTTGCTTCATCTTTTTCTTTCTTTTGGGTGAAAAATTTTTAAAAATGATTTTATTTATTTATTTGAGAGAGAGTATGCACGGGGGAGAGAACTTGAGCAGAGGGAGGGAGAGGGAGAAGCAGATACCCCAGGACCCTGGGATCATGACCTGAGCTGAAGGCAGACGCTTAACCAACTGAGCCACCCAGGCACCCCTTGGGTGAAATATTTTAAAGTTACTGATACCGTAATACTTTCTTCCTAAGTATTTTAGTATGTGTCTCTAAAAAACAAGAATAGTTTCCTATCTAACCATCATACCATGATCACATGTGACAAAATGAGGAATCATTCCTTAATGTTATTTGATACAAAGTCTATATTCAAATTTCCCCATTTGTACTTCAGTTTTTAAATTTTTTACTACAGTAGGTTTGTTTGAACCAGGATCCATTAAGGACCATAGTTCCATTTGGTTGTCACGTCCCTTAATCCTCTTTCAATCAAGGGGCACCTGGGTGGCTCAGTCAGTTAAGCGGCAGGCTCTGGGTTTTGGCTCCGGTCATGATCTCAAGGTCCTGGGATCAAGCCCTGCATTGGGCTCCACACTCAGGGGGGAGTCTGCTTGAAACTCTTTCTCTCCTTCTGCCCTTCCTCTCCTCCCTCTCTCTCTCAAATAAATAAATAAATGATTTTTTAAAAAAATCAAGCACAACACAGCCCTGCTTTTTTATCCATCTCCCTGACGGTTGAACGGACCGAACCAGCTATTCCCCTGAATGTCTCACCTTCTGCATTAGCTTTTCCTTTGTGGTTGCATCACTTTTATAATATGACAACAATGGGATCCAAAAAATAACCCCTCTCTAGTTCCCAGCCACTCTCCCAACTGAGGAAGCAATAATAGCAACTAGGTGTGCCACGTGCAGGCAAGTTCTAAGCACTTTATTTGTACTAATTTAATTCACATAATAAACCCAAGGCATAAATACTCTTTTTTTTTTTTTTTTTAAATCAATCATTATAGAAATGATGGAGGCACAGAAGTGAAATAACTTGGCAGGGCCGGATAGCTGGGCAGACGTACTCTCAAGCCAGCATGCTTCACCGCCCTGTGTCGTTAAAAGAACTGGAAGGGGCACTGCAAGCTAAGGAGGAAGGTAGGGAAGCCAACTCTGCCTTCCCTTGGGGATGCCCAGTGCCATCTCCCAGGGGTGGGCCCTGCCATGATGCTTAGGGACGGGTCTAGAGGGCAGGGGATGGAGTGGCGTCTGCAAAGATGAAGTGTCTGCTTCAGCCAGAGCTTGAAGCTGTTCTGGACGTCTCCAGGGTTTCCTTCTGTTTCCCTTCCTTTCCTTCCATTCTTAGCAGGTAGGAAAGGCCCTAAGAAGCTTGTGCTTTTCCTTGTCTGGGCTTGAGATTTCCTGAGTCTGCTATTCATAGGCAAGGAGACATCAGACCCAGAAAGCAGCCCTCAAGAGAGCCTCTGTAGTTGCCAAAGTAAGGGACACAAGGGATTCACCAACTCTTCCATTCTTGGGACTGCATTCATGCGCATTCTGGAAGAATCAGGCAGAGGACAAAGTGCCTTTGGGAAAGGACACAGGGAGAGTTCAGGCACCTGGGTTCTTTTTTTAAAATATTTTATTCATTTGAGAGAGAGAGAGAGAGACAGAGAGCACAGAGAGGCAGAGGGAGGGGGAAAAGCAGGCTCCCCACTGAGCAGGGAGCCCTATGCAGGGCTCTATCCCAGGACCCTAGGATCATGACCTGAGCTGAAGGCAGACGCCCAACTGACTGAGCCACCCAGGTGCCTGGGCACCTGGGTTCTTAACTAGATTTGCCTTTGCCATGGATAAGCTGTGTGTCTTTGGCCATGGGGCCCAGCTTCCCTGAGCCCCAGTGTCCTTCTGCATTATGTCCGATTTAAAGCTGTCTGTTCTGTTTCCGCTGTGAGGTTGTCATAAAGATTATATGGGAACACAAGTGGGAGCACTTTGAAAAGTAATGATGGAGGTATAAGAGCCCCCCTCCAGGGTGCCCTGCCGGAGTTGCAAATTCAGATGCACTGCCCTGGCTGGAGCGGTGGGGGCATATGGTTTCCTGGACAGCAGCCATGTTCTCTCACGACCCTACCCCAGTGCCCTGGTTGATGGGTCAAGGTGTCAGCAGTTGAGCCAGGCTGGGCCAAGGAATCATTGCCCTGGGCTGTTTGGGCTTGGAGAGGGAGGGTGGTCAGTCATTCTTTCCTCTGGGTTTAGGTGTCACTGGAAACAGGGGGCACTGATCCGCTGTCTGACTTTAGAGGGAGGGTGAATGCTGTGAGCGAGCGAGAGGGAGAGAGACACGTGAAAGCCGGGTTCCAGCTGTCCTTGGGATCAAACTGCATCCCCAGGGTTGGACTGTTCAACCCATTTTTGGCTTCTCTGAGCCAACCATTTCTCCTTCTCCCCCACCTCCTTCTCTTTTTTTGGCTTCGATGGTTTTGAGGTTGTATTTGCCATTTAAAAGGGTATCTGAGATATTAGGCAATAGGACCCTCTCAGCAGTCTGACAAAGGAGAAAGCTAGAGTGTACTCAGAGCTCAGAAATCGCCTCCTGGTTCCATCCACCTCATTTTGCAACTACCGTCCAGCACTGTTAACCACCTTGCCTGGGTATGTGAGCAAGGAAGCAGCAAAACCAACACAAGAATCCAGGTCTCCTGACTTCCATCCCAGGGCCTCCTCTGCCTACTTTTTATTTGGGTGGCATATAATAAAAAATAGTAACTCTTACTATCTACTGAGTATGTACTAAGTTCTTCCCTGCGCTAGGTGATTCTCACGCATTCTCATAATAGCGACCCAGTGAGGAAACTGTTATTCTTCTCATTTTGCCTGGCGGAAAACTGAGGTTCATAGAAGTTAAGCAACTTGCCTGAAGTCACACAGCTAGTGAGTCCCAGAGCCGGGATGCAAACATAAGTCCTTGTTTTTAATCATGGTGCTCTGTCTGGTCTTCGGCTTCCTGCTATGGAGAGTGACACTGGCCACACAGTCCTTGGAGCCAGTTCCTTGCTGAGTCTGGGAGTGAGATCAGGCAGTCCTGAGAGATCTGTCATTTCCAGCATCTTGTGGCTACTGGCATGGGAGTATTGTTCTTGGACTTGTGTTATTTACCCAAGAATTTGCAAGGCTGCTTCTTGCTTAGGTAACAAATACCTCTGCAAATAGGGATGGAAAATTGGCTTTGCTTATTCAGAAGTGGGGAGAGCTGCCGGCATTCTTGGGAAAGCCATTGGTACAAACATGTGGGTGCAAAAGAGGCCCAAGTTTTGCTCATCAACCCCATGGTAGAGAAAAGCATTCTTGGAGTTTCTCTGCGAAGGTAGCTTTGGTGTTTAGAAGCCCTGTGGCAGATTCACTCAGGTGCCTCCCAGGTTCACAGAGCTTGGCCAAGGGCAGTCTATCCCCAAGTATTAACTTCTGGTCACCTGTGACAGAACCATTTGCGAGGCTTGTTAAAAATGCAGTGTAGGGCGCCTGGGTGGCTCAGTTGGTTAAGCGACTGCCTTCGGCTCAGGTCATGATCCTGGAGTCCCTGGATCGAGTCACGCATCGGGCTCTCTGCTCAGCAGGGAGCCTGCTTCTCCCTCTGACCCTCCCCCTTCTCATGTGCTCTCTCTCTCTCATTCTCTCTGTCTCAAATAAATAAATAAAATCTTTAAAAAAAAAAAAATGCAGTGTAACACACTGCCCCAAATCTTAGTTGCTTGAAACAACAACAGGTAATTTGCTGATGAATCTGCAGCTCAGGCAAAGTTCAGCAGGAACAGCTTATCTTTGCTAGGGCAGCTTTGCTGGGGCCTGCAGGATCCACTTTTGAAGTGACTCACTCATGTGGCTGCCAGGTCGGTGTGCCAGGGCTGTGGGCTGTGGGCTGTGGGCCTTGGTTCCTCCCTATGGAAGGCTCTCCATTGGATGCTAGGGCTTCCTCACAGCATGGCGGCTACACATTCCAAGGGTGAATAAGAACAAGGTGGAATTACATTGCTTTTTGGCAATCTAGCCTCAGAAATCACTTAGCAATACCTCTCCTGTGCTGTATTGACCTGAGGAAGTAAAAAAGGCTGCATAAACTGAAGCTCTTGATGGGGAAGTGGCAATAGTGGGGTTGGGGGGCCCTCTGGGGAAGAAAGGTGCCTGGGGCAGGGAAGAGAGGAAGTGGAGAAAGGGACAGTGAAGAGAGAGACAAGTGAGAGAGGAGAATTACATCTCACCATAAGGCTTGATTTGTCTTTGACATGCACATATATTACCTTTTGTTTAAGAAATGAATACAAGGCCAAGATGGCAGGGAGTGGTGGGTGGACGTGTTGGTGTGTGAGCATGTGTGTCTGTGTGTGCTTGCGGTCTCAGGGCAGGCATGGGCGATGTGCTTAAAGCAATAGCCCTGATGGAAGCAAAGGGGAGGGTGCCTCCATGGCCAAGACAGGGCCTAGAGCTCCAGCATGCCCCTGTCCCTGAGCTTCCCAGAAGAAGCTCATTCTGCCTGACCCGGCCCATCTCTTCCAACGGAAAGGGATCCAGCTGTCTGCCAGGGGCTGAGGAGTCCCAGAGACAGCGAAACATGCCCAGAGGCAGAAAGCATAAAAACCCTTCACCTTTTCACTAAGAGCAAAACAAAATGAAACTTCAGACAAACAAACTAAAACCCTAAACCGCACAAATACCGCACTCAACAAAGAAAGCTACGAGTATAATAATAATCCCTGCCATTTATTAAGGACCCAGTACGTGCCAGATGCCTCACCTCATTTCATTCCCGCTGCAACTGTAATTTTGCAGACAAGGAAACCAAGGCCCCGGAAGGCAGGATGGCTTGCCTGCACTTCTACAACCAGAGGGGAGACACACAAGTGTGGTTGCAGCCAGGTCTGTTGGCGCCCGTGTCTGGTTGTTGGGATTTCAGTCTTTCCTCCTCTCCCTATAGCCTGGATCCTTGGGCAGCTTTGCCTAATGAAAAGAAATGTTCTTTATGCAATTGGGACCCAACCGCTGGACTTGGCGACAATGTATTTTGTGACTTCCCAGTAAAAATGGAGTTCTTTTTTAGGAACAGTGACTCTCAGAGGGCAGAGCTGGGAACTTCAGCTTGGGGAGAGGAGCAGCAAGTACCAGAGTGAGCACCAAATTGCGGGGCGGGGGGGAGGGGGGCAGGAGCACCCATTCTAGTCCTAACTGGCCGTGTGACATTGGTTGGGCAATAATATTAATGCTCATTAATAATAGGGACAGCCTCTTCTTGTCCAACATCTCTTCTGTACCAGGTGCGGTGCTAAAGAATTCATGTGTATCACCTGATCTAATCTCAGCAGTCCTTTCAGGGAGGGAGGTACAGATATCTTCCCCATTTTGTGGATCAGGAAACTGAGGTCTTGGGCATGGAGCAACTTGCCCACAGCCACACAAATAGGAAGAGATACATCCAAGATTTGGGCCTGGGCACAGGAGTTCCAGAGTCTGTGCTTTTATTACTGTGCAACAATATTGATACAAATATGAGTGTAACACAGACACAGACTACCATGTATTGAATGTCTTCTGTGTGGCATTCACTCTCCAAGCACTGTATGCAATATAGCACTTAATCCCCGACTCTGAGTTAACTATCATGATCATTTCCATTTCCAGTTGAAGAAATTGACTTCTCTTTTGTCTAACAAGAGGGTCATCGCCTTCCACTGCATGGCTGTGTTCTAAGAGCTGCCGCTTTCAGCAAAAGGGTAACGACAGGCATGGACTCAGGTCACATGGAGTGGGGGCTGGCTTCTGACCACGTCCTTCCCTCTCCCTCTCAGAGAGAAGCTGGGGTGCCGGAGGAGTTTGGAGAGGTGGCTGGATGAGTGCCTTACCTGTGCCTTCTCCAGAGGCTGGAGGCACAGGCAGCTCCCTGGGGCTCACCACGCCTGTCTTCCATCAGTCCAGGCTGGGCAGCCTGCCTCCTTGGCACAGTGGGCTACAGCCCGAGGCTCCTGGGCCCTGCGTGGCTCGATGAACTGTGTAAGGAAGGGAGACTCTGCCAACGTGTCACGGCCAGCTTCCCTGTGGGCACCATCTGGGATACACTGAGCCGGGGAGCCAGGGCCGGCCAATGGCGTCCTCCCCCGCCCTGTGGGCCTCACCTCCCCGAACACACACAGGGAGTGTTCAGCTGAGGGAAATATCTGTCAGGGGAGCCTCTTTTTTAGGCCCCAGAGGGTCCTATCAGGCAATAATGAGCATACTAATAACGGACATTTGTTAAACCCTGACTATGCCTGGCTACTATGCTAAGTGCTGTATGTGTATTGTCCCACTGAATTTACTCCTGACACACCGCCATATTTAAGTACTATTATTATCCCCATTTTATAGATGAAGAAACTGAGACACAGAGAGGCTAAGGGACCCACCCACGGTCATGCAGCTTGTAAGTTTAAGAGCCAGGTTTCACATTCTGTTTCTTAATGCCTGGCTGACTCACAAGGCCTGGATTCTGATCTTTGCTCAGTCAGTTCCTGATGAGCATTTCTGTGTGGTCCCCCTGCTCCTTAGAGTTCTTCAGTCTCTTCTGTACAGTGCCGGGATCAGACCACATTTTCAAAATGTGTTCATCAGAATCCTAGCGTTCTTTCAGGAGCTATGTGTGGGTGGGGGTGGAGTTGGGGAAGGGGTGAGGAACCTCCCAGCCTCCTACCCCCTTTCAACCTGGGATCTGGATCAAAGCACCACTTTTCACTGCTTCTTGTGTGAGGGCTGTGTGTGAGGGATGGCATTGAGAAGGGGTTCTGTTACTTAGGATATATGTTTGAGCATTAGCAATTGCCGACCTGACATTCTTGTACCCTAGAAGAGGAGGAAAATAAGCCTCAGAGAAGGTAAGGGACCCATCTAAAGATGTCCAGCAAATTGGTGACTTAGATAACGTGGTGGTTCAAAGTGCAGTTTCTGGAGCCTGACACAAACAGGTTCAAGCCTTAGCTCTGCTTGGTACTACTTGGTGTTCTTGGTCAGAGGCAGCTCTTGACTACTGCACTGTTTTACTGCCATGAAGTGCTCCAAGTGGGATAGTGATGCCCCATGTGACTTCTCTGGTGAGAGAACTCAGTAACTGGGTCATCTTTCCTTCCCCTCCTCACCCTTAGCCCCAACTCCCAGCTCAAATGCCTTTGGACTTGCCCAGTTAGATGCAGATATCAGGGGTGCCCAAGGACTGTGCCCACCTCAGGGAATAATTGTGACTTTCCATCTGGCAGCCTGTACTGGAAGTCATGCCCCACAGAGTCTGTGTTCATGGATAGGGAAAGGGCCATCCCGGTGACAAGAAGATACAAATAAGAGACTCTGTGTGACCCGTAGTAACTGTGTGACCTTCAGCACCTTGCTTCATGTCTCCAGGCTTCAGTGTCCTCACCTTTAAAGAGTGGTATTGAAGGTTTGATGGTCCCCATGGGCCTCTGAAGCTTCAAGATGGTATGCTTCAATGATCCTAGGCACCAGGAAATATGACCTCTCTCCTTGGCATCCAGACATTTCTCTGAGAAGTCTTCTCCCTTCATGCAGACTCATGAATCAGGTAGAATCATAATTGACTGAGTCTCCCTCTTTATCTATGGGGTGAGGGATGAGACTTTTTGAGTATTCCTGGCCTTGGGAAATTGGCCTCAAATGGTCTGGCTGCAGGGCTTTCAAAGCACTGTCCTGAGGGTCAGATTCCAGAACACTGATGGAGCCACGTTTTCTAAGGAGTAGGGTGACTGGTTGTTTAGAGGTGACACACACGTTTGGCTTCCTCCTCTCGGAAGTCTAAGTTGTTAAAAGGCTTGGGCTCATTTCACATCAGAGACCTGACCCTCTCCCTCTGTCCCTTCTCTTCTGTCCCACTTTGGTGCCTTCACTTGATCCAGTCCCTTGTGGTTGGTCAGGCAGTGTGATCCTAGCTCCGCTCACATCTCTCTGGCCTAGTAGGAAGTCCACGTGCACCCCAATGGCTTCCTGGAGGTCTGCGCACAGGGGACGCTGGAAGGGTGGGGATTTATGATGAATGAGGGGTTGGATTAATCCTGCTCTCCATCCTCTGTTCCTTGCCACCGAGTGGGATAATCCTGAGGTGTATTCTATATAGTCTCAGCTGGTCTTTAGCTGGACTGGGGCTAAGTTAACCCTACTGGCCCCTCGCCTATGAACATGACTTTTATTGGCTTCTTCCTTTCCCACTTCCTCTTGTGCTTTCTAGATCACCTCCCAAATAAACTAAGGTTCTCAAATCCTGATCTTGAGGTCTGCTTGTGATATTGTGATTTATAATAAGAAATATATATTTGGTCTTTGTTCTTGTTTCTGGCATGGAACTCCTAAAACCCTTGGGATTTCCTAAGAGATAAGAGCACAAAGATGTCTTTTGTTATGCTAATGAGGCGGTTTTTGGCCTGCACCTAAGGATGGGGGCTGGTTGTCTGCCCACTGGAGCCAACCATGTGATTAGAAGGTTGGAATTTTCAGTCCCATCCCTGGATCTCCAGGGAAGGGAGACGGAGTGGAGATGTGAATTCAATCACCAATGGCCAGTGATTTAATCAATCATGCCTATGTAATGAAGCCTCCATAAAAACCCAAAGAACAGGGTTTGGAGAGCTTCCTGGTTGGTGAACATATGGGATGTTGGGGGAGTGGTGCATCTGGGGAGGGTGTGGAAGTTTTGCACCCTTTCCCCATACCTTGCTATATGTGATAATCTATATTCTTTTTTTTTTTTTAAAGATTTTATTTATTTATTTGAGAGAGAGAATGAGATAGAGCATGAGAGGGGGGAGGGTCAGAGGGAGAAGCAGACTCCCTGCTGAGCAGGGAGCCCGATGCGGGACTCGATCCCGGGACTCCAGGATCATGACCTGAGCCGAAGGCAGTCGCTTAACCAACTGAGCCACCCAGGCGCCCGATAATCTATATTCTATATTCTATGTATCTACAAATCTCTAATATATATCTATAATATGTATAATCTCTTCATCTGGCTGTTGATTTGTATCCTTTAATATCCATCGCAATAAACCGGTACTCTAGTCAGTAAGCTGGTTTCCTAACTTGTGTGAGTTGCTCTAGGAAATTAATCAAACCCAAGGAGGGGGTTGTGGGAACCTCTGATTTGTAGCCAGTCAGAAGCACAGGAAACAGCCTGGACTTGGCAGTTGGCATCTGAAGTGGAGGGTAGTCTTGTGGGACTGAACGAGCCCTTAACCTGTGGAGCCTGACAGTATCTCCATGTAGGGTCAGATTTGAGTTGAATTGTAGGACACCTAGCTAGTGTCAAGGAATTGCTTGGTGGTGTGGGGACCCCTCCCCCACTTTGGAATTGGGTGCAGAACCCTTACTGCTCTTGGAGGGATTCACACTAAAACATACCCTTACACAACATTCACTACAGTGCTGGGGGAGGCAGAGTGATTTTACTCCCATTTTGCTGATGAAGGAACTGAGGCCTGGAAAGGTTAACGACATTTCTCAAAGTGGTAGAATGTACAGTTACTCTTTTCTCAATGGTATGTTTTGGTGTCTCCCAAGCTCCTGTCTGATATAAGGGAGGACACTGGGTTGCATTGGGTGAAGACCAAAAAGGTACAAAAACTTTTGCTGCTGTCTTAATTTTAGTTCTCAAGACTACCAGTGGATTTGTTTAGAAAAAACCTTAAGCTCTAATTAGTAGTATTGATACCTGAATGGGTTATGGGAGCAGGAAGAGATTTTTAGCCCTTTTTGATAAGATAGTATGCGAGGGTTAACTAGCACCTTGGTTGATCCCAAGGTCAAGACCTTCAAAAAAAGTTACAGAATCATTGATCATCAAACATGGAAGGCAGCTCTGAGTTCAGATGGCTAGTGTAAACCTTTGTTTTTATGAATGGATAAACTGAAGTCTAAAGAGGAGAAAGTCTTTAAGGTCACCTGGTAACAGGGAAGTTAGGATCCGAGAGAAAGTATAGGAGATAAGGGTAATCAGAGTCAGGTTATGCTAAACTCAGATATCTATGAGAGCTTGCTGTCAGGAATGCCAAAGTGGACCAACTCTGATCACTGGATGGGGCTGCCCAGAACACCTGAGCAAGCTTATGATGTTCTATCTAAACTTTGAAAGAAAGAGTTCACAAATTGATTAATGATGTCTGCCTTGGCACAGGACATACTCACCTGTCCTGTGTACATGTACACATTGTACTCGTGTAACTACTATCATGTAAAAGAGAACATCAAGAAGGGACCACAGTTAGCACACAAGGTGGAACCCACAGACTGGAATTTGGAGGGATGGTGAAGGTAGATCACCAGTGACAAAAACAAGGACTGAAGTGGTGGCTACGTGGTGTTTCAGGTTTCTTGGACACCCTAAATTTCTTTTTTACTCTTTCTCTCTCAGTATTGTATTATACTGCTTTGGAATCCCAATAACCTTGTAGAATGCAAACACACACATACTTAATTTTACACAGCAGACACGTAAAACAAAAATTTTGGATCCTGGTCCAACTTTTGCCTTTGGCCTCTTGTCTCACCATACTAACGTTAATTAGTCTTACTTTCCCCATATTTAAAATAAAGGTTTTGGGCTAGGTCTGAAATTCTCAAAAAGCATTCAGAGAAACATTAGCTCCATAGGATGGCAGCAGCTATTCTGTGGAATAAAATAGGTTTCCATGATCAACTTCTTCTGGAACATTGCTGGAACAATAAACACATTAACCTACAGGACTTCTAATGTAAGAATTCACCTTAAAGTGACTCAGGTAGGCAGAATTCCCCAAACTTACTTGAAAACACAATGCACAATACAGGATCATCTCTAAAGGTCTTTCAGCCAAAATACTGCCATTCTTTATTCATTTCCTTTGAGAACAGAGATATTAAGAGAAGCACAATCAATGATTGGCTCATTTTACTTCTCTGCTATAGACATGATATGGTGGTTGGTTTTTAACCACAGTGTTCAAGTGGCTCAAAGCAAGTGGCAACCATGGGGGTCATTTCTTTAGTGAAGCATTTGAAGATAAATCAATTGGATTGAAAACAACGGAAACAATTTGTTCCTTGAGACTAGACTAGGTAATTTCAGTCACTTTAATGATGTGACTGGCAATAAAACCAATTGGCAAAATTGACTGCAGAACAGGGTGACTAGGGGCTCTTTTTTTTTTTCCCCCACATAGTCTTTGTCAGCATAGCTGCTATGAAGGTTTTTCATCTGAAAGTCTTGAGTAGTAAAATCCTGCTCAGTGTCCTAAGTTCTGTGGTAGGTTTAGCTTTTGCAGCACAGCACGGGGTAAATTGTCATGATCACATACACACTGTTACAGTCTCCACCTGTGTGGTGGAGGTCGAACCCTAAATGTCTCTCCACACTGGGGAGATGTCCGGCCTGGGGCAACTCCAGCTGGCCTGTGTCTGCAGAGATAGACAGTTCCTTCAAATGGAGGATTGTCTTCTTTCTCTATTCAAAAGAGACCACACCTGTTTGATCTACCTTTCTACGAGTCTGGTCACGAATGACTTCAAACTCTCCATGCCAATAGTTTTTATCAAAGACTATTTCGGGGTCTGTGTTGATATACAAGTATGGAAAGTATGGTGGGTTATTAAGCAGGGCATCATCAGAATCATTTATGGATTAAAACAAAAACACATGCTTGGCTTCACCTCTGAAGATTTTGATGGAGAAGATCTAAAGTGGGTGCAACCACCTGTATTTTAAAAACCTCCATGGATACGATCCACATGCCCATCAGTAGGAGACTAGATACAAAGTATGGTTTATTCATACAGTGGGAAGTTACTCAGCAACAACAAAGGAAAAGCTGCTGTTACATGCAGCAACATCGATGAATCTCCCAGACATTAGGTTAAATGAAAAAAGCCAGTCACCAAAAAATGTACAACGTTAGGATCTATTCATATGAAGTTTGAAAATAAGCCAAGCTGATATATCGTGTTAGAAAAAACTTGTGGTTTCTACTAGGGGGATATGGGATTAACAAGAGGGACACAAGGATACTTTCTGAGGGTGATGACAATATTTTATACCTTGTTTTGGGTGATGGTCTACACGATGCATATAATTACAAAACTTGAACTGAATTCTTAAGAGATGTGTGTTTTATTATATATAATTCATACATCATTTAAACGAAAGAGCCTAATTTCCCTGTAAGTCTCCAAACTAGGGTCCTGTACCTGTGCCAAAATCCAGGAAATGATTGTCTTCACTCAATCCAGCTCAGCCCAGTTACAGCCTCAAGAATGGAATGCTTCTCAATTCTTTGCTGTATTTCACACAACCAACCATTTTCATTTACCTTCCAGGATTTCTTCCATTCTTTCTGTCTTTTGAATAATAAAACTCCAGAGAACTTAACATACAACAGCCAGCTTGATAATAAACCCATAGTTCTCTAAACTGTGTCCCTTTCCTGTCTCCATTTCAGTAGTCAGTATTCAGTAGTCCTGGAAAGAGGCCTAGAGCACCTACTATGTGCTGGACTTTGTTGGCTCCATTACCAAGGCTATCTCATTTTCTTTCCGAAATAACCCTGAGAAATAGATATTCTTACTGTCTTCACTTTTCAGGTTAGCAATTGATAAGGGAAGATAAATATAGAGCAAGCCCCAAAGGTGACATCAGGCCGATGAGTGGAGGATGCAGGGTTAGAAAGAACAGTGATTGCAAAAACCTCGTATAATTTAAGGCCGCTTTCTTTCCAGGGCCTTAGGTAAGGAAAGCAGGGACCAGGGAGTTGGAAGAAGAGATACAGCTGAGTGTAAAAAGGGCAAAGGTCCTCACTTGACAATGTTTTTCAAGCTCAGTTGCCAGAATTCAAGCCAGCCAGGCCTCACACACCCAGGCAGTCCCATGCTCTCTGGCTCACCCCTGCTGGTAGCTTAGAAGTGGCAGCCTCAGGGCGACTTTTGTTTGATATAACTTAGAAAACAAGAAGGAAGCAAGTGGGGGATGTAGAGATGTCTTTACTTTTAGGATTCTGGCTCCCTGAGACGAGAGGAGTGGGTTCCCTTCCGGGGGTGGCGATGCACAGGGAGAAGCACTGGAGCAGATTCTGTGGGGTGTGTGTGTGTGTGTGTGTGTGTGTGTGTGTGTGTGTCGGCGCGCCTGTGCATGGAGGGGGATTGCTGTACCCAGCGCGAGGCACTGGGGGAGGAAGAAGCGGTAGCAGAGATCTGAATAATTGATTCTTCAGCCGCACCAGACGCTCAGAAGCGGGCGTAGAGCGTGGTTTCAGCACCACGGATAGCGGCACACCGCCGCAGGCACCCCCTTCGCCAGGCAGCCACCTATCCTGGCCCTGTCGCCGCCGTGCGCTCCCGGAACGGGTGGCCGTGCTCCGCGCCGCCGCCGAAGGACTGCGGGGTCTGCCTCAGCCCGCCTCCGGGGAGGGCGGCTACGGGCGGGAGATGCTTTCACCCGCTGGAGCTCCAAGCCTCTCTGGCTGTCGCGGGGGCTGCTGCGTCTAGTCGACTGAGAACAAGTCCCTAAGTTGGCGTGGGGGCGCCCCTGCCTTCCTCCTGCTCTTCCTCCGAGGCCACCGCAGCAGAAGCACGCCCCAGAAGCCCGGCTTTGCCAGTGCTGTGAATCAGGGTGGCTAAGCGCTCTCCGGACTCCCGTCGGGAAATGGGGAGCTGAACGCCTGGAGGCGAGCTGGCCCCGCAGCGAAGGGCCCAGAGGGAGCTGCCATCCCCCGCCCGCGCCTCTCTCCGGCGGGGACCGCGGGGATCCCCGGCCACACGCGCGCGTGCTCCTACACTCACTCACACACACACTCGCCCTCACACACACCACCAGCCCGGAGCCTGGGCTGCGGAGAGGGCTGTCGGGCGCGCTCAGAGGACCGGGCAGCTGCTGTCCGGAGTGGGGCAGGAAGCCGAGCTCTGGCTTTTGGAGGGAGGCGCTGCGGGGTTGGCCGGAGCATGGGGCTGGGTGAGCGCTGAGAGTCGCGGCCGCAGCCATCAGCCCTGGAGATGACCAGGAGCGGCCACTGCTGAGAACTATGTGGAGAGAGGCTGCGGTGAGTGCTGGCGCGGGACGCGGGGCCTGGGCGGCCCCTTTGGGGAAAAGACGGTGGGAGGCCCGAATAGCAAGGGGAGGCAGGACCGCAAGGGGGTCGTTGCGTGGAAATGATCGCACCTCCCTTGGGGATCCGGGACCGCGGGAGCCTGAGTCCTTCCCTCCCCCTCTCCTGCCGGCTCATAGCAAACTCAGCCAGCCGCCCCCCCCATTCCCTCCTCTTTCTCTCCCTACCCCCCTCCCTCAGCAGCTCCTAGCCGAACAACTCCCAGCAGCCGGCGCCGGGGAGGTGGTAGGGGGTGAGGGTGGAGATGCCCAGTTAGCTTCTCGTGCGTGGCCAACCTGGGGCTCCGGTTCTCCTGTACGCCCCGAAGCGGAGCTCTCCATATAGACCACCGGGCCTGAGGATCCGCGCAGGGGGTCTTGGGCACCGAGCTTCAGCTTCCCCTCTCCGGTCTAGACCCCTGTGCGCACGGGGGGCTGTCAGCATTGGGGACTGCAGCCTGCCCCCCAGTCCCTTTCCCCCGCCGGTGGGCTGACCCTGCCTCTCTGTCTCTTCTCCACCCCGGTAGAGCCCTGCTGCAGAGCCTCCGGCTGGGATAGCCGCCCCCCGTGGGGGCGATGCGGACAGCGCGGGACAGCCAGGGGAGCGCGCGGGGGCCGCAGCATGCGGGAACCCGCTAAACCCGGTGGCTGCTGAGGCGGCCGAGATGCTCGTGCGCGCAGCGCGCCCCACTGCATCCTCGACCTTCTCCGGCTACAGGTACGTCCCAGCGGGAGACCTGGGCTCAGCCGGCGGGGGAAGAGGAAGACTCGACCGGAGAGAGAGCGGGAGAAGGATCAGGAGAGAGAGGGAGATGAAGCGGGAGAGGGAGCATCTGTAGCGAGGCGCGGGAGGAGCACCAGGGGGCGCTGCGGCTCCGTGTTCCACGGTGTTCACCCGAAGAGTGCTTCGGCCAGAACGAGTTCTCCCCAACTTCCCCCGGCTCCCGCAGCGCCGGGCCCGAGGGGCGCGCGCCTGTGCACGCGTGCACGACTGTGCTGGTATTTGCAGGCACGCGCAGTTGTGCACCTGGCCTGATACATGTGTGTGCACCGACTGAGGACATGTGCGGACTCCGGATGGCCGTGGGCACTGCTACGGCGGCCTGCGGCTGTGCGCAGAAACGCGCGCGTGCCTGTGAGGTTGTGCAGCCCACTGCCCACATGCCCCTAAGACTTGGTAACAGGATCCGGGGTGGAAAGCCTGGGGAGGGGCTGTACAGTTCATGTCCGTCGGAGAGCTGCTTAGGAGCCTACCTTTCCCCCCACGCACGTTCTCTGCCAGCTCCCATGCGCCGGCCCACGGGGTGGGGGAACGCGCCTCCTCTCCTCTCCGGGGTTCTGCCTTTCACGCGGCGCGCGTGAGAGAGGGCGTGTGTGTGTGTGTGTGTGTTTGAGCGTGTGTGTGCACGCGCGCGTGTAGGGGGCGGGCCCTGGGGCCCACCTTCTGTTGAGTGGAAATCGCTTTAAGGCCCCTACGCGAGGTGGGGCGGGCCCTAATTTCCCCCCAGGCACCCCGGGGCGCACAAGTGAGTGTCCTCACTCCCGTGCACTGGGGGGGGGGGGGTACCCTGCAGGAGAGGAGTCCTGTCTGCAGGGGGTGCCCGGTGGAGCCAGGTCTGTGCTGCACCCGGCAGGTTCACAGGGGGCGGGGTCAGTCAACTAGCCCAGCGCGGAAGCGGGGCTGTGGAGTCTCTGCACCGCCTCCGCACGCGGGGGCTGGTCTGTAATTCGCTCTTCGTGAGCAGGGGGTGGGGTCGGTAACTTGGTCTGCACTAGGCAGGTGGGAGAGTAGTGGGAGAGGGGTGGGTGGAGGGTTTGCCCTGTGCGCCTACGCTGAGGGGCTGGGGTCCACAGCTAACTTCGGGATGTGGTGGGAGATGTGGGCAGAATTAAGTATGGAGAAGAGGCTGGAGACGGGGTGAGAAGGAGGTTGGATGCAAAGATGAACTTGGGGACAGGGATGGAGAATTACCTCGGATTGAAGTTGTGGATAGAGTTGGGTGGAGGGATGTGGATGGCATCAGGAATGGGGAATGGAGTCAGTGACTGTCAGCTTGCTCTGGGGATGGACTCTATACCTGTCTCCTAGAGCCAGGGGTTGGGTCAGTAATCCTTTTCGTCCAGATCCCTTGCTCACCGTGGCCCTGACTCTCCCTCTCCGCCTTGCAGGGACCGTAAGTGGCGACTATGGGCAGACTGGGTTATTGGACCCTGCTGGTGCTGCCGGCCCTTCTGGTCTGGCGCGGTCCGGCGCAGGGCACGGCGGCGGAGAAGGGTCCCCCGGCGCTAAACATTGCGGTGCTGCTGGGTCACAGCCACGACGTGACGGAGCGCGAACTGCGAAACCTGTGGGGCCCCGAGCAGGCATCAGGGCTGCCCCTGGACGTGAACGTGGTAGCCCTGCTGATGAACCGCACAGACCCCAAGAGCCTCATCACGCATGTGTGTGACCTTATGTCTGGGGCGCGCATCCATGGCCTTGTCTTTGGGGACGACACCGACCAGGAGGCCGTGGCTCAGATGCTGGATTTTATCTCTTCACAGACTTTCATCCCCATCCTGGGCATCCACGGGGGCTCATCTATGATCATGGCTGACAAGGTAAGTCGGAGAGGTGATAGGCTGCCAGGACCCGGGAGTGTGCCAGTCATACCACAGCCGCCACAGGTCTTTGGGAGCCTCTGGTATCTGTTTTGATCTGAAAGAGGGTCGTGGTCCAGGTCCTGCCTCTCCAACCCAGAAATGGATGGAAATGCTTTTTACCTTGGTTCTGAGAGTGGGGTACTCAGAGGTACCTTGGGTGTGCCAGGAAGAACTCAAGAGAATGCAGATGTGTAATGGGGTGGTGCAACACTTGGAGGTTTCCAAATAGTGCACAGAGGTGAGCCTGGGGACACTTGCAACACTATGGCTCATGTTTCTATAATATCACTTTTACCCGATTTGTGGGAAAATGTCAATTTTTCCCCCCGTGGTAAGTGACTAAAACTATTTTTAAAACGATTAAATGTGGGCATGTTATGGAATAGAATGCATAGTTTTTAGGTAAAGCACGAAAGGCCAAAGAAATGTCATGTTTCCACAGACGGTCTATAGTTGGGGGCAGAGGGGTAGAGAGTTTGAGGAGCCCTGGGCTGGAGGTGCCCAGGAGGGTGTTCCTCTAAGGAGTAAGTAGAGAGAACCAGCCGCAGACCCTGAGCATGGAGGGCCTGGCATTTTCCTACGTGTTCCCTAGTGTGGCTGATAGGGGTCTGTGGAGGGGTTGCCTCCCCAGGATGGGTTTTGGTATGAAGTTGGAGAGTGTTCTAATGAAATAAGGTGTGTCCACATATCTTGGCTTAGAATGAGAGATCAGGTCTTTCTGTGGACCCTCTGAGAGTGTTGGTTTGGGGAAGAGGAGAGAGAGAGACTTCCAGACTGGAGTGAGATGTTATGAGGGCCTGATTTGAGGGTCATGCAGAAGTGGAGGGACGGAAGAGGGTCAGAAGGGAGAAGCAAAGTGAGGAAGGAGAAAAAATTGGAGTCATGGGTGCGCTGTGTCTCTAAGCCCCAGGAAAGGACTGGGGTGGGGTAGGAAGGGGAGGAGGGGTGCGTGTCCTTGTGTGCCATGGTCCCCAGCCCTGAGACCTTTTTGGAGTGTGTTCCTTCGATAGCAGGAGACATCCTAATGGAGCGAGCAGACATTTGTCAGAGCACTTTCTTTCTGACGCTCTCAAAGCACTTTTATATTCATCAAATCAGATTCTGCCTCTGCCTCAGCAATTCCCACCAGCTCCTTTGGGAACAGTATTAATTCTTTCAGGTCTCCTGGGCCGCAGCACATTCAGCCGAAGTATACAACCGATGCAGTATCTAATTAAACATTCATTTTACATGGTTTGCAGCCTAGCAGAATTTCTACGTGTGGCTGAACATTTTCCCAGCCACCTCTCGGTTTTGGGGGGGCTCCTTTCTTGCATAAAAAAAGTAGGGAATAGCTGTGCCCTGCCACCAATTGTTTGAACTGGGAAAGGTCTTGGAGTCTCCTAGAGCATCCTACAACTTTCAGATGAAGTGCCTGAGGCATAGGGGGCAGGTAATGACTTGGCCGAGGCCAAAAGGTGGGCAATGGAACTAGAACTCAGTTTTTTATTCTCAAGCTGTGATCTTACATTCCAGAAAATTAAGCCTATCCTTTAACTTTGTCATCCCATCTTCAAGAGGGTCAAGGAATTAATCTCATTTTATAGGAGGTTTTAAGTCACGGAGAGGTACAGTGAATCAGAGCCTAGGGCTTGTGCATAAGGAATGACCAGCCCTCTGACGAAGGCATGAAGAAGAACTACAGTTTCTAGCAGGGGTTTGCAGTGTGATTTTGGGATCTAGATATTACCACTGACTCCTCCTCCCTTCTGAAGTTTTGACCAAAGAAGCAACACGCAAAAGACAGTAGCCATGTTGAAAGTCAAATGTATGGATTGACTAGGGTCTAGCACGATCAGTGGGGAAATCTGGTGAAATCTTGAGTTGGAGAAGGGGTCTTGAGGCTGGGAGGGCTGAGCTGGCAGGTATGTGGCTCAGGCCCTTACCTGACTTACCCATAGGACTGGAGGCAAAGGAGCGGGAACAGAGAGTGGGCTCATAGTTGAGCCCTCATCTGATATACAATGACCCTGCCCACTGTGAATGTCAGGCTCTGACCTATTGGACCAGCAAGCTGCTCCTTCCTTAAAGGGGTATTAGAAAGGGAGTTTTGAGGGTATGGGTGGAAGCATCCTCCTCTTCTGTAGAATGAAACAGCCTTATAGAGACTGGACAAGAGCTGACCCCACTTAATAGTACAGAAGGAAAAGGGAATCAGGAAATGGCAAGAGGAAGATGAGAAAGGACATTTTCAGAGAAATCAAGATTAGAAAGAGATTTAAGAGGGGACGAAGAGGAGAGGAAGGAAAATGTACATTGGTTTGAAGATGGTGAAGGGAATTGGTTACTCCTCATTGTTGTCGGGGCTTGCCAAGTTGGTCTTGATGGCAGGGAATCAAAGAAGTGAGCGTGGATAATGTTGGGATATATGTTGGGCCCCATGTGTGGGATGAGCAGGTGATATTGAGAGGAGGCGGGTTAAAGAGTGGTTATTTTGAGAAACTTGGATGTGTTAAAAAAGGAAAGAGATTGTCTGAGATGTGGACAGCCCTTCCTTCCATTAGTAGCACATATAGTTGGCTAGTGCCTTTGCCACTTGTTTCTTCTGGAGCTGAATGCTGAATGCAGTTTGTTTGGTTCTGAAGAAGCAGCCACGAGACATTGCCTAAAACTCTACCTTGCTTGGTTGAGTGTGCCAGTGGTGTTATGGCCACAAAGTCTGAATCTCCCCAAACTGAAAAGACCTTTCTGCCTCCCCCTAGGATGATGTTCATTTGGTAAAGCCCAGAACATACTTGTGTTGTTTTCACTTCCAAATTGGTAAAATGATAGCTGATAGTGTCCCTGTGGATAAGAATGGTAGTTAATTTGATTATCAGGTAAATTGAACACCCCCCCCACCACCATTTTTACCTTTCCCTCAGTCTACTTGACCATGGAAAAAAAAGAACAAAGCCTTATAATAATTGAAATGTGCTAAGTGGCAGATTTTTTGTGGTGTTAATTTACAATACAGATGTTAATTTTTCCTTCTATCAATGGGTGGTCTTGAAATATAATTAATTTAGAGATGAAAATAATGGTTGATGTAGATAAAGTTCTAATCTTATCTTGGTTTGGCCATTTTGATCCTCTCCAAATGGAATACACTCTTGTTGCATCAATAGCCCCTGATAAATCAGGCATATGTACTAGACCTTTACATTTCTGCTCAGTGTCCTCACATCCTGCACCCTCTCCTCCATTTCTAATGGCTCCATGGGGGAAAAGGCAAGGCTTGCTTAGATTTTAGCTACATCTATCCATGTCGGTTACTGCATGGACTTCGCTTTATATGACGTTTCTATCCATACCTCATCTCCTCTACTAGAGTGTAAGTTCCTTGAGGACAAACTTTTTTTTAAAAAGTGTGTTTATGTGTATTTGAAATAATGAATACTCCTTCTCCACAGTTTATAAAGATAATGTTTCATTGTAGACTGCTTAGAAAGTATATTAATGTTTAAAGAAAAAAAAAGTTCTCCCCTCTAAGTTCTGTCACCAGGAGTAACCACAGTTGGACATGTGGGTCTATTTCCTTCTAAGCTCTATTTAGTTATCAGTTCAGGATTATACTGTATATATGGGATGGTTTTTTTTTTTTTTTTTTACTTTGCACTCTGTGGGCTTTTTTTTTAGTCAGAAGATCCAGGGTTTTCTTTAATTCCAGAAAAATCTCAGCCATTATGTGTTGGATGTTTCCTCTCCAATATTTTCTCTGTTCTCTCCATGTGTAGTTTCTTGATCAGTCCTCCAGGTATCTTAAATTAAACATTTTTTTTTTCAGTTCTCTATCTCTCTGTGCAATGTTGGGAACGTTTCACCAGTTCTACACTCCAGTTAACCAGCTCTTTTTATTTGTATCTGGTCTCTTATTTTGCCTATCTGTTGAGCTTTTAATTTCAACAGTGGTTCACCATATTTCCAAGGTAAATAATTGGCCGCTTTTTTATACCTTCCTGCTTTTTGTGTTTTATAAAAAACTCTTTTCACTTTGTCAATGTAAATCCTTCCTCTGTCCCTTTGAGGATTAAAAAAAAAATACTGCAAAGTCCTTCTCTGATTGCTTTAGTGTCTTTGTTTCTTCAGGTATGAATTCTTTCATTTTGTAGATTCTGATCATTGGATGTCCTCATATGTCCTCTAATTTTTGTTCGTGAATTTTTAAGGTGATTTTATTATTTCCTCTGCCCTATGTCTGCAAGGCTATGTGCTTTTAAAGTAAAGCTCATGTCAACAGCTAAGCTCAGAGCTCTCTCCCTTCTCTATATATCCTGTGGTGCAGACTTGGGTTCCAGTCTCATGTAAATTACTTCATTTTGGCTCCTTGCCACAGACAGGGGCATCCTTTTTGGCCGTGACTCCTAGCAGCATGATTCTGGGTACAGTTTTGCCTCTTATCCTCTAGGTAGATGTTGGGACCTCTGCTTCCATGGCTTATATTGAACCTATCCCCCATGAACCATGTGGCTTTGGTTCCTACTTGAAATTGTAGAGTCTCATCTTTTGATTCATTCATTTTCAGGGAGTCCTCTTTATTTTTGATCTGTGATTCCCTTTTCCTATTTCCAAGCAGTACTATGTAAATTTTAAAACATCTAAAGATTTATCTATAAATTCTGTGTGTTAGGAGCAGAAGAGGGAGGTTACTGAGTGTGTTCACTCTGATTATGACCCAGTTATATTTCATATCCTGCTTTTATTTTTTTCAAACTTGATTATGTATTCATGGAATTTTCACTTATTATTAAATAGACTTCTCAAATATTATTTTATTTTTTAAATTTTCATTTGTTTATTTTTAAAATAATTTTTAAAAACTATTTATTTATTTATTTATTTATTTATTTATTTATTTATTTGACTGGGGGGGAGCACACAAGCACACACAAGGGAGTGGCAGGCAGAGGGAGAGGGAGAAGCAGGCTCTCTGCTCAGTAGAGAGCCTGATGCGGGGCTCGATCCCAGAACCCTGGAATCATGACCTGAGCCGAAGGCAGATGCTTAACTGACTGAGCCACCCAGGCACCCCTCAAATAGGATTTTAAATAACTGTGGAGTATTCTGTTTATGCCAGAGTTATTGAAACTAATATTTTTATTTTTGTGCCTTCAGTAAGGTTGGTTTCTGGTTCACATGTGTGTTCTTTTGGCACCTTGTGCTGATCTTGCCCTTTGTGTTTGTTTCTTGGTAAATGTTTGTTGATTGAATGAATCAAGTTTTTGCTTCTGATGCCAGCTTGCTGCAGCTTCCAGATGAACTTACCACACTGTGGTTCAGGGCTTTCCATGTGATGTTTGTTCCCTAAATGCCAACCAATTTCACAGGTGTGTGCCAAGTCTCCTCTTCTTTCTAGTGGGCAGATAATTAGTAGCCATCCTTGGGATTAACAGAGATTGGGGGGTTCCATACAAAAGGCCCGGATGGTGCTACTGAGTAATAGGTCATCAGCAGGAGGGGGAACTTTCTCTTACAACGTGGCAGCTCTGGAGTTTGGCTGTGAGTGAAACATTGAAAGCTCATGGAAAGGGCAGACACGCACATTGGAATGTTGGTGGAGCCCACTCAGCTCCTGCTATGGAGGCATTGGGTAGTTCCTGAGAGAGTGGGGAGGCCTATCTTTAGCCTTTGTGATGAGACATGTCAGATGCAATCATCTACTCCTCCTTACATAAGTCATTGGAGAGTAAAAGGCATCACCCTGAGAGGCATGACTAACTTTCCAAGTGGCCCTCGGGGGTCATTGGTAATCACTTGGACTCTCAATAGCTGTGTTCTGGTGGGTTCAGAGGGGGCAGTGCTCATGTTCTTTTTGGTAGCCCCAGGTGGGAAATACTTCTCTAGATAGAGTGATGGGGGGGGGGGTAAGGGGATAAGGAGGGAGGCGGAAGGGGAGACAGTGAGAGAAGAGGAGAGGAGAAATACAAATAGAATCGTGGGTTTGTAATACAGAGTGATGGCTTCTGGTAAGGCCGTCGTGAAAACAAGAGGTTATAATGTCATTACCTAGTGTGTTTTGTTTGTCCTGCACTGCCTATTTATTATTCAAATTTGAATTAGTTGCCAGCATTAAAGTTAGGAGACATCACATTTTTTAAAAAAATCCAAATTTCTTGCTTCATTGGGAAAAAACAGAAGGCCAAAGAACACTGGCCCCGTCTTTCCCCTCAGCAGGCAACAGTTGGCTGGAGATGACTAGCACCCCTACCCCTTTGGGCAGGTGCTCTTCCTTTGTTCATTTCTCCACTTGCCCACTTTACTCATTCATGTTAGAGACTTGGCGCTGAAGGCACTGGGATTTGAGATCCCCGAAGTAGGTGAAGAACGTAGCTGGTCTTTATTAAGAAAGCCTTCCCCAGACATTCTCCTTCTCTTCCAGGGGCTACTTCTTGGTAGCTGGCAAATTCCTGATGTGCACGGGGCCAGGCTTCTGGGTTCACTGCTGCCATCACTAATCTACTGTATCACTTCTGAACCCACAGGCCTTAAATCCTTCTCAACACGGTCCTCCAAGAAACCCCTCCCAACCAACTTGAGTCCAAAGGCCCCAGAAAACCTTGGACAAAAGATCTGAGGACCTAAATTCCATTTCCAAATAGCAGTGTGACCTGGAGAAAGGCCCTTCACCTTTCTGGGCCTTAGGCTTTCTTGGGAAACGAGGGTTGGGGTGATACCATCTCTGAGGCCTCTTCCAGCTCTGAAAATTTTACTGCCTTTGAGAAAAGACCAACAAGAAACATGCCAAAATGTGAGCAGTGGTTATCTTTGAGGGGTAGACTCATGGCTATGTCAATCTTTGAAAAAATGTCATTCTAGCATGGTTAATAAGTTGAACCTTTGAGTTAGGTTGTTTGAGTTGAAATTCAAGCTTCCACTTACCAGCTGGGTGATCATGGGGAAGCTCCTCAACACCTCTGAGCCTCAGTGTCTTTTGTTTGTTTGTTTCTGACCCCAGCCTGCCCTCAGTGTCTTCATTTTTAAAAAGGAGACAGAAATAGTACCTATTTCATAGAGTAGCTCAGTGCTTGGCTCATAATAAATACTTACTCCAGGAATGCTCCTGGTATTGTGTCTGTATTTTGTAGCTTTTATTTTTATCAAATGCTCATACGCTTTTTAATAATGCTTTTTAATTCTTCATCAGAGAAATGATGAAGGGCGATGTGGGGATATGATGGTAAGCCCTGCAAGAAAGCGGGGATGAATCCTGTAGAACTCTGAGAAGTGGACAGTCCAACGTGAACCGGTTCACATTTCCTTAATATGAACACGAAGAGGAATATGAATTTCCTGGGACAACCAGACGCTTTTAGTTCTGTAGACTTGTTGGGGGCTTTATCCTGGCAAACTGAAGGTAAATGTTGCCAGTGCAGAGATGACCTCGAGAGGAGCCGGTCTCAGTGAGCTTTGCAGGAAATAACTCCCCCGATCAGACCATATGTTTGCACCGGGCTTAGGGCTTCAGGGTGTGGACAGACACAGTTTCTCATTTTGTCTCTGCCAAGGATAAAATAACTCAGTGATAGCCCAGAGAACCTGGCAGCCCCAAAGGTATTTGATTAAAGAATCTTTAATGTGCTTATTCTTACGCTCTTATTTCATTGCCTCCTCAATTTAATGACTGTGAATCCAGCGGGTTTAGGCAAGCGGCTTAGATTCAAGAGGGACAATAGATTTTGATGTTAATATTTTGGTTGTCTTAACCAAACTGATTAAGATGTTGGGTGATGGAATTACAATTCAGGACTGTCTCTCTGGATTGAAATGAGGGACCCATACTACAGACTGCATTGCAGGGTTTAAGAAGAAATGATACTTTTGTAGGAAGGGGGAGATGTAGCTTTTAAACATGAGAATGATTTTTGCAAGGGTCATGAACTGGTAGACTGCCTGCTCAATCTGCCTCAGAGATATATTAATATTTTATTTCACTAATACAGTATTTAAAATGCTTGAATTTCAATATCCTTGCTCCCTGTTATCTCACATCTAGCCAGATTCACCGTTTATGTTAATTGCATGGTCTCTGCAAGCATTTGAGATTGTGATCTCCAATCACAGGGATTTTGTTTGTTCACTTGTTTGTTTTGGACCAGATGCGCAGCAGATTCTAAGTAGTGAGATGGCTCTTAAAAAAGTGAAGGCCACATTTCTAGAAATATAATGTCCAAATCAAGAGAGGCGATAGCTCCATTATACCTTTTCTGTTTTTAAGAGTGCTTTCAGCTGCAAATAACAGAATGTTTGACCAATGGTGGCTTAAACAATGAAGACATGTAGTTTTTTTGTTTAACAAGGAGCCCCAGGTCTGATTTAGTGACTCAGTAACCCATCAAGGACTCGGGTCCTTTCCATTTTTCTATTTTGCCTCTTTCAGCTGTTGTTTCCTCTTGGTCACAAGATGGCTGCTTCTGTTCCAGCCATCACATCTTCACACGCCAGCATTCAAAATGGAAAGAAAAAGGAGGGGAAAAGAAGCTTTCTTCTAGGCCCTCTCTTCCAACATTAGAGTTGATGTCACCTTACATTTCATTGGCCAGAACTGGGTCACATGCCACCCCTTGAATATCACTGGTAGAGAGTAACAGTCAAGATTCTTTTTCAAGAATGGATAATTGCCACCGATGCAAAAATTGCTGCTGTTAGCAGGGGTGTAGGAGCAATGGCTAAGTGGTACAACTGATGATGTCTCCAGCAAAACAAACACCATGATCTATAGACGTGACTTTGTCTATAGACAAAGATAGATGTTGAAAAACTACAGTGTGTCCAGAGGCAGGGCCTTCAGGATTGCATAGGCTCTAAATGACATATGGTAAAAGTCTCGGAAGAAAATATTTAGAGAAGTTCAGCCTGGAGAAGTCTCAGAGAGGATATGAAAGATGGGCTGTTATGGGGTAGAAGGTTTAGGCTTATTTTTTGTTTTTATTGTTTTGGGGACAGAACTGAGGCCAGAGGATGAAATTATCAGGAGTAAAGTTTCAGCTTGATGTGAGGACTAAGCTTTGGCAATTAGTTCCCTGACTGCAGGCTGTGATGTTTCATAGAATAATGAGTGTCTATCAGATGTGGCTGAGCCCGAGAGTGACTGCCTGTCTATCAGGAGTCGTGTGGCAAGTTGGACTCCTAGTGGCAAGATTGGATAGGGTCATCTCTGAGGTACTTTTTAACTCAGAGACTCTGTACCTCTCAAATCCTTGAATTTTTTTTTTTTTAAATCCCCAAGTCCTGGTACTTTAGGCCCTTGGATTTGGCTGAAAACCAACATCCTCACTTTCTGCAAGTGTGTGAGTAATTCAGTATAAATTTGCCCGGCTTGGGGGAGGAATTTATGATCCCAGCATCATCACCTCAAATCCCCAAAGGACTTTACATCATCCTGAAGGGTGTACAGTATTTGAAAAACAGAAAACCTATGTATATATCAACTCACACACATATATAAATATAAACATAAGTAGGTCAGCCGGCGTCATATTTACTAGTGGGAATGTTTTTAGCTAAGAAGCACAGCTACCAAAGATAATGTTTAGAATAATTGCCAAGGATCTCCAAATGGAGAGTTTTTGCTACTGCATCCAGTTAATCATGATTATTTACTGAAGTATATTCACGTTTTTGCACACATTATTGTAGGAACACTTTCATATCCTAAAGAGAGAGCCAGAACCCTCTCTGAATTTCCAGTTGTCAATTTTTTCTTTCTTGTCTGTTGTACCCCTGCGTTGTGAGCATTTCCTTATGGCAGTAATGGCTCTGGGTGGTACTCATTGTTTACCTACTTCCTCAGTCTCCTTCACATCTCCCAAGAAAAAAACAAAATCCAGAATTGCTTTCCAAATGCTTTGTCTTTGCATTCCAATTTTACAACATTCCATGTGATGAAAATGGATCTATTCTAATTATTTATTTATTAGAAATAGGGTAAAAAAAAATCCAAGTAATTATAACACAGGATTCAAGAGAAAGAATATTTGCTCAATTCATGCATGGCAGCTCCTGAGACATGTTCCTCTACGTGGAGGTGACCATGTTACCCGTTCAAGGAGGAAAAATATGAAATGGGAGTGGCAGTTTGTTGCCATTTGTAATTTTTGCTGGAGTTGGTATGTTACAAGGATCTTTTCTTCTTAAGTCTCACTGAGGTGTAAGAGGTTAATCATTTTCCCCTGGTCCCCAACTGTGCTTGTTTTCCCAAAACAAAATAAAAACTCACTCTAGAACATAAGGTGACTTCTTAAAATTACTGGCACCTCAAAGCAAGGCCTGCATACTCACCCAAGGAATATAAGATAATTTGGAGGGAGCTGGGGAGGGGGTCATGATCATTTTATACACTAATAAAAACTATGGACCTGCCCCCGAGGAGTGCACGTTCATAAGCACACGTTCAACATTAGGTGCAATTGTTAGGGGTTCATAGGTCCTCTGAAACCCATTCCGTCGACCTCCTTGGAATTTATTTATTAGCTTATTAATATGTTCATTCTTCAAACATTTACTGAGCCTCTACCCTGTGCCAAAATGTTCTGCAGCTGTATCTGTGATCACATTATCTGCTTTGATGTGCATTTACTGGGAGGTAAAGCCCAGAGTGATGCATCTGGGATTGGGGTAGCTCCGGGGGGGCTGTGGGAATATAGCAGAGGGGGCACCTCATCCAGAGAAGGGAATGCGGGGGCTTGTCAGAGAAGGTGCCCTGGAGGCCTGTGGTCTAGAGTCCAATTTGAGAACTGCGGGCCAGAAGAGGCTAGCCTCCCACGTCTCTGCCCCTGCAGGTCACATCCATCTGCGGCAGCAGAGAATGAGCTGCGGAGGGCAAGAGCCTGGCTCACGGAGGCCCAGGCGCCAGCTCACAATCTAGGCCTTTCCCTCCCGTTACCGTGTTCCTCCAGGCTGCCAGGCTTGACTGTTGTTTTGATAGCTCCTGAATTTTCCTCTGGATGGCAGTTCTCACAATCAAAACATTGAGCTTTTCGCCGATTTCTGTTTTGTTGTCACAAATGGCTGGATGTCTCCTGCTCTATCTTGTCTCTTCCAAATTGGGGAACTCTAGCCAGAAAGAGTGAGTGGCATTTGAAATCCATATTGTCTTGCATGTCTGTAGTCCTAGGGCTGAAAAACAACATATTTTCTAGACGAATTGTTTTAAAGCTATTTGTCGGGCCGAGGAAATGTAATATTGGTTGAGTCGGGTGAATGGAGCCAGAACACGGGGAGAGGGTGCTCGGCTCTAGAAACTGACAGGCTTGCGGGACTCTGGTGCCAGGTGGCCTGCAAGGCTTCCACCCACGGGATTCTGAAAGAGGCAGCGCCCCCGCCCCGCTACGGGTGAAGACCCGAGGTTCACGGTCCAATTGCACTTGAGGCAATTGCTGTTGGTCTTGCCCTGGTTAATTGATACTGTTTTTTGGTACTATTGTTGTTTCCTTGTTTTTTCGTTCCTTTGTAAAGCTCTTTGCCAGCATTCGAAGAAACACTTTTACCATGAAGAATTTCAAACACACCCAAAAGTAGGGACAGTCATGTGAGCCCTCCCGGACCGTCCCCTGGCTTCAGCGGCTACCAAAGCATGACCAGCATGACCGCTCTTGTTTTAATTCCAGCCCCACCCCTGGGTCAGACCTCATGCATTTCACCTACAAATATGTCAGTATACATCTCCAGAGGCTAAGGATTGCGCACACTGTTGAAAAAGAACAGCCTCGGCTAACATAAAAGTAATCTTAACAGATGTACAACTCAGAGGACTTGAGAGATCAAAAGACGTAGAAAGAAAATAAAAATCACCTCTGACGTCACCAACCGCAGACAGCTACTGTTGCCATTTTGGTATATTTCCTTCTAGTCTTTTCTGTACCTGCTATACAAACACATACACGTATCGATTATATAATTTCATGTACAGCTTCTAATTTACTTCCCATTCTCTCATGAGCATTACAGATTATTTGTAAGCATTTTTACCTGCTACCTTTTCCATTCTGTGGACCCATCATGATTTCCTCCATAATTTAGGTTTCTTCACATTTGTTTTTGTTAGAAACAACACCTCAGTGAACCTCTTCATAATGAAATGTCTGAGTTGTAGATTATTGGGTTTTTTAAAAAAAGATTTTATTTATTTATATGAGAGAGATAACGAGCGAGTGGGGGGAGGAGCAGAGGGAGAGGGATGAGCAAACTCCCCACCAAGTGCAGAGCCCTATGGGGGGCTCGATCGCAGGACCCCAAGATCTTGACCTGAGTCGAAGTCAGACGTTTAACCGACTGAGCCACCCAGGCGCCCAAAATGATTGGGCTGAAATTACTGGGTCACTGTACACAAATAATTTTAAGTTTCATGATGCATTCTGCTAATTGGTTTCCAGAAGGATTGGACTCCTGGACGCTTTCAGTAGCTATGTTAAAGTACCTCCCTCACCTAACTCTGGCCCGCACTTGAAACAAAAGTTGTCCTGATTGGTTCCGTGGAAATGTTACCTCATTGTCTTAATTTGCATCTCTTTTATGGCACCTGCTGCAGAATATATTTTAATTTAGTCAGACTTTTATATCCCTAGGGGTTGTGCATATTCACCTCTTTGATATTTCTCATTGTGTAATGGAAAACCTCAGAAAATGATGGATTCCAATATAAAGTACAGTGAAATAATTTGAATTTTTAAAAAATAATAAATATTTTGAAGCCTGGCAGGGAGCTCCATGATTATTCATTCTTAGTCACCAGGCATTGCTCAGCCATTGTGTCTGTATCAGTGTTGCTTCCGGAATTGCTTTACAATGTAAGATTTCCCAGCAGAAAATCACTTTGTGGGATTTGACTGCTATGAGATGCCAGGAGGCGCGACTGAGAACCTCGACCTAGTGGGCCTGGGATGTGCTCGTGTCCCGGGCTTCGTGGTGAGCTGTGGGCTGTGGAGGTTGTTCCTTTCTCTAGAAGAGCGAAGGCAGGGTGACGGTGTGACAGGAACTTCCCTGTGATCTGAAAGGGGTAGCGTGTGGGTGGCATGGAATAGCTGTTCTTTCCCATGGGGGGAGGGGTGAGGGCAGTGGAATGAATTTTAAACGAAAGTAGAAGGGATTTAGGACTGATAGGAACAGGTGTGGGGGGGAAATCTTCAAAATATTTAACTGCTAGTACAGAATGATCGTTCGGATGGACTGAGTGTTTGTGTCCCCCACCCCACAATCATATGTCGAGATGGCCATCTATGAACCAGGAAGTGAACTGTCAACTGTCATCAGTCACTGAATCTGCCCGTGACTTGATCTTGGACTTTTAGCCTCCAGAACCGTGAGACATAAATATCTGTTGTTAATAATCACCCCCAACACATACGCCTCTGTGGCATTCTTTGTAACTGAGACAATCACGACCCAGGAGAGCAAACATCCCTGGAGCCCCCATTGGGTCTGGCGTCAGTCCTGTAGCACTGCTTATGAGAAGGGGATGGGTTCCTAAGGGAGGGGCTGAGTGGCAGAGGGACTTGAAGACCCTGGAGGCTGTGGCCGTTCACTATCAAAACCAGAGCATTTCAGCATATCAAGCAGAATGGTTGTCCCCGCATATATCAGCTGGACACCAGACTAGAGCATGACTGATATCTCTAATATCTTCTATGCCAAAGCGTGTGCAGTGGGTTTCTCCTGGAACTGTCCAGAACAGGACAGAGGGACAGAGGATGGCTGTTTCCTCTGCCATAGGTCACCTGTGCCATAGGTCACCTGAAATGGAGGTGGGGCTGAAAACATGTTGAAGCTCTCTTCCCTAAAATACGGAACAGAAGTGTGCTTTGTCTGCTTCCACCTCTGAGCCCAGTGCTCCTCCCTTTTCCTGTGAGGTCATTGTCCACCCATTCTCTACAAGCACGCCTCCCTCCCCTGAAAAGAGACAGGCATGGAGCTGAAGCCAGCTTCTGTCCCCAGCCCCTTACCCTCTTGTCCTGCAGGGCAAGACCTTCCCAAGAAACTCCCGTTTTCACTGGGGTTGCATGAAAGGGTCTGTTTCAGTCTTTGGTTTTGCAGTGTGATGTGGCCATTTGCAGAAGTAAAAAAAAAAAAAAAATAAATAATAATCTTATAACTCAGTGGAAATACTCGGCAACCTAATGAGCTTTTCAAAGATCAATTTTCATAACAGGACCATGGATGCGCCTTAGTTGGGGTCATGTACTTGATTTGCTGTTAGTGTCTGTGGCTTCCCTTTCTCCTTCAGAATGGGAAATTCTCCATTCCCCATGCATAGAGGTTTTCAAATTCTAATGGTTCCCAGGGGAAAGGGGCATGTCTCTGGCTTCATCTGAGGGTGGGAGGAGACTGGGGTTGGAATTTATTATTTGTGAGGTTATGGGCTGAATTGTGTCGCCCTAAAAGTCATATATTGAATTCCTAACACCCAGTATCTCAGAATGTGACAGTACTTGGAGTTGGGGTCTTTAAAGAGTTAATTAAGGTGAAACGAGGTTATAGTTTAGGTTAAAAGGGCCCTAATACAAGGACTGGTGTGGGGCACCTGGATGGCTCAGTCGGCTCAGTCCTGACTCTTGGTTTCGGCTCAGGTCATGATCTCAGGGTTGTGAGACGGAGCCCCACATTGGGCTCTGCACTGGGCATGGAGCCTGCTTAAGATTCTCTCTCTACACCCCCCCCCCACCCCGACTCATGCACACATGATCTCTGTCTCTTAAAAAAAGGTATGACTGGTGTCCCTATATAAAGAGATTAGGACACTGACATGCGCAGAGAAAAGATCGTGTGGGGACACACGGAGAATACAGCCATCTATACACCGAGGAGAGGGGCCTCAGGAGAAACCAGCCTGCCGACAGCTTGATCTTGGACTTCCAGCCTCCTGAACTATTGTATGAGCTGTCCGGTGGGTGGCACTCTGTTTTGGCAGCCCCAGAGGACCAGTTCAGAGGGGTTGCGGAGTACGTCAAGCTCGGTTCTAAGGCTCCTTGGTGCTCTTCTATGAACTGGGAGGGGGTTAAAGTGGCCTAGCTCAGAACCCATACCCGCATCTACACTAAAACCGACTTCACTCTTCTCACAACGGGGTCTCCGTTCTAGCAGAGGGGCTCCTGCATGAGGAACTGAGTCCTTGCTTTGGAATCGTTCTTGGAACATGTCTAGGACATCCAGGTTCAGTGCTTTCTAGCAACTTTAACTCTAGGGGCCGTGATAGAAAGAATAATGGCCCTCCAAAGATGTCCCAATCCCTGCGCCCGTGAATACATTACCTTATATGGCAGAAGGGACTTTGCAAATAGGAGGAAGTTAAGGATCTTCAAATGAGGAGATTCTCTTGTATTATCAAGTGGGTCCGGTGTAATCACAAGGATTCCTAGAAGAGCCAGAGGAGAGGTGATAACAGAGCAGAGGGTGGAGTGATTTGCTGTGAATATGGAGGCGGTGGCCTCAGCCAAGAGAACAGGTGGCCCCAGCAGCTGGGAAAGGCCAGGAAATAGATCCTGCCCTGGAGCCTCCAGAGAGAACACAGCCCTGTTGACACATAGATTTTAGTCCAGTGAGGCCCATTCCAGACTTTGGACCTTTGGAGCTATAAGAGGACAAATGCGGGTAGCTTTAAGCCACTAAGTTTGTGGTGATTTGTTGGAAACCAGTACAGGGGAGAGTCTGGTAAACATGTGCTGGAGGCCAGGCTGTGCCCCAAGTGGCCTTCTCTCTGCACTTGACCTTGGAAATTCATGCAGATTCTGAATCCCATCTTATAACCTAACTATGTCGGTATTAAGGCCAAAATAATTTGAAAATGACTTACCAGATAGATGTGTCAATTTATCCCTTCACCAAGTAGTCAAGCAAAAGTAATACCCTAGGGCACTGTACTATATTCATTCCCTGCACATGTGCACTGCTGGGCTGTACATGCCTCTATTTGAGAATCCTGGAAGAGTGTGTGCCTTGAATTCAGACAACTCAAAACCTGGCTCCTGAACTTACTAGCTCTGTATCCTTGGCCAAGTCACTTAACCATCCTGAGCCTCAACTTCCTTATCTATAAAAATGGGTTCATAATAACATCTGTCTTGCAAGGGTGTTGTGAAGACCAATGATTATCCGTAAAAAGTAAACAGCACATTGCTTGGCACGTAGTAGAAGATGCCATGCAGTGAGCACCTGCTCTAATACAAATCTATTTTACATATTAACACTTTTCATCCCTGCAACAACATCATGAGGTAGGTTTCAGTATTAGATCATATGTGTGAATTTATAGAGGCAGTGGGTGGGGGGGCCCGGATTGGAACCCAGCTTGTTTGGCGTTCTGGCAGGGTTTCTCGAACTCGCACTACTGACATGTTGGCTGGCTAATCTTTTGTTGTGGAAGGTGTTTAGTACGTTGCATGATGTTTAGCAGCATCCCTGGCCTCCACCTACTGGATTCCAGTAGCATCCCCCCCGAACTCCGCCCCTAGTTGTGAAACCCAAAACGTCTCCAGATACTGCTAAATGTTGCCTGGGGGATACACTCATCCCTGGTGGAGGAGCATGGTTTCCAGGTCTGAGGTCTGATCCCTGTGTGATAGGTACATACGGCAGGTGCTCAATACGTAGAGTCATCATTACACTCGGGGTCCCACGTTTCATAAAACCTGCAAAGCTCTGAATGGACAAGAGTCAGTTCATGTTCCTGTCTCTTTATCTAGCCCATGTCCCGGGGAATCTACTCCCCTCTTTGGGGGCTGGTGTCAAGACCAAGAGAGACGTTTTGTGCAAGGGTGTTAACACTTCTCGCTGGCTTCTCTGGCAGCTGAGAAATGCTGAGGCAGAGTGAGTAAGGGCACCGAGCAGATTGCAAAAGGCACAGACGCTTGTGCGCATAGGCGTTTAATATTCTTTTGAGGGGGATGATTCATATAGCTCACACAGGGCCTTACGGAGAGTTGTTTGAACAGTTCATGTGCCCCCGCCAAATTCTTCATGAACAATTTCCCTATCACTCTTGGACCTGGATGGGGAAAAAAAAAAGAGTCAAGAAATTCAGGATACCTGGGGAAGAGAAAAGAGAAAAAACAAATTAATAATGAGCTTTCTGTAAATTTGGGCATCTCTCCAAAACACATTGAGATCAAATTTTATTTCTTAAATGAATCTGTTAACTTTTATGGGTGATTAGGGTTAGTGCAATTGGTTGGAAGAATTCATTAAAGCAGCCAAGATCTCTGGCTCGACTGCACAGAGCAAAGCTTTTGTTCCCTGACCATACATCTACCTCCAAGCAGTTGTAGCAAAGAATACAAATCCTCAGCCACACAGTGACAACATGAAATATCTAGACAGATCTCTGATCCCACCTGTTATCAGGAATCCTGTTTAGAACGTAGGTTCTAATGAGGGCCCTTCAGGCAGCCTTCTCTTGTTCCCAAAGCCGCATCTGGTATCCTGGCTGGGGCAGAACTTAGAAGCTGGACCTAGGCTTGCCCAAGTCCACGTCCCATCCACCATTCACCTGCTGTAGGTCCACTCCCCCCGTGGTGTGTGCTCCCACTTACTTGGTTTGGGGGGACTGTACTCACTTATATGCATGACCCCATCTATGATCCCCGTTCCCAAGACCCAGTACACTGGTTTGGGGCAGGGTAGGTGCTCAGTAGATGTTTAAGTAAAATAGTGGGTAGGTAAGAAGGACTGTATTCATTTCCCATGACTGCTGTAACAAGTTGCCACAAACTCGGTGTCTGAAAACAACACATTGTCATCCTCTTACAGCTCTGGAGGGCAGAGATCTGAATTCAGGTTCTCCGCACTGAAATCAGGGTGTGGGCAAGGCTGTGCTGCCTCTGGAGGCTCTATGGGATAATCTGCTTCCCGGCCTTCCCCAGCTTCTAGAGCTGCGCTCCCTGGCTTGTGGCCCCCTCCTCCATCTTCAAAGCCAACAGTGTGACATCTTGTCTCCCTTGTCATGTCTCCTGTAAGGACCCTTGTGATTACATTTAAGGCTCACCCAAATATCCACGATCCCACATCCCACAATCCTTAATTTATTTTATTTTTATAAACTAACTTATTTATTTATTTATTTATTTATTTATTTATTTATTTATTTATTTATGTAGGCTCCACGCCTAATGTGGGACTTGAACTCAAGATTCTGAGATCAAGAGTCCCATGTTCCACCAGCTGAGCCAGTCAGGTGCCCCCCAAGATTCCTAATTTATTCACACCTGCAAAATCTCTGTTGGCATTTAAAATAACACTTGCAAATTCCAGGGATTAGGGCCTGGGTATCTTGGGGACCATGGGTTAGGTGACCACAGGGGCCATTATAAGTGACTCAGCATAGGGGCACGGCAGTTTGGTGCTGGCCAGTGTCCTTCACATCACCATGTTGGTAGTGAGCTTGGGTGGGCAGGCTGGGCAAACTCTGGGGCTCAGTTTCCTCATTTGTAGGTGAGGAGGTTGGGCTGGGTGCTCTTCCAGCTGGGCGAGCTGTGTGGTGAGAACAGCAGGTCATACTAGGAAATTTGGGGGCTTTGAGTTAAGCAGACCTGGGATGGCATCTGAGCTTCAACATTTTACCTTGTCAAAAAGGAATTTTATATATATGAAATCGTACATTGATAATATATCTTCTTCCTTTCTTTCTCCTCTCTGGGCCTCACCTTTCCTCATCTTTAAAATGGGGTTGGGATTGGCTTACATGCTCCTCTTTGATAATGGGGGTCTGCTGCTTCTTGGAGGTCAGGAATCACTCCAACTTGGCTGATGATAATCGGCCTTCTGCCTGCTTGGTAGGACTGTGCCCCTGGACAGGTGAGACAGGGCCTCCCTCAAAGCATCTCTGACAACTACTCTTGTCCAGATGTGGTCTTCCTTAGCACGAGCTGTGTAGATGCACAATCTGCACTAGTCCTAACCTCTTGCCCTGGGTTATGTCCCATTCCTCCGGCTGTTTGCTGGGCCCCTCCCCTTGACATAAAGTAGAACATGCTGGGCAGTTATCCCTGAGCCACAAACCACGCGTGAGTCGCTGAACCATGAGCATCTGAAACTGAACCTGCCCAGAACCTGTCCCCTCCTGACTCATCCTCATACTAGGTTCCCAGTCTGTGTCATTGATGTTCCTGCTGTTCAAGTCATCTGCTCTCAGAAGGAGAAGGAAGGGTGGATATATATTGAGCTCCTAGATTTATAGGCACCATGTTGCTGGCCAGTATGGGAGGAACACCACCTTCATTGTCTGGAAGGAAGCCCAGTGAATAGTAATAACTTGCTCTTGGTCATGCTGCTAGTAGGTAACAGAGCCGGGACTTGAACTCAGGTCTCCTGACTCCACAACCTGTGTTTTTTTCCACAAGAGCTTCTTCTTCTTCTTTTTTTTTTTTTTAAAGATTTATTTATTTTTTAGAGAGAGAGAGAGAGAGCGTGTGCAGGGAGGGGCAGAGGGAGAGGGAGAGAGAGAATCCCAAGCAGACTCCATGCTGAGCATGCAGCCCAATGCGGAGCTGGATCCCACGACCCTGAGATCATGACCTGAGCTGAAATCAAGAGTTGGACACTTAACCAACTGAGCTACCCAGGTGCCCTCTCACAAGAGCTTCTTAAGCTTCAGTCCTTCTCATGCCACCTTCACAATTTTTTGGCCATTTTGACTGTTTTTACAAAATTGTGGTAAAGTACACATAACACTAAAATATGTTGTTGTAACCACTTTAGAGTGAACAGTTCAGTGGTGTTTAGTGTCTTCACACTGTTGTCTGACCTTCGCCTCTCTCTGGTTCCAGAACATCTTCGTCACTCCACATGGGGACTCCATAACCATTAAGCAGTCATGCCCCCCACTTCCTTCCTTCCCTGCTGCCCTGGCTTCCACTAGACTTTCTACCTCTAATGGATTTACTTATCCCAGATGGAATGGAATCATATGATACGTGGCCTCTTGTGTCTGGCACTGAGCATGATATTTTCCAGGTTCATCCATGTTGTGGCAGGAGTCAGCGCTTTATTCCCTTTTATGGCTGAAACGTATTCCATTGTGGGGATAGACCACATTTAGCTTTCCCGTTCGTCACTTGGTGGACATTTGTGTTGTTTCTACCTTTTGGCGATTATGGATAGTGAACTGCTGTGAACATTCTCATATAATTTTTTCTTTGTGTGAATACCTATTTTCAGTTATTTGGATATATATCCAGGAGTGGAATTCTGGGTCAAATGGTAATGCTATATTGAATTCATTGGGGATTGACTTTTTTTTTCCTTTTCTTTTTTTCCCTGCAATGCTTTTATTTACATCTTAAAAGAAAGTAAATATATTTAAAAAGGAAATGCCATATCATCACCAAAAATAGAAATCAGTTTCCCTTGCCATTAATAGATGGCAGCAGTAAACTAACAAATAAAATCACGCAAATTAAAAAAAAAAGAGGTCAAAAGAAAAAAAAGAAGAAACACAACAGTGCTATTAAAATATAACTAGGTGCCATTTTCTACTAAAGGCTCAGCATGTTACATGCTCCTTAAAAAGGAGATTAGCACGTGTTAGAAAGGTGTTGAAGACCTATTAGCTCCAAAATGAGACTTTCTCTTCAACTAATTAGAAGGATCGAAGAAAGAGGATCAGGGCTTTGATCCTGTGTGCTTTAATATTACTGCGTGCCTTGTAGGACAGAGCATCTTTGGTAGCACACCTGGCCCCTGGGTTCTGTCCATTCTTCCACTCCCCAGCTCATGGTGACCTCCTTCCTGCCTTTGTCACCAGGTCCTTATCACCTCTCGCTTGGACCCTGACCCTGACTTTGACTTGAGTCTTCTCATTTCCCTGCTCATGTGCTCACCATCAACTCATGCCACACAAGAGGGGCTTGGAGCATATTGCTGTCGACTCTTTACAGCTTTGCTGATGTCTTCCTTATTTTCAGGGTCAAATCTAAACCCTTTGCCTAGTGCCCAAGAATCACTGCAGTCCCCATCACCTCATCACCTTTCAGCTCTTTCTGTCCCCCATGTTGTCCCCATCAGGTGAACTAGAGCTTGTCCCACTGTTCTGACTCTGTCCCTGAGTGCCTCCCCCACCCCTCCTCACCTGTGTTGATCTTCATTTCAGTTGACTTAACTCTCAGGGCTCTTACCAAGATCAAATGAGGTAGGGCCTATGGAGACCCTGAACCCTCTAAAAAGAAATACAAGTGCGAAACATGTCATTGCCGGTCCTGCTTTCTCTTCGGTCCTTGGGTTTTCAATGTTAGGGGTTCCAAGGTACCTTTTTCCATTTCGTAGGTTCGAGGTGATTGCCTTCCCCGCGTCCTGTGCCCTCGGTATCCTTCATCCAAGTGACGGACAGAGTGGCCTCCCCACACAGCCAAACACGTTCCTCTTCTTTGTCCTTGCTGCAGCCGTGTTCATCCGCTCTCGCCCCTAGTACATGTGGTCTGAAAGAGCAAATCTGCGCCCGCCGGTGAGAGAGCATTTTGTCTCCTAGACCAGGAGTGGAGGAAGATGCAGCTGCATTGGCTCCGTCCTCTTTCCTTATTCTTCTTCCTCTATTAGTTGCACCTTTGAATGTGCTTCCTCTAATAGGAAGTGACAGCGTAATCATTTGGGCTTTGAAAAATTTATATCGTACTACACAGCTGACCACACGTAATGAGCAGGCAGCCCAGCCTTGTGGCATGATTCCTTCCCTCTTGCTCCTGGCATCAGAAGATTTGGGTGGAGCCACAGAATGGCTGATCCCACGAGTGGCAAGAGTGTTGAAAATCACCTAACCTCGGGGACCCAAGCTTCCCTGGGGAGGAAGGAGGCAGGTGTGTGTGCGGGTGAGAGGTGGGGCAGGAAAGCCCATAGCTCTGGTCCCAGGCCAGGCCATCTCTTTCGTTTTCTGGGGTCCCTTCCACTTAAAATGGATTTTCTGCATAATTATTCGCTCTCTTTGCTTCTTTTTGAGTCTTTTGAGCCTTTGAGCTCTTTCAGTGGGAAAGATGGTTCCTTAGACCTTTATACCCCACTCCATAATCATTGATGGTATCAAAGTCACATTATTGAACATAATAATCGACAGAGTCCATAGAAAGGATGTATTTAGCTGGCCCATCATGCAGATGTGGAAGACGAGGCTCAGAGAGGTTCAGGGACGTGCTGAAATGCACCCTCCTTCCTGAGTCCCAGTCCGTGAGCCTCCTGGCCCATCAGATATTGATTACTGGTGCTGTCGAAAAGGACAGCAGTGACAACCTTTTTCTGTGATGGGGGTTGGTAAGAAAACGTCTTCTTGCTGTGAACTCGTCACTTACACCACATTGCTTTCAGATAAAATGTAAACTGCTGGCCGCCGGAGTCCTCTTTCCCTGATTTTTTACCTTTGCCCACCTCTCTTACCTCTACTCAGTTATCTCCCCCTTTTGTGGTTTGCTCTAGTCCTGCATTTCCCAAAAGGAATTCTGGAAGGTGTTTCCTCCAGAGAAGAGGTTAAGCCAGAATAAGTCTAGAAGATGCTGAACGTCGTGAAACCCTCAGACATTTACAAAACATGTTAGCCCATTCAAGGCTCTGAGAAGTCCTGCACTACAGATATCTTTTAAACTGTGTTTAAATTGTTTCCTAAATCAATTTGATCACAAAACTGCCCTTTTGCTTCTTATACAATGTTTGTTCATGTCGGCTTGATAAAATATAACAAAACCCGATGCCCCGGTGGCTTTGGTGTTCTGGATGTCTTTCACATTCTCTGGTGCTTGTCTGTGCTGCTGTTCCTGCCTCTCTCATATCCTTCAAAACTCATCTGAGAAGTCATGCCCTTAGGGAAAACTCGTACCGCTAACCCCCATGGGATGAGATGTCTTTGCTGTGCTTTTGTGCTTTTGTAGCTTCTGCTGAGGATATTCTTGCTGAGGATAGGAGCCATGTCTTACCTATTTCTGTCCATTCACTCACTGAGTCATCCCACAAATACATATTGTGACTCCTGTGTCCAGGCACATTGTTGAAGGCACTCCGGATCCTGGGGTGGGGGGTGGGGAGGCAAAGTCCCTTCCCTCAGAGAGCTTACATTCAAGGGATTGGGACAAAATTAGGAATTTAGGACAAATAGATAATGCCAGATGGTGGTAAGGGTTAAGGTAAAAGCCGGGAAAGAGACGGAGGGTAACAGGAGATGTCCTTTGGCTTAGGGATGTCAGAAAAGCTGCATCAGTTAGGATGCATTAGGTTATGCTGCAGAAACAATAGTCTCCATATCTCTATGGCTCATAACAACAAAGGCTTAGTTCTCATTTATGCGGCATGCTCCCCAAGGGTCAGTGAGGAGCTCTGCTCCACATCCCTTCGCTTGGGGACCCAGGTGGGCAGGGCCTGTGCTGCATGGAGTGTGGCCAACTGTCATGATGGAGGAGAAAGGGTATGACGAGTCACATATGGCTCCTAAAGGCTTCAGCTCCCATTCGATTGGCCACAACTCACTCAAGGGCAGAGGAAAGTGGTCTCCTCCTTGTGTCTCTGGGAAGAAGCAACTGGAGTGGTTGATGGACAGCATTAATGAACACACAGAAACCCTCTCTGATAGGAGGACATGTGGGCAGGCCCCTTAGTGGGGGAGGAAAGGAGCCATTGGGGTACAAGGGAAGGCGCATTCCTGGTGGGGGAAACCACACGTGCAGAGACTAATCCGTCAGCCCTCAGCACAAGGTTTAGCACTTAGGTGATTCGGCAATGTTTGTTGAATGAATATTTTGAATTCCAAGACTTCTGCATTCGTGAGATCTTGTTATTCCAATTGCCGAGTGACAGAGGTGCATGCACGTTTGTAGGAACAAAACATCTAACCAGCCCAAACAATGATTGTTTGATATTAGAGTCTCTCACCTAAAGGACTTAGTTCATTAGTCAGTTTATTGAACTTGTCCCTGGCTACGTGATTTTTTTTGACCTGTCCTTTGACTGACGGCTTTTCATTCAGGGATCTTAGGTTTTAGCCAAGAAACAAGACAGAAACATGTAAAGTCGCTCTAACCATATAATATTTACTAAATGCATATAAAAAGGAGAGCGAGTGCTTACCCATGTGTATACCTGATAGCTTTATCATCTTTGTAGTGAGTCTATCACTGTCCAGGTTCCCTGGTACACTCCAAGAAGGCAGGGGTATGTCTGTCTCCTTCACTGAGTATCCCCAGCACCTAGATTAGTGCCTGGCAAGTGATGGACAACCAATACATCCAATACTTGTGGACTGGTTGCCTGAGGGAAGGGAAGACTGTTCATCGTTCAGGGTTTGACTATGGAGAGAGCTGACTTAAGTGCTATGGCCTGTTGATTGGTGAAATGGATGTAACTCGAGGAAGAGTGAATTTATCTGGGAAGGGCAATGGTGAGCTGAACACCAAGTCAAGGAGGATGATGAAGCTAAAGGACAATTAGCTGAGGCCACAGGGAAATAAACCAGGTTAGAGCAAGAGCTTGTGGGGAGGAAGAACAGACTTGATGGATGAGTAGAATTTCAAATGTGGAGCTTGGTTGGGGGGGGGGGGGTGTTGGAGATTGCCGCATGGGATCCATGGTGTTTGACCATAATTATGTCCATCTTAAATGCTGACTTTGGCAAAAATAAGCAATTTCCCTGAGCTCATCCGGCCAGAGAGAACAGCATGAATAAAGACATAGGCGGCCAAGTACATGGTGTGGATGGGGAACCATACATAGATGATTGTGGTTGGAGCATGGGGGGTTTGCATCTTACCCCTAACTCTTCCCGACTTTGATTCTAACTTGGGGCAAATGGAAACGGCACCAGCCACGTTCCTGGATCTGCCGGATGTTTTGATTTTCTGGGAACAGCTTCCTTGGTCCTGTGGGCCCCTCTACTCAGACCACCATTGTACCAGCTTCCTTGGTGGCCACTGCCAGGGAGAAGCTGCCTGAGGCAGGCTCACTTGGGCACATGGCGACTCCTTCTCAGAATGAGTGACAAGTTCAGCATCTCTTGTTGGCATGATGCTAAGTCAGCAGAAGGTTCTAAGTGTGCAGGCTCAGCATTTATCTTCCTGCTGGTGTGAATGAATATCTCACCTGCAGCTTCCTTGAGAAAAGCTTCAGTGTCTGATGAGAAGGGTCCGGGGTCATGTAGAGGCTGGGCTGTCTTGGTCACTTTAAGGGATTTTTTTTTTTTAATGTGTTGGTATTTTTATCTGGAAAGCCTTTAATGCCTTGAACTCAGAGGCTTTGGGGGCACCTCTATGTTAGTGGATTTGGAAGCTCTGAAAAACTGAAATTACTAGGCAAACATAGGATGGGAATGACTGTTAGAGTAGTTATGACAAAGATAAGAGGAAAGTTTCAGCTATCCAGTGGATATCATTTTAAGGATGCAAAAATGGAGGCTGACGATATTGGCCCAACATTGATCTTGCTGAAAATGTCCTGTTTTCCTGCAGGTAAGAGATGTTATAGGAAAATAGCTCTGCAACTTTTGAATAGAGTCCCTGGGGAGTCTCAGAGTTAGGGGACAATACGTGTGTACCTTGAAGGAACATTTGATTTTCATGCCTCATCATTTCTTTTTGTGTTATGCTTACTGAAGTTGGTTCAAGTTGTTTCCCGTGTCTAGAATGCCCCTCTGCACCCAATCGGCAAAGTCACTTGTAAGCACATTCTCTGGCCAGGAGAAGAGAGAGGTTGGTTAGCTCCTAAAATTGAGAGGCTGAAGGGGCAGGGCCAGGGCAGCTCCTTAAGTTAGGGGAACAAAAACGATTCAAAACCCACACACCCCTCCCTCCCAATCCTGTGTCTCTGATCTTGACCAGGGGAGGGCATACAATAGATTCACCAAGATGGCGGAGGGCAAGAGTGAAGATTCCCCAAAGGCATTCATTCATGGTAGTGGTGGTTGCTATGCTGGCAAAGAAATTAACATATGAACATTTCACCATCTTTCAGGCCCCAGCTCAGTGGTCATCTCCTCATGGAAGTTTTCTTTTGACTTCTCTAGGCAGAGTTCATTCAACATGGAACATTGAGCAGATATTTGAGCATCTACTATGCACCAGGTGTGTTCAAAGCAACCAGGTGCAGTGATAAACAAGATAGATAAGGCCCCTCTCAACAGGGAATTTACACTCTAGTGGGGAAGATATATAATGAAGGAACCACATAAGATAAATTCAGGTAGCCATTAAGTGCTGGACAGGGAAATAAAGCAGGGTAAGGTGAGAGACAGAGTACTGGGGATGGGCGAGATGAAGGATTTTAGATAGACTGACCAGGGAAGGTCTCTCTGAAGGAGGTGGCATCTCAGTAGAGACTTGAGTTGTGGGGGTGAGTTGTGTGGAGGATGAGCAGAAGATGGCAGCAAGTGTCTAGCCCCTGGGGTGGCAGTGGGAAGGCTTGGCACATTCAGGGAACAGGCCCGGGTGACTAGAGCAGAGTGATCAGATGGAAAGTGGGAGGAGACAGGTTCTGGGAGGTGGGCAGAGGCAGCTCCCATGGGACTTGTGGGCCATGAAAAGAAGTTTGGATTTTATTCCAAGTGTGATGGGAAGCCATTGGAGGAATTTGAACAAAAGGGTGACATAACCTTATCTATTCATTTAAAATTAGTCTGATTGCTGCATTGACAGTAGAAAGGTGTGAGAAGGGGATAAGAGGGGCACCAGGGAGGCCAATTGGGAGGGTATTGCAATAATCCAGGTGGGAGACTAGACTGGGGCTGGGGAGTTACTTGGGCTGACAGGTACTGGCAGGCATGGTGAGAATGACCAGATTTGGGATATGCCTGGAAGGTAGACTGCTCTTACTTGATGACTGGATATGAGGAATGAGAGAAAGAGGGATTAAGAATTTTACTCAGTGAAACTTTTGATTTGGGGAAATTTCAGATTTATGGAAAAGTTGCAAAGGTAATACAATTTCAATACACCTTTCAGCCAGTTTTCCCTAATGGGTAAAACCCCAGAGTTGTTTTGCTTTTTTAAGACTTTATTTATTTTAGAGAGAGAGAACAAAAGAGTGGGGGAGGAGCAGAGGAGGAGGGAGAAGAAGGGGGGAAAGAATCTCAAGCAGACTCTGTGCCAAGCCTGAAGCCCATCACAGGGCTGGATCCCACAACCCCAAGATCATGACCTGAGCCGAAACCAAGAGTCAGACAACCAACTGAGCCACCCAGGTGCCCCCAAACTCCAGAGTTTTAATGTGGTTAACATGGTGGATGGAGTTGCTATTTGTTGAGATGGGGGGAGACGTAGAGAAGACGGGGTGTCTCTTGTTCTCCTTGGACCATCGTATCATGTCATTTTTACTTCCAAGTGGAGATAGATGTCAGGTAAGTTGGCTGGATATGTGAATCAGGAAGTCAGCAGAGAGCCTGGGTTATAGACACTGCTGCCTGCATTTACATGGTCTTTAACATAGAATTCTCTACTCTCGTATACTCCATAATTTCTCTAATGAAAAATTCATTTTAAAATGGAGTCAATTTAAGCAAACGTAATTAAATTCAATAATAATGTAGGCCAGGGGTCAGCACACTTTTCTACGAGGGCCAAATAGAAAATATTTTAGGCTTTGTGGGCCATACAGTCTCTGTTGAAGTGACTCAGCTCTGGGGTGTTAAGAAAGCAGTCTGGATAATATCTAGATGAATGGGCATGGGTTCTAATGAAACTTTACGTACAAAAATAGGGTGGTGGACTGGGCTTGGCCCCCAGGCTGTAAACTCTTAGGTGCCTCCAGTGTTGAGAGGTTAGGAGGGTGTGGAGGAATCATCAAGGAGTGTGAACCAGTAGGGGGTCAGTAAGTCACGGAAAGGAGGGACCCACGGGGTCAGATGTCAGGTTGGATCTCACAGCTTGGAGCAAGTAGAGCCCTTCATGGCACACTTTGAGCAGCTTGGTGGTGACCAGACCCGCCTGGAGTTGGTAAGGGAGAGAATGGTAGATGAAGAGGTAGAGGCAGTCACTAGAGACAACTCAGATCATTTTTGCTATAAAAGAGAACAGAGAAATGGAGAACTATCCAGAGGAGAGCATGGGATCAAATACGGGTTTTTGTTTCTGTTTTTAAGGTAGAAGCTATGTTTGTATTTTAGAGCTGATCTTTCCCCTTTACTGTACTTGTACCCTGCACACACTTCTGTAACTGGATCTTTCACATGGCCGTTTGTTTAAAGTCTGTGTCTTCTATGAGAGCAGGGTTTCTCAGTCTTGGTGCATTTGTATTTTTGGCTGGATTATTCTTTGCGGTGGGGACCGTGCACTATAGCATGTTTCGAAGCATCTAGATGACAGTTGCATCCCCCCACCTGGTTATGATAACCAAAAATGTGTTGAGACATTGCCACATATATCCTAGGGATGCCACTGCTTCTAGTTGAGAACCACTGAGCTACATGGTGAGCTCTGGGAGGGCAGGGACTCAATGCATTCTTTTTGGTTTCCCTGGTTCCTAATACTGCGCCTGGTGCATATTAAGGGCTCAATAAGTATTTTGTTGAGTGAGTGGTGTTTCGATTATCTGATGACAAAAAACCACATCATACCTGGGTGGCACAAGGGGGAAGGAGAGGAGGTCTGCAGCGAAGAGTTCAGCATGTCTGATCTCTGCTGGGGATCCAGATTTGCACTTACACTTGAGAGGGCTGTGTCATCATCATCATGGGGATGACCACAGCCAGCCGTTATTTCTTGTGCAAATTCTGGCCTCTTGAGGGTCTCTCACCTCATGCCTCCTTCAGCAACTTGGGAGTGCCACTGTCATGTAGTTTCTCCAGAAGCAAGTGGATTTCAGAGATGGGGAAACTCTTTATCTTTTTTGTTTTTTAAGATTTATTTTTTTCATTTTAGAGAGAGAGAAAATGAGTGTGTGTGTGCAAGCGGGGGGGGGGGGTCAGAGGGAGAGGGAGAGAGAATCCCAAGAAGACTCCCTGCTGAGCGCGGAGCCCAATGTGGGACTCGATCCCATGACCCTGAGATCATGACCTGAGCTGAAATCAAGAGTTGGACACCCAACCAACTGAGCCACCCAGGCGCTCCGGGAAACTTGATCTTAAGTGTGACTATGAACTGTGGGTTCTAGTAATCAGGCTAGTGCCTTGAAACCCCCTGGAGTCACCTCCCCAATGCCTGTCCTCCACCTCTAGACAGAAACCCAAACATTAGTGGACTTTCGGAGTCAGAACAATAAGAATATTAATAGCCCTTACTCTGAAATAGCTGTACCAATTCATACTAAGGGGTGGAGCCTTTATTCCCACACTGGTTAGACACAGTGGAGGGAGATCTGTGAGCTGGTCTCAGTGGGAGCTGGAGATGACAAGGAATAGGTTAAGTACCTCCCCTTGCACCATCCCCTGGTGGTGTCATGACATGATGTTGTCCTTTATAAAATGTTGTTGAATGAGCGGATGAATGGATGTGCTTCTCTGCTCCCACCTTGTCCCTGTTTCCCTTTTATCCGTGTCTCTGCCTAGCACAGGGCCCAACTTGTAGTTGCTTCTCAGACTGAATTGATAAGAACTGATTACCCTAAAGGAGTCCCAGGATTCCAAGAATTGAGCACTTTTCTCTCTCTTACGGCCTTTTCCATACTACCTTCATGATTTTTGCCATATCAGTGTATTACCTAATCAAGGATCTGTCCCCGTTTTGGTAATAAAGTTTTATTGGAACAGAACGGCACCTATTCATGTCCATAGTGTCTATGGATGCTTTTGCAATACCCCTGCAGAGATGAGTAGTTGTCACAGAGTCTGTATGGCTCCCAAAGCCTAAAATATTTACTATTTGGCCTTTTACAGAAAAGTATATTGACCCCAGCCTACATTATGTTTTCTTTAAATTGACATGATTTTTAAATGATTATTATGGAAATTACCAAACACAAAAGTGTCGAGAGAAAATACAATGAACCCTCATGTACCCTCAATCCAGCTTTAACTTACAGCTCATTTTTTTTTGGAAGATTTTATTTATTTATTTGAGAGAGCACGAGCGGGAGGAGGAACAGAGGGAGAGGGAGAAGCAGACTCCCCACTGAGCAGGGAGCCCGATGTGGGGCTCAATCCCAGGACCCCGAGATCATGACCTGAGCCGAAGGCAGACGCTTAACTGATGAGCCACCCAGGTGCCCCTAATTTTGTTTTCTTAATATCCTATCCTCCTCAGTCACACCACCTCAATTATATTAAATCACATCGCAGGGATTATTATCATTTTATTATAAAACTTTAGGATGTATTTTATAAGATAAGGGCTCCATTTGTTGAACATAAACATACTTTTGTTATTACATTTAAAAAGATAATAAATCCCTAACACCATCAATTACCCATAAATTGCCTCAATGTTTTTAAGCATAAATGCCTACTGAAGCTTCATTCCAAGCAACAATTTGCTTGGAATTATGGTTTGGAAATGCTATTTATATTTTTTCTCATACACGTTAGAATAACTACTGAATTATTAAAAACCTTTGAAGGAAAATGTATCCATGTACCCTTACTTTGGAACACGCCACGTTAAGGAGGCACTTGGAAGAAAGTTCTGCCGACTTTCTTCCTTGCTCGTGGGAAGGGTCTTAGCATGCCCTCGTTTTCACCATGCCGACAGAGCCGGTCAATGCCTGGAGTGAACACTGGGGACATGTAGACCAACCATGACATCTGAAGGAACAACAGTTTTATAGTCACCTTCATGATCTCCACACAATTTACAATACAATTAAGACCGACAGATATAATTGGATAAACAGAAAATAGAATTAAGGTAATCTATCCTAAGTGTACCAAATTCCTATAATGAGTTGCTTTCAGCAGTTGTGGAAACATATAATTACCAAACAAATTACATGTTATTTTTATCTAAGAAGCTAATTAAGTGTTCTGTGTAAATTATTATGTGGTGGCACAAGGATCCAAGTTGTATTAAGTACCTAATTGGAAAAGGGACGAGACCCGAGAATTTTACATGGCAACATGATTGAGGACCGTCTGAGCCAGGGGGCCTGATTCTGAGGCAGGGGTTGTGTGCGCCAGGGAGGGACCTGGAGAGCATTTGGATGCCTATGGTTGGTTGAACTTGAGGCTTGGTGGCTAAGGTAAGTCAGGGCTCTTGCATTTGTGGTGCCCTGGATCCTTATTATTTATTTGTTTTTAAAATTTACTCCCCTTTCTAAATGTAAGCATCTAAGCTCTCTGTTTGTTCCAGCTGACTTTGACCCTGGGCTCTGACTTCTCTGTAGCACTTACTTTGTTCTTGTCTCCTTGTGATTCGCTAATTCTCCCAGTTTCTTCTTGCGGGCTCGTGCCCTTCCACTCCTTGGAATGTGTGGAAATGGGCATTTGGGGATGTACTGTTCTTTCTGTATCTCAGAACAAGCAGGCTGGAAGAATTTAGCAGTGGAGCTTGGGGCCGGAGCCAGCCCCCCAGACACACCATGTTGAGTGTTATGGGGGAGATGGACACGTCTCCTAGTTGAGGCAGGGGTGGAAGGTGGGAAGCACTCCCAGCTGGAGTCATAAGACTAGATTTATTGCTCCTGTCCCGCCGTTGGTGAGCTGTGTGACCTTCTGCAAGGCATTGCTCCCCTCTGTGCCCTGGCATCTCATCTGTAAAATGTGGAAAACAGCCCGTGGCATGTTTACCTCATAGAGCTGCTTTGAGGATGACATGCCATAATGCAAACGAACATTATCTGTAAGATCTCAATCTCCGTACAAAAAACCCCCAGTTTTGCACTTATTATTCACCACTGGCCGCTGTACAAAGTCAGACAAGGTGGGTGATGTACCTGGAAATACCAGGAGTCATCTTCTAGTCTGGCTAGAAGAATGCCCATGTCATTGGTCTCTCCCATTTCCCAGCTTGGCTCTTCTCTGTATTGGCTTAATTCCCCTGGGGAATAGCCCTCACCCTGGTTCTCGGGGCGGCAAGATGGTTGCCAGAAACTCTGCACCTTCACTCCACCAGCTTAATGACTCAGAGAAACTAGAGTACAGAGTTTCCTTCCTGGTAACGCCATCAAAAGAGCCAGGGCTAATTCTGATTGGACTCCTCCGCATCATGTGAACATAGCTGAGCCAATCACCGTGACCAAGGGACGGAGTACACGGATTGGCCAGGGGCAGCCTGAGTGCTGCTAGGTCTTATGAATATTCAACACAGCCATGGATCCCTATTTCTCATCTCCTGAGCCCCAGGAGTTACAGATGGTTGCCTGCAGATGTGTTGTTTTGCTCACGCAGGAGTCTTAAAATATGTCAAGACAGTTCACCGAAAAATCTGAATCTGGAGTTTCTGCTGAAAAATCAAAAGATCTGGAAATATGCAGCCTGAATTTCCTCATGGCAGCATCTGATTTGAGCAGAAAACCGGCTGCCTCTTTTAGCCGAGGCATGCTGCTCCAAGTTTATTCCAGTCCCTGTCTATTGATATATCTGGACGGTTTAGATCATGGGTTCTGGAGTGTTTGAATTTGCTCTGCCGGACACAGACCAAATCAGTGTTGTCTAAACCTCCTTCATGTCAAAAATAATTGGGGGTTGCTTTATTTATTTATTTATTTATTTATTTATTTATTTAGAGACAGCACACGCGAGAGAGCGAGTGGGGGAGGAGCAGAGGGAGAGAGAATTTTAACGAGGCGCCACACTCAGCGCAGAACTGCTGTGGGGCTCGATCTTACAACCCTGAGATCATGACCTGAGTCAAAGAGTCAGTCACCCAACCAACTGAGCCACTTAGGTGCCCCCAGGGGTTGCTTTTTAAACACACAGCTTCTGGGATATTCCCCCCATCCTACCCATTTTGATTCAGTGGGTTTGCATAGGCCGGATAGTTGCCATTTTATCAATTTATTTATTTTTTATTATGTTCAGTTAGCCAACATACAGTACATCATTAGTTTTTATGTAGTGTTCAACGATTCATTAGTTGTGTATAACACCCAGTGCTCATCACATCACGTGCCCTCCTTAATACCCATCACCTGGCTACCTCATCCCCAAAATAGTTGCCTTTTTAACAAGGTCCTCCCAGGTGACTCTTATAAAGGAGGTTTGGAAACAATGTCTAAGCCTTGCTGTTCAGAGTGGACCAGCAGGATCTGTATTGCCTGGGGTATCTTGTTTAAATTGCCAATGTCAGTCCTACCCCAGACAGACAACCGGAATCTGCCTTTAAACAGTGTAGTAGCCGGGCTTTTGATCTGAGCTCTTCTCTATTTTCATTTTAGTAGGGTTCCTCCCTGGACTTCCTTGCCCTAGTCCTCTCCAGAAGAGCCAGTGTCCCCTGCCTCTCCCTACCTAAGACCTGTCCCATCCCTGGGGGATGCTCGCCCCAACCTCCCACCACAGAGACGACAGGGAAAGGTGCTCTGTGAAGCTAAAGAACCTAAACAGCTGGAGATCTTGCCTTGTTAGAGAAAGCCGACTTGACCCCCAGATCCTCCGACCTCCACAAATTCCAGACCCCCCAGGCCTGTCTCATGATCTCAATTTTGGTTGCTCTGCTTTGTCTCCATCAAGTGTTCTGATGCATTTCACACACGACTGGGTTTAGGCAATTTGGCCAGGCCCGTTCTGTTCTGTTTCAGTTTTCTTAATTGCGAAGCTTTTTGTTTCCCCAGTGGAGAACTTCCATATGAAGAATTCTGAAATCCAGGCACTGCCAGGCCTTAGCTGATAATGTTCCTTTCACAGCTTTCATTCATTCAAAGCATTCTGCTAATGATGCCTTACTAATACTAATGATGATATTTGGCATGTACTGGAAATTTAGTCTGTGCCAGGCATTGTGCCACGTGCTCTAAATATCTCATTTAATCCTCACACTAACTCTGTGATGCTGTCAGTATTCTTACCCCCATTTGGCAGATGACAAAACTGAGGCTCACCAACGTGAAACCAAGGACGTAAACAGCCGGTAAGTGATTGGACCTGGATTCAAACCCCGCCCTCTCTGGCTTCTGAGTCTGTGTTATTAACCCTGACACACATGAACATGAGCCAGACTTGATGAAGGGAATTCACTGTTCACAGAACATTATCTACAGAGTCTTTCGGTCTTGCTCCCGCCCTGAGGATGGTGCTGTGCCCACTTTGGTGTTGGCAGAACCGGGGTCTGAGGTTGCTGTGGTCAGAAAATGGCAGAGCCAGATTTGGGCTCTGGCTTCTTGCTCTGTATCCAGCCATCACCACCAATATCACCATCATCATCATCATTCTGAAGGTAGAACGAGCTCATTCTTTCAAGACATTTGCACTGACAGGTAAGTTCATCCAAAATTATGAAGAAAAATGTGAAGGAAAAGGTCACCCAGCAAGTGTGCAGCAAAGTATTGAAATCATTTCTTTTTTTAAAGGAGACAGTTTATTAATTATTAATCAGTATTTTTAACCTTCAGTCCTTGTTCACCACAGATAGCAGGTTGACAGTTGAGTATGATTAGTCAAGTACTTTCTGCATCTGAATTTGGTCATTCCCGAGTTACCCGTTTTTGCCCTTCTTACAAGAAGAACTGGTTTCTGCTCTTCTTGCAAGAAGAACTGGTTTTGTTAGAACCTAGTTGCAAACAAACCTCATCTTTGAAGTTTCTGCTGATATTTGAGCTTGCAGTCCTTGTTGTGGGCCAGAGAGAATTACTCGTGGATTTTCATTGTTTTAGCTTTTCTCTGTTGAAGAGGTGGGAGGATGGGGTCTGTGCTGTGGGTTGTTACGCTCTAGTGTTTGCAGTATTGGCTTCTCAGCCTGTAAGATGATGCACCTGCTGGGAGGGAAGGACAACAAGGAGTCTTTAAAACCGGTGGGGTTGGGTGGTGGAGCAGGAGTGATAAAGGAAGTTTATTTGCCTGTAAACTTGCTCATTGGACTTATGTGTGCTTATTCTGGACCCCAGACCTTGGGGAGGGGACAGAGAAATGCATGGGAGGCTGTCATGAGTGTTAAGAACATAGCATGATGAAGATAGCACCTGTTGGATGGGTTTTATGTGGCGGTTTTATGCGTCAACTTGGCCAGGCTACATTGCCTGTGATTTAATCAAACCCTAATCCAGGTGTGGTTGTAAAGCTGTTCTGTAGATGTGATTAAAGTCTGTAATCAGTTGACTTGAGGGGAGATGATCCTAGATAATCTGGGTGGGGCTGATTTCAATCCGTGGAAGGCCTTGAGTGAAGCTGACGCTTCCCAGCAGGCATTCCACCTGAGGATAGAAGCTTCAGCTCCTGTCCCAGGTTCCAGCCTGCCCTACAGATTGCAGACATGGCTAGCATTCCCCACAATGATGTGAGCAAATTCCTTGGGCTAAATCTCCTTATCTATATCGCCTACTGGGCTGTTCCTCCGATTAAACCCTGGCTCATACAGATAATAGGGCCAGGGGCGGGGTGTTGCTGTAACAAATACCTACAAGAGTGAAGTGGCCTTGGAAGTGGACTTCCAAGGCTGGAAGAATTTTGAGACACATCATAGAAAAACCCGAGATTTCCTTGAACATACTGTTAGTAGAAATATGAGCACTAACAACTTGGTATCGAGGACTAGAAAAAACAGGGGCGTCATAGAGAAAACATAACATCTTAGAGAATACCTAAATCATCAAGAACACACTGTTGGTAGAAATACGGATGTGAGAGGCACTACCCATTAGGACTAGCTAAGACGGAAGTGAGGAACATGTTTTTGGAAACTGGAGGAAAGGGGATCCTTGTTAGGTAGTGGCAGAAAATGTAGCTGAATTGTGTCCTACTGTTATGTGGGAATCTGAACTTGAAAGCAATGAACTTGGGTAGTTAGCCGAGGAGATTTCTGAGCAAAGCGTTGAAGGTGCAGCCTGATTTCTTCTTGCCGCTTGTAGTAAAATGGGAGAGGAAAGAGATAGAGGGAAGAACTGGTAAGGCAGAATGGCTGACTTGGGGCATTTCTCAGCCTACCCAAATTGTGAAAAATACTAAAATCGGAGACTCACTGCCAGGAAACGCCCTCTGCAGAGAAGGCCAAGGGTGTGGCTAGATAACATTTTTCCGAGTGCCTGGACAGGATCAAAAAGTCACAGTAGTTGAGCATACAGAGGGATCTTGAAAGAGATTAGGTGTGTGACTCGTGGACCCCTCAGTCCTCGATCCAGAAGCCAGGATTGAGATAGAATTATCTAGGAAAGATCTCTGGCAGAGCCCCTTGTCCGATGCAGTGAATCCCTGGGAAACACATAGGAGACCCACAAGGTTCTTGAAATTTCATACCAGCAGAAACATTGCCATCTTGGACCAAAGAAACAGGGAAAAGATGAGATGAAAGGCGGCCAAGCACTCCCCACATTCCACAGGCAGGAGATGGGCTTCCTAAATACGAGACTGTAGACACCTGCTGCCCTTCCTGCAAAAGGGAGGATCCCTCTGAAGGCAGAGCCAGGAGACCCCAGGGATCATTCCCAGGCCTGGAAACCCTAATGTTACTTTGCCGAACTGGATTTCCACATTGCTTGGGTGTGGTAACTAATCTTTTCTTTCCGGTTGTTTTTTGTTGTTGTTTTGGTTTTTTTAGATCAGGAGTGCCTATAACTGGAATCCTATGCCTGCCCCACAATTGGATGTTGGGGGAAGATAATTCATTTTCTAATTTCATAAGTCCACAGATGGAGAGAAATTGTGCCCCAGGATGGCATATACCCAGAGTCGCATACTTACACCTAAGTAAGATGATGGAGCTGATGAGATTGAAAATGAAAGTCTTGGACTCTGAGTTGATGCTGTAACAGGTTGAAACTTTCGGGGATGGCGTGGATGTACTTTGCAAGTGGGACAGTTGTGACCCTTTTGGAGGCAGACATTGGACAGGATCGTGGGCCCCCAAAGATATCCACCTTCTAAACCTAGAAACTCGAGAATATGTTCTCTTTTATGGCAGAGGGACTTTGAAGATAAGATTACATGAAGAATCTTCCCACATTGAGATGGGAAGCGTACCCTGGATTATCCGGGGGCCCCATTGTAATCACAGGGGTCCTCCTTAGAGGGAAGTAGGAGGGTCAGAGTCAGAGCAGGAACAGTGATGGTGTGGGCAGAATTCAGAGTCACATGGTCATGAGCCAAGGGATGCAGGAAGCTTCCAGAAGTTGGGAAAGGCAATATTCTGCCCAAGAGCCCTCAGAAGAAGTTCTCGGAAGCCCCACTGGCCCATTGTGGACTCCTGACCTCCAGAACACGATGATAATAGATTTCCATGGCTTTTAGGTCGTGATGCCTTCTTACAGCAACGGTAGGAAGCTAATGCAGCCCATGCACCAGACCTTCTGCTGCACTTGTGCTCTTGTTAATGTTCTCAGCAGCCCTTCAAGACGTGGCCATCGTTGGCCCCGCTGTGTGACTGTGGAACCGGGAGCCTTGAGAGTTCAGAGAGCTTGCCTAAAACAGTGGAGCTCGTAGGTGGTGGGTCTGGGGTTTAACACCACCTCCCACTGATTGCAGCATTTACAGACTAGGTCCTGAATGATAAATGCTGAGGGATGTGAGGGGCACACACAGGCAAGCTAGAGGGCCCTGAGGACCGAGTTCATTGGGAGGCTTTACACAGGCCGTGTGTGGTGCTCAGTGCAAAGTGGTAGAGGCACTGGGGTTACATCGCCGGGCTCAAATCCAGCTCGGCCACGTTTACCTGCCAGGGGACCTTTCACCTCTCTGGCATCTGTCCTCACCTCTCAATGGGGAAGCCAGTAGTATCTGTCTTACAGGGATGTGGGGCTTAAAAGAGAAAAAGGTGGGTAAAATGCCTAGCGCAGCGCCTGGCACGTAATAAAACAATAGTAACAGTGGTAGTGGTAGTGGTGGTAATAACAAAACAACAGACTTTGATCATAACAATGACGAATTCACTCCTGTTACAGAATTCTCGGCAAAGTGGTATTGGGGGAAATAACACAGGATCACGGCAGGCAAGCAGTACGTGTATATAACAAAGGGGAAGGCGAGCTCCCCGAGCCTTTGTAAATGCCACCTTCCCCACTCGCACCACCCTTCTCCGCTGCGTACATTGGCTACTCTCTTTGGATTCATTTCTCTGTTCCAAAGCCACTTCCCCCTGGGAAGGCTTCCTTGACCTTGGCTGGAATAGATGCCCTTGATCTGTGGGCTTATACTGGGAAGTACTTTCCTATCCTGTATTGTCGGTGTGCTTGGCGCCTACTGCAGGCGCGTGGAAACTCCCTGAGGGTACAGCTTCCCTCAGTCTCTCGTGTATTGCTCTGTACGTGGATTTTTTTTTTAATTGAACGAATGACAGGATGAGACCTGAGCTATGCCAGGGAGGGCCCCTCAGCTTCCAACTTCCCCATGAATTTCCCCAAAGTTGGTTTGCTTTTCCTTTTGTGACTAAGAGCACCCCAGGGAGAGGCGTGGATGCGGACCCCAAGAGATGTGGCTGGTTGCTTAGCATCTCCATGGCCCTTCACCACGACAGCCCACTCGCTCCATGTTCCTGGCCTCGTTAAAACCTGTTCTACCAGCCTCAGTGTTTAATATTTATTGATCGCCCACAGCATGCAGGCTGGTCAATAAGTGTGTTCCGGAGCCTCTCTCCATGCCTTCTCCATCTGCTCCTGACACTTCCTCCATCCCCCAGCTCTTGCAGTCTTGCAGACCTGCCTTGACTGTTTGTTTGTTTGTTTGTTTGTTTTTACCTGCACCTTTCTGAGGTCCCAGCCTTGGAGATGCAGAAGCTGAAGTTCCATTTCATTTGTCTCCTGAGCCTTGAGGGCCTTGGTTTTTCTATAGCAGCCTCCTTCCCTCTTTTTCCGTAGTCCCCACACTCGTCGTGAATGCTGACGAGGAGGTAGAGCCCATGATTGGCTTCGAGTTCCAGCTCCTCAGTAGTGATGCTGGTGTTAATAGCATCCGTATTAGCATAATCCTTTTGACTCCCCGAGCTGTTTGCTTTCCTGGGGATCTGCCAGAGCCACACTGCTCCTGAACTTCTTTAATGAAGATGTGACAGTGGGTGGCTGGAGACAGGAAATCAGAGGAGAAGGGAGAAGGGGAGAGTCCCTTGGGTTATCTCTCTGTTACTCAATATTGTTGAATTGGATCCTCAACATTCCATCACGTGATGTTTGGATGCTGGGAGGGGAGTTAAATATAGAATTCCTCCTTTTGGCATTTCAGAAGGTTTATATAATATCCTGTTCTTTTTGACAGTGGGGGAGGAGGGTGGGGGAGGAAGCGGATAGGATGGTTTGGAAGATGGGTCTGTGTCCAGAGCTCCATTCAAAGCAAAGTCTACTCAGCAGCCTGACCCATCTGCCTACTCAGGGGATGTTCGGTGAATCATGTTTGCAAAGACGCAGGTGCCCTTTTGAGCCTAAGGATCTGCTCAGCTCGAAAATTCTATTAATTCTGTGATTCTACAAGTAGCCCTCACAAGAGTGGGTGCTGAAAATAGATCAGCCACGTGGCATGCCCTGAATTTGCCTGGGTTACCAATTTGAGTTCTCCCTTCAAGTCCTCTCTGAACCTGGCTTGGAAATTCCGCTTGCTTTGCCATTTGGATTTTGCCCTGGGGCCCCGTGGACCAGTATTCAAACCCTGCCGCCATCCTGTCCTGGCTGTGTGACCTTGAACAAATCTCTGGGCTTTTCTGAGTCTCATTTCTTACTGAGTCTGTCCCCAAATCTAGGCCTCCCTCCACCTTTCCTGTCTGGGTAAGTGATCCCACTTTCCATTTAGCTGTTCAAACTACAAACCTAGGAGTCATCTTTGATTTCTTTCTCCCTTACTTGCTACATCTAAATCATCAGCAAGTGTGGCTAGCTCTACCTTCAAAACATAGCCATAAAACGTTTCTCCATCGACACCGCAGTTCCTTAAGCCACATCCGATGACAGCAACATCTTCAAGGGGTCTCTGCTTCCAGCCTCGATACCCTATAGTCAATGCATGACCTAGCTGCCTATGGGATTAAGAGCAGTAACAACAAAATCTATAAATCCAATCACATTAATCCTTACTAAAACCTTCCTACAGCTTTCCATTTCACCAAGAATTAAAATCAAGTCCTCGCCATGGCCTAGAAAGCCTGCCATAATCTCCTGATCACATACCAGACCAATTCCTATTCTCTTTTCCCCTGTTCCTTCTTTGTCTTCCTGGTACAATCCTACCACCTACCTCAGGGCCTTTGTACTTGCTGTTTCCTCTGAGGGGATGTTCTTCCCCCAGATCTTGGTTAGCTTCTTCTCATCATTCAGGTTTTATCTCAGATGTTGCTGCCTCTGATAGGCCTTTCTTGGTCACTCAAGTTCAAGTTGCCTCCTCCTTCAGCATGACTATATTATCAGCTCTGTTTTTTACCTAGCATAGGTCTATCGAAAGATTATTCTATTTATATTTTTATGTGACTCCTTCTATTAGAATGTTTGTCCTTTGAGACCAGGGAAATTACTTGTCTTGGTCACCTGTGTATCTCTATATCCTTTATTTTAAGAAGCGAGTTGTGCATATAGTAGGTGCTTAATAAATATCTGCTAAATGAATGGATAAGGAGTGAACACAGGGATGAAATAAAAGTGCTCACACACACATACATACTTGTATATGCTTTGAAACTGCTATGGTAAGACATGCTATGTTAATAGCTGGGAGCCAGACTTTCCATGGCTCCTTAGCTGGGCTACCCTGGATCATATCATGCTCCCAGGGAACTTTTCTGCCTCTTGTTGAATAAAAATCCTTTAACTTCTCAGCTACCTGATGGGCCATTGCATCTGTGTCTTAGCAGACTAGCTTGGCACATGGTGCCTTTTGGAGACATTTAGCATGTAAAGATATTTATAAAGGAGGAATTCTCATCTATTTTTGCCCAGTCATCTGTCAGAGAGAGGGGGAGCAGTGAACATCTACTCATGATTCATTCTCTTGCCTGGAGGGTGCTGCCCATCTTGATCCTAGAAGGGTGGGACACAGAGGAACATTCCAAGGCTGGTTTTAATGAATGAAGCATCCACAGTGGTGGCTTTGCCAGTCTTGACATTCTATACATTGGGCCTGCCCTCTATGGCTCACATTTTCCAGATGAGTTATTATTACAGCCACTGCCTTCAGAATGTCCTTAGGAGCGGAACTGCGAAGTTAGGCGGGGTGCAGTCTCCAAAACCAGCCCCGTTTCTGGTACCAGTTGCAAGTTTGGGAGTCCCCAAGACCACCCTTCGCATCAACAATTCACTGGAAGCCCACAGAACTCACTGGAAGCTGTTTCACACCCATGGTTGTGTTTTATTGCAGCTAAGGATCCAGACTAAAATCAACCAAGAGGAGCACACAGGGCGGGGTCCAGGGAAGTTCCAAATGTTGAGCCTCCAGTTGTCTATTTCCTAAGGAGTCATGGATAGTGCCACTCTTCCTGCAAAGAAGTGTGACAATAAGCCTGCAGTATTGCCAACTGGGGAAGCTTGCCTGAGCCTTGGTGCTCAGAGTATTGACTCAGGGTGATTGACTGCCCACATGGCTAATCTCAGTCTCCAGTTGAGCTGATACTATGGGACTCAATGTCCCCACCCCACATTGCATTGTTAGATTAAACAGCGTGAGCCAAGGCTCCCAGGAAGATAAAAACACTCCCATCAGCCATGATATTCCAAGGGTTTTGTGAGAAGCCAACGGAAAGACCAGATGTCCTTTGGGCAAGATTTAATTCTTTACTATATAAAAGTTAAAGTTGATATTCCTGGTATGGGCTTTTGTAGATAGCAGTGGGCCCAGCCCTTTTCTTGTTCTAACACTTGAAAAGATCCATTGATTCCACAAATGGATATTGATTGTGAGCTGTGAGCCCGGCTCTTTGCTAGTTGCTAGGGATACAGTGGGGAAAGACATAGTTCAAGCCATCAAAGGCTGGGGAGACAGATGGGTAAATAGGCAATTATACTCAAACATAATTATACAATAATGGTGCTAGAAATGATTCTAAGGCTTCTTAGTGGAGGGGTGCTATTCCAGCCTGGTTGATGGTGGAGGCATTCCAAAAGCTGTGATGGTTAAGCTGAGATTGGACACATGACTAGAAGGTGGCCAACCCAGGTGGTGTATGGGAGTGGGAGGTGGTGTTTGGGTAAAGGAAGATCACTGCCAAGATATGGGGGTGGGAAAGCACGTGATGAGCATGAGGTACTCTACATTTTTTTTTGGATGCTACAGCTTGCAGGTGATTCATATTCCGTGTATGGTCAATGAACACCATTGAAGATTCCTCCATCTTGTACCAGTGCAATTGGATTTTGAAACCAAGAAAATGGGGTTTCTGTGAGAGATTCTTGGCCCTGTTGCTGTTAGGATGTATTCCAGACAAAAAGGAATGGAGGTGAATAGAAAGGGTTGAGTGGGACAAACGAGGTGAGCTGTGGTTTTCGCTGATGTTAGGGCATCACCAGGCCATCAAGAAATTGTCCTTGGTCTATGGTGACCTCAGGACTTCAGAGTGTGACTCAGAAATTTCCCAGGTCTGGTCATAAACTCTACAGAGGAGGAAAAGAGTAGATTGGTGCTGTGGGCCACAATGTTGTTTATAAAAGCGAAGGATTTCTGAGATGTTTTGGGCATGGGAGCAGGTGATTCATGGAGATTCTAAAACCATATTTCTTTAAAAATTTTTTTAATTTAAATTTTAGGTAGTTAACATACAGTGCAATATTGGTTTCTGGAGTAGAATTCAGTGGTTCATCACTTACATGGAATACCCAGTGTTCATCATCACAAGCTTTATCAGGGTGATTGCCTGAGCCTTGGTGCTCAGAGTATTGACTCAGAATGATTGGCTACCCATCACCCATCTAGCCCATCCCCCACCCACATCCCTCCATTAACCTTCAGTTCTCTATAGGTAAGAGTCTCTTATGGCTTGTTTCCCTCTCTCCTTTTTTTCTTTTCACCCTTCCCATATGTTCATCTGTTCTTTCTTAAATTCCACATATGAGTGAGATCATATGCTATTTGTCTTTCTCTGACTGACTTCACTTAGCATGATATACTCTGGCTCCATCCATATCATTGCAAATGGCAAGATTTCATTCTTTTTTTTTTTAAGATTTTATTTATTTGAGAGAGAGAGAGTGAGAGGGACAGAGCACGAGTGGCAGAGGGAGAAGCAGACTTCACGCTGAGCAGGAAGCCTGATAATGAGGCTCAATCCTGGGACTCTGGGATCATTACCTGAGCCAAAGGTAGACATTTAACCAACTGAGCCACCCAGGTACCCAATTTCATTCTTTTTGATGGCTGAGTAATATTCCATGACACACACACACACACACACACACACACACACACACACACACACACACATCTTCTTTATTCATTCGTCGATGGACCTTGGGCTCTCTCCATAGTTTGACTATTGTTGATAAAGCTGCTATAAACATCAGGGTGCATGTATCCCTTCAGATTTGTATTTTTGTATCCTTTGGGTAAATACCTAATAGTGCAATTGCTAGGTCGTAGGGTAGCTCTATTTTGAACATTTTGAGGAACCTCCATACTGTTCTCCAGAGTGCCTGCACCAGTTTGCATTTCCACCAACAGTGCAAGAGGGTTCCCCTTTCTCTGTATCCTTGCCAACACCTGTTGTTTCTTATGTTGTTATTTTTTTAAAGATTTTATTCATTTGAGAAAGTGTGCAAGAGAGAAAGCTTGAGAGGGGGGAGGGTCAGAGGGAGAAGCAGACGCCCTGCTGAGTCAGGACTTGATCCCAGGACCCTGGGATCATGACCTGAGCCGAAGGCAGACGCCCAACCGACTGAGCCACCCAGGCACCCTCTTATTTTGTTAATTTTAGCCATTCTGACAGGTGTGAGATGGTATCTCATTGTGGTTTTGATTTGTATTTCCCTGATGATGAGTGACTATCATATTTCAAACAGAAAATATTTTTTTGGCAAAATTAGATGGCTGCTTTGTGGTCCTTTCAGAGTTCAAGATGCCATGAAAAATCAACAGAAACCAACAAACCGGAGGGGAAAAGTTGGCAATATTGGCCAAAGGGTTAGTATTGTTTATACAAAAAGCTTACCTACAAATGAAGAAAAAGGCAAATGTGCCAAATGAAAAACAGGCCAGGAAAATTAATAAGTGGTTAGAGAATAAAAACACAGAGATTAATAACCCCCCCGAGAAAATGATAAAGCCCACTAATAATGAAAGATTTTCAAAATAAAATAACAAAGTCAATCAGGGAACACAATCAGTGTTAAGAGGGGCTCTGTATTATATTTATAAGTTAAAGATAGCAAAATCACAAGCAGGCAAAACAGGGCAGTTGGAAGGGATTTGATCCCAGGCCTTCATACTTAATTTTGGCACGAAGGGGGCAGGGGAGGGAGGTCTGGGCCCCTCCCCTCTGCGGTTTGTCAGCTTCCTGTGCCCTCCTTTTGTCTCCCACTGCCTGGCCCCTGGTTTCCCAGCAGGTGTGTGTGTGTGTGTGTGTGTGTGTGTGTGTGTGTGTGTGTGTGTGTGTGTGTGTGTGTCCGTCCTCCTTCTGTTCTGAGTGGGAGAGAACTCTGTTTTCCCAGCAGGTGTGTGTGTGTGTGTGTGTGTGTGTGTGTGTGTGTGTGTGTGTGTCCTCCTTCTGTTCTGAGTGGGAGAGAACTCTGTTTTCCCAGCAGGTGTGTGTGTGTGTGTGTGTGTGTGTGTGTGTGTGTGTGTCCGTGTCCTCCTTCTGTTCTGAGTGGGAGAGAACTCTCTGTACTCCAGTGAGCTGAGGACAGGGAAACACTCGCCTTCAAGCCTCCTCCTACCCAAGCCTCTTCCTTTAGGCCTGCTCCCTGCAGGATGCCTGAGTTTCTTGGCAGAGGAAAAGGTACCCTCCCTCTCTTTTCCCAGGGTGCCTGAAATATCACTGTAGTGGGTAGGGCGACCCAGCCTCTGGTAGACAGACTTAGGGCTGAGCTAAACAGCCAGGGGCCAGGGGACATGGGGAGCCCTGCTTCCATCTGGCTGTTCGTGGCGTGGGTATTAGATTTTAGCTCCTGCGCTTTGCTCTGGGCTTTCTGAGTCACTGGAGGAGAATCTCCCCAGCTCTCTGTCATGTCTTGGATTTGTGTAATTGAGGAGGCTGCCAGGACAATTTTACGGCAGGATTTACTTACTCCATAGGAGTGCAGCGCCCGTGATGGAGGGATGGTCAGCAGCATGTTTGCTCAGCACCTTCTCCCAGAGTGCTCACTTCTCAAACAAGCCCTGGGGGCAGATCTGTCCAGTGCCTTCTGGGACTTCCAAATGTACTTTGCTTCTCCTATTTCTGCATTGAATGCAAAAGGCTTTAACAAATTGCATACCAGGATGATGTCCCTAGGGTCAAGGACTTTCAATTTCTAGAGGAAGATAGAGGTTTTTTGTTTTGTTTTGTTTTGTTTTAAGTAGGCTCCACATCCAGTGTGGAGCCCAGTGTGGGGCTCAAACTCATGACCCTGAAATCAACACCTGAGCTGAGACACTTAACCTACCACCTGAGCCACCCAGGAAGCCCTAGAGATTGAGGCTTTTGGAAGATAAGGCCAGACCCCATGGTTTCAGGCCACTGTGGGACTTGATTTTTGCAGTGTTCAATCTGTGGGTTGGTAGGACAGATGTGTGGCATTCTCCTGTTTAAAACTGCTTTAGGCTTTGTTTCCTACCATCCTCCTCCTCCTTTCTAACCCCAGGGCCTTTGCACTCACTCTTCCCTCTGCCCAGAATGCTCTTCCACTACTTTTCACCTGACCGGTTCCTTCCTGTCCTTCAAGGCTCATCCTTTCCCTGTCTTGTTGCAGTGTCTTTCCCCCAGAGGCTGTCCATGACAGTTCTTCTAACTGTTCTCCTAGGAGCTCTGTACCACAACTCTGACTCCTATCTGTTCCTTGATGTAGTTCTGCTTCCTCCATGACATGGGCACTCCTTGATGGGGGCGCCTCTGCCTCATTCACCATTGGATGGCTGGTAGAGTAACTGGCACATGGGCCAACTTGAAATTATTACAAATGAATGGTAACTCTCTAGGAAAACAATTGTGAGGTCCTCTTTCCTGCCCTCTCTCAGCTCAGTCATGCCTGGGCCCCAGGGAAAAGCCACTCACATCCACTAATTTCAGTTCCCCTGTATCTAAGGTCACAGAAAAGCTCTCCACCCAAGCACTGCGCAGTCCTGTTCCCGTCTGTCAGTCTTGTCAGGTGGGCAGATAGCTTCTGCCTGTCCTGGATGGACAGAGCCATCCACACTGTGTGGCCAGTTATGTTGGTTTCCTCTCCCGTTTGTCACTGTGCATGTGGGGTTTCGGTGCCGGCTTCATTTAATCTTCATGGAACTCTATGTTTGCTATTGCATTGAGCATCATTCTGCCAAAGGGGAAAACGAGGCCAAAGGAAGTTTAGAAAGGGTGAGCAGCAGAAGCTGGCTATAAACCCACGTAATCTGATTGCCGAGCTCAACCACCACGTGGCTACTAACTAGCTAAGTAAAGCCTCCCAGGCCCTTACCCCTCAAGATGTGATGCATGGACTGGCAGCCCTGGGAGTGTGGTAGAAAGGCCAGATCTCAAGCCTTGTCCCGGAACACCTGGGTCGGAATCTGCATTTTAGCAAGTCCCCCAGTGGTGATGTGTGTGCCGGTAACATCTCCGATGTGCCACCCCAGAAGCTGTGGGACTGTGAAGTAAGCAGGGCCTTCATGAAGTCAGAGGCTGGAGGTTTAGGGCATGTGGGCTGTTGGAGTCAGCCCGTGAGTTCAGTATCTTACAAATTGATGGCATTAACGAGCAGTCGCCTCCTTTGCTCGAGGGATGAGTGATGACAAATTAATTTAGTACCTTCAACAAAAATAAAAGCAAGTGAACTTGCAGAGTTGATCCCAGGCTTAAAAAAAGAAATAAAAGGAGGCTGCTGTAGTCTACAGGACACTGTTGAAACAGTGTTACATCCAAGTCACCGGGGAGCCCCTGAGCTAGGATTGCTGCAGGGGTCCGGATTGCTGGTGAATTTTTGGCAAACAGCATCTCCACGGACTGGAAAAGGTAACGATCACATTAGGTCTGCCTATGACTCACACCTGCAAATATGGTGAGCTCAAAAGGGGCCTTTGATCCAAAAGAAACTGGCTCCATCTTATTGTGTTGGGGGAAATACTTTGATTCGGAACATTGGCATTGTGAGCTGTAGATTTAATCACTGTCAATGGTCAGTCACTGAGCTCCCAATTCTTTATTGCATTAGGTCCTTCTAGATGCTCTGAGACACTTGCATCCTTACACACACAAAAAAAAACAAGGAGAGTTTTTTTTTTTTTTAAATCTTTTCCAATCTATAAATGCCCCAGAGGCTGTGAGGCCACGTGAGCTTTACCAATGATGTATGTGGCCGTGTTCGAGTCAAAAGGATGGGTGGTTTGCGTAGAGGATGATTCACGTTGACTACCTCTGAGGTGCCTTAGTTTTGGGGATGGGCTATGCTGACCCTGCATTAGTGTGGTGTCCAGAAGGTTTGCCAGCCAGCAGGGGCCCCCAGCAAGGTCGGTGTCATTTCCATATTACTTGGCTGTTTCCTTTCATCTTGCCAAGTTACATTGAGCAGGTTATTCATCGAATTCCTTTCTCAAAATTTTAATGCTCCTCATTTTTTTTTAAGGGACAAAAGGAGTCTTTTAGGAAATAAACATCAGGAAAGTAATCAAAGCAGGAACTTTCTGGGAGGAATCTGACAGCAGCATGTCTTTAATGACCTTCAAGAAGATCACATGCTCCAGGCAATTACAGGATTTGGGAGAAAATAGCCTGTTCTGAATAGTCTAACCTGCTGTAATGTTCCTTCACTTTGCAGAGGCCCCCTGCCCCCCTGCCCGCTTTGTAGCTTCTTTACCAAGAGTCTCCTGAAAGAGATTTTACTTGGATTAATACTCCTCCAGCTTTAACAAACTGCAAAGGGGACAGCCGATGCTAAAAAGGGGACCTTTTGCACGGTGCCAGGTTTCTGAGTTTTTGGCTCTGGCTATAGGAGGTACATGATGCACTGTGACTCGGGGCCAGATATTATCAGGGAGTTTTGCTGCTTAAGCTCTGGAGTATGGGTGCAGCTGGGAAAGTAATTATTCATCAATAGGTTACCAATTTCACAGCTGGTGGTGCCCAGAAGGAAAAGGTACTGAATGAATAGCAGCTGGACCCATGCCCCTGGATAACCTATGTAAGCCCCTCTGACCCAAAGCCTGTGGAAAGGTTACTTAGGAGCCTGAAAACAACCTTTTACTTTCTTTTAATTAAACCACGCTTCCCTCTTGTTTGCGGGGCCATAGGAGATTTAATGCACATTCCGCTTTCTTCCCCCATCTCTTTTTTGCCCAACAGTGTTCCTTTTATTTGAAATCTTTGATACTGAGTCAAATTAGCCAAGGCTGGTGCTGTATCAGTGTCAAAAGTTTTTTTTTATTTAATTTTATTTTATTATGTTATGTTAGTTACCATACATCATTAGTTTTTTTAATTTTATTTTATTATGTTAATCACCATACATTACATCATTAGTTTTTGATGTAGTGTTCCATGATTCATTGTTTGTGCATAACACCCAGTGCTCCATGCAGAACGTGCCCTCTTTAATACCCATCACTGGGCTAACCCAAGGAAGGGAAAAATGAAGGGGGTGGAAATTGGAGGGGGAGACGAACGATGAGAGACTATGGACTTCGAAAACCCTCAGTTTGTTTTTCGAAGTCCATAGTCTCTCATCGTTCATCTCCCCCTCCGATTTCTACCCCCTTCATTTTTCCCTTCCTTCTCCTAATGTCCTCCATGCTATTCCTTATGTTCTACAAGTAAGTGAAACCATATGATAATTGACTTTCTCTGCTTGACTTATTTCACTTAGCATAATCTCCTCCAGTCCCATCCATGTCGATGTAAAAGTTGGGTATTCATCCTTTCTGATGGCTGAGTAATATTGCATTGTATATATGGACCACATCTTCTTTATCCATTCGTCTGTTGAAGGGCATCTCAGCTCTTTCCACTTGGCTATTGCGGACATTGCTGCTATGAACATTGGGGTGCATATGGCCCTTCTTTTCACTACATCTGTGAAAAGTTTTAACATTTGCTCACCTTCTTTCCCAGGGAAGATAGGTTTTCTTCATGTTTGCCTGGATGCTTTGCTGTGAGTCATAGTTTAGAGAAACCCCCACGTTCCCATGCAATGAAAGAAACTGCATGATGATTTCGACTCAGGCAGAGTGGCCTGGAAACTCTTGATGTGCGGCTGCACTGAGCCAGTGCCTTTGCTTGTGCTGGTGTTACGGAAATCGATGAGCTTGTCCCTTTGTGTTCCCGAGTTTCTAGAGAGCTGCCTGATTGCCATGATCACAGGGACCCAGAACAAGAGCCTCTGTTGTGACTCCAGAGGAGGCAGCTAGCTGTGGGGGTCATCTGAGTGTTATCCTGAGAAGCCCATCTTCTTCCCCTTCACTGCTGCTGAGCCTGAGGACCAAGAGTTGTGATCCTCTAAAAAGGTCTTTCCTGGGGCGCCTGGGTGGCTCAGTCAGTGAAATGTCAGACTCTTGATTTCGGCTCAGGTCGATCGAGTCCTGCTTCAGGCTTCGTGCTCAGCGGAGTCTGCTTCTCCCTCTCCTTCTGCTCCTCCCCTCACTCTCTCTCTCATTCTCAAATAATAAATAAAATCTTTAAATAGGTGTCTTTCCTACTCTTTACGAATGAAAATGTGCTTGCAAATGCTAAGTTGGTGATGAAATCAGCAGCTTCACTGCAGGGTCCCTAACTTTCACTGAAGGTTCACTAACCTGGAGACCAGTTATCTGGCACCTGGAACCCATAAAAAAATCACAAAATAAAAAAAAAAAAAAAAAGGAAGGAAGAAAATCACAAAGTAAGATGAGAAAAAAAAATCTCAGATCGTGGACAACAACAATCTTAAAGTCTATGTGCTTTACTCAAAGGAGAATCCTCTGACTTGACACACAATTCCAGCAGAGGATAAGAAGTACCACGTTTTAAGCAGTAGGGAACACCTGCGGTAGGGGCTGCAAACTCAAAAAATTAAAGGAGACAGTCGAGAATTGTGAGTGACAAGAGACTAGTCACCTGATCAATGCTACCCGGGAATATGGGCCCGCCGTTGTCAGCTCTTCAATTTTTCAGGAAAAATTAGAAATTGGGATTTTTAAATGAAGTATGTATATATAACATAAATATGTATTTTATGTAATATATAAACTTATATAAATATATATATATACAATGTAAGTATTTTAAATATAAATATTTAAATGAAATATATGAAAACCTTACTTTTATATAAAAACTATTTAAACAAAGAAGTTTTGAAAACAGGGTGCTGGTCTGATAGATTGGGGGCCTGGTTTGGCCCCATCAAAGGAGGCATGAATTCATCCCCGGCTGGTGTGCCGACTGAGCTCCCACAGGACACTTGCATTTGCGATTCCTTGGTTAGATCACCAGATTTTTGAGCACGGGTCTGGATTTTGTTTGGGAAAGACTTGCTGGAGAAATCGATGGCTACATAACGGTCCTCACAAGTCACTTTAATTTTGGTTGAGTGGGCGGTGTTTTCAGCTCCCCGTAACAGACTAGCCGTGGACATCCTGGGATCGGGGTGGCTGGGGCCTGGGCACGACTGGGGGCCCCAGGACATACCTTCCTCCTCCCTGACATGTGTTTGCACAATCGACTCTCAAAGGTTACGGTTCCTCCATGGGCGACTGGCCCACGGCATTCTTTCTGCTCTGCTTCATTGGGTTCGTTTCATCCAGGCTGGAACTTCCAAGTCTGGAGTTCGCTTGGCTTTTGCACACCTGTGCCTTATTGGGCAGATCAAAAAGAAGCCCTTCAGCTCTCTCTCAAGTATCCAAGCAGGTTCCCCTAGGGGGCTTTCCCAGGAGCGCATTTCAGCAACAGGATTGCAGGGCACAGGGACCTCAGGTCCTGTTGTATAGTTTTATGAAGGGTTGAACCAATCCTTCTTAAGATGCTCTTCAGGACTCTACTCCTCAAGGTCACACGATGGTGTTTTAAAAAGGTTAAAAATGATATTCATTGCATTTATTTTGTTTTCGTCTGATCCCAAGAATGTTATACGTTCATTGTTTGGGAAATACAGAATAAAATTAAAATTATCAATAATCCTGTCATACGTATTAAACACGAAAGCATTTTTCCTTCTATTTCCTTCTATACATGTGTGTGTTGGCGTGTGTCTGTATGTGTTTTAGTCTGATCAGGCTGCCGTAACAGGAATGCCATGAACTAGGTGGCTTATGAACAACAAACACTTATTTTTCCCAGTTCCTGAGCCTGGGAAGTCCAAGATCATGGCCCTGGCATAGTCAGGGCCTGCCTCCTTGATGGTGGTCTATTCCTCATGTCCTCACATGGCAGAAAGGACAGGCGGTCTCTCTGGGGCCTCTTTTATAAGGCCACTAATCCCATTCATGAGGGCTCTGCCCTTTTGACCGGGGCACTTTCCAAATGCCCCACTTCCTAATACCATCACCTTGGGGGTTAGGTTTTCAACATGATTTTTGGGGGGGACAGAAACATTCAGTCCCATAGCAGTGTGTATGTACGCAAGTGTGTGTGTTTATACACATACATAGATACATGTATACCAATAATTGAGAATAATTTATGCATAAAGTTTGTGTCTGCCTTTTTTCACTTGCTATCAAATTCTCTGTAAGCATCATTTTTAATGCCTGCCTAAGGCCATATCCTGATGGTGCTGTTTAACCACTTATCCAGTGTTGGGTGTCTTGGCTGTTTTCATGGACAGTTTTACTAAATATAAATAACACTGTCATAAATATCTCTGTGCGTAAATCTTTATCTTTCTCATTATTTTTTCAGCATAGATTCCTTTTGGAAGTGGGATCAAATTCATCTCTTGAGAGCCCCGAAACTGTCTAACTTCTGTTAAATTCAATCAGTTCTTCTTAGAAGAGCTCAAGTGAGGGTAAAGCTAAAGCTAAAGCTCTGCTCGGTCAACTGGTCAAACCAGTAAACTAGTTTTTCTTGATTTCTCTCTGGATTAAATAGGTTAAGAATGGTTGACATAACACACGAAGCCCTGGACATCAGGGACTTAACCCAGTAGAAATTTATTTCTTACTCACCTGAAGTCTGATGTGGGTGTTTGTGTTCAGAGGGAAGTTTTTTTGCCAAGTGGCAAGTTAGGGACAGAGCTCCTTCTATTTCCTGTCTCTGTCTGCTTTCCCTTGGCTTCTGAGGCCACTGGGTTTGTCTACATTGAGTATGGAAGAGGAGGGGCATAGGAGGTTTTATAAGGACCAGATGTGCCCAGGAGGGAAAGGAAGTGGGTTTTGTAATCACTTATCCAGGCCCTGCTACACAATGTCTCATCTTCCACATCTAGTCCCTGTTGGTTTTGTCTTCAAAGTATCCCTTGACTCATCCCTCTTAGCCTACATTCATGGGATTAACCCACTTTGGTTATGATGCGTCACCTTTTGATATTTTTAGATTTGATCTGCTAATGGTGGAGCATTTTTGCATCTATGTTCATGAGGGATATTGGTCTCTAGTTTTCTTATCAAGGCTTTGTCTGGCTTTGGATTCAGGGTAACACTAGCTTTAAAAAGTGAATTGGGAAGTGTATGCCCCCTCCCCTGGTTTATGCAATAATTTGTGTAGGATTGGTTTTTTTTTTTCCCTCCCCTTAAATGTTTGATAAAAATTCATCAGGGAAGACATCTGGGATTGAAGTTTTCTTTGTGGGAATATTTTATTATTTTTTAATTTATTTTTTTAAAAGATCTTATTTGAGAGAGAGAGAGAGAGAGAGAGCGCGCACAAGCAGGGGGAGCAGCAGAGGGAGAGGGAGAAGCAGGCTCCCCGCCAAGCAGGGGGCCCAACGCAGGGCTCCATCCCAGGACCACAGGATCATGACCTGAGCCGAAGGCAGCTGCCCAACCAACTGAGCCACCCAGGTGCCCCTGTGGGAATGTTTTAAATTATGAATTTGATTTTTAAAATTGGTATAGGGCTGTTCAGCTTTTCTTCTTGGGAGAGTTTTGGTAATTTACATTTGAGATATCGTGATTTATAAGAAGAAACGTATTTTTGGTCTTTGACCTCATTCCTGACACAGAACTCCTAAAACCCTTGGAATTTTCTAAGTGTTAAGTGTGATAAATGTGTCTTTAGTTATGTTAATCAGGTGACCTTTGGAAACCACTGGCGGGTGGCCTCCACTTCTGGGGAGGGGAGAGGGGGATGGAGGTTGAGTCCGTTATCAATGACCAGTGATTTAATCTGCCATGCCTATGTAATGAAGCCTCCATAAAAACGCCAGACCTGCCAGGTTAGTGAACTCATAAGAGATTCCAGGAGAGGTACGTCTGGAGAGAGTATGAAATCTCCCCAGATCTTGCCCTATGCTTCTTTCTCTTTCATCTGGCTGTTCCTGAGTTACATCCTTTGTAAGGCACTAAACCTACTAAGTAAACTGTTTCTCTGAGTTCAGTGAGCCACTCTAGCAAGTTAATCAAAGGAGGGAGGATGTTGTGGGAACCTCTGATTTATAGTCAGTCTGTTTGAAATGTTACGGAACCTGGACTGGATTGCGTGACGGAGGAACCAAGCGGCACTCGGAGATCTTGGAGGACAGGAGGTTTATTTAACGCAGGCAGACTCAGAGGAGAGTGGTCTCCAAAGGTCTGAGCCCCGAGCACAAACAAAGGGGGCAATTTATACACTTCTGCTTCCGCATACTTGGCACTTTTGGCGCATGCGTGAAGCGGGGCAGGGAGAAGAGCCCGGATTGGTGTGTTCGGGAAGCAGAGCAGGGAGAAGAACCGGGAAGAGCCCCCCGGGCAAGGACTGGGACTCTCGCTGGCTCGTTTGGCCATCTTAGGACAGAGATTTTCCTTATCAGAAACACAGGTGACAACCTGGACTTGTGACCAGTGTCTGAAGGGGTGGGGAGCAGCAGTTGTGAGGGACTGAGACCTTTACATGTGGAACTGGATGCAGTATCCAGGTAGGTAGAGGTAAAATTGAGTTGAATTGAAGTGAATTCTCAGACACCCTACTGGTGACCAAGAATTGCTTGTTGGAGTGGGGACCCCTCCCAAACACACTGAAATTGGTCTCAGAACACCAGAAGAGCATCTTTCAAGGAATTTGTCCATTTCATCTAGGTTGTCAGAATATTCTAAGTTGTTCACAATATACCTTGGCTATCCTTTTAATATCCGAAAGGTCTGTAGTGATGTCTCCTATTTTACTTTTGCTACTGTCTTCTCTCTTTTTTCCTTGACCAATCTTAGTATCAGTTTTATTGATTTTTTTTTTCAAAGAACCACCTTTGGGTTTCATTGGTATTTTCTGTTATTTTTCATTTACTTCTCTGCCTAAATGTCTTTTCAGAAGAATGTTTCCATTCTGCCTAAAGTGGCATGTGTAATTATTTTTTCATTTGCTTATCATCTGTTCATTGTGTGCCTTCTTGCTGTTATATAATATTTTCAGATATTCATGAACAGTTATATTTCTATGCAACATGCTAATGTGCATTGCAGATTAACAAGGACATGCAGGGCAGTTTCTGAGTGTGTTGGAATAGCACTATTTACAGTGGTTAAGAATACAGGCTCTAGAATTGGCCAATCTGGACTTGAATCTTGGCTGTACCATTCACTAGATGTGTGACCTTAGACAAGTTGGTCAACCTCACTGGGCCTCAGTTTTTGTATCCATGAAGTGGAAATATAATGGTGCTTATCTCATGGGGTTGTGGGAGATATATGAGTTAATGTGTTTTCAGCACAGTACCTGGTACACAGTAAGAGCTTAATAAATGCAAGCTGCCTTTATTTATTTATTCATTTATTTATTTTTCTTTTAGAGCATGCAAGAGAGCACGTGCTGTGGGGAGGGGCAGAGGGAGAGGGAGAGAATCTCAAGCAGATTCTCTGGGATGAACACAGAGCCTGACCCCGGAGCTCAACCCCAGGACCCTGAGATCATGACCTGAGCTGAAATCAGGAGTTTGAAGCTTAACCGACTGAGCCATCCAGGCACCTCGAGCTGCCTTTTTAAAAAAGCTCTTTGGGAAGCATCTTGCAGAATAAAGTTATGTGGAGAATATTTTGGGAAATTGATTTTTGCCCTGAATGTTTATGATTTTTGACAAAAATGGCATGAGATCCTCTGAATCATTGCTGCTAAAAGCTTGCAACTGAGGGAGCCCAGCGGGGTACCCAGAGTGTGCCAGGCTGGTGCGGTTTGGGGAATCTTGTGACTCATGTGACAAGCCCCAGGTACAGTTACTCCCATCTCAGAGAATGCTCATGCCAAGAATTGAGTGCAAAGGCGTGGGTTACAAATGTCGTGAATCACAACATCCTCTCTCATAGATTCTTATCCCTTCAGAGATGAGGGCTGTTCAGTGTGATAGCAGAGGGCTCTGGCTCTGTGTGCCAGAGGCCTGGGGGCTGAGTCCTGTCTCTGCCACCTTGCTGGCTGTGTGACCTTGGAGGCAACCGCTTAACCTCTCTGAGCCCCAGTTTTCTCTTCTTTCTTTCTTTTCTTTTCTTTCTTTTCTTTCTTTCTTTCTTAAGATTTTATTTATTTGACAGAGAGAGAGACAGCGAGAGAGGGAACACAAGCAGGGGGAGAGGGAGAAGCAGGCTTTCCGCTGAGCAGGGAGCCCAATGTGGGGCTCGATCTCAGGACCCCATGATCATGACCTGAGCCGAAGGCAGACGCTTAACGACCGAGCCACCCAGGCACCCCAATCTTCTTTAAAAGGATTTCTTACACAGAGTACTTAACCATGGGGTTGTTGGGAGACCTGCATAAGGAGGACCTAGCCCAGCGTCTGTGTGGATGGAGCCCTCCCTCAGACTCCATCCTCAAGGGCATCAGCTCTTCCCGCCAGGAGGCAGATGTTACCTTGGCAGACCCTTGACATGTTTTGCCCACCTCTGTATCCCCACCACCTAGAACAATGTGCTCAGAGAGCAGGCACTCAGAAGTGCTTGTGAAATGGATTCTTCTTGTTGTTTATGAAGGCTGTGCTCCGACTTCAGTGCCCCGAAGCTCAGCAGGTAAATAGTAGCCTCAGAATTGAGCCCTTGGTCACCTTCGCCGGCACCTGCTTGTCTCAGGTGAGCCGCTCATTTTCCTCTCAAGAATCTTCTAGACTGCTGGGATCCCTGTGCAGGGGCAGGAGCTTCGGGGGATCTTGTGAACCCTGGAAGAACAGTTCCCTTCCACAGGAGTGTGCCCGCCTTCCTCCAGCTCAGGGTTTGCAAATTCCAGGCGTGGCACTGTGCAGTTTGCTAACCTGGCCTGGCAGGACACCAGCGTTTATTCCAGGGCTATAGGACTTGGTGATAAAAAACAGACTCAGCAGGATCCTGTAAGTATTCTCCATGCAACCACCTGCGGTGAATTTAAAGTTGGCTGCTGGCAGTTTCCATCCCAGAGCTGAGGAAAGAGTTTGTATGTGTCATGTTCTCAGGGAAGGGGGGTTGCTGCAGCTGTTCACGCCCCACGGTCTCCTTGTTGCAAGCAGACCCATATTGCTGTTCTCCAGCTTCCTACACTACGTGTCCGGTTCTCTAGTAGAAGGAGCAGGTGATGGAAACAATGCCGGAGACACTGTGCTGACATGTCCTACCCCGCCCTTCCACGTGCAGAAAGAACTTTCCTCTGTGGGCTTAGGATTGCAGCACACATGCTTGGTTCAGTGTCCCTTCACTAGGGAAGTCTGGTCCCCATCATCCACCTGCCCCCGCCCTGCTGCACCATGCTCTCTAGCTTCACAATGTTCCTTTAGGGGTAGAGTTTGGTGGATCTGAAGCCAGCCGACCTGGGTTCAGATCTCCACGTGTCTGTTTGTGAACATTATGTCTTTACTCCAATTCCTCGGTCGTCTTTTCTTCACCCGAACATGGAGATGACAGCATGTCTACCTTGGAGGGTTCTTCCGTGGATGGAATAATACAGGGCTTTACTCCATGGACACAGCCTGCCACTCTTTCCTTCTCTCCCTTCATGGGCCCCTCCCCCACCCTGCCCATTGCATGGCTCTCACCAGAGTATTTAGAATTTCTGCCTCTGATTCTCCTCCTCTCTCCAGAAGTGAAGGAACGAACGGGCTTCCTGACATTCCTTGGAATGTCATTTGACTTTGTTAAAAAAGCACATCTCTCATTCCTTCACATTTGCTCATCTAACAGACATCACGTGGGCACCTTCTTGCCATCAGGCTGCTTCCAGACACCAAGGATTCAGAGACAAACTAGCCACACTCCTGCCCTCAAGGAACTTAGAGTCAGCCCCAGAGCAGGGTGCTGCAGACAATTTCACGTGTGTTGGTGTGGTCAGCATGACTCTGTTAAAGGCGGTTGGCATTTGAGAGGCTATGTCTTACTTTTAAATCATAAAAAAAAAAAAGTTTTTTAACAGGAGTTTAGAAAAAAAGAAAAAAAAAACCCAAACCCCAAAAAAATTGCTCATTAATTTCTTTCTCTCGAATGCTTATCATCTTGGATGTTTTAGATGGGGATGTAGGCTTGCCTCACTTTATAGGCAGAGTTCTTGGGAGTACAGGTCTTTCTCCATTCATAACTCCATGTGTACGTGGCAGCTAGAGAAAAAATTTTAACACAGTGCTCTGCTTTATAACTTTTAGCTTGCTTTATTTATTTGGAATGTCGTAAGGCATTCCTGTGGCATTAAGATTACTTCTGTTTATCACAGCTGCCACATCTTATAGCTGAGTTCATATACATTTAATCTACCTGCCCCCATCTTGATTTTTTTTTTTTTTTAAGAGAGAGCATGCCCATGAGCTGGGAGAGGGAAGAGAGGGAGAGAATCTTAAGCAGATTCCCTGCTGAACGCAGAGCCCCATGTGGGGCTCGATCTCACAACCCTGAGATCATGACCTGAGCCAAAACCAATAGTTGGACGCTTAACCGACTGCGCCACCCAGGCGCCCCCATTGTGATTTTAAAATGGAATTTCCTTCTGTTTCTATATTTTTAATATCTCTATTAACATTGGTTCTTCTGGTCCTACCACCCAGGTGGACCCTGGATAACGCCTCCCAGCCCAAGTTCTCCTGGCTTTGATGTGCCCCCTAGGTCTCCCCTCTCATTTTTCTGTGTTTGCAGAAAGATACAGTACAAACTGCTAACTTTGGAGGGTTTTGGCAGCTTCACTAAAGGGCAAGGCTTTTCCTCTCTGGAGGATTAGCTTCAGGTTTTAACTGTTGTGGTCAGTGTTGCTGGGTGAAGACCCCTAGGCCCTTTATCAGGGTTCCAGAACCTTCTTGCTTCTGGTGAACAACTTTTCCAGGCTTTATCTACAGAAAAGATTTAGGATGAACCCTGGCTCCTTTGGGACCATGACTATGGGCCGTGGACCAAAGGCAGCCCTGTTTTAATCTTGGCAGAGAAGACCAAAGACTTTTTTTGGCAATTAATTAAAAGTCGACCTCAGGCTTTTTATTTTATGCCTCCTCTGTGCTCTCAAAACACTGAGCATGTGCCTCTCTTATATTGCTTATCACGCGGTGTTGTCTTTTCATTTAATTTTATTTTGGCTTGCCCATCAGTCTTCCTCGTAGACGTGGAAATGTGGCCCTTTTCTCTTCTATTCCTGGCACCAGCTGGAGCACCCGTACACACAGTTGGGTCTGACATGTTGACTTGCCAGGGCCGAGGGATCGTTGTATCGATTTTTTAAGGCTGGGTATTTATTTATTTATAAGTATTCCTTGCACTTTTCCTCCAGGGAATCAGGACTCGGTGTAGAAACTTGGCATTGTTACATGGGTGATCCAAAGCAGGCAGTAACTGGAAAAAAAATACCTATACACACATATACACACACACAGGGGACACCATTCCTCCCTACAGCTAAAATCATACGCATGCAAGCTCCCCAAGTAAAAGAATGCATTTCACCAAGTGGAAATTACATGGCATAGAGAATTAATGTAGCTTACGTATTTATTATTTAGTTGTTTCATGAAACGATCTATCCCAGCAGTGTGTTTGGGATTCCTATGATATTCAGGGCCCCCTGCGAGGCACCGGGGATAACACAACTGAAAACACACTGTTCTCATGCTCATGCAACCCTCATCTGAAATTGTTCATTTAACGTGTATTTATTGAGTGTCTACTGCTGTTTGAGGTGGTGGGGATACATCAGTAAACAAGACGGATGGAACTTATAGACTCTCATCCGCAGTAGGGAAATAGAATGATAATGGCAGGAGCATTACTGTCCTGCCGGGTTCTTGGCAAAAGAACAAAGTGGGTGGTGCCTGCGTGGCTCAGTCAGTTAAGCATCTGACTCCTGATTTCAACTCAGGTCATGATCTTGGGGTTGTGAGATGGAGCCCCAAGTCAGGCTCTGCACTCTGCACTCCATGAGAAGTCTGCTTGTCCCTCTCCCTCTGCTCCTTCCCCTGCTCTCTCTGTCTCTCTCTAAAATAGATAAATAAAATCTTTGAGAAAAAAAAGAGCAAAGCGGAACACATATCCTACAACAAAAAGTCCACCAACAAACATTGTGTTCTGGGTTCTCTCCCCACTGCCCACCTCCCACTCTCTTTCTTTTTGGGGTTGGGAGAGGATACAGGAAAGAGAGTTTCTCCAGGAGCTATGAAAAATGAACATCATATTTGGTGAGATTCTTTTGGGAGCCTAAGGTTGAAATATAAATAGTTCATAGCCATGTCTGAATCATGCTTGTCTCTATGTACATAAACTGGTTAAAAGGAAAAGTTTGAACTCAACTTTCGTACCCAGCTTTTGTATTTTTGATGGAGTTGAGTCACACTTTTTTTCTTATGTATATCTGCCATACCTGTATTTTCTGACTTTGAAACCCTGTTCATCCTTTTACTGATCACCTGTTTTATACAGTGCAAGGTGCTAGTCATGAGGGATATGTAGGAATGCAAGTCTCAGCCTTTATTGAATTTCCAGTCTCACTGGAGAGAAATACTGCATAATGAAGAATGTAACAAATGATTTAATTGTAATTGCCATATTGCAATGCATGGGCATTACACACTGCTAGGAGAGGGGTCTCAGGGTAGAAGGTGGTGCTCAAGGAAGGCTTCTCTAAGGAAGTGATGTTTGGACCATTTCTGAAGAGTAATGAGGAATTAGCTAGGTATACACATGGGTTGGAGGAGAGAGTGGCAGAGGAGCAGAGCATTCCAGCATGTGCAAAGGCCCTGTGGTTGGAAGGAATATGGTGCGTTTAAAGAACTGAAAGGTCAAAATGATGATGCTGAAGATCAGGGAGTGGGAGTAGAGGAATGGAATGATGCTAGTGGCCTCTGGAGAGGCCAGGCCACGTAGGGGTAAGCGGGCTACTTTGGGGAGATCCATGAAGGTTTTATTTAGGCAGGAAAACTGACATCATATTTTTTTTTTTTTTTAGATTTTATTTATTTGACAGAGAGAGAGACACAGCGAGAGAGGGAACACAAGCAGAGGGAGTGGGAGAGGGAGAAGCAGGCCTCCCGCGGAGCAGGGAGCCCGATGCGGGGCTCGATCCCAGGACCCCGGGACCATGACCCGAGCCGAAGGCAGATGCTTAACGACTGAGCCACCCAGGCGCCCCCTGACATCATATTTTTATTCTTTTTAAAAAATATTTATTTGAGAGAGAGAGAGAGAGAGAGCACGAGTGCTGAGGGGAGGGGCAGAGGGAGAGGGAGAAACAGATTTCCTGCTGAGCAGGGAGTCTGATGCAGGGCTTGATCCCAGGACCCAAGATCATGATCTGAGCCAAAGGCAGACACTTAACCGACTGAGCCACCCAGGCACCCCAAACATTTTTGTTCTTTAAAAGATGTCTCTGGGGACGCCTGGGCAAAGCAGCTTAGTTGGTTAAGTGTCTGCCTTTGGCTCAGATCATGATCTTGGGGTCCTGGGATTGAGGCCCACATCAGGCTCCCTCCTCACAGGGAGTCTGCTTCTCCCTCTTCCTCTGCTGCTCCCCCTGCTTGTGCTCTCTCGCTCTGTCAAATAAATCAAAATAAAATCTTTAAAAAAAATAAAAGCTCTCTCTGGTTACTGGGTGGGGAGTGAACTATAGGGGACAACCATGGAAGTGGCAAGAAAGGCTAGGATGTTACTGAGCTTGTCCAGCTGAGAGATTACAGGGAGTTGGGCCAAGAGAGAAATGAGAAAAGTGGATGGATGGATGGATGTGAACGGTATATGGGAGGCATAGTGACTGGGCATGGGTGTGAGGGAAAGGAAGGAAGCAAGAATCTCAGAGTTTCTGCTTGGGCACATGGCAGGATGGTGGTGCCATGCACCAAAGTGGGGGTTAGTTTGAAGAGGGGGAAGTGAGGAGTTTTTTCTTGAACCTGTTGGGTTGGAGGAGGCTGCAGGTTATCCTAATGGAAATGTCAGGGAAGCAGTCTAGAGCCGGGTGGCAGCTGAGCATTCTGGAAGCTTCATGGGAAGTAGATAAGATCACGCTGGGAGGGAAGAGAAGAGGGTCGTAGACTGAGCCTTGATGATGACCAATAAAGAATAAAGATTGAGTTTCTTTGCTTTTCCATGGCCTGCTCTTTCCTTAGGCTACAGTTCTAGTACCAGCACAGATCTGTGAAATGAATGAGCAAATGAATGAATGAATTTAATAGTTTCTTCAAACTGGTTTGTTTTAAGAGAACTGTTGTTATTATTCTTGCTTGGTTCCGGCGGGGGGGGGGGGGGGGGGCGCGGTTCTTTTGCTTCTGTCTAATATATTATAGTTTTCAAAGCTCCCTCACAAATATGTTTTCTTTGGCTCATTTCTGGGTTCTGTATTTTAAGGACAGTGATAGACTGAGCTTGTTGAGAGGAAAATGTCTTGGGGGGAGTGCGGGCTGCTGGAAATGGCTCCCTAGGAACATCAATGGAAGGATAAATGTGTGTGTTTCTGGGAGTCGAGAAAAATGGGGGAGGGAGAAGATTTAGTAGCTTGCTATATTCTATTATTTGATGGGCTTTAGATGTGTCCCATGGTGCTCTAGAATCTCAAGGAAGAAGGCAGAGAAGAGCCATGGGTAGACTCATTAAGTTTAGAGGTCTTTGTCTTTGGAGGGTCATAAGGCTGAATGAGCATATGTCACTGAGGCTCCATTGGATGTTCCTGCATTGGGTTTGACGTGCATATGTGTAATGTTTCTGGTCCCTCAGGTTCTGTGAGGTTATTAGGACTTCTGGCCATAGTCCCATCATATACATAGGTATTGCTTCAGCTGCTTAAACTAGCATTTCCTTGTACCCCTTCCCCCAAATTCTAGAACTATGGCCATAGAGTTTCAAGAAGAGATATTCTGGAGGTTAGTTAATACCCTTGACTGTTAGAATGATGTGCAGTTGTGATTCTCTTTGGATCTATTCTGGTCTCACTTAAGATGGCTTAAATGATTGATCACCGCCCTTCAGAGACTCCTATGTTTTCTGTTCTGCAAAATGTCTGGACGTTGCATCCTGACTTGTGCAAGGAGAGCCCTCCCTGTCCCCACGTGTGTGGTTTCTTTCGGCAGTGGTGATCCAGAGGCTGTGATATGTCGGCTCACCTGACTTGGGTTTGTAGCTTTGCTATGACTAGAGGCTCATCTTTGGACAAGTCTATGTCCTCCCTTCTTCAGTTTCTCTATCCTTAAAAAAATGTACCTCCTGGGAGTTGAGGGTGGGTCTCCCATGCGAGAGCATAAGAAGAGAAATTGTTGCACAACATCTCCTCCACTGGTCTGTGAGCTTCTTGATGTCAAGCATCATCCATTCCTTTCTTTCCATTGTCTGGCACAAGGTGTGGCTCCGAGTGGACAATAAATGTTTGTCACATGACGCAGTAGCCAAAGCATCCAGGTATGTCTGTGCGCTGGGTGACTGAGAATGAGTGAAATCCCAGTGAAGGAGAGCTCTAGGACATTGGGGGAAGGATGAGAAATGTAGTCTTTGATTCTGGAGAGACCTCAGTTTGAATCCCTAACTCTGCTACTTACTAGCTCTGACCTCAAACAAGTTACTTAAACTCTCTGAGCCTTTGTGTCTTCATTGAAAAAATGGGTGATAGGATTACTACCGACAGGAAGGTCCTGTGATGAGCAGATGAATTAAGTATGTCAAAATACCTCACTCTGTGCTCGGAACATGCGGGTTGCTCGAGAAATGCTAGTGGCTAGCATTACCTTTAAGATTATTATTCTTGCTTGGTTCCGGTGGTGGGGGGGGGGCGCGGTTCTTTTGGAACCAGGCGGTAGCCCTGTTGCCGGTTTTGCCTGTCACTTTTGCCTTCTTGAAGGTGACTTGATATCCTAGAAATTGAGACTAGACTAAACTTTGAGTGGATTCCCCCAAACCTGCCAAACTCTCCCCCAAATCATAGCAACAACAATTCCCTCTTAGAGTAGCACTGCGTCTCCAGTAGGAGATGCGGAAGGTCTGTTAGGGATGGGGGCATGAAATGTATGTATGTTTTTTCCTTCTCCCCATCTGATTTCTCTTAGCCTGAGAGTCACACTGATTTTCAAGGCAGGGAGAGGTAAAGTAGACTGACATCCCTGGGTTTTCCTTGCTGGAAGATTAGGCTTTTGTCCCAGGTTTATAATTAGTATCCAAAATAATAGATTGAGAGGTATTGTCCAGAAGGGGAGAAGAACTGCCTAATCACAGCCCTAAATGACCCCTGGGATTCTGGCCAAAAACAGGGAGCCATCTTTCCTGGAACCCCAACATCTGCTATTACTCAGAAGGCTTCCTGGTAATTTGAGCCAACTTAATTAATTAGACCGTTCTCTTCTATAGCTCTTGGAGTTTTTAATCCTTTGAGCGAGCAGACAGCACTGAGTTAGTTAGCTCACCTTGTTTGGTTCTGTGCCTTTCTTGTGGCAGCAGTTTGTTTGCCTTCTCCCCAAGGTGGGCCCGTTGCATCCTCCAAGAAGCAGAGGCTGAGTTGGAGTCAGGAGGGCCAGAGGTGTGTTGGGAGCGGGGAGCGGGGAGCGGGAGGGTAAATGCCTGTGAAAAATAAAACGAAGGAGGGAGCAAGGAGGATTAGGCCAAGGGGAGACTGAGATGCAGTTCTGACAAAATCTCAGCCAGCCCAAGAGAAAGCTCTGGGGCAGAGTCACCCACTGGAGGAACCCTGCATTGGGCAGGGATGGTCAGGCCCCAAAGTCCCCGCTGTGCTCGGTCACTGGCTGGGGACTGCCCGGGGAGAGCGTGGCCTCAGCTCCAAAGTGGAAACGATCCAGAAGGCATCTCATGGGAGAGCTGAGTGAACCATGCTCCTCTGGGGGAGCAACACATTCTGGAAGGCAGATCCGAAGGGAACCTCCGTGGAAGGCACACCTGGAGGCCAGCAGGTCCGTGATGGATCAGCTCAAAAGATTAGGGAGGCTGGTGGAGTTCCCTGCACAGAGAGTCATTCTCTGCCCGGATGCTGGTCACCCTGGTGGGCAGCCTGCTTTGCTGTCCAGGGAATCCAGCGGGGACCTTGTCTTCGAAGAACCTGGAAGCTCGCAGATGAAATGAGAAGTGTGGACAAGTGATCACTGAAAAGGTATAACGGACAAGGGTCTTACGAGAGGCGCAGAGAAGAACATCATTATAATAATCACTGACATTTATTGAGTCCTCATGATGGGCCCGCTGCCACTGGTCATTTTATTTCGTTAGGAGAGGAGGTGTGGGCGTTGTTAATCCCCATGCATCTTAGCTCCTCTCTCCAATCCCTCCGTCTGCTGAAGCTGGGGGATCTTTCCAAATACAAACCTGTCCTGTGGTTCCCCTGCTTACAGCCCTCAGATGGCTCTCTTGCTGTGGTGATTGGAATAAACGGGGTCTCCATGGTCATCCAGGTGCTGCGTGGCTGGTCTCAGCTGCATCTCTCCCCTGCTCCCTTGCTCTCTGCACAAGTCGCACTGTCCTTGCAGTTCCCCTGATGGTCCCCTGCTCCTCTCTGACACAGGCCCTTTGCACCCGGCATTCCTTCTGCTCTTCCTCCTGGACTAGTCAATTCCTTTCTTGCGCCATGATAGCGCTCACTACAATTTGTGACTTTCCATCTACTTTGGTGAATTACTTGAGTAGCTCCTGTCTCCCTGCACTCTGGGCTCCAGAAGGGTAGAGAATTATCTGTTTGTCTTCACCGTTTCGGATTTTGCCCCTAGCAGGTGCACAAGAATGTGGTGGAAGGGGCAGATGTGCTTGAGCCGAGAACGTTCTGACCTCACACTGTGGGAAAGCAGAGTCCCTCTCAGGGGTAGTGAGGGCGGGTCCTGAGGGCATTCTGGAGGAAGTAGCATTGGCATCCAGCCTTTGATCTGTCTCTTGGCCTTAGTAACCAGGCAGCAAATCAGAACCGTAGAGATAGCAGGACTGGGAAGCGGCGTGTGAACAGATCTCTTCTGACTCATCCTCCTCTTGGAAGAAAGCAGCTCCAGATAGCGTGGCCTTGTGAATGAGCACCTGCTTCCGCCTTTTCCTTGAGCCAGGGGAGCACCAGTGAGCTGAGGAGGCGGGTAGGAGAGAGGGAGGAAGGATAACAGCCTCTTTCTTTTCCCAAGTTATTTGTGTCCCCTGAGTGCTGAAACTAGGTGTACTCACTCTGGAGACAGGGCCTTGAATTTGGAGCTTTGGTGATTTGCATTTAATTACTGAGAATGTTTCTCTCTTTTAAAATTGTAATGCTGCTCACAGCATTAAAAGAAGTTCCTATTGGAATGAAAACACCAAAAGCTTTAGAGTAAGTATCTTTTATACTGAACATGTGGAGTCATCTCAAAATAGGTAGTTGATTTTCATAATGGTTTTGCAATTACCCATAATGATGCCCTTTATAAGTCTTTAAGGTCAAGGAGGAAATGTTTGGTCAGAGGCGCACAGTACTGGAGAATTTTAGAAACCTCTTTGCTTTGATCCAAGTTCCTGTAGATGGGGGAGTTTAAGAGAGAATGTGTGGGAAGCCGGCATGCAGTTTAAGGATCTGACCACATGTGTCTGCCGTCTCCCATCTCCACTGCTGTCCACCTGTGGCTCCCCAGAATCCAGGGTCCCCTGAGTTTCAGGGACCAGAAGGAAGGGCAAAAGTAGGGTCTGGTGCCTTCTCTACTGGAACGGGTACCCCAGTCTGGCTGGAGGCTCTGTTCCTTCCCTGATGCCTCATAGGTTGGATCACGGGGGGATGCTATCTCTGAGATGCAGGGTCATTTGTGTGGTGAGAACATGCCCAGGGAAGAGGCCCAGGTCCTCCTCTTCTCAGATTTCCAATCTCAAACATCTCTATGGTTATTTGTTTAATGTGTGCTTTAAATCACTTTTAAATTTAAGTACATTTATTTTAAAAAAAAGCAACTTGGCATCAGAGCCATAAATGGAAAATCAGTATCACTTCCCACAAATAGAAAGTAAGTGCAAAAATAAATACAACAAAGACCAAACATGCTTTTCATTTCTAGCTGGAGACTGCTGCCTGCCTAAGGCTCTGAGCCCGAGGCCTGATCTCTGTTCGAAAGGGAGATCAAGTGTTGTAGGGTGTTTGGGACTTTTTCCTTGACGTTTTCAGAAGGGTTGAAACAGACTTGAAAGGGAGGAGCACCTTTCTCACCATGTGATTTAATGTTATTTAATTCTGTATCCTTGTACCACCTAAAAAGCATCACAGTTAACACCAAGTATTACAGCCTCACGCTTGGGAAAGCGTTCTAGCCTTTTCCAGTAGACAGTCCAGAATCGGTTGATTCTATCGATTGGTCCTTTGTTTCCAGGGTGGGCTCAGGGAGCCTGGCATGAGAGTGATGGAGAAGACAGGTTGGTTTCAGGGAGTTGGTGGTCCTTGTAGCGGGGCAGTGCATGGGGGTGCTGACCCGCAGGGGAAGTAAAAAGAGGGGGTATCTAGCATGGATAGGTGGGTATCTGGCATGGGTTGGAAGAGTGGAGACTAAATGCACAATTGCACTGTTGTCCTTGGACTTTGTCCTTTGGGGGACATTTGGGAAGGGTGATCTGGGGCTTGGCGTCTACTCTGATTTAAAACTTTCCTGAGCTCCTTTATGTCTTCTCATTGGGTCTAGATCTTTGTTATTCAAAATGGGGTTTGCAGACCAGCAGTATCAGCATCTGGGAGCTTGTTAGAAATGCAGAATCTGGGAGTTCCCACCAAGCTCTCTTGAATCATGATGTGTAGTTTAACACTCTTCACAGGTGATTTGTATAAACATTACAGTTGAGATTGCACACCCATGATCATGGCATCATTATCCACAACAGACAAGAGGTACAAACAACCCAAGTGTCCATCCATGGATGAATAGAGAACTATAACGTGGTGTATGCAGACAATGGAATATTATTCAGCCTTAAAAAAGAAACCATGTTGCGTGCTACAATATGGATAAACCTTGAGGATGTTATGCTAAATGAAATAACCCAATCACAAAAAGGCAAATACCATATGATTCCACTTAGATAAAGCATCTCAAGTTGTCAAATTCATAGAAACACAAAGTAGGATGGTGGTTACCAGGGGCTGTGGGAGGGGGAAATGGACAGTCGTTTAATGGGCACAGAGTTTCAGTTTTGCAAGATGAAAAAATTCTGGAGCCCTGTTGCACGACACTATAAATATATTTAACACTACTGAACTGTACATTTAAAAATGTAAAGATAGTAAATTTTATCTTATGTGATCTTTTTTAAACCCTAACTAAACGTTAAAGCAAACCAAGGAAAAAGCGGAATACGGTCAGTCCCCTTAAAAATAATTGAGAAAGAGTGAGACTATGGTTCTCAAACTTCAGTGAGCAGAAGAGCCTTCTGGAAGACTTGTTAAAACCACCTCCGCTGGCCCTGATTCCTTAGGTCTGACTGCGGCCCGAGGATATGCATTTCTAACCAGCTCCAGGTGATGCTGCCGCTGGCTGGGGGCTTCCGTGCGAGCCACACTGAAGTCGACTGTTCACCTTGGTGTGCACTGGTCCAGAGAAGGTCAGTTTGTAAGTGTCCTCGCTGACCAGTAGGAGTTCCCAGCCCGGGAAGCACATTGCAATCACCTGGGGAACTTAAACAACACCCCTGAAAACAAATACACGAGTGCCTTGTCCCCACACCCAGTGAATCTGATTGTATGAGTCTGGGATGGAACCTGGAGCCATATATTTCCTTAAACTGTATATGTGATGTAAATCAAGTGTACAGAAAAGTTGAAAGAATAGTAGAAAGAACTCCTAGATGCCCTTTACCCAGACTCACCAATTGTGTACAATTTGCCCCATTTCCTTGACACGTTTCTGGCAGGAACATCACTGAAGCGATGTGCTCTCCTCCCATCAGGAGGTGTGGGATGTCAGTTGGTCCCAATGTTGGTGAGACTCATTTTGACTACTTGGTTAAGGTAGTGTGTGCTGCCTTTACCACAAAGTTACTGTTTTCCTCTTTGTAATTAATAAGTGATCTGCAGAGAGATGAGGTGGCATCGTGTACACACCTGTTCCCCATTGTCTTTTTTGCTCGCTAGTTTTAGCCTCCATTGATGTTCTCTGAGTATATCGTTCTTTCTCTTGGTTGGTTGGTCTTCTGCAAAAAGGAAGAGTTTCTTCATTTATTTATATCAGTACGGACTTAGGATTCTTAATTTTTTCACTGGGTGGTAGTCTGCTACTATCATTTATTTTCATGCTTGAACTTTCCCAGATTTGGCGAATCAGCCCTTCCTCAGCCCAGCCCTTGTGTTCTTTTGACATGTTACTGTCTTAGTCAGCTAGGGCTGCCATAACAAAATCCCTTAGCCTGGGTGGTTTAAACCACAGAAATTTATCTGTTATAGCTCCAGAGGCTGGAAGTCCAAGATCAGGGTTCCACGATGGTCAGAGTCTGGCTTGCTGTGTATTTAGATGGCCTTTCCTTGGTGCATGAACTTGTACATGGATGGGGGTGCTGGAATGGCGGGGTGGGGGGGGGAATGAGAGAATGAGAGAGAGAGAGAGAGGAAAGATATCTTCCTATCTACCTGGCCACCAATCCTATCAGATTAGGACCTGCCCTTATGACATTTAACTTTAATTATACCTCCTAAAAGCCTATCTCTAAATATAGTCACATTGGAGGTTAGGGCTTCAACAGAGGAGTTTGGGGGGCACAATTCAGTTCCTAGCATTCCCCTTGGTTTCTTGCATAACTACTTTCTGCAACAACAAGATGTTGCATGCTCATCTTCTACTTTCCTTGCATTAACCCTGGAGTCAGCAGTCAGCTATTTCTCCAGGCATGTGGGTTCCTTTTTAAAAATATGCTCCCCAGGTGAGAATAAAACGCAGCCAGAATCGAGAACTATAGTTCTAAAGTAACCCCCTCGTGTACATTGTGTAGATGAAGAAGCCAGGACCCAGAGACCGGGAGGGACTTGTTGGAAGTCACATAGCGGGCGAGTGGCAGAACTGAGCCAACAACCCTTCTTACCTTCTGATTCCCGGGTCCACACTTGGGAAAAACCAAACCCTGCTGCCCCCTAACTGTTTCGGGTTTAACTGTCTCCCTGGTTCAGGGGTATGGCTCATTTGCCCATCATAGGTAAATGTGCCAAATGCTATGGGGGACGTACGAATCAAGAACATGACTGGGTCTCTGATAATAATGTGTTTCCCTCATAACACTTGTCACAGTGCTGAGCGGACAGTAACTTCTTGTTGCAGGCTGATGTGTCCCTCCCCCCACTCCGCCCGAATTTGTATGTTGAAATCCTAATCCCTAGCACCTCAGAATGTGACTGTATTTGGAGACAGGGTCTTTAAAAAGAGGTGATTCAGTTAAAATGAAGCCAATGAGGGTGGGCCCCAGTCAACTATGACTGCTGTCCTTCTAAGAAGCAGAGATCAGGACATAGATGTGTACAGAAGGAAGTACTGTGTGAGGTCGCAGCAGGGTGGCTGCCACCTGCAGGGCAAGAAGGGGCCTCAGAAGAAACCAACCCTGTTGGCACCTTGATCTCAGACTTTTAGCCTCCAGGACAGTGAGAAAATAAATTCCTGTTATTTAGGACCTCTAGCCTGTGATACTTTGTTATGGCAGCCCTAGCAAATGAATATACTGCTGAGTAAAATCTTGGGGTTTCAGATTATTTGACATCTGGAATCTCGGAGGTTGGTAACCTAGATTAGGAAGACAGAGGATGGGTGTGGGTTTCCACCGTAGATCACTGGGTGACACATCAGTTCCCCTCTTTGGGGCCCTATTTCTCATTTATAAAAGGAGAGAGACCAAACTGCAAGAGCTCCATTCTAATGTCTTGGTCAGTGGTCCCTAGGACCAACCCCGCCCTGGGCCCCCCAAGCAAGAGCCACGTTATAACAAAGTACACTGGTTAACTATTGCCGTGTAGCCAACCACCCTGAAAACAACAATGAGCCATTATCATTTGCGTACCTGTGGGTTGGCAGGAATTTGCTGATCTTGGCTGGGCTTAGCTGCTCTTCAAGGCTGCTCTGGTGTGTTTGTTCTGTGGCTTAGATGAGCAGGCAGCGGCTCTCTGGGGAGGTCCCTCTTGACAATTAATTGGGGCTTAAGAGAACAAAGCAGAAACATGCAAGGTTTCATAACGTCTAGGCTTGGCACCGGCACATGGTCACTTCTGCCTCATGCTATTGGTCAAACCAAGTCACATGATGAACCCCAAAGTAAAGGGGTAGAAAATACAGCCTGCCTGCTCCTTTTGTGGAAGGGACCACAGAATCACATGACAAGGGACATGTCTACAGTAAGGAGTGAAGGATTGAGCTGAGAATGCAATCTTCCACAAAAGGCTCCCCTCTGTGCTTTTTTGGTTGCCAAGGTGTCCCCTAAAATAACCAGAGACTGTAGGGCTGAAATATAAAGCTGGTTGATGCCACCTGATTATAATACAGTACTTGAGTCAAGGGGCCAGTGCTGTGTGCAAATGGGGGAGTAACACTGCATGTTAGCTGCGTACTTTTGGAACATATGGATGCCTGGCCCCTCCTGTAAGTCAGGTCTGAACTCAGTGGTCCAGAAGCTGGGAAGACCCAATGAGAAACAGGACACCCCCCCGCCAAGGATGTGCCTCAGATAGTTGGGTTCTGACCAGGCAAGAAGAAAAGGACAGTTTCTTCTGGGACCCACTGGCTGCTGGAACAACCGTATCCTACCCCCATCTGCTGTTATGACAAACCTATCCTGCCTGCAAGGGAAAGAAACTGTAACTCTTAGTTCCATTTGCTTTTTTTTTTTTTCTTTCTTTTTTCTAGGTCTCAGAAAGTAGGAGGTAGCATTAAAAATTACTTATATTTTTCTCACACCTTGAGATTTACTGCCTCTGAGTACAAGAGGTTGAGGGCTTAAGGAAAGGGACTCTAGAGTGGGTTATCTGCCTGGTACAAATCCTGGTGCCATTATACCACCTTGCCGTGTGATCTTGGGCAAGTTACTTACCCTCTTTGTGCTCTCATTTCCTCATTTGTAAAAGGGGAATAAAATAGAACTGACCTCCTACGGTTGTTACGGGCATTAAATTAGTTAATATATATATAAAGTGCTTGGGGGGGGTGCCCCGGTGGCTCAGTCGGTTGGGCATCTGACTCTTGATTTTCGCTCAGGTCATGATCTCAGAGTCTAGAGTTGGATCCCCCCACTGGACTTGGTGCTGAGCGTGGAGTCTGCTTGGGATTCTCTCTCCCTTTCCCTCTGCCACCCCTCACCCTCCGGCTCCTGTGTGCGTGTGCACTCTCTCTCTCAAAAGTAAAAAAAATAAAAAAATAAAGTACTTGGAGCAGTACCTGACACAAAGTAAGTATTTATTAAGAATTCATTATCATTGGGGTGCCTGGGTGGCTCAGTCATTAAGTGTCTGCCTTCGACTCAGGTCATGGTCCCAGGGTCCTCGGATCGAGCTCCACATCGGGCTCCCTGCTCAGCGGGAAGCCTGCTTCTCCCTCTCCCACTCCCCCTGCTTGTGTTCCTGCTCCCACTATCTCTCTCTGTCAAATAAATAAATAAAATATTTAAAAAAAAAAAAAGTAAAAAAAATAAAAAAATAAAGTACTTGGAGCAGTACCTGACACAAAGTAAGTATTTATTAAGAATTCATTATCATTGGGGTGCCTGGGTGGCTCAGTCATTAAGTGTCTGCCTTCGACTCAGGTCATGGTCCCAGGGTCCTCGGATCGAGCTCCACATCGGGCTCCCTGCTCCGCGGGAAGCCTGCTTCTCCCTCTCCCGCTCCCCCTGCTTGTGTTCCCTCTCTCGCTGTGTCTCTCTCTGTCAATAAATAAATAAAATCTTAAAAAAAATTCATTATCATTAAAGGCCAAATCATGGAGAGAGAAAAAAATCTCTAGTTCTACTTCTGGAACTGAGAAGTTATTTTATCAGATAAAAGAGGATTCCTTCTGCTCTGATATTTCAGAGAAGAGAGAATTGACCAAGCTCAGGAAGACCTCATGCTGTCCATCCACTGCCTCCTCATCCCCCTGGAGGTGCTGCTGGCCCCTGTGGCCTGGCTAAATGCTAAGGCAGGAAGATCTCACAGGACATTGCCTTTCTGCTGAAATACTAATTTATTATTCAGCATAAAGACTGATTTTTGCTGGACTGGAGCAAGACTCCCTTTCTAGAATTGAAGAGATTAAAAATATATTTGAGTCACTCTTCTGCTGCCACCAATGTGCTGTTTGTATCACTTAAAAAAAATTCTTCCTAAATATTGTTTGGGGGGATTATTCAGAGAGAAAGAGTTTAGAACCTCTCCAACTTCAAAGACCCCTCCTCTGACTAGACCGTCCTACCCCTTGTTGAAAGGAAAGGTTGGTGGTTACAGCAAGCCACACAGAGGACTAGACTGTTGGGTGGGCTTGTGTGTGTTGGGGGGGTGCTTAATTACCTTCTCTATTTTCACACATTTAATGTTCTACTGTTTACAGATCATCAAATTCACTCATAGTCAAATCCATGATTTTTTAGTAAATTTACTGATTTTTGCAACCATCACCACAAGGCAGTTTGAAAACATTTTGATCATTTCTACAAAATTCCCCCAAACCTATTCATAGTCATTTATGGCTTCCCACCCCCAGGCAACCACTGATCTGCTTTCTCTATATATAGATTTGCCATTTCTGGACATTTCACACGAATGGAGTCATATAATACATGGCCTCTCAAGTCTGGCTTCTTTCACTTAGGATAATGTTTTTGAGGTTAATCCATGTCAGAGTATGTATCAGTGTTTCATACGTTTCTTGCACCAAATATTATTCCACTGTTTGCATATACAACATTTTGTGTATCCATCCACCAGCCGATGGGCATTGGGGTTGCTTCTACCTTTTGTATGTTATAAATAACCCTCCTACAAACATTCATGCACAAGTATTTGTGTGGACATATTTTAATTTCTCTTGGGTAGATACCTAGGAGTAGAAAGAGTAGAAAGTGCCAAACTGTTTTCCAAAGTGGCCATGCCATTTCACATTCCCATCAACAATGAACAAGAATTTCAGTTCCTTGCCAATACTTGTCTTTTTATTATAGGCATTCTACTGAATGTGTAATTGCTATCATGGTGGTTTTGATTTTCATTTCCCTAATGACTAATAGTGAGAGCACCTTGTCATGTGCTTATTAGCCACTTGCAGGTCGTCTTTGTGAAATACCTATTAAGTCTTTTAACCATTTTTCAGTTGAGTTGTCTTTCTTATTATTGAGTTGTAAGAGTTCTTTTTATGTTCTTGATACAAGCCCTTTACCATATACATGATTTGAAAATATTTTCTCCCAGTCTGTGGTGTGTCTTCATTTTCTTAATGATGTCTTTTGGAGTGCAAGGTTTTTTTAATTTTAAGGAAGTCTCATTTATCCATGTTTTTCTTTTATGGCTCATAAAAAAATATGGTGCTGTGTCTAAGAACTCATTGCTTGACCCAAAGTTACAAAGATTTTCTCCAGTCTTTTTTTTTTTCTAAAAGCTCTATAGTTTTAGCTCCTACATTTATGTCTATGATCCATTTTGAGTTAATATTTGTGTGGTTTGAGATAAGGCTTTAGGTTGACTTTTTTACATATGGATACTAAATTTTCCCAGCATCATTTGCTGAAAAGGCTACTCTTTCCCTATTGAATTGTCTTGGCATCTTTGTCAAAAATCAGTTGACATAAATGTAAGGGCTTATTTCTGAACTTTTAGTTATGTTTCATTGATCTACATGTCTACCCTTACTTTAATTCCACACTTGGTTGATTACCGTAGCTTTATAGTGTCTGAAATTGGGTGGTGTAAGTCCTCCAACATTGTGATTATATTTCCGAAGTAGTTTGGCTATTCCATATCTTTTGCACTTTACATATAAATTTTAGAATCCATTTGTCAATTTTTATAAAAAAAAATCTGCTGCTGGACTGTGGATGGGGATTGTATTGGATCTAATAGTCTTCCAATTCATGACTTAGGGATGTCATTCATTTTATTTAGATATTCTCTAATTCTCCCAGAGAGTATTGTGCAATCATCTTTTGTTGAATTTACTCCCAAATATTTTATTCTTTTTGATGCTATTATGAATGGACTTGTTTTCTAAATTTTGTTTCTAGGATTTGTTCATTAGTGCAACTTGCATTTTGTGGATTCTTTGGGATTTTCTACATACGGTATTATGTCACCTGTGAATAAAGACAGTTCTGCTTCCTTTCTTATCTGGATGGCTTTAGTTAATTAATTAAAGATTATTTTTTTACTTACCAAACTGCAGTGGCCACAATCTCTAGGACAGTATTGAATATAAATGGTAAAATTCTTGTCTTGCTTATGGTCTTAGGAGGGAAAATATTCAGTTTTTTACCATTGATTGTGGTGTTAGCTGTGGATTTTTTATAGAAGCCCTTTATCAGTTTGAGAATGTATCCTTCTCTTCTCTTTTTGAGGGTTTCTTACCATGAGTGGTTGTTGGATTTTGTTAAATTCTTTTTCTGAATCTATGAAGAAGGTGAGGAGGCTTTTAAAAAAATTCTATTAACATGGTATATTACATTAATTGAACTTGAGATATTTAACAAACCTTGCATTCTTGGGATAAATCCAGCTTGGTCATGGTGTATACTCCTTTTTAACATATTGCTGAATTCAGTTTGCTAATATCTTGTTAAGGATTTTTACATCGATGTTCATGAGAGATAAGTTTTTGATAGGATTTAGCAGTGAAGCCATCTAGGGTTAGGCTTTTCCAGGAAAATTCTTAGTTACTAATTCAATTTCTTTACTTGCTATAGGTCTATTAAAATTTTCTATTTCTTCTTGAGTCAGTTTGCATAATTTGTGTCCTTCTAGAAATGTGTCCTTTTCATCTAGGTTGTTAAATTTGTTGCCATAGTGTTGTTCATAATATTCCTTTTTAATCCATTTGATTTCTGTATGGCTGGTAGGAATATCTTCTTTCATTCCTGATTTTAGTAATTTGAAATATTTTCCTATTTTCTTGGTCAGTCTAGTTAAGGATATTTTAAAAGAAATAACTTTTATAAAAAAGAGTGAAGAAAGGTTGTGTGAATTATGGGATATCATCAAGTGAACAAACAGTTGCCTCATGGGAGTCCCAGAAGGAGAAGAGAGGAAGAGGCAGAAACTTTATTGAAAGAAATCATAGCTGAAAACTTCCCAAATCTTGGGAGGGATGTGGATATCCAGGTACATGAAGCTCAAAGGACCCCAAGCAAGATCAACCCAAAGAAGATTACACCAAGATACATTATAATCAAAATGTTAAATTGTCCAAACTACCCACAGTGATTATTTGAAACACCTATTAAAATTCCAATGGCATTTTTCACAGAAAAAGAGGGAAAAAAATTCTAAATTTCATTTAGAACTTTATTATCCAACTTGAGCTCCATCTCTCTGCTACTGAGAAAAGGTGACTTGCTGGTGCTATAGGTCTCCTCCAGCTCATTGGGGGATAGTGGTCTTTGCCTCTTGCCCTCACTTCTTCCGACTACCTTCATTTTCATTTGAAGGCGTCCTCTGCTGTTTATTTTAATCTTATTTTGTGGCAGCTCTTGGAGATGCCTCCCCCGGTATATGTTGGGGGTTTGGGAGGGTAAGATAAAATGGAGAACAGGAGATTGAGACCCTGGCAGCATAGGTCTTGGTCATCACTGCATCTTTAGCAACTCATGTGTTGCCTGCTAGAACCTAAATACTCTAAAATATCTGTTAAGGAAATGGATAAATATATCCTAAGATCATTTTTGATCACATAGCATCTTCTATACTTTGGGAGTTGGGAAAGGTTCTGGACCAAACCAGAGAGTGTGAAATGCACAAATGTTTTTATGTGCTCTAATGTGATAATACTTGAGCGTCCTTTTCAATTTCATTTCCCACCTGTCACAGCTCCTGGAGGAGGATGGAATTGATCATAGGGGATTTGGGAAATTATTATGGTGGTACTGATTATAAATTTTTGAGAGAGGGAAGAACTTTACCAAGATAACTTGTTGGTGATATCTTATAGTTTACCACTTAGACCTATGTTTGGTTATTGCTGTAAGTCAGAAGGTTTTATATGTCTAAAAATGGGGCACCTTTGTTCATGCTGCTCCTTCTGCCTATAACAGCATGCCCACTTCCACCCAGAATCACTCCCCACCCCCGAACCCTCACGAACATACTTTGTAAGCATCCTTTAGACCTCAGTTCCAACATCACCTCCTTATAGAAGAGTCTCCTAGATCATTTGTTCCCGTATACCATATACCCTCATAGAACCATGTACTTCTCGGTAACACTTAATGATAGTTACATTTTAAAATAGTAATTAGTATGATTATTTGATTAATGTATATCTCTCCCAGGGGATCATCAGCTTCATAGGGGCAGGACTTGTATTTGTTTTCACTCATCATTTTTATCCCTAGGGCCCAGTACAGTGCCTTGCAAAATATCAATCAAACAAGTCCCATATGTATATTATATTTGATCACTAGTGTACCTCACTGGGTTAGTCTTATTATCATCCCATTTTGAGGAGGAGAAACTGAAGCATGGAGAGAGAGAGAGGGAGAGAGATGTAGCTTGCTCAAAGTCACATAGGCAATATGTGATGGCATATACAAGGTTCTTAATAAATATTTTGAAAATAGATGGATAAATATACAGGGAATAAATGAAGTGATCCCTTTGTTTCTAGTTGGAAATGGGGCCTCTGCACAGTGTTGAGTTGCCCTTTTGGTGGGAGGATGGGATTATAAGGTTCCGGAGAGGTCTGGGGGATCTGTTTGGACTCCAAAGCTGTGGCCTCAGAGTAGGGGAGGGTTGCGACAGAGTGCATGGAAATGCTGGCTTCCCACAACAAAACTGAGTAGGTAGGAGCCAAAGATAACATCCCTTGAGTAGAATCTTCCCCAGGGAAGAACAGTTCCTTTGAAATCGGGCACAGACATTAGCTAGTGATATCTAAACACTGGGGAGCTGCACGTTCCCCAGTGAGCTCTGGACACCAGGATCAGGAGCCGGGAGCTATGCTGCAGGAACAGAGCAAGAATTGCCCCAGGTCTCAGGGAGATCTGGAATTTTCTCTGTACCATCCTCACTGACAGCCCGACTGTAGCACTGAAGACTAGCCATGGCCAGTTCCCTTCTACACCTACTGATTCGTGCCTCCTGTGGGTCTCGGCCTGTTGGTCTGGGACAGAAAGTGGGCCTGTGGCATTTTTACCCACCTGGACCCAGAGATCGTTGACGTGCTATGCTGGCCATTTCCATGCTGAGGCTTAGGGAATCTTAGGGAATCTTAGGGAAGATTGCAACATGAGTTTCTCAGCCTGGGTACCTCTACCAGGGGCTCCGAGCCTGGGACGCATGAGCCACCTGTCGTGGCATGCAGAATTATGTCTGGAAGTGCATCTCTTAAGGGAGAGGGCCCAGAGCTTTCACTAGTTTCTCAACGAGGTATGTGACGTCTCCAAAAGGTTAAGAACCAGTGATGACAATATGGATAATAGTCATGACAAGTAGGCTTTACTGAGTGCTTAGAAAGTGCCAGATATGTGGTTAAGTGCATTAATATACATTATCCCTTTTAATCCTGGTATTAGTCAATTTAAGCTTACTTACGCTGCAGTAACAAGCAACTCCAGAATGTCAATGCCTTACAAAACAAAGGTTTATTTCTTGCTCACAGGTTGTGTTAGCTTAGCTGTGACTGTGCTTCATATCTTAGAGCCAGGGCTCCGGCTGAACAAATAGCTCCTATCTGGGTCATTGCTAGTCTCAGGGCACAGGAAAAAAGAGAAAGGTATAGACATGAGATGGATCTTAAGGGTTCTTCTTGGGGGCACCTGGGCAGCACGGTCAGTTAAGCATCCAACTCTTGAGCTCAGCTCAGGTCTTGATCTCAGGGTTGTGAGTTCAAGCCCCATGTTGGGCTCCATGCTGGGTGTGGAGCCTGCTTTAAAAAAAAAAAAAAAAGTTGAAGTGGCACACATCACTTCCACTGACTTTTGAGCCTGACATCAGGGGGGACTCTAGCTGCCCAGTCAGAGGGATCCTGCAGAGAGGGTTAGTGAATATTTAAACAACAAAGTAATCTACTGAACCCTTTATAAAAATCAATGAGGTGGGGGTGCTTGGGTGACTCAGTCGGTTGAGTATTCAACTCTTGATTTTGGCTCAGGTCATGATCTCAGGGTCTTAGGATCAAGCCCTGCATCGGGCTCCACACTCAGTGGGAGTCTTCTTAGGATTCTCTCTCCCTCTCCCCCTGCCCCTCCCCATGCTCGCACTGTCTCTCTCTCAAATAATCTTCTAAAAAAGATCAATGAGGTAGTTGGAGTTATTATTATCATTCCCTTTTTAGGGATAAGGAAACAGAGGCTCAGAGGGAGTAGATTTTTCTCTAGTGCTGTGTAATGATTAGGTGGCAGATCCCAGATCTAAGTGGACTTGGTGTGATTTCAGAGCCTGTGGCTTGAACCTCTGCGTTACACTGATTCCCATCGTCATAGCAGCTGCTGACCTCTCTCTTCCCTATCCTCCTCCCTTTCTCCAGCTCAGGGCAATCCAAACACACCAGTCTCTTCAAGCTTCATCCATCCCTGACAGTGCTCAAGAGAGAATCACTTCCCTAGCTTGTTTGCATGTTTTCATGGTCCCCAGCGCTGCAACTCATTCTGGAATGTCCGGCGAGGCATTTGTTTGGCAGGATTCCTGCCCACTAAGAGCTTACCCTTCGTGCCATGGTGGGAATGTGCTGGGTATTTTTAGAGCTCGGCAGCCTTGCAGTGCTGCATGCTCCTCCCTACGGTCCGTGGATTAACCCAGGAGTGGCAGATGCCCACGCTCTGCCTGCCTGGTCCTGGTACACAGTCCTCTCTGCTGTTGGGAAAACAGATTGTCCCAGGTAGATATGTAGCCAGATTTTTTTTTTTCTCTGCTTCCCTCCTCCTCTGAGCTGCTCCTCCCCTTTGTATGGTGTAGCTTCTCCTGGGGACCCACCATAATTCTGCAGCTACTTCGGAGCCAGCGGAGATGGTGGGGTTTGCTCACTTGCAGTCAAGTCTGGCCAGGAAGCTGCTGGTTCTTGCCACAGACGTCTTCCGTGTTTGCAGCTTCGCCTACCCTCCTGGGCAGGCGGAGTGCACATTCCCTCCTCCAGGAGAATGAGAGGATTCAGAAGGCTCAGGAAGTGATGATTTCCTTTGGCATCATTGCTCCTCCAAGCTCAGCCACAAGTATCGAATGCTCGCATGGTCCAGAAACCTGTGGCACTGTCACTGTGAAGCATGGTGGCTTTTGTTTGCTGATTGTCCAAAGCTCCGGATAAGGACCAGCAACACTGCATCTGGTTGCCTAGGTGTTGTGAATCTCCATGGGAAGGAAAGCTGGGGATTTGCATGAAAAGGTACTTTGACTATCTGGAAGCACTAACTCAGGTGTGATCCAATTCAGGAAATGCTTCCTGAGGGCCTACTCTCTGCAAGGCATAGGATTTTGCTTCCTGTAGAGGTTCCAGAAGACACCTGGGGCAGAAAAGCACATCCCCCCATTACCCTGGGCATCACATTTGCAGGATGTGATAGATATTAACTTTTTAAACCTTCCTTCTTCCTCCCTCCTTCTTTCCTCCCTCTGTCCAGTGTTGTGGTTAAGAGCATAAATTTTGGAGTCAGAGCGCCTGAGTTTGCATCCTTCCTCTAACTGTGCGACAGGACAAGTGACTGAGATGACCCACAACTCAGCTAATAACAGTACCTTGCTCACACAGTTGTTGCCTGGACTAGATGAGCTAATATTACCATATTACAAAGCACACAGAAGGCCCTCAGAGCAGTTCCTGGTACGGAGGAAGCACCATGCAGAATGGAATGCAGACCAGAAGTGAAGACGGTGGGGGTGGGCAGGTGGGCACAGTGGGGAACACGAGGGGCTCTGTAGGCCTTGCTCCATCGTTTGGACTTCCATCCTGACTGCATTGGGTAACCACGCAAGTAATTGCTGACATGGAAGTGTCCCGCGATCAAACTGGCTTCGCACAAAGGTCACCGCTGAAACCCAGTGACCAGCAGTTAACACTTCATTAAATACCGTCTCACGCATTTGATCCCACCTCCCAGCAGCCAGGCCTGTCTGCCCACATGCACAGGCACCTGTCAGGGGCCTGGGATGGAGAAGACCGTGACGCAGGGAGTGATGTGCCTTGCACACCTGTCAGATTTGCACACGCAGAACTCATTCGCTTTTGCATCATCGCCTCTAGCTCCTGCAAATGCCAAATGGTGGGAGTTTCTTCTTGGCTGAAGTTGTTGTTTTTTTAGGTTTGAGACTCAAATGTTTCCTTTGAAAACATGTTTTTTTTTTTTCCCCCTTCTCTCTCTCTCTCTCAAAGAGCATGCTAACAAAGTCCTCTTAACTCTTAGGGGAAGCTTATCTACTCCTGCTGTGATCAAGTCAGCCCAGGGTGCCTGTGTTAGCCTTTAATTTTCAAAAAGAGAACCTCGGGTAAAGGAAATGGGCCAGTTGGGTTTTGAAGTCTTTTCTGTTTTATTATAATTGAAGGAGGTCCACATAGGGGCATGTCTGGTGCTAGCGAGTTCCTCATTTTGGTACTGCTGACATCATCCCCACCTTGGCCTCTTTAGGAATTGTTGGTTCTCGGCTGCTGTATTGGCTCTGTATTGGTGCGTAATGAATTACCCCAAATGTCGTGGTTAATGCCTACTTATTATTTCACAGATTTTGTGTCAGGAGCCTGGGCGTGGCTTAGCTGGGTTCTCTGCTCAGGGCTGCAATCCAGGGGTCGGTGGGGCTGGGGTCTCATCTGGGGCTTGGGTCTTTTTCCAAGCCCACAAGCTGGTTGGAAGGTGACAGGAATCATTTCCCTGCAGGTGTGGGACTCACAGAGGCTTCCTTGTTCAAAACCAGTGGGGAGGCAGGGGGAGTGGGGGCGGGAAGAAGAGGGAAAGTCTAGCCCCTCTTTTTTTTTTAAAGATTTATTCATTTATTTTCGGGGGGTGGCGGGGAAAGGACAGAGGGAGAGGGGGAGAGAATCTTTAAGCAGACTCCATACTGAGCGCAGAATCAAATGCGGGGCTCGATTCCACAACCCTGAGATCATGACCCTGAGCTGAAACTAAGAGTCGGATGCTTAACCCATTGTGCCACCCAGCTGCCCCTCTAGCCCCTCTTTTATTTTATTTTTTTGATTAATTAATTTTTTATTATGTTCAATTAGCCAATATATGGTACATCATTAATTTTGGATGTAGTGTTGAACGATTCATTAGTTGTATATAACACCCAGTGCTCATCACCACATGTGCCCTCCTTAATACCCATCCCCCGATTACCCCACCCTCCCTCCCTTCTGTAACCCTCAGTTTGGTTCCCGGAGTCCAGAGTCTCTCATGGTTTGTCTCCCTCTCTGATTTCTTCCTATGATCCTCTGTGCTACTCCTTATGTTCCACATACGAGTGAAACCATAGGATAATTGCCTTTCTCTGCTTGACTTATTGCACTTAGCATAACCCCCTCCAGTTCTATCCATGTCGATGGAAATGGTGGGTATTCATCCTTTCTGATGTCTAGCCCCTCTTTTAAAGCATTCTCCTGAGGATGTCAGTCCCACCTAGGTGACTCTCCCTTTTGATTTACTCAAAGCTGATTAGGGCCCTTCATGACATCAGTGACTCTCTTCCTTTAGCCTATGATGTGGTATATCACAGGAGTGTTCCTCTGTCACATTCGGGTGCCAACTCTACTCAAGGGGAGGAGGAGGTCATGTGAGGGTGTGGGTCAGCGGTGGTCATCTTAGACTTCTGCCTGCCGGAGCTGGTAACCTAAGTCAGAGAGAGATTCGGTCCTCTTCTTCCCCATCTATGGATTAAGCCTGTGGCTTGGAGCACAGCTGTATGGTAAAGCCCTCCCATACTGCCCTTGTAGGAGGAGGTGGAGTATGACATACAGTGATTTGGGGGTTTTAGATAAGGGTGAAGTGGATGCAAAAGAGACATTCCTTGTTTGTGGAGCCAGGTAAAAGCCACCTGTTTCTAGGTGGGCTTAGTTAGAACTGATTTCTAGGCTGGAGACAATAGGGCAGTGGCTTTGTAACCCTGTGGAAACACGAGGGTTCTAGAGGCTGACCAGTTCTGGAGGGGAAGCTAACCTCGGGTCTCCTGACTCCAGGTCTGTGTCTGACCATGCCTTGAGCGTGCTGTCTTCTGTCCATAGGTCTCAGCTTCCCACTCTGAAAGAGGAGTGGGGTCAGAGGGGGCGCGAGGTTCCTTCTCGTCATAACGTCAGTTCCACGGTGTGACCCAGATGCAGCAAACATCAGCTTTGGAGCAGGTGCCATTTAAGAAGCGGGCAGGTGTGGGCAGAGATACCGTGGGCACATCTCGGGTATGTTGCCCTTTCAAAATAACCAGTCCCAGCGAGATGCTTTGTCTTCATGAAGGTAGAGAAACCCTCTAGGCAGAGAAAAGTTCTATTTGTATTTACAGTTGTCCCCAGTTGTATTCGGAAACGGCGGAGTGTCGGGCTCAGGGGCCCCCTGGGTTCAGGGGTTTGCATTCTTAAGGCCTCAATTGGACTTTTAATCAGAACAGATCTCGAGCATTCATCTTCAGTGCTTGTTCCTGCCATTTCCAGCCGCTCGACACTTTTTCATAAACAAAGTGACAGTTTGATTGAATGTGGTTTTTAATTAAGCTGCTTTCACTTGGAGCAACTTTCTGGGAGTATATGTAAGGAGCAGGGCTTCGGAAGTGCCTTCGGACGCTGACTGCTGAGACATGTCGCGTGCACCGGCTCCCAGTCCATCCCAGGTCCCAGCCCACTGTCCCTTGCAACAAGCGTGCAAAGCCTCAGCAGTGGGTGAGGCTGCTTCCGGGCAAAGCCTGTGGGTCTTAAGAAACTGCCCCCCAATGACTGTTTATATCATTGGATTTTAAGCTGTTGATGGCATGTCACTACCACAGTTGGGACTTTGCAAAAACAAAATGAAGTAAGAATAACCACTGTTATTCTGCCTGCAGGCACAGCTCAGAGTTTTATGAGCAATGGTGAACTCTGCATGCAAGACCTTCTGAGATCTTAGAGCCCCACAGGGAGGCGAAGGCCTCCTTACGGGGAAAGAACCGACGAGATTGGAAATGACGAATGACTACTCGGGCATGGAGCCGGGAGAGGTGGTTGGGCACCGCTTTCCAGCTCTTCAAAGGGCTACGTGTCTATAACGGGGGGCAGTAGGTCAAAGAACCACATTTGGCCTCCTGATGTGGGCATCTGCATGGTGAGAGGGCCCCTGGCGTTACCTGGATACAATGCAAGGATGCAAGTGGGGATGCTATTGTTTAAGCAGCATCAGACCAGAACCCACCCCTCCCTTCACATTCTGGTGCTCTGTGGCATATAGATCTGCCCCGATTAATAGCTGCCGTTGCGGAGAAATCCATCAAGCCTTTACCCTGTGCATGACTCATCTCCCTGTGGCAGGCGCGGTGCTCAGCTTCCAAGAATAGCCTAGCCTGAGGGATCCAAGCTCGGAATCCCTTCCAACTTTCAGGGCTCTGAAGTTCGGCGCCCACAGAGGTCTGTGCTTAGGTAACGGGGTGCAGATGGCTTGGTGTTTGCAGAGACAGTGGCTAATAACCATCTCCCTTCCACCTTTTCTTCCTGCAAATTCCAGGAACACAAAATTGCAGGCCAGACCCCACTGCTTACAAAGGAAACCTTAATCATAAGGAGGCCTGACGGTGCATTTCAGAGGCTTAGAGATAAGGTAATCAGGAAGCCCACTCATTCATTTATTTGCTCATTCAACAAATATTTGCTGACTGCCTTGTAAGTGAGAACCACAACAAGGAACTCAATGGGGGAATCTTGCAGAGGTGAATCGGCTAAGCCCTGAACATACTCTTTGGTATCGAATCCTGGCAACCAGGCCGGGAGTGATAGAATTAATAGCTGACATTTATTGAGCACTTACTACATGCTGTGTTTTAAGCACTTCCCTTGAATTAACTAGATCGATCTTCACAACAGTTGGAGGACTTGGGTGCCATTATGAACCCCATTTGCTGGTTGAGAACAATAGGGCACAGAGGGTAACTTGCTCAAGCTCATGCAAGCCGGTCGGTAGAGGTGTCGGGAACTGAACCCAGGATTCTCTGATACGAACCATGTAAGAATCACCATGCTTACACCATTCTGTCAGCACAGCGGCCTTCTGTCACTTCTTTCTAGAACATGCCAAGCTCTTTCCGACCCTGGGGGCTTTGCATTTCCCGTGGCCTGAAACACTGAGTTGTCTCTTTCTTGTTTTCCTGGTCTCAGCTTGAGGGCCAGCTCTTTCGCAGGCCTTCCCCCAAGCATCTACTAAGCAATTCCCTCTTGTTCTGTCACTCTACACTTTATTTCCTTCCCACCCCTTATTGCATTGTGACAGTCCCAGGTCTCTTTGCTTTAATCCACCTGTCCCTCCCCGCCAGTCCCCACTAGCATTTAAGCTCCTGAAGGCTTGGGCTTGTGTATCTTGATGACCTTCATATCTGCAACCCTACCATGGAGCCTGGCACCTGGCAGGTCCTCGGTAAATATCTGCTGGGTGGTCAGGGGAGGGACACAGGCGTGGAACAAATCTCAGGCATCGTGGATGCCTCGTTGTTAGGATGGATGAAGCTGTGAGTGCGAGGCTGTGCGGCCTTTGTTACTACAGGAGAGACACGGGACACTCTGAAGGCACAACAGAATCTTTGGGATTGCAGTACACAACCAGCGTTGTGAGAGTCCATCAATGTGTACCTCTCCTCCGGAGGGGACAGGAGGGGGCCTCTGTCGGCTAACTGCGGGGTGGGTTGGTAGGTTTCTTCTACTGCATGGTGCATGGGGGGCGGAGACATCAGCTCCCGGACAGCTGGCCCCCATCCTGCCCGCCCCACAGCTTCCCCCCTTCTCTCAGCAAAGGGGGCAGTGCCCTGAGTCCTATGCAGCTGCTGCAGGCAGAGACAGGGAGCGGTCTCCATCTATGCTGGTGCCTCCGCCGGGCAGCAGTGACCCAGCAGAGAGCCCTGGGTGCAGGCTGCTTTCTCCCTAAGGACGTAACTTGAGGAGGTGGGGACCCGTCCAGTGCTCACAGAACCTTCGGTGCTGTTGGCTGCCTCCCTCACAGCATCTTGTTTTGCAGCCCCTTGATTTGCTTCCTTTTCTTATGCCTTATGTCATCTGTCACTGGTGCCTGCCAGAAACAGGACTTTGTTCTAGAACATTTGACCTGTGTGGCCTCTGAGTCTCACTTTGTTCCTCTGTGAAATGGGGATTACATGGACCAGTGATGCTGTCGTGAGGATTAGATGCTGCTGTTTGGGACACTTGGCCGATAAAGGTCTGTGGTGCCCATCCCATCCCACTGACGACAACAAATCAGCATCTCACACTTAATGAAGATGTTTCAGGTATTGGAATAAGTACATTATCAGTATTACTAAAAGGTTGTGTTTTTAACAGCTTTACTGAGACACAGTCGACATGCAGCAAACTGCACAGCTTTGCAAGGGTTGACGCACACACGTACACAGATGAGGCATTACTGCGATGTGATGCAAGCCTCCTTGCGTCCCCCTGTTACAGATGAGGAAAACAGAGACTGAGAGACATAAGCATCTTCTCCTGGATCACACGGTGGCCTGAGGCAGAGCTGCCTGATCCGCGCATGAGCTCTCACCACCGCCTCCCCCTGTAGTGGATGTTTCCCTGCTGGTGATGTCAGAGGACCTGGCCCATTGTGCTACCGCCTGCAAGTGTGAAACTATGTTGCTGAGCTCACTTTACAATGAGCCGGGCGGCTCTGCGAGGGGAGAGGGGTGGTGTCAGCAAGTCAGGCTGCCCAGATTGACAGCTTCCAGCTTTCCAGGGGCTAATCCACCTGTTGGATGCATCCAAAACCCATAGACTGATCCCAGGCCCCTCAACTCAGTGGCACATGGGGATGTTTGGGGAAACCCTAGGGGTGTTATTAGACATGGTATCCCAGTTCCCCAGAGCTGCATTCTGGAGGTCCTGGAAGGTTCTAGAAGGTCTGGAGCTCCCTGAAACTGTAAAGGTGTAAGACCTGGTCCCTGTCCAGTTTCCCTTCTCCCCTAAATCCTGCGTGTGTACCTCAGCTCAAACTCTGCCTAATTTTTGGATGCTTTCCTTAGACTCCATGCATTTGTGTAGAATGTTCTTTTTCCCCCTGAAGTATCTTTTCTCCATCTCCTTGACTAATCTCCTCGTCTAATCCATGGAGTCATGCTGCCTGGATTAATTCCCACCTCTCCTGCTTGCTAGTTTCAGGACCTCGGACAAGTTACTTAATCTCCGGGCTGTCCGTCTCATCAGTGAGGAAGGCGATCGTGCTGACCACGTGTGTGTGTTACATGCGTGGACTACAGCAGCACCTGACATGCTGAGTGTGCTGTCCAGAGCAGAGCAGCGCCCCCAGGATATGTCATGCCATTGTCATTGCTGTTGCTGGCTGTTTTCGTTACTACTACCACATGTTTGCCCAGCTGGTCCCTCTTCTCGAACTAACTTGTCCTTCTGCCACCTCGTCCATGTGACTATTCCACTGCTTGCCTTTCAAGGCATTACCTTCTCCAAAAGCCTTCTCTGACATGACCCAGCCTTTGGGTCATGAGAACCCTATTCCCAAGGCCCCTTCCTTCATCTCTTCAGCAGATATTTACTGAGCAACTACTGTGTGCTGGGGAAATGAACAAGGTGGACAAAAATCCCTGCCCTTGTCTCTCTCCTTGAGTAGGAGGAAGGGAAAGAGGCAGAAGATAAACAAGATCGATGAGTAAAATCCATAGTTAAAAAGTTGTAAAGCTGCTATGGAGAAGAAGGAATCAGGGAGGGAGGTTTGGGGTTCTGTCCCAGTTTAGGTCTGTTGTTACAGGTTGATCATTGTTGGTCTCAGAAACGTCTCAGTTTGGACAATTGTACGTTCATCTTAGGGACACCCTAAGACATGCATCTTGGAGATAAGGAATGTTGGAGATGAGGCTGATCTTTAAATAGGATGTCAAGGAAGATGATACTGAATAAAGACCCCAAAGAGGTGAGGCAGTAGACCATTTAGAAGAGCATTCTAAGAAGTGAGGACAGCAAGTGCAAAGGCCCTGAGGTGGGGGCATTTCAGGTATGTTTGGGGAACACTAAAGAGGCCAGGATGGCTTGGGAAAGGGATGATAGCAGAAAGGTAGGACTGTAGCTGGACTCTAGAAGCCCTTGTAGGAAGGAGCGAGGTCTTGCCTGGGCAACCATTGCAGGGTTTGGAGCATATAAGGGAGGTGTACTGACTATTGGGGCCATCATGGCTTCCATGTTGGTATTGGATTGTAAGAGGTACAGGTGGAAACGGGACAGTCATCCGGGGAGAGGTGACAGTGTGGACCAGGCCGTTAGTGGCTGTGCTGAGTGTTGGCTGGATTTGTTGGTGGATGGGATGCAAGCTGCCGGAGGAAGGGAGGAGTCAGAGATGCCTCCAAAGTGTCTGGCCTGAGCAACCGGGAGGCCAAGGCTCAGAGACGGACGATAGATTTGAGAAGCCGTCAGATGTTGTAATCATTGTGACAGCCTGAACAAGGTACCACAAACCCAGTGGCTTAAAACACATCCATTTCCTGTCTCCCAGTTCTGGAGGTCAGAGGTCTGACACAGGTCTCAGGGGCTGAAATCAAGGTGTCAGCAGGCTGGGTGCCTTCTGGACATTCTAGGGGAGAATCTGCCTTTTCCACCTTCTAGAGGCCTCCTGCCTCCCTTGGCCCGTGGCTCCCTCCTCCGTCCCCAGAGCCAGCATGATGCATCCCTGTGCCTTTCTCCTACAGCCTCATCTCCCTCCAACCAAAGCTGGGAGCGGCCCTCTGCTTCTAAGAACCCTTGTGATTACAGCTGACCCTTGAACAACACGGGTTTGAACTGTGTGGGTCCTCCTGTATGTGGATTTTTTCCCCCGGTAAAGACAGAACAGTACTGTAGATGTATTTTCTCTTCTTTATGATTTTATTCATAGCATTTTCTTTCTTTCTTCATCACAGCTGCAAATTCCCCTTTGCCACATAAGGTAGCAAGCACACAGGTTTCAGGGATTAGGACATGGGCCTGGTTGGGGTCATTACCCTGCCAACTCGCCCATGGATCCAGGTGGCGATGTCAGGAGCCTGCTGGATGTTTGAGTCTGGATTTCAGGGGGGAGCCGTAGCTGAAGCTACAGTTTTGGGGGGGGGCACAGTCCCCTCAGTTCTTCCAGACTCACACTTCATGTTTGTTATGTGCTTGTGGCTCTTTGTCCTCCAGAGCACGAGCGCTGTGAGGGCAGAGACGGTGTCTTCCCTTTTTGTATTTCTCAGATCCACAGAGAATGTGACATGAATATAGTTTGACACCAAATTTGCACCAAACTCGTCTCTTACGCAAGGAAGATATAGGTCCTAGCTCTCAGGACAGCTGACGACACCCATTCTCTGCCTGGCCTTGTGGCGACGGCCGGCCTCGTCCCCACCTTTGTCACTCTGTACCGTGGTTTGGGGTTCTATGGGACAGATGCAGCAGATCTTGCCCCATGAACATTCTTCTGTGGGTGGTTTTGGGGTCAAGGCCCAGTTCCACAGCCCACTGGATCCCGCTGTGAGTGAATCTGCAAAGTTTAGTGGAGAGGGTAAATAAAAACAAACAGCGGGAGAGACTTCCTATTGGTGACTCCGAGGAAGGCCTGTAGGGGTGGGATCCTCGACCCGCTTTGCAAGCTGACGTCCCAAGTGCAGGGCCAGGGCAATCTCTGGTCTGGCCTGCTCTGTCTCTGGGCATGAGCAACCTCCTGGTTTTCCCGTGCCTTCCCAGGGCAGCACAGTGGACATGAGCTTCACCTCTGCAGCTGGGTCTTGGGATGAACGCCCTCACGTCCTTTGAATCTTCTCACTGTCCTTCTAGAAGCACCGTGGCTAAGAACAGTTTCTGGAGTCCCTCTGCCCTCATTCAGAGCCTAGATCTGTCCCTGTCAGCCCCCAGATCTTAGACTGGTCATGTCATCTGAGTCTGTTTCCTCGCCCGAATTGTGTGTGGTTGTGAAAATAATCACCACTTACTAGATGCTTACTGTATGCCGGGTCCTGGACATGAATGTTTCCTCCAGTATACATAAAGGGAAACTGAGGCATGGAGAGACGAGATGGCCAAGGTAACACCCCACAGCCAGCAAGGTCAGGGCTGAGGGCCTTTTTTTGGTCCAATTTTTTATGGTGGTAAAATATACATAATGTAAAATTTACCATCTGAACCATTTTGATGTGTGTGGTTCCATGGTATTAAGTGCATCATATTACTGGGCAACCACCTCCACCAGCCTCCACAGAACTCTTCATCCCACAGAAACTCTGTGCCCATGAGACACTCACTCCCCATTTCCCTCCCTCCAGCCCCCTGCACCTGCCTGCCTCCCTCCCTCCCTCCCCCTCCCTCATCTCCCTTTTTCTCCCACACCCTAGCTTTTGGTAACCACCATTTTACTCTCTGTCACTGTGAGTTCAACTTTTATTATTTTTATTATTCATTATTATTAGGTTTAGATTTCACATATAAGCAATTATTTGTCTTTCTGTGTCTGGCTTATTCCACCTAGAATAATGTCCTCCAGGTTCATCCACATTGTTGCAAATGGCAGGGTTCCCCTCTTTTTCAAGTCTAAGTAATATTCCATTGTCTCTACCCACTTGTCCATCACCGGCCACTTAGCTTGTTCCCCACCTCGGCCATTGTGGATAATGCCGAAGTAACATGGGAGGGCACTTCCCTCATCACCAGTGATGTTGAGCATCTTTTCATGTGCTTTTTGGTTGTTTGTGTTTTGCCTTTTGAGAAAAGTCTACTGAAGCCCTTGGCCTATTTTTTAACTGGGTTATTTGTCTTTCTCTTGTTGAGTTGTAAGAGTTCTTTGTATGTTCCGGATAGCAGGCTCTTACCAGATGTATGATTTTCGAACATGTCCTTCCATTCTGGGGGTTGTCTTTTCCCTTCTTGACAGCACCCTTTGATGCAGGAAACTTTTTAGTTTGGATGAAGCTTGCCTAGCCTTATTGATGATCCATTTCCCGCTCTGGTCCCATTTTCTTGTCTTCAGATGTGACGGCGGCTTAGGAATTTGCTAATGCTATGCTGGTGCTGAGGGTGAGGAAGAAGACCAGCCCTCTGTGCTTTGGCAGACCCTGGACTCAGGCTGGGAGGGGTCACGTGGTCCCTCAAGGCTGGCACCTCACGGCCTCCATCACCTCCCTGCCTTCAGATACCTGTCCCCAGACCTGCCTGACGTCAGCACGTGATGAAGCAGCTCCTTAAGTCTTTGGAAGCACCTGTCTGTGAATGGTTTTTCCTGTCTCCTTTGGGCCTCACCTGCAAACACCTTCCCTCTCCCTCTCTAGATGTCAGGAACACTCAAGAGTCATGGGGCCTTGTCCCTGCATTTCCTTGGTCTGCTTCTGCGTCTGTCAAGGTTCGTTTTTCCTCTGCTTCCCCACAGCCTCCTCGATGAAGCCAGCTGCAGGATGAAGCCGGCTGCAGGCTCTGGCTACGCTCAAGTCTTGGGGGTCCCAAACTCCAGTGTGTGTCGGGACCCCCCCACCCCAGGAAACTTGGTCGTAAACTCGCAGATGCCTGGACCATCCCCCAGAAACACTGAATCTGAATTTCTGGGGGATGTGCGTGTTTAGACCCCCAGGCGATTCAGATGTCGGGGTCCACAGGCCACATCTTGAGAGGGACCGCCCTGGTCCAGAAACCTAACCCACTCCAGTTTGTCCTGAGGCCCCAGAGAGGGTAAGCCTAGTGGTTCATGAACTTGGCTGCATGTTAGATCACCTGGGGAACCTTAAAACCTCTCGACTGCCAGGCCACAGCCCAGACCAGTCAAATCAAAATCTCTGAGCGTGGGACCTGGGTATCATAGGTTTAAAAGCTCCCCCGGTGGCTCCCAGGTGCAGCTAAGGCTAAGAATCAGAGGTTATATAATCTGCCTCGACCAGCAGCCGTAAAATTTTATGTGCTCTTTCCCTTTGCTGAGCCCTCTGAGCCACTCGGGTAAGCTGAACTCTGGAGTCGACTCTTCTCTTTTACCCATGTGGCGATTTCTCCTTTATTCTCACGCTGCAGACTGAGGGCACAGAAATGCAAGAGGTGGCATGCACACACATCTCCAAGTTCCTGTAGCAGGGGTTGGCTCACCACGCAGGGCATCCCTGGAGACATCATTGCTCATTCTCACGATGGCTCTAGATTGACCTGGATTTTTTGAGGGAGCCACTGATGTCCCAAGCCCCCGGATAAAGGGGTTGTCACCTTCTGATCACAAGCCTGTGGCACCAGGGTCTTTATGGGGATGGGTCAAGAGTGTGGGCCTCGGAGTCAGGCCCACCTGGTTTGAATTTTAGCTCTGCTGCTTAGGTGGGTGAACTACTGGTCCTCCCTGAGCCTCTGTTTTCTCTTCTCTGCAATGGGATTACAGAAAAGTACTGAACAACGGTCTTAAGTAGATGAATGGATAAAGAGTGTTGTATATACATGTAATGGAATAACAGCCTTAAAAAAGAAGGAAATGTTGCAGTGGGCCAACTTGGATGAACCTGGAGGACATTATGCTCAGTGAAACAAGCTAGTCACAAATACTGCATGATTCCAATGATAGGAGGAATCTAAAATAGTCGCATTCATAGAATCAGGGAGTGGAATGATGGTTGCCAGGAGCTGGGGTGAGGGGAAGATGGGGAGTTACTCATCAATGGGAATCAAGTTTTGGTTCAGCAAGAGGAAAAGGTTTTTGAGAGCTACTGAACAACATTGTATCTGTGGTCAGCAATCCTATGCTGTGTTGTTCAAAGTGTCTTATGAAGGTAGATCTCATGTGAAGTGCTCTTTCCACAATAAAATAAAAATAAGAATAAGCAAACAAATAAATAAATGAATGTGATTAAGCTTCCAGAAAGAAAGGAAAAAAAAAAAACTATGTTAAGAATTAAACTAGATGAGCCATGTAAAATATTTAGCCCCATGACTGATGTCAACTCCCCTTTTTTCTCTAAGCTACCTTCCAAGCAGCAATGTTGATGGACAGGGCAGGTGCTTGGGACCATGCCAGCAATAGAAACGATGGCCAGGTACCTCATCCAGAATGTTCTCAAGGGCACACACTTGCTAGATCCTGCTCGTTTACTGCCCCCCAGCCCTGCTGGTGAGACTGGAAATGCCCTCCACTTAACACCTTCCAAGACTCCATGTCAATCCCTCTCTGAAGGCACAGCTTGCGATAACACCGTATAGCTCCATCCTGGCTTTCTAACGCTCTGGAAGTTTTGCTCAGTATAATGTTCACAGTGTGAGGAGGGGCCGTTCATGTTCTTGGGGAGATCATGCCTCACCTAGTCAGACTCCCAACTATCCTGTTGGACTACCTTGCAGTTGTAGAGTGTAGACTCTTTCTGGCTCTCCCCTCACCTCACCTGGCTCTGCATCCAAATGACTGGCAATGACATGTTCTCCTCCAGCCAGTAAATGTACAACAGTGCATTTCTACTAACATAATTTTTAGAATATCTCCAAGTTTATGTATCTACATGATTCTGCATTTACAAAACCTCTGACCATAAGCCCCAAGTTTTCATTCAAAACTATTCAACATTCACGTGCCAGGCATGGTTCTTTTATGTATGATTACTTTAACTGGTTTCCCAGTTTCAACATGCTAGATTTCCCCTTCCCATCAATGCTGCCCAGCGTTGGCACCGGGAAAGTGTGGGATACATGACAGTTGTCACTCTAGGAAGACACGGAGTCCCTACGATCTCCATGCCCAGGGCTCTCAGGGAGCTGCTGGGTTGGTACTAATGGCTCTCCGAGATGCAGGGGAGTGGGGAGAGGGGGCAAAACTGAATAGACAGAAGGGAGCTGACTTCTTGGAGGGGAAAATTCCCCTGAGAAAAGCAGACAAAAGAAAGAGGACACTTGGAACATGTCTTCTTTTTAAACCATCAGGCCCAGATGGTCTGCGTGTGAGGCAGCCTGCAGAACTGGCTAACCCAGCTGAATGATTTGAGCCAGTTCACGAAATCTCAGAGAGGAGCCACGGAGATCAGACAGGAGCAGAGGGAAAAAGAAGGGCCTGCCTAAAATGTACTATCTGGAAAATCTAATGATTAGTGCTCAGACAACACAAGAGGGGGAAATTCATCAGTATCTCCCTGTCATCAGGATCCTGGGCCCCCGGGTGGTGCTTGAAGTTTAAGAACAAATGATCTCAGGCCACGCCGGTAGCATTTTTTACCATAATTGTAAAGAGCTGACGTATAGGAATGTTATAGATGGCTGGCTTCTGAGCTGTAGACCAGCGCTTCTCAGACTGTAATGTGCTCACGAATCTGGGATCTGGTTCAAATGCAGATTCTGGTTCAGCAGAACTGAGATGGAGCCTAGGACTCTGCATTTGTAAGAAGATCCCAGGAGATGCAGTGCTGCTGGTCCGTGGACCACACCGTGAGTAGTGAGGCTAGAGGAATGCTTGGTAAATAGATGCAGGGGCCTGAGTGGAGGTGCTTCCTGGTGGCATGGAAGCAGCTGGGGTACCCAGAAACCATTGCCGGCATCCCTGGGGCCCTTGTCCAGGAGAAGGCTTGGGGACCCCTCTAGGGGAGGGTGAAGAGTCAGCCTATCTGCCTATCTCTCAGGTAGAGAAGAGGAAGAAGTTGCTCTTGAAATCTCATGGCTGCTGGAGTTGAGAACATTGCCACTGAGCTTAGGGAAAGGGAGGAGAGAGAGTAGGGGATGGTCAAGGAGGAGGGGGAGTAGAGGGTGGTCAGAGAGGAGGGAGAGTAGAGGATGGCCAGGGAGGAGGGAGAGTAAGGGGTGGCCGTAGAGGAGGGGGAATGGAAGGTGGTTAGGGAGGAGGGGGAGTAGAGGGTGATCAGAGAGGAGTGGGAATAGGGGATGGTCAGGGAGGAGGGAGAGTAGGAGGTGGCCAGGGAGGAGGAACCCATAGAGAGTGTTTCTTGATTGTCTTTCCTCTTGCTTCCTGCCCCCAACTGTTTCTTCTCAAGTCTTTCTCTGCTCAATAATTGCACCCACCATTCACCCAACTGCCTAAGCCAGAGACCTGGGAGCTGTCCTTTTTTCGCTGCTAGGAAGCTTGCACTACTCCTGCATGGCTGCGTAAGAACAGCCTTGGGCCTGGAACATTTCCTTGCAAAGAGATAAAGAGCCCTCACAGTCTATGCTGGATTTCTCTTCTTGCTTGGGCATATTTTTTTTAAAGATTTTATTTACTTATTTGAGACTGAGTGAGCAAGAGAGAGAGCACAAGCTAGGGGGAGAGGCAGAGGGAGGGGGAGAAGCAGGCTCCCCACTGAGCAGGGAGCCAAACTTGGGGCTCGATCCCAGGACCCTGCGATCATGACATGAGCCGAAGGTAGACGCTTAACCGACTAAGCCACCCAGGTGCCCCTGCTTGGGCATATCTTTCCCAGTTCTGGGCTTGATGTGTACTTCATTGTTCTGCTTATGCACGTGTGTCATATGGCACCCAGCCACCCCCCACTGCTATATTTGTTGCCAGTGGGGAGGGATTGGGATCGGGATCCTTTCCTGCAGCATGAAGTGGGTGCATGCAGCCACACTGTAGCATCAGTTCTGGGGTGGATCCCCTGGCCATGGGGACTGACATATTGCAAAGGACTGGATCTTGTACATTCTCTTTCTCCTCTTGCTGTAAGTAAATACTGGACCATTTGAGCCCAGCGTGCATGTATTCTGTTCTCAGTGACCTTGAGTCACGCATTCATCTCTTCCCTGGGTGACACTTATCTGTCTTTTAACCTTGGTCACACAGCCTGACCACGCATTGAACAGGGAGATATCCCCTTTCTCTCTTCCCTCATACCCAGGCTAGGGCAATTTATAATTATTCACCTTCAAATATATATCTCAAATTCCTCTCCATCTCCACGGCCACCACCATCATCTCCCCCCCTGGACCTCTGGGGTCACCTTCTAAGTGGTCTCCCTGTTCCCACCTCTGTCCCTCTCCAGTCCATCCTTCCGACTACAGCCAGGTCACTGCTCTCCTCAATAGCCTTCAAAGTCTTCTCATGACATCTTGGCTGGAATCCAGGTGCCTACTCTTGACCTTCACAGCCCTACCTTTCTTAACCCCTCTCTCCTTGGCCGGCTGTGCCCCACCACACTGGCTCTCTCTCCGTTCTGAACACACCCTTGTGTTCTTAGAGTCTTTGTGTATTCTGTTCCCTCAGCCTAGAAACAGCCAAAAAAGGAAGGGAGGAAGGGAGGGAGGAAGGGAGGAAGGGAGGAAGGGAGGGAGGAAGGAAGGAAGGAAGGAAGGAAGGAAGGAAGGAAGGAAGGAAGGAAGGAATCTCTTTACTACTAGCTCCTGCCACCTTCAGAACTCTGCTGTCTTTTCCTCAGAGAGGCTTTCCCTGACCTCCCTGTAGGTTGTGCATCTCACACCTGTAGCCTCATGGCATTAATCAGAAATTTGGTTTATGCATCATCGATTGCCTGCTTCTCCTGCTTGATTGTTAGCTGCATGAGGGCAGGGATCCTGCCTTTCTTGTCCACTCTTGAATACCCAGTGCCCAGGTCTATGCTCAGAGTAGACACTCAACACATAATGATTAAAGGAGAGTGTGAATTAATGAATAAATAAGCTTTGGGAAAGCAGAGGACAGGGATGAGTGCTTGAGAGAGGCTCACATTCATTGAAGCACCTACTGTGTGCATTACACACCTACTATCTCATTTACTCTCCCACAGATTGCTCTCACATTCATCTGTGGCCCAGAGACTTGGATCAACTTGCCCAAGTTACCCAGCCACTGAGCAGCAGAGCTGGTTTGCATCTGCTTTATTCTTAGCCTAGGGTTTCTTGACCTTGGCATTACAACATTTGGGTCCAAATAATTCTTCATCCTGGGGTAGGAGAGGTGGTCCTATGCATTATAGGACATTTAGCAGAATCCCTGGCCTCTACCCTCTCAATGCTTCTGGTAGCACCCTCCAACTTATGATGACCAAAATGTCTCCAGACTTTGCCAAACGCCCCTTTGGAGCCAAACTAGCCCCTTGTTGAGGATCACTAGCTCAGCTTGTGTATAATTTCAGCCTCTCATATGCCCCCTACTTTGATCCCTTCCTGTCCCGGTCCTCTCAGAGAGCCGCTGCTTTTCTTGTGGGCTCTTGCTCGTCCCATCATTTCCTGCAGTCTTGCTGTGCATCCCTCTGGGAATGCAGCAAATGGATGGTGTGTTCCAAGAGTTGCAATAAACATTTGCTTTTCTGGTTTATTTAACATCAGCCCTATGTTCAGATGCTTGTGTCATTGGCATGGACACTAGCAGACTGTCTAGAAAATGTGCAATATAATTTTTTCCTTTGCCTAAATGGCACATCTAATTGTTTAGCATGGGATAAACCAGTGTGTTTATGAGGAGATAACTTGTCAAAATAGACTTGTGGCTCCACCACTGTAAGAGCTTAGCCTCCCAGCCTTTCTTCATTCAAAGATGAGTGTGAATTTTTCTTGGGTGTTTTGTGTGGATTTAAGGTAAGAATTTATTTCCTGCCTCTTTTGGGGGCAGATGAAAGCTCCCAAACACAGATGTCTTTCTAAGCATAAGAGATGAAGCTTCAGAAGAAGCTCCAAGTACAAGTGTCTTATTAAATACAAGGGATGAAGAAAGGCATAGAAAAGGAGTATGTATGCCAGAGAGAGAATGTGAGTGAGTTCCTGGCCAAGGCTCAGTTAGAGGGTAGGGCTCCCTTTTTGGTTCATTCATCCATCTACCCATCTATCCATCCATTTATCCTTCCTTCCTTGTGTCTGTCCATCTATCCATCCATCTATCCATCCAGCCATCCATCCATCCTTCTATTCATTCTTCCATCCATGATTCTGTCCATCCATTCTTCCACCCATCCATCCTTCTCTCCATTCTTCTGTTCACTCTTCCATCCATCCATCCGTCCTCCCATTCATCTGTCTTTCCATCTGTTCATCCATCAAACATACTATGCTAGGGAGTGTGGTGGTGCTGGGAGCTGGGTACAAATTTGTTCCCATTCTCTAGCTGTCTTTGTGGAAGACACACAAGTCAATACTTTTTATTACATAACACAGTATGTCAAATGGTGGGGTAGAGGGAAGCATAGGGGCTAGGGTAGTCAGAGGAAGGGCCTCCCTGTATTTGTACAGCACACAGCTTCCTTAACATACCATCTTTACTCCAAAGACATTAGCTAACCTTGAAACTCTCCACCACTCCTTCCCTCTCTCCTTTTTATGACAGGGACATAAGTAGGTGATCTCTTCAGAGGAAAAACATGATGAGACAGACAGGATCAGAATCAGGGAAGGACCCCAGGGGCCGCTTTGTGAGCTAGCATTCAGCCAACCCTCCCCAGAAGTGCAGTGTAGCACAAGACCCCCGAGAGGCACAGAGAGGGAGACACATCCCGAACTCCAAAGGCTGTCAGGCTCCTGCTTCAACACTGGGAGATAAGAAATCCTGTGGCAGGACAGAGTGTCATCTGCTTTTCAGAGCCTGAAGGACGTTTCTACTCAGCTCCTTAGATGGGGTGGGGGTGTGAGTGGTGATAGAAGGTGTGAGGAGGACAGGAGAAATGATTTCCTGGCTGTTGAAGTCATGATGTCTCAATCCATTTCCAAAAGCTCTCTAAGGAACAGCCTTTAAGGAATGGGCAGGTAGCTTCCAGCATGCTGTTAGTATGGTCTTCATTTGGGCTGGGGTTCCAGTAAACGGTACATCCAACTCTTTTCCAGTTTAGTGTTCTATTTGGTGGCCAACAAAATTTTCCAAAGTACTAACACTATTGAACACATGCTGCACACCAAGCCCCGTGCTGGGTGCTGCTTCCTGTCCATGATCCCATTGAACTCTTAAAAACCCTATTAGGTAGAGGCTATTACTAGCCCCATTTTACAGAGGAGGAAACTGAGTTTAAGTAAGCTGCCCAAGGCCCCACAGGGAGCAAATGACAATGATCTAAATGTACATTAAATGAACTTTGGGGGTAGGTGGATCCTGAAGGCACCGTGGAGAGGTAGGCAGCAATGGAGAAAGAAACAGTGGTTTGAGCAAGGAGCCCTAAATAGGAAGTCTGAAGGATAGATGCTCTGAGTTGCGGGGCATTAGTTTGCTAACTAGTTGTTTCCTATGTGTGTACCTCCACACAGCAGGCTCCTGGGTGGGTAGCAGCAGGCATATATTTATTTAAAATTAAGCACAGAACTCCGGGCGTGTGGGTGGCTCAGACAGTTAAGTGTCTGACTCTTGATTTCAGCTCAGGTCTTAATCACAGGGTTGTGAGTTCAAGCCCCACATTGGGATCCATGCTGGGTGTGGTGCCTACTTAAAAAATAAATAAATAAAGCTAAAATAAAGCACAGAACTTACTGGCTTGTGTGAATTCACAATTGCACCAGAGATCTATTACACTCTTACTTTGTGTGGAGAGCCTTCTAATATGTTACCATAATTGATCATCCATAGGCACCAGTCAGTTTGAATGGATGCACTGACCACATGAATGGATGTCAGCCATCTAATAACTGGCTGGATCTGAATTCTGTCCTAAAGCATTAGAGATTTTCCCCTGCTGTAATTTATGGAGTCAAACAGACTGAGTGAGCAAGAGTCAGAGAAAAACACGCATAGCAAAGATTTTTCAGTTGAGACAGACGTGTGTAATATTCCTGGGCGGGGATTATAGAGGCTGCTGAACATGACTTGATATGTTTTAGTCACAATGTTAATTCATCTTGAAATTTCAAATAATGTTGGTGGAAGGTGCAAGTAAAAAATGTATATGAAGATGAACAAATAAAGAAAAGGCCATGGACTATTCAGCCTTAAAAGAAGAAGGAAATCCTGTCCTTTGTGACAACATGGATGAACCTGGGGGACATTATGCTAAGTGAAATGAGCCAGTCTTTGTCAAACTCAGAGAAGCAGATAATAGAACCATGGTTAACAGGGGACAAGAGGAGGGGGAAATGGGGAGTTTTCCAGTTGGTATGAAGTTTCGGTTATGCAAGGTGAATTTGTTCTATAGATGGAGTGCCTGTGGTCAACAGTTCTGTATTATGCACTTGACCTGAGATCCGTCTTCTAAAATTGTAAGTGTTCTTACCATAAACAAAACACACACAGGGACACAGGAAAACACCAAGGTGATGGGTAGGTCAATTACCTTGATATTGTGGTGATGGTTTCCCGGGTATACCCATCTATCCAAGCATCACATTGTAAGCTTTCAGTATGGACAGTTTGTTGTACATCACTGATATGTCAATAAAGCTGTTGAAACTGTGTATCAGAGGGGTCTGGGTTATAAAACTTGAGAAACACGAACATAAAGGTGTGAGCAGTAGAAAGAAGCATTGATTTGATTGTAGTTGTTGGGGTGACACAGAGCAAAACTGTTAATTTTTTTTCTGGTTGCTCCATAAGGTCCTCATTGAAAATGTTTGAGGACCTCTGCTGCGGGGCTTTGGGGACCAGGCCAGGCCTCAGTCCCCAGAAAGCAGAGACGAGGAGAGGCCAGTGTGGAAGTTGTTCTGGGGCGTGAAAATGGGCAGGGGAGGGGAAGTCCCTGGGACGCAGCAAGGAGCACTCATTGCGTGCCGGAGGCGGGGGGTGGCTGGGCAGAGCTTGTGCACGTGGCTGTGGCCAGTGGGGGGCTGTTTGGGAAATAGAAAAGTCAAGTCCCAGCTTCTCAAGGAATTTATGTTCTAGCGGGAGAAACAAAACACTCCCATAACGAGGTTAGGTGAATTCTACAGGTATCGATTGAAAGTCTACCATGGGTTAGAAAAGCTCTCTGCTTGAGAAGTAACTTGAGAATCATTGCAAAATGACAGATCAGTGGGAATCGAATGAAGCAGGACAAAACAGTCCTATAGTATTGCTGTGAGACACAAAACCCCAGAAGGCCAGGAATGCCCTAATTAGGAAAGGCTTCCAGGATGAAGGGACTGTTGGGTCAGGGATATAGTCGCCACCTCCTCTGGGAGCCTGAGGGAGGGGGATTTTGTTCCATTACCAGCCTGGATCTGGGTAGTGTAAGAAATGGAGACTACCATATGCATAGAAATTTCCAATATTTTCACCACCAAATGTGGTTCTTCTTATTTTGGCCCCTATGGACATTCTGCTTTGAAGAATCATTTCTATTAACCAAATCTCTCTGTAACTTGCAATCCAGATTCTTCTAATTTTCTTGCATTTGATTTATTCATTCAACTAATGTTCACCAGACAATGAGCCAGTTGGATTAGGTTTGGTGGTTTATGATAGAAAACTCAAATTAACAGTGGCTTAAGTAAGACAGAATTTTATTTTGCTCTCATATAAAGGAAATCTGGCAGACAGCTCCATTCCTGTAAGGTGGCCACACAATGGCAAGTTTCTTCTATCCTGTTCTTCCTTACTAGGTGGCTTCTATTCCCAAGGTCACCTCATGGATCAATATAGTTGCTAGAGCTCCATCCATTACGTCTAAATTTCAGAGAAATTAAATTAAATTTCAGACAGAGAAAAGAGGAGGAAGGGACTGTCTTTTAATGGAGATGCCCAGGAGCTGCCATTCAATACTTAACCTTACATCTCAGTGGTCAGAATTTAGTTCTATGGCAAAACTAAGCTGGCAAGGGACCCTGAAAAGTGTAGAAACGTAGGCTTTATTCTGAGTAGCCATAAGTCCAGCTGAGACTGGGGATTCTAACAATAAGAAAGAAGAGTAGAATAGATTCTTTGGATGGGAAGCTAGTAGTTGCTGTCTCGGGCACCTACTAGAAGCCAAACACTAGACTGTGTACTCAAATGGCCAGGCAGGACAGGGATTTGCTGTGATTCTGTTTGAGCTTGATGGTTTTCAAACTTTGGTGTGGTGTCAGAATCATCTGGAGGGCTTGTGAAAAAACATTTCTAGATGTCACCCTTGGAATTTATGATTCAGTAGGTTTGGAGGTGGGAGACTGAGGATTTGCATTTTTAGCAAGTTCTAGATGCTGCTGATGCAGCTGACCCAGGGACCACATGGATACAATGACTTAGGTAAGGGGACTGCAACCTCTGGCCAGGGATGGGGGTTGGGGGGGTCAAATCCCGCTGTTTTTGTAAATAGATTTTGTTGGAACACAGCCACACCCATCCGTCACTACTATCCTCTGTGTGCTGCACCAATAGCAGAGTTGAGAGTTGCCATGGAGACCCTGGGGCTCACAGACCTAAAGTATTTGCTATTTGACCCCCTACAGTGGGGTTTGCAGACCCTGCCTTTGGGGGAAAAGCAGATTCTTGCAATCCACAAGGAAGTAGTTAGTATATCAACAGAGAAGTAGGTAAATATAGGACCCAGATTCCTGTCCATGCAGCTGCAGAGTTGGAGTTGTCTTTGTGTTCTGCTTGTGATGGTGTCCCCTGCCCCAGCCTTGGAGGGAACACCTTACTTTCTTTGCTTCGGACTGACCGCTGGCATTCGTCGGAGCTGACATTCGTGACTCCCTCCTTTCTTCTGCCACTTTCCAACACATTCTATTCATCACTGTGACTTTTCGGTGCCTTCGCCGCCGCTAACCTTCTCCGAGTCCGAAAAGAGGCACTCAGAGTTTATAATGACATATATAATATCACACCACCTCTCTGTGCCGCAGAGTTATTTCACCCTGGGTTGGAGAGTCTTTTTCCGAAGCAGCAAGGGAGAAAGGTCTCCTTTTGATGACACCCAATCAACCAAAGTGAGACACACAGTTGACTGTATTTAAATCAGAGTGAGTGAGTGGAAATGAGTATGTACAGGGATCTCTATTCATTTGGATTTTACTAAGCATTGTGGGCAGGTGCATGCATTCTTTAGGTGTTGTGTTTGCCAGTGGGCGAGTCTGGAAATCAGTTGCTAACACGAAGTAGAAGTTTGCTTCCTTTTAGCTCAAAGCAGCCTGGAGGCAGGTGCTTCCTTTTAGCTCAAAGCAGCCTGGAGGCAGGTGGCTTGGTGGCCTCATGGTGTCATCATAGATCCAGGCCCCTTCTGTATTTCTTTTGTGTTCCTAAGCACATGGTTTGTGTCATCAAAGTTGCTTTATGGTCCCGAATGGCTGTTGGAGCTCCACAGTCTTTTGTCAGGACAATGTATTTCATTTATTTTCAAGTAATTTCATTTCTTTAATTCCGTGAGCCTTGCTTAGCTACCAGAGAAAGTCAAAATTCCTTTCTCCATTATTCAAGACCCTCCACGGACTGTTGCATAAGCTCCTTTCTAAAATTATTACTCACTTCTGAACTTTATATTCCTAGAATAATTTTTTTTTTTCTGTCTGGCCCATTACCTCCAAAATATATCTTCCAACTGCCCACGTCTTTCTATCTTCACCACCAGTGCAAGCCGGAGCTATCTGACCCTATATTTGCACAGTCCTGAGACTGAGTGCTTCCTGGAATTTTCTACCCTAGATGCCTCACCCACCTCACCCCAGCCCCAGGCCCCCAACCCAACACACAGTGCTTTTCACTTGGATGAGTGCAGTGGCCTCTAAGTCGGTCACTCCGGCCAGTTATCTTTTCTCCTCTACTATTCATTCTCCACTCAGCAGCCAAAGAAATATTTTACAGCAATATGATCAGATCTTTTTTTTTTTTTTGGTGTGTTTTTTTCTTTTTTAGAGAGAGAGAGAGGGTGGGGCGGTGGGGGACAGAGGGAGAGAGAGAGAGAGAATCTTAAGCAGACTCCATGCTGAGCATGGAGCCTGATGCAGGACTCGGTCTTACAACCCTGAAATCATGACCTGAGCCAAAATCAAGAGTCAGATGCTTAACCCACTGTGGCACCCAGGTGCCCCGTGATCAGATCCTTTTATTCCCCAGCTTAACCTCAGTGGCTACCCACTGCACTCCAAGCGCAACCCAAACCTTCCCATGGACTAGGAGGTCCAGCTGTTCCATCTTTGTTTTCACCTTCTACCCCTCCTGTCGCAGTCTTCACTGCAGCCAGACGAGCCTTCTTCCTGCTCCTCAGATCACAAGCTCCTCTCCCATCGTAGGGCCTTTGTGCTCTGCATTCTTCCCTGCGTGATGGTGGTTGCCTGGGCCCTGGCGTGGCTCGGGCCTCGTGGGTTCTCACACCAAGCGTACTCCCCCTCTGCCCACTATAGTTTCTCTCTACCACGTCACCTGCGGACTCCCTTCCCAGAGGTTATCACATTCTGTGACTGTCTTGTGTATTTACCTGCGTCTTGACTATTTCTGCCCCCTAGGATATAAGCTCCCTGGGGCAGAGACCACATCTGTCTTTTTTGCGCCAGTGTGTTCCTAGCACTTAAGCCCATTGTTACGCATGTCCTAGGCACTCAGGATGTGGGAAAGGAATGAATGGGTAAATGAATGGATCGCAGAATAAATACTTAGATGCATAATCAGGGGTTCTCAACTTGAGCTCCAGGCTCTCCAAGGGGTCTGTGGATAGAATTCCGTGGTCTATAAACTTGGATAGGGGGGTAACCACCTATTTCCACTCACTTGTAACTGAAAATTCCATTTCCTCTCATTTTGAATGGTAAGAGTAAACCCAGTGATAGAAGCAGTTCTCTGATTCTTTTCACCAAGAGAAATCAGCTGTATTTTCATATCACATCACTGTTGTTGCAGGTATCTTAGAATTATTGTTTACTTTCATCAAATTACTTTGAAATCACTGTCTTTAGTAGGCAGCATAGATGTTTTTATTTAACATGTTAACATAGACATACACATTTCACAAATTTATTATTTTTTTAAATTATTGATATGACTGTATTTTGATGTAACTTTGTAATTTGATGTGTTTTTAGTCACATAATAGCTTTGTTGGGCTGAGAAAGAGTCTGAAGGCTTCACCAGCCTGCCAAGGTGGTCTTTGGCACAAAAAAGTCAAGATCCCTTGGAATGGATGAATAACTTCTGCACTTTTGTGTATTAAGGGCCACACTAAGAATAGGAACACCTCTCTCCCCCTCTCCCCTGCTTCCCCCCACCCCCCAGTTACTTCAATCTCATTTATCCTTCAGGGTCCAGGCAGATCTTTCTCCAAGAGCACTTTGCTTCCCGTAGCGGATTCCTCCTCCTCTGAAAGTGTGTAGCACTTACTCATATGTTTGGCAAACCCAATAAACCCCTGATCCTGCATTAAGCCCCTTTGGGAGAGGATGTGTCGCTTTTTATGAGTTTGTCTTCATTTTCCAACTCCTGGAGGCCTTTCCATTTATAATTAGCACCCTGGCCCCTGCAGTGTTGCTGTCTTCTTCACAGAATTGAGATTTCTCCTTCATAGAATTTAGCATAGCTTACAAATATGTATTTATTTGTATGATTATTTGTTTAATGTCTTTATTCTATAGGAGAAGAGGACATGGGGGTTTTGCTCATTCCCTAGTGGAAGATTCAGAACTTTAATTTCAGAAGGGCCTAAGTGCCACTGTTGTGATTGTGGGTGCCAGGGATGGCTAGGGAACTTGCCTTGAAGCTCAATTTGCTTATTAGCAAGCCATGATATTAGTTTGTATTTATACTTGGGGTCTGGTGATATTAGTGGGATGTTAGCATGTATGGGAGGCAAAACTCATGAGCTTTGCTACTGCCATTGTTACCTGTATACTTAGCACACAGAACAGTACCTGGCACATGGACCCTAAATAGACTATGGATGGATGGGTGGGTGGATGGATGGATAGATGGAGTGAATGGTGGATGGATGAATGAAAGGAAGGAAGGAAGGACAGATGGAAGGAAGGAAGGAAGGAAGGAAGGAAGGAAGAAGGAATCCTGGATGGGGTAGATGGGTGGAGAGTTGGATAATTGGAAGGGTTATTGGTTGGGGATTGGAAAGGTAGAAAGGAGCAGTTGGTTGGAAGAGTGGTGTATTGGTTTCCTAGGGTTGCTGAAACAAAGTACTGTACATTTGGTGGCTTAAAACAACAGAAATTTATTGTAGCAGAGTTCTGGAGGTCAGAAATCCAGGTGTTGGCAGGTCTGTGCTCTCTCTGGCACTCAAGGGGAAGATCGTTCCTTGCCTCTCTTTGTTTCTAGTTGTTGCCAGCAATTCTTGGCATTCCTTGGCTTGTGGACACATCATTCCAACCTCTGCCCTTGTTACATGGCATCTTCCTTGTGTGTGTGTCTCTCTCTGTCTGTTTTTTCCTCTTACAATGACACTAGTCATTGGATTAGGGCCCACTGTAATCCAGCATGACATCCTTGTAACTTAACTAATTAAACTTGTAAAAACTCTGTTTCCAGATAAGGTCACATTCTGAGGTTCTGGGTGGACGTGAATTTTGGGGGCACACTATTTAACCCAGTACAGATGGTCAGAGAGTTAAAGGGATGGATATGTGGAGCAGTGGAAGGAGCTGAGTGGGTGAGTGGAGAGTTGTAAGGGAGGATCACGGTTGTTGGAAGGGTGGAAAGATGGATGGGTGAGGAGGTTGTTGTATGGATGACTAGAAAGATGTCAGATTGAATGGAAAGTTGGAGGGGCAGAAGGGTAAATGAGTGGAGAGATGGATGGATGGATGGATGGATGGATGAATGGATCAATTAGATTATAAACTTCTTCATAGTTGAATTCATGGCATGTATGTTTATCTTCTATCTTTATTACCTAGTATTACATTTTGCGTTTAGGAAGTGCCTATTAAATATTTGTCATCTTGTTTACTCTGCATTCAGAAATTCACCAGAGTGGCTACTGACAGCTTTCCTGGTCTGTGAACCTTCATAGGAGAGGGGCGCGCGCGTGTGTGTGTGTGTGAATTCACTTGGTGTGACATCCAGTCTGGATTTATGTCCAGACTGCATTGTGCTTCTGGCTTCTGGAACAACTCTGTTAAGATGTTACCTGTTGGGTATAATTTGTGTTGTTTAGGAACTAAAAATATATAGAGACACAACTGTTTCATATCCTAGTTATTATGTATTTAAAATCTTCAACCTGATGTCAGGTAAAATGCCATAGGTCTGCACATTTGCTCTCATGATTTCAGATTGGACAACAATTAATGGTACAGTGTTGATGATTCTAAAGTTTGGGTGTTGATTTCTATGGAAGGTTTTATTTTATTTGTCTGAAGAAGGGCTTAGTTGAATTTAAAAGCACCTGCTCTGATGTTGTCTATTTAAGCGATTTGCATTTGCCAGCACTCTTTTAATAGGAGGTTTGCAGGCTGGTGCCAGATGGATGCACTTCAACAGATGCCAAAGATCTCAGATGTTTTGTCTGCTCAGAGCATTCCTTAGCATTGGTCCAGATACGTGAACTCGGAAGTCTCAGAGAACTGGTCCTATCGTTGTGCTTGAAAATTTTTCTCTTTAGGGAGAAAAGATTTATAAATGCTAGAATACTTCAAACATACAGAGAAGTACAGAGACTAAAATGACAAACACCCGTGTATCAATTATTTAGATGTAACAAAAGTTCACATTTTTGTCACATTTATTTCAGATTTTAAAAATACAAAGAAAGATCTTGTTGAATCCTTTTACCCTCATGCCATTTCCTTGTCTCCCTCATTAGAGGAGATATGTCTTTCCATATGTGTGTGCAAACCTAAACAGTATTTGGTATTTAAAAATTTTTATGAACAATATTGTATTTTATGCATCCTTCCGCAACTTGTGCTTTTCTTGATAGTATGTTACTGAGATTCATTGCTGTTTAGCTCCAGTTGGTTTCACTGTTTTATAGTATCTATTGTACAAATGTGTAAAACTTTTACCTATCCATAAACAGAGTGGTGGGCACCTTTTTGTTATTTTGAGCCATGAAGCAGTAAAGATCCTTGCACATCTGAAAGATTTTCTCAAACAAATCTACCTGTACGTAGAGTTTCTGAGAGACAGGGTGTGGGCATCTTCACCATCACTAGAGATTGCCAATTTGTTCTGCAAAATGACTGAGCCAGCTTATGCTCACTCCCACAGTGAAGAATGAATGATACAATGTTCTCCCATTCTTTGAAAATCTTGTCTTGTCCTTTTTTGCTTATAGGATAGGTATGAGATGAAGTCTTACTATTTTTTTCAATTTGCGTTTATTTTATTGGGAAATTGAGCATATTTTCATGTTTATTAGCCATTTGGGTTTCCTTTCTATTGGGGTGTTTATTTTTTTCTTACTGATTTGTAGGCATTTTTAAAATATATCCAAGATACTAAGTTTTGAATCTCCTAAAATCCTTGCAGAATTTTTCAATCCCAGTCTTTAGTTTATCTTTTAAACTTATAAATTGGGTCTCATAATTTAAAAAATGAGAATTTATCAAACTTTTTCTTAATAGGGTTTGCTTTTTGCATCTTTTAAAAGAACTCATTTCCTACCCCAATGACATAAAGAGAGAACCTTTAAAGTTTCAAGGTTTGCATTTCACATTGAGATATTTATATCATTTGGAATATCTTTTGTATGTGATGTGAAATATGGATCTAATTTTCAGGTGGGGAGCCACTTACTTCACACTCTTGATGACCACCATGTTGTTAGCTAACACCTCTATCCCGTCACATAATTATCATTTCTTTGTTGTGCTAGAAACAATTAAGATTAGTCTCTCAGCAACTTTGAAGCTGATAATATAATATTACTGGATGTAATCACTCTGCTGTGCATTAGATCTCTAGAACTTACTTATTGACTAGTTTCAAGTTTGTACTCTTAAACAAAAATTTCCCCACCTCCCAGCCCCTGGTAATCACCACTGTCTTCTCTGTACAAGCTTGGCTTTTTTTTTTTTTTTTTTTTTAGATTACACATATAAGTGATATATCATACAGATTTGTCTTTCTCTGATTTATGTCCCCAAGCTCCATCCATGTTGAAAATGGCAGGGTGCAGGTATCTCTTTGAGATCCTGTTTTCATTTCCTTTGGATTCATACCCAGAAGTGGAAATGCTGGATCATATGGTGGTTCTATTTTAAAATTTTGAGGAACCTCCATGCTGTTTTCCGTAGTGGATGCTCAGTCTTCTTAACTATAGAGCGGTGATAGCTGTGTCCACCTCTCTGGTCTTCAGGGAAAGATTGAACATCATAGGCTCTTTGAAGAGCCATTTCCTTTTCTCCTCTTCCAAATGGGGAATAGCTTAAATTATCGCAAGAATTCATCTATCATTAAGATTACCTTTCTGTTATTTTCCTCTGCAGTAAGATTTAATAACCTCTCGAATTTCCTGACGACATTGTTTTCAGCATGTGTGATGTCTTCTGGCCTCAATCTTTGTCCTGCAGGGACTTATCTTTCCAGCCCATTATGATTCTGCAGTTTTTCTACTAAAGTCTTCAGTAAAACAGGTAGCTTGGGATCTCTCAGCACAAAAGAAAGGGTTTGTTTTGTTTTGTTTTTTTTTTTTTTAGTACTTGACAGTGATCTGAGAAATGAAAATGCATCATTATGATGTCCACCTGCTACAAGTGTAGTCTCTTTATTATAAAATACCAATCACCCTTCTGCTTGAACAGCTGTGCCGGCCCCAGGGCTGACAGGGGCAAGTCAGCCAGGCTTGTCAGGTACAAACTGGTCAGCCTGTCTCCCGTCTTTCGAGCCACCTGCCCAGTTTTGTACTTGCCCTGGAATGCCTTGCTTTCCCTGGCAGCTTCCCACCTCCTTGCTCTGGGCTTATGCTGGTCCTCTGCTTGGAATGGCCTTTCTCCTGGATGAATCTTACGAGTCTTGGAAATTTCATTTCAAATGGTTCATTCCCTGATATCTCCTCTTTCTGTGCCCCTAGCCATACACACACCCAGGGTAGAATTAATCTCTTCCAGCTTTGCAGGCCCAGAACACTTTAAAAATCCTTTGGATGAACCAGGAGGACATTCTGCTAAGTGAAGTAAGCTTGACAGAGAAAGATAAATATTGCATAGGTATCACTTATATGTGGAATCTTAAAAAAAATAAAAAGGAAAAAATGTCAAATTCATAGAAACAGAGTAGAATAGAGTAGCTGGGGGTGGGTGGGGGCAGTGAGGAGATGTTGATCAGAGAGCACAAAGTTTTAGTTATAAGATGAATAGGTTTGGAGGATCTAATATAAAACATGGTGACTATGGTTAATAATAGTGTGTTGTGTATTTGAAATTTGCTAAGAGTAGATCTTAAATGTTCTGACAAAAAAAAGAGGAAAAGTCAAAGTAACTATGTGAGGTGATGAGTGTATTAGTTAACCTGATTACAATAATTTCACAGTGTATACACATAACATCACATTGTATACGTTAGATATACACAAATTTATTCATCAATTATACCTCAATATAGCTGGGGAAGGAAAAGTGAGTCCCAAGGGTTTAGGAACATTGACCTCCTACATGGCCAAACTTAACATTGTTTGTTGAGGTCCAAGAAGGAAGTGGGCTTTCTGTAAAAGGAAAGAAGACAGAGAAACAAAGTCCGAATTCCATGGCCCCGATCTTGCTGGTGTTTCATGATCTTGCCAGGTTTACTCTCAAAAACTAAACCATGCGATGTCAAGACTTGATGATTACATACATATTGAAACTCTCAACCGTAGAAGAAATGTTATTTGCTGAAAAGAAAGCTCATTATCATAAAAATGACCACACTGTAAAAATTTACTTTGTGTGTGACTCACTCATTTGTTCATTCAACAAATATTCATTGAGCACCTACTATGTGTCAGGCACTGATCTAGGCTCTGTGAAAAGGCAGGGTCCTTGCACCCATGGGATTTATCTTCCGGTGCCTTATTGCTATTCATTTATGACTTTTCCTGCTCTGCTAAACTCTGGGATCCACGTGGGGCGGTGTCTTGTTGGTGTTTGTGCATTTTCACTGCTGGCTGCAGGCGTTTGGACTAGGAGGTAGAAGTATGCCCTGAGGGTGCTATAGAGACTGCAGAGTGAATGATCAGTGTAATGGCACCAACATCCCAGGTGCTGGGTGTTAACACGCAGTTGATTTCTTTGAATTTGACCAATATGCTGAGCTCTGAGTGTTCTGTTTTGTACAGAAGAGGGAGAGGTGGGTAGTTGAGGGGATTGTGTTTGCCTCTGTGCTCCGCCACCTAACTTCCTGCAGGACCTGGGACACGATGCTGAGTCCTCGCTTCCTCATCTGAGTAATGGGTGTATTTGTTTCCTCCGACTGCTATGTATTAACTTAACGTGACACATAGTTATTATTTCATAGAAGTTATGTGTTCTAGAGGACAGGGGTCCAAAATGGGTCTTACCAGGCTAAAATCAAGGTGTGTGAAAGCAGGGCTGTGTTTCTTTGTAACTAGGGCAGAATAGGCTTCCTTGCTCTTTCCAGCTTCTAGAGGCCCCTGCATTCATGGTTCGTGCCTGGTTAGTGCCTGGTTCCTTCTCTCTTCAAAGCTAGCCACCTCGTGTCCTCAAATATCTCTCTTCATTTGACCCTCCTGCCTCCCTGTTACAGGGACACTTGTGATTACATTGGGCCCAGTCAGATAATTCAGGATAACCTTCCCATATCAAGATCCTTAATCACATCTGCAAAGTCTCTTTGGCATGTAAGGGATCATTCACAGGTTTCTGCTATTAGAGCATGGACATCTTTAGTGGGGGGCAGGGGGCATCATTCTGCCTAGCAGCTATGAATGGTATGGTTTAATGATAACCTTGGCTTTTCTTTTGGGTTGTTGGAAGGGTGCCAGGAGATTCATTCATTCATTCATTCATTCATTCATTCAGATGTTAATTGAATGTTTCCTATGAGCTGGGCACTGCTCACAAAAACATACAGAATTCCCTGTCCTCATAGAGTTTCCATTCTAATCAGGGGAAATAGACCAGCAAAATAAAGGAGCAGGACTGCCGTTTTCCCTGCTAGCCCTGGGTTGGTGCAGTGTGGGCCCTGGTGCAGATGGCTGTGCACTGACCTGGACAGATTCATTTATATCTATCCTGCTTATTTAAATAACAAGAAGACCATCCGAGAGGGGAGGCAAAGCCCTGTGAGTAAGACTGTTGAAATCCTACAGCTGCAGAGATTCAAGGTGCATGCTCAGCAGTTGTACTTGATGTATTTCTTGAAAAAAGAAAATGTTCTCGAGAGAATGGAATTGTGTTCAGTCCCGGGGCAGAGTCCAGGTCCAGCTCAAATAGGAAGATGGCATCCTCCCGCCTTGTACGGTTCCCATCGTGAGTTGGTCATGTTGTATGCCATGAGAATGATACCTAAATTAAGCACAAGGACCCCAAAAGACATGACGTGGTAACCAAAGTTTTCAGCAAGGAGAGGGGAGTGAGAAAGGGGAAGGGAAGAAGAAGTGCCCTGAGATGAGAATCAAATATGTGATTCTACTGTGACACATGCATGAATGGAGGCTTCTGATTTGTGTTGAGTGAAACAGAAGCTTTTTTTTTTTTTTTTAAGATTTTATTTATTTATTTGACAGAGAGAAAGAGAACATGAGCTCAGGGAAGGGGCAGAGGGAGAGGGAGACAGAGTCCCAAGCAGACTTCCTGCTGAGCAGGGAGCCCAATGTGGGGCTCAATCCCATGACCCTGAGATCATGACCTGAGCCGAAACCAAGAATGGGATGCTCAACCGACTGAGCCACCCAGATGCCTCGAGAAACAGAAGCTTTTTGTTTGCATCATTTAACTGAGCTTTGAACCGTGTGTGCCTCCCAGCTTCAGCATCAGAGTTAACAGTGAAATAAATTTACATCAGAAGTTTGCATCTAGTTCTTAAGCAGTATAAAAGAAAGGTTTTTGGTGTTTTTTTTTTTTCCTTTCAACACAGAGTTTTTGTGGAAGAAAGAAGCATATTTTTAAATGTGCAATGGACTCTACCATAAGTTACTTGAAATTTTGTATCTGTCCTCTATGTCCATCTTTCAGATAAATTACTTTAATAAGATTTGAAATAGACATTTTGTTCACCTTTTAAGTTAATGAAATCAAATTTGAAGTTAAAAAAACCCAAAAGGTGTGAATGATGTACTGTATGGGAGGGTGTTGAGTGTGATGGACAAAAATCAAAGCAGGGAGGGGAATGGAGAGTTCTGGGCAAGGTGTTGCCCATTTAAATGAGGTGATCGTGCTGGGGCTCCCTGAGAAGGTGGCATTTGAGATAATGAATGTAAAGTGCTTAGCACAGTGCCTGGCACAGAGTAAACACTCTTAAAGGTAGGTTAGAAATTAAGTTAAATACATAAATAGGTAATCCATCCCCTTATTTTCACCCCACCACCCATAAAACAAAATCCAGGTCTTTCTGCATGGTACCACTCACTGAAATTCACTAGGCTTTTGCCAAGAGGCACTCTTAACTTTGGAAGGGCTATTTCAGTATGGAGTATGACATACTAGAAAATTAAAATACTATTCTAGATTTTCCTCCCCTTTGGCTCTCTTTTGGAATAGCAACAACTGGGAGGCATATCACTCAGAGTAGGGACAGTAAGTTTCTGATGCAAGAATGTTGGACAGGCTGGGGCCAGAGAAGTTTCCTCCTTCTCCTTCCCCTATGTCACAGGAAACGGACTTGTAGAACTTGGCCCTGAAGCTTGCACTGAGATCCCAAATGCAGGGTAGAAAGGTGTTGGGAAATAGAAATCCTACAAGGTTGAAGTGAAGAGAGGAAGAGGGGAGAGAAATCCTTTATGGATAGAAACATTTTGGGCCACTTACAGCACCAGCCCAAGAAAGACGATGTGTTGTATGTTGCTGTCTTGCAGGATGGACAGTTGCTTGCCCATTGCATAACCTGGGGAATGAATGTCTACAGCTGCAGGGCACAGTTCTGGGGTGTGTCAGCATCTAGGGACACTGTTATCTCTGGTCTTTCCCAGGTCAGAGGGATTATTCAGCAGATGCAGATCTAACCAGGCACGTTTCCTGAGTGTTAATTGCAGTTCAGAAATCCAAGCAGTTTGCAAGCAACATGTCCCCACATATGTCTCCACCAATGAAGACTGGAATTGTGCTTGGGGCAAATGGGAGAAGCTACCTTCTCACTGTTGACTGTGTTTGAAAATTAGATTCTTAAACAGTTCCTGATGTGTTTGGCTTGAGATGGCAGGAAGCAATCCTAAGCCCTGGAAACTTGACCCAGACTGCCCAGGAGACTGAGATTCATTACAAAGGCATTTAAAGGAATAACTTGTGTGGGGCTTACCAGGTATCTAGCACTGTTTTAAGTATTTAACACATATTAACCCGTTTTGTCCTCATAATAACTTTGTGAAGTAGGCATTATATTTTCCATTTTACATAGAGAAAACAATGTTCTAGGGAGGGTAAATAGCTGGCCCAAGGCTACAAAACTAATGAATGTTGGAAATGGGATTCTGACCAGACAGTGTAGCTCTAGAGGCTGGACTCTTAATCCCTAAACTCAAGGAATAGTGTCTTATTTGCGTGCTCCCCCCCGCCCAGAAACAGACCCTGACTAAAGACAGTGCACTGGTTGGTTTATCTGGGACCTGCAGAGGCACCAGCGGGGGGAGAGCAGAGAAGATACAAGGAGGGGTATGTTACTGAGCCAGATAGCAGAGTGGGCAGCTAAAGCTTAATCTTGCAGGGAAGTTCTAGGAATCTGTGAACACATGCCATGCCGAGGAATGAGCTAAGTGGGGGTATTTATACTCCCACACCCATTATCAGTCATCAGTTCAAAACTGTTGCAGGGTGGAGTATGCACAGGGTTCAGAAGGGTCTGGGGAGTGTGGGGCCCAGCATCTGCAGGGTTGTGGCTAGTGGAAGGCTAGTCGGCCTTGCCAAAACAGTAAGATCTTCAGTGGAGCACCAACGACATCTATGTTATCAGGCATGGGACCCAAGTCTGTAAAATCACGGAATGAAGTAAAGAAAGTCAATAGGAACTAAATCCTCATTCCTAAACCCAGACAGTCGTTGGACCAAGATCATAATAATAAGGAAAGCCAACATATATTAAGTACTAATTGTATGCTAGGCATTTTTGTTAGGCGTTTTGCACACACTATCTTATTTAAGTCTGAAAATGATCCAGAGAGGTAGACCTTGTTACCCCTGTTTTCTGGATAGGGAAACTGAGTTTGAGACAGTAATGCCCCAGGGTGGTAGAGAGTGGAGCCAGCATTTGAATCTAGATCTATGATCTATCTACTCCCAAGTAACGGTTGTGGTGGTTTTACAGTATGAAAATAAATGATTATTTACCCAAGAGCGTCAGTTCCTTGAGGTCAAGGAACAAATCTTTTTGTCTGTATATTGCCATCATCTACACCAGTGGTTTCTAATGAGGGGCCATTTTGTCTTTCAGAGAAAAATGTCCCCTATTTGGCAATGTCTGGAGACATCTTGGGTTGTCATGATTGGGGGAGTGGGTGCTACTGGCATCTAGTGGGTAGAGCCAGAGATGCTGCTAAATCCCCCACAGTACACAAGTCAGCCTTGCCCAACACAGGATTTTCTGGCCTGGAATGTCAACAGTGCTGGGGTTGGGAAACTGATCTACACAGTGCTTAGTACGGGCTTAATAAACGTTAGCGGAATGTCTCAGTGTTGGGTGATGGATGTGTGGATGTGCCACTCTTCAAAGGGTGGTAGGGATTGAGAAGAAAAGGATACTCATGAGGGATTTAGAGTTCACCAAAAGCATATTTATATGCATTATCTCATTTGACCATCATAAAATCCCAAAGGGATACAGAATTGATGGTATTATCACCATCGTTGTAAAGACGAGGGCAATCACGTGACTTCTGAAGATGCCAGAGCTGTGTGTGGAGCTGCTGCCTGAGCTTACCTCTCTCTGACTCAGAATCCAGGGCTCCTCAAATTTTTTGTTAACTGATACAATTGACATGTAATATTGTGTATGTTCCAAGTGTACCCATTGGTTCAGTACATTTATGTATTGCACTATGATTACTAACATAACATCCTGGGCCCTTGAAACTATCCCATGTGGATTTTGAGTACATTCAAAGGTGACGGTTTGATCTACTTAGGAGTGAGAGAGGCAGAGTAGGTTTGTTATGGAGAAGATAGGAAGGTATATCTATTAGTGTGCTTTTGGCTGCAAGTAACAAAGTCCCAACTCAGATTCGTTAATCACTAACTACATTATTTCATGTAACAAAAAGTTCTTGAGGTATGGTGGCCCTCAGGTTGGTTAAGTCAATGGAGGAGCCATGGTTTTTAAAAAATAACTATTTGATCCTTTTCACTGGCTGCATTCAGTGTGGTTATAAGATGCCCTTAAGATGACTTCCCCTCGTGTCTCATTGTCAGAACTGGGCCACATGTTCACCCTTCAACCAGTGACTGGCTAAGGCAATGGGGTTACCATATTGGCTTAGAGCAGTGGTTCTCAACTGGAGGACTATTTGTCTTCCTTTCCCCTAAGGGCCATGTTTGCAGATATTTTTGGTTGTCACAAATGGCTGTTGGGGATGGGGGTTGTGTTAGTATATAGTGCAAAGGAACAGGGATGCTACAAAATATCCTATTAATGCACAATCCACAAAGTCCCCACAGCAAATAATTATCCGGTTCAAAATATCAGTAGCACACAGGTTGACAAACTCTGGTGTGGGGCAAAAGGGATCGAATCCCAAGCTTCATTGTGGGGGGCTGGACCTCTGAACAAAGTGGGGACTCCATCAGGATGGAGGAAGGGAGGCGTAGAAGTTGGATGGGCCACCAAGAGACTCTGCCGCAGAAGCGCTTTGCATGTTTTTGATGACTGATGTCACAGGAGACACATGCAGTTCTTTTCTACAAAACATCTCTGGATGCCTCTGTCAGACACTGCTGTGGCCTAAATAGGCCATTGGTCTGACCCAGTCTGGCATTTCTTATCTCCATCAGACTTGCTGCCAAACCCCGAGGATAGGACATCACCTCTGGCAGGAGATCAGTCAGGATTAATTGATGGTGAAGCTGTGTCCCACTTTGAACCTCTCTCTTCTGCAGCCTGAGCAGCGCCGACCAGTTTCCAGGAGGCCTGAGGTGGAGCCTCCTCTGCAAAAGGCCGTGGACCAGCTAGAGTCCCCTGGTGAACATAAGGGGTCTTGTAGAACATAAGGAAGAACATTTTAAACTTGATTCTTTCCCAGGGAAGGAAATAATAATTTCCTGGCAGAGGGTTATCGGTATTTTCTCAAATGCCGCTTTGGGATGCTGAACTCCTGGGATGCATTTTCATAGGCAGGCCTTACCAGAAACCTTTGAGTCAGGTCTGCAACCTTCCGACGCAAGGTGCTAAGGAAGGCTTTGGCCACTTGGCAAGAACCTGTCACCAACTCAAAGAAGTTTATGACATCAACTAATGGTCCCCCCCCCCCAAATATTTTCTAAAAATTTTAAACTATTTCCACCAGGTATTGTGTATAGTAAATTTTTAATTCAAGACCAGTTTCTTGGTATTGTCCGGTAATTCACTGGTGACCGATTGAGGAGCAATAACCCATTTATGCTCAACTAAACAGGTAACAACCATTATACATTTATGTGCAAATGTTTGAATGCTTGCCTTGTGCCCTATGCTTGATGTTAGGGACGCAAAAAATAATCCATTTTTTGCTCTTGGAAACTCAGTCTCAAACACATAACTGCAGTGTAGTGGGCTGAGACAGGTGGTCTCTGTTACAGAAGCACAGAGGAGACTGGATATCATTTGAATCATAAATGTGTTCATTCATTTCAGCAACATTTATTAAGCATCTACTAAATACCAACCTTTGGTACTTGGGGAATTGAAAATATTTTTTTTTCTTTTCACATACCTGATTCCCCAAGAGCTTTTCAAGGGCAGATAATCATAAAGCAATAGGATTCTTGCTTTATTAAAGATATATATAGAACACAATGTTAGCCTAGAAGGAAACTGACTTAATTTGGGGGTTGAGGATGGTGTTAGGACAGACTTCACAAAGGTTGAGCAAAGGCATGGGAGAAAGAAAAGGCATAATAGAGGGCAGGCAAATCAAAGTTTTTGATGCAGCAAAAAGCCATGTATTTAAAAAATAATGTTGGAGGGATGCTGGGTGGCTCAGTCGGTGAAGCATCTGCCTTTGGCTCAGGTCATGATCCCAGGGTTCTGGGATCGAGTTCCGCATTGGGCTCCTTGCTCAGCAGGGAGCCTGCTTCTCCCTCTGCTGCTCCCCCTGCTTGTGCTCTGTCTCTCTGACAAATAAATAAAGCCTTCAGTAAAAAAAAAAAAAAAAAATTGCAGCCCCTTGCCATTGATCAGTGTGAAAGCGTGTTAGGCACCCCAATTGTGCCTAATACTTTGATACCTAGACTTGGGGGCCAAACAGAGAAGAATTTCGCACAGGGATTTGATCTGAAGGAGCAGACAGCTGGGATAATGGAGGCAGGTTTGGATGCTTGAAGCAATTTGAAAACCCTTTCAGCATGAAACTATGGTTATCATACAGTAGGGGTTCAGAGCAGGGAGCCTTCTGTGGGCTAGAGTGGTTATAGAAGCATACCCAGCTGAGATAATTGACGGTTGGTGGTGTCTGTGTAGGGTATTGAGAAATAATACCTTATAGAGTGAAAAGTAGAAAATCACATCCAGACCTGTCCAGCTTTGGGAGGCTACGTGGCAGAGGGCAGTGTTCAGCTCTACGCAAAGATAAGGAGTTAGCATGTCAGGTTCAGTCTTGCTGCTGATGCAATCCTGGCTGCCTGTCTGGGTGAATCTTGGGGAACTGTTTCAGCATTCCGTTTGTTTATCGGTGTGGTGTGTTGGAAAGAATGCAGACCTGGGGTTTCAGTAAAGGCATATACTGAATCCCAGTTGTGTCTCTCACTGGCTGTATGACCTTAGACAAGTTAGTGACCTCTTTGGGCTTTAATTTCCTCATTTTTAAAAAATTTATTTGACAGAAAGACACAGCGAGAGAGGGAACACAAGCAGGGGGAGTGGGAGAGGGAGAAGCAGGCTTCCCGCTGAGCAGGGAGCCCATGAGGGGCTCGATCCCAGGACCCTGGGATCATGACCTGAGCCGAAGGCAGACGCTTAATGACTGAGCCATCCAGGTGCCTAATTTCCTCATCTTTAAAATAGGGATGGTAGGGCCGCCTCGGTGGCTCAGTCAGTTAAGCATCTGACTCTTGGTTTCAGCTCAGGTTATGATCTCGCCGTTGTGAGATCAAGCCCTGCATTGGGCTCTGTGCTCAGCACAGAGTCTGCTTTAGATTCTCTCTCCCTCCCCCTCTGCTACTCCCACACCCCTCCCCACTCGTGCACTTTCTCTCTCAAATAAATAAATAAGTAAAATCTTTAAACAAATAAAATAGGGATGGTCATACCTAAATTGTAGGATCCTGGAGAGATTAGAAATAGTCTGTAGGAAGTATCAGGGACAGTGACATTTAATGTAAAGTACGGGAAAGACATTACACATAGCTCTTTGAATGACTTGGGGTGTGTTTACTTGCAAGTGAGAGAAGTTTGACTCCAAGTAGCTTGTACAGTCTATCAGTTTATTATCTCAGGTGACCAGAAACTGAAGTAGATCAGGCTTTGGGACTGGTGGATTCAGTGGTTCAGTGTCATCAAGAACCCAGCTTCCTTCCTTTTCTCTACCCTACCATCCTTGGTGTTGGCTTCATTCACAGGCTGGTACCAAAAGGCATCACATCCAGACACAAATATCTTGTAGCAGAAGAGAGACTTTATCTTCCTATGGCCGCCTTAGGAATGAGTAAAAAAGCATTCCCAAGACCCCTCTCCCTTAGCTGTTTCTTCTAAGTGTATCATTGTCCAGGATTGGATCAAATTTCTGAACCGTGTACTAATGGAATGTGTTAGCTAGCTATTGGTGCATAACAAATAATCCCAAAACTTAGCAGTTTGCAACAACAAACTTAGCAGTTTGCAACAACAAACATTTATTATCTTTTTTATTATCTTAAAGATTCTGTGGATCAGGAATTCAGGAACTTAGTTGGCAGATTCTGGCTTGGGTATTTCATGAAGTTGAGGTCAATATGTTGGTTAGGTTGCAATTGGGTAAAGGTTGGATTATAGATAAAACAAGCACATGGATGGAGAGACTTCATGGAGGAGGTGGGATTTGAACTGGTAGATTTACAGTCAGAGATGGGAATTGGGGCTGGTGAGGAGCATGACTGTACCAAAGGTGTTAGCTAGCATTTACTGAACACCTAATGTATACCACACCCTGTACATGTATATTTTTAACCCTTACAACACTTCTGGGAGACAGGCAATATTATCCCCATTTTACAGTTGAAGTAACAACCTCCTTGACTTAAAGTGATCCCCCAGAGGACTGGTCGCTGGTAAGAGGCTCCACTCGGAATGCTTGCGTATGGAGTCCTTGTGTTTCAGCCAACTTGGGAGCCCGTATCTTGCCTTAAGAAACGTGACTAGCTTATTTGAAGTGAGGCTTTTTATATAGTTTAGTTTTAGGGAGTAGGTACAGCAGTGAGTAATCTCTTTAGAAAAGAATTTGTCATTTTATTGAACCTTTACTGAAGAGTCTCCCTACTTATCAAGCCCACACCCCACCAGTGCATTGAAAATATGATTCAAAATTTATTAAGATTTACTTTGCACATCTCTCCCCCTGGAATTCCTGCTCTGTGTTATAGCTTCGGCAGACTGGGTTGTTAGAACAATTAGCTTTGAAAAATTAGCTTGTAAAACTGGGAAGGTCTCATGGCAGAAGTGAGGTCTTAAAAATTAAATTCACTTTTTATTATTATAAAGATGATAAGGTATATTGAAGTAAAAAACCCATTAATTGTTTTTAATTAACACCTGGAACTCCACCCACTCACTCGGAGATCATTTGTGCATGGGAGTAGAGCATTGGAGGGAGGAGGGGGTGCATTCACCGCGATTACTTTGCCCAGATGCTTTGGTGTCAGGTAGAGGCTGGGAAGGGCTCACAGGCAGCGCAGAGAACCCCCCTCCCCGCTCCAACCCAAACCCAAACCAACCTGAGGCAGAAGGGGATGTTACGGGCAGTGATTACTCCTGCCAAACCTCTGCTGGACCCCTCACCTGGAGCAGGTTGGGATCCCCCCAGCGGCTCCCCCTCCATGGCTCCGTTCGCCCCACAACCGTATCTCAGCCTCCAGAGTGGCTTTTTGAGGAACTGAGAGCCCGATGTAAAGAAAATGAGAGGCACAAGTGTGCAAGTGCGTTGTGTGTGTGTATGTGCATCCGTGTGAATGTGTGTGAAGTGTGCCGTGCTTTGCCTGTGATGTGTATTTGTGTGAGTGTGTGATGTGTGGTATACATGTGGGTATTTGTGTGTGTGAGTGTGTGTTTGTGAGTCTGACTCTGTGTGCTGAGTGTGTGGGGTTGTGAGTGTGTGTGTGTTGCTGCCCCCACAGCCCTCCTTTGAGTGAAAGGGGAGAAAGGGCTTCTCTCTCTCTCTCTCTCTAGCCTGTTCCTTTGTAGCAAAAAGGGGACTGATTTCTGCCTAGCTCCCTGTTCTCAGAGCTTTTCTGCAAGACAAGTCTCCTCCCACAAGTGGAGGGGCCAGGAGCCGGCCCTCCATGACGCTAACCACCCCCCCCCACCCCCCCCACCCCCCCCCCCCCCGTACCCTTCTCCCGGATGGTGCCCTCGCCTGGCCCCTCCAGGTTCCCTCTCCTGCAAAGCTTCTGGCTGCAGTACTGTTCTGTAGGTGGCAGCCTTGATAAGCCTTGCTCTTATCTCTGCATCTGGGGAGATGCAAAGAAAGCAAAGAAAACCTACTGAGCGTAGTTGAAACAAGGCAACATTATCTGAGACCCCAGGGATAGAGAGTAGGTTTGGTGTCAGCTTGGAGTGGGATTCATATAGGTACCTCCTTCTTTGCCTTTGAATGGTGAGCCTGAGAACAACTGCGAAAACATCCCAGACTCAGTGAGACCTCTCTAAGTCCTGGCACCAGGGGGCAGGACCAGCCCCCCTTCTCTCCTTTTCTTCTCCACTTACTCGCTTTTTCATTTGCTTGGTCCACACACAGCACCTGCCTCCTGCTAGGCAGACACTGTGTTAGCACCAGGGGCCCAAAAGAGAAGCAGACGCAGTCATTCTATTTCGGGGGAGACCCAAAGTAAACACCCAGCAGTGTCCTAGGCACAGTAAAAGTGGGACATTGCACGCTGGGTCCTGGAGGAGGGTGTGGAGAGCTTCCTGGAGGAGGTGATGCTGCCCTGATTTTTAAAGGACCAGTTGGAATTATGCAGGCCAGGGGACGTTTGGCAATGTCCAGGGACATCTTTGGTTGTCAATACCAGGGGTGGGGGAAGATTGCTCCTGGCCTTTAGGGGATAGACAGCAGGGAACCTGCTAACCATACTGCAGTGCCCAGGACAGCCCCTCCCGAGGCAGAACTATCCAGCCTTCAATATCAGCGGTGCCGAGTTGAGAAACCCCGGGTTCAGGCAAAGCAGGAGGGAAAGGCATTCCATGTCCTGTGAGAGAGGAACTGAGGGAGGTGGGCCTTTCTGGAAGGACTGCTGTGTGGGGGGGAGGGTTTGGAAATGGGAGCAGAGACGTTGTCACATGGGGGTTAAGGAAGACCCTCGACTGCCCTGCTAAGACCTTGACTGTCCCTTTATCTTAGAGTGAGGGGGTCTGCTACAGCGTTTTAAGCAGGGGAGTGTCATGGTCAAGTTTGGTTTTAGGAAGATCACTGCAGGGGGTAGGGTGGAGTGGGAGTGGCCCGTGAGATGGAGGGGGCGGGGCTGGCCCCCTTACTTCAGGCCCACCAACCGAGAGGCAATCACTGTTTCCACCAAAGGGCTTAGAGTCGGCTCAGTTAACTCAGTGCAGTGGAATGCAGTTACATAACAGGGTCTTTTTTATATTTCAAGAAGAAAGCTCTGGAAAGACACGCATCGGTGAGACGTACATCCAACGTTTTGCCTGGCTGCCAACGGCCTTTCATTGAAGTTACGAACCGGGTCAGCACACTGCACAATAACACAAGCAACTCGCTTTTGCCAACCCGAGCAGAATTCTCCAGTAGCCCAAACCCCGATGCTTGGACTGGGGACCAGGGACACCTGTGTGATGATGTGTCATCAAGGCGAGTGTGTTGTTTGTCTCTACAGCCTGGGTCTCCTGGGATCGGAGGTGTGACCCGACAGGGTATCATGGGTCCCGTTATGTCCGCTCCCTCCCCACCCATACGTGTTGGAGTCCTAACCCTCAGGACCTCAGGATGGGACCTTATTTGGAGATGGGGTGCTTACAGAGGGACTCAGGTTAAAATGAGGTCATGAGGGTGGGCCCTAGTCCAAAATGACTGGCGTCCTTAGAAAAAGGGGAAATTTGGACATAAAGTCAGACACGTACGGAAAGAAGATGATGTGAAGACATATGCAATTTTTTAAAAAGCAGGCAAGTACTAATATTCTTTTTATGGCCTAAATGGGAGAGCACCATTTACAAGCCAAGGAGCGCCTAAGGCTCCCGGAAGCCGGGAGCGGGGCCTGGAACTGATTTTCCCTCCTAGCCTCAGAAGGAAACCAACACTGCCAACACCTTGACCTTGGACTTCTAGCCTCGAGACCCTGAAAGAATAAGTGTCTGTTATTTAAGCCACTAGTTGGTAGATCTTTGCTGTGTCAGCCCTGGGAACAGAATATATCAGATGGAGGAGGTCCTGGTGTATTTCAGAGAGACCCTCTGATCTCAGTGTCACAAGCAGGGGCTTGTTATCAGGGGGATCTAACAACCAAGCATTCGCCACTTTCACCTGGAAGCAGGAGGCAGAAAGGAGATGAAATTCCACAGAAACCCGTGGATTGCCTAGTGCAGTGTTTCTCCAAGTGTGGTCCCTAGACCAGCAGCATCAGCCTCACCGGGGAATGCAAGTTCTCGGGCCTCCCCCCAGACCTCCGGCATCAGAAACCCCCTAGGGGTGTCGCCGGACGCTCAAGTGTGAGAGCCAGTGGCCTGGGGTGGTATACATGAGACCCAGAGGAAGGGGTGGGGGAGCTCCGTGGTGGAGATGCTCCTTGAAGGATGGGTGGGGCTTCAGCAGGAGCGGGGAAGGCCCTTTGAGATGGTGCAGAGGCAGGACGTGTTTAGGGGAACAGCGGCCCATGAGGAGGAGAGCAGAAAGGAGTACAGGAGCGCGGTGGGAAGTGAGGACGGAGCCAAAGAAATTGTCACGTCGTCGAGGATTCGAAAGCCGGGAGAGCTCATACCTCATGAGGGGCCCCTGACGGAGTTTCAGGACGATTGCTGTGGGATGAAGCCGCGATGGGTAGTTTGTGTAATTGACACACTGGCTGAACACGCGGGGTCGCTCTCGCCGACAAGTCACCGAGGATGCGCACTCGGCCACCATTTCTCCAAGGGGAGGCTGCAGTCTGGTGCTTCTCGAGGTGAAGGGAAGGGCCACGCCCGCACCGGAGAAGATCAGCAGAGCCACAGACCCCTGTCGCAGTCCTTTTCCAGTTTTCCGGATCATATGGAGGAGAAGGTGTTACTTGGAGGTTCCCCACCCCCGGCACTGGCTTCTCCCCCTTCTTAACAAACTACCAGCAGATCTCTGACCGAGCGCCTTGGCTGGCTCCCACCTGCAGCTGGAATTCACCTGCTTTATCTTGTATTCGTTGTTTTTGTTTTCGTGGCCGCCTTGATGTCATGGTGGGTGGCCCTGGTGTTTCACGGATGGTACTGCAAATCAAGTTGTCTCTCAAAATAAATTGATTTAGGCGAAACCCAACTTAGTTTAAAAAAATATTAAGTTGCTAATAGGTGGTTTGCCCGTATGGCAAAGATCGCAAACTTGGTTTCTGAACGATGGAAGTTGAGGAGATGCCAGGGTGGAATAAGCAAAGAGGAGTGTAAATGTTACAGAAGGGAATGGTTGGATGTAAGGAGGGTGAGGTCAGACGGTGGAGGTCTCAGGGCCAGGATGAGTGTATGCTTCGTGGAGGACCCCTGGGTGAGTGTGATAGGATGTCACAGCGGAGCCTGCATGCGTGTGTGTCTGTATACACGTGCATCTGTGCACATGCATGTATGTCTGTCTCTACATGCGTGTGTCTATATATACACGTCTCTGTGTTTGCATATACGTATGTCTTTACATGTGGGAACACGTATATGTTTACATGTTTGCATATATGTCTATATACAATGTGTATGTTTGTATATACTCTGTATGTGTCTGTGTCTATACATACATGTTTTACCTCTCTCTCTATATATATATGCATGTGTGTCTATATTCGTGTGTATGTGTGTGTATGTGTGTAGTGGGGATGCCAGGAATGCCTTCATTCAGGGGATCTTTAAGAATGCCACAAGCCAACAAATCTCCTAAATAGATGTACCCATTTTCTCCCACCTGGGGCTATTCAAAGATGAGTGACTCCTTTTTCTCTTGACCTTGACCATTAGCCAGCAAATCATGATTCTCCCCCCACCACCATTACTGAGCCTCGCTCTATCATATCTGAGTCAGTTTTTTTTTTTTAAAGATTTTATTTATTTATTTGACAGAGACAGATACAGCAAGAGAGGGAATACAAGCAGGGGGAGTGGGAGAGGGAGAAGCAGGCTTCCCCCGAAGCAGGGAGCCCAATGCGGGGCTCGATCCCAGGACCCTGGGATCATGACCTGAGCCGAAGGCAGACGCTTAACGACTGAGCCACCCAGGCGCCCCTATCTGAGTCAGTTTTGACCCAATTTGCTAAACTCTGCTGATCACTGACCCAGCCCAAAGGCAGAGAATGCCGGGCTGTTGTTTCTGAATATGATTTGGTCACATAGATCGTCGGGCTGTCAGCCCATCACCCTGCTAATCTCAGTTCTCACGACAGCCTGACTTCATGAAGACATCCATCTATGCCAAGCTCTGGCCTCTTCCTGTGAGGTCTCTGAGCAGTTACTCCTTGCTGGCTTTTTGGCCTGGGGTGAGGGGAAAAAAACAAGGGAGAGGCAGAAAGTGGGCCTATCTGCCTGTCTCCTCTTTGCTCAATGATCTAGCCAGGTGGGAGGAGGAAGGTGCGTCTTGCCACCTTTCTCACGGTTGGCTGCTGGGCTGGGTCGGGCTGGAGAGCTCACCAATTCTGGTGGGCAGCGGACAGGCGGGGAACTCTACACAGCAGGCTGCATTGGGACGAGTGGGGGACACGGCTCTGGGGAGGACCGATTGTGGTGTCCCCTTAAGGCTGGTGGCACATGCCTTCCTGTGGTCTGTCTCCCCTCCCGGGCTGCAGACAATGGCTTGTTCACACTTGAATGCCTAGCACCTGGCTTAATAAAAGCATAGCTTTCGTTTCTGACCATTTGACATAGATAACTACCATCCCCACTCCCGGATCTGGGAACCATGGCTTGGAGGGTTAAGAGACTTGCACAAAGGCACGGAACTTGTCCAGGGCAGATGCCAGCCCTCTTTTAAAGATCTCCCCAACCCTCCGCTCTGGGTTTCCTCCTGCCACATCACCTGGCTTACCTTCTATCACCGCGTGCAGCACGCCTGCCAATTTTCCTGTGTGTCCGTGTGTGTGGTGTCTCTGTGGCTCTGAGTTGCTGAGGGCAGCGCCCCTGTCTCTCAGGTTCACCTTGGTATCCTGAGTGCGTCGTGAAACTCCATCTCATGAGCAGGCTTCCGCAACTGAATGAATGAAGGAGGGAGTGAAGGAATGAATTACTTGAACACAGGCCTGACTGAAGCCTCACTCTGTAGCCTTTGCTCTCTGCTCAGTTCCGTGGGGTAGAACCCTGGTGCATGTGGATGGAGTGGGGCTACAGCCTGAGGTTGACCTGACAGGTGGGGGCACCAGGTACGTGCACCTGGGCAAGTCACAGGAGTGACCCAATATGAGTATCAACATATGCCCAGGAGGGCAGGTGAACTGTACCCCTAGGTGCAGCCTGGGTGGGGCATCGGGAATGTCCTGGGAGCCTGGTGTATGAGGGAGGAGGGCATGGTGATGGATTCGGGGGACTCCCCATTGGTGAGGACACTGGACATTGGTCTCTTTCATGCGTGTGGTGGCTTCATACTCTGAGTCAAACGGAACATGTCACTAACCCTTTCTGGGCCTCAGTTTCCTTGTTAGTGGTTTCCATGTGGGTTTCTTCACTGCTGGGGGATGGTTCAGAGCATGGGCTGGTGTTAGAAGGCCTGGGTTCAAACCCTGAATCCACCACTTTCTAGCTGTGTGTGTGTTGGCAAGTCTCTCTCCTCCATACCTCAGTTTCCCCATCTGTACAATGAAGATAATGATAGGTTGCAAGGGCTCAATGTGTTCATTACATAAAATGCTTAGTACACACAGTAAATGCCCAACTTGCTGGTTTGGTGAGGAGATCCTCTGAAAAAAAATTTTTAAAGATATTATTTATTTATTTTAGAGATAGTGGGTGAGTGGGGGGAGAAACAGAGGGAAAGGGACAAGCAGACTCTGTGCTAAGTGCACAGCCAGCTGCGGGGCTCAATCCCAGGACCCTGAGATCATGACCTGAGCCGAAATCAAGAATTGGATGCTTAACCGACTAAACCACGCAGGCACCCCAGGAGATCCTCTGAAATATTGGCTTTTAATAGTGCAGAAGACTGATAAAGGAACTGAGCAGAGGTGGTATTTGGGTTCATGTGTCTTGTGGAAGCTTTCAAATTCAGTGGCTCAAATGAGAGAAGTAGAGGTGGGTGGGCCCAAGTCTTTCAGTAGCCAGTTAATTTGTGCGATGCATGCCCATTTCTGTTTCTAAAGCACCGTCCTGACTTGTAAGTTTTCTCTCTTCAAGGCCCCCACATCCCTGCTATTACTGCTCCAGGCTTGGCAAGCATTAAGTAGCTTCTTTGAAAATCATGTTCCTTTAGCTGTTTGTTCATGTGTTTCTGGAAAGCCTACTATGTGCTAGGCTCTGAGTGTAAAACGGGGAGTGAGTAGTGCTCTCTCGGCTCACCTGGAGCTTACGGTCCAGACGAGGGGGACAATATGCAAAAAAGTGTCACCCAAATAAAAGTGCAATACCTATAGCAAGTCCTGTGAAACCACAGGCACTGTGAGAGCAGGTGATAGGGGCTCGGACCCGTCAGGGAGGTCAAAGGTTGCCTGAGGACATGGACAGAAGCTGGGATATGAGGACGGACAGGTGGTGGTTGAATGAGGAAACGAGCGTTCCAGGTGGTGGGAGCAACCTGGGCAAAGGCCCTGTGGCAGGAGGGACTAGAGCAAATATAAAGTCTGAAAAAATGGCGCAGAAGACTCTGGAGTTTGGAGGGTGAGGATGAAGGTGGGCAGGTACAGGGGCACGCGGGCCACCTTGGGAAGTTGCATCCGTATCCTGACAGTGGAGGGAAGCCACTGAAGATTGCAAAGCCATGATGGAGGATGGTGGTGAGCCTCAGATGTGCCTTCTGGAAGCATCCTCTGACAGCCACATGGAAAGCCAGCAGGAGGGGAGCAGAGTGGGCACAGTAAGTTACAGCTGCTGAGGGGCATCCATCATCCACAGATCAGCCTTTGAGAGCCGATGTTCTAGAGGAGGAGGATGGACCACAGAGACCAGCAAGTGTGCAGATGCGGGCTGGGAAGAAGAAGTGAAAGCTGGTGTCTCAGCCCTTTCGGGCTACTGCAACCAGTTACCCTAGACTGGGTGGCTTAAACAACAAGCACTTCTCTCAGTTCTGGAGGCTGGGGAGTCCAAGATCAAGGTGCCAACAGATTCTGTTCCTGGTGAGGACCCGTTTCCTCACTTGTCTCCTTGCTGTGCCCTCACATGGCAGAGAGCAGAGAGGGAGAGGGACACGGGGAGTGGGAGAGAAAGCTCTTCTGTCTTCTGCTAAAGGCACTGACTCCATTCATAAGGGCTTCACCCTCATGACCTAATCACCTCCCAAAGGCCCCCCTCCAAATACCATGGCATTGAGGGTTAGGATTTCAACATGCATTTTCAGGAGACACAAACATTCAGTCCGTAGCAGCAGGGCAAGACGGTAGCATCTCGACTGCCATTTAGATAGGAAACACCTCTTGATATATTGACATTTGAAGTGAGTGCGGCAGCCCTGTGAATATCTGGGGGAAGAGCAGCCAGGGGGAGGGCACAGCAGGTGCAAAGGTCCTGAGGTGGGACCAGGCTCTGTGTGTATGCAACGAGAAGCCAGTGGGCCACAGAAAGGAAATAGAGGTGTGTGCGGAGAAGTAGCAGAAGCCTATCACGTGGGGGTCTTAAAGTCCATGTTGAGGATTTATTTATTTATTTTATTTTATTTTATTTTTTTAAAGATCTTATTTATTCATTTGACAGAGAGATAGAGAGCACAAGTAGGCAGAGTGGCAGGCAGAGGGAGGGAGAAGCAGGCTCCCCGCTGAGCAGGGAGCAGGACATGGGGCTCGATCCCAGGCCCCCAGGATCATGACCTGAGCCGAAGGCAGACGCTTAACCAACTGAGCGACCCAGGCGCCCCGGCCATGTTGAGGATTTAGACTCTATTTAGGGAGTGAAAAGAGGCCCATGGAAACTGGCAATGAAGTGAACTGAGTGGCAGAAGGACTCTAGCTGAGGCCATTAGATCTCTAATTCCAAGACCCCCAGACCATTTTCCCAAGTTCAGATTTCTCCCTGGCTCCCTAACATTTTTTAATGCCAGAAGCCAGTATGGCAGAACCCACCGCCTGAGCAGTGTAGGAAACATAAATCCAAAGAGGCTTTACTTTTAGATATTTTGGGTGACACACTGTACATTTATTGTTTTCCCCACTAGAATGTAGGCACCTTGGTAGTGACTGTGATTTGCTCAGCACTGTGTCTCCAGGGGCTGAAGTAGTCTGTGACCATTTGCTGAGTTGAACAGATGATCACCCTGCACCTTACATGTCTAGGTAATGCCTCCTGGCCCGAGAGCAGAGGTTCGGCAGGGAAACGAGGTAGATGGCTAGAATGAAGACAAGGAAGGGAGAGAGGCCCCTTTGTAATTCATCACTCTAAAAGTGCAAAAGAAAAAGTCCTGAGCTTGAGACAGAAGACAGGTAGAAGGAGCCCAAGATAAAGCTTTTTGTCTGAAAATGCCCGGGTCCTTGTGCAGGACCTTCCCCAGGATGCATGGATCCGCAGAAGAAAGTGTGGGCAGGAAACCAAACGCATACCTTCGGGTTTCACAGCCCGCTGCCCACGGAGCACCTGGCTGTGGGGAGCTGTGGCCACCCCACCTGAGAGGCAGCATTCGGGCCGCACAGATGCTGCTAAGGCAATCGCGTCACCATCTGGAGCAGGGCGGGGGAGGGAAGCTCAGCAGGTGCCTACTCCATTTTCTGGAAAACTAGAAGATTTCTTCCCAACTGTGGGCAGCTGGGTGCAGCCCCTTGCCCGCGCTCATTTCCATCACCAGCAGCAAAGTCCATGTGCGTGTGGTTTCTACTCTCATTGGCTGCATTATAATGCAAACAACCAAAAACCCACTGCATGAGTAAGGCAGGGAGCTTTTTAATCACAGACGAGGTGAGACATACGCTTCATCCCCCAAATAAATGTTGGGACATTGACTTTTAAGTGCTGCATTGGGTTTTGCTGTTTAATATTTTATTCAGCATTTCTGTCCTCTTTTTAAAATGCTCTTTTTTCATTTGAATCTACATGATGGCAGCATTTGGGAAGAGGTGAAAATTGGCTGGGAAATCAGGTGCCCTCTCTGGGGACTACCCTTTCTGGTCCTCCACGGGCTATGAAGCCTATGGCCTGGATTCATGGCCGGCTCAAGCTTTGGGGAGGAAAGATGGAGCCATACTGTGAGACCCCTTCCAGTGTGTAGGGTTGTGGATGATCAGGGGACCAATGAGGACTATTTATGATCATTCCTCTCCCTTCCCCCATATTACCCAATTCACATTAGCTGCAAAGACCTATACTGCCCCACTACCAATTTTCATGGCTTAACACAGGGTTTGGCAAACTGCAGCCTGTGGGCCAAATCTGGCCTGCTGTCTGTTTTATTTGTATATAAAGTTTTATTGGAACGCAGCTACACTTGTTTCTTTACAGATTGCCTAAAGGCGCTTTCATGGTACAATGGCAGACTTGGGTCATTGTGACAGAGACTGAATGAATGAATGAACCGTAAAGCTGAACATATTTGCTCTGTGGCCCGTCATAGGAAAAAGTTCGCTGACCTCTGATTAACAGTAAAACTTATTTCTTACTCATGCAGTGGTCCAGTGCAGGTCAGTAGGCAGCTTCCCATCATGTGGGGATTTAAGGACTCAGTCCCTATCATCCTGTGGCTCTGCCATCCTCCAATACCTTAGAGTATTCCACAACCAGACAATGGAGCAAGGAAGGAGAAGAGAAGTCTTCTCACCTTTTTAAACTCTGGCGCACGTCCTATTGGTGAGAACTAGTCACATGGCCACTCCCAGGTACAAGGGGTGCTGGGAAATGTAGTCCAGGGCTGAGCAGCAGCCTCCAGTGACCGGGCCATACTGTTTATGTAAAGAGGAGCACACATTTGTTTGGACAGATAGCTGTCACCATCATACTATTTTCTGGGTATGCTGGATGCCTGGCTTTGAATCATTACTGCCACTTATTGACTGGGGAACTTTGGAGAATTTAATTAAACACTCTGTGCATCAATTTCCACATCTTCGAAGTGGGCATAACAACAGTGCCTGCCTCACAGAGCTGTTGTAGGAGCAAGCGATATGTGCTCTGTGGAGTGCTTCGCGCAGGGCTGGCCTGGGGCATACAGAGAAAAAAGTCGATCACCAATGATCATGATGGCATTTCCAATGACTTCCCAGAAAACCAAAGGCGTATGAGCGACATCCTTTAGAGCCTCTTGTAATAAGGAGAGCTCTTCTCTGGGGGGGGAAGCCGCGTGGTGTGTGAAAGGGTATGCTTCCTGGAGAGATTTGTCCAGGCCAAGGCAGTGGGGACAGACAGAAGGTGGAAGGGGTCCTCTGTCCAAGGCACACAGTGTCTATGGAATGTCTGGGGAGAGAGAGGTGCAGGCAGGCACACCCAAGCAGAGAGAGTGCTTGGTTCATGGGCACGGCAGCATCCCTGCTTCTGTCCTGTATTGAGACAGCATCCCCTTGCTTGTGACAAGTGGCGGGGGAGTGTCTGAATGGGAAGTCACCGAGGCGCGGGGCCAGCCCCTGCTGGGAGCACGCTGACTCTAGCACTCCCCATAGCATACCAGCAAGGGCTCCCCGTGTCTCACTAGGTTCTCTTCCACCACGGAAGCCAAGAAACTTTCCAAAATATTTGACTGGTGCTCAGTGCAGCACTGGTTGGTGGTAAGAGTGGGATTTACCGTTCCATTGTGCAGATGGCCAGATGGAATCACTGAGGGACACGCCAACCTCACAGAGCCAGTCAGTGCAGACCTGGGACTGGCAGCCGGGCTCCCACCCTGCTGCATTGATAATGGACATCATTTTCGAGACAAGGGAGATGAATATTCCCCTAAGCGCTGAGAGGCAATGCATTGTATTCTAACATTGGTATCAGGGTGTTCTTGCCAGCTGAACTGCTAAGCTGTGCTGTGAGATCTTGGACCAGTCCCTTCTTCCTAGGTCTTGGTTTCCTCATCTGTAATATGGACAGCTGCTTTGTACGGCCCCTTACATCTTCATGAAGATGCCGTGAAGGTCTGCATGAAATGAAATAGGCATAGTCTCTTTTCTTGGCTGTAGTCTAGTGGGGGGAAGGCGTAGAGAGACCTAAGCAAGGACAACGTGTAATATATCAGCTGGGAGACACTAGGGAGAAGCAGAGCAGGGAAGGGCAAAAGGGAAGGTTAGGATGCTGGTGCATTGGGTGTTTCGATTCTAAATAGAGCCATCGGAGGGGGCTTCACTGAAAAGAGCCGTTTGAGAACAGATGGGTCAAGTAGGAGAAGGCGTGATCCCTGCAGGTGATTGAGGACGAGCATTGCAAGAGAGGGGAGAATAGGTGCAAATAATAACAGTAATCACTAACAGCAACAGCTTCCTATACATGCTAGGTAGGGCATCACACATTTCATTTTTTCACATTTTGTTACTTCTGTCAAACCGACGAGGAAACAGGCCCAGGAAGGTGAAGTGCCTTTCCCCCAGACCACCCACTTAGTGAGAACCTAAGTCTGGATTTGAACCCAACTCTCAATCCCCGACCAGTGGTTGCCACTAGGTTGGGGCGGGGGGAGGGGGGGTCCGGACATCTCCGCACCCTTCTGACTTTGTGTCTGCTCACTATGGTGAGTGTACAGGGCTCTTATAACCAGGAAGGAGGCAGGGCTGAGAACAGCAATGCCATGGAGCCAGACAGCACTGCGAGTCAGACTGGCGGCCTTGGGGTTGAGTCCAGGACTCTGGCTGCCAAAATGTGCTTTGCCTGACTTGCTTAAGCCTCTTGCCTCCCTCGTTCCTTTGGAGGAAACTTCCACTGCTTGGAATACATAACATCATTGCAACCCTGTCCACAGCCCCGGTCTGGGAGTCTCCTGGGTCTGCAGCAAACTTCCTCGGGAGCCAGGCCGTGTGTCCACCTGTGAGCCTTTGCATCCGCTAGCCTACCTGTCACAGCCAGGCAAGACACCGGGGTGGTGGCTCTTGTCAGTACCCTTGGGTGGACCCTGGCCGATATGCTACCTTTGTATCCTTATTTTCACCTCTGGAGCAAACTGTCCTTTTCCTGGAGTCAAATTAGAAGGCACGCTGGCCTCCTTACTTTGGCGTATTCCAGAAGTCCTGCTGCTTCCTCAGGCTGGCAAGTTGAGGCATTATACCTTTTGTGAAACCCTGGAGCCACGTTTCTAATAAACATGAGAGTTTCATGATTCACCTGCACCAGTGATCATTTCTTGTCCTTGTCAGCCCCCCAGTCTCTGCTGCATCTCTTTATTTTCTCCTGTATCGTCTCCCTCCCACTTCTCCTCCCCATCTACTTCCACCCCTCTCCCCTCCTCACCCCTTCTTTTCTCTTCCTCCTCTCTGACTCTCTCCCAGCCAGATTCTTCGGCCTCCCCATACTCTCTTCACTTCACCTGTCACCTCCTTGTTGTTCACTCTTGGGTTAATTTGTTGGAGGCTGTGTTTGAATTAAAAGCTCTTTCCGTTTCCTCAAAAAATGAACAACCAGCCAACCAAAGAGCTGTTCTGCATCTACAAGTGGTCTTATGCCACTCGATGATTCTCACTTGACATAAAATAATGCCAAGCAGCAGGAAAGCTATTGTGTTTGCCTCTTCGGTGAGTGGGGAATAGGGGGTGATGCTTGAACATGCCCCCCCCCCCAGTATTGTTGAGGCCTCTTGCATTGCCACCACTCTAACTCTGTGGCTCGAACGGGACTGCCACAGGAGAGTGTCTGAAAGCCAGGCCCATCCGTGGTCTATTGTGTGGTTTCCAGCAGGTGGCAGGGACCTAGGTTGGCTGCGACCGAAACACATTTTTGCTCAGAACTGTGCGTGGTTTCAGTGCCGTCTTCACAAAAGTCTGTAATGAGCCACAAGTCCAAATGAACTGGTAGGTGTCTGCTTGGAGTCTGGTGGATGCAGGTGGGCCCTTGTCTGTCCTTGGAAGAGGCAGGAGGCCTTGCTGGTGAAGGACATGTCTTTGGGTGAGGGTTCTGGCTCTGATGACCACCTATAGGACCGTGGGTGAGTCATTTAACCTCCCTGAGCCCCAGGCTGGTCTTCTAAACCATGACACCTTCCCAAGAGTGGATTGAATGGCATTCTGTACCAAGTGCCTGCCAAAGGCACATGCTTACTATAAATTTGTCACCACTGTTCTCACTGTTTTGGGATCTCATTTCCTTTGTATGTAAAATGGCACCAGAGACCACCTCCCAGGGCCGTTGGGGGATTAGCTGACATACCGTATATCAAAAACCCCTTAGGAATGCCTGTGGAAATGTGGGACTTGGTGCCACTCCTATTAATTCCGTCTGCAGGTTCAACCAGCAAGACATTAATGCCCGTTTATATCAACACACACTGACAACTCTCCTCCCAGGAGAGGTCACTGAACTGGGGCAAGAGGAAATTCCAGAAGGCTCTCTCTGTTCTGTTAATTCCATCATACCCAGTTCTTCCATCTCTGGTTATTGAGGACTTTTCAGTACTCAACCATCAGTGGTAATAGTAGAAAATGAGCTCGTGTTGGGGCTTAAATCCTGGTATGTCCCCTTAAACTGGTTTTAAGACTTTGCCAGATTACTAAACAAATCTCGTCCTCAGTTTCCTCATCTGTAAAGTTGTGATCATGATACAGACCTCAAAGAGTCATTATGAAAGATCACAAGTCCTAGAAAAATTAGCAAAGAGACCATGTGATCATCTCCCCCATATTTTCTCCTTGGCACCTGGTGGTGTTTACAGAGCCACTGCCTTTGTTGGCTGAATTCCTCCAGATTTGGAAATACCTAGCTTCAGAATGCACCTGGAATCCTGGAATCCTGAAACCAGCTGGTGGTCAGCCTTTAGTTTGTTTACCATGTGGTGTAAGGTCAGCCTCATTGGAATCTACCTTCTTGGTGTCTGGTGGTGGTTCATCCTGTGGCAGATGGCTGAGGTGAGATTCTGGGCTTCACCACGTACCCACTGCTGGGATATGGGGCCAACTTCCTGGGCTCCATTTTCCTCGCCTTGAAAATGGGGATAACAGTAGATCTTTCCTCAGAGGGTCTTCCAAGAGGACAAAGCCTGACACACAACAGGTGGTCAAGAAATGCTGACCGTTCTGATGAGTTTGTTCACTTGCTTTCTGACCTATCTCCCCGACAAGACTCTCAACTCCATGGGGGGCACAGAGAACCATCTGTTCTGTTCATGGCTGTACCACCAGTACCGAGCACGCTACCTGATACACAGTAGGTGCTCAAAAAGTATGTTTGAATGAGCCCCATGCTCGGTCCATGTGTTGTTCACTCCCTCATTCAATGCCTATGTTCTGTGGCTGCCTCAGAGCTGGGAAGGCACGGGTTTCTTAAAGGACCTCATTCTGGTCTCTTCTCCCAGCCCCTGAGCGGCTGGCCCCCAAAGGCCATGGGTATCCTTCTGTGGGGATTCGGGCAGCCACCTGCCCCCTGGAAGGACTTCTTGCTGAATCGCAGCTAATTACGACTGATGAGATGTTAATGAGTCTGAAGCTGCTTGGTAAGCTATTTCGCACATACTGAGAGGTGAGAGAAGCCCATGGGATGGGACTGCGCAAAGGCTGCCGAGGAGCAGGGGCGCTGACTGAGACCCAGAGCAACTCCCAGTGACGTGACCGGACTCTGCATCGTGGTCCTCTCTGCGGGGCTGACACAGGCAGGATCCCCGGCACACCTGGCAAGGGAGGAGCAAGGATAATAATAGTGATGATGATTATTACCATACGGTACTGCTATTTACGCAACACGTAACTGGGTCCAAGCACGATGCATGGTGCTTTATATGTACTTAATTTTATTTCATCCTGATGACATCATGGGTGACACCATGATTATTTACCCTCATTTTGCAGCTGAGGATTGGAACACTTAATTAATTCGCCTTGTATCATAGAGCTAGGAAGCACGTTTGATCTCTTGGCTCCAGAGTCCATGCTCTTCTTGGTTTTTCAGAAACGCAGTAGGGAAAACTCTAACCTCAGGAGGGAGAACTCTAACCTTATATTTGTTGAGCATCTACTGTGTGCCCTGTGCATTTAACTTCCCCCTTATACTAAAGCAATATGTAGAACTTCGATTTTATCTTCATTGGTCATCTACACATGAAAGGTGTTTTATACATAGATGACTCCTGGGCTTGTCAGAAAAATAACACAGGGCAGGTATGTATTTTACCATTTTCCAGATGAGGAAAGTGGACCCAGAGAGCGTCAGTGAGTGTGCAAGTGCATGCCGTGAATGAAGGACCGAGCCTGGGTCTGGATAGAGGTTCACCTGACTTCACAGCTGGTCACTCTGCCCTACAGCAGTGCTGCTAAACAACAGCAGTGTGTGTGTGTGTGTGTGTGTGTGCGCGTGCACACATGTGCATACACAGGGGAGGGGGATCTACTTTTATTTTTTAAATTAGGATTCCTTCATTGTCAGAAGCTTCTGTAAAATACAATAAACATGAATTACTACACAAGTGATCCTACCGTTGGACATTGCCAAATCACTTATAAAAGTTTCTAGACACTGTACTCTCAATTTCTGTATTATCTTGTCAGGGACCCATAAGAAGCAGGTCCATGGACCTCACTTGGAGCAGCATGCCTTGAGAAGCACATGTTTCTCCATTACCTCATCTTCTTGCCTGCTGGCTCCGACCCCGCATGCCTGTTAGCAACCCTGGAGCTTTCTGATTTAGTGGTTCTGAAGTGGGGCCCAGGCATCTGAATTTTTAAAAAGTACCCCATGGGGCACCTGGGTAGCTTAGTTAAGCGCCAGACTCTTCGTTTCCGCTTGGGTGGTGATCTCACGGTTGTGGGATTGAGCCCTGCTTGGGGCTCTGTGCTCAGTGTGGGGTCTGCTTTGGATTTTTTTCTCCCTCTCCCTCTGCTCCTCCCCACTCTCTCTCTCTCTCGCTGTCTCTCAAATGAATAAATAATATATATTTTTAAAAAGTACACTGCATGGTGCTAATGTGCAGTGAAGGTTGAGATGGCCTTTGAATGTGTATGTCCAGTATGTCACTGGAAACAGTTCTTGAAAGGTGGCAGAGGGGGATCATTCCCTATTTTCCCATGTCTTGACAGACAGGGAAGCTGAGATCCAGAGAGATTGGGTTCGTGGTAGAGCCAGATCTAGTACTGTCTCCAGTCCCAGCTCAGGGCTATTGTTTTTCCTTCCAGTAGCGCAGAGAAAGCCTTCTCCTTCCTGCAGGATCCTGGAGGCTCCCCTGCTTAACAGGAGGCCGCTTTCCGTGGGAGTCCTCGTGCATTTGCAGGACCCCTGGCAGAGTGGTGGGCGAGGAGAAGGAATGGGGAAATCAGTACCTGGCAGGAAGGACAGGTCTGAGTAGCCACTGGAGGCTGGGCTGCACCTGAAATTGTAGGGGTGGTTTGTGTGCATCCTCAGGGCCTTGCAGAGAAGCAGGTCTTGGACCAGGCAGCAGCTGGACCAGTTTTGCAATTCCAGCATCGCTGAGCTCAGCAGCCTGGGTGCCATTCCTCTTTATCAGTGGACTATCTCCAACATAGGAAAAATGCACGTCACTGTTTTTATAGCACCATCTCCTAGACTGAACATTTCCCCCAAGTTTCTGGCCCAAAGTAGCATCTGTGACAAACTTCCTTTTAAGATGGGAGACTAAAGGCGCCTGGGAGACTAAGCGGCTGCCTTCGGCCCAGGTCATGATCTCAGGGTCCTGGGATCGAGCCCCACGTCGGGCTCCCTGCTGAGCAGGGAGCCTGCTTCTCCCTCTCCCTCTACCTGCCGCTCCCCCCTGCTTGTACTCTCTCTCTCTCTAATAAAAAAATAAAAAATCTTTAAGATGGGAGACTAAATGTTCCAAACCAGCCACCCGTGGGGAAAAAGTACAATTCTTTGGTTTCAGACCCTGAGCACGGAGCTACAGAGACTTTTCATTTCTTTGGGGTGATTTCTAAGTTGGCATGGGAGTCAGCGTGAGGCAAATCCAGGAGCCACAACTTCTGATGCCTGTAGTTCTGAGTCCTTTCTGTGCTAGGCTGAAATTGATCTGGCTGCAGTCTCAGAGGGAAGCATTTGCCAAGCAAATGAGGAGAAAGAGGAATTGGGGCATGGGCGGGGGTGGCCTAATCCACTTGAGAGCAAACCGGTTGTATTTTTTGTTTTGTTTTGTTTTTTGCCTTGGGTAGATAAGTTGTCTTACGTGCAAATAATGCTGCTAATTATAAATGCATTTTGTCTCCCTTTTATTTTTTTCCCTAGAGAAGGGGAGAGAGAGAGAGAGAGAGGAGGAGGGGGAGAGGGAGAGAGAGAATCTTAAGCAGACTCGCCACTGAGCATGGAGCCCTATGCAGTGCTCGATCCCAGGACCCTGAGATCACGACCTGAGCTGAAATCAAGAGTCGGACACTTAACCGACTGAGCCGCCCAGGCGCCCTGAAATGCGTTTTGTCTTTACATTGACGTGTGCCCGCAGATTCTTCTTGGAAATACTATCTTAGCTTTCCTCTTTGAAATGCCTCCCAGATTTTACTCTTTCCTCCCCACCACCCTTATGACAATGCCTACCATTTCTTGTACTCCGCCCGTGTGCCGGACTGTGATGGATTTTCTCCATGCATGATCTAATTCTAATCCTCACAGCCTAATAGTAACAATGATAGCAATGATTACGAAAGGAAAATAAGCTATCATATATTGAACCCTTGTCATGTACCAGGCATTGTGCTGAATGTTTGCTTTATCTGCTCGATCACCATGGAGGATCTGCTTGGGTGTCCATTTCCCACACTGCCCCTGAGCTCCCTGTGAGCAGGGCTGAGTGCTTTTACCTCCCTTTCTGCTGCAGTTGCTGGAGACTGGTAAAGAGTATGTGCTCAGTAAATGCTTGTCGAAGGAATGCAGTGAATGGATGATTGAACAGGTGAAGGGCTTATCACACTCAGACTGCACTGTTAAATGTAGGCGGATTAATCTAGTGCACAATGTATGCATAAGGGCAAAGTGATTTTCCAAATGTGAGTATATTCAGACATTGGAAGTGCTTCCAGAATCAGCAGGAAGTCTTTTTTTTTTTTTCCCCTGCTTGAGGGAGCTAGTCATTGTCACTGACTTGAAGTAAGTCACCTGAGAGCAGGTCTCTGGTGGTATGCCACAGGTCTCTGTACTTGGGTCTGTTCTGTGTTACCTTACATGGCAAAAGGTGCCTTGTAAGGTAACAGGGATTAGGACATGGACGTCTTTGGGGGCCATTACTCCGTGTACCCCACGTGGCCACCCCTTTAGAGTACTGAATGGGTTTTATGCATTTCCTTTACCTCTCCACTGTAGCATTTGCATTTGTGATCTCTGAATTAAAGGGCTTGGCTAGATTAGATTGAAAAATAATTTACAGGTAGGTGTCAGGGATGCTCTGAAAAAGCATACCTCTACAAGAACAGGAAGCAGAGGGGATGCCTGGGTGGCTCAGTCGGTTAAGCGTCTGCCTTCAGCTCAGGTCATGATCTCAGGGTCCTGGGATTGAGCCCTCCGTCGTCCTCCCTGCTCAGCAGGGAGTCTGCTTCTCCCTCTCCCTCTGCCTGCCACTCTCTCAACAGAGAGAGTGTTCTCTCTCTCTCTCTCAAATAAATGAAATCTTAGAAAAAAGAACAGGAAGGAGGGCCTCTCTGGGGACCAGCGAGGCAGGATCTGATGGGCAGTTACTTTAGCACTCAGCAGCTAGGGTCAATCAGCTCTGAACTTGTGTCTTTCCCTTGAGATGTGAATTCTTGGGGGGATGAATCTGATTGGTTGGTCTCATCTTGACCTGGGGAGGGCAGGTGCCTTGATTGACGCCCTCACCAGTGTGACTGGGGGGAGGTGATCCCCAAAGGGAAATAGGATGCTACTAGTATAAGAAGAGTTGGATACTGATGTCAGCTTTTTACTTGAAATAGTTTTTAGGTTGAGGCCCAGGTGATTCCAGAGGTCCCTTAGCATCTAAGTACGGAAGGGTGAGCTGGTGATGTGGAATAGTGCAGAGAGTTGCGGTGAGCTCAGTGGACTTGGTCGAATCCATTTTCCTTCCTAGGCTTCAATTTCTCCTCTTAAAACAAAGCAGGGAGCGCAGCATGGAGCATCTTTAAGACCCCTCTCGCCTCCCAGCCTAGAACTCCATCTGGCATAAAGCCCTGGGCAAATCATTGTAGCATTCAAAAAGTTAATTTAATATTTTTCTGCAGTTAATGTTAAGAGCCATCTTCACAGGAAAGGCACAAATATTCCCGGTAATTTCAAATTGATTCATGTATCAGAAAAATAGGGAGAGACGTAGGTGTGAATCTGCCCAGGTGCTGGTGGGTGACGTTGCTAAGGAAGGGGTGTGGCATTGATGGGTGGCCACGAAGAGTCAGGGTGAGGTCCAATGGAAGAAAATGCTTTGGTGATAACCCAACAAACCCGAAACTTGAGTATGGGAGGGCTGCCATGTTGCACGACCCCAGATGCCAGTGGGAGTGTGCTCATGGAATGCAATCTGAATGCTGCCCCCTACAGTTGTGCACAGTGGTAGTCCTGGCCACGGGTTTCCCTGGGGACCAGGGTAAGAGCCCTAGATGGGCAACGGAAGGGTGTCCAGGGTTCAAGCTTGCTCTTTCAGTTAGTTATCCCTTGTTTTTTTTTTTTTTTAAGATTTTATTTATTCACTTTGATCGTGAGCAGGTGGAAGCAGAGGGAGAGGGAGGGAGAGAATCACAAGCTGGCTCCACGCATGGTGCAGAGCCCAAGGTGGGGCTGGATCCCACCACCCTGAGATCATGACCTGAGCCGAAGCGATGAGGCAGATGCTTAACCAACTGAGCCACCCAGGTGCCCCAGTTATCACTTGTTAATGCTGTATACCCATGGCGTTCATGGATGGGCAATAATGATGGGAAGCCTTTATTGATAATCTGCTAAGTGCTAGGAACTGTATTATAATAATTTTATAATAATTTTCAGAGGTAGGTACAATTGTTAATCCTCTCAAGACTAAAGAATAAGCTCCTACCTCAAAAGTCCTGGGGGGCTCAGAAACATAAGGATGTGGGAATTCGCCTGGGGGGGATTATTCTTGCATATAGAGTAACATAAAGAGCTAGACATACAGGCCGAAATGAATAGCTAGGTGATTAAATAATAAAATGAGGATGCTAATCAGATAGGTCTTATGTTTATCTGCCTTTTAGACTGGAGCTAGGAGGCTCAGAGATGTTCGTTGGTGTGCCCCAGGGCACAAAGCTAGGAAGTAGAGAGTAGGAATGTGGACAGAGTTCAACGTTACACATGTCTCGTCAGGCTTCGCCACCCACGCATAGAGCAGAGCGGACTAGGTTTGCGTCTGGCCCAGGATAAATGGCTGCCCCGTGCCAGGCTGCATCTTCAGGAACCTCGCGTCCAGTCTCTGTGTATGTCTGGCCGTCATCCCATTTTATTTCTGTCTCTTGCTCATCTCTGTCCCATAAGAACCCCTCCCTGCTGAGTTTGCCTCTGGCCACAAGACCTTGCTTCCTGGACGCCTCTCTGGTCTGCACTGGAATAATATATGTTGGTTTTCATTTCCTGCAGGAAAGGTCGGTTAGCAGAGTTGCTCATTTGAGGGAGGCACTGAGGACGTGGAGGGTGACAATGGGAAGTGACCTTTTGCAATCCCTGCTGGTATCAGCGAACCCAGGGCAGGTCAGAAAGACCCACAACGAGGATCATCAGGAGCAGGTGCACTGGTGAGCTGAGGCACAGAGCCCACCGCGCCCCATCCTGCCCAGGTCTCTCCCCAGTTACCACTGGTCTCTCCTGATCTGTGTCTAGGGATTGTGCTGTCCTTGGGGACTGAGCTGAATCACAGATAAAAGGCCACTCTCAGTTTCAAGCTGAGCATACCCTTGTATACTATGTCACTGTACCTGCTGACTTTTGCATTAAAAAAATTCCGCCTCTTCTTAGCTCTTAATCCTCGCTCCGTCCATACCTACCTTCTCCCTCTCAGTGTGCCAACTCTTTTCTGCTTCTGTGATTACATATTTTCAAGTATTTATTTGTTTTGAATAAGCAATGCCTGTGTGTGAAAAATAATCAGCCCACCACGTGAAGAACAAGCTTTTCTCCTCCTTAACTCTCCCTACCTGGAGGACCCGCTGTTTGTTTTTATATCATTTTGTCCGTGTCTGCGTGAGGTTAGACCTTCTGAAATTACCTTTGAGGTTAGAGCTGTTGCACACTGGTGATTTCCTGTAGTTCAGTTGAATTCTAGCAGAAATACGGTACCTGTACTTTCTCACCACCTGGTACAGAATGTATTTTCATGTGTATTGTCTGTCTCCATCAGATTGTCAACTTCATGGAGCCACGACCTGTTTTGCTCACTGCTGTCCCCCCCAGTGCCTGGCACCAAAAAGGCTCTCAGTCAGTGGATGAATAGACCACTCACTCTTCTCACAAATGGGAGCTGTCTGGTGACACTGGTCTGGACCTTGCCTTCCTCATTTAGCCCTATGTTCCTCACGTTGTTCTTTCTTAGCACATGTGAATCAGCTTTGCTTTCTAATCAGCTGCAGAGAATGTGCATCCATGATGAGGATGTCCCCTGATCGATGTGACCGGTCCCCTTCTGATGGCCATCTAGGTTGTCCCCCATCTCTTGCCACTGCAGACAAAATGCCCTGAACTCTTTGCACATACCTCCTTATATAGGTTTCAGCACCCCCAGGACGCTTCCTGCAAAAGGCACAGCTGGGTGGTGGTGCACATGGTGAGTGGTGTGATTTGAGTGGATACTGCCTCAGTGTTTCATTGTAAGCCGGTGGTTACTGTTACAAACAATCCACCCACTCTCTTGTCTCTGTTGAGCAGCAGTGATGGGTGAGCGTGGTTGCACACTGTTCAGCCTTCCCGAGTCTGTTCCGCTAGCCCCTGTGGTCACCAGCAGGCCATTCTTTGCCTGCTAACCTGTTACATTTGTATTAGAAGATGGATTTCTCAGCACGATACAACCAAATTAGTTCGCCTATTGGAAGCCACCATAGGATGCTTGTTGGGGCACAGCTGCAGCATGGGCGTGAGACGTCAAGTCAAGGGGAAGCACTGCCACACCATCACAGTGTCTCTTGGGAGCTGGGGCTGTCAGGGATCAGGAGAGCCATGGGCCTCCATTACCTGCAGCCCCTCCCCCTCAACTTGGTCAGTTTCAGCTCACTTTCCTAGCGTGCCTACTGTGTGCCGGCTGCCTTCTGCCCAAGATCCACTTTAACCGTCTAAAGAGTCCTGTAAAATAAGGATATTCGCCGTATCTTAGGGTGTAACAGAGGCTCAAAGAGGTAGAATGACTTGCCACAGTGAGTTTTCCAAAACTTTAAGGAAGACGAAAATCACTTCCTGCTGAAGACCTTCCAGTTGAAGGCGCTCCCCTATTCTTACCTGGTCTCTGCCAGTGGCCTTAATTTCATCTTAATCCCACTCACTTCCGCTCCCACCTCGCTCCAAGTCCCATAGCCTTCTTTCTGCAGAGTCTGCAAGCTCATTCCTACCACAGGGCCTTTGCATTTCGACTCCCCTCTGCCAAGAATGTTTAGCCCCCTAAGTTTTACAGGGTTGGTTTCTTCCACAACACGAATGTCACCTCCTCAGGAGTGACACATCTTTCTTGATCTCCCCCTCTGATCGCACTCTCATTGCCTTGTTTTGTCTTGCACAGAGCTATCTGAAAAAATTATTTTCATTGGTCACGTATTTTATTTGTTGGTGTGGACCTTGGAGTCACTTAAAAAAAAAAACCTGTGTTTTGAAATCTGGGTGAATGCTTATATGTCTGGGATAGTTCCATTCAAGACCTAACCATAGGCCAGGAGGACATAGCCAGCGACCTCTCTGGCTGCCGATTTCTGGAACTGTTTTGCCTAGATTGACCTCTGAGGCTGGGCATTTGGGAGGATTGTTTTCTGTCACATGAAGTAGGTTATTATTACAACAACCTATAGCCCTAGATAGATCTTCACTGTAAGCAAACCAATTTGGCGGTGCTGGACAAACCTGTAAGATGAGGATAAAAGCTATCCTTTAAGAATTTGTGGTTTTTTTTTTTAATTAAAGATTTTTATTTATTTTTTGACCGAGAGAGAGACAGTGAGAGAGGGAACACAAGCAGGGGGAGTGGGAGAGGGAGAAGCAGGCTTCCCGCCGAGCAGGGAGCCGGATGAGGGGCTCTATCCCAGGACCCTGAGATCACGACCTGAGCCGAAGGCGGACGCTCAACGACTGAGCCACCCAGGCGCCCCAAGAATTTATGGTTTCAAAAGTCATTCAGTCACACAATCCTAGGCTTATGTAGGTGTGCGTGTGCATATGCATGCAGGTGGTTGCATTAGAAATAACAAAGTCAACACAAATATGGCCATATGTTGCCACTAGGTGAAACCTTTGTATCCTCAGGTCAAAAAGTCAAAAATACTTAACAGAATTTATAATGGAGTTTACAGTGTCAAGCCACAGGTTACATGAGCTTTATTTGGCCTGCATGGTGTTTTGAATCAGTCTCCAACATTTAACCATTGGGAAATATTGCATGAAATTCTGGGTTATTAATGTCCCTCAAATATTTAAAAGCTGGTGAATAACTGCCTTTTGAAATAGCAATAGCAAGATGGAGGTGAGTGCTGGCTTCTTTCTCTAGGTAGGGCATGTGTCCTCCCCTCCCCTCCATCCCCCCCTCCCCCCGTTTGCCACTTTTCCCACGCACACTGCTTCTGGGACTTACGTCACTTGCTTGGCTCCAATGGCATTTGGTTTTGTGACCTTTGTTTTGAAATTTCTCATCCATTGTCCTTCAGAATGGGACGTAGCTATAATGTGAGTAATAAAAAAAACAAGATATCCATGTTTGTTCATTGATATAATTGCCCAAGCTTACCAGTACACATAGCAGACCTGGGAAAGAGAGAGAGCAGGTGAGGGAGCAACATTTAAGATTACACTGGCTCAGCATTTAAGTAGCTTTTTTGATATCTAAACCTTCTCTTACTACTTTGCATATCAATACTTATTTAAAATAAGTGCTGTCAAACAAGTCATTACTTGAAATGATTACTTTAAGTGATGCATGTGGCTGATTGTCATTTTTTTCCCAAATGATTATTATAATTGATGAATGTGTATAACCTACATATAGGCCGGTGCCCCTTGTGGTCCAGTATCAGAACTGTGTCAAATTCAGAGAAATATAGTTAACAGTTACTAAAAAGAAATCCCCGTCTTTACTTGTATCTTTCCAACAACATTAATGGGGATCTAATTTATAAGGCGCTTTAAGTAACGATGCATAAAATCACTTTCCCCTCCACTTCTGCTCTCTGTTGCCCCATGTTGTAGGCTGGATAATAACCCCCTAAAATGTCCATGTCATTATCCCTGGGGTCTGTGAATATGTGAACCTGTTACCTTATATGGCAAAAAGGGATTTTGCGGATGTGTTTGAATTAAGGATCTTGAGATGGGAGATTATCCTGGACTATGCAGGTGCGCTAATAATATAATCACAAATATCCTAACAAGGGGAAGGCAGAGGATGACTGTACTACAGGAACAGATAAAGGCATTTGATCGCTGAAGTAAAATGCTATACTTCTTGCTTTGAAGATGGAGGGAGGGGCTACAAGCTAAGGAATGTAAGGACTACAGCTCTAGGACCTGGAAAAGGCAAGGGAATGGCTTTTCCTCGAGAGCCCCTGGAGAGAGTATGGGCACCTTGATTTAGGACTTCTGACATTTAGAACTGTAAGAGAATAAACATGTGTTGTTTTAAGCCATCAGATTTATGGCAAATTGTTATAGCAGCTGTAAGAAACTATTACATTCCATGACCAGCCTCTTTATGTGTTTATCAACCACTCCGTGAAACTTTTCCATATTCCTTTTGACTCTCTTTTATGGGTACCAGTGAGATGGCACACACAGAGGGAACCGGGACAGTAAACCACCATCTTTCCCCATTCCACGGTTCCTTCCCAGGAGGGACCCAGAAAAATAGAACAGATGAGGCAATGTGGACACATGACTATACGATCTATTATCCATAATGACCAAAATCAATGGGAGAGCCAACGAGTCAGTAAAACTCAGTCTTTCTCAAGCATTTTCCCCTTTTATTCATAACTCAGTTTCTTTGCTTTTTTTTTTTTAAAGATTTTATTTATTTATTTGAGAGAGAGAGAATGAGAGAGTGAGTACATGAGATGGGGGAGGGTCAGAGGGCGAAGCAGACTCCCTGCCGAGCAGGGAGCCCGATGCGGGACTCGATCCAGGGACTCCAGGATCATGACCTGAGCCGAAGGCAGTCGCCTAACCAACTGAGCCACCCAGGCGCCCTCAGTTTCTTTGCTTTTATGACCTGACTCTTTGCTGGACAGGCCCCGCCTAACTATATTCTAAACTTGCCTCTGACACGGTGTTATCAAGACTACATGTGGCAATGTCTCTGATCACGGTGTACTTCGTTTGTGTGGGGTTTTAGTCATTCTAATGTCATTAGTATAAACTAGGCATCTCGTTGCCAAGGCAACCAGAAGTTCAAGCATGCACAATTCCAGTCTTGTCCAAGAACTCAGATCTACTTGGTATGCTCCCACTGTGTGCTTGGTTTTCCTGTCTCCTCGAGCCAAAATAGTGCAAACCATTCCATGGTCAAGCCCGTTCATTTTTTTCTCTTTTTAAATTAATGTTTTAGCAGGTCCTATACAGTTTTCCTGAATCTACTAACTTAGTTCTTTAATTCCTCCTAGCTAGCCCTGTCTTTTCCTTTTCCTGTGTAATAGATTTGCTATCTGAAGTCCCTCTGTGATAACTACCTTCACCATCTTCAACATGGGCTTTTTTCTCTTTCTTCCTCTCTTGATCACTCCGTGCCTCTGCCACTGGAATCGGCATCTGAGATTTCTGTTTCTGCTTCTCTACATCCAGACTGGACTAATCGAAATGGATGGAGGATCAGGGACTCTGTATTCCCCATATACAGACACATGGAGGCCTCCCAAGAAATGGATCAGTCAATTTTACATTGACTGCTGTATATTTTATTTCTCTTTAAACATGCCTTGGGGCGCCTGGGTGGCTCAGTCGTTGAGCGTCTGCCTTCAGCTCGGGTCATGATCCCGGGGTCCTGGGATCGAGCCCCGCATCAGGCTCCCTGTTCAGCTCCCTCTCCCACTCCCCCTGCTTGTGTTCCCTCTCTCACTGTGTCTCTCTCTGTCAAATAAATAAATAAAATCTTTAAAATTATCTTTCTCACAGAGGCCACAAGATGGGGGGTCCATGGGATGATTCTGGTTCACAGTGGGTTCTCTTTGACCTACACAAGATCTTAAATGTGAGTGAGTTGCCAGCTTTTAAAACAGGAATATTTCACACAAAACCCTGATTTCTGGATTATCTTAAAATACTGGAAGATCTGGCAACATGAAGCTTGTATTCTTGTATGGCTATAGACAGCTGGGATTGAGCAGTTGCTGCCCACAGGATAAGGCAGCAACCTTTTTTTCGTCTTGATCTGATATTTATCCACCCTACTTTGCTCAATTATGTTACCTGCCTGATGTTGGCGTCTGAGTTTGCAGCTTCTCCCGTGGAATTCTGGGCTCACAGGAGGAAGGCACCATATAGATGTCGACACAGACCCCTCCCTCACCCACCTGATCCATCAATCTCCCTTTTCTATGCCCCGCATCTGGTCATTGAGCCTCCAGAGATGTGCTCATCACCTTCCCACCCAGCTATTCCTCCTATAATCAGCTCTCCCTGGAAGAAAGTTCTTCCACATATTGAAGTAACATTTTCATCTCTTAAGTCCTCCACCTTTTGGTTGGAGGTAGACTCATGGGGCATTGATGTGGATTATTGTACCCCTCCCAAACTTGATTTCCACTGCATTCCCAAGGGCTCAGGACCACTAAGAGCTGTAATTCAACATTTGCACTGTGTTAATTATAAAATATCAGGGGATGCACATTCTCTATCTAGTTGTTTTATGCCGTTTGAAAGCTCCAATCTGATGTGTGTGGCCATCTGAAAGATTTCTCAAGGCTCACTTGGCAGGACCCAAAGGAAGATGTATTAGTTTCTGTAGTGATAATGATAATGATATTAGTAGCTACCTTTTATTGGAAAACTGCAGCCAGGGTAAACCATATGCCAGGATAAGTGATTAACAAGCATAATTGTGTCTAATGCTAATTAAAGGTAGATATTATCTTAGTTTATAGATGAGCAAACTGAGGCTCAGAGCAGTTAAATGTATTCTCAGAGGCCAGTGGTAGACATTGTGTTTGTTTTTCCAAAACGGATTCCTCTGCCTTCTGGAGACTGCCATAATTTTCCTTTGGATATCCACCCCCACCCCATGCAGTTCATATCCTTTGGGGAAGACAGAGCATGTGACTCAGGCTTAAACCAAGCAGTGCAATTCCCATTCACTGGCCATGGTGATTGGTTCATTGCTTAGTATGAGTCACAGTTAAAACAATGATGTTGGAGAAGATTTGGTCAGGGGGATTCTGAGAACCTTCTGAAGCGACCCTCTTGTTATTAGCCAGGACATGGAGGAGCATGCATGTGGCTCCTGGAATGGTTGGCATGTTCCCATCTTGGGTCCATAGTGTGGTTTTAGCATAAGGAATGCAGAACAAGAGTTGGAAAAAACAAAATTGTGATGGCATCATTGGTCCACCAACTCAGAATAATCCTGAAGCCTTCTTTGTCACTGGTCATTTATTCATATGAGCTGATAGTCTCATGAGCTGGTGATCTTCTTTATTGTTTAAGATGGTTTGAATTTTCTGTCATTTGCAACCAGATGAATCCTGACTGATGGATACACTCAGCTAGTTAGCAGTGGGGCCATGATTCAAACCCAGAACCATCTAGTTCCCAAATTGATGCCATTTCTGCTCTTCTTTGCTTGGTTGGATAGACCTTCTTTCCGTAGAATCATAGAGTTTCAGAGCTAAAAGAGACCAATGAAATTGTACTGTCCAGCCCATGATATTGACAGACAAGGAACTTGAGGCCAAGAAAGGAAAAGTAACTTGTCCAAGTCAATTGGGGTTCAAGGCGAAGGTGGGCTGGACCCCAGTGCACTGCTCTTTTTTACATCACAGCATCTTTATTCCTTTTCCTGTTTATCATACTAGTTAAATGTTTGTTTGTTTGTTTTTCTCATTGATCTAGAGCCCTTTACCTACAGACCCTGGATACGGTGGGTGATGGGACAAACTTTCTACAGCAGGAGTCAGGAGTTCGTGGAGTCTGGCCTTTGTATCACAACCAAGACTAGGACCAAAGCAATGGGGATGGGAGGCTGGAGCTACCCAGCATTGCAGCAGTTTCTGGAAAGTGAAAGAGAAGGGAGTGAGTGAGGACAGTGGGAATGGAAAAGGAAAGGTCAGAGAAAGAAGAAATAGGTGCTCATGAGGTACTATCTAAGACAAAAGAAGCGTGAGCAACAAAGGAGAAGAATCTTTGCCTTTCTTCTCTTTAACACAATGAAGTCAGCATGGTTCAGCTAGGCTGAGATACCCAGAAAGCTTCTTCTTTCTTCTCTTTTTCCTTGCATATTTTATGCCAAAGTACCTTCAGATACTTTAGGGCCACTCAAGAGTGCTCTAGAACATAACTCAGTGCTTCATACTTCAAACAGGTGGCCCATTAGCAAAAAGGGAAGGAGGTGTTTTATTAAGTAACTTGAGAGGATAAGAGAGAAGGATATTGTCTCTTGATAGCTGAGCCATGATCGCTTCTCCTTATCCTTTTAGGAGGATAAGAAATTCTCTTTCTCTCTAGTAGTAGGAGGAACATGGAAACAGCAGCTGCTAATACATGAGTCTCACCATATGTGATAGGCACCATAATGGGTCCCAAAGATGTCCACGTTCTAGTCCTCAGAATCCGTGGATATGTTACTTCACATGGTGAAAAGGTCTTTGAAGATGTGATTAAGTAAAGATCTTGAGGTGGGGAGATAATCCTGGATGATTTGGGTGGGCCCCATGTGATCGCAAGGGTCCTTCTAAGTGAAAGAAGGGGACGGGAGGGTCAGAGGCAGAGGAGGACACATGAAGACAGAAGCAGAAGCAGCAGAGGTCCGAGTAATGAGACTGCTGGGGGCCCGTGGGGTAGGACCCAAAGAATGTGGCAAATTCTAAAAACTGGGGAAAAAAAAAAATCAAGGAAATGGATTCTACCCTAGAGCATCCAGAGGAACACAGTCCTGTGGACACTGATTTTAGCCCAGTGAAGTTTGTTTATAATCTAAGACTTCCAGAATTGTAGGATAATATGTACGTGTTGGTTTAAGCCGTTAAGCTTATGCTAGTTTGTTAGAGCAGTGACTGAAAACGGATATACCACGTGACAAGGCCTGAGCTCAATGTTTTGCATTCATTCTTGCTTACTTTGCCATCCATCCTTCATTGTATAAAGATTACAAAATACTGCTCAGAGAGGTAAGTTAATCTACCTAGAGTCACTTCATTAGTTAGGTGCCTGAGTCAGGATTTGAACCCAGGCAGTCTGATATCAGGACCTGGATTCTTAACCACTGCACTGTACTCCCTCATGTAGCTGGCAAGTCTTAGACATCGAAACATCCTTTCTGGGCCAGCAGGTGCCTGGGAGATTGCCTTACGCACAAAGTTTTGTGCTATTCTTAGGGAGACCCTTCACTTGTGTAATAGACATTGTGGCACATCGGGGCCTCTGACTTAACTTTGCTTGTTCTATTGATGCAGTGTTTCTGCTGGTTCTGACCTGACTACGGGGATAAGGTTTCCATGCGTCCTCACACTCAGCGTGTTTATGTTCTTCATCCAGCCATCCAGGGAGTCAGCTGGGAGCCACAGGAAGGGGGAGGCCACCCGTGTCATTCCAACCGATACATCATCTGGATTTTTTGTGGGGCAGAGGGGGCATTTGTGACTATGGTCGGAACCATTTGTAGAGTCAGAGAGGAAGGTCAGAGGGGGGTTTCCTGACCAGAGCATTGAGGGGGCCGGGAGGGAGGAAGAGAGAGGGGCAGGGGTAAAGGGAGAGGGAGTGACAGACACTGACATAAACTGAGAAACATACATGGAAAGGGATACACGGTAATACAGACACCAGAGAAAAGGAGTAAGATTTTGCAGGGCAATTTACCAATCTTTATTAAAATTAAAGGAACAGATCTAAAATTAAAAACAGATCCAGCAGGTTGCATTTTACTAAAATACCCATAATAGAAAGTTTACTACTGTAACCATTTTTTAAAGTGGACAATTCAGTGGCATTAAGTACATTCACCGTATTGTGCCACCATCGCCCCTCTCTAGTTCCAGAACCTTTGCCTCATCCCACATGGAAACCCCATGCCTATTAAGTAGTCACACCCCATTTCCTCCCCCCACTCCCGGCCCCTAGCAACCACCAATCTGCTATCTAGCTGTATGCATTTACCTATTCTGAGCATTTCCTATAAATGGAATCATACAGCATTGTGTCTGGCAGCTTTCACTCAGCAAAATGTTTTCAAGGGCAATAGAAACAACTAGACGTGGACTAATATTAATTGTAGGGCCCGGCTGACCTATGACACACTGCACCATGGGGAGAAAAAAAACTTGGCAGAATGAAGTAGAGTCTTGTACTGATGTAGAGAGGTCTCTAAGACACCATTTTGGGTGAAAACAGTAAGTTGTAGAACAAAATGCATATCCTATTATTTATGTGAAAAGTTATGAAATGGGGTGATATAACTCTATAAATAGAGGAACATAAATGCACAGGCCGAGGTTTGGATGGGTATACAATAAATACATAACACAACAGGGGTTGCTGTGGGGGATGACCTGGGATGAGGGATGGTGGTCAAGGGATGTCAGCTTTGTCTCTCAGTGTCTGGATTTGCTGAAGGAGAATGTGTACATATAAATGAATCCAACTGAGAGAAAAAAAAGTAACCGGGTGAAAGAGAAACAGAAACCAACAAAGAGGCACAGAGGGAAGCCCACAGAGGCAGAAATGCCCTGGGGTGGAATTTGGGTGAAACCATCCATCACATCATTACTCTACCCTTTGGAGCGGAACAGCTTGAGTGGGGGAGTGTCGGACAGTGAGAGGTTTTAGATTCAGCCTTCTCCCCATTGTACAAACCGACTTTAATTACAGCATCTCCGGTGGTGGTGGATTATCAGTTTGTTCCAGTGTTAGAAAGTCTAGAGGCCAGTTCAGGACACATCTCCTGTTTCGAGTCTGACTCAACAATCAGTGTTTCGATTTTCGAGAAAGTTTTCCAGGTTTAATCGAGTTGTTCTTTCTGTGTTATCAGGATGATAAATTTGGGGGGATGGTGGGGATAAAAAAAAAATTGCGGTTTGCTTTAAAGAATGGAGGAGCAGAGCTTTAGGAATTGTCTAAAGATTGGCACCTTTTGTTTGCAACTTTACAGCAATTAACTATTCAATGTGTGAGAAATAATTTTCAGATTTTTTTTTTTTTTTTGGAGAGGGGGAGAACATGAACAAGCCCTGGGTGGGGGATGGGGTGGGGACAGAGGGAGGGGAAGAGAGAGACTCCTAAGCAGACTTGACACCCAGCACCGAGCCTGTCAAGGGGCTTGATCTCACGACCCTGAGATCATGCCGTGAGCTGAAAGTGAAATCAAGAGCTAGGTGCTCAACCAACTGAGCCACCCAGGCGTCCCCAATAATTTTAAGAGTTTTTTTTAAATTAAAAAACCTATAAGATGAATCAAACCAGAAAAACGAGCAGTATACTTTTACCCTGTTTTCCTTGTTAAGAACTGTGAGTTCTGGGTTAGGATCTCCACTCCTATTCATTTGTCCATTCTTCAGGATTATTTAATGAGTGGTTAGCAGGCCCCAAATGCTAGGGGATTAAAAAATTAGCCATGGCTTGTCCCCATGGATAGAGCTTACAGGGTATTGGGGAAGACAGATATTCAACAACCACCACAATTATGTATATGTGCCCACCAGCATCCAGTCAGGGACAGATCACTTGGGAGGCGACGTCTACTTGGATTTCCACCATCTGGCCTCAGACAATTTTCTCTCAGAATGACTACAGTAATGGCATGATCCAGTCTTCCGGAGCCCAGTGTACATTTATTGGAGCTCAGTTTCCGTGCACACCCGAGTCGGAGTGAATCGCTGTTTGGGGGAGCACAGGGAGCGTGCGTCGGGGCAGTGGTCTGACACGGTGCAGTATTTGGGAGAGACTCGGGTATCCCCCGTCTGCAGCTGACTTACTGAGGCAGAAAGCAGCACATAATGACCCGGTCGGATGTAATGGTTGGAGATGACCTTCTACCTTGCCTAACTCTGGGTTTCTTGGTTGTTTTGCTTCTTGCCTTCCTGGCATCCTCGTCTTCCATGCTTTTATTCTCTTATCTTCATATTTGTTTCTCTTTCACTTTCTTTCCCTTCCAACCCTTCTTTCTCTTTCTTTTTCCTTCTGTTCTCTTCCTTCCTTCTCTCTTCCCTCTTCGTCCTTGTTCTCTCCTTGACCCTCCCATCCCATTTGCTCCTTGGTCTATTATTTTACCTCCTTTCTCACTCTTGTTCCGTGTTCTTCCAACAATCCTTGTTCCTTTAATTTCTCTCCCTCCCTCCAAGCCCTTCCCCCCCCCCATATCTTAGACTCATTGAAGGTGCCACGTGGACCCTGCAAGTATTATTACTTGGGTGGCAGTGAGGGTTCTAGGGACCACTTACCCCTTGCTTGGGAAAAGCATTCTCAGGATATATTCAAAGAAAAGGGAGAACATTGGGGAATGTGGATTGCAAGAATCATTAACATTTTAAGCACAGTGTTATTCATTGTGTTGCTGGACTGAGGGGAGGGCGACAAGGACATGGTAGGTGTTGTTATTAGATGACCAGGACCTTGGGTATATTTGACTATTTGAAGAGGCTTCACTCTGGCCATGGGTCAGACTGGCTTGAACCTTTCCTCCATTTGCTCACACATGTCGCAGCCTTTTCTCTTGAATCTGGCAGTGTAGCTGGAAAAAGTGGGACTTCCTCATGGTATCTTAGCCAAAATAACAACAACAAAATTCTTGTCTTTATTGAACCCCCCAAGGGGGTGAACACCTAGAAAGTCTTTTTGAAAACTTATTACCTCCTCTGTCCCCTCCATGAACCTGCTTAAAAGTCTCTCATCTCTTGTTTGTTCTCCAAATTCTCTTGACCATCACTTTATCAACTATGTCAGCTTAGCCTTACTCTCCCTTATATTTCCCCCAACTCTGCCTGGTTTCTTCTTGTCATCTCGGTCCTCAGAGTGGCCTTCCCTCAGGATTCTGTCTTGCAGTTATTCCTAACCTTTTGGGGAGGGAGGCTTGCGGGGCAGGGAGGAGACATCTTGAAGAATTTGATGAAAGCCAGGGACTCTCTGCACAGGAACATGCATGCACGCATATCAATTTTCATTTCCCCCAGTTTCAAGGGATTTCTCAGCTCCCTGAAGCCCATCCCTGGACCTTTTGGGCATCTCTACTACCAGATGAGTCTCTAACAGCGCCCCCTCCCTTGTCACATTCCGTCCCATCAGCTTGATTTATTTGCTTCTTAACCCTTATAACTAGCTGAAACTAGGTTGTTTATTTGCTTATTTATTGTCCTCAAGATCCTGGCCAAGAAACACCTTCATTACCATAGCAACTGCAGGCAATGGGAAACACTTTCAGGACACAGGAAATCCGATGACATGGAGATGTTGAGCCTGGCATTTTGCTTAATATTTTTTCATGTTTTGGTGACGTAGGTGCCCCAGGCCTGAAATGAAACTCAGTCCAGAAACTCTCAGTGTTATACCTAGTGGTTTCCATTTGTATTCAAGTCTATCCCTGTCCATAGTCTTCACTTCTATTTGCTCTTTGTCCCTGTTGATAGAAATCAATAGTTCCCTTCATCTTGCCCCTGCATTTAGAGAAGTGGATCAACTCTCCAGTCTCCCCACTCCATTGACACACAAGGTTAGCATCTTGGGGAAGTAGATCCTTGGGGCAGAATCAGTTAAGAGAATGTTTTCCTCCTAATTGATTGGATCCCTGCGCTGAGAACCTTTCATTCCACCTCTCACCTGGGGATGTAGAGGGCTCCACGGTCCCCCAAACAATGACATTTTGCTTTATTGCCTTGGAGGGAAGGAGATACAAGACACGGGCACAGGCAATATGAGATGAGTAACCCAAGTCACCTCTTCAAATAACTGAAGGAAACTATCCAAGAGCCGACAGATAGGTTTTGTATTCTGACAAGTGCAGGGCCCCGTCAGCGGTTTGCCTTGGAAATTGGGAAAATGAACCTCGTAGTTGAAGATCGAGAGAATTTTTTTTCTAAGTGGGAAAGGAGGTGTTTCACAGCATAACCCTTACCTAAGCTGGGCACTTGTGCTAAAGATGTGAGGGTATAGGATGCAGGATGATATCCCATGTGATGGATTTCTTCTGATCTTGGTCCAGAATGTTCAAGAATAGGTCCACCTGCAATTCCTGTACAACAGAAAACCACTCTTTGCAAGTGAGTAGAAATGATAGTGCTGCAGAGCACCAGATGATGGCAATGATGCTTCTGTAATCTGAGACTGTAGCAAGGACAAGGACTGTGTTCTCTTCATCCCACAGGCCATCTCTACTGATTCTTGATGCACCATGAGGCCCCTTGCCTCTACTGATCCAGAGCCCAGGGTCTTTACCAGCGGAGTAGAGGGTTGGCAATGGGATGGGTTTAGGCTGTGCCCTTAGTTCTCCCTCTGACGAGAGTTTTTTGGTGCCTTTGGGGAAGTCACCCAGTTACCCTGTGGCTTTGTATCATCACCTGAAATATAGGATGGAGGCACATCCCGTGCGTGGGAGAAATTCAAAATGGAAGAGTCACCACTCCTAGAGAAAACAATATTTTTTTAAAAATGTGAGAGTTTATCGTCATTATTTATTGCAGGAAGTAGTGGTGTTGGAAGAAAGACTGAAAGGAGATAAATTGGAGCCCGAGTGTGGCTCCCATTGTACTTCCTGTTGGGTACCATTCAGTTACTTAGTGGAGCACCGCCTCTCGATCTCTGATTTGTCCCATGCCAACATTTCCCCATGAACTGCATTTTGTGTGGCTGCTTTGATTCCTCCTTGGCCTGAAAAATTAGCCTTGGTTGATGCGGAGCGGACCTCTTTGCAAAATCAAGAACAATTTATAACCTGCCCCATCAGCAAATACCCAGAACATTATTCACAATAAGTGAATTAGTTGGTCCTGTACTTTGCCTCCGGTTGAAGGAGCTAAAACAGAATAGGTTAAACAAACAAACAAATAAAAAAACCAGAATAGGTTATTTTCACCACAGGTACCTTCTCCTTCACTTTGGGAACTGAGAGATATATTGACCTGTTTCTTACCTTTGATGGCACAAAGAAAGAGGACACACAAACACTTTGCAGTTAACTGGCCAAGAGGGAAACTGGCCCTCTTTCTGCGGAGCAAGTAGAGTATCTCTTCCCTGTTCTATCTTCACATGGGAACATAAGCTCCGAGGGCTTGTACGCACATAAATCCCTGTCTTCACTTCTTCCAGCAATCTCTAGAAGCTATCTTAATATCTGAGAAGTCTTTATACTGAGAACTATGTTTGCAACTTGAAATTTCAGCATGTCTTTTACCAGTTGGGTCACTTAATAATCCAGAGCTAGATTTCGGGGTCTGACGACCAAGGTTCATTTGTTTCTCCAGCTTGAGGGGGTGTCATTTCTTGTCTTTCCTAAACTGCAAATGGAGTTAATAGTACCTGCTATTTGATTGTTGGGAGCATTAAATCTGAGATCTTCTGTGATATGCTGAGTGTAGAGCCTCATTACAAAATGCCAGGCACTTGCCTTTTCCTTTTTCCTTTTAATGAGGACATTGGCATCTTACAAATATCAGATTATTTGTTAAAACAAGAAAACGGTATTATCTAACACCTATGTTACAAGCTCTGTTCGGCAAAATTTCTCCTACGCTTGAACTTTATGAGAAAGCCGGTGAAAGAAATGCCAATATTATGAATGGAGTCAACACTCTGTGTCTAGGCAGAATTTAGTGTCAGCGCTCATTTTCTTTCTTTCTTTTTTTTTTTTTTTACCATAACCCTATATTCTTGATCCTTCAGCAAAGATTATCGATGTTCCGAATAAGAGTACCAAAGCCCTGCTGTAGTCACCATTACACATCAAGATTCACACACATTAAGATTTCATCTCCTTATTAAGGCAGGAAAATGGACCAACATATTAAGTTTTCAGCACTGACTTATGGCGAAAATTAAGGCTGGTTGTAGGATGAAAACTATTAGCTAGATAGGTATGTTGATGACACCCTTCTTCATTCTCATCTTTCTGGTTGACAACATTTGGTTCTTGGGGATCTTTGGCTACATTTCATCGAAAGGGGGTGTACTGGGGGCTCTGTGGTGTGGAAAGACCACGGGCTGGGGGTTGTCTGACTTGAGTTCAAATTATGCCTTGGCTTGTTTCTAGCTGTATGATCCTGTGGAAGTTATTTGGCATCTTTGAGTCTTAATTCCCTCTTGGTCATAATGGAGGTAACAATGGCATTTTCAGAGGGCTGTTGTCAAAATGAGGTAAACTGAAGGTGCTCTTTAGATATTCTTTTGTCCTTATAAAAGGGGGGTGTGTGTGTGTGTGTGTGTGTGCGATTGAAAAAGAGAGAGAGAGGGAGAGAGAAATGACCAGAGAGCTGCAGAGAGCCTTTGGGTGGAGTAGACTTGGGGCAAGTTTCTGTCTATATCTTGCTTTGGGAAGTGGTTCTAGGGGTGTGTTCACGTTGTAAAAAATTAATTGAGTGGTATGCCATAATGATTTGTCCACCATCCTCATGTACTAAAATTTTACTAAAAATGTGTGTCTGTGAGATTTATCACACCCACACATGCATATTTATAACTATGGACCTGTTTCTTTCAGTGTCCAGGAGAGACACAATCCCAGAACATCTTGGCACCTCCTTCCTTGTGCTGTTGATTCCTGCCCCTGAAGAAGGATGTGACTTAGGCTCATATTTTATTTTCTTTGGGCCCAGCATTCTTCCACTGCCTCTGTTAGGTGATAGGTTGGGGTAGTGGAAGCCATGCAGACTTTGGAGGCAGAGAAACCGGGGTTCAAATCTTGGGTTCATTTTGTGCAAGACTCAGATGTCTTGTCTGCAGAATGGATGCTGGAGAATTAGAGATGATTCAGGTAAACCCTTTAGCACAGTGCCAGCCATTGAAATATTAGCCTTACACTTTTTGGATTTAAGAATGGGTAGAGTCAACCCCTACGCCCAGTCTGTAAAGACATCAGCTTTCATAGCACAACCTCTTGATGTTTATGAAATTGGCTGCATGCTTGGGAAATCTCCCCTTCTAGAATGGGTGCATATATAATCAATCTAGACCTGAGTTCATGTAGGTCCCTCTAGAATTTTTAAGACCACTGCCTCTGAATTGGGCTCAGCAGAATAAACAGATGTCCTGTGAATGACAGCTTCTCTGTCTTTTTTTGGTTTGTTTTTATTTAAGCCAAATGTATACAACTTGAATGTCTAATAATTTGCTTCTCTTTGGGGTTGTTGGTTTTATTTTCTCAGCTTAGCTCAAGGCAGAGGTGACTAGGTAATTTTAGTATGCCACTTTTAAAATATATGTGGGCTTGTTTACCTTCACATGCCTTCATTTACTCTACTGAACCTGGACAGGGCATAATCTGGTCATTATCAGACAGATGCTATTCTTAGCGAAGAGGTAGAATTCCCACATATGTGCCTAAAGGGATACAAAGAAAACCACATTAGTCTAGGTGTTTTCCCCCACTCTGCTAGCTTCTGAATTACAGATGGAAGTGAGTAGACTTTGATATGCAACTCTGTGAAAAAAGGAAGAGGTAACCACATTTTTGGGTCATCTTTATTGATCTGTTGCCCAGAATCATTTTAAAGGGTTCAGGGACAAGTTGTGACTCTTATTCCATAATTACTAACCTGGTGGCAGGCACACACTCTACAATAACAAACAGCCATACTAGTATCCAATTGTGTGCCCAGTGAAAAGTCAGGTCCTTAATACAGTGTCTCAAAGTGGGATCCGTGGAACACCTGCGTCAATAATACCAGATATGCTGGTTCAAAAGACAGATTCCTGGGCATCATATTCAGTGATCCTGGTTCAGTGGGACTGGAGTGGAACTAAGATGTATATATGCCTTTTATTTTTTATTTTTATCTGTTTTAAAGATTTTTATTTATTTTTTTTGACAGAGAGAGACACAGCGAGAGAGGGAACACAAGCAGGGGGAGCGGGAGAGGGAGAAGCAGGCTTCCCGCTGAGCAGGGAGCCCAATGCGGTGCTCCATCCCAGGACCCTGGGATCACGACCTGAGCCGAAGGCAGATGCTTAACGACTGAGCTACCCAGGCGCCCCTATATATGCCTTTTAAAGAACTCATCTGGGTGATTCTGATGCTCATCAAATTATCAAATTACTCCTTTTAGCACTCTCAAAATTTGGAGAATGGAAAATCCCTATTGTGGGCTTGTAGGGTTTAAGGAAGAGGGTGAGTGATCTTGAAGAATGAACAAAGTGTTGACAAAATTGGCATATTTTATTTCTTTAAAAAAGCCTTTTGTCTATTATAATAAATGCATGTTGTTAAAAATAGAAAGAACTGGGGCACCTAGGTGGCTTAGTCAGCTAAGCGTCTGCCTTCAGCTCAGTTTGTGATCTCAGGGTCCTGGGATCGAGCCCCAGGTCAGGCTCCCTGCTCTGTGGGGAGTCTGCTTCTCCCTCTCCATGTTCTCTCTCTCTCTCACTCTCTCTCTCCCTCACTGTCTCTCAAGTAAATAAATAAAATATTTTTAAAAAAAATAGGAAGTACTAGGGGCGCCTGGGTGGCTCAGTTGGTTGGGCGACTGCCTTTGGCTCAGGTCATGATCCCAGAGTCCCAGGATCGAGTCCCGCATTGGGCTCCCTGCTTGGCAGGAAGTCTGCTTCTCCCTCTGACTCTACCCCCTCTTGTGCTTGCTCGCTCTCTCTCTCTCTCAAATAAATAAATAAAATCTTAAAAAAAAAAATAGAAAGTACTATAAAATATAGTAGAAAGAGATCACTTGTTATGCCATCACTATTGTAACATTTTGGTATAGTTTTCAGTGTTTTAACCAGAAGGATAAGTTGAAATTTCTTCCCATTCCTTATGGAGAACCAAATAGAAATGAACATATAGATTATTTGGCCCGCATAGCTGGATGTTGTAATAACACCATTTGATTTATATTGATGGCGAGGGAATTGATCTCCCTAGAAGAGCAGCTGAGGGCACAGAGAGTTGATGAATCAGGCAACTTTGGTCAGTTGTTCAGTTTCTGCCTCACAGAGAGTCATTGCTCTGAAGGATGTGTGTGCATGTGCGTGTGTGTGTGTGTGTGTGCACATGTGCACATGAGTGTCTGTAGGGGAGGAGGAGAGCGTACTGATATGTGTGTATTTGTAGCTGGAAGAGCATCCCATCAAGAATAAGCTTACCAGGGAAATCTGGAATGGAGTAGTAGCTTAATTTTTGAACATTTTGAACCCACTCTTCATAAAAAGAGCAACAGAAGTAATAAAACAGACAACACTCACAGGTAGTATCTACAGAAAAGTTATGAGATAGGACATCCCCACCAGTGCCTCAAATGCGTGTGTGGATAAAGCCACTAACAACTGCATTTGGAAAGGTGTGGCATTTGAAAGGGTGTGTGAGAAAGAAGAGGAAAGACTGTTGCTTACCTTGACGCTGAGCCTTTCAGAAGGCCAAAATCACCATCAGGCCCTTCTGGAAATCTAGGCAGACCATTTAGGATGACAGTAGAAATGATGGTTGGTGGGGAGGGGGGTATCTCGCAGGCTCTAATCAAGAATGGGGGCACGGGAGCTGTAGGCAGGGCTGCAGGTATGGGAAGAGTCTGGAAGATGCAGGCCTACAAACTCTCAGGAAGTGAGTCTTCTCCCAGGACCAAGCCCTGTACCAAGGAGAAAGGGCTGAGGGTAGCGACCAGAGCAGGCAGGACAGAGACAGTAGGGAGTCATAGAAGTCCAGACAAAAAGCAACGACAGGAGCAGAGAGGAAGCTCTCAAAAAACTAGAGGCCAAACTGTGGAAAGAGCCAAGATGTCCACCGACAGATGAATGGATAAAGAAGATGTGGTATATATATACAATGGAATATTATGCAGCCATCAAAAGGAATGAGATCTTGCCATTTGCAACGACGTGGATGGAACTGGAGGGTATTATGCTGAGCGAAATAAGTCAAACAGAGAAAGACATGTATCATATGACCTCACTGATATGAGGAATTCTTAATCTCAGGAAACAAACTGAGGGTTGCTGGAGTGGGGGGTGGGGTGGGAGGGATGGGGTGACTGGGTGATGGACACTGGGGAGGGTATGTGCTCTGGTGAGTGCTGTGAATTGTGCAGGACTGTTGAATCTCAGATCTGTACCTCTGAAACAAATAATGCAATATATGTTAAGAAAAAAAAAAGAAAGAAGAAGGTAGCAGGAGGGGAAGAATGAAGGGGGGGAAATCGGAGGGGTAGACGAACCATGAGAGACAATGGACTCTGAAAAACAAACTGAGGGTTCTAGAGGGGAGGGGGGTGGGAGGATGGGTTAGCCTGGTGATGGGTATTGAGGAGGGCATGTTCTGCATGGAGCACTGGGTGTTATGCACAAACAATGAATCATGGAACACTACATCTAAAACTAATGATGTAATGTATGGGGATTAACATAACAATAAAAAAATTAAAAACAAAAAACAAAAAAAACTAGAGGCCATATTTTTAATCCCTTTATGATAAAAACAGAACAGGGAACTCTAGAGCCATGAAGGCAAGAAGCTACCTTGGCCCACCTCTCCCTCCTGAAAGTATAGGACAATGAATTTCCCTTTAAAAAAAGCAACAAAAAAAAAGGATTATAGTTGAATCCCATACAAAGGCTTTATGATAAAAAAGAATGCAGACTAGAATACTGAGGGAATGCATTAGAAAACACTTGGGAAGTACAAAGTTCTATATGGATAGAGGGGAATCTATTTATTACTCTGTCCTTCTAGGTTCTTGGCTCAGACCCCCCTGGAATAAAAGAGAGATTGACAGGAGACAAACAAACAGGAGTTTAATAGCTTGCATACCTCCTGTAGACGTGGCAAAACCAGGTAACTCGCCGGAATGGCTTAAGCCACCAGCTTTAACACCGTCTCCAGCTAAAGACAAAAGAGATGTTGGGAGATGGGCTGGGGACGCCAGTGATGGGAGGGTCTCAGGAAAGCACAGTAAACAGGGTGGGTTGTCACGCAGATTTAGGTCCTTGTCTTCTCTAGAGATTTAGTTACCTCCTCTTCCTGGTACCAGGAGGGAGACACCGCTCCAAACCGCCTTATCAATGTAAATGTCTTTTCATAAAACTTTTACAAAACCTTTTACTCTTTACTCAGGTTTCAGATCTTCTCCAGTGTCCACTGTGTCTGGAAAATAACCAGCCCGATGTAATCAATATGCCAAAGAGGCATATTTTGGGGTGTTATATTTTGTTACCCTTAAACATTAAGAACGAACATTTTGTCGTGAAAGAAGAGATCTGTGAGGTTGAGCCCTGAACTTGCATAAAAAGTATCAGTATGAACTTGGGATGTGTTTTGACTTAAAATACATTTACCCCAGAAGTGACCAGCCTGGTAACAATAAACACCCTGTAGCTTTCAGATTTGGGTTTTTAAATAACTACTTTGCCCGGAGAGAAATTGTTCCATTGGAGAAGTGGCTGTTTCAAGGTGAGGGGCTGATCCTTCTTAGAGCAGCTTTCCATACCAGAGAGCACAGCAGTAAGCAAAGACTACAGGTCAAAAGAACTTGAAGCCCACATGCGGCACCCCACCGGCCAGAGATGGAACAATGTAGGCATCAATACAGATATTGACCGCAAGGGATGGAAGCACAGAAAATCCATGAGTTTATAATAATCATTCATGAGTTTATAATAAAATATTTTAAAAGATAACTCACAGAGAACCTTTGGAGGATGCTAAGAAACCAACTCCTTGCTTTAAAAAACCTATGTAAAGGGAAAGAATCAGCATCTATTCTGCTTTTCTTAGATAAACTGCCCTTCAGAACATTTCTCTTTTTGTCATTGTTCCGAAGGTGACAGTTGGCATTGTTTCAAGGTAATGAGTGAAGGAGGTAGTAGAATTGGAATGTTACTACATTGCAAACTCGAATGAATGAATGGATCTGGGCAATGATTATCAATGCTTGTTAATGTTACAGAAAGAGATGACTAGGAAATTTTCATCTCTTAAAGCACACGTATCACCTATGAGATAGTCTTGGAAAAATAAATGAAATCTGGATCCGAGCAAAGCTTTAGATTAAACTACCAATTTCCAACAAATACCGGCGGGGGCATACGTCTGATAAATGACACTGTTAAAGAACAAAAATTCAACTGAGTAAATTCGAAGATCCAATTGGCTTTATTAAGTGAGTCATGAATCGAGGAGCATCCCATCTAGCAAGTAGAGGGGAGCTCTGGAGTTATAGAAAATAGAAAGATATTCTAAGAAGGAGGGAGGGGCAAGGAAGTTATTAGCAAAAGGAAAGAAAGGATTGCTCTAGCCAAGGTCACCTTCCCTTAGGGGGAAGGGCAGGAGGTCTTATCATGCAGATAACCTCCTCACCCTTTGGAGGCTGGAGAGGGCCCATGGGACATTACCTCCTTGGTGCATATCAGAAAATTCCTGACTGGACCAGTCAAGACTACCTTTCTGGGGGTGATTGAAATGCAGTTAGATTAGGTAATTGAGCCCCAGGTTGGTGATTTGGCCTGAGTATCTCCATTTGGGGCTTGTGGTTTTCTTTTTAACACCACCATGGGAATGCCATCAGCAAAAACCCCAAACTGAGAAACCGAGACAGAAGACCTAGTTTTCTCGACCAATGAAATACAAAGGTGGGGACGCCTAGGTGGCTCAGTGGTTAAGTGTCTGCCTTGGGCTCAGGTCATGATCTCAGGGTCCTGGGATGGAGCCCCGCATTGGGCTCCCTGCTCAGCGGGAAGTCTGCTTCTCCCTCTGCCTGCTCCCCCTGCTTGTGCTCGCTCCTTCTCTCTCTCTGACAAATAAATAAAATCTTAAAAAAAAAAAAAATACAAAGGTAGAAGGGGGAACCTATACATTAAAAGAGATTTGAGTCATATTAGCCAATCATACTATATGGACCCTATTTGTGTCTAATTAAAAGAAATAAACATTTTAAAATGTTTATTTATTTACTTATTTATGGGGGGGAGAGAGAAAGGTGGGGGGAGGGCAGAGGAAGAGGGAGAGAGAGAGAATCCAAGCAGTCTCCACGCCCAGCATGGAGCCTGGCACGGGGTAGGATCCCACAACCCTGAGATCGTGACCTGAGCCAAAACCAAGAGTCGGATGCTTAACCGACTTACCGACTACACCATCCATTTTTTAAAAATATAATAGAATCAGGGAAATTGTGAACACAGAAAAGATACTTGATAATATTAAGGATTTAAAAACATGTTCTAGTGTGATGACGGTGTTGTGGTGATATCTGAAAAGGACAGTCCTTGGCTTTTAGAGATTCTGAAATATTGACACGTGAACTGACATGACATCTGGGGGTTCTCTTCAGAATCATCCAGGGAAAGGAGGACATTGGTAAGGATATGGACAAAGCAAGACTGTCAGAAATTGAAAATTAGTGAAGCTGGGTGATGGGAATGTAGGAGTTTATTATAATATCCTTTCTCTTTTCTGTGTTTGCCATTTCTCATCGTGGCAAGTTTAAAAAGAATATAGTGACATGAGTTTATGTAAAGTTTCCTGTAAACGACTTAAACTGGGCTATCACAAAGCCTTGCAGATGGGTGAAAATCTACCAACCCAATTTCTTGTAAACATCTTTGGAGACTCTGAACCGCGTGGCAGCGCTGCCTTCAGATTATAGAGGAGAATCCGTGGAGTCAGGAAGTTAATAACAGACAGCCTGGATGGCATTTCAGTTTTTATTCTAATGCTAATTTGTGCATTTCCTGGTGGGTGCTTGACAGGCGGGGAGACTAGTGTCTTTTCAGTCTGGAGCTCATGACAGTCTCTTTTCCTCCTCTGAGTTAGCCTGTGCTGAGGGACTCCTGGGTGAAATGGTCTCTGGTCTTCCAGAATCAGCAGCATGAATCTGTCATTTCACTTTCTGTCCCATGTGTGGGTGTGTGTGTATCACGTCCCCTACATGTATACAGGATTTTCCAGGTCCCAAGTGCTTTCTAGTACATTCATTTATTCACTCAGTGAATATTTATGAAATGCTTAGGTAGCTCGCCCTGCAGTAGATTATGAGGGTACAGTATGAAAAGACCAGATTCTAGTTTACTTCTCATGTAGGGAGACATGGATACACAGGCGAGTAAATTAATTACAGATTCGGAAAAGTATTATGGGAAATAAAAAGAGCAGAGAACTGTGGTCAAGACTAATGGGCAGAGGTCCTGTTCTAGAAAAGGGGGACCTCTCAGAGCAGGTGACGCTTGAGCTAAAGCCCAAAGGATGGAAAGGAGCCACTAGTGATGGGAAGAGCTGGGGGAAAAGCGTTCCAGGCAGAGGGAACAGTGAGTGCAAAGCTGCTGAGCCAGGAACCCATTGATCACAGTCGAGGTCTGTTGTGGTTAGAGTATAATCAGTTAGAGGCAGGGTGGCCCAAGGCATGAGGTCTAATTTGGCCTTCAGAATAACCACGTGGGGCTGTTCTGTCCTTCCTCCCATTTTATAGATAGCAGAATCACGTGGGGCTGTTCTGTCCTCCCTCTGCGTCATTGCTAGGAAGTCACAGAACAAAAGCTCGAATCCTTTTTCTGACACTCCGGATCTGGTGTGCCTACCAGGCAGATAAAACAAACCCTTTAGAGTCTTGGTCTCCTCTTGCTTTCCCTTTCTCACAACCAGGGAGGTCAGCTGAAGCTGTGTGTGGCATGACCAGACGGAGGCACTTGCAGGGCAAAGAGAAGCAAGATCCCACGTGCCCCTCAAACTGACATCAGGATTTCTTCACGGGTTGTGCTGTGGGAGTAGGAAATGTGGGCACAACTTTTTAATGTCTTAGAAGTGTCTGTGGGTACATAGCAGAATTTACTGTCACATCCATCTGCCGCTCTCCCTCTGTCTCGCTGAGTAACCTGCCATTTGAGATGAAGAACCCAAGCCACGTGTTGCCGTCAGAACAGAGATGAAGGCATCGCTCTGATTCCGGGGGAGCCTCAGCCCAGGATACGGAGCAACTTTTATCTTGTGAGAGATGCCAACTGTTGATCCCCAGCTTGCTCTTCTTCAAAGAGAAAAGCGATAGAAAGCCTTCTGGAGGATGTTCCTACGGACACAGTTGTTTCCGTGGTGAACTTGCACAGAGTGGGAGACATGTGATGTTATCACTGAGAGTAGACCCTTCCTTTATGGAGGAGAGCCGGAGGAGGAGGAGAGGTGGGAGGAGAGGGAGGAGGACACCTATGGAGCACTTTCCATACTCACCTGAATCCGTACAAAACCCCAGTCAGGCTAGGAATTAATACTCATCTTTCTACAAGTTGAGGCTAAGTGAGGTTAGTGGCCTGCCCACGTTCACACAGGCAGGAGGAAGTGGAACCAGGCGTCTGCACCCCCCTTCCCTGTAGCCCACAGCTTCTCCACGAGGGCTTAGAGAAGGGAGGGGTTGGTGCTCTGCTTACGCTATAGCCTCATGCTGTTCTAGAAACGTCGCCCCCAGCTGTCTCATGTTGCACGCAAGAGGAGGCTCAGAAAGGTGAAGAATGCGTCCACACTCGCCCAGCTAATCAGCAGCCAAGCCAGGATCCAGGTTCTAACCCCACGTCCACTGCCTTCTCAAACTGTGGCCTCCTTGTTCTCGCCAAAGGTCCTTTTCTTCATTTCCTGTGGGATCAGGCTCCAGGGTCAACCTAATTAAGGACATCCTTCCTTTGTGAATTGGAAAGGATTCTCAGTTGGCTTGGAGAGGGGACTGAGGCTAAGAGAGGTATATAGTCACCATGGTCTACTTTGGGGAAAGCCAACCAGCTGAGCTGGTTTTGTGTGTGTGTGTGTGTGTGTGTGTGTGTGTGTGTGTGCGCGCGCGTGCAGTGGGGGGTAGGGAGGGGAGTGGGCACATTTACACATGTGCTGGTTAAAATTCAGTGGCACATTTTTTTTTAAAGATTTTATTTATTTATTTGACAGAGAGATAGCGAGAGCAGGAACACAAGCAGGGGGAGTGGGAGAGGGAGAAGCAGGCTTCCCGCGGAGCAGGGAGCCTGATGCGGGACTCGATCCCAGTACCGTGGGATCATGACCTGAGCCGAAGGCAGACGCTTAACGACTGAGCCACCCAGGCGCCCCTCAGTGGCACATTTGCCTGAAAACATGCTTGAGTTCTGCCCTCAACACTCAGCCCCGGTGTGGGTGGTGTATCAAACCATGAGCGCCTGGATGTGTGGCCGGCCCCCCTTTGCGTTCTGCATACGCACTCCAGTAACACACGAAAGGCCCAACAAAGCATCTGGCAGACAGCATGCAACAAATGTGATTTAAATTTTTACTATAATTTTCCCATTTAGAGAGAGGTAAATAATATTTCCTCAGTTTTACAGATGAGGAAATTAAGATGGACGGATTTAGCCAATTTCCCCAAGCCACACAATGAGCAAATGACAGACCCAGGACTCAAACCTGGGTCTGTTTAATTTTTGAAATTGGCGCCTTTCCGGCCAGCTTCACATTGAGTGGGTCCAGGTAACAAAGTGGCTGATCGGAGATTCATCCCCGTGATGGATCAGTTTGGGAATCTGGAAGGTTAACTCCCTCTTTGCTGCTGGAAACAGAAGCACACTTGTTTTGAGCTCTCCTGTTTCAGGCCTCAAAGTTCATTGATCAAGGGAGCCAAGCCTAGGCAGGATGAACTGTTTTGTGCTGTTCTGATGCGGCAGCCTTTGCCTGATGAGACTTGGACCCTGAGCCCATCCCTCAGCCTGCGTGTCACCAGTCTGGCCACCCGATGATTAGTGACCTCCCCGCCAAGGATCAACTCACAAGTCACGCCCGCTGAACAGCTTGGGAGGAGGATGTGCATCATTTGTGAGGTTCCTGGGGGGGTGTTGGCGGTGGGGGGGGGAGTTGCCTGCCTGAGAGTCCATTCCTGGAACTGGAGCGGTCACTCCCAGTTTTCTGTAACTCCGCTGATGACGTCAGTCATTTTAGAAAGACAGCGCGGACTTGACTCTGAGTACTCTTGGATGCCGACTGCTACCCGCACACTGTCCTGAGCCCTGGTCTTAATTTTTAAAGGTGACCGAGTGACAACATGGAGAGGCCAGTGCCATTGAAAGAAAATGTTCATGTTACTTATAGAGACACATGACTTGCAGGAAGAGCACCAGGTTTTGATCAGGAAGCAGAAGCGATAAATTGAGGCCAGAACTTTTATTAGGGTTTCTGGGGGACAGGCAGGGCAGGTTGGGGTAAACAGTTGAGGATTGGCCTCTAAACTACAGGGGTGGTCCCCCGTTGCCTGGTACCTGGTCCTTGGATGATTAAGGCAGAAGAGCATTGTCTCCTAGGGTGTCCTGCCAAGATAGAGGAGCTCCAACTCAGGACTGCCGATCAAAGCCACAGTCCCACTGAGCCCTTGGTCATCTCTAGGAATTGGTTAGCCCCAGAAGGGGCCAACTTTTCTGAGCTAAAAACCTTTTTTAAGATGTCAAAACATCCTAAGATACAGAAAATTAGAAGTATATGCAATACCCATAGCTGACTCTAAGTTGGTTCTGGATCCAGGACCTTGGGATTTCTCTTGGGTTCTAAATACGGACTTCAAGGGGGGAGTCTTGGGGCTCACTTACTACGAATAGAAAGGAGATGGAACAGGTCAGAGGAAGGAGCACTCAGCAAAGGATTGGGAGGTGGGGCTCTGGCAGTAACTTGTTTTATGACAGGAGCCCAGTTAGTACCCCCCCCCGCCCCCCCCCCCGCCTTTGCACGTGTGAGGGAGTTGGGTTACATCTGTGTTTCCCAGAATGTGGGATACATCTGGTGAGCAGGGTGGTTTTGGGGAGTGTAGCCCCAGATTAAAGAACACGGATCACAGAGCAAGTATAGATCATGCAATAACACTGGGACCTAGTAATACGGTGTGCTTTGTTTTTACTTTGATGATTTATGTAAGTGACACAGTCTCCCATTTATGCATGGGACTAAATTTACATTAAAATATCTTAATTATATTTTAAGAAGTGAGCTGATTTATAAACAATAATGAGCAATGGTAAATGTCTGCGATTGAAGTTGAAGAGAAAGTGATTGTAGAGTCATCTATTTCTCCCTCTAAATTTGGGGATTCTGTTATTAAGTGCATACACATTTGTGATTGTGGTATCTTCCTTTTATCATTCCAAAATGTCCCTTTGGTTGTACTCTTTGTCTTGAGGTCTCTTTTTTATCTGATGCCTCAGCCTTGCTTGTGATGTGGCATATCTTTTTCCATTAATTTACTTTCAATCTGTTTGTGTCTTTATATTTAAAGTGCATCTCTTGTAGAGAGCAAATCGCTTTTTTGGATCCATTATGATAATCTCTGCCTTTTTAGTCCACTGCCTTTTAATGTGACTGTTGATGAGTTTGGATTAGATATACCATTTTATTGCTTGTCTTTTCATTCTGCCCTTCTCCCTGTCCTGCTGTGGTATTTTCTATTGCTGCTATAACAAATTAACGGTGAAAGGTTGTGGGTCTGAGGTCCGTGCTTACTTGCTGTTCATGGGGCTGGGGGCTGGTCTCTGAGGCCGCCTACTTCCTTCTCTGGCCTTCCATGTGGCCCCTTTAGCAATGGCGGGTCATGTTTCTCTCACACGTGGCATCTCTCAATTTCTCCAGCTTCTCTGCCACATCTCTCTGCTTCCAGATGGAGAAAACTCTCTGCTTTTAAGGACACATATGATTATATCAGGCACAATAGGATGATTTCCTGTGTTTAAGGTCCTTAGATACATCTGCAATCTTTTTTCCATGTATAGCGTATTCACAGGATCTAGGGATTAGGGTATGGACATCTTTGGGGACCCTTCTATCCACAGCACCTGCCTTTAAATTAAAAAAAATTTAGGACATTTGAGAGTTCCATTTCAACTTATTTGTCAGTTTTAGCCATATGTCTTGCATTTTTAAAGTGACTGCCCCCAGGATTACGTTAAACATCCTTAGCTTTTCACAGGGCTACGGAGGGTTCATATTTTGCCACTGCATGTGAAATGTGAAAGGTAAAAACCTATAACTGTATAAGCCCATGACCACCCCTCCTCATCCCTTGGACTATATAGTATGATATGTATTGCATCTACATACATTAAACCCTGGGAAACAACTTAAGAATTTTTGCTTTAACAGTCATATGCCTATGTATTTTTTTTTTAAATTGAGGACAAATAGTCTTTTACACTTACTCAGATATTTAGCAGTTTTAATGCTCTTCATTTGTTCCTGGAGGAATCTGGGTTTCCCTCTGTCGTCATTTCCCTTCAGCTAGAAGAACTTCCTTTAGCATTTCTTGGCATGCTGGTGTGCTGGCAATGAATGCTCTTCATTTTCTTTTATCTGTGAAGTCTTTAATTTGTTTTCATTCTTTTTTTTTTTTTTTTTAGATTTATTTATTCATTTGAGAGGAGAGATTGGGAAAGGGAGAGAGAGAATCCTAAGCAGGCTCCACCCCCAGCATGGAGCCTGACTGGGGGCTCGATCTCATGACCCTGAGCCAAAATCAAGAGTCGTCTGCTTAACCAACTGAGCCACCCAGGTGCCCCAATTCGCTTTCATTCTTGAAGAGCATTTCCATGAAATATAGAATTTAGTTTTCTTTCAGCACCTTAAAGATGTTATTCCACTGTCTCTGGACTGTATAGTTTCTGATGCTAAGTCTGTGGCAATTTTGAAACACTGTGCTCTGTATATAATGTATCATTTTTCTCTTGTGAGTTTCAAGATTTTCTTTTTCTTTTGATTTTCATTAGTTTGACTTCGGTGTGCCTGGCATGGTTTTCTTCACATGTATTCTGCTTGGGGTTCTCTGAAATTTTTGAAGTTGTAAATTTTTGTCTTCCACCAAATTTGGAAAGGCACTTTATTGGGAAGGCCATTATTCTTCAATATTGCTTTCTACCCCATTCTTGCTCTTTCAGGCACTTTAATCACATGTATGTTAGACATTGCTCTGCTAATTTTTTAAAAAGATCATTTGAGAGAGAGAGAGGAGAGAGAGAGGGAGATCTCAAGTGGGGGGGGGAGAGGGAGAAGGAGACTCCCCGCTAAGCAGGGAGCCTGACTCGGGGCTCAATCCCAGGACCCCAGGATCATGATCTGGGCCAAAGGCAGACGCTTAACTGACTGAGCCACCTGGCCACCCCTCTGCTAATTTTTAAACATCTCTTTTTCAGGTCGAGTAATTCCTATTGATCCATCTTCAAGTTCTCTGATTCTTTCTTTTTTTTTTTTTATTTTTTATTGTTATGTTAATCACCATACATTACATCATTAGTTTTAGATGTAGTGTTCCATGATTCATTGTTTGTGCATAACACCCAGTGCTCCATGCAGAACGTGCTCTGATTCTTTCTTATGTCATCCTTATCCTCATATCCAGTACAATTCTTTATGTCAGATACTTTCGATTGGTCCTACAGTCACAGGGCCAACCAGACTCAGGAGGAGAAAGAAACCAACACCCATCAGTAGGGAGGATGGCAAAAATATGTGGCCACCTTTAATTCATTCCTCTTGACACTGACGACTCCGCCCTGTCCCCAGCACATGGCCTTGATCATGCCCTTATGATCTCTGTACAGGACCCTGAAGTACTTCTCCCCTTCCCTCCCTTCCTCTTTGCCTCTCTCAGACGTCTATCTGTACAACTCCTTGCCTTCTTGAGAAAGCCTTTCTTTATTCCCCAGAGTGAATGAAGTTTCCATCTCTCTGTTACCATTAGAATTGTGTACATACCTAAGTATTTACCACATTGTTCTGCCAATATAAGATCTATTTGCCTTCCTTACCAACTAGTCTGAGTTACTCAGGGGAAGGGACCATATTTGATACATCCAATATTTCTTCAGTTGAGAGTTCGCCAGCCTGCACCCTCGCTAAGGTTGGGGACTATGTGTGCTTTGTTGATTTTATCTCCAGTGCCTGGCTCATCAGAGATGCTTAATAAACATTTCTTGAACTAGAATGATTTTTTTTTTTAATTCACAATCAATTGGCAGAACCAGAAGTAGATTCCAGATTTATTTTCCTCTAAGTTAATTCCTTCTAGGGTTCTCTGGCAGCTGAGTACATCTAAACATTCCTCAAGGTCCATTTTCCTTAGCATATCCAGGTTATATCTTTATCCTATTTCTCAAGAACACATCCTTTCATATTTTAAAGTACAAACTGAGTTTAATTGGGTGGAAAGGGTTGGGGATTTTCCTGCATTGGTCTCTCTAATGGGCAGTGCACCAAACACTGCTCTGTTTCTCGGTTTCAAACTTGAAGAAATCAGCTCTGAGCTCCATGACCAAGAAGAAGATTGTGCATCGAATACTAGTTGCCTTGGACCATTAAACTGACAGGTTGATTTCTTCTGGAATAATGCTAATAAAGAGAAAAAAAGAGTTAAATTATTCACCTGGAGGCCCAAGAGGTTGGATCCTGAAGGCTAAAGTTGTGTACTCACTCAGATTTTGAATCTGGCCTTCTTTTTCTGTATCACTGCCCTTGATGCTGGTCACAGAACAAGAACTCAGATAGGTGTCTTGGACATTAAGGTCGTCTCACCTAAAGGAATAACTCTCAATCTTTAGTATGCATAAGCACCACCTGGAAAGCTTGTTAAAACATTAATCCTGGGCCACATTTCAGAGATTCTAGTCCTGTAGGTCTGAGTTGGAACCCAAGAATAGGCATGTCCACTAGGCTCCCGTGTGCTGCTAAAGCAGTGCATCCCTAGGCTACTCTTTGAGTGACAAAGCTTTAAAGCAGTGTTGCTCAACAGTGGAACTCTTGACATTTTAGGCTGGATAATCTTTTAAAATTATTATTATGGTAAGAATGCTTAACATGAGATCAACCCTCTTAACAAATTTTGAAGTGTACTGTCCAGTATTGTTGACTATAGGCACAGTGTTGTCCAGCAGATCTCTAGAACTTCCCATTCCCTACCACCACCAGCCCCTGGCAGCCACCATTCTACTCTCTGCTTCTATGATTTTGACTACTTTAAATTCTTCATTTAAGTGCTGTCCTTCTGTGTCTAGCTTATTTCATTCAGCCTAATATTCCAGGTTCTTCCATGTTGTCACAAATGGCAGAATTGCCTTTTTATAAGGCTGAGTAATATTCCATTGTATGTATATGTCACATTTTCTTTACCTGTTCATCTATTGATGGACATTTAGGTTGTTTTCAGATCTTTGCTATTGTGAATAATGCTGCAGTGAACATGGGAGTGCAGATATCTCTTTGAGATCCTGATTTCAGTAGCTTTGTTCAGTTTCCCAGAAGTGGGATTGCTGGATCATATGGTAGTTCTATTTTGAATTTTTTTTTTTTTTTTTTGCAAAACAACCATATTGTTTTCCACAGTGTTGTACCAATTTATGTCTCCATCAACAGTGTGCAAGGGTTCCCTTTTCTCCACATCCTCTTCAACCAACACTTGTTATCTTTTGTTTTTTCAATAATGGCCACACTAACAAGTGTGAGGTAATATCTCATTGTGGTTTTGATTTGCATTTCCATGATGATGAGTGATGTTGAGCATCTTTTTTTTTTTTAATATTTTATTTATTTATTTGACAGAGAGAGACACAGCGAGATAGGGAACACAAGCAGGGGGAGTGGGAGAGGGAGAAGCAGGCTTCCCGCGGAGCAGGGAGCCCGATGCGGGGCTCGATCCCAGGACCCTGGGATCATGACCTGAGCTGAAGGCAGACGCTTAATGACTGAGCCACCCAGGTGCCCCTGAGCATCTTTTTATATACCTGTTGGCCTTTGGAGAAATGTCTTCTTTGGAGAAATGTCTATTCAAGTTCTTTGCCCATTTTAAAATCAGGTTATTTGGTTTTTTGTTATTGAGTTGTAGAACTTTCTTATATACTTTGGAAATTGACTCTTTATTAGATATATAGTTTACAAATATTTTCTCCCATTCTGGAGGTCACCTTTTCACTCTGTTGATTTTTTTCCTTTGCTGTGCAGAAGCTTTTTAGGTTGATGTAGTCCTACTTGTCTATTTTTGTTTTTGTTGCCTGTGCTTTTGGTGTCATATCCAAGAAATCACTGCCAAGACCAATGTCATGAAGCTTTTCCCTTATGTTTTCTTCTAGGAATTTTACAGTTTCAGGTCTTACATTTAAGCCTTTAATCCATCTTGAGTTGATTTTTGTGTATGGTGTAAGATAAGAACCCTATTTCACCAGATGATCTGTGTTGATAGGAGTTTTCTTGAGCACTCTAGGATGTTTAGCACCAGCCCTGGTCTTTATCCATTAGTACCAGTAGCACCCCCTCCCCCAAAGCTATGACAACTTAATATGCCTCCAGGTAATGCCAAATGCCCCCTGGGGGGGGCGTTAATCACCCCTTGCTGAGAACCACTGCTTGTGGGTTTCTGGTCTGGATGGCCCATGGAATGATGTATCATTCACGGAGCAGGTTTAAGTAGTGGATTATAAGGTCAGTTTTAAAGCCATTGAGTTCAGTTGGCTTCTAGGGTACCATGAATGCCTAGTGATACGGATTTGCGATCCATCAGCATGTAGTTAAAACCATAAAGAATGGATAAAAGTTCCAAGTAAATGAGGAACTGAGAGAGGAACAATGGGCAGAAAACAGAACCTTTGGGAACACCACTAACTCTTTAAGAGGTGAGTGAAGGAAGAGGTGCCCAGAAGAAGGAATGATCAGGGATATAGGAGGACAAGGAGAAAAAAGTGTTTCAGAAAAAGATCTCTCTTCTAGTGGAGACACTAGAGGAGAGTGGGCAAGGAGAACAAGGAGATAATAGTCAGTAGAAAGATTCACTAACACCACATCTGAAAAAGGTTCTGGTAGACATGAGATATGCCTACCAGAAGATCATCTTCAACATGATGGCTACTGACCACATGAGGCTCCTGAGCAGTGGAAACACGGCTCGACTGAGCTGAGATGTGCTATAAATATAAAATTCACATTGGATTTCAGATTTGCTATGAAAAAAAGAACATGAGATACCCTTTTTATGGTGATTGCACATTGAAATGATAATTTGGATATATTGGGTTGAATAAGATACATGATTAAAATTGATTCCACCTGTTTGTGCAATACAATGTAAAATTACATACGTGGCTGGCATTACGTTTTTCTTAGGAGAAGAGGCAGCGCTATAGAGTTTATTTTTGGGAAGGGAGACTTGGTGTGTTTGAGGCCAAGAGTAAAAGAGTCAATAGAGAAGAAGTGGTAGGTGAGTCGGGAAGAAAGAACAAAGACAGGCCTAGAAAGATTGCCACTGATCAGGTGGGTGGCGTGGAGGGGAGAGGATCTCATCTCTACCCTCCACCCTCTTGAGCCTCATTCTTCTCTCCTGAAAAATGGGGAGGAGGATCATGTAGTAATAATGCCTCCCCACAGGGTTGTTCTGGGGTTTAAATGAGATGATAGATGAAGATCAACTTTGTAGGGGATGAAGCCCCGTGCGAAAGTAATTCAACCACATTTACCAAGTACCCTACTGACGATTTGCTATCTCAGCCTCCTGAAGCATTCATAGTTTCCACTCTTCATTGCCACAGAGCTCCAGGAAGAATTTATCCCACATTTCACCCCTACTCAACCCAGAATCTGTTGCTGACATTGGAACATGAATGACACTTGAATAGTGATGGGTACTGGGTTATCCTTGTGCAGTGGTTCTCAAAGTGTGGTCCCCGGAACAGCAGCAGCAGCATCATCTGGTGACAGGACTAAAAAGTGCACCTTCTTGGACCCATATGAATTCTACTGAATCAGAAACTCCAGGGACAGGGCCTGTCGACCTGTGTTTTAACAAGCTTTCGGGTGATTCTGGTTCGATGTAAGCATTTATAACCCTGTCCTCGTGAGATCAGCTCAGTACCCTTTTAGTGCAAAGGTTCTCAAACTTGCAAAACTAGTTAAAATACAGATCTACATATTTAAAATGTCCCGAAGTTATTCTGTTGAGCTGCCATAATATATTGTAAAGCAGAGGTCCACACGTGTTCTGTAAAGGGCCAGACAGTAAATATTTTAGGCTTGGCAGACAAAGAGACCACATGCTCTGCTGTTGTAGCAAACAACTAGAGACAATATATTACAGAACAAGTGCGGCTGTGTTTTGGGGCCATAGACAACAGGCTGTGTGCTAGATTTGGCCTTTGGGTCACAGATTGTCAATTCCTGCTTTAGAATCTAAGTATCACCCCTGGGTGTGATCCTGGTTCGTTCATCTTTCAGTCGTTCTCTATCCATCCATCCCTTCATTCTTTAACTCAACACTTTATTGCATCCCAGCCGTGTGCCTGACCCTGAACCAGGCACACAGGGAGATTGACTGCTGATTCCAGGCGAGGTCTTTGCTCTAATGGAGCTTGTGATCTCATCTGGTGTGTGTGTATGGGGCGGGGGGAGTTAAACAGTGTCAAAGTCTATTGCAACGTGTCATTATAACGTAGGGGAGAGAGTTTACTAGCCATCCAAAGAGCCTCTATTCTGTAGCCTAGCCCAATATGCTTGCACTCAATTGCCTGGCTTCCTAGCTGCCCAACTTTTAAAGAGGTTGAGGCAATTTGGGGGAGCTTCTCAGTTCCACCCCACCAGTTGCTGGGGGTTCTTTGCAAATGGCTCACATAGCTCTCGTCACCCACCACCAGGCCATCATCATTTCTGAGTCAGACCAGACCAGCTGGTTGATCCGGCACAGGGAGTTAGGAGAGGAATCTGTTCTCGCTGTTGGTATGGAAATGCTGAAACACCATCAGTGTTTGTTCTGCCAGCAGATGAGCATGCAATGGAGAGTACTGAGTGAGAAAGTCTTACTTTATTAAAAACTCTGTCCAAATGGAAATTCCAGATTTGTGCATCTTTTGGAGCAGTTTCTTAAGACCTGAGCATTCCCAGGATTTACAACTAGTCTGGTTTAGATTTGCATGCCTGCTGGCCCCAGGGGCTCTGGCATTTTCTGCTCATACTTCTTTGAATCTAGTGTCATAATAACAAGAGTAATATCCTAGCAACTAAGCATTTTCCAGTACATACTCTAAGCCAGCCATTGTGCTCAGTAGTATGGTGTACGGCCAGCATGATGATGGCTCCCCAAAATTGTCCATGTCCTCATCTCCGGAATCTGTGAATTTGTTACTTTACATGGCAGAAGGGACTTCACAGTTGTGGCTAAGGTTAAGGACCTTGAGATGGAGAGATTATCCTGGATTATCCAGAGGGTCCTCATTTATTCACATGGATCTTTAAAAATAGAGAACCTTCCCAGGCTGTGGTCGAGAAAGATGTGATAACAGAACAGTGGTCAGTGAGATGGTCCACAACTAGCTCTGAAGGTGGAGGAAAGAGCCATGAGCTAAAGAATACAGGTGCCTCTAGGAGCTGGAAGGCAAGGGAGTGGATTCTCCCCTAGAGCCTCCAGGAAGGAAGGCAACCCTGCTGACACTTTGATTTTAGCTCAGAGAGACCCTCTTCGGACTCTGACCTCCAGAACTGTATGATAACCAACTTGCACTGGTTAAGCCATCAAGGTCATGGCAACTTGTTACAGCAGCAAGAGGACACTAATACACCACGGTTGAGCTCATTAAATCCTTGAAAGATCCCTGTGAGTTAACTACTAACATTAGTTGCATTTTGGAGAAGAGGAATCCCAGGCTGAGTCATTGCCCAATGTTACATGTTTATCGAGTGTTAGACGCAGGATTGGACCGTTGGTCCCAGAGCCACACTTATACTGAGACGTCATGTTGGTGCCATGGTATCAAACTCCGTGTGGACCCCTGAGCATCCATTCCCCACCATTTCATTACAGCTATGCTTTTGCATTCACACCACTGAGAATACTCCCTTCTCCAAAGATCCACCTGGAAGCTCCACTACATCCCTCAACTCTCAGGCTGTGTTGTGTCTCCAAAGTTGCAGTCAGGCCACAGGATCCATTCCTCCTGCACATCAGTAGCACCAAAGAAGTCCACACGCCACATCACAGCACCTTCCACACAGTATGGCATCACCTGTGTGGGTCTTCCCACCAGACTGGGTTCTCCCAGTTCGTGGATCACATTACCCCTGTTTACCAGGACGTAGCACTAAGCACTAGATCTGGCCTGTGTATTGTTGCTGTGTTCCAGTGCCTAGAACAGTGCCTGGCACATAGTAGGTACACAACAAATATCTGTCGAATGGGTGACTTAGTGAATAACACCTTCTTAATAAATATACAGAGAATGGGAGTTAGTTAACCTGTAGTAATTGTTTAAAAGCCTTTTATTTATTTTCTCAATGATACTTTACAGAGGTAGAATTTACATATAGGATAATATACAAATCTGAAGTGTACAGCTCAATGGATTTTTACATGTGTGTATAACCATGACATCACCACCCATTTCAAGATATGGAACATTTCCAGTGCCCCAGAAAGTTCTCTTTTGCTCCCTTCCCATCAAAAATTTCTGTCCTGTTCTGTTATAAATGACTTGTATAGTGTGCATTCTTTTTGTGGGAGGGTTTTTTTAATGTATTGTAGTGTTTTGGAGGTTCATCCGTAATGTTGCATGTAGAAGGCTCTTTATTTCTGCATTCTACCAGTGATCTCCATGCTCTTAGATGAGCTCCTAGTCTGGAGGATGAGCCTTTTACTGGATTATGGCTCCTTCTAGACATCTGAATGGTACCTAGTGATTCAGGCCCTGAATGTCTTGCTCATGGGTGACAGCTTCATTGGGAAAGTGGCTGCTGGTACATATTTAAGACTTAATGAAGGGCCATTAAATAAATGAGCAAGTTCTAACATCTTTTGGGTGTTTATTATATACCAGGCACTATAGTGCTGAGCATTTTACATTCATTGTCTCATGTAAATGAAAACAACAACTCACTTGAATGGTAGATGTTATTACCTGTAGTATATAAGTCAGGAAATTGAAACCAAGAAAGAATATGTTCCCTTCACCTGTCAGGGCTATCTTTTTATTTTTATTTTCTTAAAGATTTTATTTATTTATTTATTTATTTAGTATTTATTTATTTATTGCTCATGGGGGAAGGGCAGAGGGAGAGGGAGACAGAGATCTCAAGTAGACTCCATGCTGAGCACAGAGCCCGACGCTGGGCTCGATCTCACAACCCCGCAACCATAGCCTGAGCCGAAGTTAAGAGTTAGATGCTTAACCGACTGAGCCACTAAGGTGCCCCTGGGCTGTCTATTTTTAAAGTAAAGTAAATTGATTTTTCCTTTGTAAAGGAAATTATAGAAATTTGAGAAATACAGAAAAGCAGGTGGAAGAAAACATAAAGGCATCTCTGGGCCACCACCCTAGGACAATCACTATTAATAGTTTTGTGTATGTTACATCTTATATTATTTTCTATGTGCAGCACAGTACTTGTTTTTTTAATGTAGTTACGAACATGGTGCACCTGTAAAATTTTATCTTACTTTTTTTAAAAGCTTGAAAAGTTTGTATTTATTTATTTTTCCTGTTGGTTTTTGTATTTTCCTTTCTTTTTTTAAATTTTAATTCCAGTATAATTAACATACAATGTTATATTATTTTCAGGTGTACAATAGTGATTCAAAAATTCCATATATGACTCAGTGCTCATCATGATAAGTATAGTCTTCATCCCCTTCATCTATTTCACCCATTCTCCCATCCTTCTCCCCTTGGGTAACCATCCATTTGTTTTCTATAGCTAAGAGTCTGTGTTTATTTTGTCTCTTTTCTTTCTTTCTTTCTTTTGTTTCTTAAATTCCACAGTGAATGAGTGAAATCATATGGTATTTGTCTTTCTCTGAGTGACTTATTTTACTTAGCATAATACTCTCTCGCTCCATCCATGTTGTGGCAAATGGCAAGATCTCATTCTTTTTTGTGGCTGAGTAATATTCATTGTATATATACACCACATTTTCTTTGTCCATTCATCTACTGAGGGACACTTGGGTTGCTTCAATACTTTGACTGTTGTAACTAACGCTGCAGTAAACATAAGGGTGCATATGTCATTTTGAGTTAGTGTTTTCATATTCTTTGGGTAAATACCCAATAGTGGAAATACTGGATTATGTGGTGATTCTATTTTTGATTTTTTGAGGAACCTCCATGCTGTTTTTCACAGTGGCTGCACCAGTTTGCATTCCCACCACCCGTGCAGGAGGATTCCTTTTTTTCCACATCCTCACAAACACTTGTTTCTTATGCTTTTGATTTTAGCCATTCTGACAGGTGTGAAGTGATATCTCATTGTGGTCTTGATTTGCATTTCCTTGATGATTAGTGATATTGTGTATATTTTCATGTGTCTGTTGTTCTAGCTGTATGTCTTCTTTGGAGAAATGTCTATTTTTGTCTTCTGCCCATTTTTAATTGGATTATTTGGTTTTTTGGTGTTGAGTTTTTATAAATTCTTTATCTATTTTGGATACTAACCCCTTATCAGAAATGTCATTTGCAAATATATTTTCCCATTCACTAGTTGTCTTTTTGTTATATTGATTGTTTTCTTTGCTGTGCAGAAACTTTTTATTTTGATGTAGTCTCAATGGTTTATTTTTGCTTTAGTTTCCCTTACTGTAGGAGATATATCTAGAAAAATATGGCAATGGCCAATGTCAGAGAAATTACTGCCTATGCTCTCTTCCAGGATTTTTATGGTTTCAGGTCCCACATTTAGGTCTTTAATGCATTTTGAATTTATTTTTGTGTGTGGTGTAAGAAAGTGGTCCAGTTTCATTCTTTTGCATGTGGCTGGCCAGTTTTTCCAACATCATTTGTTGAAGAGCCCGTCTTTTTCCCATTGCATATTCTTGCTTCCTTTGTCAAAGATTAGTTGACCATGTAATTGTGAGTTTATTTCTGAGCTCTCTATTCTGTTCTATTGACCTGTGTATCTGTTTTTATGCCTGTACCATACTGTTTTGATTAGTACAGCTTTGTAGTATAGCTTGAAATCTGGGATTGTGATATCTCCAGTTTTGTTCTTTTTCAAGATTGCTTTGACTATTCAGGGTCTTTTGTGATTCTGTACAAATTTTAGGATTATTTGTTCTAGTTCTGTTAAAACTGCTCTTGGTATGTTGATAGGGATTGCATTAAATCTGTAGATTGCTTTGAGTAGTATAGACATTTTAACAATATTCCTTCTCCCAGTCCATGAGCATGGAATATCTTTGCATTGTTTGTGTCATCTTCAGTTTCTTTCATCAAAGTTTTATAGTTTTCAGAGTACAGGTCTTTAACCTCCTTGGTTAAGTTTATTCCTAGGTATTTTGTTATTTTTGCTGTAATTATATGTGGAATTGTTTTTTTTATTTCTCTTTCTGCTACTTCATTATTAGTGTATAAAAATGCAATGGATTTCTGTGTATTACTTTTGTATCCTGCAATCTTACTGAATTCATTAATCAGTTCTAGTAGTTTTTTGGTGCAGTGTTTAGGTTTTTCTCTGTATATAGTATGATGTCGGCAGCAAATAGTGGAAGTTTTACTTCCTCTTCACCAATGTGAATTCCTTTTTACTTCGTTTTGTCGTCTGATTGCTGTGGCCAGGACTTCCAGTACTATGTTGAATAAAAGTGGTGAGATTGGACATCCTGGTCTTGTTCCTCATTTTAGAGGAAGATCTCTCAGTTTTTCACCATTGAGGATGATGTTAGCTGTGGGTTTTTAATATGGCCTTTATTATGTTGAGATGTGTTCCCCCTAAACCTACTTTGTTGAGGATTTTTATCATGAATGGATGTTGTACTTTGTCAAATACTATTTCTAGTTTTTATCCTTTCTGTTGTTGATGTGATGTATCACGTTGGTTGATTTGTGAATATTGAATCACCATTGCATCCCAGGAATAAATACCACTTGATGGTTGTGAATGATTTTTTAAATGTATTGTTGGATTTGGTTTGCTAATATTTTGTTGAGGATTTTTGCATCTTTGTTCATCAGAGATATTGGCCTGGAGTTCTCTTTATTTTTTGTAGTGTCTTTATCTGGTTTTGGTAACAGGGCAATGCTGGCCTCAGAATGAATTTGGAAGTTTTCCTTCCTCTTCTATTTTTTTGGAATAGCTTGAGAAGAATAGGCATTAATTCTTTAAATGTTTGGTAGAATTCATCTGGGAAGCCATCTGGTCCTGGACTTTTGTTTGTTGGGAGTTTTTTGATGACTGATTCAATTTCATTGCTGGTTATGGGTCTGTTCAAATTTCTATTTTTTTTTTTTTATTATGTTATGTTAGTCACCATACAGTGCATCATTAGTTCTTGATGTAGTGCTCCATGATTCATTATTGGCGTATAACACCCAGTGCTCATCACAACACGTGCCCTCCTTAATACCCATCACCGGGCTACCCCCAGCCCCCATCCCCTCACCCCTCTCCCCTCTGAAACCCTCAGATTGTTTCCCGGAGTCCATAGTCTCTCATGGTTCATCTAGTCCTCACGTGTGAGTGACACCATATGATAGTTGTCTTTCTCTGCTTGACTTCACTTAGCATAATCCCCTTCAGTTCCATCCATGTCGATGCAAATGGTGGGTATTCATCCTTTCTGATGGCTGAGTAATATTCCATGGTATATATGAACCACATCTTCTTTATCTATTCATCTGTTGAAGGGCATCTCAGCTCCTTCCACAGTTTGGTTATTGTGGACTTTGCTGCTATGAACATTGGGGTGCATGTGCCCCTTCTTTTCACTACATCTGTGTCTTTGGGGTAAATACCTGGTAGTGCAATTGCTGGGTCATAGGGTAGCTCTATTTTTAACTTTTTGAGGAGCCTCCATACTGTGTTCCAAAGTGGCTGTACCAACTTGCATTCCCACCAACAGTGTAAGGAGGGTTCCCCTTTCTCCACATCCTTGCCAATGTTTGTTGTTTCCTGCTTTGTCCATTTTTGCCATTCTAACTGGTGTAAAGTGGTATCTCAATGTGGTTTTAATTTGAATTTCCCTGATGGCTAATGATGATGAACATTTTTTCATGTGTTAGCCATTTATATGTCTTCTATGGAGAAGTATCTGTTCATGTCTTCTGCCCATTTTTTGACTGGATTATTTGTTTTTTGGGTGTTGAGTTTGAGAGGTTCATTATAGATCTTGGATACCAGCCCTTTATCTGTAATGTTATTTGCAAATATCTTCTCCCATTCTGTGGGTTGCCTCTTAGTTGACTGTTTCCTTTGCTGTGCAGAAGCTTTTTATCTTGATGAAGTCCCAAAAGTTCATTTTTGCTTTTGTTTCCCTTGCCTCTGGAGATGTGTCATGAAAGAAGTTGCTGTGGCCGATGTCAAAGAGGTTACTGCCTATGTTCTCTTCTATGATTTTGATGGATTCCTCTCACATTGAGGTCTTTCATCCATTTAGAGTTTATCTTTGTGTATGGTGTAAGAGAATGATCGAGTTTCATTTTTCTATATATAGCTGTCCAATTTTCCCAGCACCATTTATTGAAGACACTGTCTTTTGTCCATTGGATGTTCTTTCTTCATTTGTCAAAGATTAATTGACCATAGAGTTGAGGGTCCAGACTCTATTCTGTTCCATTGATCTATGTGTCTGTTTTTGTGCCAATGCCATGCTGTCTTGGTGATCACAGCTTTGTAATATAGACTGAAGTCAGGCAACGTGATGCCCCCAGCTTTGTGTTTCTTTTTCAACATTTCCTTGGTGATTCGGGGTCTTTTCTGGTTCCTTACAAATTTCAGGATTATTGGTTCCAGCTCTGTGAAAAATGCCAGTGGTATTTTAATAGGGATGGCATTGAAAGTGTAGATTGCTCTGGGCAGCACAGGCATTTTAACAACGTTAATTTTTCTAATCCCTGAGTATGGAATGTGTCTGTTCTTTCTAATTCAGTTTTGGGAGGTTATATGTTTCTAGGAATTTATCCGTTTCTTCTACTTTGTCTAATTTGTTGACCTATAACTTTTCATAATATTTTCTTATAATCCTTTGTATTTCTGTGGTGTTGGTTGTTATTTCTCCTCTTTCATTTCTGATTTTGGTAATTTGAGTACTTTATTTTTTCCAAGGAGTTTGGCTAAAGGTTTATCAATTGTGTTGATCTTTTCAAAGTACCATCTCCTGATTTCATTGATCTGTTCTATTGTGAGTTTTTTTTTAAGTTTCTGTTTCATTTATTTCTGCTCTCATCTTTATTGTTTTATCTTACTTTTTCATGTAATTTTTTCCTGGGGTGTTACAAACTCTGTGGCTATGATGAATTTCATTTGGTATTCATTCAACTGATGTTTATGGGTTACTCACTGTGGGACATTATTTGTTGAGCCCTCCTATATGCAGGGTACTACGCAAAACTCATATTCTTTACCATTAGGCTCTACTGTCCCTTACCTGAGCCAATAGCTAGGTCCCAAGCAGGAAGCCATACCATCTCTTGCTCTTGGCATTCCTGGATTTTGTGCTTTTAATGGATTCCTAGGTTTGCTGCTATGTGCTCCTTTTTTAATTAACAAAAGAAGAAAACCACAGGAACACCATCAACAATTCCCTGCAGATTCCTTGGGCTCCTTGCTTTGCTCACCAGGAATCCTGTGTAACAAATTGGAGCAGGGACTCTGGAATACATTCTCGCAGGTGAGGAGTTCAGATATCTCATACCGGGAGCTTGGGTTGCATATTTAAATACTAACAAGGCTTGCTCTGCAAATAGATTGAAGGGATTCTAAATCCCGAGTGCCGTAACTTGATTTTCAGAATCAGGTGTCATCTGCAGGCCTATTATGAGCTCTTCCTGGGGAATGTGCAGGGCATGAGAAATTGAAATAGGAGGAGACAAATATCAGATAATTTCCCTTTACATTCAGAGATGAGAGCTGGTGGGTGGGCCAGGGATGGGCCAACGAAGCTAGACTTTTTATCCCTTAGGGGGTGGAAGAAGAACTTTTCAAGACTGTGAATCCTGTGAGACAGATTTCTAGGCATTACAGCAGATGAATGCAAATCCAGCCTCTTTCTCTAGTCTGGATTGCTACTCATCCTTGTGACACTCAAGCCCAAACATTTGAATGTAAATAGGTACTCATGAGGCTGCCTAGAGGCTTGATGGCTGTAAAAATGTGTGCCAAGGGGCATAATTGAGCATTTTTCTGTACCAACATAAATTGGCGCCGATTCTTCTCTTTTCGTGCTTTTCCATACCTCTTCCTCTATATTCATCCGCTAATTAATTCATTCAGTAAAATGTCCTGAACACCTCCGGTATGCCCATTCAGCCAGCACAGCTGTGAGCAAGGCCATGCCTGTGTCGACTTTGTAGTCTGCTCACCTAAAACAACTGCCTAAATAAATACTTTAGATATTTATTGAGGACCTGCTCTCTGAGGCTTGGGGGGAGGTAGACGTATGAAGCCCTTCAAGTTCCAGTTTCTGCCCTCAAGTAGCTTGCAATGCAGTATGAAAGTTAAAATGTGCAACAGATACCTCATATGTAGCAAATACTCTTTTCCCAACTCACTTTACATTTTGGCGAGGATGCTTCTATCCCTGGAATCTGTCCTAGGGCCAATATGAAGACCAGGTGACTCACAATCTGCTTTTATAATAAAGATTCCTGTGCCACAACTCAGGCTACAAAGACCAGATAAAATCTATGGGAATAGGGCTGTAGGGGACCATGGCTAAAACTATGGAGGGCATGCTGAATTTATGTGTGTGTGTGTGCATGTGGGTGTGTGTGTATATGTGTGTGTGTGGCCCTTGGTAGGTGTGAAGGGTACTCAATAATCAGTTCGGCAGCTTACAATCTGGTTTGCCAGCAAAGATGGCTCCAGAGGCCCAACACTGCCCAGTTCAGCAAGGGGAGCCGTGGCTCTGTGGCCAGTAAGCGTTCAAGGAGGATGGACTTGGTAGGAAGCTCAGGGGGAACTGGATGACATATAATGGCAGTTATAGTCACATGTCAGTGTATTCGGAGTTCATTGCATGCTGGGTGCTTTTACCTCATTGTCACCTGTTATCCTCATAATCTCTTCTGCAGAATGAACAGTTGTTTATGCCCATTTATAGAGGAGGAAAACAAGGCACAGAGAGGTTGAGCAACTGGTCCTAAGTCACCCAGCTTGGAGATCACAGAGTTGGAATCCTATTGCAGTTTATCACTATCCTTCCCTCTAGTATAAGTGAGAGAAAGGTGTGTACCATAAGTGTGAAAACCAAGCCAACCTGTCATTTGGGGAGGACTTTGATCTCACTGACAAATGTTGCTCATGTGGGTGAGCCGTGTCACACTCTGGAGCTCTAGGAGTGTGGTTGCTGGAAACTTCTGGGAAGAGGTTCAGGCAATGTTCTCCTACCTGGGTCTATAGAACAGTTCTCATGTGAGGTTCAGAGAGGTCCAGGGAATACCTCTCTGAGCCACGTAGACCTTCAGGGTCATCATGGGTCATCTTGGTGTTGTCAGACTGCCACATTAAAGAAGACTTGACATGGCCCCATCTCTTGCTGCCTTTCCTATGGTTGGGAATTCTCACCCCATCTCTGGGCACGATGCGATTGCATTGTTCTGGGAGTCTCCTTTCCTCTAGGAACTGCCCCTCGGGGTTTGTATTTGCCTCATTTCTGCTATGCTGGTTGCCCTGTGTAAGCAGAGTATAACTGTGTCTTGCAATTTGGTTCCTGAAAATGTCTTACAAGGTAAATTGGAGTTTCACAAGGGGAGGCATGAGAAAGAAGATTCCTTCTTTCCAACAGTCTTGGATCCAAATGCTGAGGAGTGCTTTTGGAAGTGAAAAGCCCTCCCCTTCCTTGGATGGCCCATGGGGCAAGCGGTGGCTGCGTCATGCAGTGCAAGCAGCTTTGGATTAGCAGGGCAGTCCTGGATCCACCATTCGCGAGCTGACCCGGGGCAGGTCCTTTAACTCCTCTTCCCCATGAGTAAAACTAGGGTCTGGTGCCAGGTAGTCCTGGCAACTCTAGCTGAGAACAGGCCCAGGGCAGGGAGCACGCAGGGCCAGAGTGACAAGCCAGTGGTGTTCCCATGGTGGAGAAAGTTAAGAGCATTCTGTGATCACAGAGAAGCAGAGTGCTAATAAGGTAATTAGCACCTTTTCTCTGATTAGCAGCCAGGGAATTATTGAAAGAGATTAAATAGAAACTGTGAAAAGATCCTTGGGTAACTGAGAAGTGAGAGATCGGTAATAGCCTGTACCCTGTGTAGAAAGGAATAAAAATATGTTTTATAAGGAGATTGTGGATCTCTCTCACCCTTGCCCCAGTGGCTTCCTTTCAGAACCCCACACTTGCCTGTTACCACAGGGCCTTTGCACATGACGCTCTTTCTTTTCCTCTTTGCCTATATCACTCCTACTCCTTCTTCAGGGGTATCTCTGACTGTCTAGATTGTTCAGTTTCCTTCACTGTGGGTTCTTAAAGCACCATAAAGCTTTCCTTCAAAATACAAATGTCAGCATGAATTTTACATTTGAGTGACTGATTAATCCTTGTCTCTCCATTTGAGAGCATAAGTTCTGTGGGTACAGATTCCATGGCTGTTTTTTTCACCACTGGATCCCCAGCCTGAGGCACAGTGCCTGGTACAGAGATGAATAAATAAATGGAATTAACTGATTAATTAATTAAAGACACAGTTAAGTGATACTGGACATCTGGTCCTTTGTACAGTTCTAGGAAGTTGGTATAGCTGGTGCTATTTGTCATTCCCATGAAGAAACTGAAGCTCTGGGATCAGTGACATGAATCAACTTTTCCAAGACGCATACCTCATAAACTGGAATTTGTACAGAACCTTGGAGAATCTGAGACTTTATTCCTCTTTGCTCTAAATACAGGCATCAGGTCTCTTATCGTAAAAGTAGAAGTTTTAACAATTTAGATTAAAACAAGCATACAACAACAAAAACAAAAATGGAAAGACAGACAAAGCACACAGGACAATGGATTCTGATCGAGCTCCTTACTTCCGGGTCAGCTACGTTTGAAGAAAGTCTACCTGTTGCCTGTAACTTGCCTGGGGCAGCAGCTTGGGGAGGGGCTGACTTCAGCCCCGGGAATAGTTCTGTATCTCAAGCACCAGCTTGAGCAAGAAAACCGTCTGAGCACAACACAAGCAACTTTAAGGAACAATGTGGAAAATGATGGAATGATGGTAGGAACCAGCACCCAACGCCCGGCTGAGATTTCTCAGCACCATGATGCGAACGGAAGCCGCCAGGCATTTCTGCCCAAAGGTTGTGCAGCCCGCTAAGCGTCCTGGCTTATTGAAGTTGGAGGCAGAGAGAGAGCCTGAATTACGTGTCTTCCTTGGTGCTGCGTGACTGGAGGACCTAATTCACGCTGACACACTTGGGCAAGGCTCCTAGCCTTGTTCAAAACAAACCAGTCAACCAAAACAAAAGCAAAAACTGGATCAGACCCCTCTGCGCGCTGGGGATACAGTGATTAGTAAAACAAGTAGGACAAACAAAATAAAACATCACACGTGGTGCCTGCCTCTGTGCACTCAGTGTACGTTCCAGTGGGGGACATACACACTCAAGAAAGGCCATAAATAGGGCGCCTGGGTGGCTCAGTTGGTTAAGCGACTGCCTTCAGCTCAGGTCATGATCCTGGAGTCCCGGGATCGAGTCCCGCATCGGGCTCCCTGCTCGGCGGGGAGTCTGCTTCTCCCTCTGACCCTCCCCCCTCTCATGCTCTCTCTCTATCTCATTCTCTCTCAAATGAATAAATAAAATCTTTAAAAAAAATAAATAAATAAATAAATAAATAAAATAAAAAAAAAAAAAGAAAGGCCATAAATAAATGTCAATTACCAGCCATATTAAGTGCTATGAAAATACAAAGCAGAGCATTAGAAGGGAGGAAGGTGACCTAATCAAGGAGGGCAGGAGAAGCATTGCTTACAAAGTGATGATTCAGCAGTGAAATGAAGGATGAGGAAGAAGGTGTAACTGGAACCTGGGATCGCCTCTTGGTGGGTGTGGGGCCAAAAGACACAACCGAGCCAAACAAACACTGGGAAGAGGAAGGGGTTGCCATGCAACAAGTAGGAGACCACCGGGGATTTTTCCCAAAGCAGTGTCTCCCCCCCACCCCCCACCCCATACAACAAAATTGGGGAAGTTGTAACCTAAGGGTGCATGCGTATTCGTGACGGACTTGGTGAAGGAAATCTAGAATCGGGGCAGAAGTCATCCAATAAGTTGATAGAGTCCAGGTCCTGGTAGATCGAAGTCCCAGGGGCTGGCAAGAGTTGGCATCATCAATTCTCTGGCTCTGTTTAGTGCAGTAGTGTTTGAGTGCTCAAAGGGGTTTAAATCCTGCAAAAATGACTCAAAAATGTTGTGTTAGGACAATCTTTACTTTTGAAACAGCACTGGGAGTTTTATCACTGATTTATCATTGCTGATATGGTTAGGGTATTTCCTGGCCTGGTAGTCCTGTTTGTTTTTACATTTTTTATTCTCTTAAAATCATTAACTATTGAGGTCTGTTCTGCAACGTATCCCAGGAAGTTCTGCAAGAGATGTGCTTAGGCCAGTAGTCCCGGTCAGGCATAATCACAAAATGCCTGGGGGCCTAAAATGACTTCTCTTATGGTAAGAACGCTATGTCTCCTCTTTCTTTCTCTGGGAACCCCTAGCCCTATCTGCCTATGGAGGGAGCTTTCCAAGGGAAATGGAACAGCATGAGCAAAGGCCCTGTGGCAGGCACCAGGGGATGAGAGATCACTGCAGTGGGAGGGAAAAAAGCAAGGCAGCGTGTGGTCTGAGACGAGCCTGTAAGGTAACGGGGTTCAGACCCTGCTGGCCTCTACAGGCCACACTGTGGTTTGTGGTATTTGTCCCAAGAGCCATTTGACACTGAGTGGTCAGCACCACAGTGGAAGTAAACTCCTGGTGTCAAGAGGGTGAAACTCTCTCCTGATTCAGGCAACTGGCTGTAGGGATTTGAGTGTCCATAGGATCAGAACCAAACCCTACCCCAGACTTGACCAGACAGCCTGCAGAATAAGGACCTCATGATCCCAGGTGAGGGAGGCCCCATCCTCACGGTTGCCATTTGCATAATGACCGTGGAGTAAATCCACTGCAACTGGCTACAAAGTCATCACTCGTTGACATGATGAACAAACAGGATGCTGGCCTGGAGAAAGGAGGAGGGGACCATTGTTGGATGTTGGGGCTCATGGCACAGCCTGACTTGGGCCACCGAGGCATTTCATCTGAGCATGGAGAGAATTGGAGTGTCGGGAAGATAGATTCATCTAGAGGCAGAAGGCTCATTAAAATCCCAACTTCTTTTTGTGCCTGCCGTGCCTCCACTTTTCTAATTTGTGGGCTGAAAGTTTTGCATGGCCAAGGATGAGAAAAATGAAGAAAGTTGGTTTTTGGTTTTGGGGGGTTTTTTTTGGTTTTGTTTTGTTTTGTTTTTGTTTTAAGCACGGCTTTGCTTTCTGCCCAAGAGAGTTGGGTTTTACTGTCCCTATTGTCCGATGTCCATTTCATGTGAGTTTCAGGAAAGAGGCACCTTTGTGGGCTGTTACTGAGCTGTGTGTACAGGGGCCCCTCGGTGTTCTGTTCTCTCTGTCCTGTTCGGATGACAGGGTGCTGGCATCCCCTCGAGGGGCCAGCCACAGAAAGATGACACAGCGTGTGGGAGCCGGGAAACGCCACCGTCTCGACCCCAGCGAGTGTCTGTGAGGCGGTCTCAATCCACAGACCATGCACCACCCTGACTTCAGTTACGCTCTCGGGAGCAGAGCACAGCGAGGCTGTCCCTTCTCTGCAAAGAAAGACGGATGTGCAGAGCGAAGATCTGAGGAATGCCGTTCTTCAACACTGGAGGTGTATTGCAAGCATGCGTTTGGGGATTCAACAGAAAGAAAAGCACCCAGTTCATGGTCCTTTAGCACGTAGGGAGTTAGTTCAGGACTTCCTATGTTTTCTCGCATGCGGTTCTTTGCCCAGCACAGGAGGAAGGATGTGGAGGAACTGGCAGATGGGAAAGAGACCACAGCGGTAGAACAGCCACCTGGCCCCGGTTTGAACCCCAGCATAGAGAGGGTTCTTCTCTGCATCCGAATACGTTCGTGTTTGAGAAGAAGCATGGTGCACGGTTCGCTTACGGAGTGCTGGGGCTTCTTCTGTGGTCTCCTTCCGTTCTAGGGTCTCCTTCCCTCCTGTGGGTCACTCTGAGATCTGGCTTCTGTCCCCTCCACTCATGCTGAAGTGACCCTCTCCCCACCTTGTGCAGCAATACCTTCCTGTCTCTGTGCTCCCGGACACTTGAGACCCCTCCCACCCTCCCTCTGTCATCCAGCACTCTGCTCTCCTGCTGTCTCCTTGTACCTGTCCTGTCCTCGGCCTCCGTTCCATGCTCTCTGTCCGTCCATCTGCCAGCTTACCCTTCATAACGTTCTCTGCAAGCTCTTGAGGCTCTTCTCATGGCACACCTGTTAGGAGATGTGATCCGCAGCTCCCAGCCACCCCCTGCAGGTGTGTGACTCCCATACCCCAAACTCTGGTCCTAACCTGCACGTCTGCTACCTGCCAGGCCCCTGCACAGAACCCTCACAAGCAGCTGGTCCCACGCCGCACCCCGTGTGCGCTTCCCGCTTGGCCCCCGTGCTCACTCACTGAGCTGCCACTCTGTGCCAGGCATGGGGCTAGTGGTGCCACTGTGAGGACAAAAGCAAGGTACCTCACCTGTTCTCCACCTTTCTGAGTGACATCGCCAGTCACCCAGCCAGCCTTCCCGAATCCCCGTCTGCTCCATACTCCGGAACCCCCGCCAGTCCCCTCAGCGGGTTCCCAGAGCCAGGGGATGCCATCTGCTAAGCACCCCCTGACTCTCCTCTTCTTTATCCCCATCACCACTGCCCCAAGTTCAGGTGTCTCTCCCTGTCCTAGGATCACTTCGGTGGCCTCTTGACCTGCCCTTCCTGCCTCTGTCATTTCATGCTCTAGCCAGAGCGGTCCTTTCAGACAACAGAAATCTGGTCACTTTACATCTCTGCTGTTCTTCAAGGATTCTTCTCATCAACTCCAGAAAACCTTAGCTCCTTTTCTGTTTTTTCTGTGTCCCTCCTCTCCCACCCCTCCCTCTACCCCTCTCTTCCTTCCTTCCCTTCTTTCTGTCTCCCTTTCTTTCTTCTTTCTCCCTCCTTCTCCCACTTCCTCTTTGCCTGACTTTCTCCCTTCCAGCAATGATGTGAGCATCTTCAGTTCGGTTCCACAAATGTATCTGTTAGGTTCCATTGCATGTCAGGCTCTGCTACAAATCCATTGGAGACACCAACGACCAAACAGACAGACAAAATATTCCTGACTTCACAGAGCTTACATTCTATCAGGGCCAACCAGACAGGAAGCAATAAGCATCATGAGGAAATAGGATGAATTATATGGAACGTAAAGGTGTTAAGTGCTCTGAAACCAGATTCTATGGTAGTCCGCATCTGAGCAAGAAGCACAGACCTCCCCTCGGGCCTGCCTCCTCCCCCAGCCTCATGCATCCCCTACTCAGCTTTTTGGGTTACATTTCTTCAGCACCAAGCTGCTGGCCATTCTCAGCGCATGCCATGTTCTTCATACCTCTGCATCTTTGCACACTGTCCACTGTGCATGGGATGCTCTCTCCAGACCTCTCTGGCCTGTGCCCAGTTGCCTTCCATTCAGGAACAGCTTAGGGGTCACCTTGCTCTGGACCCTTATGCCCCCATCTTGCTGGGTCAGGTGGATTCCCTCTTTCTGGATCCACCCCTGGTTCCCTGTTCATTCCCTGGTCTTCGCTGTCAGCCCTTCTGGACTGTGGGCCCCTTGAGGCTGGGATGAGCTCTGCGGCTTTCTCTCTGAGCAAGTCTAGGAGGCCAGCCAGCTCCCCACCCGCCGGCCTCAATTTTCTCATGTATAGAATGGCAAGAAGAAGGGCCATCCACTGATTTCTCATGGTTGCCACCTGAGGGTGAGGGACATCTCTGGGGCTGGGTCCGTGGGTGATGTGTTGGGGCATTCCTTGCCTCAGAGACCCTGAAGAAGGGGTCCCTTCTGTGCCTGACGACTCTGGAGAAGACAGACCAGCCTGAGCCTGCAGAGCTGGGCAGCTGACTGGGTCCTGGCCCAAAGCCAGCACTGAGTGTGGCCGGAACTGGATGCCCTGGGGCTGCACAGGAACGCAAATGGACCATCATCGATTGTTTTCTCCTTTCAAACAGTCATTTGGAACCCTTTTCAGAGGTTGAAAATCAGTCTTTGATTTTGAATCCACATTGAATTGACATTCAATTTTCCCTTTTATGCCACTTCTTAGGAAAACACTCAAACTATCAATTTTTCTGTTAAAATCTCTCCCTTCCTACTCCTGTTTATGTTTCCTAATGCCTTTTGTGCTCCGGGTTCAGCTGTGACGGTGAGCTCTGGTCACAATGAGTCCATCCTTTTTTTTCTGAGTTTCGAGGGGGTCCCAGCTTAGTACTGTTTTTTGCTGTGTGCGTCCACACAGAGTGCAAATGCACACATGAGAATTGAATGTTGCCCTGTTAAAGGGGCCAGCAGTATTCTTCGTTTGGTCTACTAGTCTTTGAGAGTCTGAGAGATGAACAAACTTGAGTCTCTTCAAATTCCTAGGTCTGCATATGTGATGGGAGGCTCCACATTCTGTGAGCTTCACGGGGAAGCGGTTAGTAAGCAGAATGTTGTGCCCTGGAGAAACGGGGCAGGTTACGTTGCTCAATCTCTTGGTGTTGGTCTGGGGCTCATTCTCCTATCCAGAAACATCACTTCGAGAAGAAGACAGCAAGGGGTGGTCTTTAGGTGGTATTTGAATACATGCAGCAGGAATGTGGATCAAGGAAGGGGTCAAGGAAAGGGCGCAGGCAGGTTGAGATTGATGAAGAGGAGGGTACCGTTGCCCAGTGGAGGTGAGCCAAGTGCTCTGGGATCCAGCGAAATCCAAATGAATGTGCTTGGTCCTGAATACTGTCAACTCCATGTGTTTGGACTAATGATGACATGAGATACTGTGGAAACTGGTGAGTGGCCTGTAAGAAAGAGTCAGTGGATGGTCGCCACGGTGGGTCAGGCGCTGCGCTGACGGGCTGGTGCCTGGCTCATCGAAGCCACGAGGGAGGGAGGTGGCAGTTGCTTTTCCTGTCTCACGGCGGAGGAAACGGAGGCTTAACACTGTTGAGTCAGTTTCTCAAGGCCACAGAGCTGCTATGTGGGAGAACAGAGGTTCGAACTCAGAGATGTCTCATCCCCAAATCCGCATGCCTTCCACTGCCACACCAGCTCCCTCCCCACGGTCCCGCCGGGTCTGTGCTCTTGAAAACCCAGACCCTTCCCGTTTGAGTGTGTGAAAGAACAGGAAGGGCCAGGCCTGCTTGGTGGCCCCGTCTGGAGTAGGCTGGTGGGATGGCCCACTCATGCTGGAGGTATTTCGAGGTCAGGGGTGACTGATGACCGCACGGCTGCGTGGGGGGTCTTTGAAAACTCAGGGAAACAGAAAGATGTGGGTGGTGGTATGGTCTTTACAAGACCCCCAGGAGCTTCTTCCTTCCACCTGGGCCAGCACCTCAGGCCACCATGAGATCCAAGGGCTCCTTAAGGGCGCCCTTCACCCCCAGGGGGTTGCAAGACTGAAGGAACCTGCTTGTTTGCTCGATTCATTTATTTATTTATCTTTTTTTTTAATTGTAGTAAAAATCCACATAAAGTAAAATTTACCATGCAATCATGTTGAAGTGTACAATTCAGTGGCACTGAGTACCCTGACTGTGTTATACAACCACCATCTATTTCTGGAATTTCTTCATCACCCCAAAGGAAACCCCAGACCCGCTGGCCATCTCTCTCCTCCCTCTCTCCTTCCCAGCCCCTGGCAAGCACTGCTGCACTTTTGGCCACTATGATTGGCCTGTTCTGGATCTGTCATATACTTGGAGCTTTGCAGTATGTGGTCTTTTGTGTCTGGCTTCCTGTGCTGGGGATATGGCAGGGGAGGGGCTTGGAAGTGAGATGTGGACTGGGGAAGCCCCAGAGCAGTGTGGACATAGGTTCTGTTCCTGGGTGTGGATAGACAGGGGTACCATTTTGTCTGAATCCGCTGGATTCCTGAGTTCTGGAGAGCACGTAGCAAGCATTGAGACACTGGGGAATACTAGCCCGGTCTCCCCCCAAATTGTGCTTTTGTTTCCTGCCTGCGGATTGTCAGAGTTCGGGCAACAAAGGATTCCTTTGCTTCAGACACTGAGATCCCCCTCCGGCACCTTCCTCTTACGCCCACATTCACACCGCACGCAGGCACACCCACCACCCCAGCTCCCTCCGTGCCCCTAACTCAGCCACGGTTTCTCTCGCCGAACATTCCTTCCTTCCTTCCCTCTGTCATTCATTCATGCCTCCGCTTACTCATACCTTCAGCTTACGTGTTCTGGGCTCCGCCAGCTACTAGGAGCCCGGCTGGGTGCTGTTGCTGCGGGGATGAATTAGCATGAATCTAGTTGCATGGAGACAGATATTTAAATAGACACTCAAAATACCTGCTGACGAGATCGACAGTAGAGGCGTGGACAGTGTGTTCCGGGAGCACCATGGGGGTGGAGCGGGGGAGAGAGGACAGAAGAGGTGGCAGCCGCTCGATATGTAGTGGGTGATCTGGCATTTGTCCGCACTCTGTGGCTCACGGAACTCTTACGCATCATCCCCAAGTTCTGGGTCCCCCACACCCCTCCAGGTAACTAGAGTCCCACTAAGTCCATTTTATAGAAGAAAACATGGAGGTGCAGGGAGACTCGTCGACTGGCTCTGGTAGGCAGCAGGGCCAGTGTGTGGGAGAGAGGGTGGCCAGGCCCAGTGGCATCCTTTCTCACGTGGCACATGGGTGTGGGCACCATCTGGGTGGTGACCACCACTCGCCTGTTCCTGGGTGGCTCCGGCTCTCTCCCAGGAGTGGAGCAGTTCACCTCAAGGAGGCCCCTCTTCCTTCGCTACCTTGTAGTACATTCTTTTTTTTTTTTTAATTTTTTTATTGTTATGTTAATCCCCATACATTACATCATTAGTTTTAGGTATAGTGTTCCATGATTCATTGTTTGTGCATAACACCCAGTGCTCCATGCAGAACGTGCCCTCCTCAATACCCATCACCAGGCTAACCCATCCTCCCACCCCCCGTAGTACATTCTGACTCACAGGGTGCCCCCTCCTCCCCAAAGCGCGCTCTCGGATGAGATGGGGGGCTCATGGGCTGTGACATGTCTCAGCTGGGGAGGCCGGACGGAAGCACATGGAGGGGAGGGTGTCAGACAGCGGACACCGTCTGGCCTCACTCCCCATTCTTCCCTGCAAGCCAGAGGCTCTGTGGGGTCACATCTGTGGGTTTCAACCTCTACCCTGCCAAATGCTGGGTGACCGTGGGCATGTAACTGAACGTCTATAGCACTGCTACTCAGAGCTCAGTCCGTGGACCAGCAGCTTCGGTGCCACCCGCAAGCTTGCTGGCAATACTGCAGCCCCTGCATGCTGAATCTAAATCTGTGGTGGAGCAAGATTCCCCCCACCCCCCTGATTCCTGGGCTCCTTAAAAGAAACAAGGACCTCTCTCTAAGCCTCAACTTCCTCCCCTGTAAGATGGGAACAGAAATACTTGCCCCTGACAGGTTAGTGAGCAGATGCAATGCATGCAGAGCTCCCTGCTTGGCTGGTGGGTTGTCCTGGTCTGCCCAGGCCCGAGGGGCTCTGAGGATGCCGGACTTCTAGCTGGAACCCGGGGACGCATTGTCCACCTCCTCCCATCTCGTGCCTGGCGCACAGTCGAAGCCCCTGCAGCGCGGTGTGCCTTTATTAGGACATTTAGGAACCACGCGGGGAGGAGCCACGGGAGAACCGTTCGTAACACTGTGCCAGCGGGTTGTAGTGTTTTGGGTGTCCTTGTCGCCAGCATGGTTGATTCTCTTGTGAGGACAACAACCCCCGTAATCCCAGCTCTCATGAATCAAGCTCTCGAAGTGAGAGCGCGGCACATGCATTATCTCAATCACAACAACCTCCTTCAAGGAGCAGCTAAATTCCCTTCATTGTACAAAGGAGAAAATAGAGCCTTGCAGATAGGACGCACTTTGCCTAAGCCCCGACATTAGCGAGAGGAGGGGCCAAGACTGGACCCTCTGTCTACGTGGCTTCAGTCGCACCAATATACAGACTCCCCACGGGAGAAGCAGTTCCCTCCGACCTTCAGCTCTCAGAGCTGTTTGTTGACATTTCCTAGAGAGCAGGGTCATTTTGAAGAGGACGTTGCTACTCTGATGTTTACTGCCAGGGCGTGCCCCTCGCAAGGGTTAGGGGAAAGCCTGAAATTCTCCCTTTTCCAAAAATAAAGCTGCCTCCTTCAGTCCAGCAGTGGCCCCTGTGTGTGTGTGTGTGTGTGTGTGTGTGTGTGTGTGTGTGTGTGTGTGTGACAGCTAGAGACAAAAATTTAATGAACAGGACCTGTTTGCGTTTTCTCCTTGCTGGAACAGCTTAATGGCAAGTGGGATTATCATTGGCGGCAACTTGTCATGTCTTTCGTCTGGGTCACGGCAGCGGCAGTGTCAGACTCCCAGAGAGGAAACCAATCTTGGTGGCATATTAAAGAAAAACAAAACACAAATGAAGGAAGGATGAAGAGCTCATGCAGGGAAGACAGAGCTATGTGGAGAGAGGCAGCCGCCCCTGGGGAAAAAAGCGTGGACGGTGAATGGAAATACACCACTCTGTCGTTTTGAGTTCTTCCAATCTAAGCTCAGAAGATGAGAGAAGAATGAGTCATATTATTCTCTACTTTTTTTTCCCTAGCCAAAGTGGTGTCAGGAATCTTTGGTTTCCAGGGACAGAAAAGCTGATTCAAATTGGCTTAAGCAAAATGAGATGATTCATTGGAACATGCAGCATCAGCGAGGGTAGATGACTTCAGGTGTGGCTTGAACAAGGTGCTCAACAAGGGTCTCATGACTTGGTGTAACTCTTTATCTTTCAGCTTCGCTTCTGATGGTTTCCTTCTTAGGATGGTGTAGGGTGGCATGATGGCTGCCAGAAATCCTGGCTGAACATCCTCCTGGAATTCAAGTTTAACAATAAGAGAAACTGTCTTTTCCCAGTCACTTTTTCCAGAAACCCTGAGACTCACTCTGATTGGACCTGTTAGGACACATTCCTACCCCTGAACTCATTGCTGACATCATGGGGTTTGGATGAGCCAATAGGCTTGGGTGATGGTGGGGGAAGGATGGCTCTCCGTGGAAATTCACTATTGCCAAGAAAGAACAAAAGGATGCTCAGTGGCTGGAATAACAAATGTCCATGATGTGTCTCAGAGAGGCTTGTGCTTCTCTAAGAAAACAAATCTGGAAAAAAAAAAAATGGCTTCTGGTGCCTAGAGTAAGTCTAGTAGCTCAGTCACAGTTGGGACTGGCAGGGGAAAAAAATCCCCTGGACTTGGGTTTATCAGCAGCTCAGAGACCTGATTCCATGATCTCTGATCAGGTAGAATTTCCCTCTGGCTTTCTATGTGAGAAGGGCTGGACCCAGCCTCAGACAATCCATCATCACTAACAACCCTGTTTAGAAGCCTTGAATCAGATGATCACCCGCAGGTTGACGGAGCACCGGGTGAAGCCAGCTTGGGGCTTCGCTGTGTCCTTGCATAGAAACAAGAGCCTCCATCTCAGCAGGTGTCTCTTCTTGGTCAGCCTGCTAACGATCTAGAAAGCAGGGCTGGGTCCAAGAGCGGCAATCATCGTGTGGTTTTGATGAATGTAGAGTGTTGGGTTGTCATCAACTCATTGCAGTGGGACTCAAGGAATACATCCCTCCATGCATTTGTGTGTTCTCTCTCCCAGCATTGCATTACTTGTCAGAGGGAGAGCTTGGGTCTGGATGATGAACTGGGACTAGGTCTGGAATGCCTAGGCTGATATGGGAGCTCTAGCCACACTGTTTGAGGTTAGCATACCAGTTGATTGAATGATATAGCAAACAGTTATAAGCCTTACTGCACCTTCAATGTAGGCTCCTCTCTTGGCACAGATCAGAATTCCAAAGGGAAGAATGGAGCTGGCGCATGTAAAACCCTAACATCCCCAGAGTTCCAGGTCCTCTGCCAGCCTCCCTGCCGGAAGTGCATTTAGTAGATGAATTATTTGGAATAAGATTGACCTAGGAATTAAATCACACCCTTTACTCTGACCTTCAGGACACCCACTGTGTGATATGGTCTCTGCTTCCTGTCCTAAGTCATCTCTCCCCTCTCTCTCCCTCAGTCATTAAACTTTAGCTGTTTTGATCTCCCTCTGTTCCCTGAACTTGCCAAGCCCCTTCCTACCACATGCTGCTCCTCCTTCTCGAATGGCTCTCCTTATGTCGCCCCACCCCTCAGCCTTGCCTGGCTGATTTCTTCATATTCTTTTGATCAGCCCCAGTGTAGCAGACCAGCGGCTCTCAAGTGGGGCTCCTCTCCACACCACTCCCGAACTGTTACATCATCTGATTTCCTTGACGTTATTCTGTGTGTTGAGTTCATTCTTTCTTGTCTATCTGCTCTCTTAAGAATGCGAACTTCATAAGAGCTGGGACCTTCACTTTTGGTAGCCTCTTTCCCTAGATTCACTCCCCTGGAACCATGCCTGGCACATCGCCGGAGTTTGTTAAATTCGTTGAGTGGATGAAAAGCAATCAATAGATGAATGTTTCTCGAGCAGTAGATCTGGCAGGTCTGCTCAAATACATAAAGCACTAGTCTCTCTTTCCACCTGCTGGCATCCTTGCAGACTCAGAATGATGCCCCCAGTTTTATCCCCAAAGCAGTGGCCCAGTGCCATGCAAGGTGCTGAGGAGGACTCAGAAGGACATTGTGCCCTACCCTCAAGAATTCTAGTCTGAGGAGCAGGCAAGATGCATGCCTCTCAGTAAGTAGGCAACTGCACACAAGTCAGGGCTGAGGAGTGAGCTGTAAAGGCAGAGGTGCTGGGAATTCAGAAGTGGGAATACTAAGGAGTCCATGATGGACATGGGAGCTGGGGCTTGATGGTCAAGGCTACCATCTTCACCACTGTCATCGCCACCCCAACTTGACTGAGCCCTTGCAACATGCCAAGGGCTCTATGTGCCTCATCTCTCAAAGTATGCACAGCAACCCTCCAAGGTGGTGCCTGCTATTGTCATTTCGGTCTTTCAGATGGGGAAACCGAGGTTTAGGTCAAATAACTTCCTTGCAGGAAGAAGCAGATCCTGCTAAGGCTGCCAGCAAAGCCCATGTTCCTCCCACACAACCCCTGTTCCTTGTGGTTTCTCTGTGTAGAAAATACTTCACACTCAATGGCATCATGACACATTAAGATAGCACTGAATTAGGGGTGAAAGACCTTGTGTCTGTTCCTATGGTCCCCACTGATTTATGTGAAATTTGGAGCATTTCATTCAAGATTTTGAAGTCTTCATTTCCTCATCTAGAAGATAGAGAAATTGGACTTAGCACTACCAAGTCTTGCTGAACATCACCATATTCTGGAGAACATACATATTCTAGAACTCGTAAACAAAGTCTCTGGTTCAGTGAGGGTGGACTGGAGCCTGGAAATCTGAGGGTATGAGAAATCCCCCCAGGGGAGCACAGCTACAGGGTTGGATACTGAAGACTTAGATTAGCGTTTTCAACCCTGGCTGCACATTACATTCACCCAGGGAATTTTAAAAATCCTGGACCCTATCCCAGACCCACTCAGTTGGCATCTTTAGGTATGGGGCTGGTGGGGGTGGGAGAGCATCAGCCTTAAAGTTTAAAGACTGCTGGCTTTTGAGATGTGGCTAGTGTGCCTGCGAAACCAAATCATTAATTTTATTTAATACTTTGAAATTAAGTTTAAATAGTCACATGCAGCCAGTAGGCACTGTATTGGAAGCCCAGGCTAGGATGAGTTGAAGGTTTGGTCATTCTAAGAGGACTTGTTCCTTGCTCCATCCTCAACCATAGAGCTTCTCTCAGAAATTATTTTACATGATCTCCATCTCCTCCACCCTAGTCTGAGAGCCTAGTACACAGACTCTGAGTTAAGACTGGAGTGCCTCTCCTGGTCTCCAACTCAGAGCATGGCAGCCACCCTCGTTTTTTGGGAACCTACCAGCTGGGAACCCTCCAGTCACCAGATACTTAAGGTTAAACTTCTCATTTGAAGAGAGAGGAGGAGAGAGCAGAGAAAGGTGGTTTTGGTTATTTTAGAAGAATGATGGTGGATTGGTTCACGGGAGAAGCAAAATGGGGGGACAGAACGTACATCATGAAGTGGTCCAATGAGTGGAGGTTGCTTAGAGTGAAATTCTGTGTTTGTGGGTGAGGGAGCTGATGTGCTTTTGGAAAATGATGGACCAGGGGTAAAATATGAAGACTTCCTTTGGTTTTCTCCCCCAAGCACACCTTACTTGGCTTCATTAGCTCACTCAGCAATTTGCTTTGTCACATGTTTGTGGAGTACCTGACCTCTCTCAGGTACCGAGATGACGCTGAGTCCCAAACACTTTAGTGCAGACTGTGCTGGGGCTGGTGTGTGTTTTTACTTTATCCTGAAGGTTGTGAGAGCTGCTGAAAAAAAATTTAAGAAGGAGGACATCATGCTCCAGTTTGAACTTTAAAAAAAGTAACTGGAGCAGCAGTGTGGAAGGTGGGTGGGAGAGGGACAAGACTTGGGTAGGGACTCCATACAGGAGGTTCTCGCTCTTGTTTGAGAGAGAACTTCCAAGGGTCTGGAACATGGGCAGGTCCAACAGGGAAAGAAAAAATAAATAATCCTCTGGGACAATGAAGAAATAATGGATGCCCCTCAGCTTGAGTGGCAGTTAAGTGCAGTAGAAAATGTGGGAAGAGATCCCTCCTATCCTGAAAGGAGAAAAATGAGTGATAGAACATAAATCATAAAATAGTCCAGTAAATGGAGGCTGCCTGGAGTGAAATTTTGTGTTTGTGGATGATGGAGCTGATGTGTTTTTGGGAAATGACACCTGGGTACAATTTCCTCTGTTAGCCCCAGTCTTCTGCATCAACTGATTGCCAGTTGATGTGAGATCACTAACATTACTTTGCTATTTCTGGACATTTTCTTTTCTAGTTGGATGCCTGAAGAATGATTGAGTGGTGGTTATTCATCACACACACACACACACACACACACACACACACACACACTTTTGTTTCCTGTTCTGCACACCTGGTATCAGTGTTCTCCAGGACCTAAGCATCCAGATTCTGGATTCAGATTACCTGATCTTGAATCCTGACCCTGCCGTGTACCAGCTATGTGTGTTAGGCAAGTTACCTTCTCTGAACTGGAGTTATAAAATCTGTAGTACAAGGATGATAATAAGACCTCTTGCTCCATATTAGCTGTGATGATGACCATGGTGATGGTGATGGTAATTCTGATGAGAAGAGAGAGGGAGATGGATAGAAGGATATGATGATGAACGATGATGGTGGATGACAATGATGATGACAGTGGTGGGTGATGAGGAGGAGAAGGAGGAAGATGGATATGATGGGGATGATGATGATGGTGGTGGATAATGATATGATGATAGTGGTGGTGATGGTGTGTGATGATGATGGTAGATGATGAATGATGGTAGGTGATGATGGTGTTGGTGGATGATGGTGGTGGTGGATAATGATGGTGATGGTGAATGATGATGATGATGGTAGATGATGAATGATGGTAGGTGATGGTGGTGGTGGTGGATGATGATGATGGTGGTGGATAATGATAATGATTATGATGATGGTGATGGTAGATGATGATGATGATGGTAGATGATGAATGATGGTAGGTGATGATGGTGATGGTGGATGATGATGAGGGTGGTGGATAATAATAATGATGATGGTGATGGTGAACGATGATGGTGAATGATGATGATGGTAGATGGTGGTGGTGGATGATGATGATGGTGGTGATGGTAGATGATGATGGTTGTGGATGATGATGGTGGTAGATGATATGATGGTGGATGATGATGATGGTGGTGATGGTAGATGATGATGGTTGTGGATGATGATATGATGGTGGATGATGATGATGGTGGTGATGGAGGAGGAGGAGGAGAATGGCTGATGATGAGATAGAGATCCTTCACTGGGACAGAGTTAGCTTATATGTATGTGAGAATGCTATTCTTCTAAATTCTCAGGCTTATCAAGTTTGGTGCCTTTAGTTTTCCTCTCATCCATGGAAACAGAAATAAAATATATTTAAAAGCTCAGTTATCACACAATAAGAGTGGCAGAAACACCAAGTCTCACCAGGACAGTCCTCCCACAAGAGAAAGAAAAATCCCAAGGAGTCCCTCTCGATTTTTGCTGGGTCACCTGCATCATTATCTTTTTTTTTGGTACCCACCCAGGCAGGCAGAAGGAAAATAAGCTATGGAAATGGGTGCAGGGTTGACAACAGTGACCAATTCTCTCAATGCTTCCTAAGGAGGATCTTCCTGCTCATTTATTTCCTCACCAAATATATATTGAGCCCCTGCTGTATGTCAGACATTGTGCTACGCTCTGACAATACTAACTTGAATAATACTCATGCTGCTGTTGAGAAGAGACTGAGAAAAATGAATAAATCAGCATTGGAGCCCAGGTACTCAGATCACAGAAATTCACTGGCATGGGGCACAAGCAGTGGCTTTTTTTTTTTTAAACCCTCAAGTGATTCTCCTCTGCAGCCAGAAATGAGAGCCACCAGTGTGCACGAGGGAACATTGGATGACATCTTGCATCTTGTAATAAAGTTGTTGTCAGCATGGGGCCTCGTGGATTTTAGGGAAATCATTTAACCTCTTTTCCTGTGACTTTATGCGAAATGCCATCCATGAGGGTTATAGCCACTTGCGATACCTCATCCCTTGGGTAGTTAGAATCAAAGAGCTGATGGGTACGAGTGTCCTTTATAGCCTTTGTGAATGGGTAAATGAAATGAAAGTTGGTATTAGACTCTATTAAACATCATGCCTTGATACCCACCGGGGTCAGGTCTCACCCTGAATGCTCAGCAAGCTCTGGAACATTCTAGAACATGAGATCAGGAACTCTCATCTAATGAAACCTCAGTTTAAGATGGGACCAAAATGCAGAGTGGAGAGAAGACACCCAGAATCCCATAGCCCCTGCCTCCCTCACTCTGTGTTTAAAACAGTTTGTTCTGTCTTCAGCAGAGCAGTGAGCCTGGGGAGAGAACTGCTCTTGCTTCAGAACCCAAGTGGGTGTCTGAAATCTGTTCCTCTCCCCCGGCTGCACACTGCCGAGGAATCCAGTGCCAGAGGTGGTCAGAGACTGCTCTGTAGAATCTGAAAAGGACAGGCTGAGGGATGGCAGGAGGTGGTGAGTGCAGGAGAAACAGCCTCTGCTACTCAGGTAGGAAGCGGGAAGAATGTTCAGGGCCTTGAAAAGAGGGCCATGTGGCATATCAGATGCCAGGCCCTGGGAGTGTGGCCAAATTCCTCCATCACCTCCTGCCAGTCCGTAAAAATATCTTTGAAAAATCCAGGGCTAAACGTGAGCCTCTTCACTGTCTTGCTGGGCAGTTATGTTTTGCAAATACCTTCTCACTTCCATCCCTCCATAAGGTAGACAGAGCCTTGGGTCCGTAATGGGTTTGGAAGTTTCAGATGCCAGTGGAAATGATAGTGGTGCAGGGTAACTGCGGGAGGTCCATGAAGGACATGAGCGATGGTTTCTCTCCAAAGCATGATTCATCACTGGGAAGAAAGACAGTTCCTTCTCTTCGTGTGGCCTCCTTGGGCTCAGAGTGAGTGGGCTGGTTTGCGGAGCAGAGGGGCAGTGTGATGCTGGCATGTCAGGAGATCTGGACATACCGGTTTCTGAACTAGGATCAGGATCCCCTTGGGCTTCTGGCTCTGTCCGTGTTGTCTAGAGGACTGAGGGACATGGAGAGACGTCCCTGGACTGTTGGGAGTCAGGCATAGATAATAGATGAGCCTGTCATCCTACTTCAGCTCTTCCTGGCTCCTCCCACCCTGGGATGGTGCTTATTATGCCCACTTTATAGGCAAAGAAGCTCAGATGCAGAAAGTTTCAGAATTTAACCACGGTCACGTGGTTAGTTCTTGCAGAGCCACAACTTGAACTCAAGTCCGATAGACCCCAGAGCCCACAGTGTTTCAACTATAAAGTGACTGGTGTGCATAAAGGGGTAGGCTGGAGAGTCTCTACTTAAGGTGATTGTCTAGGGGAGCCATTAATGACCATAGAGGAGAGGAGTGGCATGGTTAAAGCAGTGTTCAACCAGGAACTTCCATCAGGCAGTCATGACATGGCTGAATTGTTGGGATGCTCAAGTCCAGAGTGGGAATTACCCCTGACCCACGGGGAAAATAACAGTGATGTCGATTTGTTGAGTACTTGATATTTGATGGGTACTGCCCGGATGCTTTTCTACAAGGAGGTCATTGAATCCTTCCAGCTCAACAAGAAAGTGCGATCATCAACAGTATAGTGCAGGACTGAAAAGCTTGGAATCTCGAAGGCAGGCAAACCTGATTCCCTGCCTTTATGACCCTGGAAGAGTCACTCTGCCTTTGAGTCTGTTTCTTCATTTGTATGACAGGGATCATGCTAGCACCCGTTTAGGAAGGTGGTTCGGGGTAGGATTAAATGAGATACTAAACTGAAAGCGTTGAGCCACACAACTCTCATAGGCATGTTAACTAGTATAATTATTGACATTGCCATACCCATTGTACAGATGTGGAAACTGAGTCTTAGAAACGTGAAGTGATTTTTTTCCCAAGGTCACCCAGTTAGGATTGGTACCCGGACAGCATGACCCCAGAAGTTACACTGTTGTCCATCCTGGGGAGAAGACCCTAATGGGGATCAGAAGAGAGTAATAGAAGAGATTCGGCCTGGACTAAAGCACCACAAGACCAGGGAATGGGAATGGCACAGGCAAGGAGCTTGCACATATTTTTACACAGACGGCTGTGCCAAGCGAGCTCTTGGCTAATGAACTGCCGTCCCTATAATTATCTTCTCTTTCACGAAGTTCACAATGCATCCATGCCCTCTTCCCCACATGGAGAGTTAGATAAGCCTGCACTTGCTTACCGCTCTGCTCTGTGCACAAAGCCACTTGTGGATACAGTAACGTCTGGCTCATAGCACATGGAGCAGGGGTGCGGGAGCATCCCAGACACCCCCCCACGCCCCCAGCTAGCACCTCTCCACTAATTCTGATTATCCCTAGGAAGTGTGTACATATGGATCATCTCAGAGATCCTTTTTATTGGGTTCTGACTGTGCCCTTAGCATCTGCCCTCCTGAGATCTTTCTCCATTCCTCGTGTGCTCAGTGCAAGAAGATGCTGATCCCTTTGCCTTTTGCAGTCCTAATGTGACTCTGGTCAGCAGCTTCCTTGGAGGCATCTTTGCTCCATGGGAATTATTACATTTCCTTGGTAATTAAGTTTGGAGCTTCTCAGTCCCATCCCAAGAAACACCTGGCAGTGCATAAGGTTGTTGGGTATAACTGCCTTGAGATTTGACTTCTGTGCCTTCGTCCATTGGTGGGTTCATTATATTGTCACTGTTTTTGGTATTTAATGAGGTTGCATGCACAGCTGTTGAGGCTTAGAGGACCTCTATATTCCTTTTCTGATCAAGAAAGGTCACTCTCTCTATTTCAGACATTGGATGGAGGAGTGGTAGGTTGGTGATGTTGAAAGATTTTATTTTCTGGACATGACATTCAAGAGCCATAAAAAAAAAATACAATCTCAGACACCGAATTCTTCTGTTTTCCTTTATGTTTAAGCCAAGGACATTCCTCTTAGACTTCATTCACACATTCATTTACTCATGCGTTCCCTCCCCCTGCATTTCCTGATGTGTCATGTTCCAAGCCTTCTGCCCAGTTCTGGGGACAGAGAGATGAAGACAGCAATATCTCTGCCCTTGAGCCGTTCATAGTCTTGTTGAGGCATGATTTAAAATGATTAATCAATCCAAGAATATTGGATTTCTCCAAAAGCTATTGTAGGGAAAAAGATAATTATCCAAAGTCTTTAAATCTGTTACCCACTTTAATTGATTTAATTAGGTAAAATTCATAAAACTGTATTGTTGGAAGGAACCCAGAGGCATTTATTCCCGTTTTTTTGTTCCCTCTCTGCCTTCAGGCCGTACTGCACTTGAATTATCCCCCAAACCCATGCATTTCAGAAAAGGGAAGTATTTCGAAGAACTACAACTTTTGGCCCATTCAGATAAAACTTTCTATTCACTGAGCACCCACAGGCAAAACTTGGCAGACTTCTTGAAAGGATTGGCATGCACGGCTACAAAGTGTTGTTTTGAAAGACAAATGGAATTGATCGTCCACTCTTAATACACACACACACACACACACACACACACACACACACACAATGGAACCTCCGTATTCCTACTATTGAGGTGAATGCATATGGTAACTACAGAATGCAAAATGAAAGCATGGCTGCACTATAAGGACTTCTGGAGAATTCTTTTAGTTTCCAGGGAAAGAAAACCATAACTCAGCACTTGTCAAATTGTGTTTTGCTCTAACACATAGGCACACCTTCTCTTTAGCTGGCATTTTTGCACCTTGCCTATCAGTCAGCAGCATGGTTTAAGCACCTGCTATCTGCAGATCTTCAATGATCCCAAGAAAGTTGGGGCTGTGTTTTGGAAAGGGGGCTGGCCATGGAACCAGAGCCTGAGTTCATCTCGAGCCTCATTTCCCCCCTGCCAACACCACCACCTTTGTAGGATCATCATGGGGATTTTATGAGTTAAGGGGTGTGAAGGTAGTTTGTAAATGGTACAGCTGTATGCACTGTCTGCCTTTTCTGAATGGAAGTTTGTTTTCATGATCAGATCGTGACTAAGGGGGGTGTTAGAACTATTAGAGGCCCTTGGGGCACCTGGGTGGCTCAGTCAATTAAGCGTCTGCCTTCGGCTCAGGTCATGATCTCAGGGCCCTGGGATCGAGCCCTACATTAGACTCCCTGCTCAGCCAGGAGGTCTGCTTCTCCCTCTCCATCTGCCCCTCCTCCCTGCTTGTGTTCTCTCTCTCTCTCCCACTCTCTCTCAAATAAATAAACTCTTTAAAAAAAAAAACTATTAGAGGCCCTTTAACCCAACACAAGTTGCCACGTCACTTTCAAGAGTAAGAGCATTCAGCAGCTCCCCCTTATGCTTGAATAAGTTCTAAGCCTCTGAACATATCCCTGAGGCCACACATGATGGGGTTCCTGCCAAGCTCTTCGCCATCATCTCATCCCCCCTACTTCATGAGCCATAATACATTTATCTCCGGCTCCTAGAATAGTCTAGATGTATCTGCAGGACTCCTCTGAGGATAATGTCCACCCGTCTCCCTTCTTCCTCACCCGGACACTCCTTCAGCATCCCCTTATACTTCTCTCAGCCTCTAGTCCCTGCGAATTGCTCTTCCTCAAATTCCCACCAGATCTACGGAGGCAGAGACCATGTTTGTGTCTGTCTTGTTTATCATTGTTTCCCCAAGTCCTAAAATGGTGTTGCTGCATAGTTAGGGGTTCAACAAATATTTGTTGATTCAGATAAACATTCAGATAGAATGTCCAGTTAGCATTTATTATAGTTTATATTATACAGGAGTCTAGAGTCCGAGTGACAGAAATCCTTTTCAGACTAACTCAAGCGATCATGGGAACTTGTTGGCTTACATAACCAACAGGTCCAGAGTAAATGGCTTCAGGCATGGCAGACTCCAGGTGCTTCAAGTGCATCATCAGGACTGTGTCTCTATGTCCTGATGTTGTCTCTGTTGGCTTCATTTTCCAGTTCTGAGCCTGGGGCCAGATAGAGTTCATTGTGTTGAAACCATATGGGCCCCAAAGGGCAGGGGGGAAATGGGATAAGCCAGAAGCAGAAATAATAGATCTCCTTCATGCGCCAGGCTGTGGGCTCCAAGTTCAGGGTCTCTCTCCTCTCTGTATTTCCGGTGTCTGTTCCAGAGTGTGGCATATAGTAGGTGCTCAGGAATGTTCTCGAATGAATAGGTGTGTGATGTATTTGCCCTCCCTTCTAAGAAGGCATTTTTTAAGCCTATAAAGACAGATGGTTATATGTAAACCGCCTTCTACCTCATCCTCTGTTTTGATTTTTTTTTTTTTTTTTTACACCTGTTGGCAGGATCCGACATCAACCTTCTTCCAGTTTGGAGCGTCCATCCAGCAACAAGCCACGGTCATGCTGAAGATCATGCAGGATTACGACTGGCATGTCTTCTCCCTGGTGACCACCATCTTCCCTGGGTACAGAGACTTCATCAGCTTCATCAAGACCACCGTGGACAACAGCTTTGTGGGCTGGGACATGCAGAACGTGATCACCTTGGACACTTCCTTTGAGGATGCAAAGACGCAGGTCCAGTTGAAAAAGATCCACTCTTCCGTCATCCTGCTCTACTGTTCCAAAGATGAGGCTGTCCTCATCCTGAGTGAGGCCCGCTCCCTGGGCCTCACTGGCTATGATTTCTTCTGGATCATCCCCAGCTTGGTTTCTGGGAACACAGAGCTCATCCCAAAGGAGTTTCCATCAGGACTCATTTCAGTCTCCTACGACGACTGGGACTACAGCCTGGAGGAAAGGGTGAGGGATGGCCTGGGCATCCTCACCACTGCTGCATATTCCATGTTGGAGAAGTTCTCCTACATCCCCGAGGCCAAGGCCAGCTGCTATGGGCAGACGGAGAAGCTGGAGGCCCCACCTCACACTCTGCACCAGTAAGAGGGCAATCTTTGCTTGTCTCCCAAAATGGGACCAGAGTTTTCTTTGGTTGGTTGGTTGGTTGGTTGTTCGAAAACTCCGAGCAATACATACATACTCCCTGCTGAAAACGTGCCCTGCAAGTAGAGAATGTTGTGTGTGTGCTTATGGGATTTTCTCTGATTGACTCTCCTCTCCTCTCTTCCCCTGGACTCCTCTTTCATTTATAACTTACATCATACTTTGTTTTCTGCAACTTTCTTTTTTTACTCAATGATATACCTTGGAAACCTACTCTCGAGACCTGTCTATGTATCCAGCTATGTATCTCTCTATCCATATTCTATCTATAGCTATATCTCAGGTGTGCCTGTGTGTATATATATACGGATATATATGGATTTTATATGCAGATAATATACACATGTATAGATGTATGTACACAGATGTATATATGTATGTATACATACATATACACAGACTTATGTAGGAAGGAATGTAGATATGTTTGTATGTATAGATATACATAGGTGTGTGTGTGTGTGTGTGTGTGTGTGTGTGTTGCAACCTACGCATTGCATTTCTCAATAGGGATATACCATGATTTATTTATCCAGTCTCCATAATGATAGAAATCTAGGTTGTTTCAGATTTTTTCCCATTAGAAATGAAGCTGCAGTGATCATCATCCCACATGTCTCTTTGTGCACACAGAGCCCGTGATTCTCCAGGGTGGATTCTAAGAAGTAGAAGTTTGGGGTCACAGAGCACATGCATTTAAAAATTGAAGTATCTGTTGCCAAATTGTCCTACCAAGGAACTATCCCAATTTGTATTCACACAAGCCACTTGTGAAGTCACTAGATTTCCCACATCCTCACCAACATGTTACACTTTGGGAAGACTGCCCACGCTGGGGCTTCCATCCTCTGTTTGAGTGTGTATCTGAATTTCTTCCCTTCTTTTGTCCTGTTTTTGTAGATCATTGGAAATCTTGGCAAATACCACTTTTAAAGCGGCATTATAGTCCATCGTATGGATGTATCCTAATGTATTTAACTACTCCCATCTTGGTGGGCATTTAAGTTTTATGTTTCTGAGAAATGTTATTGTTCTTTGTGGCTCATCATTGTGGCTCAGCTGTTGACATGTAGAATGATCACTCCTGCACCCACTTTGCATGCTTTTGCCTGATGTTCGGTGATTGAATCCACGCTCCTTTCTCAGATAACGAGCAGCATAGCTCCGTGATGAAGGGACAGGGCTCCGAAGGTAGATTTGTCAGGGTTCAGATCTTGTCTTGTCCACTTCCTGTAGGCCTTGGCCCGTCACTTTACCTTTCTAGGCCTTGGTGGTTTACTGTAGAGTGATGATAATAGCATTACTCTCTCTAGGTGGCGCTGCGCAAACTTGAACATGCATCAGAATCACCTGGAGGGTGATTTGTTAAACCACAGGTGGCTGGGTTTCACACTCAAGAGTCTGTAATCCAGTCGCCCCCGGGGCGGGCCTCCAGAACTTGTAATTCCAGCAGGTTCCTGGGTGATGCTGATATTGCTGGTCTGGGGATCGTGCACAGAGAACCAATGTTTTGTGGATTGACCTCAGTATTAAATGAGGTGATGCTTGGAGAGTAGCACAGTGCCTGGCTCCCGGTGATTATTGAATGACTGTCAAAATGACCAGTGAAGTGGTTTTGGTCATCAGAACTTACAGTCAGCAGACTAGGTTAGGTTTATTATCAGCAGAGTAACACGTCACTCTCAAATGTCTCTGGAAGGTTTAGGACTTTGAATCTGCTACAGTTCAGGGATTATCTCTGAGCTGAGTCTGGAGACGTGTGCGTGCGTGTGTGTGTGTGTGTGTGTGTGTGTGTGTGTGTGTGATGGTGTAGAAGGATTATGCCTCTTTAAAATCAGTATACACCTGAAAAATGAACTCTTGAATTAAGAAATCGTGGTCCTTTGCAATTTTCCCTTCCCCTCTCCTCATTCCCTCCTTAGGGATCCTCTTTCTGCACTGCCATTTTCAGCATTTTAAATAATTGTCTAAATAACAGGAAGGAACTCCGATGAATCAGTATGAGGCATGGAAACCTCTTATGGAGGCAGGATTGCTGTCAGCCCAGTAACAAGGGCTGGGCTAATGAATGCTTCCTTCCCATAAGAAGTGCCCTACAGCTGGAATATTCACAAATGTATAATTTTGGTGAAAACATAACTCAATTTTAGGGCAATTGACATATAATATATACAGGAAAAGGGATTTGAGAAGGATAATTGTCAAGACATGCAGAGCTCCTTCCAGTGACCACCCTGAATTCCATTCCTTAAACAAAAAAAAATTCTGGTGTGCAATGTTATCATGCTATTTCTAGGAGTTATGCTTTGAATGCAGCAATTTTGTAGATTGTGTTTCAGCCCCAGAGTGGCAATGCATCAAGTGGGGTAAGCCGTCATCCACCGCCTGGTGTTTCACGAAACATCTCTCCATCCGTGGGGCGCTGGCAGTGCTCGCCCTGTGTATGAGGCTGGAATATGGTAACAGCATTGGCTCCTTACCACACTTGCCCATTGTCCCGGTGTTTCTTAAATTCACCCAGGGAAGAGAAGACACTTGCCAGGCAAGGAAGGGACTAGGAACTGGAGAAAGCCCCAAATGGCAGTTTTTCAGAAAAGCCTTAAGGCTACTGTTTTCTCCTCCATCAGTCATTCCTTCCATCCAGTGGACCCTGTGCTGGCCCCTGGAATACGGACAGGAATGAAGATATAACTTCGTCAAGAATGTACAATCTGATGAAGAAGAAGGAAGTTTGTCTCACGACAAACTCTGGTAACAGGGACTTTTCCAAAAATATTAGGGGGAAAAAAAAGAATGGTACAGAGTCTGATAAAACACCCACCCCACCACTCATCACAGAGAACGAAGGTGAACGTGTCACATTTGTTTCAAAAATTTTAAAAGAAATTAAATATTACTGATGATGTCACAGTCCTGATTAGATCTCTCCCAAGTCCCACTTTCTTGTCTTCCTGTCCTCAGGAGGGAAAACACGGCCATGAATTTGGTAGGGATCCAAATCTGTGTGCATGTTTTGTACTTCTCGTATAGATGTCTGTGCAACCTTAGACCCAAAGCACAGTTCATTTTAATGCCCATAAATGATACATTCACATTTCCTTTACCTCAGCCTTGTGGTTCAAGATGGGTCTCTGAGGACACATGGCATTCTAGCATATTCATCTTTGTTGCTGTTCTGTGCTCTGTTGTATAAGCGTTGCACTGTTTGTTTGATCATGACCCCCTGATGGACATTTAGGTTGTCAATGGTAGTGGATCTTCAGTGTCTGCAGCCTGAGTTGGATCCAGCAGCTCATTCAGTGGAAGCCCAGGACTCTCGAGTTCAGGGTTCTGCCAAGCATCCGGTAGCCAAGTAGCTCTCATTACTCCCACTATGTAGTAAGGAGAATGCACATAGTTTGAGAAGAAGCTCAGATGAATTCATGTGGGTGGGTATCATGGTACATTGCTTTGGGGATCAGGGGTCCAGCTTGGACTGGTTGAGTGCCATCTTGGAAGCAGTTACACACATCCCTCTGTGGTCTCCAGGGACGTGGCTTGTAATCTCCTACCCCGAGCTTGTGCACTTAGGATTCCGTAGCCATGACTTCTTGCTTACAATGCAGGACCTGGTAGAAAAGTCGACTTGCTGAGGATGACGTGGGCCCGTTTCTGTCCCTGGGATTTCAAAAAAAAGGTGGGGGCAAGGGGAAAATGTTCTTTATGTTTAATATTCCTGGTTTTACAGAAGGCACTTTGAAAAGAGCAGTCAGCATTTTATAAAGTTCAAAAATAGCTCAGCCATGTTATGTAACCTCCTCCTTGCTACTGCGAAGTTATTAAACATCTGTCCCTTCCCCAAGTGCAGGGCATATAGCTGGTAACTCCTGGGATGGTGATGTAGATCATTACCTGTTCTGCCTGTGTGGAACCAAGGCTGTTCTGTCCAGTCCTGTCCCAAGAGTCCATCCGGGCCGCTGGTGGACCGGGCCCCGTGGGAGGCAGTGTGGCCTCGGAGTGAAGCGTCTGGCACTGAAGCTGGCCTGCCTGGGTTTGAATCCCGGGTCAGAACTCTTCTAGATCCAAGGCTTTGGGCAAGTCCCTTAATTCCTCCAGGTCTGCCTCCTGAGATGTAACACAGGGACAAGAAAACTGTTTGCATCTTATCCGAGAGCCTGGCATGTGGAAAGCAGTCTATAAATCGTTAACTCTTATGATACAACTTGCAAATATAAGATTGTGAGTGAGACTGATGTATCTGCATGCCGTAGTCCACAACATTGCCATTTATTCATCCCCCCAAAAGGTCTTTAGTACCCACTGTATGCTAGATGCCAACTCTCCATAGATGGCAAGGCAGGGAAGCCCTCATGTGAATATTGGGGGACCCAGTGTTGCCATGTGTCTTGTTGTCTTTGAGCCCTGCGGGTCAGTGGACTATCCCATAGTAGAGGCTCATCTCACCAGTTGGAGGTACAGGAGGAAAGGGAATGTCCTCCTAGGGAAGCAGAACCCCTAAGGAGAAGAGGCCGAGGATCGGGACCACTCGATGCTCTGCTACTCTTTCCCAAACTTCTTCCCGGTAGCTTTTATTCCTTCCTCTGGTGCTGCAGCTCTGGTCATACTCGGTAATACTCACGCTGTCTCTTGGTTCAAACTTGTAGACCCAGGGGCAGTTCCTGTCAAATTTTAGGCCTGCAGGTCTGTCGGACATAGAACATTAAATGTGTGTATGTGTGTGTATTTTGTAGTCTTGTTGTTGTACCAGAATTAAGTGAAATCATACATGCGGAACACCGTTGTGCCCGGCGTGTAGTGGACATTTCACGAATAGTGGTCATGTCTCTCTTGTCTTCTTCTTGTTATTCTTATTGTGGTGATGATCATCATTATTATTTCTTTAATTTATACTTGTTATACTGCAGGCTGTTCACAGGCAGGGGAGGGAGAAAGAGACTTCTCCCTTGTTTTTTAACAGCGGAATGATGACTGTCCTGTGGCTCCCATTTTAGGGAAGGGAGCAGGACGTGGAGAGGTGAGTGTATGGGAAGACTGAGGTGCTTGAGGAGATCTATAGCACAAATGAGTGGGAAAGGAACATCTTCTCCCAGGAGAGTTACGGATTCGGATTGAAGAGAAGTTATTTGGCTTTAATTGATGATACCTGGCTTGACCACTTACGTATTTTATATTAACTCCTTGATTTATGAAGTCAGGCTTCTGCATTAAGAAGCAACAACATGGTAAATTACTACCCTGACAGAAAAGGAAATGGAAGGAAGATATAAACGTGAATGTGAGTTTTTTTGTTTTGTTTTGTTTTTTAATTTTATTATGTTATGTTAGTCACCATACAATACATCATTAGTTTTTGATGTGGTGATCCACGATCCATTGTTTGCGTATAACACCCAGTGCTCCATGCAGTACGTGCCCTCCTTAATATCCATCACTGGGCTAACCCATCCCCCCTCCCCCCTCCCCTCTAAAACCCTGTTTGTTTCTCAGAGTCCATAGTCTCTCATGGTTCATCTCTCCCTCCAATTCCCCCCCCCATTTTTCCCTTCCTTCTCCTAATGTCCTCCATGTTATTCCTTATGTTCCACAAATAAGTGAAACCATATGATAATTGACTTTCTCTGCTTGACTTATTTCACTTAGCATAATCTCCTCCAGTCCCATCCATGTCGATGTAAAAGTTGGGTATTCATCCTTTCTGATGGCTGAGTAATATTCCATTGTATATATGGACCACATCTTCTTTATCCATTCATCTGTTGAAGGGCATCTCGGCTCTTTCCACAGTTTGGCTATTGCGGACATTGCTGCTATGAACATTGGGGTGCATATGGCCCTTCTTTTCACTACATCTGTGTCTTTGGGGTAAATACCCAGTAGTGCAATTGGCTGGGTCATAGGGTAGCTCTATTTTTAAATTTTTGAGGCACCTCCACACTGTTTTCCAAAGTGGCTGTACCAACTTGCATTCCATTTACAATAGCACCAAAAACCATAAGATACCTCGGAATAAACCTAACCAAAGAGGTAAAGGATCTATACTCTAGGAACTACAAAACACTCATGAAAGAAATTGAAGAAGACACAAAAGGTGAATGTGAGTTTAATTCATATCCAAGTTACCTTGATACTTTTTTCAATCTTCATTTCTCAAATAACCACAGGAAAAGTTCCTGGCTTAATGAACCATTAAGAGACTGCACTAACCCAGGTTGGCATGGTTTTATTTGATAGTCAGAATTATCACTGTTGGTTTCTTTTTTTAATGCCAATAAAAGAGCCCACTCAGTTAAATCTCAGAGCCTGACTGGAGTTAAAACTTCCCTGGGTGAATGTGATAACTCTTTGCAAATATTTATCTGTGGGATCATCGTGTGCTCAACAAATATTTCTGGCAGTGGCTTCAGGCACCCAGGAGACCAAGCCGTCCTGTGGGCTTGTGCTGTCAGTCTGGGACTCTGGACTCGGCGGGGGGGGGGCACGGAAGGCTGACCTTCAAAGTAAATCAGCAAGAGATATGTCGAAATGAGATATGAGAGGATCCAAGGGCATGTGCCACATTGAGAGCCCAAAGCACATTCCACCAAGCTGTGTGACTTTGTGAAATGTGGGTTTGGACAGTGCTGTGTTCATACCCTCTCATCTGGGTTGTCTTGGGCAAGTTCCTTAACTTCTTTGAGCCTCCACTTCCTTGATTGCAAACAGAGATCACTGCAACCCTAGAGAACCGTGGTGACACTTAAATGCATGTAGTATACTCAGCCAAGCATCTAGGTTACAGTTGGCACCCCCCAGATGTTAATTGTCCTCCTTCCCTGGGCCAGAGACACAGCTTGATCTGCCCCCACCTGTGTCCTGATGGACCCATGAGAGGTGGATGGTCCTCCCTGGGCGTCCAGCCTGACAGCTAAGTGAACAGCCTCTCTTCAGCATCCTCTCTGTTTGTGGCCTCCCTCCTGGAACACAGACGTCTCTTTTTTGGCAGGAAGTCAAAAGTACCGTATGCCAACCCTGCAATGCAAGTCAATCATTTCCAACTGGCACCCAATGAATAGCTCGACAAATGGTGGAAACCCAATGCTGGCAACTTGAAGGGACCAGAAATTGGCCCTCCCTTTACCTTGAGGGAAAGGTGATTTGGGTTGTTTCGGGGTCGCGCAGAAAGCATGCCTGTTGTTCCCATTTGCCTCAGTCCTGGGGCAAGTCTTTGGATTTGGGGACCAGCATGCCTAACAAAGATGTATCAAGGGTTGAACACCAGGAGAGTCTTCATTTTGAAACTTGGTAATTTGGTGACATATACTAATAATTTGCTGCAACTCCCTTCTGTGAAAATATAAAGCAAGGAAAAACACCGTCTTCATTACTCTGGTGCCTGTTGACAGAGAGTATACTGGGGACAGAGGGTTTTAAGGGGTTAGGAGACCGTAGCATAGTCCAGGAGAGAGCAGGCGGTGACTTGGGTTGGAGTAACAGCTGTGTATTCAGAGAGAAGTGGATGGGCTTAATGCATGTTTTGGAGTAAAATGAACAAGACCCGGCAGATGAATATGAAGCATGAAAAGAGATAAAATAACCAATAATTTTTCACTTGTACAGCTGAATAGATGGTGGTTCCTTTTACAAAACTGGAGAAGAAGCAGATTTGGGGAGGAGGAGGTCAGGAAGAGCATCCAGTTTCGAACATGCTCAGGGGAGCACATCCAAGTGGAAATCTCAAGTAGGCAATTGAAGAGGAGAGTCTGAGTTCAGACTGAAAAATGCAACACACAGGTTGGGAGCTTATTGGTGGTGGTTACAGCCCCAGGATTGGGTAACATTCCAAGGTGGGGGGGCGGGGGAATGAAAAATCAGAAGAGGGACTGGACTCAAACCATGAGGAATGTCGGGTTCATTGGCAAATAACCCCTGAGGGAAAGGAGAATCCTGGAGAGAGAGAGTTGGGCTGGGAACTTCAGCTGCCTTTTTTTCCCCATGGGGACTGTCTATCCCCTGCTTCTGTTACGGAGCTTGGTGGGTGTCTGTATAGGGTCTGCCATCTGCTAGATATTGTGGCAGGTACGGTGGGCCTTGGAAAAGATCTATCATCATGGCCGTTGCTAATATACCTGGATTTAGTGCACCCGAGGAGACTTAATAATTCTATCAGCAGTTTTAATCAATACATGGAGAAAGTAAAACTTATCACGTGATGAAGTGCCAGGCCGATTATCAGAGCAGCGAAGTCTTGGAGCCATAGGAAACCGGTACCATGCTCGGCTAGAGCCATGACATAGATGGGAAGCCAAGCTTTGGATCAGCAGAGCTGAGGAGATGACACTTCCAGAAGGTGGAGGAAAAAACTCCTGCTTTTGCTTCCTTCTTCACGTGATCTGGAAAACATCTGATGTCACACAAAACAATAAGTGAAAAATTCTTTCCACCGCAAGGGAGGTACACGTGGCCTAGTGTGAAGGGCCAGTTTATTTCCACACTGTCTTTTGTTTGTTCTCCTGGAAGAGTGTCTGTCTGTGCACCTCCTTGCACAGAGGACAGAAGCCCACCTTGTCATCCCTTCCGAGTGGGAGCTGGACAGCTGGAACGGGGCTTTTCACCCATTCTCTGCCTTTGTCCCCTTGCTTCGCAGGTTCCCCCTTCTCTTAACCAACTGAGCCACCCAGGCGCCCCAGTTCCCCCTTCTCTTGCCTCCACACAGAGGCTGCCTGCCTACAGGTGTGACTGAGCCCCCGTGCAACCTCCTGGTGCCTCAGTACCTGTCCTGGATCCCGGGGTTGGAGGAGTCACCGTTAGGTTGGTGACGCTAGCTAAGTTTGGCACAGGCACGGGAGGCCAGCCACGTTTTTATCCAGGGCCCACAGTTTGGGAACTAAACTGGCTGATCTGCTGATGCATGGTGTACTCTTCTCCAAATCCCCATGGCCAGTTCCTGAGGATTTGCTTCATTTGGTTAAGTCCTGTCCAAACACAAGGAACAAATACACACACCAGTCAGTTTCCTGTGTGATGGAGAACAGCTCTCCTGAGACATGGACTCATTTCCTTTATATTTCCATCACTATTAGTAAAAGGAAGTTTTAACAATTTAATTAATACATCATTATGTGTTGGGGGGGAGGGAGAGAAATTTCAAGTTTCTTAAGTTACGTTATAGAAGCGTATATATTTTAAAATGTGTTATAATGGAAATTTTAAAGTACTCTGATGATACAACCTGTCATGTATTAACTGCCTCCTATGTGCTAGTCGCTTGTCCTTACAGATGAATTAGGATGTTTTTGCTGCAGGTAACAATCAGTTAAATTCAGGTTTGTAATTGAATTATTTGATTGGAATTCCATAGGCAGGGTGGACTTCAGATGCAGTATGATCAAGGTTCTCTTTTCCCTATGCTCTCTTGACTCTGCTCTTTGGGAATTAAAGTCTTTGTTATCAAATTTCTTCCTTTGTGACCTTAAGTTAGCTGTCAGCAACACCTGGGATGACTTCTTTGTTCATGGCCAAATTAGGTCATGTGCCCATCTTTGGGCCAATAACAGCCATTTTAAAAATGCCATGTAACTGCTGGCTTAAGTCTGGACTGCCAGTCCAATCACTGAAAAGGCAAATAGGATTACATTAAACCAAACCAGACCTACTCTAAGAACTGGGGATGGGGTAAGTTACCCCCAAAGCCCATTGAGTCTTACAAGAAGCATGAAGTTTCAACAAACGTGAATTCTCTTAAGAATGAGGAAGAGGAAAATGGATGCCATATAGACTACCAGCAGGTCAAATTATAAATCATAACAACTCATATTACAGATGAGGAAATTTGAGGACCAGAGAAGTTCAACAACTTGACAAAAGCCACACAGCTAATAGAACATGAAGCTAGAATTCAAATCCAGTTTTGTTTGGGTCTAAACGCCATTATACTACTTCCTGTGTTTGCAAATTGACCTGAAGTTGTGGTGTTTTCCTATTATGTTTGTTTGTTTGCCTCACAGGATGCTTTTATTGTTTTCAAAAGTTGAATAACTCCCAACATTTAAAAATTGAAAGATGTCGCAAAAAATAGATTTTCAGCTAATGTTGAGAAAAATATGAAAAACCCATGATGATAATTCCACATTCCTATCTGAAAGTCTTAAAGGTTGGGGCCCTCGGTGTTGAGGTCCAGACTCTTCACTCCTCAGGGAGAAGCTGGGAGTCCTGAGTCTCATCCTGACTGTATTTTGCTGTGCAGGTGGTAGGGTCTATGGCAAGAGCATCCCGGCCTTTCCTACCCATTCTGATGTGGGCATTTTCTTGTTCACTTGATGTATAGGAGTCACGGACCTAGTCTCTGGATTTCTTTCAGAGGCAATTGCTGCATATGTAGTTCCATGTGTATGGAAAGAGGTGAGTTCAGGAGCCTCCTATGCTGCCATCTTGTACCAGAACCTTCCTCCTACCTGGAGATGGTCAACTAGGTGTTGTCAAGAACACCTGCCCAGTTCATCTTAGTCCCCACCTGGACCACTTATTCATATTACATCCATGGCCTCTTTAAGCATTCTACTTTATCACACAGTATCTTATATTTGCTTTATTAACTTTATCGTAATCATCCTCATTTATAATCATCACCAAAATAAGAACTTGATGAACCTTAAGGCTGGGAGCTATGAAAATGAGTGATAACAGGAAGTTTTGGTATCTTGCCTCCAAGGATCTTTACCCTCGGGTCTGTACAATTAGGTCTCTGGACCTCGTAGGTCTCCCTCATTCTGTATGCTTTCCGCATTACTGGACAGACATTCTGGTGAAATCACATAAAAAAACTGCTGGTGTGTGATTCTCTGCGACCAGAGGCCCCGCAAGATGGGAGAGGGGCCTCTAATCTCTCACTCACATTTTCTCAAAACAAAACAGGCTTTTAACATTCCAGCTGAGGGCGCCTGGGATGCAGTCATCAGGGACTAAGTGGTCATTCCAGGCAGCCCTGGGTCATAAACCTACTTTTCTCTTCAACTTACAGATGGGAGTTTGAATTGTTTGTGCCTATAGTGACTTTGCCCCAAGACAAGAACTTACTGAATTACCCAAGAGGAGTTCTCACCCATCAGTTCAGATTAAGTTGTAGATATTCTTCTAAAGCTGGAAGAAGATACTTGTTCTGGGTGGTGATGGGGCAGGGGTCCAGCTTTTTGTAGTATCCCCAAATCTGTCATATAGATGGCAAAGAGGGGAGTCCTATGGAACCCATGCCACGTGTTAAGGGTCACTGCTGAAAAGGTCACTTTATCATCGAAACCTTAAATACAGAACCTAAAATACAGGGTTCTGATCTGATTTTTCTTCTTTATGTCTCAAATCCACAAAATATATTATTAGTTGTTACAAATTATTTTCAGCTGGTTTTGTAACATCGAAATTGTCCATTTCTTCTCTGTGCTTTGTTACAGGTGAGGAAATTGGGGGCCTGAAAGACACAGGGTTCAGTTTTCACTGATGGGAGACTGGTTAATGACAGAGGCATGCAAAACCCAGTTTTCCTTTCTCCCAGACCTAGATGGGTTGCTTCCACTGTACCTGTCCTCTTTCCTTCTAGGTCCTTTGTGATTAATAATAATAATGTGGTGATGATGATGATGAACAACTCCAGGGACCTTGTCGATTTTATCTGTGTTCACCACTACCTAGCATAGCGTAGACACTTAAACACGTGTCAGTGGGTGAATAATGATAGTTGCTAACGTGGCCCTGGCTCTGACTGTGATGCTGTGTTAAGGATATTTACAAGCATTATCTTATTTTATCCTCACAACAGCACCATGAAACCCGTGGTACTGTGATTCCCATTTTTGCATGAGAAAAAAAAATCTGAGATTTTTGAGAAAAATGACTTTCCCAGGGTCATTTAGTGGTAGAACCAGGACCAAGATTGCCTCTCTGACTTCAGCACCTGCTTCTCTGACCCTCTGGCGGCCCCGGGAAAGAGAACATTCGAAATGTGTTTTTAGGAGCCCCTAGGGAGTCTTCCAGTGCTACAAAGTGGGTACCAAGATCCACCCATCATGGGCACGAGTCCTTTGCGTGTCTTGCAGGTTAACTTGTCACAGAAATGCGATGCACGGGATTTCATTTTATAAATCACAAAACCTTCCTGAAAACGTTAATATTCTTACCATCAGCCTCAATTATTATTATAGTCATTAGCATAGAGATCCGCGTTGGCATTGCCAAGAATAAAGAGAGTGGAGAACAAAGGGGAGAAGTTGACCTTTCCTGGGAGAATTTTTATGAGAATAGTCAAAGGCTCAATTGCAGAGTCATCAGCTCCCTTTAAATTAGTTCTAGAACGAGTCCCTTCAGACTTTGTGCATCTGTGAGGAGTGCCAGTAAATATTAACTGGATGCAAAGAATTGAGCAAAGACACATCAGCAAGAGAGCCTCAGTAATTCCGACGAGGCTGAAGGAAGGAAGTAAAAGGTCGAAAGGCAGAGGGAAGCCCATATTTAATTTTGACACTGGGTGCGTGGGAGGTCATAATGTGGTGGTCTGCCTTGATTTTTTAAAGTGTGCAGGGGATCACACCGTTGACATGCAGCCTCACACAGTGCGGGAGATGGGGGAGGAAGCCATTGGGCCTGCCTCTAAACCATTTACAGAGCTGGAGTTTAAGAACTCTTCCACTTTCAGGGGCACCTGGGTGGCTCAGTCGTTAAGCATCTGCCTTCAGCTCAGGTCATGATCCCAGGGTCCTGGGATCCAGCCCCACATCGGGCTCCCTGCTCAGCAGGAAGTCTGCTTCTCCCTCTCCCACTCCCCCTGCTTGTGTTTCCTCTCTCGCTGTGTCTCTCTGTCAAATAAATAAATAAAATATTAAAAAAAAAAAATCTTCCACTTCCAAAACAGAGCCTTTCTTAAATAGACTCTGAGCTCTGAGCACAGGACTGGGAGAAAGTGTTTGTCTTCGGCCAACTAGGTGAAAACAAAACAAAACAAACAGAACAAAAGCGGTCCCCTAACATCTGTTACCCACGTTCGTCTAATGCCTTCCTGCACTTCATTCTTTCCTTTGTCCATTCATTCATTCATGTGTGCCTTTGTTTTGGTTCACGTAGCCGTTCGTGGGCTCAACCCTGTAGTAGGCATGAGACACAGACCACCACACACACAGCAAACAAAGGCTCCCCACCTGAAGCTCCTGTGTTGGTGGGGAGACTGGAAATAAATGATTATATCGTGGGATTATAAATTGGGATTGACATGGGATTGGAAGAAAATAGGGCAGGGTAGGGGAATAGAGGATGAAAGGGGTTATTTTTTTTTTTTTAAAGATTTTATTTATTTCTTTGACAGAGAGAGACACAGCGAGAGAGGGAACACAAGCAGGGGGAGTGGGAAAGGGAGAAGCAGGCTTCCCACAGAGCAGGGAGCCCGATGCGGGGCTCGATCCCAGAACCCTGGGATCATGACCTGAGCCGAAGGCAGACGCTTAACGACTGAGCCACCCAGGCGCCCCGAAAGGGGTTATTTTACTTTATTTTTATTTATTTACTTTTCCAATATTGATTTTTTAAAAATTTTATTTAAATTCAACTTAGTTAACTATAGTGTATTGTTAGTTTCGGGGGTAGAATTTAGTGATTCATCAGTTGCGTGTAACACCCAGTGCTCATTATGCCAAGTGCCCTCCTTAATGCCCATCACGAAAGGGGTTATTTGAGATACAGTGGTTGGGAAAGTGACATTTTAGCCGATATCTGAATGAAGTGAATAAGAAAGCAATGTGAAGATCTGGGGAAAGAATGTTCTGGATGGGGGGCCAGCATGGGCAAAGGACTGGAGCTGAAAAATGGCTTGGATGGGTTGAGGAACAGCAGGAAGGTCTGAGCGGCAGAAGCAGGGTGGGTGAGTAGAACATGCCTTGGGAGAGGTAGACCAAGTTGTAGGGTCTTGGAGGCCATGGTGAAGGTGTGGGGCTTTGTCTCAAGTGTTATGGGAAGGTGCTGGAGAATTTTAGCAGGAGAGTAAGGTAGGCTTCTGTGGTTAACCCTGAGCCTCATTTGTTTTTTCTTTCTCCTGTGCCATTTCTTTTCCTGTTAAAAACAAGCTTTGCTTAGTATGGAGTATAGGGCACTTGCTTCTCCAGATTCCATTCCTTCCCTCCCCCATTATGCAGCCTGTGGTGTGGGCAGGCCCTATTTGGCCACAGCCAACAAAAAATACCCCATCCATCTCACTATACCAGTTGGTTGATGAGTAGGCATGAGATTTGAGTTGGTCTAATAGATCATATATCATATCCATTTGCTATATGGGAAATGTACAGATGTGAGTCCTGGAATTTCTGCTTCCATTTTTCTACCGTGAAAGAAATGAGGCTGAGGATAGAGGTGACTCACACATGAGACAGAACTAAGAAAAGTGTAGTATGGAGAACAAACCAGATCCATGATCATGCTGCACCTGAAGTCCACCCTATCACTGATCTTTTCAGATGTTAACCACCAGACTCCCTAGTGGTTTAAGGTGGTTCAAGTTTGTTTCCTGCTACTTGCAACCAAAAGAGTTTTGATGGATATGTATATTTGGCAGCTAATCTCTAGTATTATGCTAATTAATTCATATATCCTTTAAATTAATGTGGTTGCCATTGGTAAAGTTCAATTTGATCAACAGCAGGTTATTATAAATAAAAATTTTAGAAAGATTATTTTACACAAGGCAACGATGGCTCTGTAATTGCAAACATAATTTGTGCTCGGCATATGTTTGTAGTCTTTGGAGGATTCCATCCTATAAATCCACAGCCTTTGGAATCAGATCCTAACTTTTTCTGCCACATATTAGCTGTGGGACCTTGAGTAAGTAACTAGATACATCTGAACCCCATTCTTGTCATCCATAAAATGGAGATTGTGCTGGTCCCCACTCATGGTGGGGAGTCTGTGAGAATTCAGTAAGGCATGAAAAGCATTTAGCTCGATGTCTAGCACATACTCAGTGATGCTATGAATGTTAGTTCTTGCATAATAAAATAAAATTAAAAAAAAGAAGAATAGAATCCTCGGAATGACCAACAAAAGTGGGACGAAAAATGCCACCTAGATGGCAGGATTGTTCTGCATAGCTTAATTAAGTGTGTTTCATTATTCTAACTCCCTGGGGCTTTTGAAGGAAAAATAGATTTTTTTAAAATTTGGGAGAGTCATCTCATTAACTAAGAGAGGGGGGAGGAGGCCGTCCTTAGAAGGGAAATGAGAAGGAGGCAGTGGTGAAATTGTGGAGTCGAGTGCATTAGTGTTGGTGTTAACTTCCTTCTTAAATGATAAATGTCTGCATGGAGCCACAGAACCATGGCTTTCCAGAGGACCTTGTTAAATGCAAGAAGAACTTGGGTCCTGCATAAGAGTGAGATGTTACCATACTGTATGTAATCTAAGACCCAAGCAATTATAAAATGATCTTTAAATCAAAAAGGTTAACATGTGGGGCACCTGGGTGGCTCAGTTGGTTGAGCATTGGACTCTTGGTTTCAGCTCAGGTCATGATCTCAGGGTCATTAGATCGAGCCCTGCATCAGGCTCTGTGCTCAGTGTGGAGTCTGCTTGAGATTCTTTCTTCCTCTCCCTGCCCTTCCCGCTTGTGCTCTCTCTCTTTCTCAAATAAATAAATAAATTTTTTAAATTTTTTTTTAAAGATTTTATTTATTTGACAGAGAGAGACACAGTGAGAGGGGCAACACAAGCAGGGTGAGTGGGAGAAGCAGACTTCCTGCAGAGCAGGGAGCCCAATGCGGGGCTCGATCCCAGGACCCTGGGATCATGACCTGAGCCGAAGGCAGACGCTTAACGACTGAGCCACCCAGATGCCCCAATAAATTTTTTTTTAAGAAAAAAGGTTAACATGCAAAAGATGGGCATCTTAACATTGATTCAGTAGAGTAACAATGCCTACCACATCCAGTGCTCTACCGGTCTATAGGCTGGTGATCCTCTCGTGTTCTAGATGGGAAGATCGGGTTCAGGAAAGTTGAGTGACTTTTTCAAGGTCCTGTCATTATTGGGCAAGAGTCACAATTACATTCGTCCATTTATTTGAAAAACTTACCTCATGTTCATTGTGAAGCCCCGTAGGAGATCCTCGAGGAAAAACAAGAGTATGGTCCCTATCTTCATGAGATTATAGCCTCTTAGGGAATTCAGATAAAAATGAGAAGGGGATCAAATAAATAAAATAACTGCACTTCATTATGTCAGCTGAGAAGGAAGGGTACGGGGTCCTGAGGTGGGAAACATCAAGGATGGGAGGAGCACTTCTCTTTATCAAGTGAAGAGAATGCAAAGCCCGAGGAAGTCATTCCAGGCAAAGGGAACAGAGAGTGCAAAGGCTCTGAGCTGGGAAAGACTTTGGTGTGTATAAGGAAATGAAAAAAAAAAAAGTGAGGATGGTAGACTCAGTTCCAGGTCATTCTACTCATGAGGCCACACTGCCTCTGCAGAAGGGACTGTTGAGTGAAGGGCATGAAGAACCATGGAGCAATGGCTGTCAAAGGGATACCAGTCACCTCCTCACATCAAGAACTTACTCCTCAGAAGAGAATTCCTCTCAGCCATTCCCTGACCAGCCCCACCCCTGTGCTGTTACAGCAGGAGGAGGTATCTGAAGAGCTTCCATAGGAGATGTGCTGGGGGAGGGAAGTCTGCCTTGAAGGGGTTGGAAAAGAGAAAATGGTGGAAGAAGAGCTGGGGTGAACGATGCTTGTTGACTTGAGCCAACCGCTAGTCAAAGCTGCTTCTCTGGACAACTCCCAGCCCCCTGCCAGAACACGAGGTATCTCTGTCAATCCACTAAGTGGAAGGCACATTGCCCCTGTGGCTCTTAAAGTTGTGCCTTTTAGCCCCCAAATGGTTTCCTCCAGCACCTTCATTCCCAACAGGAGGCGCTGAAAATACAGGAAGAATGAGAGGGCCCGGATTTACAAATGGCTGCAGATTCAGGGTGTAGGAAAAGCTCCCACTCTCAACCCCTTGGACCCCTTGAGAGGTTGGGTGGCACTTTAATGTCACTTTCCCTTCTGCTTTTCCCAAGGCTTCCCGTCCTGAAACTTTGCACTGTGTAGGAGGATCTGTGACTAATGGGACCATCATTTTGCCTGATTCTGCTTCTGTATAGACATGGTTTGTAACTGTCACAATAGTATTACTTAGAGCACGTGAGATTCAAATACAAAGGTCCTTTTCTCCTTGTAACAATTCTATAAGTCACATGTTATACATTCCCACGTAACAGGTAAAGGTAATAAAGTTCACAGAGGTGACGTGTTGTCATCAAGATCACACAAAGACAGCGGCCCCACTCTCTGCCTCCAAATCCAGAAGATGAAGGGCGCAAAGCAGTGGAAGCGGGATGTGGTCCCACCTCTCTCAACAACCCAGGGGGGAAGTAAAGAACGTGCTAGTTTCTTTCTACTAATTAACCAACTCAAGCCTCTTAACACTGCCATGAAGTAGGTGCTGTTATTATGTCCATTTAACAGATGAAGAAGTTGAGGCTCACAGAGATAATTCACAGACCCCAACATTTCAACAACATTGTTATCCCTACGTAATTGCTTCTCCTGAGGACATGCTTTTGTTTTATAGGAATCACACCAATTTGTTGTATTGAGCATGTTCCTGTTTGTGAATTTCTTTGCTTACTCTTGGTTAAAAAAAAAAAGGTAAGGGGCACCTCGGTGACTCAGTCAGTTAAGTGTCTGCCTTCGGTTCAGGTCATGATCCCAGGGTTCTGGGATCGAGCCCCACATCGGGCTTCCTGCTAAGTGGGGAGCCTGCTTCTCCCTCTCCCACTCCCCCTGCTTGTGTTCCTGCTCTCGCTATCTCTCTCTCTGTCAAATAATCTTAAAAAAAAGTAAAAGTTTTAGGAACAGGATGGCATTATGCTCTTTCCACATAAGCACATGGAAACAAGTAATAGAAGCAATTGCCTTGATAAATAATCGGACTATGAAGCTGCCATCATAGAAAAAAATTGTTCCTATGTATTTTCTACTGGAATCAGAATGTTTGGATAGTTGCGTGGGTCCCTGCCGTTCTTCCTAAGGAAGGGGTTGCTCTTGTTAAGGATAGCAGCCTCCGTTCCAGCCTTCCTGGTTTTGATGTGTTCCTTAACCAGTTGATTCCTACTTTCTCGACTTGTATTTTGCTGTCAGCTTCTGCTTCTTCCGCTTGCCTTATTAAGAATTCTGCATAGTCAATAGGATGCAAATAAATGGAAACATATGCACCTCCCTGCATGTGGGAAATGTCGCTGTTGGCCGTTCTGCTGCCTAGCTGCCTTTGCAGGGTGAAGCTTGAGCTTCCAATTGAGACTCTTCCTCTCTGGGGGCTGGTCTGACCACTACTGTCATATCCAGGTGAGGGAGCTATCGTGGCCTCCACGGCAAGTTCAAGTCACTGACTTCTCCCTCTGCTTCGGGTCTGAAAGCCCCTTAGGCTCCAGCTCCTTTCACTCTGGGGACATTTGTGCATCTTTGATAAACCTCACTTCTGCGCCGGAGCACATCCAAGGCGCTGAGCGAGTTCCTGAATTTGTGCACTGGGAAATTTTGTACCGCATTTCACCATGGTGAGAAGAACCAGAATAGAGCATGCTGTTCGGAAGCCAGATCTGACATCAAAAGCAGGTGCAGACCTGTCAGCCACACAGCTGGTTGAGTTAACTCTATTAGACGGTGTTGGACAATTTTGTTGTCTGAAATAGAAACCAGTGTGGTGGCAGGCCGTCCATTTGCCAAATGGTGCCCCTGCTAGACTGGTTAGGTTTGCCTTTCTTGTTGGTGCATCTGCTGGGTTTGGCTGCCAGCATGTTGGAAACTGGCAGTTCTGTAAAGTTTTATTGTCTTTCTAGGTGCTTCTATCAGGGAGAGAGATACGAGGATTTGCCATTTTTTTAGTGATGACTTGGCATTTTTGACTCCTGGCTCCACTTCAACTAGAAGGAATGAGTCTCTGATTATATGTTAATATTGCAAGTGCATCATCTTTTTGACTAAGAGTGATTTTCTATCTTTCTTTAAATCATAGGTTCTCAAGAGCCTCTGTTCTAAATTGTTTTCTCACACTCGATTTTAATGACCGTGCTTAATGGATTTTTGTATTTTTTATTCTTCCTTTCTTTTTTCTTTTGAAAATCAGCAACAAGTAGAAAGAACCCCTGTGGTTGAAATACAATATCCCTCTCAAAGAAGAGATGGGGGGAAAAATGTTTTCCCCAACTTCAAGCCCACACCAGTGTGATCTGTCTTCTACATTTTAAGCAAGCTGTGAGCCTTTGAGGATTGAGTCAGAGAATGCAAAACATGACCTCTTAGTTAAAGCCAAAGCTAAAAAAAGGGACCTTGTACATCAAATGGCTCTTACCAAAGGGTGTTTTTATGAGTGAAGTGCAAATGAAGCATAGAATAGAGCTCCTTTCCAGGATCCAAGACCCAATTTCCAAAACATGTGAACACTCTCTCGATTGATTGTATTTGCTGCTTAGCTTGGAGTATGAAATGGGATAACCTATGTTAAGCACTCAGCACTGTGCCCAGCACATCTTGGACCCTCAATTTAACATTATTATTCATTATTCCTACGTAGAGGTGAAATATAAAGCAACTCATCTCAATTATTTCTTTGACCAGAAATACAAGATTGTGTAACTCATGACAATGAATGCCTATAAATCTTTACCAAAAGGTCCCTGGGATAGGATCTCATTCTGAAAATGTTCTGAAAATTTTAGACCCTGTCTAGACAAAAGGGAGAAGAATATACAAGTGTGTTTTTTGAGTGGGAAGGAGCACCATGTCTAATCTGTATGACGAATGGGTGAAGGATTCCACAGAAGAGGTCTCTAAGGGGTAACACAAGAGTCGTCTTCAGCATTTTAAGGGTTTGTCATAAGTTTTCTTCGCTGATAACAGAGAACGAGAGCCAGTCGGTTGAATCTCCAAGGAAATAATTCTGGCTCCGTGGAAGGACATCTTTGCTAAACACTTTGAGCTGTCAGTGAAAGGGACCCTCCTCGGAAGTGGGGGGATAGCCCCCAGATGCTGGAAACTTCTCAGCAGGTGGACCACTGTCTGTCAGGTAGGCATTCGACAGTGTGTGGAGGGAGGGAGTTCCTCAGTTGAGATAAATAACCTTAAAAGACTTCTACATGGAGAGCACACGGGTCCTTTAATTTCTCTGCCTTAGAATCTTCCCATCCACTCTTACAGCTCTTACTGTTCTTTACATATGGAATTCAGTAGCATAGGAGCCTTTACTCAGATCACTCCATTGTGCCCATTGATACCAGTGTAACTCATGTTTATTCTTCGGTTACTCTGTTCCAGGATTGGCACAAAGTGCTTTGTGTACATGGCTCTTCTAATACTTACAGCAGCCCCATGAGTATTTATGTTTAATCGAGGGATAATTAACATATTATGTTATATTAGTTTCAGGTGTACAGTGTGATGTTTATATATATATATATATATATATATGAAAATGATCACCATAATAAGCCTAGTTAATCTGTTACCATACATAGTTAAAAATTGTTTTTTCTTGTGATGAGAACTTTGGAGATTTACTCTCTTAGCAACTTTCAAATATGCAGTAAAGTGTTATGAACTGTAGTCACCATGGTACACCATGCCACAGCATTACATTGCCTGGACTTTTTTGTTATATAACTGGAAATTTGTACCTTTGACCTCCTTTACTCATTTTGCCACCTCTTACCCCGCCCATTGCCTCTGGCAACTACCAACCCGTTCTCTGTGTCTATAAGGTTGTTTTGTATTGTTTTTTTTCTAGATTTCACATATACGTGAGATCATATGATATTTGTCTTTGTCTGACTTATTTCACTTAACATAATGCCCTCAAATTATATCTGTGTTGTCACAAATGGAAGGACTTCATTCTTTTTTATGGCTGAATAATATTTGTGTTGTGTGTCTCACCTGTTCTTTATCCACTCATCTGTAAAGAGACACATAGGTTGCTTCCCTGTCTTGGTTGTTGTGGATAATGCTGCAGTGAACATGGGAGTGCAGTATCTCTTTGAGATTCTCTTTTTGTTTCCTTCTGATGTTACCCACAAGTGGGATAGTTGTACCAATTACATTTCCACCAACAGCGCGCCAGGGTTCCCTTTTTTCCACATCCTTGCCAACACATATCTCTTGTCTTTTTGATGACAACCATTCTGACAGGTGTGAAGGGGTATCTCCTTGTGGTTTTGATTTGTATTTCCCTGATGATGAGGGATGTTGAGCATCTTTTTCTGAGCCTGTTAGCCATTTGTATGTCGCCTTTGGAAAAATGACTATTCCCATTTCTAAGTTGGAGTATTAGTATTTTTGCTATTGAGTTGAGTGGGTTTCTTATATGTTTTGGGTATTAACCCCTTATCTGATATACGGTTTGCAAAGACTTTTCTCCCATTCCGTATGTTCCCTCTTCATTTTGTTGACTTTTTTTTTTTTTCTGTGCAAAAGCTTTTTAGTTTGATGGGGTCACATTTGTTTTTTGCTTTTGTTGCTTGTGCTTTTGGTGTCCAGGCATACCTTTCTATCAGAGGTATTGTAGAAATGAGTCTTGGGTAGAATGTTGAATCTAAAAAACTCAGATCTCTGATAAACCTCATATCCCAATTTAGACTCCTTATTGTATCATTCAAATTAGCTCAGTCTCTATTCAGCCATCTCCTTACTGTCTTCATTGCTTTTTTAAAAACAATTTGGCAAAATACATATAAAATAAAATTTTCCATTTTAACTATTTCCAACTGTACAATTCATTGGCGGTAAGTACATTCATAATGTTATTCAGCTGTTGCCACTGTGTATTTCCAGATAGTGGTTTCAAAGATACCTAGTTTTACTATCTTTTTCATTACCCCAAACAATTCCACTCCTAGTTATATACTCCAAAGAATTAAAAACAGCTATTCAAACAAAAACTTGTACATGAATGTTTATAGCAGCACTATTCACAATAACCCAAAGGTGTAAACAATCCCAATGTCCATTGGCTGATGAATGGTTAAGCTTAATGTATATCCATATAGTGGAAGATTTTTCAGCCCTAAAGGGATGAAATGCTCATACCTGCCCAGACATGGATGAACCTCGAAGACATTATGCTCAGTGAAAGAAGCCAGACACAAAAGGCCACATACTGTATGATTCCACTTATATGAAATATGGTCATTACTTTTTTCATCTCTGTAAACCCTCTGCAATGTTTTTCACATAGTTCTTTTTATTTACATTGATTTACTTTTTTCGAGATATAAAATTTCACTGTAGTTTCTTCCTAAGTAATGAAATCTATGAAACAATGGGTTTGATATGCTAGTTCCATTTTAAAATATACATTAAATAAAGAAAATTTAATTCTAAAAATACAGCTAAACCATGCGCCATCTAAATGTACCTGTGTTTGTACCACCTGAATTACACTGATGACATTTGGGAAAACAACCTTTTGGTTCCTCTTGGCAGTCAGTTCCTTCTTGAATGTGGTCCATATGGCTCCTTTCTTTCCCTAGATTTAAGCTGTCCAATATGGTGGCCACTAGCCATATGTGGCTATTTAGATCTAAGTTAATTAGGATGAAATAAGATTTAAAATTCAGTTCCTCAGTCATACTGTTCACATTTCAAGTGTGCAGGAGCCACAGGTGATGAGTGGCTCCCATCTTGGACATCACAGATAGATGACTTTTCCATCCTTGGGGAAAGGTCACTTGGCCAGTATTGTCTCAAGTTGGCTTTTGTTGTTCTTGTTGAACTAGGGAAGCACCCTATCTCCAGATCCCATGCTTAAGTCAATCTCTCCCTCAGCATCCTCACCTCGTCACTTGTTCCTGGCTGACCATTCATCCCCCAGCCAGCTCCGAAACTGACCTACTTTTCCAATGTCACCAGGGAGGGCCTGGTGCCAAACCACAGCATGGGACCTCCTCTCGCCGCTCCCCTTCCTGCTTGCTGTTCGGCCAGCTCTGGCCTCACGCCATCTTGCCACTCTCTTTCCCTCTCCTGCTATTGAGGCAAGGATCTCCTCCTACATAGCACTTTCCAGCTTGCCTGAAGGGCCCCACTCTACTTCACACTCCATTTTGTTTTGTTAGTCAAGTGTGAGAAGACATGGCTCCGCCTTTTTCCACACTTCTCTCTACTCTGCCTCATCTGTCTTGCTCTCCCTTTCCCTGGCTTTTCCTTCTCGATAACTTCTCTTCCTTCTTTTGTCCTTTAACTCTTCCTTCTACTCTCCTTACAATTATTTCCCTGTAGCTGGAAACTTAACCCTTAACTATTTGGAAAGCAAATAGAAGAAAGGGCTATACAAGAAAAAAGAAATGCTCTATTCTTTCTATGATTTATACAGGAAAAAAAAAAAGATTGCCAAATCCCTCCTTGGTCTAACTGTTCTTCTTTGCTCTTTAGGAGGCAAATACATCATTTTCTTCTCCATCAAGGAAGTGGCCTAGGGATGATGGGCAAAGATACGAATATCAGGGCAGTGGCTGGAATTGCAAAGCTGAGTCTTCTGGGGGACACATTTCCACACCAGAAATCCGTGGCAGGATATGAGACATTATTATTGCTGAATTTACACAGGGCTGTCAAGTTTCATTACGTGACTGGGCAGCATTTAGACTGCTATTTAGGCCAGGACAAAGTTAACACTGTCCTGATGGTTCTGAGGTATCATCCAGCACGACGGGACATTCTCCACACTGCTGAGGACTCCAGCACTAACCAGATGAAAATCGGCTCCTGTTCATTCAGCACATGGTCACCGATCCCCCACCATATGCTAGACACTGTGCTCAGGGTGTGGAGCATGCGGTGACAATTCAGACATGGTCTCTCTGTTCCCCAGGAGGTTAGCCTCCAGTAAAGGACATGGTGTGTGTGTGTGTGTGTGTGTGTGTGAAAAATTATAATACCAATGTGGAAAGGGAGATGCAGAGGAAGTGATGGGAGTTCTCAGGATGGATTGGAGGCTAGAAGCTCAGTGAACCTTTTGGGAAGAGGTGAACTCAGTTTTAGGTGGTCTGAACATGTGAATATTTAGGGGATAAAAATCTTGGTATTCGTTGAGACTTTTGTGACTTTAAATGATAGAAAACCAACTCTCATTGACTTCAGCAAAAATGAAAGAAAAACAAAGCCAGAAGGATGTAGTGGCCCGTTCAACTGGAACGGATGGGGTGTGCCTGTTATCTGGCATATCTAGATCCAGGCCCAAATGATGTCTTCAGATCTCTCTTTCTCGCTCTCTTTTATGTTTCTGTCTGTTATGGTTCATTGTTTCCCACCATGAGATGGGGAAGAGCATCATCTAGGTGTGGATTCACGTACATTCATCACCACGTCTCCTTAAGTCAAGAGAAACAGTTATCCCCTAAAATGCAACTAGTCCCAGAGAAGGAATCTGATTGGATGAGCTTGAGTCAAGTACCCACCGCTGAACCAATCATCATGGTCAGAGATACTCCCATTGGCCAAGTAGGGGAAGATCTAAGGAAATGGAAGTAGCCAGAAAAACAACAAGCTATTACTGCTTTCCCAGTGGAAGGAAGTGTAGGAGCAAAAGCCAAGAAGTGGGAAATCACAAGGACATCATGAGTTGTTTGGGTTTGCTCCAATGCAGGATATGTAAAGAACAGTTTTAGGAAGTAAGGTTGGAAGTTAAATTTGGCTAAGGAGCATGGATTTTATTTCTGGACAATAGGGAGCCATTTTAGGCTTTTGAGCAGAATTTTACATAATCAGGACTGAGGCTTAGGAACATTTATCTGGCAGGTAGACTTATTATGAGTGTGGGGGATGATATATGGGGAATCTAGAGGCCAGGTAAGATGTTGTAACAGTCCAGCCAGGAGCAGAGTGAGTCCTACTTAAGGTGTTCCGGTGGTAAGCAACAGAAATGAACTCTCACTCACTTAATTTAAACAAAAGGAGGTAAGGTAATGAAGAAGAAATCATAGAAAATGTATTGGGGCTTTACTGGGGCGTCTTAAAAAAATCAGAGTAAAAGTTGAGCAGCCCAGTTTTGGAAAGATCAGAAAGTGAGGCGCAGTCACTGATGGAAGAAAGTTACTATTACCCTGAGCCAGATGGAACAATTCCTAGTTTCTGTCTCACCTATTAGGCTTCAAATTCCTAGGAGAGAGAATCTGGTAGATACAGCTTGGGAAGGGGCAACCCCCCCACACCAGACCTATTTTTTTATGTCCAGAGGAAGAATAGACTTTCAGGTATATCTAGAGGACGCCTTTCCCAAAGAAGAGGGCATATTGCGTGTCAGTAAGCCACTCTAGGAGGGAAGCCCAGGTTTTGCTAAGGGAAGGAACATGAATATTCTTAAGTTTGAAATTAGAACAGAGTTCACATGAAGGGTCCACGGATGTGTTTTATTTCATTTAAAATATTATTTTTAAGTGAATTTGAGTGCGTCCAGCCGGGATTTTCACCACTCTCCATAGATAATCTTGCACCTGGCCCATCTCATGCATGGGTTTTACCTGTCCTGTCCGAGGAAGCATGAGAGTTTGTGATTCCTCCTGAGAACTCAACTCATTGTTTGCCCTGGACAAAAACAAAACAAAACAAAACAAAAAAAAAAAACAAGTAGAAATGGAATAATGGAAGACTAACCAGTATTCTGACAGGTTAGGTCCTCCTGCTGATACTCTTACAGCATCAGGGACTTCAGCTGCAAATAGATTACCACCTGTTGTAATTATTTATGTTGTCGTCCTTACTTCCTGATAATGATTATTTGTTTCTCCCTAAACTCGCTAAGTGACTTTGGAGAAAGGACCACAAGTTTTTTACTTACCATCTTACTCCTGCATGTTGCTGGCATATAGTAGGTGTTTGAATTTATGTGTTTGCTAAGAAATGGATTCGAAGCATTTCAATAGATGTGCTTTGGAGGTATTGCTCTGAATTTATGATCCGTAATTTATGGTCCAGGTTGTTTTTTTTTTTTTTTTGAAGGAGTTCAACTATGTTTTTATTTTTTTTAATTTAATTTTATTATGATATGTTAGTCACCATACAGTACATCATTATTTTTCGATGTAGTGTTCCATGATTCATTGTTTTGATATAACACCCAGTGCTCCATGTAATACGTGCCCTCCTTAATACCCATCACCAGGCTGACCCATCCCCCCACCCCCCTCCCCTCTAAAACCCTCAGTTTGTTTCTCAGAGTCCATAGTCTCTCATGGTTTGTCTCCCCCTCCGATTCACCCCTTCATTTTTCCCTTCCTTCTAATGTCCTCCATGCTATTCCTTATGTTCCACAAATAAGTGAAACCATATGATAATTGACTTTCTCTGCTTGACTTATTTCACTTAGCATAATCTCCTCCAGTCCCATCCATGTTGATATAAAAGTTGGGTATTCATCCTTTCTGATGGCTGAGTAATATTCCATTGTATATATGGACCACATCTTCTTTATCCATTCGTCTGTTGAAGGGCATCTCGGCTCTTTCCACAGTTTGGCTATTGCAGATATTGCTGCTATGAACATTGGGGTGCATATGGCCCTTCTTTTCACTACATCTGTGTCTTTGGGGTAAATACCCAGGAGTGCAATTGCTGGGTCATAGGGTAGCTCTATTTTTAATTTTTTGAGGCACCTCCACACTGTTTTCCAAAGTGGCTGTACCAACTTGCATTCCCACCAACAGTGTAAGAGGGTTCCCCTTTCTCCACAACCTCTCCAACATTTGTTGTTTCTTGCCTTGTCAATTTTTGCCATTCTAACTGGTGTAAGGTAGTATCTCAATGTGGTTTTGATTTGAATTTCCCTGATGGCTAATGATGATGAACGTTTTTTCATGTGTCTGTTAGCCATTTGTATGTCTTCTGTGCAGAAGTGTCTGCTCATGTCTTTTGCCCATTTTTTGACTTGATTATTTGTTTTTTGGGTGTTGAGTTTGAGAAGTTCTTTATAGATCTTGAATATCAGCCCTTTGTCTGTAGTGTCATTTGCAAATATCTTCCCCCATTCTGTGGTTTGCGTCTTTGTTTTGTTGACTGTTTCCTTTGCTGTGCAGAAGCTTTTTATCTTGAAGTCCCAAAGTTCATTTTTGCTTTTGTTTCACTTGCCTTTAGAGATGTATTTTGAAAGAAGTTGCTGTGGCTGATGTCAAAAAGGTTACTGCCTATGTTCTCCTCTAGGATTTTGATGGATTCCTGTCTCACATTATGGTCTTTCATCACTTTGAGTTTGTCTTTGTGAATGGTGTTAGAGAATGGTCGAGTTTCATTCTTCTGTATGTAGCTGTCCAATACTCCCAGCACCATTTATTGAAGAGACTGTCTTTTTTCCATTGCATATTTTTTCCTGCTTTGTCGAAGATTATTTGACCATAAAGTTGAGGGTCCATATCTGGGCTCTCTGTTCTGTTCCATTGGTCTATATGTCTGTTTTTGTACCAATACCATGTTGTCTTGGTGATCACGGCTTTGTAATGTAGCTTGAAATCAGGCAGTGTGATGCCCCCAGCTTTGTTTTTCTTTTTCAACATTTCCTTGGTGATTCGGGGTCTTTTCTGATTCCATACAAATTTTGGGATTGTTTGTTCCAGCACTTTGAAAGATGTCATTGGAATTTTGATCAGGATGACATTGAAAGTATAGATTGCTCTGGGCAGCATAGACATGTTAACAATGTTTATTCTTCCAATCCATGAGCATGGAATGTTTTTCCATCTTTTTGTGTCTTCTTCAGTTTCTTTCATGAGTGTTCTGTAGTTCCTAGAGTATAGATCCTTTACCTCTTTGGTTAGGTTTATTCCAAGATATCTTAATGGTTTTTGGTGCTATTGTAAATGGAATCGTTTCTCTAATTTCTCTTTCTACAGTTGCTTTGTTAGTGTATAAGAAAGCAACTGATATCTGTGCATTGATTTTGTATCCTGCCACATTACTGAATTGCTGTATGAGTTCTAGTAATTTGGGGGTAGAGTCTTTTGGGTTTTCCACATAAAGTATCATGTCATCTGCGAAAAGAGAGAGTTTGACTTCTTCTTTGCCAATTTGAATACCTTTTATTTCTTTTTGTTGTCTGATTGTTGTTGCTAGGACTTCTAATACTATGTTGAATAATAGTGGCAAAAGTGGGCATCCTTGTTGTGTTTCTGATATTAAGAGAGAGGCTCTCAGCTTTTCCCCATTGAGGATGATATTCGCTGTGGGTTTTTCATAGATGGATTTTATGAAATGGAGGAATGCTCCCTCTATCCTTATACTCTGAAGAGTTTTAATCAGGAAAGGATGCTGTATTTTGTCAGAAGCTTTTTCTGCATCAATTGAGAGGACCATATGGTTCTTCTCTCTCCTCTTATTAATGTGTTTTATCACACTGATTGATTTGCGAATATTGAACCAACGTTGCGTCCCGGGGATAAATCCCACTTGGTCGTGGTGGATGATCCTTTTAATGAATTGTTGGATCCTATTAGCTAGGATTTTCTTGAGAATTTTGGAATCCATATTCATCAAGGATATCGGTCTGAAATTCTCCTTTTTGATGGGGTCTTTTTAACACTGAATGTGCCATGCCCCAGGAAACCCCTCTGTGCTGGGAAAACTGGGATAGTTGTTCACACTACGCATGGAAGTCGGTCAAGAAATGTGTTAATCATAGGACCTCATCACACTCTTAGTAGTCCCGCCATGAAAGTTCTCAGTTACACTATGTGGTTTTGGTGCACTGAATGTTGGCATCCTTCCTGAGTTCAGAGGTCAAAACTCTAATCCCCAATGTGATGTTATTTGGAGGTGGGGTCTTTGGGAGGTAATTAGGGTCGGACCTCATCTGATGGGATTAGTTTCCTTATAAGAAGAGGAAGAGAGACTAGAGCATGCTCTCTCTCCCTGCCATATTGAGGACATGGTGAGAAGATAGCTGTCTGTAAACCAGGAAGCAGGCTCTCACCAGATGCCAAATCTGCCAGGGCTCCATCTTGGATTTCCAGCCTCCACAGCTGTGAGAAACAAATTCTCATCATTTAAGCTGCTCAGCCTATGGTAGTTTGTTACATCAGCACAAACAGCCTAAGACAGTGGTGTTACCCCCATTTAATATGGGAATGAGCTGAATCTCAGAGGCTTTCCTTATGGGGACAGTGCCCATAATGGTGGGTTTAAAACTCAACCCCAGCTTGTCTATGCTACACCTGCTCTTCTGTCTACCTGATGTTCTCAGAGTCAGAGTCCTGGGTTATGAATTCTTATCTTCAAGAAGGTTATACTGTAGCAGAGGTGGTAAAGTCAGGCAGGTTATGATGAATGCCCAGCCGGTAATCTCCCTCCACATCATATTCATCAAAGACTTGTCTTCTATTTTTCTAGCAGGTGGTAGTATAGGGTTGTATTAGCCAGGGTCCTCTGGAGAAACAGAACCAAGAAGCTATAAAGTAAGATGTTTATTATGAGGGACTCGCTCACATGATTATGGAGCTGAGAGGTCCCACGATCTGCTGTCTGCAAGCTGGAGGACCAGGCAAGCCAGTGGCATGGTTTGTGGTTTCAGTGCAAGTCCAAAGGCCTGAGAAGCAGGTGCATAGATCCACGAAGGCAGGTGAAAAATGAATGTCTGAGCTTGAGCATAGAGAGCAGCTTCCCCTTCCTCTGCCTTTTTGTTCATTTCAGACTCTCCACAGATTGGATGATGCCCACCCACATTGGTGAGGGTGGTCTTCTTTACTTACCCTACTAACTCAAATGCTAACCTCTTCCAGAGATATCCTTACTGACCCATTCAGAAGTAGTATTTTACCTGCTATCTGGGCATCCCTTAGCCCAGTCACATGAAATGAACCATCACAAAAGTCTTCAGAAAGAGGTGTCTTTAAAAAATTCACTCCAAGTGACATAGATAACAGAGGTCCTGTCAGAGGGGAGCACAGCACATGAACAATCGGGGTTGAGAGCTGAGAGAGGATGTGTCTGATTTGGAGGCGTCAGGGAAACCTTTGTCAGGGAGGCATTTTTTGAGATGGTCTTGAAAGGTGGCCACTAAACATGGTGGACGGGATGAGAAGGAATTATGGCTACTGAATATTGTGTGGACAAAGTCATGTGGCCTGGCTTCTTGTCACCACTTGGTCCTGGATTTGGTGTTCAGTTTGGAAAACAGTGGTGTTTCCTGAGGTGAAGATTAATGCACCGCTTTGCGAATCAAGTCAATAACTGTTGAGCACGCTGTGCCCGATGGCATGGCTCTAGATAAACATGAATGACTGAAGCCAAGACCTGATCTCTGCTTCTGTTGAGACTAAATGTGTGAATGTGAAATTTTTAGGGAACGGTTGGGGATGATGTATCGCTAAGGGCTATAACATGAGGTGTGGATTAAAATGAACTAAGAAAAGGAAAGATTATCAGGAAAGGCCAAATGGGAGAAATGGAGCTTGATACTCAGCTTTACCCTCCCCCAAAAGGTATTGGGCTTAGATTGAAGATAATGGGGAGGGAAGACATTTTGAGCGAGAGGAACAGAATACGCTAAGATATGGGAGTAGGACTAGATGCACTATATACTGGGAGGGGAATCAGGAGAGAGGATCAAATACTTAGCTTCTTAGCAGAGCTAAGAAGGAAACAAAGAAATATACAGTACGATGCCCGCTTTTTTCAGAGAAGGTTAACTGAGATGCAGAGAGGCCAACTGGGAACTGGTGCAGCTTAATTCAAAGGCTTTGGACTGTATTTTGGTTCAGATACTTGCTCTAGCACTTAAACCAGACAGGATCAATTTTGTTTTCAAGTGACAGAAAGCCTAAAACACAAAAGTGGCTTCAGTAGGGTAGGCATTGAATTGTCTCTCTTGTAAAAGAAGTCCAAAGGTAGACCAGGGCTTGTATGCTGTTGCATGGTGTCAGGGACCCGGGCTTCTCTGCCTTGTGGCTTTGCCACCCCTCGCCAGTGGCTTCCACCTCACAGTCCAACATCGCTGCTAGTGCTCCTGCCATCGTGTCTGCATTGCAGCCAGCAGGAAGGAGGAAGGAGCAAAGAAGGGTCCATCCCTTCCATATATGATACCTCTTATACGTTATGAATATCATGCCTTCTCCCTTGCTTTGGGCCAGAACATAGCCACATGGTCATGCTTAGCTATACGGAGGGCTGGGAAATGTAAACTTAATTACAGAAGGCCATGTGCACAGCTAAAAATGGGGGTTTCCGTTTACTAAAGTGGAAGAGGAAAGAGGATAACGAAGAACAACCAGAAGTATCCGACACCCTGTGTAGCCTTTGGCACCATCATAAAATCCTCCGTGCCTCTGTTCTTTCTCTGTAAAATGGGATAATCCACACTTAATTTTTGGGGTAAAAATTCAGGTGGCGTATGGAAAGTATTTTGTCCAACATTTAACACCTATTTGGTGCTAAATATGTTTTTGTCCATATTTTTTTAGAGGAAGTCATCATTACTCACATATCCCGGGAGGTAAAACAAGATCCTCAGTCTGCCAAGTGGAAGACCAGGGTCTTTGTGTGCTGCAGTATTGAGGAACAGCTCCTTAATTGTTTTCTGGCTTGTTGGTTTCATTGATTGATATGAGCAGTAGAATGTTTTTCCAATAATAATTTATAAGGCAGTGCAGCATATTAGTGATTCAAGTGGAGGTGGGATTATAGAGGCCTCCCCCTTACCCCCAACCTTTCTCCTCTGCCTTTGAGTTCCTTCATCAGATCCCCAGGGACCCATGGAGCACAAGTGGACACCCACTGGACAGACAGATAAAGCGGGCTCATTGTCAGAGAGTGAGAAAATATGACAGAACTGAGGCCTTTCATTCCCTCAGTAAGTAGGTGATGAGCATCTGCTTTATGCCAGGAATGGTTCCTGGTTCTGGAATGGGGTGCAGGTGAGAACAAGAGAAAAATGCCCTGTCCTTATGGAGTCTGTATTCTTGGGGGGGGGTATCCAGAAATTCTTGGATACAATCGCACTTTGAATTGATTTGCATCATCTCATTCTGCATACTGTGTGTGTGGCGGGGGGTGCTGGACGCGTGCGTTTGGGGAAGGGCCCGTGCACGGGCTGGGAGCTGGTGAAGGCACCATGCATGTGGCCTAAAGAGGGGAGAGGGTTGATGCCCATCAGGGAATGGTTCATGGAAGATCGGGGGTTGCTCAGGCACACATCAGAGTTGGAGGGATTCCAAACCACCGCAAGAATGCTGCAGAGAGCAAAAAAAAAAAAAAAAAAAAAAAAGAAAATGTTTTCAAAGAATGGGAGTGTCCTGAGGAGTGAAAAGAGGCTCCAGAGAACAGTGACTGTTTTCAGAAACATGTAAATTACATGACAGAAAAACAAGGGTGACACCCAAAAGCAGTTTGAGGAGGCATTTCAGGCAGATTGTGATTTGGGGGGAAAAAAAATACAAAACCCGAGGGGGAATGTGGGAAATGGTGAAGCGGATGGGAAATTAACCAAAAATTGAGAAACACTAAATGGGTTATAGTGGCATTTGTGAGACAGTAAAAGAATTAGTCTGAAGGGAAATGGTGAATAATAAATATGTCTCGAGAACATTTCAAATAATCAGATTTGGAAGTTAAAGGAGACTTATGACCATAAAGACAAAAGAGAGAAAATAGAAATTAGAGGGAATGAGACATTTTAAGTGAGAGTTCAAGGAATTTTGGCAGCCCATATATGGTTGGCTTTTGATGGGAGGACAGAGGGACCCCTGGTCACAGCCATGAGAAGTATGGCCTTAAAAAGACCAGGCTGCATCTGGGGTGGGGTGTTAGAAAATATGACAGGGTGGGGAAATAGTAAAAAAAAAAAAAATGCATAGGAAATGTCTGTAAATCTTAGCTATTTATTAGTGACAGCCATAACCCAGGCATAGTGCTGGGCATTTTAAGGGCACTGTCCCTAATGCTACCCCTAAACCCAGGAGTTGGGTAATGGTGAGCTGCAACCACATGAGACTGTCTTGACTAATTCATATGGTTGAACCTCATCCAATTTTTACAAGGAAAGAAATGAAGGCTCAGAGAATTTTAAATACACTGCCCAACATGAAACAGTTGGGAGTGCAGAGCCAGGCTTTTGATCCCTCTTCTGTTTTCCAACAACGTAGAAATAGCAATTCATTGTTATATTCATCAGCCCCAGCTATGTGCCAGGCACTCTTGTTTGGCACTAGAAATATGATACTAAAGGCGAAAGAGGTCCCTGCCTTCATGATGCATACCGTCTACTGGTTAAAAAAAAAAAAAAACCAAACCCAAAACCAATGACAATCTAGAAGAGCTGTCCAAAAGCAATAGAAGGCTAGCCTTGTGTAATCTTAAACTTTCTGGCAGCACATTAAACGAGTAAAAAGAAGCAGATGATATTAATCTTAATAATATGTCTTATTTCACCCAAGATGTCTAAAATAGTTCAACATGAAATCAATATAAAATGATTCAGGAGATCTTCTTACATGATTTTTTTCTACGGAAGCTCCAGATCCAGTGTGTATTATGCCCTTATGGCACCTCTCCATTCAGACTCAGGTCTTAGTGTTGTGTATGTCATGGACAATAAAAAAAAAAAAAAAAAAACAACAACCAAAAAGCCAACTACTTGGCTTTGCCATCAACGGTTGATAATAATACAGAAGTGGACCCTCTGCAAACCCCAGGAGCCCCCACCTGGCCACATTTTGCCAGCATGCTTTCCTGTATTTATTGCTCTTGATGGAAATACTGAAGATGTAATTTGAAGCTTAGCAGCCACTAGAATTTCTGATATTTCATCTGGTCACTAAAAGCTTATAATCCATTTTTGAGAGATAAACAAAATAGTGATAAGATTTTACTGTTTAATACAAGTACCCAGCAGGTGTTAATGGGGACCAAGCAATGGGGTGTGTAATGGGATTTCCCTAGGTAAAGAATTTTGCTCGGGAGCTAGTTTAAATGGGAAGAAAGTCTGAGAAAATATGAATCGTCTTTCCTAGAAATTGAATGGGGTAATTGAAGATAATAGGTGCTTGCATCCTGCCAACTTCATAATGAAATTACTGTTCAGCAAAAAATTCTGTAAGAGGGTCTCCCCCCCCATACATACCCAAGGGACTGAAGACTGTTAATAAAAAACAAAAGGAAAAACAATAAAACAATATTAATGTTGAGTTTACAGACTCATCGGTCCAGAATATTGAATCTTAAAGGAACACAGAAAACTAGGGAGCATAACATCCATATAGTCGTTTCCATGTAGTCCAAAGAGGCGTGATTGCATCTAAATCATCACCCTGCTCATTCCATCTGATTCACCACAAGATGGGAGAAAAGGGAATGAGTAGAGGAAGTAGAAATGGGGGATTAAAGAAGAGGGAGGTTTGAGTAAATTCACCTGGCAAATCAAAAGAAAATCTGGATGCCCAATAGTACATGCTAGCTCCTTGATTCAAATGATGACTGTGATGTTTGGGTCGCACTACACGTAACCCTGTGAATGGCTCTCGCCAGGGCCACATATCTAGGTCAAAACCAAAGCATTTGCTCTCTGGTCTGCCTTTTCCAAAATAGATAACAAACTGGATATTTCCGAACCTCTTGATAATTGACTGGAATTTTCAGTTCATCCACCTTTAGGTAATTGGGTAGATCCACCCTGAGCTCTGTGCATCCCAAAGTGTTGGACAAATCAAAACCTGGCCTGATAGCTAATTTGATTCAACAACATCAACCATAATAATAAATTAATAACCTCTGAGTTTGGGGCAGCAAATACGGAGACTTGATAACTGATTTCCTACTAGCTCTGGTAAAGGCCACTCGCTGGTGGTCTTTGTCTGCAGTGTTTATCGGAGATTCCGTGAACAGTCTTCCATCCTGTTCTGTGGTTCTATACCATTGGTTTGGTGGTTTCCTCCCTGCAGTGCATTGCCACCCCTTGCTCCTGGCCATACACCCCTCCAGCCCTTGTTCTTCCTTCCACTTTGTTTCCTGATGCCTGCTCTACCTCTGCAATAGAATTGGCCACTCTATTCCTCATGCTCTTCGCCAGCCTACTTAATACATATCTCTAATTTTACGCTTGCTGTTCTTGACTGCAGTTATGTATTGCAGAAATATGTTTGTTTACTTTATCATTTTTCCTACCACAGTTCTTAGCACAGGTCTTGACACGTAGTAGGTACGCAAATATGTCTATTGGATGGATAGATGAATGAATGTATTGACGGATGGATGGATGGATGGACAGAAGGATGGACAAATGGATGTAGACATGGATGGGTGGCACTTCTGGTGATGATCTTTTAACATACTCAACCCCCAAACATGAACTCCAGCCCTACAGTGTGCCAGACAATATAATAGGGCTAAAAATAACCATGGGGAACAAAACCAAAAGTCAACTGGAAAAATATAAACAACTTAGTTTAGACCCCCCCAATTATAATGGAAGATTTTTAGCCATAAACAAAAATGAAGTTGTCCTCCAATGCAGAGAAAGAAGCATTTTTATTTCTGCTTCTCTTGCCAGCAAATCTATGCATCACTCCTTTATTTAAAACCTTTCATGGATCTCCCCTGCCTTCTGAACAAAATCCAAACACTTTAGGGTGGCATTCAAGGTCCTTTAGGATCTGGCTTCATGGATCCTCTCCAGAGAAATCCCACTGCCCCTTAGCTTATTAAGCTATTCCCTGTTTTCCCCCAGCATGTGTTATGCTGCCGACCTTTGCTGACTCTTCTTTTCTCAAGGTGATGCCTTTGCTCAGAATTCTTTTCTCCTTCTCCTTCTCCTTTTTTTTTTTTTTAAAGTAGACTTCATGCTCAGCACTGAGCCCAAAGCAGGGCTTGAACTCATGACCCTGAGACCAAGACCTGAGATGAGATCAAGAGTCGGATGCTTAACCGAGGGAACCACCAAGGCTCCCCTCTCCCACCTCTTCTTAACTCTTTCACTCTTCAAGATTCCCCAGGAAGCCCCGCCCCCAATCCCTTAGGTTCAGTGAGGGGCCCTCCTCTGCACTCTCACTTCTCCCACTTACTGAGCATCCCTGCATGAGTGGCGTTCTCTGTGCTGGCATGTTTATGTGCCTATGTTGCTGGGTGGTGAACATGTGGGTAGGAGGGCGGACAGACACTGTGGTTTTTATTTCCGTATCTATAGGACTCCCCATAGGGCCTGACACATAATAGACATGCAGCAAATTGTTGTTGAATCAACAAAATATCCTACTAGGAAATGATCACAGATGCCTCACGTGCACCAAATAGAAGAGTGATTACTCTTTGCTCCTTCTGGAATTGCAGTGGTTTATTTATTCTGTTTTTTAGCAGACACTATTTGCAGAAAATTTGGAGAACACAAAGATACACAAAAGAAAATAAAAGGTACCTGTAATCCTTTTATGCATAGACAAACCCTATTTTTATCCTCTTCTGCTTGTTTAACATGAAAGAGTGAGCATTTTCTCCTCTCCATTAACTTGTCATCAAAAACATGATTTTTAAAAACCCAAATAGTTCATTGAGTGGATACACAATATTTGTTCTTTGCCTTTTCCCCAATTTCTTTACCATGTCCTGGGAGACCTGATTCTCCTTCCCCATGACACAGCCTGCACTGTGGCGGCCCAGGGGCAGATATGTGACCAGTTAGGACCATCTCTTGTTTTTGAATTTTTTATACTCTATTTTTATACTCTATTTCTCCCCCTTAATATATTTTACTTCTTCAGCTGCTTCTGGTGTTAAAGGAGTATAAAGTAAGAAAATGCCACGGTCTTGAGATACCCTGTCTCTCTGGGGTCTCTGAATATTCAACCTACCGTATTACATTAATTGAGTATCTGTTAAGTGGTATGTTCTCTTGGAAGTCTCCAGCAATATCACCTTTTCCTCAAGATACAAGGGGATGTGGACTCCTGGGGATTTTCCCATCCAAATCCTGGGAGGGGAGCTCTGCCTTGCCTCCCTCCCCATCCACATCCAGCCTGCCTACAGGCAAGGTGGTTTTGAATAGTGGTGGAGGTAAGATGATCATAAGGCAGAAAGACGTCCTGTGCAATGAAAGTGCTAGGACAATGGTTGAATACACGGATGTTATATAAGGCAGATGCTGAGGCCAGTGTTGTCCTTGTTGCTTCTCTCTCCCCAACCTTCACATCAACTGAATACCTGCTAAATATTCTCCACTTGGTCCTATTTGTGGCGACTCATACTCCTCCTTCTCCTCCTCTGTTGGGGCCACAACAGAGCCAAAGCCAAGATCATCTCTGACATGGAGAATAAGCACACTGTAACCTAACCCCCTGTATCCACTCTGGTCCCCTCCAGCCCATTCTCTACATAGCCTTCAAGTCATATTCTACAAGAAAAATCTGACTGTATCATCTCCATGATTAAAACCTTCAGTGTGTGTTAGCCGTTTGTGTGTCTTCTTTGGAGAAGTGTCCATGTCTTCTGCCCATTTTTTGTGACTGGATCATTTGTTTTTTGGGGTGTTGAATTTGAGAAGTTCTTTATAGATCTTGGATACCAGCCCTTTATCTGCAATGTCATTTGCAAATATCTTCTCCCATTCCATGGGTTGCCTCTTAGTTTTGTTGACTGTTTCCTTTGCTGTGAAGAAGCTTTTTATCTTGATGAAGTCCCAAAAGTTCATTTTTGATTTTGTTTCGCTTGCCTTTGGAGACGTGTCTTGAAAGAAGTTGCTGTGGCCGATGTCGAAAAGGTTACTGCCTATGTTCTCCTCTAGGATTTTGATGGATTTCTATCTCACATTGAGGTCTTTCATCCATTTTGAGTTTATCTTTGTGTATGGTGTAAGAGAATGTTCAATATCACTAGCCATCAGAAAAATACAAATCAAAACCTCAATGAGATACCACCTTACACCAGTTAGAATGGCAAAAATTAACAAAACAGGAAACAACAAATGTTGGTGAGGATGTGGAGAAAGGGGAACACTCTTACACTGTTGGTGGGAATACAAGCTGGTACATCTACTCTGGAAAACAGTATGGAGGTTCCTCAAGATGTTAAAAATAGAGCTACCCTATGACTCAGCAATTGCACTACTAGGTATTTATCCCAAAGATACAGATGCAGTGAAAAGAAGGGGCACATGCACCCCAATGTTCATACCAGCAATATCTACAACAGCCAAACTGTGGAAGGAGCCGAGATGCCCTTCAACAGATAAATGGATAAAGAAGATGTGGTTCATATATATAATGGAATATTACTCAGCCATCAGAAAGGATGAATACTCACCATTTGCACTGACCTGGATGGAACTGGAAGGGATTATGCTAAGTGAAATAAGTCAAGCAGAGAAAGACAATTATTGTATGGTTTCATTCATATGTGGAACATAAGGAATAGCGTGGAGGACCATAGGGGAAGGAGGGAAAACTGAAGGGGAAGAAATCAGAGAGGGAAACGAACCATGAGAGACTATGGACTCTGGGAAACAATCTGAGGGTTTCAGAGGGGAGGGGGTGGTGGAGTGGGGGTAGCTGGGTAATGGGTATTAAGGAGGGAACGTGTTGTAATGAGCACTGGGTGTTATATGCAACTAATGAATCATTGAACGCTACATCAAAAATTGATGTGTACTATACAGTGGCTAACTGAACAAAAACAACAAACCTTCAGTGTGTTCCTACTGTTTTAAAAGAAAGACAGAACCCTTTAACATGGCCTGAGAAGCTTTGCATTATCTCCCCTATTTACCTTAACCACACCACATCCCACATTTCTTCTGTCTCTCTCTGCTTTGGTCTCACTGGTTTACAGTTTGTGTGTACTGCCACAGAGCCTTTGCACATGCTGCCCTTTTTGCCTAGAATTTGCTTATGTCTTTTTTTTTTTAACCTAGTTAATGCTGATTCATCCTTCCAGTGAAGCCTGGAAGTCTTCCTTATAGAAGTCTTGCCGGACCCCTGTTTCACTTCTACATAGCACACCCACCTCGCTATTATAACACTTGTCATAGATCTGTAATTAATTAATGCCTGTCCTCTCCTTTAGACTATAAGCTTTATGAGGAGAGGGATCATATTTGTTTCCTTATTTATCCTCAGCCAAGTAGCTGAGTCCTGGCATGTAGCAAGCATTTAATAAGTATTAGTGGAATGAGTAATGAATAGATGCGATACCATTTCTTTGAAGTTGCATCCCATATGGTTAATGAGACAGCAGCTTCCTTTAGGGAAGCTTGTTAAAACATAATAGAATATGCTTTAAGATCCTCCTGTAGTGTCATATGAACAGAGGTCTGTGGGTGTGGCAGGACAGAAAGGTTCCATCCCATGTGCTAATGACAATCAGTTACTAACATCTATATAGGATGGGGGATTCTGAGAGTGAGTACAGGCTCATGGGAACGAGTGCCTGGCCAATTAGCAGCGCCTGCATGGGTACTAATACTCCCACAGATAGAGGCCACTTGTCATGGATGATCATGGCCATGTAAGTCTCCATGTTGCGAGTGTTACACAGTGGTGCCTTCCACTCAACTGACCTCTTTCCTTCTTCCCTAAAAACTTGTCTTTCTCTCTTCTTCTCTCTAGATTTATGGTCAATGTGACATGGGATGGCAAAGACTTGTCCTTCACTGAGGAAGGCTATCAGGTGCATCCCAGACTGGTGGTGATTGTGCTGAACAAGGACCGAGAATGGGAAAAGGTGAGCATCCTTCTGCATGTTGGTAATGCAGGGTGGGGATGAATGCATGGGCAATGGAAGGGCTCGACTTAATTCTTTTCCCAACACATTTCCTGCTGAGCTGCTCCAGATTCCATCCCACGACCAGGAGCAGATCTTTCTTGGAACGAGGTGAACCAAATATCATAAGGTGTAGCTGGAATGCTTTTTCTGGGTGAACTGTGGTAACCGTGTGCTGTTCCTTGTGTCAGCTTCTCCAATCTCATTAGGAAGGGTCCTTGAAGGACTTAGGATAAATAATTTAAAGACTAAAGGTTGGTTCACATTGTTGCAATAGCAAATGTTTACTGTATAGCAGTGATCACACCAGTTTGCGTACACCCCATATTAAGTACCATATTTACACATTTTGCCATATAGATAAACCCCTGTATTTTCATTGACATAGTCTTTTACTTTAAGTCAACTAATTTCCCAAACTTAAGTGTATCACTTGTGCAAATCACAGGTTGGAGAGGGAGATTATATTTCTTGTAAAGCACATTTTCTAGTACATATATATTAACTATTGAAAATATAAAACATAACTCTGCAGGAAAAAAATCATCACACATCCCACCTGAGCCGGGTCCTGAGTCAGACAGGGGAGACGTCATGGGGGATTTACAGATGACCCCACACGAACAATGACAATATCTACCCCATTTGCCCTCTCTCCACCAAATCCCAAATTAGTCGCCACACAATCACATAAAGAGTAGAACAAAAAATATCGAAAGGAAGCCTGGGTCGTTATCTTGTCTTTCTTGACAAGCAAGGCATGGCTTCTAAACTGCCTCAAGCAGCTTGAGATTTCTGTTCACTTTGCACTTCAGATGGAGGCTTGAGAGATCCTATGGGTAGGAAGATGCAGGATGTGGAGTGGGAGATGTACATAATTCACTAGGATCAGAAGAAAGTACTGTGCAAACAGAAGCACTGACTTTGGGGGATCCGTGATGGATGCCTAGAAGGAAAGATGAAGAGAAAGCTTTGGAAGATTTTGCCTGCTACACCCAACAGCTACAAAAGAAACTTTCCTTCAAGTGTACTTAGAAAAGGACCCAAGTAGACTGCGTTCTGGAGCATAAAACAAGTCTTGATATATTTCAAAGGATGGAAATCATGCAGAATGCATTCTTTGACCACACAGTGTTAAAATAAATGAATCACAGACCTGTACCTCTGAAACAAATAATACATTATATGTTTAAAAAAAAAAAAAAGAAGAAGAAGATAGTAGGAAGGGAAAAATGAAGGGGGGGAAACCGGAGGGGGAGATGAACCATGAGAGACTATGGACTCTGAGAAACAAACTGAAGGTTCTAGAGGGGAGGGCGGTGGGGGGATGGGTTAGCCTGGTGATGGGTATTAAAGAGGGCACGTATTGAATGGAGCACTGGGTGTTATATGCTTTAATGAATCATGGAACACTACATCAAAAATTAATGATGTAATGAATGATGACTAACATAACATAATAAAATAAAATTTTTAAAAAATCAGAAAATTAGGGGCGCCTGGGTGGCTCAGTTGGTTAAGCGACTGCCTTCGGCTCAGGTCATGATCCTGGAGTCCCGGGATCGAGTCCCGCATCGGGCTCCCTGCTCAGCAGGGAGTCTGCTTCTCCCTCTGACCCTCTCCCTCTCATGCTCTCTGTCTCTCATTCTCTCTCAAATAAATAAATAAATCAATCTTTAAAAAAAAAAAAAAAAAATCAGAAAATTAAAAAAAAAAGTTAGTAATAAAAATAGATCCAGAGAATCCCCAGATGTTTGGAAATAAGATAACATCTCTGAATAGCCCATGGGTCAAAGAAGAAATCAAAAGATATTAGCAAATATTTTGAATGAAATGACAATGAAAACACAACATATCAAATTTGAAGAATAAAGTGGAAGATGTGCTAAGGGGGAAGTTTATAGCTTTAAATGCTTATAATTAAAAAAATCAAGGCAAGTGTAAAGTCAGTGATTTAAGCTTCTACATTAAGAAGCTAGAAAAAGAAGAGCAAAGTAAACCCAAATGAAATAGAAGGAAGAAAATCACAAATATAAGAGTAAAAATCAAAGTAGAACACAAAATATAGAGAAGATCAACAAAGCCAAAAGGTAGTTCTTTGAAAAGATTAATGAAATTTGTAATTTCTAGCAAGAGTGATCACACAAAACAGAGAAAACACAAATACTAATAAAAAATACTAAAAATGCGGGGCGCCTGGGTGGCTCAGTCGTAAAGCATCTGCCTTCAGCTAAGGTCATGATCGCAGGGTCCTGGGATCGAGCACCACATCGGGCTCCCTGCTCCACAGGAAGCCTGCTTCTCCCTCTCCCACGCCCCCTGCTTGTGTTCCCTCTCTCGCTGTGTCTCTCTCTGTCAAATAAATAAATAAAATCTTTAAAAAAAATACTAAAAGTGCAAGAGGAGATATCACCAAGACATTACAGATCCTGCAGACATCAAAATGATAAAAAAAATATTACGAATAATGTATGCCAACAAATTCCACAACGTAGATAAAATGGGTATATTTTTGGGGGGAAAAAAAAAACTCACAAATTTCCAAAACTGACCTAAAAAAGAAATAGTCTGAAGTCTCTAAGTTTCTAAGCTCTAAACTTGCTACAAAATTGAATTTATGACTAAAATCTTCCCCATTTCAAAAACAAAAAAAACTCCTGACCTAGATAGCTTGGCTGTGAATTCCATCAGACATTTTAAAAAGAAATAACACCAATCTACACAGTGTTTCAATATATTAGTAATCATAATCCAGCAATATATTAAAAAAATAATACACCATGGATAAATGTTATTTATCCTATGAACTCAAGATTGGTTTAACATTCAAAAAATAAATCAGTGTAACTTACCATATTAATATAATAAAGGAGAAAATTGTATGGTCATCTCAATAGATGCAGAAAAAGCATTTGACAAAATCTAATATATCCATTCATGATAAAGGAAGGGAGATTTCTCAATCTGATAAAGGTTATCTATGAAAACCCTATAACTGACATCTCATATAGTGATGAAATGATGAAAATAAATCCATAAACATGCATTCAATTGCTTTTTGATGAGTAATTATGACAATGGGGGAAAGGAACGTCTTTTTTTTAAAAAAGATGCATTTATTTTAGACCGAGAGCTTGGGCACGAGTGGGGGGAGGGACGGGGAAGAGGGAGAGGCAGAGAATCTCAAGCAGACTCCACACTGAGCGTGGAATCTTACACGGGGCTCAATCTCACGACCCTGAGATCATGACCTGAACCAAAACCAAGAGTCGGACACAACAGACTAAGCCACCCAGACACCACGAAAAGAAAGTCCTTTTAATAAATGGTGCTAGATCCACCAGATATCCACATGGAAGAAAAATACCTTGACCCGTAGCTCACATTATACATAAAAATTACTTAAATTTCAGACCTAAATGTAAAAGCTAAAACTGTAAAGTGTTTAGAAGAGAATTTAGGAGGATATTGCTGTGATCCAAGAAAGCAGAATGCAAAAGGCGTTTGGTGTACAGTAAAAATAATAAACTGGGGGCGCCTGGGTGGCTCAGTGAGATAAGCGTCTGCCTTTGGCTCAGGTCATTTTCTCAAGATCCTGGGATTGAGCCCCGCATCGGGCTCTCTGCCGAGAGGTGAGTGTGCTTCTCCCTCTCCCTCGGTGCTCTCTCTCTCTCACACACACACATACACATGCATTCTCTCTCTCTCAAATAAATAAAAATCTTTAAAATATATAAATAGACTGGACTCCATCAAACATCAAAATTTAAAAATTTTTTAATTTTTCTCATGTACAGACACTGTTAGAAAATGAAAAAGGCAAGCCCCAGATTGGGAAAAAATATTAACTCTCTGTGTATATCCCAAAGGGCTCATATCCAGAATATATAAAGAACTCCAATAAATGAATAATAAAAAATAAAACAACACAAAAGTGGGAAATTAAGTTAGACACTGAAATGGCCAATAAGTTAGTGAAAACATGCTTATGACCATCAGAGACATGCAAACTAAAACCATAATGATATATCACTTCACACCCACTGAATGGCTAAAATGAAAAAGAGTGACAATACCAAGTGTTGGTAAGGATATGGAGCAACTGAATCTCTTATATATGGCCAGTGGGAATGTAAAATTAAAACCACCATGGAAAAGTGTTTGGCAGTTTCTTATAAAGTGAAAAATATACACAAACCTTCCAACCCACCAGTTATACTCCTGGGTATTTACTGTAAAGAAATATAAACTTATACCCCAAAAGTAATATTTGTATAAGAATGTTCATTGCAACTTTATTCATCAGAGCAAAACATCAGAAGGAATGCCAGTGTCCATCAGCAAGGAGTGGATAAATAAATTATGGTATATTCATAAAGTGGAATGCTACTCATTAATAAGGAATGAACTGGTAATACCTAGAACATGGATGAATTTCCAAAACAGGCAGTCAATAGGAAAGGGCACAGGGAGCTTTCTAGAGTTATGGCAATGTTTCATATCTTGAACATTTGTCAAAATGTGTCAAACTGTCACCCAAGATCTGTTTATTTTAGTGCATTTCATTGAACCTTAATTCAAAACAATTTTTGAAACCCTTCAAACTGAGATACCCAGCACAGTTAACTACCAGCATTTACTGAGTTTTCATATTTAACTCCCGGACCTGAATACTAGTTATATCAACAATAACCATTGTTTATTGAACACTTACTCTATTTCTCCTCTAGGTGGTATACCCAAGCACTGAATCACACTTCATTCATTCATCCAACAAATATTCAGTGCCAACTACGTGCCAGGCACTATTCTTGATACTTGGAATCTATCAGTGAATAAGAGAGACAAAAAAAGTTTTGTACTCATGGAACTTAGATTCTAGTCTGCCTGTGCCAGAGGGTGGGGTGGGAGTCTGTGTTTTTTTGTGATGCTTGAGGAAAACATTGGATTCTAGTTAACTGAAATCTGGTATACCCTGTGGCCCACATCGCCATCACTGAGCTGGGCTCCTTTGTACATCTGGGACGCTGAACATGCTGGGTTTTTGTTTTTGTTTTTACCTGTAATGTTTTCCTGTACCCACACCTTCTTTTATCCATCCTTCAAGTTCTGGGTTTTCTTTCCTCTTACAAATGCAAAGCCAACATGCAAATTACTTTTTTCCTATTCTTCATAGGCGATAGGGAACGTGGGCCTTTTCTGCCTTCTGTCGTTTTGTTTTGGCGTTATTTTTCAACCATTTGAAGTTACACAACCTGAGGATCACTGTGGAGCTGTGAAATCGTTCTCCTTGGTTGGATTTCACCCGTCCTGGGTCAGACTTGGCTCACACCTGTGAATTTTCAGTGCTGCCTTTGGATCTAGCTCATTTGCCAGGGAGCCTGTTTACAGGGGGGCCACTGCCACACAGGTGATAGCATTTCGTAAAAGAAGGCTGCCCTTGATATCCTCCGTTTCCAGATACAGAAAATGCCCTTTTAATATTTTGTGTGTCCTCCTTCAAATTCTTATTGAAATACAATTTCTCAAAAAGGCAGCTCAGGGAATTACTGCCGAATTGAGCTTAGAATGTACAAATGCTTCCTGTAATTCTGCTATTCTCTTGGCACTCAGGGGATCCAGTTCTTCAGAAATAACTCCTTGTGCTTCTGTCTTGAAGAAAGAGGAAGCCAGTGGAGCAAGTAAATACCGGTCATGTTATCCTTCAGCCTGCCTGCCGGCAGCATATAGGATATAGCAGGTCATCAGAGGGGGCAGCCTGCGGAAGGAGGGAGCTGTTATTCTGGGGCTCAGAGGCGACTTCTCTCTATCTCTGAGGTCACCCAGTGGCGTCATGGGAAGCAGCAGCTTGTAAGGAGGGAGTCTTGGAAATTGTGACAAGCCCTTGGAGGGGCCTTTGCTTTCTGCCGGGCCCTTGTTTGTGGCTGGCATGGATTATTCCAGTGCCATGACCAATGCCTGCTTGTGTCTAGCAGACATAGAACTCAGCGCTAAGCAGGCTTCCTCTTACAAATCAGGACTCCCGTGCTCTTTGCCTTTCCTTTTCTCCAGTGGGTTTTGCTCTGCCTTGGAGCTTGGTGGGTCTTGGAGCAAGGCCTCCCAGAGATGTTTGAAAACAGCAATTGGCAGCCCAGGCCAGTACAAACAGTAGTCCCCGGGCACCAACTCTATGGCCACCATTATTTCAAGCACCAGGGCTTATCCAAGGATGAGTAGGAAACCATCCCGCTCCTCAAGTGGCTCATCACCGAGCCTTTGCTGGGGTGAGAAGGGTGAACTTGACTCAGCCAGCTGGGGAGTCTCCAAGGTGATAGGGCTTGGGTTTGAGTATAGACTGGATTTCTCCAACTTGAATAAATTTCTCATTAACTACCTGAAAAAAAAATGCTTTGGGAATAATTCTCTTTACCATTTTTGGGTTACACTAGCTTTAAAATGAAAATATATGTATGCATATACACGTACACATATACACATACACATAGACTAGCTTTAAAATGGAGATAGACAGAAAGGGAGAGAGAGAGTCAAAGAAAGATTTTGAAAGCAGTTTTTGAATTTTTTGACCTCAAGCATAAATAGGGCAAAACCCATACCTATTAAAGTAAAATAATCCTCTTATTTTCTAGAAAAGCAGTAATTAAGGATGATAGCGATGCCCCAGAAGACATGAGGGACCCATCATGTCTTCCCAAACCAAGAGTCTTGTTCCCATGCTCTGATGCATCTGCCTCCCCTTTCTCCTCCCCGGTCTGTTTGCATTCTCACTGGGGACCTTAGTGCCAGCTGCCTTCCTCACAGGATGACTCCCAGATCCCTCACACCAGCCCAGACCTCCCGATCTCCACGCTTGCTTGCAGAACACCCCCATGCGGAGAGCCCACAGACCTCCAACTTCCTCTTGTCAAAAGCCAAAATCATTGTCTCCCCCTCCCAAATATGGTCATTCTCCTGTGTCCCAGCACAGACATCTTCATTCTTATCCTCCCAGTGAAGGATATTCGGTTGTCATTGGCTCATGCTCTGCTCCCTGATATTCCTGTTCCTTTGAGCGTTTTTCCAATTTTTCCAAGGACACCCTTCCTGGATAATCTCAAATGGGTTGGGTCCTTTCCACCTCATTCTACAGACCTGTATACTAACTCCTAGGAGTGTTAACACTTTGCATTGTCATTGTTTGCTTGCATATTTATCTTCATTTAGACCACAAGCCCCATTTGGGAAAACGTCAGGTCCATTCATGTTTCTTTAGCTCTGCCACGGGACTTTGTTTCTAGTGCCCAGAATGGTCTCTGTACAATTTGTTGGGCATGATGACTTCAGACTTCAGGCACCATTCATTAAGAGCTACTCTGCACCAAGAGCTATGGTGAGAATTTTACGTGCATGATCTCATGTAGTTGTTTCAACAACTCATCTCAAGGAGGCATTCTGATTCCTGCCTCACAAACAGAAATTCAGGTTAGTGACCGGTTTCAGATCCCCCCAGCTAGTAGGTGAAGGAAGCAGGATGTGGGTGGAGGTCTGCCTGACCCCAAAGGCTGCATTCGTAATCACTACATCTAACAGAAAGCCTGGCAGTGGGACAGGGATATTTGAGAGGAGAAATTAAGAGGGCTCCTCCCACCCTTAGAATGGCATCCACCTTCTTTTTCTCATGGGGGGCAGCAGATTCCACCCAAAGCCACCTCACTGGAACTTGGGGGATAAATATTTATCATACTTCATAGGCCATGTCTTTTCTGGTCTATAGCAGTTTCATCTTCCTGGATCATACCCTGTCCCTTGTTTCTTGTGCATAATGAAGGAGATGCCACTTAAGGAAGGAATTCTTGGTGCAGATATGATACAGGAGGTCTTTGAGAAAGCTTGGACTGACATCTGGAATGTATAGTTCTGATGTGGCATGTCAGCATGTGATCAGATCTAGGAAGTCCTTTACTGACAGTGGTGTATGCATGGGGTACAATTGTGACATGACGTGATTTCTAATGATAGATTGCTGTAACTCCCTCCCTTCTGGATCATTGTATTTTACTACCCCTCCGTCACTCCCTCCCCCCACTTTTAGCCTAGACTGACTCAGTGAGTCTCAAGAACTCATGTGTAGAAGATTTCTAGTGTGTGTTTGCTTGTGTGTGTGAGTTTGTGTGTGTTATCAATAATCTGCAAACAGGTTCATCCTGCGAAAGGATTGAAGTATTTATGCAAGCATTGTAATTGGCTTCTGCACACACGTATTCCAATGATTATGTGAAGGAAGTCTTGGAGGAAAATAATTGAGAGACCACTAGTAAATGACGAACCAATAAAATAATTGTGTGCATTGCTGAAAGCAAAGAGACTTGTGTACACCTTCTGCAAGTGGACAGAGGACATTCTGGCTTCTCCCATGTGCTTGCTTTGCTTGGAAGATAATGGCGGCCCATTGAGGAAGCCATGAGCTCTGGCTGTGACTATCACTGAGAGAAGTCTGTTTTCAGGTTTTCACTTATTCTCTTGCCACTCGATCTCTGGTGCTCAATTGCCAAGACTCAGTATTTGTAGAATGGATATAAAAATGGATGAAAAAAAAAAATGGATGAAAAGATTGGTTTTCATGGACTTCTCCACATGAGGAACATCTTTCAGCATTGGTCATTCAAGTGTAGTTCTTGGGGCTCCCTGTATCAGAGTCACCAGGGGAAAGGTGTAAAGGTCTTATGCCTACTTCAAACCTATGGAATGATCATTTCAGATTCTGCTTTTTTTCATAAGCTGTCCTCATGATTCTCATGTCCCTTAAAGGCCTAGAACCATGGCTTTAGGGCATAGATTTACTCTTTGTGACCCTGAAAAACTGGTTTGTCAATGTCATCCTGGTTATCAGAACTTTTCGCTTTAAGGCTCTTTGTGCCTCTTTCTTCCTTTGGAATACAGTGCTTAGTGGCAAAGCTTAAGAGAAATGGTATGGGAGAAAAGGAAATAAGGAAATTGCAGTTTTGTCGCACCCTGAGTAATCTCTGGTGAGTGAGACAGTACCAACGCCAGTAAAATCTTGTTTATGCATGTAGATCAGTTCCTGTCACCTGGTGTATCCTCCATAAATATTGTTATTAAATGATTTCTTTTTCTGGTAAAACTGCCCCCCCATAAACAGATCAGTTGGATTTGGATTATAACCCTTATGCATTTCACACATGTATTTCATCAAACAAAATGTCCAGCATACCTACTGTGTGCAGGTCATTGTGGAGGGTTGCAGTAACACATGGACTGGTTTTGAAGATACATAGAATCTAGTAGGACGCTAGGAGACGCTCATAACCACAAGACAGTGTGATATGTGCCACAAAAGATGTTCTGATAGAACTCTACAGTATTTAGAGAAGATAGACATTATGTATAGGCAGAAGGGTTGAGGGCATCTATACAGAGCACCCTCTCATTTGGACAAGTGTCAGAGCATATGTGTGATCTGGACTTCTGAATATGTGTGGGAAGGCCATTCCATGCAGAAGGAACATTGTAAGTGAAAGCCCAGAAACAAGGATTTCAATGTGTTTGAACCATAGCTTGTGTGGTAGGCAGAATTCTAAGAATGACCCCCAATGCCCCTTACCCCCTGTAAGCCTCCCCCTGAAGGGTATGTGGCATATCATGAGCTATGCATCCCGTGATTGTCACATTAGCGAGTAGAAGGGGTTGTCAGCTGACTTTGAGTTAATCAGGCTGGGCCTCATGTCATCACAGGAGCCTTTTAAAAGTAGAGACTTTTGGGGCACCTGGGTGGCTCAGTCATTAAGCGTCTGCCTTCGGCTCAGGTCGTCATCCCAGGGTCCTGGGATTGAGCTCCACATCAGGCTCCCTGCTCCACAGGAAGCCTGCTTCTCCCTCTCCCACTCCCCCTGCTTGTGTTCCCTCTCTTGCTGTGTCTCTCTCTGTCAAATAAATAAATAAATAAAATCTTGAAAAATAAATAAAGTAGAGACTTTTCTGCAACTAATAGCAGAAGAAGAGGCCAGACAGATTCAAGCACGGGAAGGATTTGACTGCTAGGCTTGAGAATTGAGGGGCCATGGGACAAGGCACGTGGAGGGCCACTGGGAATGAGTTTCGTCCCTGGCCACCAGCCACCAAGGAAGCAAAAACTCCAGTGCTACAGCCCTCAAGGAGCTGGACTCGGCCAACGACCTGAAGGAGTTTGGAAGTGGATTCTTCCCAGATCCTCCAGCCATGAGCCCAAGCTGCCTGACACTTGATTTCAGCCTTGTGAGACCCTGAGCCAAGAACCCAGCCGAGCCCCACTGGACTGTGGGCCTGTGAAGCCGTGAGGTGTTGTCAAAGGGTTGTTGTTCCAGGCGGCAAAGTTGGAGGCTGTTTGTTACAGTACACCAGGAAATGAATATGGATCATTGTGAGGGAATGATGAGAAGGAAGGGCTGTGCTGAGAAGTGAATTCGAGTCTACAGGACTTTATTCAGTAATCGTTGGGGCGCCATTGAAGGAGAAGAAAACAGAAAAATAATAAATAGTAATAGCTACCATTTGTTTAGCATTAATGAGTCACCATGCAGGTGCTGAGCATTCAAATATATAAACTCGTCTGGTCCTCACATGGACACTGGAATACAGATGCTGTTACCCTCTTTTATAAACTAGGGAATGAGTTCCAGACAAATTCAAAAAGTGTGCAGGGTCGCAGAGCTGGGATATCAACCCTGCAGCCTGCTCTTAATAGATGCAGACTCTGATGCTTCTTTAAAAAGGAAATGATGATTGGTGAGGATCTTTGGGAAAATTTCTCAGGGGTGCTTTAAGTAGCTCGGGTTCAAGGGGAGTGTAAGGTATGAATAGGGACGGTGGCAATGGGATCTGAGAGGAATGTCAGAAAGGAATTGAAGCACATGGCATTCACTGGATGATCTGCTGAGAGCTTCATGACAAAGCAGAATCAGTCAGATTTGTTTGTTTGTTTGTTTGTTTTAATTTTCAGGCATGGGTCTGTGCTTAGGCATTTCTGGATTGAGTATTTCCAGAAGAAATAGGTCATGCCCATAAATGACATTGTTCGTCTTTCTTTCTCCCTACTCCCCAACCCCAACCCCTGCTTCGCTTTCTCTCTCTTTCTTTCCTTTTTCCTCCCCAACCCACATCTAAAGTCAAGGGCCCATTTGTAAAATGGGTTTGGTGATATCACTACCTTAGCAGAGTCTGTGTGAAATTTAACTTGTTTCCTTATGTAATGATCATTAAGTTTTTCAAATGATACAAGCCCTAGAGAGGGAAAGTTAAGCCATCGCAGAAGATTTAAAATGATCATCTGACTTCCCTAGAGTCATGCGTTGTGGCTATTTTAAATACCCACACAGTACACTATGTTAGGTCACAGTGGGGAAAATATAGTAGGTCTCTAGAAAATTAACACTTCGGACTGAAGTAAGTGGTACCACCTCCTTGTGCGTGTGTAAGTGTGTGTGTGTGTGTGTGTGTGTGTCTGTCTGTCTGTCTGTCTTGCATTGGTTCTCTTTTTTTTTTTTTTTTTTGCATTCGTAACAACAAACCAACTCCCAAAAGAATAGCAGTTAAACCAGTGTTCTCCTGGAAGGCAAAATTCTGCTAAAAGTTTTCTCAATTTCAGAAGTTAAAAAAAAAAAAAAGCAATTCACAGACAAGATATCTCTGTGAGAACATGCATTGATGGGAATGTTAATAATAAGGATGTTTGGTGGTGATGATGGTGGTGATGTTGGTTGATGTGAGGGTGATGATGGTAGCAGGTACCAAAGTTGAGCTCCTATTCCATGATGCAGGTGAATGTTTTTAGGGCATTCTCTCATTTAAATATCACACCATTCTCTGCATTTTGTCATATCTAAAAGGGAGCTGATAGGAGTACCTGCCTCATAGGTTGTGGGGAAAATTTTTAAATATGTGTATCTAGTGCTCAGAACACCAACTGGCATACAGTAGATGGTCAGTAAATGCCAGCTTCAATTATAATTGGAGTTCCATGTCATAGGAGAGAAATTGGAAACTACATAGGATAAATGACTTGCCCAAGGAGATAGTGGTGGAGGCAGAATTGGAACCCCAACAGTATCTCTCTCACAGGAGAGCCAGAGTCAACCATGATGTCATCTGGAGTATGCATGTCTACAGAACTCATAAACCCAACTTGATAAGGAAGCTATCTGAGGGTGCTGGGGGCATGATTAAGCTGACAGATTGTATAAATGTAAGACAAAAGCTGTACCCTTGATAGTGTGCCATTGCCATCAATTATGAAAATGAGTGAATAGATTATTTAAATAATCTCAAATGAGTGAATTATTCAGAGAGCGTCTCAGTCAGAAGTATTTCTAGAAACTCCTGAAGAGACGGATGAAAACCATTTTTATTTTCTGACAGGGCCATCAGCTCATCTTTGCATAGATGAATGCAAAGCCCTGGGCTCCTCTGACAGAAGGGGGAAGAGAGGGAGAGAGGGAGAGGAAGAGAGGGAGAGGGAGAATGAGAAGGAGAAGAGTGGGGTTTCAGCCCGACACCATGGAACATAGAATGAGACTCCCATGCATCATAGAGGAGAGAGATTTTTTTCTGTGTTCTCCGGGATGCCAGATTCTTTCAGAGCACTGCAGTGGTCTCTGAGTAGATAGGGATTAATGAGACAGGATCCAGCTTTAACCAGAGATGGTAGTGCTCTGTCTGATTGGTATATTGGTGTTCCAAGTGAGCTCTCATTTGGGGAAAAGATAGAATATTTCTAAAACAAATTTGAAATGAGTAGATGAAAGATCGACTTTACTGGTCCTCTGAATATAACACAAACCTTACAATATTGGCTTTCATATTTACAATTTAATTTTAGCTACATGATAATCCTGTGAAGTAGGTGGTACTCTCTGATTTTTGAGTAGGGAATACTTGGAGATATTCAGTGACATTTTTATCAATAGCTGATCAAAGATTCAAATTTAGATCTTACGCCTTTCCATGTCTGGTGCTCATTCTACCATTTTGTACAGTTTCTAGGATGAATGATGACAATTTTTACAAAGAGCCAAGAGATTCTTGTGGCTGATATCTGCCTTGGAAGTTGAGTGGAGGGGAGAAATGATGATACCTAGTCCTTTATGTAGATTCAAATCTTGCTCTTTGGGGTAAAGTAACTACTAACTATGAGTATCTGATACAATTGAACTATTTGTCCATCCATATATTCACCCATCCGGTCATCCAGTGTTCAGTCGTGTAATAAACCATCTGTCTGTCCATCCATCCATCGACCCATCTGACAAACCATCTTTCATCCATCCATGTGAGTCATCCACTCTTGAACCCACCCACTTACCCCTACTGATCTGTTTGCCAGGTATTTACCCATTACCTACCTGTGCCAAGCCTGTGGTAGGTATGGGTGAGGCAGAAGCTCACAGTCTAGTGGGAGAGACAGAGAAATGAACTTCTTTTATTTTTTAGAGAGAGAGAGCAGAGTGAGGTGGGGAGTGGCAGAGGGAGGAGAGAATCGTAAGTAGGCTCCATGCCCAGCGCGAAACCTGACACAGGGCTTGATCTCATGATCCTGAGATCATGACCTGAGCTGAAATCAAGAGTCAGACGTTTAACCGACTGAGCCACCCAGGTGACCCACAGTGAACTTTCTATTACAACATCGTCATAGTAAGATGAGTGCTAATAGTAGAGACAAGCCTCAGGCATGGCAGGATATCTCCCCAGCCTGACTGTTAGGAAAGCAACAAACAAAGCCTTCCTGAACGAACTCACACGTGTCCTGAGTCCTAAAGGATGGAGAAGAGTTATCCAAGGGACATGGGCCATCTGACCCACTTTATGAACTGAATCATAAACATTAGAGGCTCCTCCTATTTTTCTCATTTCATGGTTCATCTGGTTGGCAGCAGCTGGATTGCTCCCCCCGAACCCCCCACCTACAACTACCAGATCTCAGTGGTTTGTTGTTTGGACCTGCTCTCGACTTTCTCAGCTTTGTCTCTGTCGGTTTCTCTTATTTCCCCATGTGCATGCTGTTGGTGCGGACAGGAATGACATTTGTCTGTTAGAAAAGAGACAGAACAGTGATGTGCTCTACCCCAGCAATCTGCTTCTGGCTCCAAGTGGCCGTGTCAGGCTGCCTTCTCTAGCTGCAGTGTGGTTTTCTCATCTGTGCTGTTGGCAGCAAGAGCTGCTCTCTCCACTACGCTGTTTTTCTTGGCATTGGAGCCTGGGTGGGCCAGAGGGAGAGGCGGAGATAGAGAGGGATTGAATATTCCCAGTGTTGATCTCTAAGCTGTGGAAGACTCAGGGTGCTTTCAGACTCTGAAGACAAAGAAATTGGCTGCCTGTACCTTGAAATAATTCCCCACATTGTATAAAATAAAATTATTATTATATCCTGGCTATAGCATAGGGACTTTGTATTCTCTCTTGGATTCTTTTTTTTTTTTTTAAGATTTTATTTATTTATTTGACAGAGAGACAGAGCCAGAGAGCACAAGTGGAGGGAACAGCAGAGGGAGAGGGAGAAGCAGCTCCCCACTGAGCAGAGAGCCTGACGCGGGGCTCGATCCCAGGACCCTGGGATCATGACCCGAGCCGAAGGCAGACGCTCAACAATCTGAGCCACCCAAGTGCCCCTCTTGGATTCTTTTTTAACAGATATTCAACATGAGTACTATCAGCCTTCCCCCTAGTTTATATCTAAAGAATCTGAGGCTCTGTGAGGATTGGTGACTTGCTCAAGGTTAGAGAGTAAGTAAATGGCAACTTCTAGATTCTGGCTCATGTATGTTAGCTGCTAAAGTCCATTTGATTTCAACGACACCATGTGGTTAGAGATGGAGGTTCTTTGTACATTGGTGGTGAAGGTTGTCATTGCTTTAATTATGACAAGCTACATTGGGAGTCCCCCATCCCTGCCTGGTTGACATGCTCCCAATGTTTGCAAGAAGAGCTATTACAGGTACAAGATTCCCTGCTGGACCAGGTGTCTTCCTGAGCTTCGCTCACAGCATCCCACTGAGCCGCATGCAAATCTGCCACATAATCAGTCTCTTGCATCTTTGTGCAAAACCAGCCAGCATCCCTCTGCAAACCCAAAGATGTAAATTCCCCCCGCCTCCTGCAGTGTGTGGCTCGTTCATTCCTCATTACTCCACCATACGGTTCCTTATCTGTAGCCACTGTCTTTTAAAAATGTGTTTTAAAAATCATCGCAATCACATCTAGGGAGTTCTTAGAGTCTATTTTCCTTCCATTTGAATTATAATTCTGCAAATTAGAAAGACTAAATGGACCTGTTTGAGAAGGAAAGAAGTAGGGGCTGAACCATCTTGGTTTCTCTCAGTGTGCAAATAAAGACTCCATTGGAAATGCATATGAGAGAAAAATCTGAAACTGAGAAAAGACAAGATAATCAACTTTTATTCCCTTGTAGGGAATTGTAGAGTGACATGAAGAAACTAGTGGCCTCTCTTTTACGTTGTGTTTAATTTTCACATTGAAATGGGCAGTCTGAGTTGGAAGAATCCTGATTCTTCACAGCATTTCTCACCGTGCTAGCCTCCATGTGTGCCAGCGATTATAGCTGATGGTGTATCTTTTTTTCTTTCCGTGAGTAAAGTGTGTTTGAAGAAAATAGGACAGGCAGATATGAGGTAGAAAAGGAGGGCAAGAATCAGATTTGGACATCAACTCCCGACAAGCACCATTTTTGTAAGAAGAGCAGGAACATTTGCCTCCTTTTAACAGGTGAGGACACAGAGATTCAGACAAAATAAGAGACTTGTTCAACACTTCTCAGAAAGGACTGAGCACATCTCTCTCCCCAAATAGCATTTGAGTTGGTAACTTGAATCATCACAGCAAGATTTGAATTTCATTACCAAAATGACACCCTAGGTTTTGCATTCAGGAATTGTCGTCTCTTTGAAAATGGATGAGCCTTCAAAAAATATGGAACACTCATCAAGTTATACTATAAATCAATCAGGACAGAAGTTGGAGACGAAGACGTGTCTAATCCAGAGCCCCAAATCCCAAATCATTGTCAAAAGATAGGGGAGGGGTCCATGCAGACAAAGAGAGGTCAGCACCATGGTCAGCAGAAATGGGCAGAGGCTATCATTCCTGCTTCTTGGAGGATGGCACTGGTTAGCAGCTGAGACATTTAGGAGAGACAGGTTGATCAGCTCTATAGAATTGAGTTTGGCCGTGGGTAACACTTAATTCTGAGACCCAAACCAACCTTGAAAAGTCATTCTTTGTATTTCTCAGATTATCAGTGTCTCCATCAGTCAAACAGAGCTAATGATATCATCCACCCCAAGGGCTTCCTGTGAGGATATGAATGCTACCATTTATTAAATGCTTCCTGTGACCAGAAAGAGCTTTTAGGTTCTCTTAATTCACACATAAAGTCTATGAAGTTGGTACTATTATTATTATCCCCATCTCATAAACGAGAAGAGTAAAGAATATAGAGGACAAGTTAATTTCCAAGAATCTGAACTGGATTTGAACCTCCATTTGTCTTATTCTAAAACCCATGCTCTGACCACTAAGTTCTGTTGTTTTTCTCAAATTCTACAATGCCTGTGGCATCATCCGGTTTCATGAAAGGCAGGGGATTCAAGTGGGAAAAGTATGGAGTTTAGTTCCAAACAGTGAAAACAAAAAGCCTAACAACGTCTGAGCATTGACCATGACATAGGCTCTGAGCCAAACATATTACGTACATTAGCACATTTTATGTTCTTCAGGACCCTAAATGGTAAGTATTATAATTATTTTTATTTTATAGATGGGAATGTTGAGGATTACAAGAGCAATTGATTGGAACATGGTCACCCAGGCACTTCATAACTTGTGGGGATTATAAATAATGTATGTCAAGCATCTAGCATAGGGCCTGCTATACAGTAAAAAGAGTTTAATAAATGGGAACTATTATGCAAAGTGCAATACAGATTTTTTAAATGGCAATTATAGGACATTTTTTTCCCTGCATTTTGAGTGGATTTTTAGAAGCCTATTGCTAGCATTCTCTTTCCTCAGAGGAGCTGGGCTCAGACTTTGAAGATGAACACACTTAAGTATCACTGTCCCCTTGTTTTCTCTTTGCATCCCACACAAGGAGATGAATATCAAAATGTACAATCACACAGGTCCTGGGGCCAGTGACCAGAAAACTGCCTCCAGTCCTTTCACATATATGCTGAACTTTCTGGTCCACGTTCCTTGAATGAACATTAGTTTACCACTCTGAAAAAATTGTATAACTATCTCCTTCCCTTTATGTGACCAACCACCATAAGACTCAAACAAAATGAGATCATAAACAGCAACTGGTAGCCCATAAAAGGCTATGAAAGCTTGGGATTTTATATTATGATTCTTGTAATGACACACAGCACTCCAGCCAGGATGCTTTCCCAAGTGTGTCTATTATCTGAAATTTCCTTTTTCTGTTTTTTTTTCTTTTTTTACCTCCCCCCCCCATACAGCTTCTTAGCCAGTGGAACACTAACAAGTGTATTCATAAGGTTGTGCTTTTTGGCATAAGGATCCAAGAAAGCTTGGGTTATATTTATAGTTATGCAGTTAATGGTATGGATTAATTGTGCAGAACCTCAAACTAGCAAGTGGAATTAAAAATAATTGTCAGGCCTTTGGATTTATGGATAGAGCTAAAATAACACCAGGCTGCTCTTGGCAGGACCTTCTTTGTGCACAGAATTATATTAATAGGGCCTTATCAGTTCCATCTAAAATAGAGAGCAGTAAGGGAAGAGCATATCTGTCTCCCCTTAGGGGGAAAAGAGCAAATGCATTTCCTAAATGTCATCTCGGTAAATAAGAGTTCTGATAAAATTAGTGCCTTGCTCTTCCCTTTTCTGGAGTTCCATCCAGGGGTTAACTTCAGCCTCAGGAAGACTGTGCACCGTAGTAGTAGATGGGATGGCACTAACCTTGACTAAGTACCTGTGACGGGCCAGGCTGGGAGGTTCGTATAAATGAATTAATGTAATCCTCACCAGAGCCCTGTATATAATAAAACACCTGATACTGGTCAAGCTATGACCATGTGACAAATGGGATAATAAAGGCTTTGTAGGCATTTTTTTTTTAAATTCTCACAATAATCATAGGATATGGTTACTCATATTGTGCCCACTTTACAGAGGAGGAAGCTAAGGCCCAGGAAGTAGCTTATCCAAGGTCACATAGCTAGTAAGCAGAAGAGCTGGTGTTCAGGTTCAGCCAACTCTCGAATCCACATTACTCTCAGTACATTTTACCAGAACAGACCAAAGGAAGTTGGTAACTGATTACAGGAAGATCATGGTTATGGTGGTCATGCTGATACATTTATTTATTCCATTGCTTACATAATAAACACTTATGTGTCTACTCTGTAAGAGCCTCTGGGCTGGGTATAAGGGACACTAAGGCAGAGAGTGGGAAAGGGTTTTCTTTGCCGGGTGAGTAGCAGGTGTTGATTATTAGTTACCAAGGGAGGAGCTAGATGTACTTAGAAGGCTATGATTAATTCTATGGGATTCGAGGGTCAACGTGTGGGGGGCAGGGGTGCAATGGGGATTTGGTTGTCAGAAATGAGGTTGGCGTGAATGCAGCCAACGACAGAGACCTGGGAACGGGCCAGTTGTTTAGACTGTGGTCAGGCATTTCCGCTTGATTCTAGGTATAGTGAGAAGCCATCAAAAGGCTCTTAAGGGAAAGAGTGGGCCAGTCACATATGCAGAGATATTTAGAGTGCTGGCTTGGGCTGCTGTGCGGGAGATAGGCGGAGAGGCCCTCTCTGGGGCAGGGAGACCAGTCTGGAGGCTATGGCAGAAACCAGGAAATGGTGAAGGCCAGGATGGAGTGGTGATCTTGAGTTAGGAAAGAAGTGGACAAAGAAAAATACTCAAACATTAAAACTATCAAAGATTGACAATTTAATATATGTGGGGGTGCAGGGAGACAGATGAATTAAGGAGTGTTTGCAGGGGTGGGAGTTCCAGAACTCATATTTGGCTTCGGGGAGAGAAATCATTTTTTTTTTTTTTAAACTGAGGGTAAGATGGTGAGTTCTTCTCTAAGTCTATTGAGTTTAAGGTTTCCTGGAGGCAGCTGAGAGTCACTGGGGGAAGACAGATCTGAGGGTGGTCAACATAGAGATGATACTTGAAGAGTAGGCAGTAGGAGAAGCCTGAGCATGGAGGTCTGAGGCCACGAGGGAGGGCAGGATGTGTAAAATGTGCAGAGAAAAAGGGGAGCTTGTATTTCGGCAGAGCCGGAGAAGTCAAAAAGTTGGGAAATAGCTTGGAAAGGGTAGGATTATGACAGTTCCAGGCAAGGAGACTCATGGAAAATGGGTGGGGCTCTCAATGTCACATGTGAGGCATCTGCTGGAGTTGGTGGTGAGAAAGCCACTGGTGGTCTTGCTTGCATAAGAGGACTGTCCAGAGCACAAATGATGGTGTTAGGCTAGAGGAGACAGGCCTCTTTCATTACTGAAGGAGAGAAGAAGGACGACATGTGTCCAGAGGCAGGTAAGTCTGTGGGCTATGTGGGTTGTCCATAAGACTTTATGAAATAAGAGACAGAGACATCATCTGGGAGTGAGGATGGAGCTGGCAGATCTGCAGTCTCATGGGCAGGTGTGAAGGTTTGAAATAGTTTCTAGGGAATGGGATAGGAAAAGAGAACAGGATTTGGGGCCAGAGAGGGAGTCCTTGCATTTGAAATGATATTGATATTGTCGTTAAGTGATGATCTCTGCCTCAACTTGCTGGTTTACAGGTGAGGCGGTGGTTGGATTGATGACCTGGGGGTGATGCCAGGAGGGTGTGACAGGAGGACAGAGCGGGGGTGGGATAATTATGAGTATGGCAAACATTGAGGGATGTGATGGACAAAGAGGTCTAGGTTGTAACAGGGCAGAAGTGAAGTCATGAGTGAGTAGACCAATTGGGGAAAAATAGTGTGTCCTAGGGACTGATAGCCAGAGGGATGTGGGGGAAGAGATATGACGGTCGCCAAGTGAGAGCACTGTGGATTATCTAAATTTAACATCATTGAAATCAAGCAATTCTAAGTGAATTTCCCCCCATGAGGAAGGATGGCTAGAGTGGACTGGAAGAGGACAATGGAGAGAAGGTAAAAAACTGACCTCTAATTGTATCCATGTAGTCTGCCAAGTATGAAAGTATTTATGAAGGAAATGATACAATTACTTGAAAATAGGACAGTTCCAAAAGATGTAGGAGATGCTAAATACCAGCCATACATGGATCGAGTCACCATATTATCCCTGGGTGTTGAGTAAATCATCCAGGGACCCCAAGGCCAGTTGCAGGTTTGAACTCATATGCAACCAAATTCCAGCGTGTATGCATTTGAGCCCAACATCCAGGGGCTTTTGTAATCCCGTCCTGATGTATTCCTTTATCCCTCTTTCTCTCTCATTGCCTTTGTATATCCTGTGTCTTTTATCCAATTCAGGCAACTTCCTTTCATCCAATTTGTTGAACTTCCTTCAACAAACATGTCCATTGGCTCAACTGTGATGCTTTTGTCCATGCAATTCATTCATCCTAGAAGTTACTTCTCTCCATTCTGGTTTTCCCACCTCTGTGCCTCCTCTGCAACCCACCCCCTTCCCAGTTGCCCCTCCATCTGTAATTTCTCACCTCTCCCACCAGACCTGCTCCCCCACTCCTGAGGCCCGCCCCCTACCAATTTATTTCACCTTTCCACCTCTGGCACTTGTCATTCTCTATTTTATTTTATAACTGATTCTGTTGGGCCTTTTATTTCATTTTTCTGGTGAGTGAGTGGGTCCCTTAGAGACAGGAACTTAGATCAAGGGTTGGCAAACATTTTCTGTAAAGGGCAGCTAGTAAATATTGTAGGCTTTGTGGGCCACTTGCCTAGTTGGCAAGTGCTCAGTTCTGCTGTCTTAGTGTGAAAATGACCTTAAACAGCATATAAGGAAATGAGCATGGCTGTGTTCCAATCAAACTTCATTTATGGACACAAATTCAGATCTCGTACAATTTTCACGTGTGACAGCATATGATTCTTTTGGGTTTTTTTTCAACCACTTAAAAATGTAAAATCCATTCTTAGGTCATGGGCTATACAAGTACCTCGGGCTGCAGTTTGCTGACCCCCAGCTTTGAATCTACTTGCTGCCGTATCACCAGTGTTAGAACCATTTATGGCACATAGTAGGCACTCTGTAAACATTTGGTGAATGAATTCACCCATGAATCCATGTAATCCAACCCTGCGTGGCTGAAAGCCTAGAGGCTAGCTTTGCCTATTGGTTGTTAATGCTCAGAGTCATTGGAAACAATTTGTGGAGATCTGAAAAGCTTTGATTTAACTGAGGTGACACAGCTCATAAGCACCGTAGTTGAACTTGAACTTGGGTCTTCTGACCCCAAGAGTCTTTTAAACTATGAGTTTGCCAGTATAATTCAACAGGAAATGCCGAGTAGCTGCCTGGTTGGTCACCAAGATCTGAGTTTCATCCCAGTAATGACAGCGCTCTGGAATTGTTCATGAGTGTCCAAGATGAGGATAATCAGTTTGGGTGAAATTGGATTGACAGTGGAGCGTTACTTAGGCTCAGTGTTCTGAAATAGCGAGTCTCATCTAGCCCATCCTAAGGGGATCCTCCTCTCCCCCACTGCCTCCTACTAATCATGTTTTTAATAGTGGGCAAAGCTCTAGATAAGCTTATTACTGTTTCCTCACCATTAAATCTTCTGTTGGCTTTAGTATTTCAAAGGATCCTCTCGCCGGAATACCTGAGGGCTCAGACAAGCCTGGAGCAAAGTAGTTTGGGGTCTCAGCTGAGCAAAGAAAAATGATTGTCAAAATGCCGTCTTACCTGAGGAGAATTGGAACTGTGATCAGTGCATTTCATCAGAGGGATGGAGCTCACCCACACACAGGGGCTTTGGTTAGCATCCTCCTAATAACTAGCAGGGCCTCCGGCACCAACCCCTGGCTTGCCCTTTTCATCTGGAAGGAGGAAACCGTCCAGCTCAAAGATTTAGATTTATTAGTTTGCCCCAGATACGGAAGAACAAATGCCCATCAGAGACGTGACACCAAGTTCCGAGCACCCCACTTGGACAACCCAGGAACTTCACGGGTGAGGGGATGAAATGCTTCGCAGCTTAATCGATACCTTCGGGTCTTTTAACCTTATTTTAAAACTCTGCAGACACTGTCAGTGAGGTTAACTTCATTCAGGGCCAAGATCCAAATGGAACTGGCTTTTTTACATAATGCTGAGTGAGGAAATCCATCAGCTTTTGGCCTGTTCCACCCCTCAAGTCAGGTTTGATGCATTGAAGTCTCTTGCTTCCTTGGTCTGCGATTTAATTACCTGGAACTTATCTCCTTTTATAAACTGTTACACACTGAGCCCAAAATGTTTGCCACTTTTCAAAGTTTCCATTATAAAAAAAAAAAAGTTTGCCCAAGAGTAAAAGGAGGCATCCCATCTGTATTCATGCCCAGCCTTGTCATAATTTTCAGGCTGGTGAGAATGAAGAATGACTTGATAATCCCAACCAAGGAGCTGTCCTCCCAGGTATCAGCCCAGATTGGAGCATGCCTCTCTTGACTACATCCTAACGTTTATTGGCAATTCTTCCAAGGGAGCGAGAACTGCTAAATATCCTTCAGGTAAACACTCAAGAAAGAGCTCTTTACTCGGCCACATCACAAATGGCATTTCATTTATCTCACGAGTAGAAACCACACTGATCTCTGAAATTTACCCAGAAAAAGTACATTGGAAGGTCAAAAGGGAAACTGTGAGCCTATTTCTAAATTGTCTTTGTGAAGGTGTTAAAAATGATAGTGATTATCCCTATTATTGTTATAGAGGACTGATCTGAGGTCAGATTCTCATTCAGTGTTATGTGCTTGCCGCCACCGCCCCCCTCCCCCCACCGCCGCCCACGTTCTGTGATTGTCCCCTGCCCCATTCACATCTCTTCCTAAGCTGCTTTTGCAGACCTGTATCCACTCTGGTTTTCTTCTCCAAGGCAGCAGTCCTATAAGGATTTCAACCAAGTTACGTTCCAGTTTTGATAACAACACATGCCACGAGGTAGACAGAGATGCACGGCCTTGACCGTCAGCGTCTCAAGTACACCATGATACAAAGGGAAGATGGAATCCTCCCTTCTATGGCCCCTTATGTAACGCTTGGAGATTACCACAGAGGTGAAGAAAAAGTCCAATCAGCTGTTAGAGCCTTAATTACATTCCTCTTGGTTGAAATCCCCAAATTACCTAATTGTCACTCAGTTCACATTTGAGTGGTTGATTTTTTTTCCCCCTGATCTATTATTCTAATTGCCTTTTGGATGTCGGGTGTTGGTAGCGGCGGAATTCAACGTCAAGCCTGAAAGGGCTGACTGCGGTTCTGCATTTCCCGTGGAGGAATCCAGGGTCCTTAGAACAGTCAGCTCATGGGTAAACTGAGGAAGTAAAACAGGCCTTCGGGAAAGAGACCTGTGAGACCACTACCTCTGACTGTTCTCTCGCCTCCTCCTGCCTCAGTGTCCCAGCTCCCCAGGACACAACTCTTTCTGCAGCAGGGTCTTTCAGATTGATCCATGGAATATTCCTTCAACAGAGCAAACTGCTCCTGTTTGTCCTAGTATATCCCGAAGCACAGATGATGGCAGCCCTGGGAACAGGGCAGGCGGTGGCAATGGCCCCAGGCTCTGAAGTCACAGTCCAGATGCCCCCAATCACTGTTGGATCTTGGGCAAGTCACATGAGCTCCCTGTTTCTCAGCTGGTCAGACAAGGCTGATGATGGGCTTTTCCTTACAGAGTTGTCAGGGTGAGACGAGAAAAGGTAGGTTGGGGTGATCACTGGGGCTCAAGAAATATGGCTCTTATACTTATTAATTATTTAATAATCGTCACTGCGGCCCAGGGAGGACCGATGGATCCATCCCAAGAGCGTGTTCAAGAAGTTAGTCATTATAAGTGAGCTCTTTTTTATGCTTTGCTGAATTTTCAAGTTTCTAATGTTGTATCGTTCCAAAGTGGAGCCAAAGAAGACAAAGGAAACACTATTAACTGTTGAGCTAGTTACCAGGACACATCACTATCAAGAGCACACAAAAAATTAAAAGTAAACCAAAGAGATAGAACTTCTCTCCATCCCTTGGGACCTGGCAGCACAAGGACTCTAGAGGACTGGGGATTAGAAGTGAACTTCTGAAGGAAATGGTGGCTCATTGTTCCAGAGACTTTCACTTTTAAATTCGAGGTTGAACAAGCATTGAGCTCTTCTCCCATTGGCTGAAGCTCAAGAGGAGAATGGAAGCAGATATGCGGGTTGTTCGTGGAAATAGCAGCGATCAAAACTCATCTCCATGAATTACCAGATCAGTGCTGGATTCCAAGACAGTTGACACTGCTGTCCATAAAGATATTAGATTATCCTGAGAGCAGTTATTATGGGAGATAAAAAAAAAAGCAACTGCTCCAATGTGAGCTGTGTAACAATTAGGCAATTCTGAAATTTCAACTGAGAGGAATTTAATTAAGGCCCTAATAGCTGATTAAACTTATTTTAGATCTGCTGGCAATTGCCACTGGTTACATAAGCAACCCTAGAAGAAAGATTTCCATCTTTTACTTACGCCGTATTTATTTTTATTTTTTTTTTTTTTAAAGATTTTATTTATTTGACAGAGTGAGACACAGAGAGAGAGGGAACACAAGCAGGGGGAGTGGGAGAGGGAGAAGCAGGCTTCCCGCAGAGCAGGGAGCCCGATGCGGGGCTTGATCCCAGGACCCTGGGACCATGACCTGAGCCGAAGGCAGACGCTTAACGACTGAGCCACCCAGGCGCCCCACTTACGCCGTATTTAATCCTGCTGGTGGCCAGAGGTATGATCCATTTGGTGCTTCCCAAAATATGTTCCTCAGACCACCTAGAGCAGAATGACCGAGGATCCTGGTTGAAAAGTCAAATTCCCAGCCCTCATCCCAGACCTACTGATGCAGACACTCCAAAAGTCTAGGAATCTGCATTTTTGATCAGCCTCCCCCGAGGAGAGGTTCTTACACCAAAGTTTCACGATCCCACCAGCTTGAATAATTGCATTTAAGACCAGGCATTCAAAAGAAGCCGATACTGTACCTCATTGTTGAAAAGCAGCCTTGGTTTCACTCTGCCAGTGGCCATCGGAGGCCCCGTGGCCTCGAAGACAGGGTGGGTTTGACGCACACCACCCTTCAGCAGTATCTCTGTAGAAGTTTGTTTGCGTACACCACACAGGAAAAAGCTGGTTCCAGTGTGACCTCTGGTTTCAGCAGACTCTAGCCATCTTGGACAAACTTTAGATGGGGTCTTGGTTTAAAACGGAAATCACTGGTCTCCACTGCAAAGTGCTCTAGGTAGAGCACATTTCAACTTCCTTTCAGGCCACAGTCGTGACTCCAGCATCCTTGTTGTGATTTCCAGATCAATCAAGTTCAGCTCTGCTTTTGGTTTCAAGCAGCAACCCCAAGACCCAAAATGACTCACGTGTAAAGCTGCATTAGATTTGCATGCAGAGGCAAGAAGTGATGCTAATCGGTGATGCTGTTTATGCTAAATATGGATATTAAATCAGTTTAAATTCCCTTCACAGCCAGTTATCTCATGTCCTTTGAAAGACTTTATATTTCAGGTAGAAAGAAATTGGCCTCCTGTTTGTTTTGTTTTTCTCCCCAAATTCATCTTCCTGAAGAGTTAATTACACATATTTTCTCCAGCTTGGGAGTAAATCACTGCTTATTGAGTGGAGTGAAATGCGTTCCGATGTTTCACACATGCCAAGTGTTTGTTTTAAGACCTCTTTGCCCCTTGGTTATGAAATGAGCTAAGCGGGGCCAGACAACCTGGAGCATAGGCAGTGTGAACTCTGCTCCCATTGTCGGTTTTAATAAACTTCCTCTCTGATTTTTAATTTAGCAATCCCTATTGTCTTGTCTCCAAGGAGAGGACCTGAGTAAACAGGCTCCTCTCCTCTTTTAACTTGGAATTCTGAGTAAAAATGGAGGGTATGCATCAGTCTGAACCAGGTTCAATTCAGCAAATATTTATGGAGCTGACCAGTGGGTGAGTGCTATATGCTGCAGCCCATGGGGGTCACATGGTTGTGGAAGCCAGGCCAGGCCAGCTCTTCAACAGAACTATCACTCAAGACAAACAGGTCTTCGGTCCCCATGCCCATACAGTCCTACAGTCCGTCTCTAAGTTCTCTTGATGGTACCACTTGGAGATCTCAAGTTCATGCCGGCCTCACCAACGTGGTCCCGTGTCCCACTCATGCAGATGAATGCAGCCGCCTCCCAGCCCATCACTTTGCCTTCAAAATCTTCTAGCCACAAACCCTTTCTCTGCACTGCCTCGGGAAGAAGTGTTCTAATACATCAGGTTGATTTTGTCCCTCCCCTGATGAAAAGGATTCAATAATCCCTGCCCTTGCCCCTCCACCCACTTCAGTTGCCCTAAGAATAAAGATGGAACCCCTTAGCAAGCCAAACTCCAGCTCCGCCGGTCTGGCTCAGTCGGAAGTCACTTCCTGTTGGAAGCATCTTTTGGTCCCCTTCCAGAGCAGGAAGCTCTTTCTTTGGCAGCATCCTGTTATCTCCCAGCATGGCCATTATCTCTCTTTACTGCTCTTGAGCTTTGACTTCTCTTCTCCAACCAGAGTGGAAACTCTGAGGATAAGGGCCAGGCCTGCACTGTTCATGATTGCAGTCTCCACACATCCTGCAGGGCCTGCAACAGTAGAGCACTAGATGCATGGGTTGAGCCCACTTCCCTGCCTTCGCCTGCACTGTTCCTTCTACCCCAGACCCCTCCCCTTGAGAAGTCAAGGGCAGGAGAGAATGTTCTGGAGGTACAGAAAATTCAGAAATGCGTTCCAGCTGGAGAGTTGGGCTCTGTGGTATTTGAGCTGGATCTGGGAAGCACGGGTAGGATTTCAGTTTGTGGAGGTGCCAAGGGGAGGGGTTTGGGGTAGAAGGAACAGTGCAGGCGAAGGCAGGGAAGTGGGTGTCGAGCAGGGTGTGTTTGGTGAGAACTGAAAAGTGTATGCATTATTGTGGCTTAGTATGGTGGGTGTGTAGAGGTGTGAGTGTGTGTGTGCAAGGTCTGCGTAGATGTGTAGTTGTGCATGTGTGGGTGGGTGTGAGTGTGTATGTGTCTGTATTGTGAGTTTGGGTAGGTATGAGTGTGTGTACAGGTGTGGGTTTGTCTTTGGGTTTATGTATAGATGCTTAGGCGTAATGGTAAATATCTGTATGTATATACATAGATGAGTCTGTGTAGGTGTGAGAGTGTGTGTGTTTGGATGTGTACATGGGTGAGAGTGTGCATAGTGTATCTGAGAGAGAGGAAAAGTGCCAGAAAGCAGAGAGCAGAGAATATGGTGAGATCAACTGGTTAGTGTAGGTTCCGTGCACGTTAAGGAGAGTCTGCATGATTCTGTAAGGATTTGAGTAGGGGTTGATGTATGATTTTGGCGTTTTGATGTGTTTTTTAGGGGTGGCTTAGGAGACCAGTTATGAAGAGATTTTAATCGTCTCTTGTAAGCATGTCGTGAACAAATCTAATAAAATCAAACACATCTCTGTGAAAGGCGCACCACAAACATCTATTAACCTTTTCCCAGCTGACTGTGACCTCTGTGCCATTTCTCTGCATTTACCCAGACATGAAGGGGTGAACATTAACTTCTAACAGACAGTTTCTGGAGATGAAAATTATCTCTGCTCTGAGAAAATAGTGACTGAACATTTTGATAACTAATCACTGCCCTTTCACAAAATATTTTCCAAGAGCTGAAGAGCAATTAGCTTTCTAAAGGCACTGTATTTAAATTTTATTAATAAAAACGGATAAAAAAATCATTACAAAGTTAATTTCCCTTTTTTTAGTTCTTTTAACAGAATCGCTTTTCTCCATCAGAGGTCAATTATTTTTCTTTGTCCTCAAAACCTCACTATTTTTGCTGAAAACACTCAAAGGTTTATCACCAAAATTCAGTTTATTTTGAAGGTAAAGATTTTTTTCCTCCTCCCACACAGCCCATTTGGATGAGTTTGGGACTGTTTTTAATTAAAAAAAAATTCATGATAGAGATAAAAATCATCTGCCTGCACCTATTCATTGTGTATGGAGTATTTATAAGAATTAAAATGGTGCTAAGAATAGTGCCTAATACATACCAAGTGCCCAGTGAATGTCAACTTTGATTGTAAAAGCTCAAGCAGTGCCATTCAGATGTTATTGCTGTTTCCTGTTGCTTAGCTCTGCAGCCTTTCTCTGATAGGTTCTTCTGTCATGACCACCCTATGCCAATCATCCCAAAGTCCCAGAGAAAACTCCCACTGGCTCAGTCTAGGTCACATGCACATTCCTGAGCCAATCACTATGGCTCAGGAGCCAAATGCACCAATGTGCCAAGTAAGGGCCATGTGCCTATTCTTGAAGTTGGGAGTCAGGGATCTCTACAAAGGAAAACCAACATGCTGTCACCAAAAACATGGAAAACTGACAATGGGCACGCAAACAGCAGAAGGCTGTTATTGAACCCTAGGGGGAAATGTGGAGATGGTGACTTGTGGCCAGAATCACCAATGAGGGGAAAAAAAAGCTAACTCAGGTTAGTATCATGAAATGTTTTTATGAAAAAAAGAAAGAAGAAATATTTTTATGGAGTTAAAACATGAAATGATATGAACTCCCCTTTATTTTTTTAAAGATTTGTTTATTTGAGAGAGAGAGAGAGCATGGGGAGGAGGGGCAGAGGGAGAAAGAGAAAGAGAGGCAGACTCCCTGCTGAGTGCAGAGCCCGATGATGTGGGGCTCCATTTCGTGACCCTGAGATCATGACCTGAGCCGCTCAACTGAGTGCACCACCCAGGTGCCCCAATATGAACTCACCTTTAAAAGTTTTTTTTTCATTGATGTAAACCACAACAAAACAACAACATATAGTACCTTCCCCTGTGTTGGGCGTTCCTCCTTGCATTTTCCCTAGAATAACTGATTTAGTCCTCTCAGCAAAACTAGGAATTATACTACTGTCATAATCTCATTTTTTCAATGATGCCATTGAAGCAGAAAGACAGCAAAGCAATACAACCCTTGAACAGGGGGGTTAAGGGCACCCACCCCCCACCCCGCATAGTTGAAAATCCACGTATAACTTTCAGTTCCCCAAAAACTTAACTACTAATGGCCTCCTGTTGACTGAAACCCTTACTGAGGACATAAACAGCTGATTAACACATATTGTGTATGCCCTATGTATTACGTGCTGTATTCTTCCAATAAAGTAAGCTAGGGAAAAGAAAATGTGATGAGGAAAATCACAAGGAAGAGAAAATACATTTATGATACCGCACTGTCTTGACTGAAGAATAACCACGTATGACTGGACCCACGCAGTTCAAACCCGTGTGGTTCAGGGCTCAGCTCTCTGTCCAAGTGGCACAGCTGGGATCTGAACCAGGACACCTGGCTCCAGAGTTCACAGTTTTGGCAACTCTGCTACTCTGTCTCTCTCAGAGTATATCTGCTTTTTTAAAAAATTCCCTCTTTTGAATTCAGAAAAAAAAAAATAATAACCTTTGTCTTTTAGAATAGTTTTAACGAGGGGCGCCTGGGTGGCTCAGTTGGTGAAGCATCTGCCTTCGGCTCAGGTCATGATCCCGGGGTCCTGGGATCAAGTCCCATGTCGGGCTCCCTGCTTGTGCTCCCTCTCTCTCTCTCTGACAAATAAATAAAATCTTTTTTAAAAAATTAAAAAAGAAATAGAATAGCTTTAAATTTACAGAGAGGTTGTGAAGGCAGTACAGCGAGTTCTCATACACCTCATGCCCAGCTTCTCTGATTACTAACGCCTGACATTAACGCGGCATTTGTCCCATTCCAGGAACGGGTATTGATACGTGGTTGTTAATTAATGCCCGTGCTTTATTCAGATCTCCCTGGTTTTTATCTAATGTCTTTTTCCTGTGCCATCCTACTATCTCATCCAGGACACCCCACTACATTTAATCACAGGGTCTCCTTAAGGTCCTCTTGGCTGTGACAATTTCCCGGCTTTTCCTTATATTCTGATGACCTTCCCAGTTTTGAGGAGTTTCGGTCAGCTCTTTTCTAGGATGCCCCTAAATTGGGATATTTCTGATATTTTTCTTATGATTAGACCGAGGTTATGTGTTTTGGGAGTGTCATCATATCATATCAAGGGGACATACTAACAAAAGGACCTATCCCTGTTGGTACTGACCTTAATCATCTGGCTGAGGTGGTGTTTGTCAGATTTCTGCATTATCAAAGTCTTCTCCTTTTTTTTTTTTTTTTTTTTTGCCCCAGCAAAAACTTCTAGTTGCATTTCCTCACTGACTTAAAAACAAGTCCTGGGTTCAGATCCTGATTCTCCCACTCTCAAGCCATGGGGACTGAACAAGCTGCTTAAACCCCATGCCTCAGTCCCCTCATCTATGAAATGGGGTAATAATAGTATAATATCTTATTCATCGGTCTATTTTTAGCATTACACGAATTAATATTTAAAGCTCTCAGAATAGTGGAAACAGAAAGACTTATTTTCTTTCCTTCTTTCTTTCGTTCTTTCTTTCTTTCCTTATTTTAATTTTATTTATTTTAGAGAGAGCATGAGCGAGAGAGGCAGAGGGAGAGGGAGAGAGAATCCCAAGCAGACTCTGCACTGAGTGCAGAGCCCAATGTGGGGCTCGATCTCACGACCCTGAGATCACGACCTGAGCCAAAATCAAGAGTTGGACATTCAACCGACTGCACCACCCAGGCGCACCCAGAAAGACTTATTTTTAAGTCTGTAAGGTGGACACTATTATTTACTTTTAAAATATGAAGAAACCAAATTTAATAGAGGAAGATAGAGATTAAGCAGTGGTCTGAGTTTTTACTGGCCAGATTTAAATTCCTGCTTTGACCTTTATACTATGACCTGAACAAGACACCTCATCTTTTTGGGTCTCAGTTTACCACCAAGCAATAAGGATAGTCATTGTTCCCCACTTCCTGGAGTTGTTTTGAGAATCGAGTCGGATAATTCATGATAAAGTCTCAGTGCTGGAAACATATAGTAAAGCGCCTGGTAAATGTTCACGATTGACCTTATCATCATTGTCCGAGTTACCCCAGCTAGGGCTTGGCCAAGTCAGGATTTGAACCCATGCCCCTGTGTACAGAATGAGCAAGAGTCAGCTTGGAGGGAAGCTTCAGATCTGAGCACCACTGGCTTCTGTGCAGCAGAGAGCTCCCAACCAAGACAGCTCTGGTGACCTCATTCTTTCTTCTTGGTCTTCCAGCTTGGTTCTCAGAACCATCCTGTCTTATTCAGAGTGAAGCATGTCATTTCCCTGGCCTCTGCTGGCACATGGCCACTCTCCTGAATTAAACATCAAGTTGTGAACTGTGCTGCCTTTGTTAAGCCCTTTCTAATGATCTATCCATTGCCCTGATCCCAATAAGGAGTGAGCTGGGGGGGGGGCAACTTCTCTTGCACATCGTATAGAACCTTGGGTCTCAAAGACCTTAGAGATCATCTGGTCTACCCTCACCACCACCCCCATCTCTGTTATGGGTGAGGAGACTGAGACCCAAGGAGATTGAAGGTCAAAGGTAAGTTGTCATGGGAACTCAGCCGGTGCTTCTGCTGCAGAGGCTCACCGTTTTCCCAAAGAGAGGCTTAATAGATGTTGAATTAGTGATAATAGTGCCCCATATGGAGAACTTGCTGTGCGCCCGGAACTGTGTATTCAATTCAGGGATGTTTGCCATCCTTGTCTTGCTTATAACTCTCACAACGACATAACGAAATTGAAATACTTTCATTTGATGGTTGGGGAAACTGATGTTCAGAAAGGTTATGTGACTTGCCCAAGGTCACACAGCTAAGGGCAGTGGTGGGACTTGAACCTGTCTGACTCCGAAGCTCATGGTATTAATGATTCTGAACCCTTTCCCTCTGTTCCATGTGTGGGAGAGAAGAGAGGGGTCCTGTAGGGCTGAGGCTGATCCCTGGAAAGTCGATGGATCGATATGTGCCCATATCCAACACACACGCTCAAGTGCACCTTCCGGTCCCGGTCACGTGGAGATCTAACTGGAAGTTTAGCAAGGCCTCCCGGAATTCCATTTTCCCTATGAGCACCAGAAATAGGACTACGTGTTCAACCAAGACCGTTATCACTTCACTTGCTCTGATGCCTTGAAAACTTACCCCAGGAGGAAATGTGGTACAGCCTGGGAATGCACTAACTTCTCTGGGGCAGGCGGGACCTGCTGATCTAAAGTTACAGACTCTGCCCCGTGGCGTGTGCACGATTCTGGAGGGGATCGGGAGCCAGAAGAAGGTCCAGTTTAGAGAATAGCAGGACAGTCACCATCAGCTCAAAATAGAAGCAGGGAGAGAGATTGATTGCTATTGTCCTCAGAGGGCACGTGGTTCTTCTGTCTTGGACACGACCTTTAGAGAAAGGCACATGGAGCATTCATATTCTGTGCCCATTTAGTGCCTGGGGACACCGAGGTAAGCAGAGATGGTGTGACTGAAGTTTCTTCTCAATTCATGGTTTATTCCATTGAAGCTTGCTGTTCTCTTGAACCCCTCAGAGCGACCAGAGCCCCTTTTAAATTGGCATTGACATGATGGTCTTGCTCCGTCTGGAACATGTAATATAGTCACTCTCAATGGCTCTGTGTCTGGGGGGCCGAATTCGAAGTGAAGCATGAGCGAGGGAGAGAACAGAGGTTTTTGTACTTCAGTTTTGTGCTTAGGGCCAAGATCCCATAGCTGAGGCCAATATGGACACATCGATCAGTCTACTAGTATGTTCTGACTCATGGACATTTTTTAAAATTCAGGTCACGTGTTCCTTCATTCCATCAATAACTGTCCATTAAGTCCCTCCTTGTGCCAGGCCCTGAGTTAGAAGCTGCGGACCTCGAAACCAATCGGTGTCTGCATAAAATCCCTCCTAGACGGGGGAATCCTAATCTAATCAGCGAAACACATAGCTCATGGAGGTATAATGTTATTAAGCAAATAGAGATTAGATATTTAAATCGAATTAAGGATTTATGAATGAAATGTTACCATGTCTGGGAGTTCCTTCACTGTGATACAGGAGAAGTGGGTGGCAATATAAACGAAACAAGATTGGCCATGAGTTAGTAATTATTGCAGCTAGATAATGGGAACATGGAGATTCATTATACTGTTTCACTTTTGTAGGAGTTTAAAATTTTTCATCATGAAAGAGAAGACAAAGATGCACTGAGGGAGCACAGAGCTTCCTCCTTCAGGCAGGTTACATATGGACATATATCCCTGGTCACTTCCATCCAGCCTTTCCCTCCTGGCCAACAGACTGGATGAACTCGTAGGGTAAATCTCAGCTCCTTACGAGGACCTGCAAAGCTTTGCATCATCCAACCCCTGCCTACATGGGGTGCTTTCCCTTCCCTTCGCTCCCCCAGCCCCTCACCCACTCAACTTGGAATTTCCCATCTCCGCTCAAATGCCACCTCCTCAGGGAAGCCCTCTGTGATTTCTTTCCCCCGTCTGTTCTCTTAGACCCATTGTTTTCTTTCTTCCACCCAGTTTGTATGATGTATTTTTGTGTGACTATTGGACTCATGTCTGTCTTCCCTATTAGCGTAAAAATTCCATGCAGGGAAAAAGTTCATTGCATGTTCTCCAGCCTCCTCGGTGCCTAATTCCATGCTTGACACCTAGTGGCCACTCCATAAATACTTAGGAAGCGAATGAATCTCTCTTCATTCTGTCTACAAGCGCTGGACTGACTCAGTTAGAGCCCCTTGTGAAAATGCACAGAGGAGGGGAAAGTCTCTTTTCCCCATGTGGTATATAGAATCCTGGAGCGGGGATTTGGGGACTTGGGGATTTGGCTCTGTTCAAGTTTTTCCACCCACCACTTGCTTCCATCCTCCTCGGCCGACCCACTGGGTGCTTACTTAGACATGGGAAGGGAGAGCATAACTTAGGGGAGACTTGGGGAGTTACTACACTCCAGGAACCCATACACCTTTGCTGCCTCTCTCCTGGGAGTCAGTCTTGGATGGGAACCTTCGCCTGACTTCACGGTGTAGGGTACAGTGATGTGGCCAATGACATCACCAAAGATAGTGCTGGCTAAATGGTCTTTGCCTTAATTTATGTTTCCTGGGACTTCCTGGGAGCTGTCTCTGCAGGGGTGGAAGGGTCTTTGAGCTATAACGGATGCAAAATCTGGATGACTTAATAGAAGCACCTTTGGGTTCACACAGCCCTGTGGTATGGCTCTGGTTCCATGGCTTCCCAGCTGCATTTGGACAGTTTATATGTCTCTGTGCTTCCATTCTCTGAACTGCAAAGTTGGAAGAATAATCCTTACCCTTGGGATTTGTGGGCATCAAAGTCACTGGTGATATATACATTTCCTGATGACACAGGAGTGCTCAAAAGTGACACTGTTATAATGATAGCATCAAAGAGCTGTGGTGGACAGGTGCAGAGTTCTATATTACTAGGGAAGGCAGGTATGCCTTTACAGATTAGGTGATATTTGAGCTAAGTCTTAAATGCGAACTACAATAATGAAATAATGGCAGCTACCATGTATGTTACACGCTAAGTTCTGTGCTCAATGCTTCCTAAACATTTTGCCTCATCGGAAGCTCACTACAGTCCGTAAGGGCATGTCCTGTTGCTATCTGCATTTTGTAGAGAGAGAACATAAAACTCAGAGAGGTTAAGTCACTTTCCCGAGGCCACTCAGCTAAACGAGTGAAGCCGGCATCAGCACTTAGTTCTACGTGACTCCAAAAGCCATTCTCTTACCAACTGAACTACCCAGCCTCTCTCGAAGGTTTGAGTTTTCCGAGAGAAGTGGAAGGAAAAGGAACTGAGGTAACATGTCCCAAAAGGAAAAGCTTGGCTATCTCTTTTTCTAACTTGCTTATTTATTATTATTAGTTTAGTCTTTGTCCCGCAGCCAACTGATGGTTCCAAGAAGGCAGGAACCATTCAGTTTTATCCATCATCGCTCCCAGGCTGGTACCAGCACATAGTTGGTGTTTAATAAATCTGCATTGAGTAAATGAGCAATTTGACGGGCTCAGCATTCTCCCCAGCCTGCGTTACACATCACAACATTGGTAGATGAGCATGTTTGTTTGACCAAACTCTTCTACGCCCCTTCCTATCTTAAAAAGGAAGGGATCGGTGATGCTGGGCAGTTCTGTAATTGGCCACATGGAATGTTTCACTATAAACAGCAAACATTTTCCAAGGCGGTCTGAGAGCGCACTGTCTGCCTTTTCTGCTGCCACCCCATCACCCCTTTGGGTGTCCAGCGTGTCTGAATTCTCTTTACGGGCCTGAAATTCATTTCTGGTGACACTCACATTACAGGAGGGGAGGTGAGTGGGTCACGTCAACACAGACGAGCCTGAACTCGGCACTTAGCTTTTCAGACGAGGTGCTTCCTTGAGGTTGGTATTACAAATAAGCGCTGACCTGTGGTGTCAAGCAGTTGCACAGGGGAGCGGGAGAAAGGAGGAAGCGCGATGCTGGGAGCAGCTTTCTCCCGGGGTGTATATGAATAGTGCCAATAAGCTGTCAAATAAAATTAAGGTTCAAAACATACAGCCTTCAATTTGATTTCGCTAACATGAGGACTGCTGCTCGGAGGGAACAGATCAATTCTATTTTGACAGGTCTTGGTGCGCGCTAAGCGCTGAAAGTCTCTGCTCCAAGCCGGATTAATAACAGTTCACCTTAATTTGCAACTTAAATAGAACCATGATCTGAGCTGGAAATGATGCTCCTGATTTCCTCTCCCGCGCGTCCTCCTCGTGTTGACTCTCCTGTCAATCCTCCTGCCTTTTTGCTCTTTCACGTCATCTTCTTCTCTGCACACTCTTTCCCTTAGCATCTTTTGTTTTTTTTTTTTAAGATTTTATTTATTTTTTTGACAGGGAGAGACACAGCAAGAGAGGGAACACAAGCAGGGGGAGTGGGAGAGGGAGAAGCAGGCTCCTCGCTGAGCAGGGAGTCCAATGGGGGGCTCGATCCCAGGACCCTGGGATCATGACCTGAGCTGAAGGCAGATGCTTAACAACTGAGCCACCCAGGCGCCCTCCCTTAGCATCTTTTAAAAATTTCTCCTTCTCCTTGCATCTCTCCTACACTTAGAAAGTATGGAGTCCCTACTATGTGCTGGGCATGGTGCTGTTTGCTGCTCACAGACTGTATTATTTAATTGCCACAACATACTTGTAAAGTAGGTGGAGTTGTGCTGTTTACAGAGGAGAAAACAGACATTCACAGTGGTTCAGAGCTTGCCCAGGTTTCTGTAGCTAGTAAGTGGCAGAGGTGGGGATCCCAGCCTAGACTTCTCTGATTCTAAAAGTCCATGCTTCCCTCGAGACCTCAGTGGTCCCAAACTCTGGCAGAACATTAGGATCACCTGGGGAGCTCTACCCATCTCAGTGTGTGGGCACCACAGCCATATGAATTAGCAGGGGAGAAGCCAGGGCATGGGGTCCATCCAGTACTTTGCCTTCCCTTTATCCCTATTTTTCTTAGCATATAAAGAGAAGCATATGTTGAGGTAGGTAGCAGAAAAGCCCTCAAGATGGGTAGGGTTCTTGTCTCGGATCTCATATGGGGGAAGGACTTGCCCTTCTAGAAGTCGGCACTGCAAGAAAACACAGGTGTGCCTTTGTCTTTCTGATGCAGGTGGGAAAGTGGGAGAACCACACCCTGAGCCTGCGGCACGCCGTGTGGCCGAGGTACAAATCCTTTTCAGACTGTGAGCCAGACGACAACCATCTGAGCATCGTCACCCTGGAGGAGGCCCCCTTTGTCATTGTGGAAGACATAGACCCGCTGACCGAGACGTGCGTGAGGAACACCGTGCCGTGTCGGAAGTTCGTCAAAATCAAGTAAGTCCAGGGATGCTGTCGCTTGAATACACCCAATCTTTTAAAAATAGCACGTATCGGGAGAAGAACCATGAGAGACGATGGACTCTGAAAAACAAACTGAGGGTTCTAGAGGGGAGGGGGGTGGGAGGATGGGTTAGCCTGGTGATGGGTATTGAGGAGGGCACGTTCTGCATGGAGCACTGGGTGTTATGCACAAACAATGAATCATGGAACACTATATCTAAAATTAATGATGTAATGTATGGGGATTAACATAACAATAAAAAAATAAAAAAAAATAAATAAATATTCTCAACAGTAAAAAAAAATAAAATAAAATAAAAATAGCATGTATCATCAACGGTATCCAAAATATCCTAATAAAGTGTAATATAAAATAGGCTATTCTAATACTAGATGATAATCTATAATGTTAGATTTTTTTAAGACTTAATAACTGGAATTATGCCAGGTGGTTTACACTTATTTAATTCCAGCAACAGCAATAGGAGGTAAGTGGTTTTGCCCATTTTAGATATTTAAACTGAGTTCTGGGGAGATTCAGAACCATGCTCAGGGCCGTTCAGCTCATAAATGGACGAGCTAGGACTCAAGACGCTCGTCCATCTGACTCTACCGCCATATTCTTAACCCCTTTGCTCAAACAACCCTCCCCCTCAGTCTCACCTTAAAAATATATATATTTTTTATTTTTCTGACTGCTCCCTCCTCCAATCCTGCACATCTCCTCCCTTCCATCTTTTTTATATATCCCAGATACAAACTCTTCAAAAACTTTGGAAACGTCTCTCCAGCTGGGGGTCATGGTGCACGCTCCGTATGGCTGTGTGCTGTGATCAGTGTGGACCTGGCCTCCTGGTGGTCTCCTCGCTCACTGACAGCAAGCCAGTGTCACAACTGTGCCATTTCCTCTTTTATTAACGACCGAAGGAAGAACTGACAGTTTTTGTGAGAGCTCTTGGTGAAGTTTTGTCCCTAACCTATCACCCTTAAGGGGAAGCCTAAAGCTTCATGACCAAGTCCAAGGCCCTGATTCTAGTCTTTCTAGTACAAACACAAAGAAAAACACGCCCTCGTGGGGATTTTCACGAAAGGAAGAGGCCTACCATGGAGTATTTTTGCCAGTATTTTCCAAGCACCTCCATTCATCTGGCTAATTCTCCCGCGTCCTTTAAGTCCCTCCCCAAGTTGGGTTTACCGTCCCTCCTTCCGCAGAACTCTGGGTATGTCTCTGTGCCTTAGTCTGTGCAGGCTACCATGACAAGTCGCCGCAGACAGCATGGCTTAAAAAAAGGGACACTTATTTCTCACAGTTCTGAGGGCTGGGAGCCCACCGGCGGGGCATCTGGTGTGCAGACGGCTGTCTTCTCTTGCTGTCATCCTGTGGTGGAGAGCAGACGGAAAGGAAGCAAGCTCTCCTATCTCGTTCTAAGGGCACTCATCCCACTCATGAGGGCTTTACCCTTTGACCTCATGACCTCCCACAGGCCCCACCTCCTAACGCCATCATATTGGGGTTTAAGGTTTCAACACATGACTTTGAAGGAACTCAAACATTCAGTGCATACCCCTCGATCTCTCTATCACCTGCTTTTATGGCTTATAGTTTGTCTTTCCCCCTGGAGTGTGAGCCGCCTAAATATCGGAAACGTGGCTTACTAGTCTTTGTATGCCCAGGGACAAGCACGAAACGGGTCCCACCAATGTTGATAATGCTTAAACACATGAGTGAATGGAAACCGGTCCTCCCACATCCCAAATTCCAACATAAGTCATTATATGAGATGCAAATCCCAAGAGCTCAGTGCTTGGGATAAAGATCATTTTTTAAAAATATGATTGCAAAATGTATTATGAAGGCACATTTGTAGTTTGGAGAAGATTTTTCTTTTTTTTTTTTTATCAATGAGGAGCCTCGTTGGAGTTGAAATTCTGAATAGATTAGTCAATAAGTAAATAAACATGAAGCACAGTTCATGTGTGAGGCACAGTGCAGGGCATGGAGGATACATCAGGGAACAGAGAAGACAAAAGATGGGGATCTTGCAATATGGAGTGTACACAGTTAAAAAAAAAAAAATTCAGCCAATAAAAGACCAGGACAGCTCCATGTTATGATAAACCTTGTGAAGGAATATAAATAAGGTGGTGTGAGGCAAGAGTAACTTGAGGTACGTGGGGCTCCTTTAGCTCACAGAGGTGAGTTGTAAGATGATGTAGAAAAGGATGATGAACATGTGAAGAATGGGGGGAGAGCCTTCCAGGTAGAGGGAAGAGCAGGTACAAAGGCCCTGAGGGAGGAAAGAGATTGGCAAGTGTGAGAAACAGAAGGAAACCCAGGGTGGTGCTTGAGAGTGATGAGCTGGGTGGGAGATGGAAGGGGTAAATGTGCGAAAGTTGTCCAAAGAGATTTTGATTTGGGTGGGTGTTCTTTGAGCACCACTTGGGCAGATGAAGAAAGCAGGGTGGTTGGCACAAAGCGAAGACTCTTACCTCAGTAGAGGCTCCTCCTTTATGACAAGAGTGCCTTCCTTGTTTCGATGGGGCCAATCAAGTAGAGCCTCTGGGGCTTCACAGTCAATAATAGGAGCTTTAAATCTTTAAAATCAGAAGGCTCGGAGCTGACAACAGTAGGTCAGCGAGTCCTGAGCTACATTTGTATGGAGAAAATAAACCCCTCCCCCCAATAAATTACTCTCTTTCAAAGAACTGACTTTTTTACTGGAGACTATAAACAGATTAACAGGTTCAAATTCACATTTTTGGTTCCTGTGGGAGGTGGCGGGCTTGTAGCTTCCCTTTTCCCACTTGGCGACATGACAAGTTTACTGCACACCTAGGCGACATTAAAGTCTTTGAAAGCCATAGGCAATCGCTGGGACCCATTCATCCCAGTATTAACACAGATCAGATCAATTGCATTTCTTTGAGGCAGGCTGATTCGTTCTAAGAAGGATTCTGTTGGGTAACATGGTTATATTTTTCTTGGTGATATTCTCCCAGGGAAAACCCTTTGTCTCTCACTTCTGGTGAATGGTGGGGTCTTTAGGACACACATCGGTGTTCTAAAAACAGGGAACAGAAAATGAGCTGAGAAATCAAGCATTCCTTTTCATCTGTTAGTTGGGTATTAAGGCGTGAAGAGAAAATCGAGGAAAAATGATCTGGCTTGATATGTTAGGAAAAATGGCCACACTGTCGATTAATCCCCCAAACTGTCAGATGGTCGGTGAGAAGAGAGGAAGTGTATTTTTAAGCACTTATGTGAGAGGTGCTTTAGATACTTTATTTTATTTAATCTCCCCAACTATCCTGCAAGGTAAGCACCAGCCTTCTCAATTTGCAAGGGAACAAGCTGAGACTCATTAGTGAAGAGACTTGTCTGCATCTTCCTGGTTGTTAGGAGCAGACCCAGGACCTCGCAGGGGCTCTGTTTGACCTCCATGGCCGTGATCCTATCCACTGACCACACTGGGAAACTAGGGAGCTGAAGAACTGGACTCCTTATTGGATCTTTTTCCCCACATTGGCTTTTATGGGTCACCCTTTCTTGTGGTGATAGTGGGGTGTGGAGAAAGATTGCATTGGGTGCCATTTCTCAGATGTCTGTGTAGTCAAGTCACACCCCCCTCCACACATACACAAGGGCTGTGATTGGAACTGATGGAAGTTTCCAATTACAAGCTGGTCTGTGTTCCCATCTTCCCCATGAGAAATTCATCTGTTGCATTTGCTGCGTGTCTTTTCATCTCATGTCCCCAGGATTTTTTTTTTAAATTTTTTTTATTGTTATGTTAATCCCCATACATTACATCATTAGTTTTAGATATAGTGTTCCTCATGTCCCCAGGATTTAATTCCATGTCTTACACACAGTAGGTACTCAGTGGTTGCTTGTTGGGTGAAAATGTCTAGACACTGTATCTAGACATATACCTATATCTAGACATACATCTAGTTTTAGAAGACAAGGGGAGATAATTAACTCATTAACTGGCTGAGGTTCTCAGTGAGGCCAAAGAATACCACCATGTGCCTGTGACCCTGAATCTTAAGTCTGGGGCATTCGTAACTCCTATCCAGACTCTCCCAGGAATCCTGACCAGGGGAAGGAAGGCCCTGTGATAAAAGAAGGGAGGGAGCAGAGAGCAAAGGAGAGGCAGATGGGAAGAGTTGGAGAAGAGGCATCAATGCGTGGCCCATGGTGGCCAGGGGAAAAAAAGAGAGAATTGGCTCTTGCCATGTTTTACAATGGGCCACAGATAGATACTGAGAAGGAAATTGTGTTTGGACATGCCATTGATTTAATGTACTTAGGACACATTTCTATCATGTTTATGGCATTTTGCAACCTGCTGCCATTACTCGAAGTCACACTGTCAGATCTACCCATGTTCCTGGGCATAGATGGACATCAGTGGTGCTTGATGTGTGTGTGTATATCTAATTATATGTGTAGTATATATTCACTGCAGTTAATTTGTGGGGGGGAAAAAAAACCTAAAAATATGAAAAAGAGAAAAAGTCATTTTCACCCTTCAAAAATAGCTACGCTTCATATTTCATTGTTTTTCCATCCAGATATTTCATAAGCTCATCTGTTTTTATATAGCTAGGACTGTTCTATATGGAACACTTTGTAACCTACTTTTTTTTTCCTGTGATATGGAAATGCAAGTATTTTCCTATTGTGATGTTGGATTTCCATAAACATCATTGTAGTGCTTAGGTAACGGTCTGGTGTGTGGATGCGCCAGCAATGGGATATCCAGAGCACGTATGTCATGACACGCATGACTCAGGTTGTTGAGCTCAATAAATGCCCCATCGCAAGGTGGACCGGCTGTGTTGCCCAGAGAGGTCTTGACCTTCCTACATGAGTTGTCTAAGTAGCAGCTATTAATTTGGAAGACCCTCTTTCTTTCCTTTTTAAAGACATTTCTGATTTTTTTACGTCCTTCGACTATGACTTGGCCAGGTAAATAAAGCAAGGTGGCTGGCAAAAATCAACCTACATCACCTTGGTAGATGATGATAGCTTTTAAGATTGGCCAGTACCTTCTATATTTTAATAGGGCTTTTTCTTGATCAAGGACATTGCTATTTCATAGTGTCAACTTTTTATACTTCCTGCTATGTAGGGAGGGAGGGAAAGTGTTATGAAGGAGCCCTCATCTGACAGATGACTCCATCAAGACACATTAAGTTCATGGACTCAGGCACAAGGTGGGCCCCGGGTCTTCCAGTTCTCATCCATGTTTTCCTCAGGAAAGAAAGTGCCTTTCCTAAAGAAGGCACCCTTCTTTCTTCTCTTTGGTTGCAAACCTCTATCTCCAGTGATAGGAAAAAGCAAAACCCTCCTTCAGCTGAGAATTTCATGTCTTCCATCTCTCTTCCATTTTCTGATAAGCTTTTATAATTTGGCTTAGATCATATGCCTGAACTCTGATCTAAAGAGGCTGTAGGTGTCATAAACTTAAAAATAAGAGGTAGTAACTCTCATCCGTATAATGGGGAAACAGTTACTATTAACTAAGAGAAATGCCATGGAATTTATTTCAACAATTACCATGAAGCATGGTACACGGTACAAATAATCACTCAATTAAAGTTAGCCGTTGTCATGGTTACTGTCACAATTAAGAACACTTTGTCCTTCTGCTGACGTTAACTACTGCCTGTCCTTGAAAAAGCCACTCACTCATGTTGAGCCTCCGTTTCCCACATGGAAAACAGTGGAAGTGTCTTAGGTAACAATTGTGAACAGATCTTCCAGTGCTGATATTCTATGGTCTCGGGGATTTTTTCTACAGCAATTCAACCAATGAGGGCATGAATGTTAAGAAATGCTGCAAGGGTTTCTGCATCGATATCCTGAAGAAGCTTTCTCGCACTGTGAAGTTCACCTATGACCTTTACCTGGTGACTAACGGGAAGCATGGCAAGAAAGTCAACAACGTATGGAACGGGATGATCGGCGAAGTAAGTTATCTTCTTCCCTCGGGCTCTCATCCAAGACTCCACGCCTGTGGCGCTTGGGGGGATCGTGGGAAGGACAAGTAAAGGCTCTGTGCTCCTTTGCCTTGCATATAGGTGGTCTACCAACGGGCAGTCATGGCGGTTGGCTCACTCACCATCAACGAGGAGCGCTCGGAAGTGGTGGACTTCTCCGTGCCCTTTGTGGAGACGGGGATCAGTGTCATGGTTTCGAGAAGCAATGGCACGGTCTCGCCTTCTGCTTTTCTAGGTATGTGGACATCAGGGTCACCACTGTTTTCCTAACAGGGAATTAGAGGTATTTGTCTTGTTTCCTCGAAGGATGGAACCAGGTAGGACCTTGGTGAGCTCTATGTAATGACATCAGCACATTCCAAAGCCTGTCCTGTTTGAATGATCTCAATTCCCTCCCCACCCCCCCCCCAATCCCCAGTTAACATCTGTCATTTATCTCTGACTTGGAACTATCTGCTGAAAACACAATCACATATTCAGATACTGGTCTTGATTGTATAGAATGGAGATTAGCAGATATAGGTCTCAGAGCCTGGAAAACATTTAAAAAAATAAATATACCTGTCCACAGTTAATTTAAATCAGCCTCTAAGCCTTTATTCAGCAACCTCAATCCCATCCTCCATTCCTCCCTGGCATAACAGCCATTTATTTACTGGATATGAGGGTGAAATGATGATGACCACACGGTGATTCATACCAGCACTCGGATAAACAAAATACAGGTAGTCTGAAGAGCACACACTGATTGAAAATTAATGGAATCATATTTTAAATGTGAGTATCCTTCAAGCGGACTGGTTTGTAAGGGAGAAAATTCCTTACTCTCCTTTTAACTATTTCATAAATTTATGTTTTGACATAAAAGCATTTTTTTTTTTTTTTAGAGCAAGGTAGAGCTCTACTTTCTATCATCCTGTTTTCTTTAGCACTGTATGTATATGCCTGTCCAGAGAGGGAGAAACTGCATGGGACAGAACCAATCATTATTTATTTTTTCTTTAAAGGAAAGTATTGGTAGAGTGTTTGGTTATCATCAACAGTTTTTGAGAGTGGCTACCTTGAAGATCGTGGGACTCAAATTCCCTTCTCCTTGGCACCCCCGCATCCATGGGCTTGTCCCAGATTTGGGAAGGCTAAGGCAAACACTGACCCCAAAAGAAAACTGCAGAGAAAGGGGACACAGATCAAAGTCAGCCAAATTTCTTACACGTTTCCAGACACACACACAAGAACCTTTGTCTATTAGAGAGCTCGCTCTTGCAGACTAGAGCCATTTTGTGGCCACCGGCTCCCAGCCTGTAGTCTTGTGTCCCCACCATCTTCATTGGTACGTCGTGGTGGCATCCAGTGAAGCTGTCTGTGCTTTATTCTCTTGAGTGAAACGTTGACGAACAGGATTTTGGATACCGCCTCACTCACAGAGATGTATGGATTTGCTATTTCCATTTTTGATAATCCATTTAAGCTGTTGAAATCCTTACCACTCCCTGAATTTGATGTTGCACTCCCCACTTCCATTCTTGACAGATACACACTTCATTATGTTCCCTTTGTGTCTTTGATATGGATAATGTACCCATATCTCGATCAGGGAGCCTCACAACACCATGAAAAATGCAGCTGACTGATATAGACAATACATGCAGAATCTTAACAATGACTGGGTGGACCCTCATGTGTGAGCCACTCCTTTTCACGGTTTCCCACTCCCTAGCAGACCTTTCAACAGGGCTCTTTGGCCCTGGAGGTTAAGAAAAGGTTGGAAGAAGTGAGTTCAGGGAAAGAATGGAAAGAGATCTGTTTCTTTCTTTTCTTTTCCTTTTTGTTTTCTTTGAGAGAGAGAGAGAGAATGTGTAGGGGGAGGGGCAGAGGGAGAGAGAGACTCCCAAGCAGGCTCCACATCTAGCGTGGAGCCTGATGCGGGGCTCCAACTCGTGACCATGAGATCATGACCTGAGCCGAAATCAAGAGTCGGACGCTCAACTTACTGAGCCACCCGGGCGCCCCAAGAGATCTGTTTCTTTTCACAAGTTGTTGACATATCTGCATAGTGAGCTAGAGAGAACTTTTTTTCCAATTCAATCAGAGAGGGAAAAAATACCATCAGTTGGCTTGGCTCGTAAAAAAAATGGGTCACTGATATCGAATCTGGCATCAACCCAATTTCCCCTAGATTTTTATCTTACCTGGACTCGTAGAACATTGTCATAAAAAGTCAGGTATTTTTTGCGGAGTTAAGGCCTCCTTTCCCCCCCTTACTCTTCCTACTGTATCTTTAAAAATAAAATAAAATACATTGTAGCCAGAGGAAACTATTTTCAAAGCTGTTTTGACATCAGTAGGCTTAATATTTTTTCTAGTCACTAAATTACATCCCTATTGGATTGTGCACCCCCTTATTTACGGTCATTATCTGCAGGTTTTGAAAGTCATAATGAACCATGCTAAGCTACATTTTTCCATTCACTGGCTCAGTCATCTGGAAGAGCCCAAACATTCAAAATCTGATTGCATTGCTCTTCATTATTTCCTATCCTCTCTCCACAAACTCCATTAACTCCCGTTGGAAACACTTGCAGGTAATGCCTCTGAGCTTCTGTGTAAAAGTGTAACCAGCGGCTCTTCAAGGACAGAGGTGGCATCTCTTGGATATTTCCATTCAGTTACTTTCAAAGACTTTCCAAGCAGATCGGATTGTTTGATCCAAAGAAATGCTGACCAGAGTCTCCTAGATTGAAGTCCCTTCATGAATGAATGTGGTATCTGCTTTAAACCAGTAGAGGATATAATCCAGAGCCACCCAAAATATTTCTGGGTCCCTCCTGAGACACTATAGATGGTGCTTCACCATTATTCCAATGCTTTTCTACATTGTGGTGGTGGTGGTGGTGGTGGTGGTGTATGTGAGAATAGCAACCCTTCAGGGCACTCCTAGGTACCTAACTTATTAAAACCAGAACACTGTAGCAGAATTATTTTATCCCCATGCCATGTTCACAAATCAAGGGACAGATGTCACTTCCAAGTGGGAAGATACCTGGGATCAGTTGCTTGATCCGGCTTGCACCTAATTTCTGGAACAGTTTGTGTCCTCACTAGGATGCATCAGCTGCCAAATGAAGCCCACTGCACATTTATAGACTCTGACGTGAGAATGAAGAATTCAGAAAGGATGCCCCTTCATATTTTTTATCATGTTATCCCAACCTGCAGAGAAAAGAAGTTACCAGATTAATAAACGCACATGTTTTAAACCAGGGTGCCTTTTTCAGGACGCTGAACAGCGCACCACCACCACCCCTGGTTCTGGCTTTAACCATGGAATCAAACAACTATTCCATTTAATTCACTATGTGTATAGTGTGCAACACACACCACCAAGCACTTTCCATGTCTATGCTCATTGACTCCTCACGGTGATCCTCCTCTGGTAAGATACACCATGCCATTAACTATACCCGACTTAGAGAATTATTTTACTATTTATTCCTATCTTGAATATTCATTATTTTTAATCCCCTAATTATTCATTTCATTCTCCTTTTTGGAAACACCTTATTACCAAATTGCAATGATTTTAGGGACATAGTATTGTTACTACCCAAGGTAATTTCAATGAAGATATGTTATGGTTGCAATCTCATTGATTTCTTTGAACTCATCTTGTGTTATTCAAAGTGAGTAGGCTATGTTGTTACCTGTTCCTTTTTAACATATCCGCACTGTCGAAGCTGCATTGCAAAGCATTCCTTCTGGTTTCTAAATTATCCAGTGTAGTTAAAGCTTCGGACATACCAGTTTCTTGTTATGTAGTAAGCTCATTAAATTGGAATTTATGATGACCTCTAGCTGTGTTAGGTAGTCACAGACTTTAATGATAAGGTGGCTTGCGACCAGCCTAGTTCTTTATGATTATTACTAGCTCCATCAGAAAAACAATTTAAAAATAATAAAATGTCTACTATTCAAGAGGTGTTATTGGGCTTCTTATATTTTACCCTCAGAAAATGTTTGCTTATGAGGCAAAGGATTATAAGTTTATTGGTATCCAAGGGCAGTTTCTTCCCAGTGATGCATTCAGGTGGAGATAGATTCATTTTTCAAAATTTTAGCCTCTGTTGATTTTCTAGCAAATATGTGTCATATATGGATACAGTGGCTCCATTCAGCTCCCTCAATCAGACTGAATATAAATGCTCTTAACTTTCTGGAGTGTTCTAAGATTTAGAACCTTGTGACTTGGCCTGCCCTTCTGAGATGTCCATATGAAAATAAGCTGATGTAAACTACTTCGGTGGGCAGGGGGTGGGGAGGTGGGGGAGGGAGTAACCACCTATCCATCTACTACTTCATTGCCTCTACTCTTTAAGCGATGCTTTTTCATTGAATTACCATGTGAATGTAATATCCTCAAATGACTTTTCAAATGCATTTAAGCCCATTACCAACATCAACAAGATTTTAAACTTGTAGAGATCTCATCTGTCCAGAGCAGAGGGCAGGGTGGGCAGCGTGGCAGTAGTGGGGGCAGATGATGACCTTCCAGTATTGCTGTCAACCCCATGATTTTATGATCCTTTTCTAACAGGTTGTAATGTTCCCTTTCCTTCTGGAATTCCCTGCCCATCATCCCTCCAGCATGTAAGGATAAAAATGAAATTAAGAATAAAACCCATGCTGATCTGCAGAAGCCTTAGGATTGACTATTTGGGTCTAGTCCCTTGCTTCCTCCAGCCTTGGTCCCCTGGATGATGCAATAATCATATAGGACCAGATGGCCTCTTTATTTGCATTCTTTCTCCCATTTGTTTTTACTATCCTTGACCCGATTTGGAAAATGTCATATGCTCTTCTCTATTTTTATCCTATTATATGCAGCCTTATAAAATACCTCAAGTATTTTTAGAACGAAGGATGGTGTAGACGTATGAATCCACAATGACTAGCTTCTTTTGAATTATCAGATTCACGTCAGGGAGGGTTTCTCAGTTGAACCTGCAAGTGGACCTCTGGGCTTCCTGCTGGTCCTGGTTGTGAGGATGTGCCAACTGACCATGTCCCACTCCTCTGGCTTGTTCACCCACAGAACCGTTCAGCGCCTCCGTCTGGGTGATGATGTTTGTGATGCTGCTCATTGTGTCTGCCATCGCTGTTTTTGTCTTCGAGTACTTCAGTCCTGTTGGATACAACAGAAACTTAGCCAAAGGGAAAGGTGAGACCCCTCTCATCACTATGACCCAAAGTTGATGCTGTTTCATTTGCTTTCTACACAGGTTTCCCATTTAGAACGCATCACCCTATACTGTCTTGCTAGTCTGATACGAATGGAGCTGGGTCACCAGTACCATCATTCCATACAGTTGTGAGTTATTTGCCTGAGCTGAAAAAGGGATAAAGCCAAGTGAAACATTTTCATCATTTTATCTTTTTTAAATTTTTTAAAAATATTTTATTTGACAGAGACACAGTGAGAGAGGGAACACAAGCAGGGGGAGTGGGAGAGGGAGAACAGGCTTCCTGCCAAGCAAGGAGCCCAAGGCCGGTCTCGATCCCAGGTGGAAACTACCGATAATTTGTCCAGAGAGCAGATTTGAAGAAGTTTTCCTGGCAATTAACTTTTAAAATCTGTGTCAAAAGAAATGTCAAGATCACAGTGAATCTCGCTTTCTGTCTACGCAAAGAAAAATGACTTTTATAGGATCTAGTTTAAGAACATTCTCCAGGTTACTGAATCACACTTGCATTCATTTGACAATAAAAATAATTATAAAGTGGTATTTTCCCCCAAAGAATTGCATTTTCCTCTTGACGGCGCCTGACCTTAGTGCATTGTACTTGATAAAGCTGTAATCAGTAGATAGAAAATTGCATTGGGCAACAATCATTGGCTCTAACTTATGAAGAGGCTCCTATGCAAACCAACATTCATGTTATAGACATAAACACATGACATCACTTTTGAGTGCATTTTCCTCATGCATAACAGGGTCTAAGTGGATGGCTTCAAAAGGCCGCTGCTAGGACCAAGTCTCTTCCCTGAAACATGACATAAGTTGGTGGAAGACAGCAGGTCTTCAACATACAGCCATTCAAAATCAAGGCACTTGAATTTGCCACATACTCTTTTCACTTGGAAGATTCAGTATTGGAAATAGCCAGTAGGTCATGGCAATCTGTTAGGAACTTAGTTTTAGTGAAATCCTCCCACTTCCTCACCGCTGAAGAGTGGTGATTATTATATATACACCATCTCCCATCAACCAAACATGGTGAAAATGCCGTGAATAATCATGTTGTGTTTAAATGGGAGAATTGTCAGCCTCCACTGAGAGGGCAACCGATATGGAGCTTCCAACAGAGTGGGGCCTGAGAAGGCTTCCTGTGAGTGACCACACCTTTAAATGGGAGAATTGTCAGCCTCCACTGAGAGGGCAACCGATATGGAGCTTCCAACAGAGTGGGGCCTGAGAAGGCTTCCTGTGAGTGACCACACCTTTAAATGGGAGAATTGTCAGCCTCCACTGAGAGGGCAACCGATATGGAGCTTCCAACAGAGTGGGGCCTGAGAAGGCTTCCTGTGAGTGACCACACCTCAGCGGAGTCGGTGTTCATGTTTGTGGGATCGGAGTTTGGGCTATTTGTGAATTCATGCATTTGTCTGATGAGTATTTACCAAGTGGGTACTATGTGCCAGGCACTGTGCTAGTACAGGGGAGTCACATGGTAAATCAGATAGAGATTTCCTGACCCCCAGGGAGCTGAGAATTTGGTTGCAAAGACCACACGTGAACACATACATCAATAATCACAGATGGTAATAAATCTTAAGAAAAAGGGGAATAGAAGAAACCAAAGTGAAGTGATGGGGGGCGGTGGTCCTCACTTTAGATAACATAGCCAAGCAGGGAAGAACTTTCGGAAGACATGACATTTGTGCTGAGACCTGAAGGATGAGAAGTCATGTGAAAAAACAGAGGGAAAAGCATTTCATGCAGAGGGAACAGCAAATGCAAATGCCTTATTGGGGAATCGATCTTGATGAAACAGAAAAGATGGGAGTGAGGGAGGTGGGCAGTGATACAAGATGAAGGGCAGAGGCAGGACGAAACATGTATGGTGTGGGAAGGTCACCGGGGCTACTCTGTCAGGATAAGGGGAGGGGCAGGCAGCAGTGGACGGAGGGGGCGCAGTGAGGAAGGTGTTCGTTTTCTGAGAGCCAGGATTACGGTGGTTTGGACTTGGCTGGAGAGAAGCAGATAAATCAGGGCTATAGATTGGAAGATCAAAGATGGTCCAAAGGCCAATTACGTGCCGTAATTCCTCCTTTGGCTGAAGCACACACCTCGAAGACTATAGTAAAATGAGGAATCCAGCACGCCAACTCCCAGCCCTTCCATCACCTCGAGGCTTCTCGTTTCCTGCTCATCTGCCTGTGGAAGCTCTCTAGAAAGAACAGCGACTTGTCTCTTGGTGCAGTATGGCTTTCTGTTACATTTCACTGCACTTTATGGGGAAGATTTTATGCACGGCTCAATAATTGTAGTCATGAATCAGGAATTCCCAAAAGTCTTGGACAGAACCCCAGCAAGGGCCTATTTCTGATTCCCAAACAGCTGTCGCTCCTGGTCAACATGCATCTCTAATAAAATCAAGCAGTTCATGAAGTTAACTGGATAGACTCTTTTTTTTCCTAAGAGTTCTTGGCATCTTGGGAATAAGACCAGAAGATTATAAAACTAGGCAAAGAGAGACAGAAGAGTTTGAGATTGAGCATACCAGAATTAATTGCCTTCCCTTTAATGTGCTGTATGAGGGATATTATAAATATTGCTGTAGTCACAGTTTGGCCTCCAACGTGTAGAAAGCTTGTCTCTCCCAGGCTCCCTGCCCAGAACTTCATACCTTCCATCAGTGATTCACTTCTGCCACTGTATTTATTGCCCACTCTGCTGGCATTGCCAACTGAAGTCTGAGTAGATCATTTTTTCCCATCTTCATTTACTTAAATGACATAAAAATTAACCTTCTGTTAAAGGAAGACCTCTTGCCCATGAAATGAGGGCATACATTGATTTTTTTTCCCCTTGTGCAAAACAGACGTGAAAGCCCTAACGCGTGCATTTCACAGCTGCGTACTCCTCACCCCAATACGTTGTGCCATGTTGCCCTGCCTCTTTAGTTAAGATGGCTACGAGGCACATTTCAGAATCTTAAGAGGGACCCGTAGCTGTTGCAAGGCTACACCGAGGGAGAAAAAGTGCTGGGATATCAGAGCTCATGGTCCATGACCTGCAGCCAGATGTCTTGCATATGTGAAGTGCTGGAAGAATTAAGCTCTATTGTTCTGCTCCTTGATGTCTCCATTTGCAGAGGGCTTTCGTTTGGTTTTGTTCCTCTACTGTGCACACTTTACATCTGAGTTTGAGCAGGAGCAAGTGCTAGGGAGAGTCGGATTAGAATACCACACATTAGCCGATGAGAACCGAAGACGCCCCCACACACAGTTTTGTAAGGCTCACTATGTTTATTAAAGGAGATTGGTTCCCTCAAATGGAAATCGAATCCAAATTTACAACCGGCCCTAACGTGACTTCTCATCCAAACCCACATTTTGCATGGCCATTTGCTTCTCCTTTCTTGCTTATTTTTGATTTCCCCTTCTTTTAAGAAACATGGCAAGAATCCAGCCAGATAGAAATGCAGGAAGAATGCTGTTTAAAGATAAAGTGTTTAAAGATAAAGGGAGCTGTGGTGGCTGGGGTTCTGGGCAATGATGGGGCGCAAGCATGAGAGACCATTCCATCTTCTGGCCAGTGGTGGGGCTGCAGGCGGCCGCCACTGCCCTTTGGAGAAAATGCTGACAGTGTCCTTTCTGTAATTTGCAGCACCCCACGGGCCTTCTTTTACGATTGGAAAAGCTATATGGCTACTCTGGGGCCTGGTGTTCAACAACTCTGTGCCCGTGCAGAACCCCAAAGGGACCACCAGCAAGATCATGGTGTCTGTGTGGGCCTTCTTCGCTGTCATATTCCTGGCCAGCTACACGGCCAACCTGGCTGCTTTCATGATCCAGGAGGAATTTGTGGACCAAGTGACCGGCCTCAGTGACAAAAAGGTAAGGTCATCTTGCTTTCCTCACCGCCTGAGGGGTGGATCTTTTTTTTTTTTTTTTAATTTTTTTATTGTTATGTTAATCCCCATACATTACATCATTAGTTTTAGATATAGTGTTCCATGATTCATTGTTTGTGCATAACACCCAGTGCTCCATGCAGAACGTGCCCTCCTCAATACCCATCACCAGGCTAACCCATCCTCCCAACCCCCTCCCCTCTAGAACCCTCAGTTTGTTTTTCAGAGTCCATTGTCTCTCATGGTTCTTCTCCCCCTCCGATTTCCCCCCCTTCATTCTTCCCCTCCTGCTACATTCTTCTTCTTCTTTTTTTCTTTCTTAACATATATTGCATTATTTGTTTCAGAGGTACAGATCTGAGATTCAACAGTCTTGCACAATTCACAGCGCTTACCAGAACACATACCCTCCCCTGAGGGGTGGATCTTAAATGATCTCTCCTCAGAAGGGCGCAATTCAGGCTCCTATCATCCAAACCCATTGACTGACTCTAGAGCACAAAGCCAGAGGGGTTTTGTTTTGTTTTTTCTCTCTAAACTTAAATTGGCATATTTCTAAGAATTTTAGAAACAGAACCTTAAGCTCAGCCCTCCGGGGTCTAAAAGATTCCAGATCTCATTTGGAAGCATTGCTTCCCCAAATGGTCACTTCTCATATTTGTAGGATCACGACAGGGACGCTTCCCAAGGCTCTGTGACTCATGGGAGGGCCCAGGCTGGAGTTCTCCCTTCAAGGGAGCATGTGATGGTGAAGAAGATCTATGAGCCTCGATAAGGGAAACTTGGGAGGAAGTGGGGTGCTCTTGGCTGTAGCCACCTCCCCGTTCTCTGGCCTTGGCCGAGCCTCTCATAGACGCCATGCCTTGGATTTCTCATCCATGACATGAAAAAAATCATCTCTAAGGCCTACCCGGAGACAAGACAGCTCCTTTTTCCCTGGGTAGTCAGGCAGTCCCACCATCTGCATTCCCGACTCACCTGAAGTTTCCTCAAGGGACACCAAAGGAACAGAGAGACTTTTCATTCACATTGGCTCCTTTTACTCAGGCACATCCCCAGCCCTCCCTCGTGGGGCTGCGCCTCCCATATCAGAAAGGTGGAAGGGGTCGCACCTGCTGTCTCCATTCTCCGTTGGAATGTCGCGAGGGGTGGGGGGGCGGGCTGTGAGTGGCTATTCAGAAAGGCACACGGAGGAAGAAAAGAGGTAAACTGGGTGCATCCTTCCATTGAAATCTTAGGTTCAGCAAACAAACCCTGACTTGCTAAGCTCAGCAGTGTGGGGATTGCTGCGCGGCCAAGATTGTCCGTCTTGTGTATGCGGATAATCGTCTCTCTTTATAAAATCGCACCAGCATGTCTTGCTGACATAAGTCTACGTATATTCTTTTGGCATTTATCAAAAAACTGTGCTGAATAGAAAATCAACCGTGAAAGGCCCTAACCGCTTATCTGTGCCATATGCTGTGCTTGAAAGAGGTACAGAGAAGGCCTGTCATCAGGGAGATGATGAGGGGCGGGGGCTGGGTTGGCCTCTCTCTGATGGCTTCCCACTGTGACTTCAGTAAATGCCAGTCTGCTTCCCCTGGCGACAGAGCCCTGGATCATCTGGCCCACCCCCATGTGTTCCCTCCCTCTTGCTCACGAGGCCCCCACCCCGCCACGTTCCTTCAGTATCCCAAGTGTCTTTCCACCACAGTGCTCTTGCACTGGTTACGTGCTCTGCCTCAAATGTTCTTCCCCATTATCCGTGGCTGGCTCCTCCTTGACTTTCAGGCCTTAGGGAAAATACCACCTCCTGGGAGAGGCCTTCCAGCCACCATGACGAACTTCGCAGCCTGAGTTTATACTCCTGTGAAACTTAAATTCTAGTAGAAAGAAACAAGCAACATGTGAGTAAACGTAAATGGGGAAGAACATTCCAGGCAGGAGCTGGTGTTATAAAGGAGGTAAGACTGATGAGATTAAAGGTGATGCTTAGGATAGAGTTAGCTGGCACTTTGGAGGTGCTCAGGACATACTTGTGTGTTGAGTGAGAAAAGTGTGGTGTGGAGGACACCGTGGGCACCCCGTCTGGCTCTCCCTGGCATCCCCTTTCTGGCTATGTGCCCATCCCACATTTGCTGTCAGAGGCTCCTACCAGGGATCTTCACAGGGTCATTACCTTGGGGTACTGGAACAGTAAAGGCCTGGAGATTTGAGTGCCCCCAGTCCCTTTAGTTACCTGTAACCAAGAACAAACCAGTGTGAGAGCCCAAAACCCCAGCCGCCCCATTGCATCCAGGCGGGGCCAACCCAAGGTACGCTTTACTCTCCGGAGCTCCCCGCGGGATCAGGTGGAAGGTGAGACTCTGCTCAGCAGCTGAGACTTTGTGGTGCTTTTATAGTCACAGAATCTGGCCCCACCTCCTCATTCCTCCCCATACATTTGGGAGAAGAGGTTGGACCAAGCATGAGAGGAGACAGCCATCGTGAACGTGCCTTGTAGCCTCCGGAGACCCCTCCGGCCACAAAGCGCCAGTCCCCGACTCCATCACACCGTGGGAGCCAAAATACAGAAACAGCTGGAGCACTGGGGGCCCCGTCCTCGGCGAAGGGTTTTTCAAGAAAGTAGTGGGCAGCTCATTTTGCTTTTTGTTGCTATTTTCAAAGGCAAGGGGAGAAAGCAATCACTTGCCACATAGTTTTGGATCTAAATAACATGACCGCTTGTGAGAAAACTAATTAGAACCACTAATAATTTGACCTTCTCTGACTCAGAGACACCTAGTAATAGATACCACATCCTCATGGGACACAGCTCGGCTTCCAGGCTCAGAGCATTAGTGGCAAGCAGATAGCTCTTTTAATTAAATGTTTGATACAATTAGATAAACAGCAAAATTCTTGGAGTAAATAAGCTAAATGCTCCCAGAAGATTAATAGCAGATACACCAAGAAAGTCTGCAAAAATAAAAATCTATATTGAATCAATTTATTTTAATACTGTACATGGTGGGCTTTTTCCCCCCCCTCTTCCTTTTTTTTTTTTTTTTAAATCACAATTACCTATGTAACAACTCAGGTTCACAATGCTTTTAAAGCATTTTGCAGTCTTAGTGCTTGCTGGGAAAAGCACCTTTGAAGCCCACAGTGTGCTCAGATGAGCTCAGCCTTCAATTATAAATAGGCAGATTCACGGGTAGATGTTCCCCTAGGAATGACTAAAGGAAAGTTGAAACGTTGGTGGGAAGCCTTTCCAACATGTTGGCAATCACGAGGGTAGCGGAGCTCCGTCCCTAGGAAGTAGGTTAATGTAGTGGGAAGAACAATGTCGTCTTCGGGGTCAGATGAACTTGCGTTCAGGTCTTGACCTTGCCATAAAATGGTCATGCGGCCTTCGATATGTCAGTATCCCCAAAGCTTAATTTCCTAATAAGAGTGGGGGCGGGTATTAATACCTTTCTGGCAAGGTTGATATGAGGCTTAGAAATAATCCTCACACGGTGCCTGGCACATGGTAGATAATCCTATTATAAGAACTGCTCCCTCCTTCCACCCTCCTCCCTCCCCGCCTCCACTGCCCCTTCCCCTCCTCTTCATCACCCTCCTGCTCCTTCATGATCAGCATCACTGCCTGATGAGCCCATTCCTCACTTCCAGGGTCTCAAGTGCCACTGCACTGGTTGGCTTTTGTGATAATGGGGGGAATTCGGGAACTTTCCTTGGTAGAGGAGCCCAGGAACATGTCCCCGTGAAGTTGTGCTGTCTCTGAGCCCTGCGCCCATACTGCTGGGTGGTCACTGGCTGAACAGAGGCCTCTGAGCCTCCCCTCCCTCCTAAGGGCCACGGTTGTTTGATGCTGACCCCCGAAGCTTGCAGCCCACCAGCAGCGGGAGAAGACCGTACCTGAGGTACAGGGTTCCCAGGTGCCAATGTCCCTTATTTATAGCCACAGAAGATAGATATTTTTAATAAGTGTATGGTTGGGGTGTGTAAGAGGAATGAAGAAATGTCCTGGTCAGTTGCCATGTTTTCCCTAAACATTTTATGTCCCGTATTTTGCATCTCTCCTTCCTCCATCCAGAAGGGCTTGCCTTGAGAGAGAGAAGCCCCAGGGAGTTCTCCTGCCCCCAGGCATCATGATTGCATTGCTCTGTGGTCTTGCTGACCGTGGACCCCTCTGCATCACTCCTTCCTTTGCTCGAGCCCACATTTGTTTTTTTCTGTGTCCGCACGGAACCCTCTGGGAGAAAGTTGCACTAGAAATCATTCTGGTAAACTACATGGAATATGTCCTCAGTGGGAGGCCCTGGGATTTAAGAGATGAGCCGTGCTTGCCCCTAACTATTTTTCACACTGTAGGTCCTGGCTTTTTAGTGAGTCATGAAAATAATTTAAGGGTCGTGACCATTAACAAAATAGAACAAAGCAGAGGACGTCAGAGTATATCACATGGAGGAAGAGTGCTCTCAGGTGGAATGCGTGTGCATGTGGACGTGAAGAAATGTCCTGGTCCATGGACCATGTACTGAGAGTCCTGCTTTAAAAAGTGTGATCACCTTGACTCTAACGGGAAAGGTTCTTGGATCTCAGTGCTGGGCTGAATTTTGCGTGGGGGAGGGTACAGTCGAGGCCAGAGAAGTGTGGAAATTCATCCCTGAGGCTGATTATCCGTCTCCGTCACTGTGTAAAGCAGAGAGGTAGGGATGAAAGGAAATCTAAAGAGCTCCGTGGCTCCCCTGTAGCAGATGGAGAGTGAAGCGGAAGGCATTTGGTCCAGTGGGCCATGTCACTCGCCTCTGGAGAGTAGAGCAGCTTACTAATGCCTAGATTTATGAACAGCACTAATACCTCTGTCCCCAGAGTCGGGGCTGGTGCCGCCTCCTGTCTTGGTGATGAGTTGGGGCACTGCCTGCCACAGTAAGTGCAAAGAGCATTTTGCTGTTCGTGTGCACACACGTGTGCGTGCACACACACACACACACGCAGTCTCCCAATGCAAGGCACCAGCAGGAGGATCTCATTTGGACCATGTATGGCCACTTCCCCCAAACTACTTATTACACAGCAGCATGCCTGATGTAGGGGACACAGTTTTCAACTGGAAATTTTAATTAACGGTGAAACGAAGTGTGAGTCTGGAAGAAAGAATGATGTTTTCAGTCCACCTGACTCGGGTAAACTCGGACTCCTTCTCCAGCAGTTCTGAGCTGCATGGAAGACAGGCTGGGCTGGAAGTATGAGACATCTCTGGATCCTGGCCCTGGTCCCGCCGTGGATTTGCTGGGTGTCCTTCCCTTCTGTGGGTCTCAAGGTCCTCCCTCTAAAAGAGGAGGGGTTACTATTGACGGTCTGTGAGGAATGACAGGGTTCATGAGGACAGGCATATGTAGGATTGAATTCTGGGCTGCTACTTGCAAGCAGCGGGATCCTAAACAGGCCACGTAACCTCACTGAGCCTCGGTTTCTTCATCTGTAAAATGGAGCCTCTAAGATTAGCTACCTGGCAGATTCCTCATGAGGATGAAATGATGCAACATTTGTAAAGTCCTTGGCACAGTGCTGGCCCCAAGCAAGTCCTCAAAAAGTGCTGGTCATTATAGTTCCAGAATTTCGTATCTCGTGGAAAAATGAAACCCAGGGTACTTTTTTGCCCATGCTAATAGTAAAAATAAAAAGTAATAGTAATTAGTTCTGAGTGCTTACTCTGTTCCAGGCACTATTTTAATTACTTGATAAACTTTAACAATTTTAGAACTTCCCATTGACCCTACAAGGGAAGTACTGGTATGTTTTCCACTCTAGAGACAGGAAACAAATGGAGGCAGTGTGAAGTGCCTTATCTAAGGTCCCACAGTTCGTAAATGATAGAACCTGACTTTTTAACCTCTGAACCTGAGCTCACACTTGTACCTATTGCCCTGTGTGGACTCTAGATTTTATTTGTGTGTCTGGAACTCAGACCTAGTACTCTTGACTCCGAATCTGGTTGGGTTGCCCCAAACGCTAAAGTTGGGAACAGACAATATCGGTCAATCAGGGAAGAGAAGCAGAATATGGACATCGAACCCTTTTGGAGGCCTGAGAGCCGTGCAAGACATGGGCATCCCCACGAAGCTAATGGTTAGGAAGAACTTCAGCTCAAGAAATGTCATGGAGCCTGCCATGATGCCTGGAATATATTAGGCCCCCAATAAGTATTGGATGCATGCATGCATGAATGAATGGGTGAGTGGAGAATGAGTGCATGGAAACATACAGTCATTGTAGGGAAAGAAAAGTAATTTTCCCTCTACCCTTCTAGGTTCTTGGCTGAGACACCTCTGTAATAAAAAATTAACAGGAGAAAAATAAACAGAAGCTTAACAGCATGGATACCTTCTGTAGACATGGGGCATGCCCAGGAAAACCGAGCACCTCCCCGAAATGGCCCAAGCCACCAGCTTAAACACCCCCTCCAGCTAACCACAAAAGAGATGTTGGGAGCTGGGGTGGGGAGGCCAGTGATGGGAGGTTATCAGGAAAAGCATAGTAAACAAGGGTGAGGTTATCATGCAGATTTAAGTTGGTGCCTTCAACACCGATAAGAGTTTCTAGAGTTTGAGTCATCTTCCTTTTCCAGGTGCTGAGAGGAAGACAGCCCTCTATGTAGAGCTTTCCCTTAAATGCCTCTTAGGAAAGGGTTAACTTCTCTTCAGAGCTTCTCCTGCGTCTGCTGTTTCTTAAAAATAACTAGCCTAAGAGGATCCTTATGCCAAAGAGGCATATTTCGGGGTGACACGTTCGGTTTCTCTTCATCATTTCCTGGGGGAGGTGACGGCAGTTGTCAGTGGGATTCAGAGGAGGGAGCGATTGGTGGGGAAAGCAGAAAATTTCACCAGAAGATAGATAAACGAGCTGAGTAAAGCAGTACCTTAATTCCAGCTCAGTTAGCGTCTCCCAAGCATGGCCTGCGTGCCCACCGTGAGGCTAATCTCTATAACAGCACTGAAAAAGTCAATCCAACAAGTGTCTCTCGCACACCCAGCCAGCCCCATTGCTAGGCACTGGGGGACAGTGGGAACGAGACAGACACTGTTTCTAACCACCTAGAGCTCACAGGCTAGTGGCAGGTATGGTTAAATAAAAAAGGAAGCCCAGAAATGTATGGTTTTTCAGCTGTCCTGTGCTAAGGCATGCGAATGTTGAACCCCTGACACAAGACAGAATGGTGGCTGACTTCTCCTCCTTCTCTCTCTGTCTCTGCCCTGTCTGTCTGTCCGTCTCTCTCTCTTTCTCTCTCCAGTTTCAGAGACCTCACGACTATTCCCCACCTTTCCGATTTGGCACGGTGCCTAACGGCAGTACTGAGAGGAACATTCGTAATAACTACCCCTACATGCATCAGTACATGACCAAATTCAATCAGAAGGGAGTGGAGGATGCCTTGGTCAGCTTGAAAACAGGGTAAGGATGATGGGTTGCTTTCTTTTTTTTTTTTTCCCTCCGCAGGCCTGCCAGCCCATAAACCTCACAGAAAATGACTGTCTTTGTGCCTTGGTGCTTATCTGCCCTCAGCTCTGTATTTTCTGGAAAGCAGCTGCGGTTAAGATGAACCCCAGTTGAGGGCTGCTTTTGTGAATCTGATGAGCATCACAGGCTTCCTTCTGAGTTGCATTAAGGAAAAGCAAATCCAGGACGCTTTGAAATGCAGAGAACCAGAGGAGTTTCTTAAACCAATAAAGAACGTGGTCCAACTCCGTGGGATCTCTCAGCCAAAGAGAAAGATCTAAAGAGTTTGTTAGCTTATTTAAAGTGCTGAAAACAAGTGCTATAGATTATTCTCTGATTTTAGGTAGGAGTTTTTGGGGTGCAGCTTTGTGTGAAAGCTGACAGTATCACATTGACGAAGGAGAAAGGAAACGGGGAGAGAAAAGCAAGGTGAACTCAGTCTCTCTAAAGCTACAGCTAAGGTTCCTGTCTGCCTGTTGGCATTGCACAGCATAGCACTCCCGTGATAAGGAACTGTCTAGAAAAGATGGCACAGAGGCGAGGAGTTTAGGACATGAAGCTGGAGTGTACCTCTTCTCCCCACCCCCCACTGCTATTGTTTCTGACTTGGGGCAGATGCCTCATTGTTCTCAGCCTCACCTGTAAGATGGGACTCATAACAGGGCCTTCACAATGTCAGGGATGTGCGAAATGCATTTTTGGGAGGGTCCCGTTCAAAACGATTCTGTTTCTAAATGAAGTTCTTTCACGAAGGCAGTGTTGCTTATCCAGAAGACAAATTTCCGTGGGCCATGTGGGTCATCAGGGATTCTTGAGCGGTGAGACATGACTGTTGTAAGTTACCCTGGAACTTCATCTGCAGCCTCTTCCTCTCGCCTGTTCTGCAGGCCCACTGGGGCTGCTCCCTCGTGTCTGGTGGGGCAGACGGGCCCCCTCTAAACCCTCAAGCCCCATCCCTGTGTGCTTTCCAGGAGCTTTGGCTGGTAGCATTTTGTCTCTTCAGTCTCTGTGGAATCTCATCAGCACCTCAGCAGGGGCTCGAAAAGCCAAGCCCATGACTTATCCCAAACTCATCCACACTCTTCTCATTCTGGCTCGGGGTGATTTTTAAAAACGTTTTATTCGAGCGTAACACGAGGGCAGAAAGGATACACATATGAGGTATAGTGCCTGAGGACTTCGTACAAACTGACCATCCAGGTCCATTCTCAAGACATAGCCAGTCCCCAGAAGGCCCACCACACCCTTTTCCAGTGGCCAGTCTCACTTCTAAAGCTGTGGATTCTTTTGGCCTGTTGTTCTCACATGTAAATGAAATCACACTGGACATTTTCTTTTCTGTCTTCTTTCAGCTCAGCAGGTCTGTGTGTGACACTGTGGCGTGTCATTCTGGGCCTTCATTCTCATTGCTGTGGGAAATTTCAGGATGGGGACATGCCCCAAAGTCATCCATCTCTTCTCATCTTGGTGAACACTGGGGTAGTGTCCCATTCGGGGCTATGGCGGGGAGGGCTCCTAGGGGTATTCTCAGCCAGGTCTGTCCTTGCACAAGGGAGCACGTTGCTCTCGGTATGTACCTAAAACAGGAGTCGCCAAGCTATAGGATGCATGTATGTTGGATTTTAGTAGAGATCAGAAAATTCTGATTACTTTCCAGCTGAGCCCCAGATAGGGGCTTTGTTTGTTTCTTTCTGCATGGTCTTTTTATCAACATATACTATCACTTGGGACAGACGGTGAACGCAAACATGGATGACAATGGTTAGAAACAGCGGGTGAAGCCTAGCTCACCCCCTCTCCATCCATCTGTCACCCAGTGCACAAAATGTGTTGTTTTCTTTCTTTTCCCATTTTTTAAAAAACAATTCGAACAAAAAGGAGTTGGGAAATGGAAACAGTTCCTGGCCATAAATTGTACAAATTGTTTTCTGGAAGCCATATAAGAATTATGACATCCATCCCAGCAAACTTGGGCAGATGGCGGGCTTGCCCTATACTCAGTCTTCCGTGTGGGGGACGTTTTGTGCTGTTACATTAAACTCAGAAACTAGAGCTGGAGAGGTAGGAGTCTTTTTTAAAGAAATAACTCTGCGGGCACCTAGGTGGCTCAGTCGGTTAAGCGTCTGCCTTCAGCTCAGGTCATGATCCCAGAGTCCCAGGATTGAGTCCGGCATCGGGCGCTCTGCTCAGCGGAGAGCCTGCTTCTCCTTCTCCCTCTGATCCTCTCCCTGCTTGTGTTCTCTCTCTCTCTCTTTTCTTTTTCCTGTTATACTTTTTTTAAATTTTATTTTGTTATGTTAGTCATCATACATTACATCATTAGTTTTTGATGTAGTGTTCCATGATTCATTGTTTGCGTATAACACTCAGTGCTCCATGCAGAACGTGCCCTCCTTAATACCCATCACCGGGCTAACCCATCCCCCCACCCCCCTCCCCTCTAGAACCCTCAGTTTGTTTCTCAGAGTCCGTAGTCTCTCATGGTTCGTCTCCTCCTCCAATTTCCGCCCTTCATTTTTCCCTTCCTACTGTCTTCTTTTTTTTTTTTTTAACATATAATGTATTATTTGTTTCAGAGGTACAGGTCTGTAATCTCTCTCTCTCTCTCAAATAAATAAATAAAATCTTTAAAAAAAAGAAAAAAGGAAGAAAGAAAGAAAGAACTCCCCACTCCCGTAAGAGTGAGGGCTTGGCTATGCTCATTACAGGAGGTTCAGTTTCAGTGGAGTTGAGGTTGGGAAAAACCACTTACAGGAGGTTCAGTTTCAGTGGAGTTGAGGTTGGGAAAAACCACTTACAGTTTAACAAGCTGCTTGGTTAATTATTTAAGTTAATTAAATTAAATTTTGAATAGAGAGCACATTTACATAATTCAAAATCAAAAAGTATTGTGTGAAAAGATAAATAGTGAAGAACCTTGTTCCCACACTGTTTCTCTTCTGCCTGGTACCCCCCACAGGGGCCACATTTCCTGAGTGCCCTCTGTCCCTCCAGATCAACCAGTGCATAACTAAAAGACTTCTGCAGTTCCTTTTTTGAAAACATTCATTATTTTTTTTTATATTGGTCTGTTGGTCTTTTTCTTACTAATTTATATATTGGAGAAATAAGCCCTTTGTTTGTGGTATGGTTACAAATGGTGTTCCCAGCTTTCTTATCTTTTGAGCGTCCAGATGGTATTATTTTTCCATGCCGATTTTTTTTTTTTTTACAGTCAAATTTATCAGTCTTTTTTTAAGGCTTCTTGATTCTGAGTCGTAATTCAAAAGTCCTTCTTCACTCCAAAGGCAGAAAGTTACTTTCTCATGTTTTCTTCTATTCTGGTGGCAGTTTTCACGTTTGGACTTCCTCTTGGGGGATAGCGTGAGCCATGACTCCAACCCCCGAGTGATTATGGGAAGCAAAATGCCACCACAGAACCACCCCGAGATCTGACCAACTCCATGTGGGTCATGTCTTCTCTTCCTCCTCCTCCAAGACTTCTGTCCTTCAAGTGTCTATGTCACCTTGCTTCTGATCTTTTCCTTCCTTCTCATACCTTGCTTGCTTTTTACATTTTTCATCATGAAATAGGTTATTTTAAAACATGATGCATAGCATGAAATAATTTCACAAGAGTGAATATCATGGGGATATATTGTTGAAGGAGTAATAATAACAAAATGAACTCCTCACGTACCCACCACCCAGCTTTAAAAATATAGTCATTCCCCTCCTTCGTCATAGCATCTCTAGAAGTTTCCATCCCTCTGGAAGGTAGAGAGAAGAGCCCTATCCTATGCACCCCTGAATTGTTAAACTGGAGGACATTCCCTTTATGGGGCCCCCAGGACCCTAGAATCCAGTAATCCCTGGCTTAGAAAACCCAGAGCATCTAGCTCAGCTGCTCGGTCCTGCCTGGGTGCACATGGGTCTGTGGCATCTGCTGTTCAATGAAGACGTGGGCATGTACACCAGGGTCAGTGGATGCGGAGGCTCCTTTATGGAGCCTGGAAGGGCCTAGAACACAAGTGAGGCCTTGGATTATGGTTAAGAGTCCCAGCTTGGTCTCCATCCAGGTTCTGTCATTAGCAAGCCGTGGCCTTGGGTCAGTCATATCATGTCTCTGAGTCTCAGTTTCCCATCTAAAAAGCGAAAACACTGAATTCTTTGGTCTCTGAAATGGTTCTGATATTCTCTTATTTGTGTCAAACACTTCATTTAGAACTTTCCAAAAATACAGAATCCAGACAAGCCATGTATATAAACACTGTCAGTTAGCAGGAAGGATGTAGAATAACTCTTCAAAGCTGGGGGGTCTCCAGGCCTCGCCCATGAGCCAACCCCACCTGAATCACATGGTTACGCATTAGATGCAAGTTCTGGGTCCAACACAGGATCTTCTCTCCAGTGCTAGAGCCTGTGAGTCTGCATTTCAACAAGCATCCTCCTGCTTCAGGGATTTCGATCCATGCCGAACTTTGAGAACTACTGTTCTAAAGGAGTTCATTCCCTCAACACGTTTTATTAAGACAGCATATAAAAAGTAGACCAATCAATATAACCATGTAGCTTATCCCTGGGATCCATAATTGCTTTAAGAGCGTAAGTAGAGAGAAACTTGAAACTAAGTACAGTTTCATTGTTTATTGAAACTGAAGATAAATAGAGAGAAACCATCCCAGAAATGATAGGGCAAATCAATGAGAAAACAAGATTTGATGTGTGAACATCGACAGAGATAGGATTTTTCAGGAATAGGTCTGTTGGGACGTGTGGGGCTCTCCTGAACCAAGGACGGACGAGTGGTTCGTGACCACAGCTTTCTAGACCAGGGTTTCTCGGAGTGTGGCCTGAGTCTGAGTCGGTAGGGGTGCTAAAAGAAAATGTGGGTTCCGGAGCCCCACTGAGCCAACAGAACCCGAGACTCCAGGGGCAGGGGCCAGGGCCGGGGAATCCTCAGGTGATTCTGAGGGGTGCTGATCCCACTTTTCAGAACATCTGCTCTAGAAGAGGGAGCTGAAGCTGAAATGAGTGGAGGCAGATTTAGATTTACAAATGCTCCATCATCAGAAGCTGATGTTCTCCAAGCAGTTTTGGCAAGTGGGCAAAAATGCAAGCCTAGCACTTAATGCCGGATTTAAATTAAACAATCAACATCCCCAGGACTCCAAAGAGCCTCATATTTCACGACACAGTGGGATGGTTTATGTTTATTTTAACTGATGTTCATGTTCAGTTATTTGTATATAAGTTTATGAAAAGTCCTAATTTCCTTTAGAAGCATCAGTCGTTAGCCCTCGGCCTCCCGGTTCCCTATCTATCTGATTTCGTTTCCAGCCCAGCAATGTTGGGAAACCGGCAGGCATCTTCCGGCTTCCCTTACGTTCAGTAGTCGGAGAGAAGAATTGGGAGCGAGGGTTGCCTTTTGACCCATAAGCATGTACTGCAAGGCTCGCATTGTGCTCAGTGGCGTATCTGTAAAAATAAACTGGAGAGTGGCTACAGCTACTTGCATGTGTCAGGACTGTGTTCGTGGTGCAGGTGGGCATTGAACCCCTATTCCAGAGCACAGAGTCTCCAAGCCGGTGGGGTCCGGGAATGCATGTTTTTATTAGCACTTCTGGTGACCCAGATACAGGTCGTCCCTGGCTTTTAAGAGGTTCAGTAGTCACATACGGAGAGATGGTGTTCTGTCTGGAGCAGACAGGACAGGGAAGAGGAAGGGCATTTCGGGAGGAGGGCACAGAAGGAGCAAAGGCATGGAAGAAAGTTGGGGCATGTTCATTTGGAAGTGCCTTTGGGAAAGTGGCATCGCAGACCCATCTCATCTCTGCACCGATAGAAACCTAACAGTTTGTGAGATGCTTCATGTGCATAATCTCATTTAATCCTCACAGCACTCTCTCTCTTTTTTTTTTTAAAGATCCCTTTCTTTGTTTTAGAGAGAGAGAGCACAAGTGGGAGGGGAGAGGGAGAGAGAAACTCAAGCAGACTCCACGCTGAGCGTGGAGCCCGACGCAGGGCTTGATCCTACTACCTGGAGATCATGACCTGAGCTGAAATCTACAGTTGGACGCTCAACCGACTGAGCCACCCACGTGCCCCTCCACACAGCACTCTTATGAGCTGGGTACCATTATTATCTCTTTTAAGAGATGAAGAACCTGAGCTTAACTAAGTTACTCAAAAGTCTATTTAACTAAGTAACTACATTGTAGAATTATTAAGAATTATTACTGGGTTTGCCTCCCCACTTGGCAGTGGCAGCCAGGTGGTTGGGTGTAAGAGGTTAGAGCTCAGGGAAGAATTGGAGACTGAAGTTATCTATTATATATATGTGTGTGTGTATATATGTGTATTTAATACTGCATATGATATACATCTATTTTATACTATATATAGTATAGTATGTGTAGTCAGTATGTGACTGTCTGAGAGTTGAGGAGGTCACAGCATCCTCATTTCCATCCTCAAAAGAAACTGGTCTGGGGATGTGGAGATTGCCAAGGCAAAAGTAGACTGGGAAGGCATAAGGATCCTCCCTGATGGTTAGCTGCTAGGCAGAACATGTTCTTTCCAGGATGCTGTTTGGGCAGGTTTTATTCACTATATTTTATCAAGCACACAGAATCAAACTCAGAGGTTCATTTTCAGCTGTGGAGTTCGAGCGCAGGCATAGAATGAGGGTGCGGTGAGCCATTTTCCTAAGTGGGATAGCGTCATCTCCAGAGAAAATCAGAGAGACAGTGACGTGCTTCCTGAGATCCACCCCCACATTGCAAATAAAGCTTAAAAGTAATTGCTACCACATCACAGTGTTAGGAATTTTTTCCTTAATAAAAACTCAGGAAAGCACAGGCAGCTTTTTGTGTGAGTGCATGCGTGCGTGTGTGTGTGTGGTTGCAATTACTTCTTGTTAAACTCGATTAAAACTACACTAGTGGATTTTCAAGGCCACCCATAAAATGTCAAAAATAGGAACAAATGGGGGGGGAAGTGTAAAGTGGGGTTCCAATTCTGTAGACCCAGACATGGAGAGAGAACAGAGAGAGATAAAAAGGATACAAAACTGAAATACACCAAAACATTATCAGAGATAATGCCAGATGATTATATGGTGTCCTTTTTATCCTTGTACATGGAACAAGTGTTTTTTTTTATCTTTTTTTTAAAAGATTTTATTTATTTATTTGAAAGAGAGAGAGAGAAAGCATGAGCACACAGAGGGAGAGGGAGAAGCAGGCTCCCCACTGAGCAGGGAGCCCGATGCAGGACTCGATCCCAGGACCCTGAGATCATGACCTGAGCTGAAGGCAGACACTTAACCGACTGAGCCACCCAGGCACCCCATAGCAAATGTTCTGCAACCGAAGTGTCACTTGCAATTCTCAGAAAAAAAGTTTCTTCTGAACACCACACTTCATTTCCTCCTGGTGTTTGTCTCGTGTTCGTACAGCTTACACACTGAATCAGGGTGCGCGCAAAATCCCTGCCTTGCTTTCCTCAGTTGAGCCTGTACCGTTTTGTTGGACTGTTTTCACATTTAATGACCAGGAGATATTTCACCAAGCGAGAGGAATATTAATTAATTTAACTGTCATTGCTCTGCATTTTCATTCTCCTTTGGCTGGCACTGGAGGCCCCTACAGGAAATAGCTTTTAGAAAGCTTGCTGATACCATTTTTGTAGACCAGTTTGTTGAGAACGCTGTCCTCTACCATCTCTTGGACATTTGCACCCTGAACAGTGTTGCTTTTCCTCCACTTTAAGGCATGTTTCTATCTGGCGGACAACACAATCCCTATAACTACTCGGCATTTTCTTTTTTCTTGAGCTACGCCGTAATTCAGAGCTCAGTGTATGATCCTCTATGAGCCGCTGCGGAGAGCTTATGTCCTATCTGCTTCCTGACTTTCCCTAAGGCCTTAGCCGCGAGCCTTAACTCGTGAATTCCCTTAACTCAATCAGATTGTTTTATCCCTATGTTTAAACCTTATTCTGTTGCAATTGGAATAGGCTATGTGAATTGCTTTGGGAACTAAGCGAGGTATTTCTAAGTAACAGGTAACATTTATTGGGAGCTTACCTACATGCCAGGTAGTGTCCTGACTGTTTGGCCTGCACTATTTAAATCTCACAGCAATGCTATGAGAGAATGACTATCATGATTTTCCCATTAACAATGGAAGAAATAGGCACAGAGAGAGTGAGTAGCTTGTCTGGGTCACACGTGCTCCAGGGCCCATGCTTTGAGCTGCAAGTTAAAATAATAATTATGAACATTCCCGTAACACTGCCCAATTAGCCTGCTTTCTAATGGCCCACTATTGTCCAAAACCCAGAACCAAGTTTGTTCATACTTTAACCTTAAATATGTCTTTTGTTTCCCTTGAAAATCTTAATGCTGCTTTAAAAGGGGGCAGTATTTCTCCTTCCATTGAGATGGGGAGAAGAAAGGAACTCACGGACCCCTCAAAAAACAAACCCCCCCAAAAAAGGATGTATTTCTTATATTGGGATACATGTGGTTAGAAGTTCCTCCCCAAGACCACGAAGGGGCAAGAGCTCCCTGGCCAATTCCCTCTCCCGAGGGACTGCCTCTTCTTCCTGCCTGCTGAACTCACATGGAGACTTCGAACATATGATCTCATTTCATCCTGCTTTGACTCTGCCAAATAGGCCTTCCCTCATTTTACAGAAGAGCAAACCAAGGCTCAGGGAGTGGAGGCAACTCGTCCAAAGGTTAAGTGAGTGGGCAGAGCTGGCTTTCAAACTCAACCCGGCATCTCTTTCTCCCCCTAAGTGCTAACTCTCTGCTTGTCCGACAAGCGAACAGCTCTGGGAGAGTTGGACGCCTTTGCCATGAGGCAGGGGGGCTGGACCGGACAGGCAAGGGCTGGTGAGCTTCAGAGCTGGTCCTAGCACCCATGCCCTTCACCACTATGCTGTACTGTGTCTCATTGCAAAATAAATTCTCACTGTAAAAAACCAAAAATAAGGAAAAATAAGCATCCCTTTGACCATGACCCAATCCCAAACCACAACCCCCCACACACACACATACACACAGAGCCAGGTAGGCACTGTTATCTGTTGGGTATTACATGGCATTTCTCCTAAACCTTTGTTATATGCATTTGCGTATATATCTATGTCCACACATAATTATCAATTCATTCTGTGCGATGCTGTGAAACTCTGTGCAGAATATCACAGTTTGGTGTTCAATTAATAATACGTTTTGAAGAGTCTTCTGTATCCATAGGTCTGTTGTGCCTTCGTCCTCTTTGACTGCTGGGAAGAATCCTGTGGTATACATACATCACAGTCTGTTTGACCATTTCCCTTTGGGGGCTGCCGGTCACGTGGCTGTGTTAAAAATCCAGACGAGTTCTCTAGGCATGACTGCAAGAAGTAGAGTTTCTGAGTCAAAGTATTTATACACCTTCTTGAACATTAGTCTTATTCGGCTAATTGATTGATTTACTTATTTTCTGAGTGGGCTCTTGGTACAGAACGTGAACTTTGGAGGGAGAAATAAGTAGCTTCGTATCCTGGCTGTGATAATGACCAGCTGTGTGACCGTTGGCAAATAAATAACCCCTCTGAGCTTTTCCCACATCCGTACAATCCTGTCCCCTGGAATTTAATGAATTGACTTTAGGGAAAGTACTCGGCACTGTATCTTGACACATACTAGCATTTTATCAAATGTTGATTCTTTTTCCATTCTTTCTTTCATTTTCATGTTTTTTGGTCTTCAAGATGCCCCATCCTTCAGTTCTGATGTGTGACAAGTTCGGCATCATCATTATACTATGCTCTACTACCAGCAGGGTAATGTGATGCTTTCAAGCTGAGCATCCTGGATTCGAATCCCCCTCTGCCAAAGTCCAGCCGTGGGACCTTGGATAAGTTAATTAACCTCTTAGACCCCAGTTTTCGTATTCAAAAAATGATGCTAATTTTGGCTCCTCTGCTTAGGAGAACGTTGTAGGATTAAACGAGGTATGCAGGCAAACAACAGAGTGTCTGGCGCCGAGTAAACACTCAAGAAAAGTCTGAACAAAGAAAACATTTTTGAGCATTCTTTATAATATGCCATGGGAATGGCAGTAGAATGGTTAACATGATCCCAACCCCTGAAGAGTGTAATCTAAGGAACTCTATGGAAGAGATTTATATTCCATAAGGAATCAATATTTTTCCAATGTTTGAACATGAGTTGTAGGGTGAAGAAGAATAGCATTTGCCTAGCGCTTTACAATTTACCAAATTTATAGTCGTTACTTCATCCAACCAGTGTACCTTCTGTTCAGGTGGGGAAATCAAGGCTTAGAGAAAGATACAGACTCACCTGACGTGGGCAGGGATCTTGGGGCCTCAGTTTCCTTACCTGAAAAAGTAAAAGACAGCATTACATGATCTATCAACTCCTTGGATGTGGTTAGTTTGGGTCCAGTGTTAAACTTAACAGAAACAAAGCAGGGATTTGCTGTATTTTTTTTAAACCATTTCTTACTTTTGAGGTTATTAGTCACTAGGCAAAGGGTGCACGGCATCTCCCATGTTTGCTTTCATTTCTCTCTCTCTCTCCATAAGTCCATCCCCCTCTTCTTATTTCTCCGTCTGTGTCCTTCTGTCTCCCCTTCCCCATCTCTTTCTCTGACTCCTTCTTTTCCCATTCTTTCTGTCTTCCTCTTGTGCTTGGTGCCTGCTTCTATCCATATCTCTCCCTCCCACTCTGTCTCCCCCCTTCTCTGCCTTTCCCTGTCTCACAAAATCGCTAAGAAGGTTCTCAGTGAAAAAATAAATACTAACCATCAGTCTTTTCTAAACCCAGTTCACAGTGACTATTACCAGTAGATGTGATCGACGCAAATTAAACTGACAACAGTTAAAAGCACACAGGGTGAAACTTGTTACTGACAAAAAATCCATAGGTGACTTGAATCTTCCTCAGCAAGTTTGAGTCTCTACACAATTCTGACCCCCGGAGAATTGAACTTAGTGGAAATAATAACCACACAAGAAACTCCAAATGGCAGCAGCTATAAATTAGTAAAGTTTGTTGTGGTCCCAATGTTGATCAGTGAATCAAATCCTTATAAAATTTAAACACAAAGGAATTGATCCCAGTGAAAACGGGTTCCAAAAATTGCTGGAAACAATTTAGGCCATGGGAGACATCGATTTAGGATTAGATTAGCTTAATGGCATTTGCAAAAAAAAACCCAAAACATTTCCTTTGTGAAAATGCATCCATGTCCATATAACTGATTTTACAGCTGTATTCACAAACTCAGAGTCCAAATGTGATTCCAGGCCATCTTCCTAAAGCCACTTTTAAACCATCCAGGGCTGATGGCAGGTACGGTCTCTGTGCACGCTGTCTCCTCCCCAAGCAGGCACTTCCAAAGGTCGTCCTGCCCCAGTGGTACCCCTTCTTGGGCCGGTGAACACCCTGCACCCCTCAACAGCCTTGTGTCTGGGGGCTGGTGAAGGATCTACACCGCCCTGGCTTCTGTGCCCGATGATGTCATCACCACCATGCCAGCATCCTGAGTCTGCACCTGAATTTACAGAACACCTTCACTTCCATCTTCACCCACCAACAGCCCCCCCCCCCGCCCCGGAAGAGAGGTGTTAGCTCCCCATCTTACAGGTGAGAAAACCGAAGCTCAGAGAGGTCCCAGGACGGGGTCTCACTCACGGAGCCGGCAGAGTGACCTGAGCGCCACCCCCCCACCCACCCCCCACCCGCTGTTGCCCCATCGTGCTGAGGGGCTTAAATTGCTGGCTGAAGCCTTTCCCTTCTCCGCAAGGCTTTGATGGGACCTAAAAAAGTACATTCAGTTATCAAAGAGATGTTTAGTTGTCATAACACTTGAGACTAGACTCCAAAACACACACAGGCGCACGCACATGCACACACACACACACACACACACTCCAGTTTCATTAATTCATCAGAACAAGTCAATGTCTTGTTAAAGGCTTCTTGAATGTTAATGAATGAATAATTAACTTTAACTATATAATTAGCCTTTAAATGTGCTGAGACCCCCCAGAGAGCATCTGAAAACATGCATAAGGAGATGATGAGCTAAAACCAGAAACTTTTTTTTTTTAAAGATTTTATTTATTTATTTGAGAGAGAGAATGAGATATAGAGAGAGAGCATGAGAGGGGGGAGGGTCAGAGGGAGAAGCAGACTCCCTGCTGAGCAGGGAGCCCGATGCGGGACTCGATCCCGGGGCTCCAGGATCATGACCTGAGCCGAAGGCAGTTGCTTAACCAACTGAGCCACCCAGGCACCCCAAAAACCAGAAACTTTTGATTAGGAAATATCAAGAGCCAGGTCCCTTACCCCGAAGGGGCCACGGCCTGCCCTTGAGCAGGGGGCAGCCGAGGCACCCGCAGACCATCTTAGGGCCACGAGTGAACTTGCAGGCCATCACGCAGGTACACGAGAGACCGACCGAAGTGACAGGGTCAGACCGACACTCGAGAAAGCTGGAGCAGCTCTTGAGAGCTGTCAAAAACCCTGGCAGAAACTGCGGGGTTAAAGTCTCACGGGGCACCTGTGCCGATCCCTCCTCACTTGGCTTCTTCACAGAGATCTTATTTCCCCCTCTCGTGCTGAATTACTGTCGTTTTTAATCATTTGCTTTCCTTGAGGACCGCCCCCCGTGACAGGTGACAGGGAGAGTGACAGCACCCACGTCACCCCCACAGCGCCCGGCGGGGGGTGTGGGCATGTCTTGTCACCAGCACGGCAGGGCACGGCTCCCTTCCAGGCTCTGGTTGTGTCCCAGCCCTGAGGCTGGGAAGCCAAGGGGTCCTTTCATTTGTCACAAATGTTTGAAGAGGAGATCCCCCTTCTGTGGGGAGTGGAGGCAGAGAAGGGGGCCGGGGAGGTGCTTTGTCCCCATCACTGTTCTCACACCCCCTCCTTGGAGCACCCCCTGGCCCGGGGGAGAAGCTTTCAGCCAGTGACAGCCATGGGCCATGGGCGGGAGCTGGAAAGGTGGGTCAAAGACGGTTTCCTCTTGAAAAGCCAGGAGCAGGAAACACGGAGCCGAGAAGCAGAACTGGCTTTCTTACCTGGGAGCCCCTGAGCTTCCAGCCAACTGCTGTGAGCTCCAAGACTCTCTCTCCTTCAGGGCCAGCCTTTCATCTGTGTTGCTCCAAACCAGGGGGGCCAGGGTGGGGGGTGTGCTGCCAATTACCGCGCTGCAGCCTGATCCATCCCTGTCTCCTGCGATCTCAGCTCCAGGCTCCCAGATGCTTGTGGTCTACACCGGGCTTTAGTTTTTTAGTTTCGGATGGCTTTTCTCTTCCTAACCCTCTACCTTCAACAAGAAGCTATGGCTCTCTATGCCTAAATGGCTCCTGAAGGCAGGCATAGGATGTGCTCGGGGCAAGAGAAGGTCTCTGTGGGGGTGACTCTGGACCTCATGGGGCCGTGCACCTATTGGGAAAGAGACAAATGAAGTTGAATAACCCATCAGAGCTCTTTAAACCTGCTTGCTCTGCTCTCATCCTGGCTGCTTCTTCCATTATGCTGGGCTTGACTTAGAGCTATAATCCCCCAGTCTGAACTTCATAAGCAATAGACAGAAGTGCCTCTGTTTACCCCACAAGCATCATGGACGTCATGGTCACAGCGGTTATGTCTGTGGCCTTTGGCATCAGACTGTGGAAGTCCAGATGCTGCTGTGACCCCTAGAAGCTGGTGGTGGCGTTGCATCCCCTGACCTCTTAGTGACTCAGTTTCCTCATCTGGCAATGGGGATGGATGGCAGCAGCACATCCATCCTTGCGCTGTTAGGAGGAGTCAGTGGGATGGGATAATGCGTGCAAAGTATCCAGGACTGGATTGGTCACAGAGAATGCGTAGAATGTGGCAAATGCCGTAAGTGTTGCCATAAAATCTGAACTCAGTTGACTGCATCCATGTGTTTTGAGCATTTGTTTTGTGGCAGGCATGGTGCACACGTCTCACTTACATAAATTCTCTTTATTCCCAAAGCCCTCTGAGGGCAGAGATGGTCTGCCCTGCTTTGCAGAGAGAAGATTGGGGCTCAGAAACACAGGCCCCTTGCTCCAAGTCTTTGACCACAGAGCACTCTCTTGAGGACGTCAGCCAGTCTTAGTTTTTTCTTTTTAATGATGGCAACATTTTTCTTCCAATTGAAAACAGAGCAAGTAGACCTTTTGGAGTCAGAGTGAGGAGGAAACCTAGAGCCCTGCTTCGCAAGCCTTCCCCTGCCCACCCAGAGCCCCTGCAGTCCACTTAAGGAGCCACCAGCCATGTGTGACCATTTATGTTAGAATCTAAATTAATGCAATGAAATAAAATTAAAACCTCAGTTCTCCATTTGCACCAACCACATTTCCAGTGCGTGATAGCCATATTAGACAGCACAGATAGAGAGCATTTCTTTCAGAAAGCTCTGCTGGACAGCGCTATCCTAGAGAGTTTGCGGTACAGAATTTGGAAATAATACTGATGAGCTTCAGGCTGCTTTGCAGAGCCTCCTCTGCTCATAGACAACATAGGAAAATAATAATAATAATTGTATATCTCCCTACTGGACCCTCTTTTGTAAAGCACTATGCAAACAAGCCATGTCTATCAGAGGGGGCTGTACAAGCCCCGGGATGTTTTTAAACATGCATTTAGTCCCCAGCTCTCTAGAATCATTGATCACATAGCCCTGTAGTTTCCTTCATGTGCTGTCCTCATTTTGGTTCTGACGTGGCCCCAAGACCAGAGACAGCCCATGGAGGGCAAGCCCACTTATGGCCCTTCATGGCCCCCAGCCCACCCCAGGCACACCAGTGTGTAATTGTTTCACTCATGTCTTTTGTGATTGTCTTCCCTCTTACTTTTGCAAACTTGGTTCCCTGAGAAAACTTCCTGTTTTCTTTCTGTTCATCTGGCTGTTTCTCAGCTAAAGAATATTTTGTCATGAAATATGGTAATGATTTGCAGAAATCTGTGCCTGTCCATAAATACTGATTTAAGCTGCTGTTAGGCAATTCTCATGTCATTTCCAGGTGTAGTTTTCGAATTCCATCCCAGACATGCATCAGTGTGTGGTGGGTTAACAGGAGAGGGAAAGGTTTTACCGCACAAATACAAACAGATGGCCTTCACATTTGAATGCCTCTGTGTACATTTATGTGTGTATTCATTTGTTTTTTGAGGAATTAAGAGAGTGGGAAGGTCTCAGTAAAACCCAGGTTCCCAGCATCTCCATGGCAACTTTGATACGTTGAGGTATTGACGTTGCAAGCAACCAAGCTTCATCGAGAGGACAAATACCATCCATGGCCTGAAGTCTTCAGGAGACCCATATCATTCAGAGTCTCAATTGCCCTGTTGATAGTCACAGAAGGTGACTGTTGGCTTGTGGAATCAGAATGCCGCAGCTGGAAGAGTATCTCAGCAGGCCCACGGTGACCACCTCATCTCACAGATGAGGAACCTGCGATCAAAAAGAAAGAAGTGACTTTGCCAAGGTCTCACCATCATCCAAACCTAGAGTAGAAACCAGATCCCCTCTACCTGCTCTCCCAACTGCTTCTGTCACACAGGCCCTGCCATCATACACAAATTGCTTTCAACTCCCCATTCCGTATTTCCACAGCTCTCGGTGTGGCTGGCTTTCCAGAAGTCTGTTTCCTCTTGGTTCATCAGCTCTGGTTTACCATCACCATTAGTGAGGCTTAGTTTGCGTTCCCTTCCACTTGGATGATCTGATCTCCTTTTAATACTCTCCAAGTGTTAACACCAAGCCTCCAATCCTACAGCCTTGGAGAAAGGCTTTAGAGTCTTTTTGTTGGTGAGATGAGCCTTGTAGTCTTGTCCCACCTCTAACCATCACAGAGACAAAAAATTAAAATGAAGCATGCAGCCGTAAACATTCCAAATGGTTTTGTTCCCATCGGGAGACCTTCAGCAGCTGTCTCTGAAAGGATGCAACAATTTACCTCCTCTCCCTGCCACTTTTATTTTTCTTTGCCTGTTTTATGTGTTCTTGTTAAGGAAAGCAAGGCAGTGAAGTTGAGAAAGTACCAGTACATTGAGTAATCTCCGTTTTAGCTTTCCTACCTACTTTAGGTCATCGCCACCCCATCCCTACCTAGTTTTGAGCCATCCATCCCCATGCACAAGGGCGATCACTTCAGCCTTGTGAAGTAACTCTAAAAACTGGAAACAATACTCACGCCCACTGATGGTGACCTGGGTAAAGACTGAGTCACAGCCATGCTATTGAGGGATGATTCAACGCTTGCCTTTTGGGGATGCAGACTGGGAACGGTCATGCAGGACTGAGATAATAACGTTCGATGCCTTAATCTGCATGGTGATTTCCAGGATGTACACATGTGTAAAAATTTATCTTGCACTTTATTGCATATGCGTTATACATTGATAAAAAAAAACCCATTAACAAAGGGGAAAAAAAGCGCTATGTTTATGGACATGGAAATACATTCACTCTGTGTGGTTTGCAACAAGCAAAGGCTGCTTTGGAGGTTGAAACGAGGACACAGTGTGGCCCACGGGCCAATCTGTGTTTGTAAATAATCTTTTATGGGAACAGAGCTGAATTCATTCATTTATGTATTATTTAGGGCTGCCCTTGTGCTCTGTATTAGCCTTCCTAGGTCTAATGGAGAGGCTTAAACAACGGGAATTTCCCGTCTCATGGTTCTGGAGGCTGGAAGTCTGAGATTAAGGCGGCAGCAGGGCTGTGCCTGCTCTGAAGGCACGAGGGTAGCACCTGTTCCAGTCCCCTGTCCCAGCTTCCAGTAGTTGCTCGGCTTGTGGCCGTGTTAACTCCAGCCTTCACGGTGGTGGTGTTCTCCCTGTGTGTGTCTGGTCAAATCTCCCCTTTTTTTGAGAACATCAGTTATATTGGATTGGAGGCCTCCCCTCCCCTCCGTGTGAGCGCATGTTAACTAATCACATCTGCAATGACCCTATCTCCAAATAAAATCATATTCTGAGGTGCAGGGGGTTATGGCTTCAACATACGAATTTGGGGAGGGTCACGGGTCAGCCCAGAACATGCTACAGCAGCCGCAGAGTGGAGTTGTTGTGATACAGACCGCATGGCCCACAGCTTAAACTGTTTATTACCTTGTCTTTACAGAAAAAGTTTGCCAATCCCTGCTTTATTTAAAAAAGTGTGTGTGTGTACACACGCACGTGTGCATATATAAGAAATTTGGAAAGCTGTTCACCAATGTATTAACAGAGGTTGCCTCTGAATTATGAGGCAATTTAAGTTTTAATTGTAGTTTTGATATTTTCTATATTTGGGTTTCTAAAAATTATTATATAATAATTTCTATAATATAAATCGATAGTAAACATGTTTCCCTTGGGAGGAAGACATCGTTCCTATGCACTCACTCTCCCTTCTTGCACCCTACCCCAAATTCTCCTGTACCTTAATGGTTTATTTTGGTCTGATGCAAACCTTTCTAAATAGGCCACTGCTCCCCACTGTTGGGAGTGCTAAGGGCAAACACTTAGCAAACCAGCAAAGTCAACTGTTTACTCACTTGGGCATAAGGATTCTTCTTTATTTAGCTGCCTCTTGTATGTAACTTGGAGAGAAAAGGTTCTGGCTTTTATCTCCTCATTAAAAATAGATCCTTTTATGATGAGGGGATGGGGCGGCCATGAGTCACCCTGTACAGAGTGAAAGAAAGCATGCGGTGCTGGATCAGGTCTCAGGAGCTGGTCCCCAAAAGGTTACCCCGCCATCCCCATGACTCCCTGGTTTTTTGTCATTGCAGGAAACTGGACGCTTTCATCTACGATGCGGCAGTCTTGAATTACAAGGCTGGGAGGGATGAAGGCTGCAAGCTGGTGACCATCGGGAGTGGGTACATCTTTGCCACCACTGGTTACGGAATTGCCCTCCAGAAGGGCTCCCCTTGGAAGAGGCAGATTGACCTGGCCCTGCTCCAGTTTGTGGGTGATGGTAAGACCTTGGGTGACCCCCTATCTTTCAGGGGACTTGACACCCTTGCACTCTCTCTCTTTGCTGATTGGCTTTCCAATGGATCTTTGTATGATGTGTTTGCTTACTATTTATTGGGTGCCTCTCACATGATACCATAGTTTTCTAGGTTGCTTATAATGGGAACCAATTTTAGACAACAAAATTTTCCAAAGAAACTTATTTTAAGGATGCAGAAGTGTCTATCTCAGTGAATTGAGGAAGGAGTTGAGCAAATAGGTTTAGGAAAAAAAAAGCAGGAACCGGAGCAGTCCTCGGGCCTTGATAGCAGGACTTCATAGGTCCTGTCCTAGAGTAGCAGTTCTCAATCAGGGCAGTTTTGCCCCCCGAGGGGCACTTAGCTATATCTGGAGACATCTTTGATTGTCATGGTTGGGAGGCCGTTTGCTACTGGCATCTAGTGGGTAGAGGTCAAGGATGCTGGCAGACACCTTACAATGCCCAGGACGGCCCCCTCATCTCAAAACACGGAATTATCTGACCCCAAATGTTAGTAGCCCTGGGGTAAAGAAACCATGACGTTACATGATTAGGCTCCAGTCCTAAACTCTGTTCTCTCGATTCTAAATTTCGTATTCCAGAGGAAGGATTCTTGATGCATTTTGAACCAAAGACTCTTTCCTGGACCCATCAGGAGTGCCTAAGTGGTGGGGTTACGTTGTACCAACACAGAGGCTCCTGATTTTATCCTATGGAGGAGTGAGGGAAAGGCAATCTCTAGAAAAGGAATATGAGCAGAAATCCCATGGGTTTCCACTACAGTCTACCTGCTTCTCCTGCCAAAAGACAGTTTCCACCCCCATTGGTCTTACAGTCTCTTGGGACCGTGGCATTTATGGACCTCTGTAGGTGATTGGGCTGTGTCTCCAGCATCATTGCTTTCAGTCTGCCCTCTACTTCCTAGTTGGTGATCTCACTGGCTGGAGTTTTTTAGGATCCTGTCCTGGCTCAAATGGCAGGTTAACCCTGAGAACCTGAGTAAGCTGGGGCCCAGGGCAGCAGCTGCATCCAAGGACAGCTGGAGGCCCTGTTCAGAGATGGTTGCAGAATATGCCGTACCTCCCTGGGGCTGGGAGAGGAGAATCCGGCAACCAGTGTGGTCAAATACAACAGTGAAATGCACAGACATTCATGCGCAGTGTGGTATGATTTTGAACAAGGTGCATATTTCCTTGCAACTTCTCCTCCTTTCTCTGCTCCCGGAATTAAGCCCTGGGTTCTCAGAGTGCCATCAGAACATCTAAATGTGTTTTATATTTAACTCCCAAATAAGAACATCTGATCCTCTGAATTCCCCGTAGGGCATTTGTACCTTCTTGTGATCATGAGCCATGTTCTCTGTTGTGTAATAGTGACTTGTGGCTGTGTCGGTCAGCTCTGGCTGTGAAATCTAAGAGGCGTACCCCACTAGGCCTTTATTTTGCTCGTGGGAGTGCAGGTTGAGTGGAGGAGCTCTGTCTGAGGCTGTGGTGGCCTTGGTGGCTCTGGGCCCTGCGGTGTACCTGTGGATCAAATGTGCTGTCTGCTCTGCCTGCGTTTATTCTGGGACTCCGGCCGAAAGGGCAGGAGCCGCCTGGGAGAAGCTCTTTTCTTGGCTGTGTCACAGGCACAGAGGAGATACCCAACTGTACGTGTGCATTTCAAGTCTCTGCCTCGCCGTGGTCACATCTACGAACACCCTTCTGTCTAAGCAAATCTGATGGCCAAGCCCAAAGTAAAGAGATCAGAGGTACACTCTGCCTTTTATGGGGGGGGGGAGTTTGGAGTTACAGGACAAGGGGTGTGGACACAGCGGTGAAGAACTGGGACCATTTCCTCCACCTGACAGCCTGGTCGCCCAAGTCTCCCTACACAGGGTGAACTATTCAACAAATGAGTCTTGTTTCCATCAGTAAATGCCACAAAATCCTGAACTTGTCCTGACCTGATAACTGGCCCATGAAGGACTGAGTGAACAAACACATGCACGGATGAACGGTGGGTGTCGAGGTGTATTTCATTTGACGGGACACTTTTAAATATGATGGGTAGCTGTCAAATGAGTTCGAACTCTACTCCTGTTAGTCCTTGCTGTTACTCTGACAGGATCTGTTCTGGAACAGCAACATATGCTAGTCACCACACTGGTGACATCACCTGGGTTAATAGTCATAATAACTTTAGGAAGTTCAGTGTTGCTTCTACACATTTTACAGAGGAGGAAACGGAAGCGCAGAGGGCTAGCTAGTAAGTGGCAGAGTTTCTACTGCAGGGGCCTCACTCTGGAAGTGGGTCAATTATGTAAAACTGCTTCATTCAATTCACTAGGTTGTCTATCGAAGATGGCTAATTAGATGCTTGAGATTTATAGATCCTTTAGGAAGGAGTAATTTAGTGCATATCTGAAGTAAATCTATTGTCCCACTGACAAATACTTCTATGAAGGGGGTCATCTTTCTTAGCCTCTGTTTACTCATCTGTGAATGAATGCATGCAGAAATATTTACCTGATAAAGTTGATGTCAGGATGAAATGAGAGGATATGTGTAAAGAGCTTAGCTAGGGGCGCCTGGGTGGCTCAGTCGGTTAAGCGACTGCCTTCGGCTCGGGTCATGATCTCGGGATCCTGGGATCGAGCCCCACATTGGGCTCTCTGCTCAGCGGGAGGCCTGCTTCTCCCTCTCCCACTCCCCCTGCTTGTGTTCCCTCTCTCGCTTTCTCTCTCTCTGTCAAATAAATAAATAAAATCCTTTAAAAAATAAAAAATAAAAAAATAAAGAGCTTAGCTAAAGCACCTGAAAATAGAAACGGTTCAATAAATGCTAGCTATTACCATCATCTCCATCATCATTATCATGACCATCACCATCATTATCATTATATCATCATCACCAGCACCATCACCACCATCATCACCACCATCATCATCACCACCATCACCATCTTCATCATCATATCATCATCACCATCATCACCATTACCACCACCGTCATCACCATCATCATCATTACCACCATCATCATCACCATCATATCATCACTATCATCACATCATTATTACCACCACCACTATCATCATCACCATCATCATCACCAGCACCACCACCATCACTACCACCATTATCATCACCATCAGCATCATCACCATCATCATCAGCACTACCATTATCACCACCACCATCGTCAGCATCACCACCATCACCACTATCATCATCACCATCATTATCACCCTCATAATCATCACCATCATCACTGCCATCATCACCACTATCACCAACACCAACATCATTTTATCACCAGCATGATCATCATCACCACCATCCTCATCATTACCATTCTCCACCTAAACCTCCTCCTCATTGTTGTCCATCCACAACTCCAGTATTCAGTACAGCCTATTTAGTGTTGTATTGGTGACAACAGTATCATGGAAACAACCTTTATGGTGCTGCACAGAAAATGTCCTCTTTCTGTCAAATAAAAAAATACAAAGTAAAGGCCCCAGAGAGGCCAGAAGTGTGTTCCTTGTTACTAGCAGGGTATTTAGATTCTTACACATATTTTCAGTCCTCACTCATTGCTTTCCTGGTCAGACTGTTGGGATTGGGAAACGTGTCTTCTCAGCTTCATCTTTAGAGACCATCTGGAAGCAAAGACATAGAAGAGAAAATGACATTGCTCCAGGGGGCGTCTTAAGATAATCTTCCCGGAAAGCCATGTCCAATTCGGAATGTCTCTCTAGGAGTAAATACATGAATTAACACAGCTGCATAAATATTTCACTTATCTTATGCAGCTTCAGCAGGATTAATTATGCTCTAAAATTAGACCTGTAAAGAGCACAGTGCTAAGCAGTACCTAATTATTATTCATCCTCTAGAATGGAGTGTTTATCTCTTGTTATAGAGTAGCTTCGGTGGACGATTACAAGTCTAATGAGTGTCAAAAGTATAAAAAATTTTCCTAATGAGCTGTGTAAATATAACCTTTGAGTGGAGTGTTTGGTTATTGAGGGAACCTCTTACATGAAGCCTGCCAGGCATTTCCCTAGGAAAAGGACTGGTGATTTCCCTTAAGGGGTACACAGGATCCCAATAAGACCTTACCTTCCTTTTCCTGTCTAACCTTTGTGTCCTTTCTGAGATAGTGTAGTGCACCGTGGGGATCTTCGGTTCTCAGTACTTCAGTCACAACATTCATGGGTACTTTTCAGCATTGATCATCAATATCCAACCTTTACTGAGAAACATACTTTCCTAGGCACTGATGTTCCAAGAGGAGGATGTCATGGTCTTTTTCTTCTCTCCTTCAAGGAACTTACAGTCCTGTTGGTTGGCAATGTATAAACTTAAAATATCTCATCTCAAAATATAAACATATTTATAATAATTCATATATATGAATTCATACATACATATGAGTATATTCTTAGGTATCTTGGATAGGTGAGAGAAGAGTCAAGGAAGAATATGGGATATAGGGTTTTTTAATGGGAAGATGAAAAGGCAGAGTAAGTCATAAGGAAAACGAGTCTAGTAAGAGTTCAGTGAAGAATAGAATGGGCCAGAGTTCACAGTGTCATTCATTAATTCATCCAGCAACCAGCAAGGATCTATTGAGTACCTCATATCTCCGTGGCACCTAAGAGGTGACACTGATGAAGAATATAAAGAATGAGTCAGTCTGGGACTTAAAAAATGGCATTTCTGGCTTCAAAGGAGAGGTTAAATGGGAGGTCTGTTAGGTCCCATCAATCTCATGGATTTTGTAGTTTTTTTTAATGTTATCCTAGGATTTGAAGAGACAGAAGCAAGATCATAGAGGCTAAAGCCCTTTGGGCGTACAGAGGCCAGCAAAAAGATATTGAGAACAAGGTTGTATAATATTATTCAGCAGCAAGTGATGCTGAGGGTAAGGAAGGAAACCACTGTTTTTGAGCCCATACTCAATGGCCCAGTGTGGTGCCAAGTAACTCACAAATATTCTTAGCAACACTTTGTACAGTATTCTGGGGTACATCTTAGTATTTCCATGTTGCAGAGCAGGAAAATGAGGCTCCATTGGGTTTAGTGAGCTACAGCAAAACTTTTAAACTTCAGTGTAAACAGGAATCACCTGGGGATCTTGTCAACTGGCAGACTGTTTCAGTCGGTCTGGGGATGGGGAGCCTGAGATTCTGCATTTCTAACAAGCTCCAGGTGATGCTGATGCTGCCAGTCTACGGACAACACCCTGTGTGGATTTTTATAGTTCATGTAACTCTGGTTCTGATCATCTTTTCATTAAACCGTGGTCCAGGGAAAAATCTTGGTTGCTAGTGGCCAGATCACCTTAGCTATAAATAATAGGCTCAAGCATTGAGAAGCATTTAATCTTCCTCTTTGTACTTTGCTCAGTTTTCATGGTTGTTGGTTTATTTTTAAACCCAGAAATACAGTACTTGTCCCTGGTAGCTCATCTGAATTCACTGAACAGATCAAATCAAATATATGTATTTATCATATATCTTTATAACTTATTGGTATGCTATATTGCACTGCAATTATATCATATTTACATATATATGATGGCTATCATGTGAAATGTTTGAGAGATATGAGACCTGTATCTCTTGTGTTAATATTGTATGAATAGGGTGACTAACTCAACCCATCTTGCTGGGACTCGCCCAGTTTAAAGCTAGTTAGTGACCCCTGTTATATCCCATTTGGGCATATATGATAGATATCATATGTGAAATCTTTGAAAGATACCATATATATCATTTCAGATGGATAGGTACATTGGGGCCCCTTTGCCCCTTTGTACTGCAACTTTGCATGCAATCGTTTTAAAGACTCATCCAGATTGATAACAAATTGGAAGGGACCGCATGCTCTGCTCTTATATTAATAAGGCAACTTGCTGCATAGACTCTAGAGCTTTGGAAAGCACCACTCCAGGATAACAATGCTAATGCTCACCGATCTTGGAGTGGGGAGTGCTGGAGGGGAGTCCATGGAGAAGCCCACTCCCTGCTTCCAAGTGGGTCAGGGTTAACAGTTCCTGATTGCTTTGTTTGCTGGCTTCTCTCTCACTGGAGGGTGTAGGATGGCTTGGGGTGGTGAGGGACCCCACGCTGCCAGCCAGAGTAGAGAGTGTGTGATTACAGAAGCTCTTTGTGTATCTAATTAGGATTCTCATAAATTGCTCTGAGCCACTGGATGGGTTGCTAATATCCTCCTCACTGCCTTAGTCCAGCTTCTCCGCTTAATATCTTTGGGCTAATGTCTGAGTCTTGGGGAGAGCTGGACACCCCGCAGCTTGGGTGGTGATGACCACTCGTACCTCCACTCCGAGGATGGGCTCTTTCCCCAGTGGCCTTCACAGCCTGTCTTCTTAGGCTGGCTTAGGAATGTATGGCAGTGTTGGTTGAGGAGATCACTGGGGGGCGGGGGGGGGGGCTCCTAAATGTTTTCCTCATTCAACTTTCTACTGTGTCTGCAATTCCACCATTTGAAGTTTTCTCAGAGAAGCATAGAATCTTCCATGCAACTCCCTTTAAAAATGAAAATCCTGGGCACCTGGGTGGCTCAGTCGGTTAAGAGTGTAACTCTTGGTTTCAACTCAGGTCATGATCTCAGGGTCGTGAGATCGAGCCCCACATCAGGCTCTGTGCTAGACATGGAGTCTGCTTAAGATTCTCTCTCTCTCGGGTACCTGGGTGGCTCAGTCGTTAAGCGTCTGCCTTCAGCTCAGGTCATGATCCCAGGGTCCTGGGATCAAGTCCCACATCGGGCTCCCTGCTCGGCAGGAAGCCTGCTTCTCCCTCTCCTGCTCTCCCTGCTTGTGTTCCTGCTCTTGCTATCTCTCTGTCAAATAAATAAATAAAATCTTTAAGAAAAAAAAAAAAAGATTCTCTCTCTCTCTTAAAAAAAAAAAAAAAATGAAATCCCTTCTTCTATCTCCTAAACCCATTTCCTGATTTGGTATCTGACCTATCCTTCAGTCTACGTGTCCCCCTTTAAGATTTCCTTAAAGACCACAGCTCTATACTAGATATATTTATAAACTGTGAACCCTTTTAGCTCCGTGCTTAGTGTTCTTGTGGCCTTTAGCAAAGCAAGACCAGTGACGGGGAATGACGGAAGGTTCTACAGCCTCCTAGTGGTGTGATCTCGGGCAAATTAATTTCTCTGAATTCCAATTTTCTTGTCTCTACATTGGAGTTGTTTGGGGAGTAAATGTGAAAATGAACAGAAAGAGAATAGCCCAGTGTTGAGCATGTGTTAGAGGCCTGCAGGCCTCCCCTTGTCCCTGGCCCACTGAGGGGCACTGCGTCCCTGGAGGGCAGACACAATCAGGCCCATTCTTGTTGCTCTTTTGTCTCCCTTAGGACTCCCTCCTGAGCTTGGCACACAGTAGATGTTCACAGGGAACTCACTGATGAATGGGCAAACAAGGAGGGATTCTTCCATTGTTTACTCTGCGTGCTCTTGTGGTCAGATATCCGTTTTGCATTTTCTTTGTGACACGATTTTCTGGGAGGGATATAACCGGCAAGATTATACAGTTCCTGGCTTTTAGCGTTGAAATGGATCGTAAATTGTCGCCAAGTTTGTGGTCTCTGTGTCAAGCAGGTAAACAGGAAAACCAGTGTTTTCCTCCAGGTCTGGCAAAGTATGACCCTGGCGTGGACTCCAACCACTGCCTGGTTTTGAAAATAAAGCTTTATTGGAACACCTCCACCTCCATCCACTCAGGAACCGCCCGTGGCCACTCTCCTCCTGCACGGGCGGAGTCTCGAGTTGCCGCGACAGCCCCGGAAGTGTCGCAGTCTGGCCCTTCATAGAGAAAGTGTGATGGCTTCTGGTCTTAGGCTGTCTGGAGGGAGACAAGAAGGGCAGAGAAGACTTGAAAGTCTAGGTTGTGCAGTTCTCCTAAAGGAAGGGGAAGGTGGGAAAGGAGAAGAGGAGGGGGCAAGCCTGATGGGAAGGGAGGAGGAGGGAGGCAGAGAGGAGGCGAGGAGAGCAGACGCAGAGAAAGGCGGGTGCAGGTGACCAGGCAGGCAGGACTCAGCCCAGGTATCTAGAGATCAACAGAGCACACTGCATCCGTTCCACGGAGCCAGTCGCCCCGGTGCAGCAGAAACTGGAAAAGTCTGAGAGTCAGCGGCCACCCCATCTCAGCTGGCTCCGTGCTAGAGCGAGGCACAGACCACCGGCTGACTCACTCCTGCCTCGGAGGCCTCTTCATCCGTCTCCTGCTGGCTTCTTTGCCATTAGTTCTTCGTGACATAGGTCCCCGTGTCCTCGGATGACTCAGCAGCACCCTACTGCAACCAGCAGCCTCAGCCCATTTAAAGAGATAAACGCCAAAATACGGCCGGGGGTTGGGGGGAGCGGTGAGGGAGAGGATGTGTCGAGGATCTGAGAGCCCCGTGTGAGGGGGAGAGACTGGTTCCATTTCTCTAAATGGATCAGCCACCCTTATGACTGTTATTGTCATAGGCATTCATAAGAGGTAACACTTACAGAGGGATAACTATGGGTCACAGAATAACCTCAGTCTTTCGATGTATTAATTTCATTCAGTTCTCACAACGGTTACATGGCATGAGTTATGATCACTAACCCGTGTGTGCAGATGAAGAAACTGAGTCACAGGCAGGTTAAGTAATGTGTCCAAGCTCCTAAGGGGCAGATCTGAGATTAGATTGGGACGTAGGCACACGGGCCACAGGGCCTTTGCTTTTAACCACGATGTGGTATTGCTTCTCCTTTGCTATAACCCTCGTAGACATCTCTCCGTCTCTACCTGGAAAGGGTCAAAGCAGTGAATGAAATGTAGATTGGTCAGAATCCAGATTCAGTGTTCATTCCTCTTTCGCTGAAGAAACAACATCGGTCCCCTGCAGGTGACACTGGGCAGAATAACATGGCGACAGAGATTAAGGGTGAGAGAGCAAGTGACCCATTTTTCCATGGAGAAGGAGACTTGTCCATGCCCCAGGCCCTGGCACCACGGAAACATTCAGCTCTGGCAGTCTGGGGAAAACTCAGGACCAAGAAGCCAGAGATGAGAAGGAATGAAACAAGGGCAGAATGTAATTAAGAGGAGTCAGATGTTTGGCCCCGATACAGGCTCACAGAACGGCCTCTCCAGGTTCACAAAGACCCATCCCAGTTGCCGCAATTGCTTGCTCCCCACAGAGCTCCTCCGAGCTGCATAATCCCTGGCATTTCAGAAAGCTATTGTTCCTTGCTAAATGTGTTTTAATCAAATTGAGACTTCAAAGGCAGAACTCACAGTTTGGGCTGAGCTAGGCTACTCTATAAATCCCAAACTTTCTAACCAAGTTAGCAAGACGGGATGCCACTGACAAAGCCCCCTGATTTATTAACCCGGTTGTTCATTCATTCATTCACCCTGCCTCTAGACATTCATTCAACAAAGAATAACTGAGCAGCTTCTAAGCTCCAGGTGGTGCATATAAAAATGATTAGAGGTTCCCGCTCTATTGCCCTTAATAGTTACTTTCCTTATAAAGTGCTTGTGGCACATCTGTGTCCATCAGACTCGCTTGGAGAGCCTTTTGAAAATATAGATCCCTAACTTTCACCCCATGGGGCATTTTTTACATAACCTCTGGAATATCCTAATGTGCAGTAAGATTTAAGAACCACTCCTTAGAATAACACAATTTAGCACTTAGACACATTATTCTCTGATTGCCAAGTACTGGACACAGAGGCCAGTGGTCAACAGGTCACTCATCTGGGATCCATGAACTCAGGTCTTTACCCTGAGTTTTATCCACTCTCCTCTCTCAAGGTTCTTTTTATTTATTTATTTATTTTTATTATGTTAATCACCATACATTACATCATTAGTGTTTGATGTAGTTTTCCATGATTCATTGTTTGCGTATAACACCCAGTGCTCCATGCAGTACTTGCCCTCCTTAATACCCATCACCAGGCTAACCCATCCTCCCAACCCCCTCCCCTCTAGAACCCTCAGTTTGTTTCTCAGAGTCCATAGTCTCTCATGGTTTGTCTCCCCCTCCAATTTCCCCCCTTCATTTTCTCCGTCCTGCAATCTTTTTTTTTTTTTTAACATATAATGCATTATTTGTTTCAGACGTACAGGTCTGTGATTCAACAGTCTTACACAATTCACAGTGCTCACCATAGCACATATCCTCCCCAATGTCTATCACCCAGGCACCCCATCCCTCCCACCCCACCCCCCACTCCAGCAACTCTCAGTTTGTTTCCTGAGATTAAGAAGTCTTCATATCAGTGAGGTCATATGATACATGTCTTTCTCTGATTGACTTATTTCGCTCAGCATAATATCCTCCAGTTCCATCCACGTTGTTGCAAATGGCAAGATTTCATTCCTTTTGATGGCTGCATAATATTCCATTGTATATATATACCACACCTTCTTTATCCATTCATCTGTCGATGGACATCTTGGCTCTTTCCATAGTCTGGCTATTGTGGACATTGCTGCTATAAACATCGGGGTGCATGTACCCCTTCGGATCCCTACATTTGTATCTTTGGGGTAAATACCCAGTAGTGCAATTGCTGGGTCATATGGTAGCTCTATTTTCAACTTTTTGAAGAACCTCCATACTGTTTTCCAGAGTGGCTGCACCAGCTTGCATTCCCACCAACAGTGTAGGAGGGTTCCCCTTTCTCCGCATCCCCGCCAACATCTGTCGTTTCCTGACTTGTTAATTTTAGCCATTCTGACTGGTGTGAGGTGGTATCTCATTGAGGTTTTGATTTGGATTTCCCTGATGCCGAGTGACGTTGAGCACTTTTTCATGTGTCTGTTGGCCATTTGGATGTCTTCTTTGGAAAAATGTCTGTTCATGTCTTCTGCCCATTTCTTGATTGGATCATTTGTTCTTTGGGTGTTGAGTTTAATAAGTTCTTTATAGATTTTGGATATTAGCCCTTTATCTGATATGTCATTTGCAAATATCTTCTCCCATTCTGTCGGTTGTCTTGTGGTTTTGTTGACTGTTTCTTTTGCTGTGCAAAAGCTTCTTATCTTGATGAAGTCCCAATAGTTCATTTTTGCCCTTGCTTCCCTTGCCTTTGGCGATGTTTCTAGGAAGAAGTTGCTGCGGCTGAGGTCGAAGAGGTTGCTGCCTGTGTTCTCCTTTAGGATTTTGATGGACTCCTGTCTCACATTGAGGTCTTTCAACCATTTGGAGTCTATTTTTGTGTGTGGTGTAAGGAAGTGGTCCAGTTTCATTCTTCTGCATGTGGCTGTCCAATTTTCCCAACACCATTTGTTGAAGAGACTTTTTTCCATTGGACATTCTTTCCTGCTTTGTCGAAGATTAGTTGACCATAGAGTTGAGGGTCCATTTCTGGGCTCTCTATTCTGTTCCATGGATCTATGTGTCTGTTTTTGTGCCAGTACCATACTGTCTTGATGATGACAGCTTTGTAATAGAGCTTGAAGTCCGGAATTGTGATGCCGCCAGCTTTGCTTTGCTTTTTCAACATTCCTCTGGCTATTCGGGGTCTTTTCTGGTTCCATACAAATTTTAGGATTATTTGTTCCATTTCTTTGAAAAAAGTGGGTGGTATTTTGATGGGGATTGCATTGAATGTGTAGATTGCTCTAGGTAGCATTGACATCTTCACAATATTTGTTCTTCCAATCCATGAGCATGGAACGTTTTTCCATTTCTTTGTGTCTTCCTCCATTTCTTTCATGAGTATTTTATAGTTTTCTGAGTATAGATCCTTTGCCTCTTTGGTTAGATTTATTCCTAGGTATCTTATGGTTTTGGGTGCAATTGTAAATGGGATCGACTCCTTAATTTCTCTGTCTTCTGTCTTGTTGTTGGTGTATAGGAATGCCACTGATTTCTGTGCATTGATTTTATATCCTGCCAGTTTGCTGAATTCCTGTATGAGCTGTAGCAGTTTTGGGGTGGACTCTTTTGGGTTTTCCACATAAAGTATCATATCATCTGCAAAGGGTGAGAGTTTGACTTCTTCTTTGCCGATTTGGATGCCTTTGATTTCTTTTTGTTGTCTGATTGCTGTGGCTAGGACTTCTAATACTATGTTGAATAGCAGTGGTGATAGTGGACATCCCTGCTGTGTTCCTGACCTTAGGGGGAGAGCTCTCAGTTTTTGCCCATTGAGAATGATATTCGCTGTGGGTTTTTCATAGATGGCTTTTATGATATTGAGGTATGTATCCTCTATCCCTATACTCTGAAGAGTTTTGATCAAGAAAGGATGCTGTACTTTGTCAAATGCTTTTTCTGCATCTATTGAGAGGATCATATGGTTCTTGTTCTTTCTTTTGTTAATGTATTGTATCACATTGATTGCTTTGCAGATGTTGAACCAACCTTGTAGCCCAGGGATAAATCCCACTTGGTCGTGGTGAATAATCCTTTTAATGTACTGTTGGATCCTATTGGCTAGTATTTTGGTGAGAATTTTTGCATCCATGTTCATCAGGGATATTGGTCTGTAATTCTCCTTTTTGATGGGGTCTTTGTCTGGTTTGGGGATCAAGGTAATGGTGGCCTCATAAAATGAGTTTGGAAGTTTTCCTTCCATTTCTATTTTTTGGAACAGTTTCAGAAGAATAGGTATTAATTCTTCTTGAAATGTTTGGTAGAATTCCCCTGGGAAGCCATCTGGCCCTGGGCTTTTGTTTGTTGGGAGATTTTTGATGACTGCTTCAATTTCCTTAGTGGTTATAGGTCTGTTCAGGTTTTCTATTTCTTCCTGGTTCAGTTTTGGTAGTTGATACATCTCTAGGAATGCATCCATTTCTTCCAGGTTATCTAATTTGTTGGCATATAGTTGCTCATAATATGTTCTTATAATTGTTTGTATTTCTTTGGTGTTGGTTGTGATCTCTCCTCTTTCATTCATGATTTTGTTGATTTGGGTCATTTCTCTTTTCTTTTTGATAAGTCTGGCCAGGGGTTTATCAATCTTGTTAATTCTTTCAAAGAACCAGCTCCTAGTTTCGTTGATCTGTTCTACTGTTCTTTTGGTTTCTATTTCATTGATTTCTGCTCTGATCTTTATTATTTCTCTTCTCCTGCTGGGTTTAGGCTTTATTTGCGGTTCTTTCTCCAGCTCCTTTAGGTGTAGGGTTAGGTTGTGTACTTGAGACCTTTCTTGTTTCTTGAGAAAGGCTTGTATTGCTATATACTTTCCTCTTAGGACTGCCTTTGCTGCCTCCCAAAGATTTTCAACAGTTGTGTTTTCATTTTCATTGGTTTCCATGAATTTTTTTAATTCTTCTTTAATTTCCTGGTTGACTCACTCATTCTTTAGTAGGATGCTCTTTAGCCTCCATGGATTTGAGTCCTTTCCAACTTTCCTCTTGTGATTGAGTTCTAGTTTCAAAGCTTTGTGGTCTGAAAATATGCAGGGAATGATCCGAATCTTTTGGTACCAGTTGAGACCTGATTTGTGGCCTAGGATGTGATCTATTCTGGAGAATGTTCCATGGGCACTAGAGAAGAATGTGTATTCTGTTGCTTTGGGATGGAATGTTCTGAATATATCTGTGAAGTCCATTTGGTCCAGTGTGTCATTTAAGGTCTTTATTTCCTTGTTGATCTTTTGCTTAGATGATCTGTCCATTTCAGTGAGGGGTGTGTTAAAGGCCCCCCCTATTATTGTATTGTTGTTGATGTGTTTCTTGGCTTTTGTTATTAATTGGCTTATATAATTGGCTGCTCCCATGTGAGGGGCATAGATATCTACAATTGTTAGATCTTCTTGTTGGATAGACCCTTTAAGTAGGATATAGTGTCCTTCCTCATCTCTTATTATAGTCTTTGGTTTAAAATCTAATTTGTCTGATATAAGGATTGCCACCCCAGCTTTCTTTTGGTGTCCATTAGCATGGTAAATGGTTTTTCACCCCCTCACTTTCAATCTGCGGGTGTCTTTGGGTCTAAAATGAGTCTCTTGCAGACAGCATATCGATGGGTCTTGTTTTTTAATCCAATCTGATAGCCTGTATCTTTTGATTGGGGCATTTAGCCCATTTACATTCAGGGTAACTATTGAAAGATAGGAATTTAGTGCCATTGTATTGCCTGTAAGGTGACTGTTACTGTATATTGTCTGTGTTTCTTTCTGGTCTATGTTGCTTTTAGGCTCTCTCTTTGCTTAGAGGACCCCTTTCAACATTTCTTGTAGGGCTGGTTTCGTGTTTGCAGTCTTTTAGTTTTTGTTTGTCCTGGAAGGTTTTTATCTCTCCTTCTATTTTCAATGACAGCCTAGCTGGATATAGTATTCTTGGCTGCATATTTTTCTCATTTAGTGCTCTGAATATATCATGCCAGTCCTTTCTGGCCTGCCAGGTCTCTGTGGATAGGTCTTTTGTCAATCTAATGTTTCTACCATTGTAGGTTACAGATCTCTTCTCCCGCGCTGCTTTCAGGATTTTCTCTTTGTCTCTGAGACTCGTAAGTTTTACTATTAGATGTCGGGGTGTTGACCTTTTTTTACTGATTTTGAGGGGGGTTCTCTGTGCCTCCTGGATTTTGATGCCTGTTTCCTTCCCCAAATTAGGGAAGTTCTCTGCTATAATTTGTTCCAATATACCTTCTGCCCCTCGCTCTCTTTCTTCTTCTTCTGGGATCCCAATTATTCTAATATTGTTTCATCTTATGGTAGCACTTATCTCTCGAATTCTGCCCTCGTGATCCAGTAGTTGTTTATCTCTCTTTTTGTCAGCTTCTTTATTTTCCATCATTTTGTCTTCTATATCACTGATTCTCTCTTCTGCCTCATTTATCCTAGCAGTTAGAGCCTCCATTTTTTATTTCAACCTGGTTAGATTTTAGTTCTTTATTTCTCCAGAAAGGATTTCTCTAATATCTTCCATGCTTTTTTCAAGCCCAGCTAGTATCTTTAAAATCGTCATTCTGAACTCTTGTTCCAACATCTTACTAATGTCCGTATTGATTAGGTCCCTGGCAGTTGGTACTGTCTCTTGTTCTTTTTGTTGAGGTGATTTTTTCCGTCTTGTCATTTTGTCCAGAGGAGAATAGATGAATGAGAGAACAAAATGCTAACAGGGTAACAACGACCCCAGAAAAATATACACTAAACAAATCAGAAGAGACTGGGGGGGAAGAAAGGGAAAGAAAAAAGAAAAAGATAAAAACAAAAACAAAACCAGAATATGATCAAATATGATCAGGCTGGTGCATAGATCAGTGCCACACACTAGATTTTGTGCGTATTTTGGTCTGTTAGAAGAAAGTGCCTCCCAAAATTTTAAAGAAAGAAAAACTTACATATGTACAAAAATAAGGGTAAATATGATGAAGGGATGGATAATGACTTGTAAAGATGAAAATTAAAGATTTTATAAAAGGAATTGATAAGAAGTTGGTTGAAAAAAGAAAGAGGATTTAAAAATAAAAAAGGCGGGGGAGAATGTGATCAGGCAGGAGACTAGAACAAAGCCATACACTAGAGATTTAGGGTTTATTTTGGTCTGTTAGAAGAAACTGTATCCCAAAATTTTAAAGAGAGAACAACTTATATATATATAACAAAAATAAGGTTAACTACTATGAAGGGATAGAATATGACTCTAAAAATGAAAAATAGAAAAGATTTTTTTAAAACGGGATTGATAAGATGGTGGAAAAAGAAAAATTAAAAAAAAAAAAAAGAAAAGACAGTTAAAAAAATTAACTTTGAAAGACTAAAGAATCATGGTAAAAAAGCCATGAATTCTATGTGCAGTATTCCCCTAGCTCTGGAGTTCTGCTGTTCTCATTGATCGGTAAATTGGTCTTGGCTGGCTGTTCTTGCTGATCTTCTGGGGGACGGGCCTGTTGCCGTGGTTCCCAAATGTCTTTGCCGGAGGCAGAATTGCCCCGCCCTTGCCGGTCCGGGCTAAGTAATCTACTCAGGTTTGCTCTCAGGAGCTTTTGTTCCCTGCAAGCTTTCCGTACAGCTTTGGAGGCCAAGAGTGAAAATGGTGCCCTCCCAATCTCCACTCTGGAGGAGCCGAGAACTTGGGGCCCCACTCCTCAGTGAGCCCCCAGAGAAAAGCAGTCAGTCACTCCCATCTCCCCGGTCTCTGGCCTCACTCCGTGCTCACCCAGCCTGTGACCGAGCATTTCTGTCTCTGGCACCCGACCCTGTGTGGAGTCTCCAAACCCAGCAGATCCCTGTGGTGCGCTCCTGCGCCGCTCCTCCTGGCGGAGGAAGGGGAGTCTCCCCGGATCTGCCGCTTGTTGGGTCCCTGCTGGAGGAGCAGTGGCCCGACTGTGCTGCAGATCACGGTTTATGGCAACCCCGAGCTGAGAGCCCGCTCCTCGACTCCCATCTCTGCAGCCGGCTTCCCCGCTCCGATACCTGGGAGCTCTGCTGCACTCAGGAACCCCCGGTCTTCCTGTGACCCCAAGGGTCCTGAGACCACACTGTCCCCGTGAGGGGTTCCACCCCCCACTTAGCCACTGGAGCAACGTCCCTCAGTGGAGCCAACTTCTAAAAGTTCCGATTTTGTGCTCCGCGGCTCTATCACTTGCCAGAAGCGGCCAACGGAGGCCCCCTCCCCCACCATCTATCTTCCTGAATATCGCCTCAGATTCACTTCTCGCACATCCTACCTTCCAGAAAGTGGTTGCTTTTCTGTTCAGAGAATTGCTGCTATTCTTTTCTTTGATCTCCTGTTGAGTTCGTAGGTGTTCAGAATGGTCTGATCCCTATCCAGCTGAATTCCTGGGACCAGACAAAATTTAGGTCTCCTACTCCTCTGCCATCTTGCTCCTCCTCCTCTCTCAAGGCTCTTAACTGGGTTTCCATATCCAGAGACCTTTGGAGATTGTGAAAACCCAAGAAATAAACCATGTGGAACATGTAAGCATCAGCACAGCAACCACCATAAGGAACATTGGAGATGCTCTGTGTGGATGACTTTGACAGGCACACAAACCTCACTTTGATGCCATATCCCCAAAGGGAGTTGATGATCAGTGACCATTGTGATGCCCTAGCAACCGAGTGACTTTGACCCTCCTATGTCCACAGCACACTATTCATTCAGAAATGAAATGTTTCGAGAGGAAGAAATGAAATCTATCCCAAGCATAGATTAGCAATAAAGGGTTTAACTGCTTCTTCATTGGCCTGTGACCAGATGGTACCATAAAAATTAGACTTGTTTATCTCCTTCCTAATTTTAACTAGAGACATATTTGGAATAATAATGGAACAGCACTTACTTAAGAAACAGATAAAATCCATAAATATCCTGGAGGGCCATTGACTTTCGCTCTGTGCTTGAGAGCGCTGAGGGTTTTCATGGGCGTAAGTTTGCAGTGAATTTCCCAATCGGTCCCCTGAGAGTCAGAGCTGCAGTGTTTATTATCAGTCTGACGCCAGGATTAGAACAAGGTCAGTGGTGCCAGATTCGTGCCTGACAAGCCATGAATCGCTCCAACCAGGGAAAGTCAAATGTCAAGAGAACCGTCAAAGTTGAAATAAGACATAATGAATGGCTTGCTGGTAAGTCAAACGCTGATGTCACAGAACCTGATGGGGGAATTACAGGATGGATACACACTGGCCCCAAATCCCTTTCAGCCTATGATTCTGTAAACACTTATTTGGAAACGCAATATAATATCCTTATAAAATCACCCAATCTACTGCCTTAACATAATTGTTTTCAGTTGAGGTATTACTTTCTGGGCCTTTTTCTTGCAGACACATTGCTTTAAATATATTTAATAAGTGGTTATATACACTTTTATATTCTACTATTTTAACTTACCTTATATTTTGAATTTTTTCATGCCATTACATAATCGGGTCCTCACATTTGTGCATAGAATGTCATAGTCATTTTTAAACCATAATTCATTATGTTATTTTCCTGATGTTAAAATATTCCTTTTTTGCTGGTACATATAATGCTGGAAGGAACATATTCATGCCCCCTCTTTTTTTTTAATTGTGTATTTGCAACAAACTCTTAGATGTAGAATTTGAAGGGTTAATGGCTATAAACACAATCAGGAGTCTTCATCTATAGTGTCATATTAATGCCCAGAAGGCTTGTTCCCATCTAAAAGTACTATTAATAATGAATCGATGTACCAATTTTAAAACAGTCTAGAAGCTTTGAGCATTACTGTTCTTTTGGCTGTTTTAGAAGATGCATCTCAGGGTTGCCTTAGAATTCCTTGGAATAGTGAAAATGAAAAAAAGGGAGTTGTCTTTTCATCTTTTTTGGCCATTTAACTGTTTTTACGTATAGATTTTACTGGACAGTTTATATATCTTAGTAATTTATTAAAACTTTGTCATATTTCACACACAAAAAATTGTCCTAAATATAGCAGCATGGGGTGTAGTTGAGACCAAAGGCTTTGAGCTCAAATACAACAACAGATCTCTCCTAGCTCTATGGTCTTGGGAAAGTTATTTACCCTTTTTAAGGGCCACATTCCTCCCCGTTAAGTTAGGGATCGTAATGGCACTGACCTCACCAAGTTCAATGGTATAATGTATGAGAACTGCTAAGTATAGTACCCATCAGTAGGTACTCAGCAAGTATCATCGATCATAACAATGATAAGAGTCTCCCTAAATTGGGGTTTATTCTTGTTCATATATATACTTTTTTAAAATAATCATTTTTTTTTCTTTTTTTAATTGCTTAAATCAGGATTCTACTAACTATGGCCCACATTGCCCTGTTGGCTTTTTTTGTCAATAAAGTTTTATTGGAACACAGACACATCCTTTCATTCACTGTGTGTGTCTAAGGATGCTATTGCGCTGCAGAGGCAGAGGGGGGTAGTTGGGACAGAGACCACAGGGCCCACAGAGCTGAGAATATTTACTAGTTAGACCTTTTCAGAAAGATTGGTGACTTTTGGCTTCAATAGTAAAAGTACAACACGTTCTTTTAAAATAATTCCAACAATATGGAAAAATTTAACATAACTCATCCCTCTTTATCCTTTAAGAACTTTCTCTTTGTAAAAAAAAAATGTCATGTTTCTAAAAAATTGGGTTTTTTTTTTTTCGCTTTCTGGGTTAGAAAGTCCTTTTTCTTCCCCTTTCCTTCTTATTTTCTCTCTTGACCCCCAAAATGGAAGAACACCTTATACCTCTACTATACCTCTGCTGCTTTTTTTCTTCTGTAAATTATAACATACGTTCATGATATTGCACAAATCTCAATGTCCGATTAATTTTTATACAACTGTGTGACCACCACTCAGATCAGAGTTGAGAACATGACCAGTACCCCAGAAAGCTCCCTTCCAGCCAAGATTCCCCCCAAAGGTGACCACCATTCTGACCTTGATGAATATGGATAGGTTTTGCCTCCTTCTGAACTTCAAATAAATGGTAGAATCATACAACATCTATTCATTCATATCTTTTAGGACATTAGTCCATATCAATGCATATAACTAAAACTATTTATTAGTGCATGGTATTCCGTTGTATGAATATACTGCAGTTTATTTATACATTTGCTATTGATGGACATTCTTGTACCTTTTCAGTGCATGTAGGCACTTAATTGTTTGGAATATACCTATGAATAAAATTGCTGGGTCACAGAATGCGCATATACTCTGTTCTAGTAGATACTTCCAAACAATTCTCAGAGAAAGAACGGCCAGTGTACATTCCCATCAGTAGAGTTTGTGGTTCCTGTAATTTCTGAGTGCCCCGTCTCTCCCTTCCAGGAGAGAGGTAAAGTGGTCTTGTGTCACTGAATGGTAGGTGTGTTCATCAATGCCTGTGGTTGGTGGTTGTTGTATGATCGTAGCCCCTAGTTTAGAGACCCCAATTCCTTCTCCATCTCCCTGCTTGTGTAGAACGGAGCAAGAGGACTGTGGTGTCTACCCCACACACTTTCTTGACTTGGCATCTGAATCAACCATGCCCCCATCCCCCTACACTCCCCCCTCATCCCTGGCAATGGTCTCACCTCATCTGTTGCTTCTGATTTGGGAGAAGGAAGAGCAGGGCAGAGAAGCGCCTACACCTGTAAGGGGGGAGAGGGCTATCATCAAGGAGGTCTGAGCGCGCTCTTCAGTTGTAACCCACACTCTCCATAAAAAGACAAACTGGGTCTTCCTTCCACTTTGGTTATGGACAGCACTGCCAGCAGATATAGGGTCCTTCCTATACAGGTCCCATTTCCCCTGGTCTTCCCCTTCTCCATCTTCAGTCACATCATCGCTCCTTCCTCTTGCCTTTGCTTTCCTCCCCACCCTCTCCTCCTTTTTCTCCTCCACGCCACAACCAAATCTTGAGTGCCCTTTAAGTCTCTGCACTGTCCTGGACGATGGGGAATGCAGATAAAATGGGCAATGGATGTGATCCCTTTGCTTAAGGTCCCCACAGTCTCAGGAAGCTTGTTGACCAAAAAGAAAGGAGCCAAAAAGTGGGGATGCCATTTTACCTGCCGAAGAAAGAAAGAGCTTTCTCAACTTGGGATGTGGGATTATTGCTATCCTTTTCTTTTTCTTCCCCCTTCCATCTACAGCCTTTTAAAATGCAAGGACCCCTTTGTGACATTAAAAAGCCCTCACACTCTTACATGATGAGTCATAGGATTTTCAGGACTGTCAATGGAGAAAATGTGCAATTGTCAAAAAGTTACTCTGAATTCACCAGTACTTATGCCTTCTGAATCATGGCAGCTTGACCATCTCTAGGTGTGTGAAGCAGATGGATGAAGCAGGCTCCAGTGGTGCTTGGTATATACAGGATTCACCCGTGACATTTTTCTGCAGCCTTACTCCAGAGAATTGGTTCTTGCCAACCCGGCCCTCTGTTGGAAAATTGTGACCACCTACGTTGCCTGGTGTCTGATGGGGCAGCCCAACCTCTGCACGCTTCCTTTTTCTTCCTCAAGAGACACAGGTTGGGGACCTGTGCGCACAAAATTCCCCAACTCCAAATTGCACGGTTGATCCGGTGGCCTGTGAAACCCCAGCCCCATGGCGACAAACAGCAGGGCCTCCTGCAGGCCTCGGACTCCGTCCATAGAGCAGAGACCTCAGCTGGAAGGTAGTAGTAACACATTAATGCCAAAGACAGCCTGTCTCTGCATCTAACTGGATCCTTTTAAGCTTAGCCCTATTTTTATTTTGCTTTTGTGACTTCTCAGCATTATACCGAAATGGAATATTCTGACATTTAAATAAGGGAGATGCATCTTCCAGATTTAGGCTGTGTGTGTCCAGAATCTTGTACTATCCCCACCACCACCACCAGAGAAGGTATTTTTTTTTTCTCTCCAGCAGATTGTTCAGTGACCCTCATAGGTCATGGATACAGAGGTCCTAGGCTCCAGAATGCTATTATTTCCAGATCCAAGGTCACTTGGCTTTGAATCAAGAGTGTAAAATTGATGAAGCTAAGGTACCAAGGTCAGTAATCAAATGGTCTGGCTGACCATACTCTGTTCCAAGTCCACAGACTACATCCTAGATCTGACCAGCGCTTCCTTCCAGGACAACTGGGCAAGGAGAGCACGTCCTCACTCTGGGGACCACAGTTCAGAGCTCACAGAGACCAAATCTGTTCTCATCAAGAACACCAGCCTGTCGATGATGGTGCCCTAGATTCTCTACAAAGAGAATTGTTCCTTTGCCATTTCCAATTCCATTCGGGCTTCTGAGAAACCCAAAGTGCCCGATCCCTGGGCAAGACATGAAACGGGGTTGAAACGGGGTCAGTTCCCCTCTTGGTGTTCACAGCCAACCCTAATGGGATCAGCAGCAACATCATCCTGACGTCTTTTGGCTAGAGATGGAAGTTGGTTCCCCATGGGGAACCACCAAACTCTATCGCTAGACTCTTTGATTGGAACTTGCTTGCCCCAAGAGTCAGCCTTGATTTCTGGGCTTCAGACATTCTTCCTGACCCCTCTGCTTGGGGCTTCACATATTCCTTCCTCTCTCAGGTTTTTGCTGATGCTCAGAACAGTGCATCACAAGCTAATCAAGAGGAGGAGCCTTGTGTCATCAGCAGTCAACACAGTTGTACAAACCCCCTACTGTGTGTCCAGCCCTGCACCAGGGACTGGGGATACAAAAAGAATATGGCAGGATGCCACCCTGAATAAACTCACCTCCCGATGGGGAGGACTTAGAAGCAAACAGTGACTAGACTCTAGTGTGACAGATTCCCTACTGATGAGAAACCCAGGATGTTGTGGAAGAAGAAACCATGGTCTCATACCCACATCCTTGTGCATTCAGGGAAGACTTCCTGGAAGTGGAGACCTCTGAGCTGCACTCCAGAGGTAGCCATCGGCAAGATTTCAGCATATCATGCAGCTGGTATATCCAGTGTAAATTGTTATGGGCAATGGTGATATGGATGACAATTCACAGTGGATCCTTATCAGTGACTTCCTGCAAATGGGTTTCTCCCTAGTCAGTCACATATCTTGGGAGCAGGAGAGGTTAATCTGCATGTCCTGCCTGCCTCTGAGACCAGGACAGGGCCCCAAAAGTGACTATGTCACTGGGATGGAATTTACTGGAAACCCCACACTGTATCCCTGTCCTTCCCATCTGCCACCCACACGCACCCGTAACAGCCTGCCTTACATTATGTGTGAGAACACAGCAACTGAAGACTCTTAGGTCCAGCAAGCATACAGCTCCTCCAATGCTCCCCCTGTTCTCAGGACACCCCAACTCCTCAGCACAAAAGCCCAGTCCTTTGCAGTTGGCCCCTCCTTCCATTGATTCTTCCTTCCCCCAAATTCTGAACCTCTCTCTGATGTCAAAACACTCACTGCGCAGGTTCAGTCATCTCATCCGGCCAGAATGACTGGCTTGCAGGACACTCTCTTCCACAGGACTCTGAGCTCGTGGAGCCCAAAGACTATATGCGATTTGCCTCCGTATAAAAATACAGAGATGCCGCTGACTGCATGCTCAGTGCTTTAGAAGTGCTCTTTTCTCAATGAATGAATAAGTGAGTGAATGAATGCGGGCAAAACCAAATGAAGTCCTCAAAGAACCCAAAAGCTTGACCAGAAATGAAATAGGGCATCAAAGCCAGCCTCTCAAAACCACACACGCCATCTCCCCATTACCATCACTGTGTAGGGTCAGGGGCTCTGGCCGGAAACCAAGAGAAACTCTAAGTAGATGTGTGCCCGCAAGGGTCTGTGTGTGGGCTGATTGTAGAAGATGCATGGCAGCCCATTCTCAGGCCCTGGATGGAGCCTAAAGGGTACAGGTTCAAAATGAACTTTTTACAACCGACCTCGGGGGAGAAATGCTCAGGAAGTCTGAAGGCTAGTCACATGGCATGCTATAAAATCCTTTCCTGAAGCAATCCCCTTAGCTCTCAGACAGTCTTGCAGAATAGAATGAAATCTAATCTGAAAACCTACTGCAGTCCCTCTGGAAGTGCAGAGAATGAGTCTGAGGGCAAATAAGGAACTGATTTCTCTTACTTTGGACATAACAGATTTGTCTTGGAGGGCTAAGCCTTCTCTCTGGACATGCCTTCCTGGAATCGCAGACTCCACGGATTGGCAGGGCAGAGGGAGGGGTGTGTGATCCACACACACAACACACAACACACACACACACACACAACACACACACAACACACACACACACACACACACACACACACACACCACCCCCCACCCCCGGCCCCCTGGCTTCTGGCAGCAAAGAACGGCGTATCCAGTGATACTTACTGAGTAATGAGTGTGTGCCAGGCACGAGGTACGTGCAGCCTCATTTAATTCCAGCACGACTCGTATGAGCTAAATACTGTTGTGCTCCACTTGGTAGACACCAGAGAGACTGATGCCTCTCTCTGCCTCATCTGTAAAATGGGTATGATAATGGCACCAGCCACATGGGGTTGATATGAGTGCCGCGTGGGTTAATTTTCAAAAATCCTAGTACAGTGCTCGAAATGGAATGGAATTTATGTAACTTTGTTAAATAAGAGAATAGGAAAATAGATCAAGGAAGGGATGAGTGGACGGATAGGTAAGTGGAGTCTCTGGGCCAAGGTCAAATGGGTCGTAGGTGTGGAAGGCAGTTGAGTGCAGGCATACAGACTCTCCTCCTACCTCCTGTGGCATTCCAGACCTGCCAGGATGACGTGCCGTGCTCCCCAAACTCTTCGGGGAAGGGCGCTCCCTTTTGTGGCTCATTCTGGTATTTTCTACCTAAAACATTCTTTCTTGTGATTTCCGGGACAGTGTCTACTTGCATTTTCATTGATTCCTTTTTGCAAACGAGAAACGCATGGCTCGTACCTCATGAGTGAGGAGCTGGATGCATATCACGCAGCATCCAGGCAGCTCGTGGAAGCATGTGTCAGGCATGTCCATGGTGCTGTCTCAATTATTCTCACATATTCCCTTTTAGATTGTACATCTTTCTGGCTCCTACCTCTCAAAGCCCCACCACTCTGCCTTTTAATGGCAACCCTGGGAAGGGAGAGAGCCAGGGCGCCCGCTCTGTGTGCCGGCCTCCCAGCCTTCCTCGGGACGGCAGAGAACCCGAGGTCCGCAGGGATACCTGTGGCAGGCAACATTCCCCCCCTGAAGACCAGGTACAGGCAGGACTTCTGATCAGACATGACTTCATGGCTGCAGAAGCCTTCTTGGGTGCGCAGAGCTTCCTGTCCTTAGAGGTACAGACAGAGGGAGGGGGAAGCTTCAGCATCATGCGGGGACCAGTCTTCTTGGGTGCAAACCCACAGCAGCCCACGCCCCCTCGGCTCCCAGGGGAGCGCTTAGCTTCTGTCTTCCTAGCACGAATGAGTCTGCTCCGGGAAACAGATTTAACTGTCCCACTTACCAGCTCCAGTTCACAAGACCACACTGACAAAGATCACAGCCTCTTTGTAATGGAAGAAATGGACGGTGGAATGGGCATCTTAGAGCTGCTCCTTCGAAAACTGACCTTTGCCACTTCACCCCAGCCTACGACATGTGCACTGCTCAGCCTCTTACTCCCAAGCCCGTGGCAAGTTCCCTTTTGATCTGTATTTCCTTCTATTTATATGGCAGAAAAACTCACCCAGCAGATCTGAACATGTTTGCATTGCTGCCTAATTTAAGCCCGAGGATGCAAGGAAAGAAATAGAAACAGAAAATATGGATTCAGTGCTTTGCTGTGTGCTGCGGCCACGAGAAATAGCAAAATCATAAAACACGGTCCCTGATCGCCCCCAAGGAGATTACAATATACTTGAGTAAATTAAAAACAAAATAAGAAAGTATTTGAACTACAGTTCAGTGCACCAGTAGAAGGCCACGAGGCAGGAAATGAATAAGTGCAACTATGATTGCAGCAGAGGCTGTAACTGGGATCGAGGAATGTGCGTTTGCTGTCCTTGCGTGACATGGGTCTGGTTTACCGAATCGACTTACTCAAAACAGGTGTTAGGTCAGAAGGTGGAGGGAAGATCTTTATATTTGCATCACGAAAGGAATCTAATGATGTTTCTTCTACCCAGACTGACGCTGTTCTAGGCTTACAGACCTGGCTGTGTTTGGGATGACACCAAGGGGAACAGAACGTGGCACGGAGAGTCACTTCTGTGTCCTCGCACGCTCCAAAGGGAGAGGGAAGTCAACAGCATGCTGGAGTTTTGAAGGGAAGGCATCAGTGTTTCTGAGAAGAGGAAGCAGTGATGTACATGAGGCACGTGGCAGGCAGGAGCGTTTGGATGAGCAGCTAGGGCTGTTGGCTGCACGATGAGGTGATATTACAGAGGCCCCCAGGACAAGTGTGACCGCGTGGTAGCCCTGCAGGCTATTGGAAGGAAAGGAACTGAGACCAAGATGTCCCTTCCCATACCTGTGCCTGCACCACTGATTAACCACACCGTTCCTTGTGGGCAATGAATTTACAAAAGGCTGGGTTTCCTATTTTTTCCTCCCATAAATGTGATTTTTTTTTTTTTAGCCATGATAACAAAAGTTATAAACGTCTATGTGGTTGTGGTATGAAGGGAGACTCAATTGACAGGAGCCCCTTTCATGCTGCAAACACATCACGGTGCAGGATTAGAAGCGAGTCCATGCACACACACGCTCACGTGCACTCATGCGCAAACTCATGCACATGCTTGCTCAGACACACATGCATGAACATTCACACATACGCATGCACACATGCATACGCACCCACATGCTCGCACAAAGCACGGTGAAGATCAAAAGAACAGGGAAGCCCTAGGTGCTGGAAACAGATGGGAATGGGATATTCTCGCGGCACCTCTCTGTGGAAGTACAGCAGCCTAAGGGGATGTAGGGCCTAGGGGTGGAGACCGAGGCTTTCGCATCCACATGGGGGCCCTGAACTGTGCAGAGAGTAGAAAATGATACCACTGCATGAATCTGAGATCCCCAGTGAATCAACGCGTCTGTGCAAAGATTAGAAAAAACTGTCCATCAATGCGAAGAAAGTACAAGAAGTCTTGCAATCTGCTTGAAGCTCCGAGTGAGAAATTAAAACCTATAGGAGCATGGAGGTCCAAGTGTATACTACCTACATGGTGTGGCAGTGACAGCCACATTTTTCTCATACAAAAACTGGTACATTGGAAGCCTCTGGAACCATGGCAGAAGCAAACTCAGAACCCCACTATAGGAACATTTCTATAGCCCAATGTGTTTGGCGGCCCCATGGGGTTTAGAGGGAGAGCAACCCTGCTAAAGATGAGCTCATCCTCAAAAGTTACCTCAAAAGGAAGAAATCCACCATGAGTGCCAGCGCACACAGCAAGCAGAGAAATGTGAATCCCAAGAACCAAGGTGGTGGGGAGGAGGCAGGGCAGAGAATAATCTGAAAGATGGTGGGTTTGAAATTATTAAATGTAGAAAAGTTTGTTAAGACTCATAACAGAAGAATGAGACATTATGATAAAAAGAATGGGCAGGACTTTAAGATGGCCAGATGAATATCACAATTAAAATAGATTAAATGAAAGTAGAAGGCTAAATATTATTAATGAAAGAATAAATGAGCTGGAAAATAGATCTGTGGGAAGCATCTAACTGTAGGACAGAGGCATAAAGGAGTGGAAAATATTAAAACAAAGTTAATAACGTGGAGGATAGAATGAGAAGGTTTAGAATATTTTAAACACAATTTTCAGAAGAAATGATAGAATGATCATGTGTTCTTAGGGGCATGCAGATTAAAACAGTGGGATACCACTATGTACCTTATTAGAATGGCTAAAATCCAAAACACTGACAATGCTAATAAATTCTGACGAGGATGTGGAGCAACGGGAACTCTCATTCATTGCTGGTGGGGACACAAAATGGCACAGCCACTTCGGAAGAGGGTTTGGCAGTTTCCCACAAAGCTAAACATATTCTTACCACACAATCCCACAGTCGTGCTCCCAGGTATTTACCCAAAGGAGTTGAAAACGGATGTCCACACAAAAACCTGCACACGGATGTTGATAGCAGCATGATTCATAATTGCCAAAACTCAGAAGCCTCCACGGTGTCCTTCAGCAGGTGAATGATAAACAGACTGTACATCTATGCAATGGAAATTATTCGCAAATAAAAAGAAAGCTGTCAAGCCATGGAAAGAAGTGGAGGTACTTAAATGCATATAGTTCTCAGCATAAATGTTAACATTGTGGCTACAGTTAACTGGGACCTTAAAGGAAGGATCCAGAAGATCCCTGGATTCCCACCATGTACATTTCTAACCATGAATACAACACTGAATGGATGCCAGATGATTCTGGAACCCCTCGGTTCTAATTCTTCAAAGATAGAGCACTCCTGCCTTCCTTTATCAGCTTTTTCTACGACCAGTTCATATAGCAAAATGCTACAGTACGAATTATTCTGCTTATCCACTTGCTCTGTTATGAGCTGAGTACGGATACTTAACCGTGCACTTTCTGATGCTGTTTTGAAATTGATGTTGTGTATCATTTTAAATTTTGTTTCATCTTTTTACAAATCAGACGATTGCTCACCTTAAAAAAAAAAAATCTTGTTCCTATGAAAGAAGCCAGTCTGAAAAGGCTACTGTGTGCACTTTGGTTCCAGCCATGTGATGTTCTGGAAAGGGCAAAACTGGAGAGACCATTAAAAGATCAGTGGTTGCCAGGGGTTGGGATGGGGCGTGAAGAGAGTTGAATCGGGGAGCACACATGGGGGACTTTCAAGGCAGCAAGACTATTCTGTATGATACTGTAATGATGGACACATGGCATTACGCCTTGGGCAAAATCCACAGAATGGTACAACATAAAGCGTGAACCCTAATGTAAACTCTGGGCTTTAGTTAATGTATCAAGATCAGTTCATGAATTGTAAAAAAAAAAAAAAAAACAAAAACAAAAAACAAAAAACCACCCCAATGCCAGATGTTAGTAGGAGAAACTGAGCGAATGGGGAGGAGTTATGGGAACTCTATACTTTCTACTCAATGTTTCTGAAATCTTAAAACTACTCTAAAAAAATAAAGTTTACTAATTTTTTTTCTTAAAAGGGGATAGGGAGAGTTGATACTCAAAGCAAGAATGGGTGAGATTTTTTTCCAGAATTAAAATCCTGAGTCACACATCAAAGAATGACACTGAGTCTAGAGCCGAACAAATAATAAAGCAAGTCCACACCTACATTCCACACCAAAGACAAAATGAAAATCTAAAGAGCCATCAGAGAAAAACCACAGAATGCATAGGGAGTAGTGACAATTAGTTTATTAGCCAACTTCTCAACAACTGTAATCTAGATCAGAAGAAAACCCAGTAACATCTTCAAAAGGCCCAGGGAAAATAAGGATCAACTTAGATTTCTCTGTTCAGCCAAATCATTCAAGAGAGCGAACTAACCAAGAGCATCACACGCTAATTTCACGAAACTGAAAAAAGACAGCAGTATGAAAGCGGTAATTATGCTAAACTCTTCAAAAAAGAATCAAAGAAACATTTGGAGTGTTTCCTTTTACTTGTCTCTACTAATGTTTCATATTGTATCTTAGATACAGATATATGCGCGCACACACACCATAGTCATACTTTTCATTTAACATTATATGCGTCCCGTTTGATTTTCATTGTCCTTGAAGGATAATTTTTAAAGTTTGAATCATAGTGTAAGTGCCATAGTTTAGTGAATTGCTAGACAGTTAGCTTAATTGCTAGACATTTAGATCAGAGAATTTCCTCCTAAATGGCAACTGGATGAAATGCACATAATAGAAAGACAAAATAATGCTAAGCACGTCTACTTTTTCTTTCCCACTCTAAACTCCACCTGCTTCTTTAACTGCCTACTGAAGTGGGGAGGTGTTTAGTTTGCAAGGGGCCATTCAGAGCTGATTGGGATGTCTCTCTTCAATGCCTTCTGCCCTCAGTGCCCTGCTAGTGGGTGGCATCTTGGAACAATCCCAGATGTTCTAAAGGAAGATGCAGGAAGAAACTAACATATTTGAGGACTGCCGTGTGCCCTGCAATGTGCTGGCATTTCCTTCACAATAATCCCATGAACGCTACTATTTATGAAAACTTCCTATGAGCCGGGCACTGCACTTAGGACGTTTGCAGACGTGAGCTCATTTGGTCCTCATGAGAACTCCAGGAAGGGTGCACTGTTGTTTGTGTATTTCACAGACAGGAGGGCTGAGGCTCTGCACTCACCCAGCTAGTAAGTGATGAAGTCATAACTGGAATGCGAGACTTTCCGCGGTAGCAAGCTGCCAGTTTATGCCCCGTCCTGTTCCAGGCTTAAGTGGGTGCACGGGCAGAGAAAAGGAGGATGGGTAGAACATAATGACAATGATTACACACCCACACACACACAGCCACACACACCCCCTCCCAGGGACTGCACCTGACTACACCTTATCTTGTTTCATCCTCCCGACGACAGTATTAGGTAGGTCCCGTTACCATTTGAGCTTCACCACGCAAGTGAGCATGCGCAGGCCTGGAGCGCTCGGTAAGGTGCCCGCAGGTCCCCCAGCTCTAAGTCCGCCGTGTCTGCCCCCGACCCAGAGTGCATGCCCCGCTCCTCACAGCCTCCGGCTCTTGTCTCCTGTGCAGGCGAGATGGAGGAGCTGGAGACACTGTGGCTCACGGGGATCTGCCACAACGAGAAGAACGAAGTGATGAGCAGTCAGCTGGACATCGACAACATGGCTGGCGTGTTCTACATGCTGGCAGCCGCCATGGCCCTCAGCCTCATCACCTTCATCTGGGAGCACCTCTTCTACTGGAAGCTGCGCTTCTGCTTCACCGGCGTGTGCTCCGACCGGCCGGGGCTGCTCTTCTCCATCAGCAGGGTCAGTACCGCTGCCGGCTACGACCTTAATGCAGAGGGCAGGTCCAGAAGACCTCGGGGCTTCCAGAGAATCCGGGATGCTTGACTCCTGGGTGGGGGGGCGGTGTGCACATCCTCCCCTCGCTCACCAACTGTTCTTGGGCTTGTCGGAAAGGAATCCAGGTTCTGCGCCTTCATAACCCAGCGAGGAGCAATCCCAGATGACTGTGCAAGCCAGAGAGGGAAGGGGGTTGGGGGTAAAGCAGGCTGGGCATGGAAACAATAGCCACAAATGAGATGAAACGCAGCTAAAGCCCCCTGGGTGTCAAGGTGAGGGAGCACTCGAGACTACCTACCCCACCTGAAGGGGTCAGTCCTCCTCAAGTCGGGCAGAGTATTAGATTATGAGAATGCAAGGGCAATATTGTCGGGTCTTTTAGTTTTTAAAAGAGAAAGTAGTCATCTGATTTTATGTGAAACCTTTCAGTTTTTAAATACTAGTGACAAATTCAATTTTTTTAAAAAAACAAAATACCATGTAAGCCAGACGCAGCAGTCTGTGTTGTCCACCATTAACAGCCAGACGTGCTCTACAACACCACTAAAATCCCTGCGCAGGACGTTACAGTTCATGAGCGCGTGCAATGCAGCAGAGCCTCAGATGACGCAAAGACATGAAGAACCATGAGCAGATGCACACACATCAAATAGAAAACCAAAGTACACATTCAACCCAGCACAAACTACAGCACGGAACACACATGCTCTAGTGAGCTCACACAGTACACAAGGAAACCCCTCTCCTGGTGCACAATACAGCACGTGTATGTCACCATAAAACAGGACATGCACTTCATGGGTAATGACAACAATCACGGAAAACGCTTGTATTTGTGGAGCACCTGCATGTGCCAGGCACCCCGTAAGGACTGTAGACTCTTCATCCCATTTAAGCTACAAACCATCTCTGTGAGGTCGGTAACCATTATTAGCCCCAGGTTACAGATGGGGAAACTCAAAGTCATGAGGGTAGAGAATTACCCAAGGCCTCACAGTCTTTGGTGCAGCCGGGACTCATATCCGGGTGGTGTGGTACCAGCCAGAGCACATGCTCTTACATAAGCAACAAACATCCAATACAAGGAGCACAAGAGATTTGATACAAATCATACCACCCAACACATATGTGCACACAGCTGACAATGGATGTTTACATATTCAGTACAATCGCGTCACTTAGTTGCATCATACATATATATTCACTCATCTTCTAACAGAATGTAATATTATTTATCTCACAGTCAGTCATCTTTCCATCCATCCATCCACCTATTTCATCCATCCATCCATCCATCCATCCATTCATCCCACCCATCCATCCATTTCACCATCCAACCACCTATTTCATCTGTCCGTCCATTCATTCTTCCACCCACCCACCCACCCACCCACCCATCCATCCATCCATGCATTCCACCCACCCACCCACCCATCTATCCATCCATCCACCTATTTCATCTATCCATCCATCCATCCATCCATCCATTCATCCCATCCATCCATCCATCCATTCCACCCACCCATCCATCCACCTATTTCATCTGTCCATCCATTCATCCATTCCACCCACCCACCCACCCACCCATCCATCCATCCATTCCACCCACCCACCCACCCATCTATCCATCCATCCACCTATTTCATCCATCCATCCTTCCATCCATTCATCCATCTGTCCATCTATTTATCTACCTATTTCTCCCATTTACTCACCATGGAATGTTTTCACTCTAGAAGAATTTAATGAAAAACATTTGGTGTGGTTTTATATGCTAATGGTTATTGAGAAAACAAAATAATCATTTTTAAAGGAATTTGTATATTCTTAGCATTTGGTGATTTTAAGCACTTGGGAGATTCAGAAGGCACACATTAGCTTAGTGGGGAGGATTTATTTTTTCTGTTCAGTGGCACTCTTAACTTGCATTCTGTGCAAATACATATTTCCTAATTAACTTGATGGCATCTAAACACACAGACTGCTTAAAAATAACATACATAGCTATGCATATAGCTAGGTATTATGCCAACTTTAAGCTAATTCTCTCCACCAGTTACTGAAGGCTTTCCATATCCAAATGACTCTGGGATTATCATGAGCAAATGCACACTGTTGCTTTTCCTTGTAAATCCTGCTTGTATCGGGAAGAGCATTTCCTCTGAGATACCGTTAGGGAAGCCGAGTGGAGAGGATTGTCATTATGAGAAATGAACTAAATCCCCCATTTCCCTTCCAAGCATCTTGAGGGACAGGATTGGAGGGGGATGGGGCACACAGGAGCCAGGCATCCTGGAATCTGAACTCAGTCTCCTCTCCCTAGGGGAGAGAGGACCCTGTGTCTCACAGCACTGCAAGGACTTCCATGCCCCTTTGGGGACTCCCAGCCACCATCACTCCTGTGTCCTTAAAGGCTGCAGGGAGCCCTACTTTCAGCACTGACCCTCCTTCTCCCCAGATAATATCTGTCTTTTAAAATAAGTGCAGCCTGATATGCATGAATAGAAGGGTTTCATATTTAATATACTTTCCTGCCTCTCTTATATGTTAGGGGAACTCAGAAGGGGCTGAGCCCCTGATGCTATCCATAGCAGGGCTTCTGGATTGCTAAAAAAAAAAAAATGTTCTCCCTGTCTCATCAAGGGCTAACACATAGCTCTAAAGCTTGTCTTATGGGCACATTCATGCATATGCCACCTTACGTGTATATTCCTTACACAGAGCAGAGAACACAGAGAGACAAAAATGTCTTCGTTGTGCACACATAATCATTTTTTTAACAAACCTGCAGTGGGGAATTTCCAAGCCCAAGAACCCACCTTCCTACAAAGGCAAGACCACAACCCCACAGTGAATTATGGTCGTGTGTGAATAAGGGCTGGGCCAGATAGGTTTCCTCCATCCTCTCTTACAACCCCCGTGAGTTTGCTATGATCACACCCGTCCTGTGGATATGGAGAAACTGGGGCCCCAATGGTTGGAATGGGACCCTTTTGGCTTCACCTTAAATGTCCTTCAAACTACAGGGTTCTTCCTACTTCATGGATCATGCCAGAAAAAGGCAGGAAAGAGGAAGCCTGTCCCATGTGCAGGGCTGGGTCACATGCTTCAGCCCATTTCCTAGTGTTGGTTCCTTTCCAGGGGGTGTAGATCCAGGCTGCCTCTGAAATGTGCTTGCCCCCGAGGCACGTTCTTTCCTGCCCATCAGCCAGGTCTCTCCATTAACCAGCTCTTGCGACAGCTTCAACACCCAGGCCGTGGACCTAGCTATTGTCACACAGCAGACATATGCAGCCCTCCCCATGGGCTAGATGTCCCTTGGGAAGCTCCTGGATCATGCAACAAAATACAGACCAGACCTATGGGCACTCTTGGCCCTGCCAAAGGGGACGGCCAGGGCTCGAAGAAGTCATTAGAACCCACTTTCTCCCACAGACTTGGCCTTTGCCTTTTTCGACTTAAAAATGTGCCCTCTGGTCTGAGGGGGGCTCTTAATTTTTCTCTCCAAAATGCTCCCCCTCTCACGTAGAAGAGAATATTCACTGTCACCAGCAAAAAGAACTGCCTTGGTTTTCAGTCATGAGGAATGGAAGAGGTCAGGGGGTCTGGGCAGAGAATGTGTCTTATGGGCACATTCATGCATACGTGCCAGGAAAGACAGATGTCAGGGGGATGGCAACTGCGTGGCCTGCCCGGTGGGCTCATAGGAGGGGAGCCACAGACTTCTCCTTGTGTCCTCACGAGGTGGAAGGGGGCGAGGGGGCTCTGTGGGGTTTCCCTTCTAAGGGCACTAATCCCAGTCACAAGCGCCTCACCCTCAGGACCTCATCCCCTCCCCAAGGCCCCACCTCCTCACACCACCAACTTTTAGGGTTAGGATCTCAATGTGACTTTGGGGGAGGATACAAACATTCAGGCCTTAGCAGATGCTTCAGGGGTCAGGTCCAGACAGACTGCAGGGAACCATGGAGGGCAGGAGAGCCCACACCCCATCAAGAATGTTCTGAGAGTCAGGGCCCTCGAGGGGAGCAGAGCGGACTGTCCAGAGCTTCACACTCTCATCAGTGCAGCTCTCGTCTGGGCCCCGGTGGGGCCGAGAAGGCATCTCATTCCATCACCTGAAGGATGGAGCCTGAATCTCCAAGTAACAAGAGCTCTGCGGCCCAGGGCCCGCTGCCGAGGGAAGGTCTGGGCTGCTCCCTAACCAGAGCGAACCTTCAGTAGTAAGGGGCAGCCTACGCTTTCCTGCAGCTTTGGGACCATGGGCGCCAGGTGCTCGTGCTAGTGTGGGGGCGGAGGGGAGGGGGCGGCGAAGTAGGGTACATCGGGGATGACTGACGGCGCAGCTCATCTGGCTCATGTTTCTGGAGCCTCTGCTCTATCTGGGGCTTTGTTTGCACCCTTTTATCCTGCCCTCTACCCACCTTGAGAGTGTGTGGTTCCCACTTTGCAGGTGTGGAAACTGAGGCTCAAAGAGCTTAGCAACTTATCCAAGGTCACAGAGCTAATGACAGATGGAGCTGGGACTCACTTACCGCAGGTTCTGTGTTTCTCTGCCATGCACCCCTCTCCTCAGCAGCCCACCAAGAAGATGGGTTAACTTTGTGGGAGAATGCTGCCACCCAGGCCTGGGGGACAGGCTGGGTCCATCACGTGGACTCCTTCCCGAGGGTTCACCAGGCACATCAGCACCTGGGAGCTGCCTGAGCTGCAGCCTGTAAGTCCCAGGGGAAGCCAGGGATGAGAGAAAGCAGTCAGTGACCAGCCACCCCATTCCTGAGACATAACTCAGCTCCCTGACCACTTCTGTGGGCCTCCCCCGCATGGACAGCCAGCTCATCTTGGCCTGTGGGAGCATACTGACCTGTCCCATGAAGGGGTGGAGGGAGGTTTTCAAAAGCTCTAGCAGGGTGATGGGAGCTCATTAGAACGAAATTACAGATTCAGAAAAAAAAAAAATTAAACTCCTATTTTTATAATACTAACCAAAGGAAGAAAAAGCGCAGATCTCGTCTGACCCAAACCCACAGGAGACACACTGGTTCTCACCCACAGTGGCCGAGCCTCCCTAGGTCAGGGTGTAGGATTTCTCTGTTCCTGAGCTGGGCAGGGAAGGCACGGGTTCACATACAAGGTCCAGAAGCTCTGTGCTATGTGAAACCCACGGCGCATTGGTGTGACTGCCATGCCCAGCAGCCGTGGAAGCAGGCAGAGGGGCCCCTCCTTCCAGGCAGCGGGTGAGCAGGACCCACACACTGCACAGAGGGGACAGAGGACCAGGCTGCAGGAAGGTGGGAAAGGGCACGATGCCAGGTTTTAGGGAGCCCGAGCCATGCAACTCGGGGTGGGGGGGGAAAGGGTGAGAGAAAGATGCTCAGACTCACTACTGTGCCTTCCCCGTGTACCGTTCCTGGAAGGCGGAGTGCAGACTCTCTAGAAAAATGAGGGGGGCGGGGGGCGGGCCGGCGGGGCCATGGTCAGCAGAGTCCACAACTAACCACGCACCCTTTCCACCAGTTCACACCCCAGTCAGCAGCGGCCTCCACGTTTGCCTTACAGACCCCTTCTTGGGCTGGCTCCCTGTCCATCCTGGGAGGGCCTTGTTCTGATCGTCCCCTTTAGGTACGGCTGCCAAAATCTGGGGCCAGCAGTGGGGAAAGAGGGACACAAATCACAATGTCCCCCCCCCAAAGCCGCCTTGCCTACCGTTGCACCATGAAGTAAGAGCTCTTGAGTTACTTTGAAGTAAAAGTAAACAGCTATCTTTAAGAAAGGAACAAGGCAGCATGGAAAACAAGGGACCCACAGTTGGGGGTGCTTATGTCTGAGCCACCCAGAAGTCCCAAAGTCACTCCGTCCTTGGGTGGATTTCAGTGCTGCATTACAGTGTTCTCGGGATGCTCCACTGTTCCTAATGGCTAGCACCCAACTCTGTGTCAAACACACTCACACACACACAAAAGGATATATTCAGTGGCATCTATGAAAAGTCTCAAGTGGTGGCCCCAGGGGTTCAAAGCGTGTCCTGTCTGTCCATCCCCTGTGCTCTGCTCTTTTCTATGATGGTTTCACTCTTAGGCTAACATCCCCACATGGTGGCAAGACTAGTCCCCTGCAACTGCTCCTTCTAGCCCAGCTTCTCTATCTTTCCTTCCCCAAAATGTCTGAGTGATCACCCATGGATTTTTATGCCCAGCCTTAGAGTAACCGGAAAGGGTTTTCTCACTCTGGTATCCAGACTCCAAAGATGATCCTGGTAAACTACAGCAAAAGATGAGCTAGTGCCCCAGGTATCAATTCAATATCCTTCCGTGCTAATTTGGAGGCACCAAGAACTTTATAAGATACATGAGCATTAGTCGATGCCTTTTCTCAGACTCCACATGTAACTGTTCGGTAAAGTGTTGGGATAATCTTTAATCAGAGAGATGAGAGAAGCTGGGCGCTTACTGGTCTCATAGATTTAGGAAACATTCCCGGGATTCAGATTGGACTTCAAGATCCCCTCCAAGGCTCCTCCAGGAAGGACACATCCCGCCTTTGCAGGTGAAGGCCGGGTGTGCGGTTGTTTCATGTTCCTGCTGCTGCTGACCGTGTCTCGTGTTCGCTCCCACAGGGCATTTACAGCTGCATCCATGGAGTGCACATCGAGGAGAAGAAGAAGTCTCCGGACTTCAACCTGACCGGATCCCAGAGCAACATGTTAAAACTCCTCCGGTCAGCCAAAAACATCTCTGACGTGTCCAACGTGAACTCCTCAAGAGTGGATTCCCCCAAAAGGGCTGCTGACTTCATCCAAAGAGGTTCCCTCATCATGGACATGGTTTCTGATAAGGGAAATTTGATCTATTCAGACAACAGATCCTTTCAGGGGAAAGACAACATTTTTGGGGACAACATGAATGAGCTGCAGACATTCGTGGCCAACAGGCACAAGGACAACCTCAATAACTACGTGTTCCAGGGACAGCACCCACTTACTCTCAATGAGTCCAACCCCAACACGGTGGAGGTGGCCGTGAGCACAGAGTCCAAAGCGAACTCCAGGCCCCGGCAGCTTTGGAAGAAATCCATGGAATCGCTGCGCCAAGATTCACTGAGCCAGAACCCAGTGTCCCAGAGGGATGAGGGAGCGGTGGAGAATAGGACCCACTCCCTCAAGAGTCCCCGGTACCTTCCGGAAGAGGTGGCCCACTCGGACATCTCAGAAACTTCGAGTCGGGCCACGTGCCACAGGGAGCCCGACAACAGTAAGAACCACAAGACCAAGGACAACTTCAAAAGGTCTGTGGCCTCCAAATACCCCAAAGACTGCAGCGAGGTCGAGCGCTCCTATCTGAAAACCAAAGCGAGCTCCCCCAGGGACAAGATCTACACCATTGATGGCGAGAAGGAACCTAGTTTCCACCTGGACCCGCCCCAGTTTGTTGAAAACATGGCCCTGCCCGAGAACGTGGACTTCCCAGACACCTACCAGGACCCCAGCGAAAACTTCCGCAAGGGCGACCCCGCACTGCCCACGAACAGGAACCCCCTGCACAATGAGGATGCGCTCCCCAACAATGAGAAACATAAATTCTACGCCAAGCACTTCACCCTGAAAGACAAGAGCTCCCCTCACAGCGAGGGCAGCGACCGGTACCGGCAGAACTCCACGCACTGCCGGAGCTGCCTGTCCAACCTGCCCACCTATTCGGGCCACTTCACCGTGCGGTCCCCCTTCAAGTGCGATGCCTGCCTGCGGATGGGCAACCTCTATGACATTGACGAAGACCAGATGCTCCAGGAGACGGGGAGCCCGGCCGCCCAGGAGGAGGTCTACCAGCAGGACTGGGCGCAGAACAGCACCCTCCAGTTCCAGAAGAACAAGCTCAGGATCAGCCGTCAGCACTCCTACGATAACATTGTCGACAAGCCCAGGGAGACAGACCTCAGCAGGCCCTCCAGGAGCATCAGCCTCAAGGACCGGGAACGGCTTCTGGAGGGAAATTTGTATGGGAGTCTCTTTAGCGTCCCCTCCAGCAAACTCTCGGGGAACAAGAGCGCCCTCTTCCCCCAGGGTCTGGAGGACAGCAAGCGGAGCAAGTCCCTCTTGCCGGACCACGCCTCCGATAACCCTTTCCTCCGTTGCTATGGGGACGACCGACGCTTAGTCATCGGGAGATGCCCCTCGGACCCTTACAAACATTCGCTGCCGTCCCAGGCCGTGAACGACAGCTACCTTCGATCGTCCTTGAGGTCAACGGCATCGTACTGCTCCAGGGACAGTCGAGGCCACAACGACGTGTACATTTCGGAGCATGTTATGCCTTATGCTGCAAATAAGAACAGTATGTACTCTACCCCCAGGGTTTTGAATTCCTGCAGCAATAGACGTGTGTACAAGAAAATGCCTAGTATTGAATCTGATGTTTAAAACCTTCCATTAATGTTTTATCTATAGGGAAACATACGTAACTGGCCGATGTGCTGGAGGGTAAATGTCGGATGTCCGATGGTGCCCTGCCAAGAGGAAGAGGATTTAGGAAGGTATTTTTTTTTTGTTGGTTCTTTTGCACATGGCTCCATGCCATAGTCTTCCACTCAAGGAATCTTGTGAGGCGCGTGCTGAGCATGGCAGATACCAGATAGGTGAGTCCTGAACCAAAAACACAAACACACACAAGGGCAAGTCTCCCGGACACGCCCACTAGGTATGTTGGCAATAAGAATGCGTTGGATGCTGATGGTGATGCTATGATTTCCTATATTCCAAATTCCATTAAGACCGGTCCACCATGTGCTCCCCTCATCAGAAATGCCTAGCGGTCTCTCTCATTCCAAATAAGCAATATGGTATGCATGTACCCCTGACTCAGACAAAACAGTTACGAATGCGTCTGCACTGTAGCGAGATTGACGTGCAAGAGATTAGGAAGTTTGGCCTCGTACCCGTTTTCAGCCTTCATGTTATGCCTCCCATCACTGCCCAGGCCCAACCCCAGAACTCCAGGCTCCCCCCCAAAGAATAGCAAATCTGTGTGTTCACAGTCACTATGCTACCTTCATTAGAGTCCATTTCCAAGACACATCTGGAGTAAGGAGCCAGAAGGGCCCTCAGGCGGAGAGCTCTGAGCATCTCTTTGGATGTCAGCTTGTGCGTCTCACAGAACACTCTCTCACCCTTGGCTTCGATGGTCTTGTTCAGAGCTGCACAAACACACCCATGTCTCTGATATCTAATTTGTGGACCTCCTGTCTCTGACACAGCGGCTGTGGTAGTTTATCCTGAAGACTCCTGTGTACGTAAGTTTGCGCCCCCCTCTGGTGACGACTCAGGGTTGTATAGTATCTGTTACCCCTTCTTCCCTCCCAGACTGACCATAACTCGTTCCGTCCCCGAAAGGCCAGGGTGGCATCTAATTACGTGTGTTGCTATTCCCAGAGCTGTTAACATGGTGGCACCCACCAGCAGCCAAATGTGTCCTGTGATCTGTAAGAAGTTCAACGCCAGCCATCTGCTGAAGCCTAGCGCTACCTGTTGCGTTTCTCTTCCTTCACGTCATGAAATTCAGTTGGATGCTCGTTTCCACCCCAAACTCCTCAGATCAAAAGCCTTCAAAACGTGAGAGACACTCATGCATCCACCCTGAGCATCCTCCAAATTGTGGGTCACCTTTGGTGGCAAAAATGATTTCTCTCTTCTGAAATTTTCGCTCTTTTGGAGTCAAAACCGCTTCACTAGCACCAACGGGAATCTATGAAAAATTCTCCAAAGCATTTGTCATTTCCAAGTCACCCCCCCCCATTGTCTCATTCTTACTTTACTCAGACCTGTGCCTATGTGACCTGGAATGAGACTCATTTAAAACCACTGGGGGAGGAAGGGGAGTCTGCCGCATGGGAAGCTCTCAGCACAGGGCCTGACACCGAGAGCATGCTGAGAACACAAAGGTAGTTGTTATGCGATAACAGACCAGAATTTTGTAGTTTAAAAATTAAATATTATAAAACCCACAGACAATATTAAACATTTTTATATAGTTCTAATTTAGTGTATTTTAACTTTACGAATGTCCCTGAAATAGCTAGGATAACTAGCCATCTGGTCCTGTAGAGTCGCTGAGTCTGGCGACACGCTGCAAACAGCCTGGGCAAACTAGCCTGCCCTTCTCCTGGTTTCCTCCTGCATTTTGCTTTGGGTTCTTGGAGAAGGGCACAGAGTGGCAGGTTGAAAAGTCACCCTGTTTCTTTTACTTACAGCATGTTCTGTTCTGTAGGTAGTGTTTTCCTGCGAGCGGGCAGGTGCCAGAAATTATTCTCTTAGAGCTCGAGGATTCAGCGAATGGCTCCATCTTTGGGCAGGTGCATCCAGTAATGATAAGTGGTTGCAGTAAGTTTCGGCATCATCGGTGGGGAGGCAGAGGAGGCCATGGGCGAGTAGGTCTTCCCGTCGGAAGGGGAGGGCTAGGCACTGCTGACAAATGTATCTGAACGTTGCATTTTCTTTCTCGGATGTTGCACTTCTGCTGCCCCAAGGCCCAAGAATGGAGAAGCCCAGACTGAAGGGCCTCACCTCCATTCCTACTCTTAGGCACACTCCTGGCTGTCTTGTCTTTTAGAACTTCCTGCCTTTGCCCTCCCATTGCTTTCCAGACCTACATTCCCCCAGCCAGGATCACCTCATTTCCCCCACAAGACTGGCATGTCATGACATGAAATGAATTAAAAAGTCTCCCCAGCACAGAGAGCAGTGGTATGTCATTAATCCAAAGAGGCTTTCTGTCTTCCTCCTGTGTCCTCAAAACCCAGAGGGGGCTGCCAAAAGTGACAGAGACCTCCAGGGAGAACGCGAATTACACTCAGAACTGTTCCATAGATCAAAAACCCTTCTTCTAACAACAGCATTATTTCTGCTGTTAACCCTATGCTTCTTTAGATTAAAAAAAAAAACTAAACTAAAAATGGGGCTTTTGGAAGAACCAACAGTACCGTGCTTCCTTTAATACCCAACGCATTTTTAAAAATAAACACTGAGCATTGGAATGCTATCTATAATGAATACATAATTTTCCTCCTCCACAAATTCATCGACTCTTAATTGTGATGATCCCAAGCATAAGAAAACTGACCGCTGATCAGACAGGCCATCTGCCAAGTGAAAGATAATGACATAGAGCTATTCGAAGGTGATTCAAGTCAGTTCTGTTCTTTGGAAGCAGAAGGTCAAAGACATAAATAGAAAGCCCTCCAACTCTGGATCCCTTACAGAGGGTTCCTGTGACATCCCCGCCTGAGATCTGGGAGCTGTTCACGCCAAAGAGCCAGCATGCCTGAGCCCCCGAATCGTGCCCGAGTTTCACCTGACTCAAGCCAGAGCTGGCATCCGTAACGGTACCGCAGTGACTCTAAGTGGCCTTCTCCACCTGAGAAGGGCCCAACAGGTATGCCTAAATGCAGGTGATCACGTTTCTGTCGATGAGTAACGGTACACACATGCCCAACTTAAAATAGTCTGGGTAAGAAGAGAGTCTTCTGGGGCATGAATTCTACCCTGGAGCCCTTGGAGTTCCTAGAACATAGTCTACCTGGTCCTTCCACCTGCAGGTTTCAGACTACTTCTGGCTTCAGTGCTCCCAGAAGACAGCTCCCTAACGGGTCTGTTTTTCTGCCAGCAAGGCTCCCTCCAGAGGTACAGGATTATGATCTCCCCACTCTCCCGTCCTTTGCAATTTCACTCTGTAATGGCAGCCAGCACCGTGACGGGGGTCTTGGGGATTATACCTGGTTTCTCTCCCCTGTCACAGAGAGCCTGAGAACTTTTCATACTCAGCTGCTCTGAGGAGACCATTAAAATGCACCCACTGCAGCAAAATCAGTCACATTTGACTCACACTTATTTTCAAGGGAGAAACAAGAAAATTACACCTTGTTTCCAAAGAAATAGTTTCACTTAAATGGGACTCTGGCCAAGGCAGTTAATTAGTCAAAAGATCCCTAGCAGCCATATAGCCCCACATTGTTTATTCTGTTTGATATGCCTGCCACTGATGTGTATTTAATATTCTGCGTCCTTCTCAGGAAATGACAAATGCCCTGAATTCTTTGCAAATGCTAATGAAAGGGGGGGGGTTGGTGTTAATTAAATGGTGATTAAAAATTTATCTCCTTTAAACCTAAACAGTGCAGCTCTAATAATCAGTTGTCATATAAATAAATACCTTGCACTGAAATCCCATACGGTGTAAGACCTAAATAAACACAAATTGGAGAAACCCAAATATCTTTCAGAAGGGCTGAACAGATGTGTTAACTTCAGGCGCATCCCTGTCCTGTTTGCTTGTGCATAGATGTCGCATGTGAATCCTTGCAAAGGGGACAGGAGTTGTTTCTGAAGCAGAGCCCGTCTGTATGAACCGCGGCTGGAGTGGACGGAATTGGAGTTCGATGGGGGTGGCGGGGGGGACCGAGTCCGTGGAAACGCAACTCATTGGGTTGGTGTTTAATAGGAGTTAAGGATTCCACGTGACAGTGCTTTTCAGTGCAAAAGCAGTATTTTCACTTGAGACAAAATTAGACCTCACGGATGCCCCGCATTCTTTTGGTCGGCAGGGTCGGAAGTGCTGGGTGAGAGGTTCGGTGGGGTCTACACCAACACGCGGGTGTGCTTTTCCATCTCACCCCTTCACATCGTACTGTGTTCGCATTGAGTCATAGCAGATGAGGGCAGTTGGCCACCTGATACACATCGGAGGAGAGAAAAGGCCCTCCTCCTGCCAATACCAATGCTCGTGTACGCGTGTACATACTCTATATACATGCTTGATTTCTACCACACACGGCAAGTGTGTCATCCAAATACAACTGTATATAATGTAAAGTTTATGTTAAAAATTAAGTTGTGATGATGGTTATTAACATGTGGGAAACCCATTCTGGTTATCGATGGGCTGACATTTAGGAAGAGAGCTATTGTTTTTATTTTTAAAAAAAATTATGTTCTAGGGAGGATGGCAGGGCCCAAGTGGGATTTGGGTGCTGGTGTTCTTGGCCTCCTTTCAGAAAAGCTATCTGGGGTTCGGGGTGTGATACATGTTCCTCTCACATCAACTTCTGAAGACGATGCTGATAGGGACACGTGGGCAATTTCTGTGAACCCACCGAAGGGCAGAATCCCTGTTTAAATTCCTTATCCTCTTCCCCATCCCCACTTGTTCTGCGCCCAAAAGTACTCTTGATAGAGCATCAGCTAAAGGTGCCTGCCCAGAAGGGTCTTAGAAAAATAGAACCTCTAGAACTATGCCAAGATTTGGAGGAATGGAGATGAGAAAATTAAGAGATTGAGCTCCTGAAGGGGCATAATCTGTATGGAATCATCAGATCAACAGTATCTAGAAACCAAGACCTTCATGCATGGTCCAACTAATTCCTTGCCTGGTTCCCTTCCCCAGGCTGACTCAGTTCTAGGTTTCTCTCAAAAGTTTCTCCAGGTCCCTCTGGGATAAGAGCCAGAGAACCTCACAGAATGGCCCCTGCTTTCCTTCCCTCTTGCCTTATACAGACCCATACACCCCCTCTTTAGATTTGGTTGTCCCTTAAGCTCCCCAACACTCCCTGCCTCAGAATCCTGGAGAAGAGAAAACTTTTCTCAGGGACTTATTTCCTGGGAAGAACCAACAAGGGATATAGTTTAAAACCTCAAACCAAAGATGAAAGCCGGTGGTGATCATTGAGGTGATAGAGTTCTATTTCTCGTGAGCCAAGGATGAACAAAGGACACTGATCAGCTGATAGCACTTGACCGAGTATCTACTCTCCTTTTAAGGCCGATTTGGGGTTGGGAGATGCAAAGGGGATAGAAAACACACTCTTCTCATCAGCAGCATACTCGGTCTAGAAATTCAGCTCCCTAACACAAAAGACCACCGAAGGCCCACAAAACCCAAACACAGACGGAGTGTAAAAAGTAGAAATGATAAATCAAGTTCTTGCCAGGAAATAAATATCACACTGATTCCACGATCCAACCAACCAACCCATCCTTCCCTAGACCCGTAAGTAACCTTGGAGAATATAGTTGGTGCTCCTGGGGAGATACCCTTGATTCTTTGAACATTCAAAGACAGTACATGGGAAACCCAGGAGCATCTAAACAGGTGACCAGACTTGCCCTCCCACATCTGTGTGCAGGAGGCTTGGATCTGGTTCCGCCAGGTTCTCCAGCCCTTGCCAGATCCTGCCTCCTTGCAGCCCTGCTTTATGACGTGGGCTTCCAGAAAAGGCGGAAAAGAATCCCCCAAAGGATTAGAAAACAGACTGCGATGTAAAAAAAAAAAAAAAAAAAAGCTATTTACTGAAAGCTTTTTCGTTTGATTTTATTTTTGTCTTAGGAAGAATACCTTGGATCGTTCAGGGTATAAATGTATCAGGGAAGGGAGTGGGGAGAATTCCTCGTTGAGTCCCAAGTGCCTACTGTGCGGCTGACAAAAGCGAGCGCATCAGGTTCCCTAGAGACAAAATGGGGCAGAGAGACGGCGGAAGGAGTCAAGGTGTGTTTTGGGAAGATGGAGGGTGCAGAGGGAGCGTCTTTTCTCTCCATCCATCCTGCTCTGGGCATTGCCAGGAATGTGGGATCCTCTGCTGATCTCCCGTGCACGCCTGGGGTCAGCACCTGAGCTTGGAAGTATCGAAAGGGATCCGCATTGAGTGTAGACTGTATTCTAGGTGCATCCTAGAATGAGATCCTCAAAATAACCATAGGATAGAAGTACGGTTGCTCCCATTTTATAGATAAGGAAACTGAGGCTCAGGTTGTTCTCAGCCTCATCAGCAACAGGAGTTTGCTAATAAATCCCTCATGTTGGGCGTATTCTTGAAGTGCCTGATCTCTGCCACGGAGGTCAGAATAAAAGTCGGAAAGAGAGATATGCTGTTCTGAGGTCCCCTGGGGCTCTCTCTTGAGCTTCAGCCTCTGCAGGGAGGAGGTTTGTTAGTGTCCTACCCCCTCGTCGTCTGGTTTGGGGTGTATTGAGAACTCCTGGGGATCTCACCTCTGTTCACATCCCTTCTGACACTTGAATGCTGTTTGTGTCTCTCCCCATACCCTTGCACTCTGCATTCACTTTTTTGGTTGCTGGGGAGTTACTCTGTAGCATGTGCCTAATTTTAAATATCCCCTTCCGAGTCTCTCTTCTTTTTCTCCGTAGACTTCAGGGTTCCTTCCATTCAACACGTGCAAGTAGTATACCCTCCCAAGTGTGCAGGCCCCCACACCGCCCCGTGGCCCCCCATCAGAGCCCTCCTAAACACTGTGGCCCATTTTCAGAAAGGTCACGGTATTTGCAAGAGGCTGTCCCTGGCACCAAGATAACTACTGTTACCTTGATCAGTTTGCCTCACTAATGAGTGTTGAATTAGAATGTTTCCATGATGCTTTCTGAGAGTCCAACATGACGGCATGCGTAATGCATTGGGGGGTGGGGGGGAGATGTGGGCGCAACACTGAGCCTGTGCACCCCTTTCTTGCACCGCTCCGGTTCTAAGCCACCCTCCCCCCGCCAGGCATTTCTATTTACTGTGAATTGGGGCCACATTAGGCCCATTTCGTAGGTGAGGAAACAGAGCTCAGATTTGAAGGAATGTTTTTCTGGGAGGTTCTGCGATTCAGTCCTTCTGGAGGGTCAGTGAATCTAACAAAGCACCCTTGTCACTGTCCCTGAGAAATTCTCTAGCTGTTTACATCTTTCAAGGTGGCAGCAAAAAGTCTCTTAAGCCAGAAAAGTTATCATTATTTAATACCTATTTTAAGATCCCATCGTTGGGTCTACAAGTGCGTGACAACATTCTCCCAGAGGTGCTGAGCTGTGCGGAAACTGGAACACTCAAAAGAGCCATTTGGCCAGTAGGCTTTCTTCTCTGGGGCTGTATTTCAAAGCACACAGCCCTCCAGGGAGCCAGAACCAAACTGTTTGCAATGGAGTCATTTCTCAGATTAACTTCCTTAAATAAGGTGACAGCAGTATTGCAGAGAGAAGACAAAACTGAGATGATCACTCATCAATCCCTCTTAGGTACCAGGTCCATGAAACAATAAGTTTGCATTTCTGCAAGTCTAGAACATTCCTCATTAGCCATAGCCCTGGGTCATAACCTCCCCCAGTTAATTCTCTACCACACCTTTTGGGAAGGATTTAAGATGAGCCTTCAAAGGAATATTAACGTAATACGTAGCCAATACCACAGCTGCCTTTTAAATTAATAAGGTTAATTGTTCTCCAGCGAACGTTAAGTTTGTCTTTGGCATTTTAAATGCTTCTCATTGATCTGACATTTTGCTGTTTCAAGCTTTTAAAGGGCTCAAATCAAAGACTATCGATAGCTGAGCAAATAGTGAAGGTCCAGAAATATAAAAACATTGTCAGTTTTTCCATGAAAAATAATCATAGCCTTTCAAATTCGACTGAGGTTTTTACATTACATTACATCTAAGACCTATTGAATTATTTCTATTCTCAGTTAAGCTAAGTCAAATAAATGAGCGGTATTGACTTTTTAAAACCCATTTTCTTTAAAAAAAAAAAAAAAAAACCTTCTTTAAGTTTATTAGGTTTGTAGACACAGCTCTGAAGCCATGGCCACTAAGGAAATGTTCCAGTTTAGAAATTGAAGATTCAGACTATTCTGCGTCAAATTCAGGTGATCATCTTTGAAAATTCTGGTGGATTTGCAAAGATGAAGGGGGCACTTGTAACATTCACGTTCCCCACATTTTTCACTGGGAAAGGATGCCAATTGCCTTTTTTTCTTTTTCCCCCAATCAGAGATAAGGTCAAGAATAACATTTTCATAGCAAATTCAGGAAATTACTTGATACCACGAATTACGTGGCTAGACGTGGCTCAGATGCCTTCCAAGCCTGAGGTTCCCCAAAGATTTATCAGTTGTTCTTGAGCCCCAAATCTTCATCTTGTTCATTCCCCTGCTCAAACCAACTTAAAAGCATCTACTTGCCAAATTATTTAGTCGGTAGACTTTACTGTAGTTGATCACAATAGAATGTTTGTGCATATGTGTTTATGTATAGTATATATATTTCAAGCTGAAGATTCAGAAAGAATTAGGCAAGTCTCACCGGTGGTTTGAGTAAGAACCAGATCATCAGAGACAAACAGTGGCCTTCTCAGACACAAAAAGAGAGTCAACTCTTCATCTTTCGGTCACGTTATGAGACCCATTGCCTACGTAATCCACAAGCTGGTCATTACCCACAGGAAGTCATGGAATAAAGCAGCTTTGAGGACCCATGTCTGAGTCCATCTTCCACCCAACATGGGCAGGATCGACCTCCATATGCAGAGGGGTTCCCATTCACAGTGACACACTCAAACACAGTCCAAAACCCACTTCAGAACTGGCTTGATCTCTTGTATGGTGGAACCCCAAGCAAGCTGGGTGCTCTACTCAGTGGTCCTCATTGGGGAACAGACGTTCACTTACCAATCACGTCAGTTTCTACCTGTCATGTTTTAATCCACTGCATGAGGAAGTGCTGATAACTGTAGTCAATATTTCCAAGCATAGCTACAAAATTACACGTTTGCTTAACACCTTTCTATGATAGAGAAAGTATATACTATGGTTGTCTTCTTGTAGTATGTCTTTTCTTTTTGTTCAACGTGTTATCAACTGTTTTAAGGAATGGGGTTTGAAATGTGTGTGCAAACTGATGTGTACATAACTCCCAAGGCAACAAAAGTGCCCAGTCCTATGGTGTAAAAATGTAAATACAGGAAAATTTCATTTTTCTAATAAAACTAATTTCTGCCGATTGATATGAAAACGAGACATGGAGTCGTGGTCTTTGTTGTCCATGTTACTGCTGTGGTAGGCATGCACCACTAACGTTTCGGGCAGGCTTAGTATGCGTACAAAGGGCAGATGACTCGATTTCCCCCTCTGTGCCCTACAGCAGTGTAGAAGGAATCGTTGAATCTCGAAGAATCCTCGGCTCAGCTTCTGGATTTTACCAGCAAGCTTTGCCAGCGTCCCTTACCTGGTTCTGGTCTTCTGTGCACTCCCCACATTCGCAGCCTTGACCCTGATAATGTTGACCTTCACCAAGCTTCTGTGACTCGTGATTCTGGGGGGTGGAAAAAAAGTGGTGGTTAAAGACTTCCCCTCCCTTCTGAATTCCAGGAAACTGCTTCCTGCAAAGAACTGCTCTTTTCCACATGACTTTTATAGGACCCGCGGACACCCCCCACTGTTTCCCTACACCATGGCCAGACACACACCCTCCAGGTTCCCCGTCTTTGTTCATAAATGATTAGCTGAACTTCCTGTCCCCACAGATTGATCAGAACAATATGCTTGCCGACCAAACGTCGAGTAAGCTTCTCTCCTCCTCCTGGGCCCCCGAACACGGTCAGCCTATGCCAGCACACACCCTCGCCCTGGGACTAGGCTAACCTCACACCCTCTGACCTGTCCAACCACAAGCCAGCCCCCTTCACCTCACCTCCTGACTCCCTGCTTTTGTGTCCTCCTCCCTATGGAAGAAAAACTCTTGCTGCCTCTTCCCCTATTATAATAGTCCCTGTCGCCCCCGTGAAATAAGTTTCGTCCATAAAAATCTCTCCTTACTGAATCCAGATTGGATTTTTATTTGACAACTCTCTTCCCTAGATCCAGCGACATTTTGGAAACCGAAATCCAGCTGTGTCCCCTTTGAAAACCCTCAGCTTAGAACAGTGGCCCACAGGAAAAGCCCGGATTCCGTAGCCCAGCACACAAAGCCTCTGGTCCCTGGCACACTCCCTCCTACCACGGACCTCACACGACTTCTGCACCGAAGGTCTTCGTGCTCCTCCCCCACAGAGCCGCCATGAGCTCTCTTCCCACATGCCCTTCCTTCTTCCTGGGACCCTGGTCACCCTCCTCTGAGGTGTATCTTCAATGAAACCTCTTCTTAGCCTTTGTAAACTCTCCCCAGCGGCAGAGTTAACAGGGGACTTCTCCATGATCCCGCCCCGTGTGTACACATGTCTATCAGATAATTTACCAGGCTTTGTTATATTTTATGTGTGCTCTCTCTCCTTCTCTGTGAGCTTTTCCAGGACAGGGGCTATATAACTGTTCACCTTTAAATCCCAGCACCCAGCTTCAGACCCAAAGAGAGCATTTACAAAATGCTGTTGGATGGACAGAGGGACAGCTAGTTGGAAGAGTGGATGGCTGATGGATGGGGGGATGGCTAGGTGGGCAGACACATGGAGGGCCTGGGGACCTCTTCTTGGTTTCCCTCACTCGCTACCTCATCTACCATATCTCACCCAATCCTTTGACCCTAAGTCACCGATTACCCCCTAAGTTTTATATTTGGGTCCAACCTCCTCTATACACTCTGAACTCATGTATTCATATCTATAGTTTAGATCTCCACCTAGAGATGTTACAGACATTCAGATTCTAGAATGTCTTGAAAAGTACTCTGGACCACTCCCCCCAACAGAAATCCAATGCTCCCCAGCGTTCCCATCTCAGGAGGCGGCGCTGCTGCGGACCTGAGTTCTCAGACCAAACACCCTGCTGGTCATCCTTCGCTCCTCTCTCCCTGTCACATCTGGGTCATCGGCCACCTCGGTCTGCATGATCTTTAAAGTCCACTCAGGGGGCGCCTGGGGGGGCTCAGTCGGTGAAGCGTCTGCCTTCGGCTCAGGTCATGATCCTGGGATCCTGGAATCGAGCCTCGCATCGGGCTCCCTGCTCGGCTGGGAGCCCGCTTCTCTCTCTCCCTCTCCCTCTGCCCTGCCTCTCCCCCTGCTCGTGCCCTCTCTGTCTCAAATGAATAAATAAAATCTTTAAAAAAAATAAAGTCCACTCAGGAGCCACTGCTACCACTGTCACCCCGGTCCCTCACCTGCCACGTAGACGACTATAATAGCCCTCCACCCCTCCACCTGCGTCTCCTCTTGCCTCCACCTGTAGCCATTCTCCAGAAGGAGCAGGGTAATCTTTTAAAGAGATCTACTAGACCATATCCCTCACCTGCTCTCAAGTCTGCCCGACCTTTCCATTACAACCAGAATAAAATCAAAATTCCTCCCCGTTGTCACTCCGTGCCCCACACTCCGTCATGACGGCACACTCTCAAGAAAAAGGGCAAATGTTTCCCTGGTCTCCTACCCCATCTGCCCCCTCTTCTGAGCTTCTCATCCCCGACCTTTTCTTTTTCTTTTTTCTTTCTTTCTTTTTTTTTTTTGAGCAGCTGAAGATGGGCCATTTCCAACACATTTTTCCATGAATTGGAGTGGCACTAAATACCATCGCTGCTATGAAACTAATCGGCAATTTGTGAGATGCCTTCGCATCCATGCAGCCCCATTTGGGGGCATAATTATTCCTAATTAGAAGACGATTTACACTTGGAACTTGGGACACTGGCTTCTGCCAGTGATGTGGCTTTCCAGAATGGCTCTGTTCTGTCTTTTCCACCCCAAGATTCCACTGGCTGGAGTCAGATGACCGGACCGCCGAGCAAACTGAATTAACAGGCAGCCCTGTAGGAGAGCAAAGCTCTTATTTCCCAGTCAAACGTGCCATCATTTGGAGGATAAGAAAGATTTCTCTCTTTTGGGAGACCCTGTGGTCACCTGCTAGAAATGGCATTTGGGATTCATTTACCTTCTTTTCCAAGAGTTCTGATGAAATTTGCCTAAGGTCATCAAGCCAACCCAACATGGGAAAGAACCCTTTTAAAATCTTCAGAGCACCCCTCTGTCACAGGGATCATAATCCCCATTCTTCCTATTGGGAAAGCAAGGCTCAGACAGTTGAGGGGACCCCGGGTGGCTATGTTGCTGGGCTCAGGGGGAGCCCTTGTCAGCTGGACACCATACCCCATGATCTTTCATCTCCACTCCTGTGCTCGCTGTCACATAGATCCTGATGGAGGGCAGACAGAAACTGCCTGCATGGCCATCAAAAGGAATAAGATCTTGCCATTTGCAACGACGTGGATGGAACTGGAGGGTATTATGCTGAGCGAAATAAGTCAAACAGAGAAAGACATGTATCATATGACCTCACTGATATGAGGAATTCTTAATCTCAGGAAACAAACTGAGGGTTGCTGGAGTGGGGGGCGGGGTGGGAGGGATGGGGTGACTGGGTGATGGACACTGGGGAGAGTATGTGTTCTGGTAAGCGCTGTAAATTGTGCAAGACTGTTGAATCTCAGATCTGTACCTCTGAAACAAATAATGCAATATATGTTAAGAAAGAAAAAAAGAAGAAGAAGAATGTAGCAGGAGGGGAAGAATGAAGGGGGGGAAATCGGAGGGGTAGACGAACCATGAGAGACGATGGACTCTGAAAAACAAACTGAGGGTTCTAGAGGGGAGGGGGTTGGGAGGATGGGTTAGCCTGGTGATGGGTATTGAGGAGGGCACGTTCTGCATGGAGCACTGGGTGTTATGCACAAACAATGAATCATGGAACACTATATCTAAAACTAATGATGTAATGTATGGGGATTAACATAACAATAAAAAAAAATTAAAAAAAAAAAAAAAAAGAAAGAAACTGCCTGCGTGCCTATTGCCTAATACACTGTAAATGCTCGAGAAATATTCTTCAGTTAAACAAGGAGCAGAGAGAGGAGCCAGGACGTCTGGGTTCTTGGCCACAGCCTAGCCATGTGACCTCTGGCCAGTCCCTCTGTCCTTTGCTTCTTCACACGCACATGGTATTCTCATGCCTATCTGGAAATGAGCGTCATCATCTCCAGCTTGCTTTCCTCGTAGGCGCGTGCAGACACGTTGCTAACCATACAGTGTTAAAGATAACTCCCTTTTGTGCTTTTTTTTTTTTTTCATTCCAGAATTTCAAAGTTGTGCTCAGGGCACATCCAAGGAAAAATAGCTTCCTTATAAGAAGTGGCTGGAAGCCCATGTCACCTGGCCCCAGCTTTCCTGGGGACAGAGAGTATCTTTCCCTGGAGGGGAAAATGGCCCGTGAACCAGAGGTCACAGGTCAGGCCTTCGCCCTCAGGAAGCAGATAGAAAAGTGGCTACCTGCTCTGTTCCCGAGCACTCCGGGGTACTCTAAGTTCCAGGGCTCAGTGTGCAAAGCCTTCACTACTGTCCTAAGACAGCAGACAGAAAAGAGGTCCCCGTTTCTGCCTCTGGAAGCTCCAAGGTGCTAAAATTTCTGGGGATGTTGATGCCAACGCGTCCACGCTCTGGTTTGGCAAGAAGCTCCATCCTGCATGCACGCCAGCAGACGCTGCGAACAGACTGCGCTGTGACCTTTCCATTTAAAATTCCTTATTTTCCCTCGAAGAAGAGCCCAAGTCTCTCCCGGGTCCCAGCCCCTGTGGACAGGCCAGAGCGGGTCACAAGCTCCCCTTTCTTTCCCTGGCCTCTGTCTCATTCCGTCTTGCACCAGCCAGGGGAAGAAGCTGCTAGCAGCCTTGTTCTTCTGAACTCAGCGGGCCTGCAGGTGGCCCTGCCCTCTAAGGACAGCCTCCTCCTCCCGCATTCCTTCCCCAGCAGATTACAAACCCTGTCACTGTGGCAGAGGCGGGGGCCCCAGGGACGGACGGCATCAGATGTGCTCACTGCCGTTGTTTGGGGCCTTTCATGCGAACGAGAGCCAAGGAATAGGGATGTGCAGCGAGAGAGCGAGAGAGAGAAAGAGAGAAGAGGGGCCAGCCCCTGTCAGTCGGCATCCAGATCCCCCTCTGTCTCCCCTTTCACTGAGCCCAGTGGGCTTCCCACTCGGGAAGTCAGAATGCTGTGGCTCAAGAAGGGGACTCTCTGGGGCCTCCCTCATGTGCTCAGAGCAATATAAAGAAGCCAGGGTCCAGTCCGGCTCACAGAACCACAGAGTGTTTTATGGACTTGAAGATGTTCAGATGTCATCAGAATAGGGCATAGGGCACCACGAGCCTCTTTTATTGCAACCAACACACACGCAAGAGGCTTTACTATCCAGGGCATCCCAAATCCACCGCCCGCAGACCCCATTCTACCTCCCCCCCATCAGAAGCTGCAGGGGAGGGGAATCTAGAGGAAGAGGCGTGAGCGTTGGTATTGCCCACAGTGTGGGAAAGTGTTTAGCTGGTTTGGGGGGCATTTTTGATGTTTGACCATAAGGAATAGAGCTCAGCATCATAAAGCTCACATTTATTCATCCAAGATAAGGTAAGTAAGAACAATACCACAGATACATACTTTTGGCTGCCTCCTGGATTTCTTGAAGACCCTCCAAACTCAACACATTCCAAATGAAATGCATCCTCCTCCCCACTGCGGCCAACACGTGCTTCTCCTTTAGGGTCTCCCGTGTCAGAGCGGAGCAGTGTCAGCCCCCTACAACCCACCCCCCCACCAGGCTCAAGTCCAGACCCTCCTTTTTCTCCTGTCTCCCATCCCTCCCCCACTTCGGTTCATTTTCCTGTCCTGCATGTCCCACACGCCTCCTGCCCTCCATCCCCACCGCCTGCCTTCCATCTCTGACCTTCTCCCTCATGATTGATCGTGACAGTCGGGTGACAGGTCTCCCTGCTTCCAATACAGACCCACCTTGAATTCTTTCTCCACCCACCTGCCACAATAATTGCTCAAAAATAAAATTCTGACCATGTCATCCCCAACTGAAACGCTTCTAAGAGCTCCCTGTCACCTAGAACGCGAAGACCAAAATCCATGACACGTCTGGCCAGGAGGCTCCTGGTCTGCTCTTCTGGACACTGGCTGTCCCACCTCATCTCCCACTACTTCCTTGCACACACATGCAGATCCAGCCAAAACACACCCCTGGAACCTCTCAAAGGGGCCCTCAAAAATACTCTGTCCTCTTCATAAAGAACCCGGAACCATCTGGCAAACACATAGATATCCTTGAAATCCCGGCTCACACATCAGCCCTGGGAACTTTTCTCGGTTCCCCCAGACCGAGGGAGTGGCCCCATCTCCGGGCACCCCTGACTTTTTTGGGGCCCTTACTTCTCCAATGTAGGGGGGTCACATGTCCCTGGACATGTTTACTCTCCCCTGTTGTGAGGCTCCCCTTAAAGATAATGGCCTGTGGGACTCAGCAGGTAGATGCAAAGGTGCTGAACATCACTAACCTTCAGGGAAACGCAAATCAAAACCATGAAGAGCTATCACCTCAGCCCTGTCAGGATGGCAGTTATTAAAAGACAAAAGATGAACCTTGGTGGGCACATGGAGCCAAGGGATCCCTGCTGCCCTGCTGGTGGGGATGCAAACTGGGGCAGCCACTCTGGGAAATAGTCCGAAGTTTCCCGAAAAAGTTAAAAACAGAGTTACCACCTATGTGATGCAGCAATCGCACTTCTGGGTGTAGACCCAAAGGAAAGGAAATGACTATCTTGAAGAGCCAGCTGCCGGCCCACCTTCGGTGCATCACTGTTCGCATCAGCTGAGACCTGGAGGCGACATGTCTGTCTGTCAGCCGGTCAATGGGGAGAGAAAATGCGATGTATATACATACAAGCAAGTATTACTCAGCCTTCAAAAAGGAAACCTTACCATTTGTGACAACACGGATGGGCCTGGATGACATTTGCTGAGTGAAATAAGCCAGACACATGGCATCACAATTCCGGACTTCCAGCTCTATTACAAAGCTGTCATCATCAAGACAGTATGGTACTGGCACAAAAACAGACACAGAGATCAATGGAACAGAATAGAGAGCCCAGAAATGGCCCCTCAACTCTATGGTCAACTAATCTTCGACAAGCAGGAAACAATGTCCAATGGAAAAAAGACAGTCTCTTCAACAAATGGTGTTGGGAAAATTGGACAGCCACATGCAGAAGAATGAAACTGGACCATTTCCTTACACCACACACAAAAATAATTTCAAAATGGAAGAAAGACCTAAATGTGAGACAGGAGTCCATCAAAATCCTAAAGGAGAACACAGGCAGCAACCTCTTCGACCTCAGCCGCAGCAACTTCTTCCTAGAAACATTGCCAAAGGCAAGGGAAGCAAGGGCAAAAATGAACTATTGGGACATCATCAAGATAAGAAGCTTTTGCACAGCAAAAGAAACAGTCAACAAAACCACAAGACAACCGACAGAATGGGAGAAGATATTTGCAAATGACATATCAGATAAAGGGCTAGTATCCAAAATCTATAAAGAACTTATTAAACTCAACACCCAAAGAACAAATGATCCAATCAAGAAATGGGCAGAAGACATAAACACACATTTTTCCAAAGAAGACATCCAAATGGCCAACAGACACATGAAAAAGTGCTCAACATCACTCGGCATCAGGGAAATCCAAATCAAAACCTCAATGAGATATCACCTCACACCAGTCAGAATGGCTAAAATTAACAAGTCAGGAAATGACAGATATTGGCGGGATGCAAAGGGGAACCCTCCTACACTGTTGGTGGGAATGCAAGCTGGTGCAGCCACTCCGGAAAGCAGTATGGAGGTTCTTCAAAAAGTTGAAAATAGAGCTACCATACGATCCAACAATTGCACTACTGGGTATTTACCCCAAAGATACAAATGTAGGGATCCGAAGGGGTATGTGCACCCCGATGTTTATAGCAGCAATGTCCATAATAGCCAAACTGTGGAAAGAGCTAAGATGTCCATCGACAGATGAATGGATAAAGAAGATGTGATATATATATATATATACACACACACACACACACACACACACACACACACACACACACACACAATGGAATATTATGCAGCCATCAAAAAGAATGAAATCTTGCCATTTGCAATGACATGGATGGAACTAGAGGGTATTATGCTGAGCGAAATAAGTCAAACAGAGAAAGACATGTATCATATGACCTCACTGATAGGAGGAATTCTTAATCTCAGGAAACAAACTGAGGGTTGCTGGAGTGGTGGGGGGGGTGGGAGGGATGGGGTGGCTGGGTGATAGACATTGGGGAGGGTATGTGCTATGGTGAGCTCTGTGAAGGGTGCAAGACTGTAGAATCACAGACCTGTACCTCTGAAACAAATAATACATTATATGTTAAAAAGAAGAAGAAGAAGATAGCAGGAGGGGAAGAATGAAGGGGGGGAATCGGAGGGGGAGACGAACCATGAGAGACGATGGACTCTGAAAAACAAACTGAGGGTTCTAGAGGGGAGGGGGTTGGGAGGATGGGTTAGCCTGGTGATGGGTATTAAAGAGGGCACATTCTGCATGGAGTACTGGGTGTTACATGCAAACAATGAATCATGGAACACTACATCAAAAACTAATGATGTAATGTATGGTGTTTAACATAACATAATAAAAAACAAACAAACAAACAAAAAAGAAATAAGCCAGAGACAGACACATACTGTGTGATCTCACATATATGTGGAATCTAAAATAGTCAAACTCATAGAAACCCAGAGTAGCATGGTGGCTGCCAGGGACATGGAGGGTTGGCGGGTGGGGGGGGGGGGCAGTTTGAAATGGAGAGATGGTGGTCAAAGGCCATGAAGTTTAATTTACATAAGGTAAGTAAGTTCTGGAGAGCTACTGTACTGCACGGAGCCTAGAGCTAAAAACACTGTATTATATACTTAAAATTTTCTAGGAGGGTAGTTTTTTTGTTTGTTTTTGTTTTTATTAGAGAGATAATGTGTGTGAGCATGGGGGAGGAGAGGGAGAGAGAAAATCCCAAGCAGACTCCCCACTGAACACAGAGCCCTACATGGGGCTCGATCCCACGACCCTAAGATCACAACCTGAGTCAAAATCGAGTCGGACACTCAAATGACTGAGCCACCCAGGTGCCCACAGGACTGTAGATCTTATGTTAAGTGTTCTTAACAATGATAAGAAGGAAAAGGAGGAGGAAGAGGAGAAGGAGAAGAGGAAGCAGAAGCAGAGGAAGAGGAAGACGGAGAAAGGAACAGGAGGAAACTTTGGGAGGCTGCAGATAGGTCTATGGCTTTGATTGTGGTGATGGTTTCCCATGTGTGCACTTATCCCCAAACTCAGCGAGTTGTACCCATTAAATATGTGAAGCTCTTTACATGTCGATCATACTTCAATAAAGTGTTTAACCAGAAAGACAATGACCCATATGAGGCCCGGGGAAAGGACGAGCTCATCTGAGAGTCACCAGGATACAGATCATGACCACCCCGGGAGGCCTCCTTTCCTCACCACACAGCCCTCTCCGTAGGCTCTTGAGCACATTCACGATGTGAAACCCGTCCAGGGAGAGCTAGCGACACGAGAGTGCGAAGGCTACTCTGCCCTCCATAACACAGTCTCAGGAGCGGCCCCCCAGCTCTTGCTCCAGTCTACACAACGGAAGTGAGTCACTAAGTCCAACCCACATTCAAGAGGAGGGAACCGAGCTTCGCTTTTTGACACGAGGCTCATCAGAGACTGTGTGGCCGTCTGTTGGACCACTCTCAAGAGACAGCCGAGTACAGGAGAAGGCCAACATGTCTGCCCTCGCTTTATTCATGGTGGTTCAACTCCTGCTCTGTTTCTAGTCTTGGCTGCATGGGAGCGGATCTTGCATCCATCCCAGCCCTGCCCATAGAAATGTAACTCTCAGTTGTACCCCTTAATGTCTTAGAACTCTTCCTCACCTAGAGATACGGCCTGAACCTGCAGCCACCTACTAACACTTGCATTAAATTGCACCCCTCCGCTGTCAGCACCGAGCTGAATTGAAAGACAGTAGATCTGTATTTGTCAGATGAATAGATTCCCTCATTCCCATATTTGCTCATTACCTCAGGCATGCATTCGTATATATCCACTGAGCATGCATTATGTGCAAGACCCAGGACGAAACTGTGAGGCATGCAACGATGAATAAAATATAATCCCTGTCTTTAAGGAGCCCTAATTTGGCTTAATATCAATTAATCCTCCACGTGAGGCCTCCAGAAGTCCTAAGGGTGAATTAGCCCCAAGCTCTTAAGAGCAGAAGCCTGGCCTCCTTTTAGAGTGACGGCTTCTTGACGTTCTGAATCGGGACCTCAGAGAGGGCAGGCCAGGTGTTCCTGGGACAGATGCCTTGGTCAGAGTTAGGGGACCAGTCCTTCAGGGGCCACCACCAAGCTGGGTCTCCCAGGGCCAGATGGAGTGAGTGACGCCGGCCCAAGGTGAGACACTGCGCGGAAGTCAAAGGCTGGGGCAGAAGGACTGTCTCATCATTTCCCGGCTCCCGTCTGGCCTTGTGACATGCAGGAGGAGGGAGTCAAAGGGAAGGTGACATACACACGCCCAACCCCTCCTCCCACCTTCCTCTGAGGCTATTTTTGGAATGGGTGCCCTAGATTTACTCCACGTCACAATAAAAATGTCACTTTAGAGCAGGTGGGGGAGGTAGAATCAGACTTACAGTTTAAAGGGCCACTGGGGGTTGTATAACTCAATTTGATGAGCAGATCTATCATCTGTCATTCCCAGGAGTGGCTGTCTAGCTGAGGTTTGGGCAGCTCCCGTGACGGGGAGCTCACCCCTTTCTGAGGCTGTTCCTTGCACTTGGGTCAGTCCTCCCTGTTTGGAAGACTTGCCTCGCTCCACTGAGACAAACCAACATCTCCGTAACTTCTACTCATTTGCCTTCAACCTATCTTCCGGACTCACCGAGAGTAAGTTCAATTCCCTTTCAACAACAGTGACAACACCGTCACCAATAATAATAATGGTAATAAAAACTCATGTGTCTTTGTGTGTCAGACACAGGGCTGGGTGCTTGATGTGCATTGTCATTCATTCCGAAAATAGCCCCACACGCTCAGTACTTTTCTCATCCCCATTTTACAGAGGACAACATCAATGCCAAGTCTTTATTTTCAAGGTGAAATATCCTTCCACTGTATACAGTAGAGTAGAAAAAGCCTAAGCGTTTGAGTCAGGCTGTCCCAAATTAAAATTTCTCCTTTGTCTCTTATGAGATGTCCCACCTTCGATACGTCACTTAAATATCTGAGCTGCTGTCGTCCCTTTGCCAACTGGGATAACATACCACACGATCGGGAGAGGAATGAAGAGCCACGTGTGTGAAGAGCTTTGCAAAGCTCGATACAGAATAAATGCTTGGACAACGGGACGTGTTTCCCCGTCAGGATCCTGGGTGCTATCCTGACATGCGGGGTGTGGCGGTTCCTTGAATGCATGTCAGGAGGGATCGTGTGTCACCCTGTGTCTTCTGATCATCTCAGAAGAGACAAGGGTATGTGTCCCCTCTTACAGGGGGGCAGCCTGCGACAACAGGTGTTCATTGGTGGCCATGTCGCACAGATGATTCACCCGTCTCCTACAGACTCAGTGCCCAGTCTTTCCCGCTACGTGCTCTGATGAGAAATGGCATCCCCATCGCGTTCTCGAACGGTGCACATTTAGGGCCCAATCCCAAGGATTTATACTTATTCCAGTTAAACTAGAACCTAGTGAGTCTTTTTAGATCACAGACTGTTGACAATTGTCTCCCTCTTCCTTTCCCTGGGGACCAGCGTCGGCTCTGGTGACCAGCTCACCGTGCCCTTGATCCAACGAGCAAGCGTTCACTCTTCCTTCGCTCCCACCCACTGCACCGGTTACCCACAAACCCTGTCCGTGTCACCCCTCGGCAGGTTTTCATGTGTCAGCTCTTCTCCAGCTCCAAGGTTACCCTGCCGTCCGGGCCTCTGTCATCTGACCCCAGACCAGGACGAGATTCTCTCAATGCTGGTCTACCTGCTTCTTCTTATGCTATGCCTTCAACCTGTCCTTCATGATGCAGCCAGAGCGAACTTTGGAAACTGCAAACCCTTTGTCAATGCCCACAGTTCTCGGGTTACAGACCAAAACCTCCAACCCGGCCTGTGAGCCTTCATGGTCCACCCATGGCTCTGTCGTCACTGTCCCCTGCTGTGGCCCTGAGCTCCAGCCACACTCAGCCCCGGGCACCATCTACACCGCCTGCAACACAGGGGTCTGTGCGCGCCATCCTCTGCCTCCTCCTGGTACCTACTTAAAGCCTCCACATCCTCCAGACCTCAGCACGGCTCAGGACACAGACTCTAGACCAACTGCCTGGTCTGGCTCCACCATTTGCCAGCCAGGGGACCTCGGGCAAATAAGTCACTTAACCTTTCTGGGTCTCATCTCTTACAATGGGCATTACGGTAACAATATATGAGAGGGCTGCCATGAGCATCAGGGGTAAAGCGGAACAAGAAAACCCAGAGTCTGGCATATGGTAATGCTATAAATGTATTAATCATTATTACGGAATAATTATTATAATTACTCAGGAGAGTCTTCTCTGAGCCCTCAGACTAGGCCAGGAAGTCAGGGACAAAGTGTGTGTGTGTGTGTATGTGCACATGCACACACCTATTAAAAGCAGAGACCCTACATGTTCCCAGTGTAGAAATGATCTGCTTTGTAGTTTTGCGCTTATCTGGTGATTCTTTACCTCATACCAGCCCCTTCCACAAATCGTAAGCTCCAGGAGGACAGAGATCCGCGGCACCTTTTACCCCCCACGTTGACTCCCTCAGCACATGGCCCGGCTGCGGGCACTTTGGAGAGCTCCATCGGTATTTGCTGAGTGTGTGAGTGTGTGTGTCAAGCATGGAAGGCCTGTCTTCAGGCAGATCACACACACCCGGGAACACCACCATCCGTCAGTTACGGGTCACAACGGTGGCATGGTCCCTGGTTTCCTGGCACATATTTGGGTTATGGGTGCAGAGGTAAGGCTGCTGGCTGTGGTTAGGGAAGACTCAGATTCAAATCCCAGATCAGACACCATCCCTTTGGATCTTCTCTGGAACTCCAGATCAGTCCTTAATGTCTTTGAGGTTCATGGCAGGTGAGCCGGGCAAAGAGAAGATGGAGGGGGCATGATATTGGCCCCCACCCTCAACAGTAAGATGATAAAAAAGGACATTTATGGAGCAATCACCACATTCCAACTAAAGTCCTTAGTCTTTACCATGACCGTCCCCTTTAATCCTCACAACAAAGCCGTGAGGCAGGTGGCCTCCTGTCTCCCGTGTTACAGATGAGGATGTAGAGATCTTGGGTGATTCGTATCCTGCCCAAGGTCACAGCAACTGGAAAAGACCACATTGAAACCCACCCTGTGTGGACCCCAGCCTGAGCCCTTCATCGTCTTCCCTCGGCCTTGTGCCCAATACTTAAGATGAGCCTAGTGGGGCGCCTGGGTGGCTCAGTTGGTTAAGCGTCTGCCTTCAGCTCAGGTCATGATCTAGGGGTCCTGGGATCGAGCCCTGCGTCAGGTTCCGTGCTCAGCAGGGAGTCTGCTTCTCCCTCTCCCTTTGCCCCACCCTCTGCTTGTGCTTTCTCTCAAATAAATAAAATCTTCAAAAATACATATACATACATACATACATACAGGTGAGTCCCTGGCCTGCAGGGAGAAGGTGGCCTGTGGAAGGCCACACCCTAGCCTGCATGCACCTGTCCACCCTCATCCGCCTCCTGCAGCTCCCACAAGCACGTCTCTGGATCATCTACTGACACCATCCACTACCCAATGAGCAGCAGGGTCTAATCAAGAGAGATTTTCTAAGAATAGCTTTTATTTTCTTCACCCCACTGGCTAATATTGTCCCCCAACCGCACAATCTAATCAGAATTCTTGCTGATTTGAAAGCAAATATAATAACAATAAGAACACTACTTATTAGCATGCAGCTTAGAAAGTGGCTCATCCCAAAAGTCTATTCCTTTTCCACATGAGAAGTTTGGAGATTGCTCAGATGAGCCAGATATTACTCAGAGGCAGGAAAATTGGAGAGATATCTGAAATCGCAGGAACCCCACAGAGAGTTATCAAGGGTCTGCCTTTTGCTGCTGGGGGTTCGGAATGAGATTAGGAGGGAGTGTGGTAGGAACCGAGGAGCGGCAGGGCTGGGGACGCAGGCAGGGAGGTTGGGGAGGGGGCCTAGGAGGCCCAGTAGCCCCGTGCCCTCTCTCATTTGTGGTGCCCTGATTATGTGCCCAGGGGCATTGGCATATCATTTCTAACCCCCGTGAAGACCTGAGGATGTAACCTTCTCCTCTTTTATGGATGAGGAAAGTGGGGTTCGAGAGGTGGGATAACTTGCCCAAAGTTACAAAAGTTGTAAATTAGGGGAGAGGCAGAATGCAAATAGCCATGTCCTCAAGTTCATTGTTCATGGCGTGTTTGTGTGCGTGTGTGTGTGTGTGTGTGTTTCATTACCGAGCATGAAGGTCCATCTCCTCTTCTGCATGTATTCTGCCCCCTCGCTCTCGTGGCATTCCATAAGAGCCGTAGGCTGACAACTCTCAAACTCCTATTTCTAGCCTAGACCTCCCTAGGGAACTTCAGACTTGCAATTTTCATCTGCCTACCTGACATTTCCACTTGGAGTTCTAACGGTAATCTTAGGCTTGACAATCCCCAAACTAAAACCTTGAACTCATCCCCAAAGTCCAGTCACTCATCCTGCAGCCTTCCCCTCCATCCTCCAGGCTCCTAGCAGAGAGCACGTCCTTCCCTCCCAGCCTCACACACACCCACCACGCAGCCCCCTCCTGCCCTCCTCCCTCTGGCCACATCCACCACCTCCTCCACCGCAATGGCGGGGTTCTCTCCACTCTTGCCCTCCTCTTGAATCTAATCCCTACTCATCCCTTGGAATGCAATCCAGCCTCTGCGAATGACCTCAAAGGTACCAAGTCAGATAGCCCTTTTCCTCACTGGGCTCCAGGCACACTGGCCATACATCAGATTTCTGAATATACCACCCTTCATTACGTGTTGGACCTTCACACAACCTGCATTTAATCTCTTAAGATCATTCTCCTGCTTTCTCCACAGGCTCTGGTTCGCGCTCTAGATCTCAAGGTAATTGTCCTCTTGTCAAGGAGACCCTCCCCAGGTGCATACTCTACAGTGTGAAGGCACTCTCCACATGCTCTCTGGTTTAATCACTGGTTCTTTTTGCTCATTCACTATTCATCAGTTACTCTTCTTTATGATGATGCAGTAAAATAGGCACGTGTTTCCCCCTCTTTGATGAGCAAACTAAGCTGCTTAGTAACTTCTCCAGGGGTCACAGAGCTAAGAAATTGTAGAACCAGGACTTGATCCCAAGTCATCCTGATTCCAGAACCAACCCCCTGTTCACTGCATCAGCCTGATGCTTGGGTGCATGGTAGGTGCTCAATGTCATGTACGTCTCTCTCATTTCCTTCTCCCTCACTCAGCAACTTGCAGCTTAATCCAGTGTGTGCATTCCCAGCTCTCTCTGCTCTCTTCATCTCTCCCATGCTGAGGTTTTTCCAGATAGGCAGCTTTTTCACAAAGGCAGTTTATAGGAAGTGCCATGACTTTATTTACTAAACAATTCTGAACTCTTTCTCTGGGGCTCTTTCCCTGAGATGGTTGCTCTTTTTTTTTTTTAATGGCTACCCTATAGGACAATGGACAGAGCCATCTGGTTCCCATTCCTTTACCACACAGAGATGTTCAGGATGGAGTGCAGTGGCCCCTTGACAAAGGTCTTTGTGCTCCAAGAGTCCAGGTGGGGAGACTGACAAGCAAACAATTACTATACAGTATGGCAAGTGCTGTAATAATGGGCTGACCGCACAGCAAGCAGAGAGTCAGGGCAAACTGCCTGACCCCAGACACAGCTGCCCAAAGATGTTTGATTAATGATAAAACCGTTCTCTGTTCATCTGGTACCCAATTCCCAAATGCCATTCTGGCCAGCCACAGATAATGGGTTGTATCACTTTGAGTCATTTGAGGTCAGTGATCTCAGGATACAAACCACTGAAGGACAGTTCCTGACCAAAGACCAAGAAGCTACACCTGAGAGGGGGAAGCAAGACGGCGGAGCAGTAGGGGACCCCGTTTCAACCGGCCCCCTGAATTTAGTTGGATATCTACCAAACCATTCTGGACACCCACGAAATCAGCCTGAGATGTAAGAATATTTACCTGGCATTTTACAAGCAAAAAAGCACTGCCTGTCGGGAGGTAGGAAGGGCGGAGTCATAAAACTTCAGGGAGACATCAGAAGATAAACAGAAGGGAGAGGGAGCCTCCATAAGCCGGCTCCTGGAAAGTGATAGAACACTGGCGCGCAAAAGCATCCTGCAATGGGGACCAGGCAAAGCCTCGCAGAGCCATTGCAGCTGAGAAAGGACTCTAGAGCAGTGCCCAGACAGGATCCAGGAGCTGCGAGTGGGCACAAGGGCCTGAGGTCACTCACGGTTTTAGGTGCAGGGACATGCCCAGGTCCCTGGGACAAACCTCTGAGAGAGTCACTGTGGGCACGCACCTCGGGAGGCTGTGGTTTTCTGCGGCGCATGCAGAAATGGAGACTGTGTGTCCTGGAGGGTTTAGTGAAGAGAGCAGACGGCAGCCATCTGGGTGCATCTTGGGTGAGGCCATTTTTTTTTTAAAGATTTTATTTATTTATTTGAGAGAGAAAGAGAGAGAGGGAGCACAGAGGTAGAGTGGGAGGGAGAAGCAGACTCCCCGCCAAGTGGAGAGCCCAATGTGGGGCCGATCCCTGGACTCCAAGATCATGACCCGAGCAGAAGACAGACGCCCAACCGACTGAGCCACCCAGGTGCCCCGGGTGCGGCCATTTTTGATCTGACCTTCTGAAAAGGTGGGAAAAGCCACCCGAGAACAAAAGTTCAAAAGACCGGTTTCCACGGAGCCCAGCCGCAGCCCCCCCCACAGGGGGCGGGGCAACTCCGCCCAAGCAGGGTTGCCTGAGAAACAGAGCGGGAGGCCCCTCCCCAAAAGACAGGCTGGAAGAACAAGAGGATGACAACCCTAGGGTCCCCAAAAAACTGTAAAATCCCAACATCAGGGGAAAACAGTATAGTGAGCTCCAGGTGTTGCCTCACAGCTTATGTATTTTTCAGATACAACTCTCTCTTTTTATTCTTTCTGTTATGCTTCTTTTGTTTTTTCTTTTTACCTTTTTCTCATTTCAACTAGATGTTTATTATATCAACTTATATTTCATTGCATTTTAACTTGTACTTTTTCACACCTGTATTTTTTATAGATATACGCTTTATTGTAGTCCTTTTTTCCCTATTCATTTTTACCTTTATATATATACACAAGTTTTACTTTCCTTGTAATTTTGGGAAGTAGTGTCCTCTAACAAACAGACCAAAATACACCCAGGAACAAATGAAACACCATGCTTTGTCCACACCAAGAGATTATAGCCCCCTTCCCCTCACCCCCTTTTTTTAAAAATTTTTTTAAAAATTTTTTAATCTAAAAAATTTTACTCTTGTGTTTCATTTTGGCTTTTTTTGGTGGTGGCTTCCAACCACTCTGGATTTTCTTAGGGTGCATCTTGTTTGGGTCGTAGTTGGTATTTTGGACTCTGCTCATTCACTCAGCCATCCCTCGACAGAATGAGTAGGAGGAGGAACTCTCAACAAAGAAAAGAAACAGAGACAATGTCATCTGCCACATAACTAATGGATATGGTTATAAGCAAAATGTCAGAGATAGAATTCAGGATAATAGTCATGAAGTCAATAGCTAGGCTTGAAAGAAGCATTAGCGACAATATAGAATTTCTAAGGACAGAAATGTGATCTAATCAGGCCAAACTTAAAAATGCTATGAATGAGATGCAGTCTAAATTGGATACTCTAACCACCAGGGTAAATGAGGCAGAAGAATGAATTAGTGATCTAGAAGACAAGCCCATGGAAAAGAAGGAAGTGGAGGAAAACAGATAAGCTTCTAGTAACATGAGAAAAGGATTGCAGAGATTAATGATGCCATGAAACGTTCCAGTGTCAGAATTATTGGAATCCCCAAGGGGGTGGAGAGAGAGAGAGGACTAGAAGGTACACTTAAGCAAATCATAGCTGAGAACTTCCCTAATCTGGGGAAAGAAACAAGCATTCGAGTCCAAGAGGCAGAGAGGACCCCTCCCAAAAATCAATAAAAGTAGATCAACACCCCAACATATAATAGTGAAACTTGCAAATTTTACAGCCAAGGAAACAACCCTGAGAATAGCCAGGGAGAGGAAGTTCCTTACATATGGAGGGAGGAACATAAGAATAACATCAGACCTGTCCACAGAAACCTGGCAAGCCAGAAAGGGCTGGCAAAACATATTCAGGGTACTAAATGAAAAGAACATGCAGCCAAGAATACTTTATCCACCAAGGCGGTCATTCAGAATGGATGGAAAGGTAAAGAGCTTTCAGGACAGGCAGAAACTGAAAGAATATGCGACCACCAAGCCAGCCCTGCAAGAAATATTAACGGGGATTCTGTTAATGAAGAGAGGCCCCAAGCATAACACAGACCAGAAAGAAACAGAAAATCTATAGAAACAGGGACTTTACAGGCAATACAACAGCACTCAATTCTTATCTTTTATTAGTCACTCTAAATGTAAATGGGCTAAATGCTCCCATCAAAAGAAATAGGGTTGCAGATTGGATAAAAAAAGCAGGACCTGGGGGGCAGAGCAAGATGGCGGAGGAGTAGGAGACCTGGATTTCGTCTGGTCCCAGGAATTCAGCTGGATAGGGATCAAACCATTCTGAACACCTACAAACTCAACAGGAGATCGAAGAAAAAAATAGCAACAACTCTCTGAACAGAAAAGCGACCACTTTCTGGAAGGTAGGACGTGCGGAGAAGTGAATCCGAGGCGATATTCGGGAGGATAGACGGTGGGGGAGGGGGCCTCCATCAGCCGATACCGGCAAGTGACAGAGCTGCGGAGCACAAAATCGGAACTTTTAGAAGTCTGCTCTGCTGAGGGACGTCGCTCCAGTGGCTAAGCAGGTGGTGGAACCCTCGCTGGGACAGTGTGGTCTCAGGACCCTTGGGGTCACAGAAAGACCAGGGGTGCCTGAGTGCGGCAGAGCTCCCAGGGATTGGAGCGGGGAAGCTGGCTGCAGAGATGGAGCCAAGGCACAGGCTCTCAGCTCGGGGTTGCCATAAACCGTGATCCACGGCACAGTCGGGCCACTGCTCCTTCAGCACGGACCCAACAAGCGGCAGATCCGGGAAGACTCCCCTTTCTCCCCCAGGAGGAGCGACACGGGAGAGCACCGCAGGGATCTGCCGGGTTTGGAGACCACACAGGGGTCATGTGCCAGAGATAGAAATGCTCGGTCACAGGCCAGGTGAGCACGGACTGCGGCTGGAGACCGGGGAGACGGGAGTGACTGACTGCTTTTCTCTGGGGTCGCACTGAGGAGTGGGGCCCCGAGTTCTCAGCTCCTCCGGGGCGGAGATTGGGAGGCTGCCGTTTCTCACTCTCGTCCTCCAAAGCTGTATGGAAAGCTTGCAGGGAACAAAAGCTCCTGAGAGCAAACCCGAGCAGATTACCTAGCCCAGACTGGCAAGGGCAGGGCAATTCTGCCTCCAGCAAAGACATTTGGGAACCACGGCAACAGGCCCGTCCCCCAGAAGATCAGCAAGAACAGCCAGCCAAGACCAAGTTTACCGATCAATGAGAACGGCAGAACTCCAGAGCTAGGGGAATACTGCACATAGAATCCATGGCTTTTTTACCATGATTCTTTAGTCTTTCAAAGTTAATTTTTTTTAACTGTCTTTTCTTTTCTTTTCTTTTTGAATTTTTCTTTTTCCCTTTTCCAACCAACATCATATCAATCCCTTTTTTAAAAAAATATTTTTTATTTTTCATTTTTAGAGCCATATTCTATCCCTTAATAGTAGTTACCCTTTTTTTTGGTATATATATATAAGTTGTTCTCTCTGTAAAATTTTGAGATACAGTTTCGTCTAACAGGTCAAAATATACCCTAATTCTCTAGTGTATGGCTTTGTTCTAGTCTCCTGCCCGATCACATTCTCTCCCTTTTTTTTCCTTTTTTTTTTTAAATCCTCTTCTTTCTTTTTTCAACCAACTTATCTTATCAATTCCTTTTATAAAATCTTTTATAATTTTCATCATTACAGTCATATTCCATTCCTTCATCGTATTTACCCTTATTTTTGTACATATATAAGTTTTTCTTTCTTTAAAATTTTGGGAGGCACTTTCTTCTAACAGACCAAAATACGCCCAAAATCTAGTGTGTGGCACTGATCTATGCACCAGCCTGATCGTATTTGATCATATTCTGGTTTGTTTTGTTTTGTTTTGTTTTTATCTTTTTCTTTTTCTTTTTTCTTTCTTCCCCTTTCTTTTCCCCCGGTTTCAGATCTTTTCTGATTTGTTTAGTGTATATTTTCTGGGGACGTTGTTACCCTGCTAGCAGTTTGTTCTCTCATTCATCTATTCTCCTCTGGACAAAATAACAAGACAGAAAAAATCACCTCAACAAAAAGAATAAGAGGCAGTACCGACTGCCAGGGACCTACTCAATATGGACATTAGTATGATGTCGGAACTAGAGTTCAGAATGATGATTTTAAAGATACTAGCTGGGCTTGAAAAAAACATGGAAGTTATTAGAGAAACCCTTTCTGGAGAAATAAAAGAACTAAAATCTAACCTAGTCGAAATCAAAAAGGCTATTAATGAGGTGCAATCAAAAATGGAGGCTCTACGAAATAAGTCAAACAGAGAAAGCCATGTATCATATGACCTCACTGATATGAGGAATTCTTAATCTCAGGAAACAAACTGAGGGTTGCTGGAGTGGGGGGTGGGGTGGGAGGGATGGGGTGACTGGGTGATGGACACTGGGGAGGGTATGTGTTCTGGTAAGCACTGTGAATTGTGCAAGACTGTTGAATCTCAGATCTGTACCTCTGAAACAAATAATGCAATATATGTTAAGAAAGAAAAAAAGAAGAAGAAGAATGTAGCAGGAGGGGAAGAATGAAGGGGGGGAAATCGGAGGGGTAGATGAACCATGAGAGACGATGGACTCTGAAAGACAAACTGAGGATTCTAGAGGGGAGGGGGGTGGGAGGATGGGTTAGCCTGGTGATGGGTATTGAGGAGGGCACGTTCTGCATGGAGCACTGGGTGTTATGCACAAACAATGAATCATGGAACACTATATCTAAAACTAATGATGTAATGTATGGGGATTAACATAACAATAAAAAATTAAAAAAATAGAAAAATAAAATGGAGGCTCTAACTGCTAGGATAAATGAGGCAGAAGAGAGAATTAGTGATATAGAAGACAAAATGATGGAAAATAAAGAAGCTGAGTAAAAGAGAGATAAACAACTACTGGATCACGAGGGCAGAATTCGAGAAATAAGTGATACCATAAGACGAAACAATATTAGAATAATTGGAATCCCAGAAGAAGAAGAAGAGAGAGAAAGGCAGAAGGTATATTGGAACAAATTATAGCAGAGAACTTCCCTAATTTGGGGAAGGAAACAGGTATCAAAATCCAGGAGGCACAGAGAACCCCTCTCAAAATCAATAAAAATGGGTCAACACCCCGACATCTAATAGTAAAACTTACAAGTCTCGGAGACAAAGAGAAAATCCTGAAAGCAGCTCGGGAGAAGAGATATGTAACCTAGAATGGTAGAAACATTAGATTGGCAACAGACCTATCCACAGAGACCTGGCAGGCCAGAAAGGACTGGCATGATATATTCAGAGCACTAAATGAGAAAAATATGCAGCCAAGAATACTATATCCAGCTAGGCTGTCATTGAAAATAGAAGGAGAGATAAAAACCTTCCAGGACAAACAAAAACTAAAGGAATTTGCAAACACGAAACCAGCCCTACAAGAAATGTTGAAAGGGGTCCTCTAAGCAAAGAGAGAGCCTAAAAGCAACATAGACCAGAAAGGAACACAGACAATATACAGTAACAGTCACCTTACAGGCAATACAATGGCATTTGCCCGATAAATCTCAGAGGAGCCCCTTCTGGGCGGGGGAGGGGGCCTGTGCTGGAGCTCCCATGGCAGGGGTGTGAAGCACCATCAGTCTGGGGACCTGACGGTCCCCCTTACTGGCCCTGTGGCCCTGGGCAAATGATGTATCTTCCGAACCTCAATTCCCTATTCTAGAAAACGCAGCTCATGATGTGTACTTTGTTAAATTGTAGAGCTTAGAAGCCATATTAAGAAAAAGTAAACAAGACTGTGTCTGGCACACAGCCAGCACTCAATACGCAGTAGTGATGAATAGTAATAGTTGTCATTAATTAAACAGATCTAGCTGGACTATGTAACATGCCGTTTTGTAGGCCAGAAACACGTGTCGTTAATCTACTATGGTTTGGCCTCATGCAGGGTACCCGGGCTGCAGATGGGTCGTGGAGTTCAATCTTAACAGCGACCTTTTATTACCCCCATTTCATACATGAACACACTAAACCCTGCAGGGGTTCGGAGATTTCCCAAGGTCACAACAAATAAATGGCATTCATCTCCCAGAAAATCCTATGCTGGCTTATTCTCATTCTTCAGGTTCTCGCTTGAAACCCACTTTAGCAGAGGGGTCTTCCCTGAACACCCTCCCTCCCACTACAGTGAAAGCAGCCCCCAGCCCCACCCCCCCATCATCCCACCCTGATTTTCTGTCCCTTGTCCCTCAGCGCCATTGGATAGGTTCTTGCTTATAAGCTGTTTCTCTCCCTTGGCGTGACCTGAAACATCATGAAAGCAAGGGTGCTTAGTGACTGGTGTAGACCCAGCCCCTAAAACAGTGCCTGGCACATAGTAGGTGCGCAATAAATGTTTGTGAAATGAATGATCAAAGGAGGCTGTCTGAGTCAAGTTCTAATCACTTAGCACTACCATCTTCTGCATGGTTATTACTGGGGCCTTATCACTTTGGGCTTTGACGCTGGTTTTATTGCCTTCTAGAGCCCAAACTTGGAGGGAGAATTGGTGAAGGAGAGCCTGCCTTCCCAGGGTGGGACCTGTTTCCCTGGCCCCTAGACCAAACGCAGGATCACAAGTATTCACATGGATGGACACACATTATTCACAGCTTATGTTCTTCTTGCTCCAGAATGGCGTAGGGGGGGAGTTGGGGGCGGGGGTTAATCATAAACTCCCAGGCAGAAAACCATGGTGACCATCCTCTGGTTCTAATAAAACTGTGATGAGTCAGTATCTCAAACGACTATAGACAAATTGAGCCTGATCACATTCATTTTGAAAAGGCCACGTTTCAATCACATTTGGTAGGAATAATTGTTCTGAGGGCCCTTCCCAGCATTGTATCACACAGGTAAAATGTTTCTGGTGGTGATCAGGGATGCTGGGCATATCTTCTCAGGCATGCTTGCTGCCTGCCTGGGGGTGAAGCCTGAAGGTCACCTGACCCCCCAGCAGCACGCCATTATCAGAGAGCCCTGTGAGAAACCACAAATGATATCAACCTCTTCAGTTATGTTCCTCTCCATGGGCTCCAGTCCTTGAATCTCTAGCTTCAGGGTTTCCAGGTAGAGATGTACAACAATGAAAAGGCCATTGTCTTCAGAGTCAGACATGGGAGTCTGAATCTGGGCTCTGTCTCTTTCTTTCTTTTTTTGTTTTTTAATTTTTTTATTGTTATGTTAATCCCCATACATTACATCATTAGTTTTAGATGTAGTGTTCCGTGATTCATTGTTTGTGCATAACACCCAGTGCTCCATGCAGAACGTGCCCTCCTCAATACCCATCACCAGGCTAACCCATCCTCCCACCCCCCTCCCCTCTAGAACCCTCAGTTTGTTTTTCAGAGTCCATCGTCTCTCATGGTTCATCTCCCCCTCCGATTTCCCCCCCTTCATTCTTCCCCTCCTGCTACCTTCTTCTTCTTTTTTTTTTTCTTAACATATATTGCATTATTTGTTTCAGAGGTACAGATCTGAGATTCAACAGTCTTGCACAATTCACAGCACTCACCAGAGCACATACCCTCCCCAGTGTCCATCACCCAGTCACCCCATCCCTCCCACCCCACCCCCTACTCCAGCAACCCTCAGTTTGTTTCCTGAGATTAAGAATTCCTCATATCAGTGAGGTCATATGATACATGTCTTTCTCTGTTTGACTTATTTCGCTCAGCATAACACCCTCCAGTTCCATCCACATCGTTGCAAATGGCAAGATCTCATTCCTTTTCATGGCTGCATAATATTCCATTGTATATATATACCACACCTTCTTTATCCATTCATCTGTCGATGGACATCTTGGCTCTTTCCACAGTTTGGCTATTGCGGACATTGCTGCTATAAACATCGGGGTGCATGTACCCTTTCAGATCCCTACTTTTGTATCTTTGGGGTAAATACCCAGTAGTGCAATTGCTGGGTCATATGGTAGCTCTATTTTCAACTTTTTGAGGAACCTCCACACTGTTTTCCAGAGTGGCTGCACCAGCTTGCATTCCCACCAACAGTGTAGGAGGGTTCCCCTTTCTCCGCATCCCCGCCAACATCTGTCATTTCCTGACTTGTTAATTTTAGCCATTCTGACTGGTGTGAGGTGGTATCTCATTGAGGTTTTGATTTGGATTTCCCTGATGCCGAGCGATATTGAGCACTTTTTCATGTGTCTGTTGGCCATTTGGATGTCTTCTTTGGAAAAATGTCTGTTCATGTCTTCTGCCCATTTCTTGATTGGATTCTTTGTCCTTTGGGTGTTGAGTTTGATGAGTTCTTTATAGATTTTGGATACTAGCCCTTTATCTGATATGTCATTTGCAAATATCTTCTCCCATTCTGTCGGTTGTCTTTTGGTTTTGTTGACTGTTTCCTTTGCTTTGCAAAAGCTTTTTATCTTGATGAAGTACCAATAGTTCATTTTGGCCCTTGCTTCCCTTGCCTTTGGTGATGTTTCTAGGAAGAAGTTGCTGCGGCTGAGGTCGAAGAGGTTGTTGCCTGTGTTCTCCTTTAGGATTTTGATGGACTCCCATCTCACATTGAGGTCTTTCAACCATTTGGAGTCTATTTTTGTGTGTGGTGTAAGGAAGTGGTCCAGTTTCATTCTTCTGCATGTGGCTGTCCAATTTTCCCAACACCATTTGTTGAAGAGACTTTTTTCCATTGGACATTCTTTCCTGCTTTGTCGAAGATTAGTTGACCATAGAGTTGAGGGTCCATTTCTGGGCTCTCTATTCTGTTCCATTGATCTCTGTGTCTGTTTTTGTGCCAGTACCATACTGTCTTGATAATGACAGCTTTGTAATAGAGCTTGAAGTCTGGAATTGTGATGCCGCCAGCTTTGCTTCCTTTTTCAACATTCCTCTGGCTATTCGGGGTCTTTTCTGGTTCCATAAAATTTTAGGATTATTTGTTCCATTTCTTTGAAAAAAGTGGGTGCTATTTTGATAGGGATTGCATTGAATGTGTAGATTGCTCTAGGTAGCATTGACATCTTCACAATATTGGTTCTTCCAATCCATGAGCATGGAACGTTTTTCCATTTCTTTGTGTCTTCCTCCATTTCTTTTGTGAGTATTTTATAGTTTTCTGAGTATAGATCCTTTGCCTCTTTGGTTAGATTTATTCCTAGGTATCTTATGATTTTGGGTGCAATTTTAAATAGGATCGACTCCTTAATTTCTCTGTCTTCTGTGTTGTTGTTGGTGTATAGGAATGCCACTGATTTCTGTGCATTGATTTTATATCCTGCCACTTTGCTGAATTCCTGTATGAGCTGTAGCAGTTTTGGGGTGGACTCTTTTGGGTTTTCCACATAAAGTATCATATCATCTGCAAAGAGTGAGAGTTTGACTTCTTCTTTGCCAATTTGGATGCCTTTGATTTCTTTTTGTTGTCTGATTGCTGTGGCTAGGACTTCTAATACTATGTTGAATAGCAGTGGTGATAGTGGACATCCCTGCTGTGTTCCTGACCTTAGGGGGAAAGCTCTCAGTTTTTGCCCATTGAGAATGATATTCGCTGTGGGTTTTTCATAGATGGCTTTTATGATATTGAGGTATGTATCCTCTATCCCTATACTCTGAAGAGTTTTGATCAAGAAAGGATGCTGTACTTTGTCAAATGCTTTTTCTGCATCTATTGAGAGGATCATATGGTTCTTGTTCTTTCTTTTGTTAATGTATTGTATCACATTGATTGCTTTGCAGATGTTGAACCAACCTTGCAGCCCAGGGATAAATCCCACTTGGTCGTGGTGAATAATCCTTTTAATGTACTGTTGGATCCGATTGGCTAGTATTTTGGTGAGAATTTTTGCATCCATGTTCATCAGGGATATTGGTCTGTAATTCTCCTTTTTGATGGGGTCTTTGTCTGGTTTGGGGATCAAGGTAATGGTGGCCTCATAAAACAAGTTTGGAAGTTTTCCTTCCATTTCTATTTTTTGGAACAGTTTCAGAAGAATAGGTATTAATTCTTCTTTAAATGTTTGGTAGCATTCCCCTGGGAAGCCATCTAGCCCTGGGCTTTTCTTTGTTGGGAGATTTTTGATGACTGCTTCAATTTCCTTAGTGGTTATAGGTCTGTTCAGGTTTTCTATTTCTTCCTGGTTCAGTTTTGGTAGTTTATACATCTCTAGGAATGCATCCATTTCTTCCATTTCTTCTAATTTGCTGGCATAGAGTTGCTCATAATATGTTCTTATACTTGTTTGTATTTCTTTGGTGTTGGTTGTGATCTCTCCTCTTTCATTCATGATTTTGTTGATTTGGGTCATTTCTCTTTTCTTTTTGATAAGTCTGGCCAGGGGTTTATCAATCTTGTTAATTCTTTCAAAGAACCAGCTCCTAGTTTCGTTGATCTGTTCTACTGTGCTTTTAGTTTCTATTTCATTGATTTCTGCTCTGATCTTTATTATTTCTCTTCTCCTGCTGGGTTTAGGCTTTATTTGCTGTTCTTTCTCCAGCTCCTTTAGGTGTAGGGTTAGGTTGTGTACTTGAGACCTTTCTTGTTTCTTGAGAAAGGCTTGTATTGCTATATACTTGCCTCTTAGGACTGCCTTTGTTGCATCCCAAAGATTTTGAATAGTTGTGTTTTCATTTTCATTGGTTTCCATGAATTTTTTTAATTCTTCTTTAATTTCCTGGTTGACCCATTCATTCTTCAGTAGGATGCTCTTTAGCCTCCATGTATTTGAGTTCTTTCCGACTTTCCTCTTGTGATTGAGTTCGAGTTTCAAAGCATTGTGGTCTGAAAATAGGCAGGGAATGATCCCAATCTTTTGGTACTGGTTGAGACCTGATTTATGACCTAGGATGTGATCTATTCTGGTGAATGTTCCATGGGCACTAGAGAAGAATGTGTATTCCATTGCTTTGGGATGGAATGTTCTGAATATGTCTGTGAAGTCCATTTGGTCCAGTGTGTCATTTAAAATCTTTATTTCCTTGTTGATCTTTTGCTTAGACGATCTGTCCATTTCAGTGAGGGGGGTGTTAAAGTCCCCCACTATTATTGTATTGTTGTCGATGTGTTTCTTTGCTTTTGTTATTAATTGGCTTATATAATTGGCTGCTCCCATGTTAGGGGCATAGATATTTACAATTGTTAGATCTTCTTGTTGGATAGACCCTTTAAGTAGGATATAGTGTCCTTTCTCATCTCTTATTACAGTCTTTGGTTTAAAATCTAATTTGTCTGATATAAGGATTGCCACCCCAGCTTTCTTTTGGTGTCCATTGGCATGGTAAATGGTTTTCCACCCCCTCACTTTAAATCTGCGGGTGTCTTTGGGTCTAAAATGAGTCTCTTGCAGACAGCATATCGATGGGTCTTGTTTTTTAATCCAATCTGATAGCCTGTGTCTTTTGATTGGGGCATTTAGCCCATTTACATTCAGGGTAACTATTGAAAGATAGGAATTTAGTGCCATTGTATTGCCTGTAAGGTGACTGTTACTGTATATTGTCTGTGTTCCTTTCTGGTCTATGTTGCTTTTAGGCTCTCTCTTTGCTTAGAGGACCCCTTTCAAGATTTCTTGTAGGGCTGGTTTCATGTTTGCAAATTCCTTTAGTTTTTGTTTGTCCTGGAAGGTTTTTATCTCTCCTTCTATTTTCAATGACAGCCTAGCTGGATATAGTATTCTTGGCTGCATATTTTTCTCATTTAGTGCTCTGAATATATCCTGACAGTCTTTTCTGGCCTGCCAGGTCTCTGTGGATAGGTCTGTTGCCAATCTAATGTTTCTACCATTGTAGGCTACATATCTCTTCTCCCGAGCTGCTTTCAGGATTTTCTCTTTGTCTCCGAGACTTGTAAGTTTTACTATTAGATGTCGGGGTGTTGACCTATTTTTATTGATTTTGAGAGGGGTTCTCTGTGCCTCCTGGATTTTGATGCCTGTTTCCTTCCCCAAATTAAGGAAGTTCTCTGCTATAATTTGCTCCATTATACCTTCTGCCCCTCTCTCTCTTTCTTCTTCTGGGATCCCAATTATTCTAATGTTGTTTCATCTTACGGTATCGCTTATCTCTCGAATTCTGCCCTCGTGATCCAGTAGTTGTTTATCTCTCTTTTTCTCAGCTTCTTTATTTTCCATCATTTGGTCTTCTATAATACTGATTCTCTCTTCTACCTCATTTATCCTAGCAGTTAGTGCCCCCATATTTGATTGCACCTCATTAATAGCCTTTTTGATTTCTACTTGGTTAGATTTTAGTTCTTTTACTTCTCCAGAAAGGGTTTCTCTAATAACTTCCATGCTTTTTTCAAGCCCAGGTAGTATCTTTAAAGTGATGATTCTGAACTCTAGATCTGACATTGTACTAATGTCCGTATTGAGTAGGTCCCTGGCAATCGGTACTAACTCTTGTTCTTTTTGTTGAGGTGATTTTTTCCATCTTGTCATTTTGTGCAGAGGAGAATAGATTAATGAGAGAACAAAATGCTAGCAGGGTAACAACATCCCCAGAAAATATACTCTAAACAAATCAGAAAAGACCTGAAGCAGTGGGAAAAGAAAGGGAAAGAGAGAAAAAAGAAAAAGAAAAAAAAAAAGAAAAAGATAAAGATAAAGATAAAGATAAAAACAAACAAAAACAGAACAAAACAAAACAAAACAAAAAAACAGAATGTGATCAAATATGATCAGGCTGGTATATAGATCAGTGCCACACACTAGATTTTGGGTGTATTTTGGTCTGTTAGAAGAAAGTGCCTCCCAAAATTTTAAAGAAAGAAAAACTTATATGTGTACAAAAATAAGGGTTGATATGATGAAGGGATGGAATATGACTGTAAAGATGGATATTATTAAAAAATTTTATAAAAGGAATTGATAAGTTGTTTGAAAAAAGAAAGAAGAGGATTTTAAAAAAAAGAAAAAAAAGGGAGAGAATGTGATCAGGCAGGGGAGTAGAAAAAAACCATACACTAGAGATTTAGGGTATATTTTGATCTGTTAGAAGAAACTATCTCAAAATTTTAAAGAGAGAACAACTTATATATATATGCCAAAAATATGGGTAACTACTATGAAGGGATAGAATATGACTCTAAAAATGAAAAATAAAAATGTTTTTTAAAAAAGGGATTGATAAGATGTTGGTTGAAAAAGGGAAAAAGAAAAATTCAAAAAAAAAAAAAGAAAAAAACACAGTTAAAAAAAAATTAACTTTGAAAGACTACAGAATCATGGTAAAAAAGCCATGAATTCTATGTGCAGTATTCCCCTAGCGCTGGAGTTCTGCCGTTCTCATTGATGGGTATACTTGGTCTTGGCTGGCTGTTCTGGCTGATCTTCTGGGGGAGGGGCCTGTTGCCGTGGTTCCCAAATGTCTTTGCCGGAGGCGGAATTGCCCCGCCCTTGCCGGTCCGGCTAAGTAATCTGCTCGGGTTTGCTCTCGGGAGCTTTTGTTCCCTGCAAGCTTTCCGTACAGCTTTGGAGGCGGAGAGTGAAAATGGCGGCCTCCCAGTCTCCGCCCCGGAGGAGCCGAGAACTCGGGCCCCGCTCCTCAGTGCACCCCCAGAGAAAAGCCGTCAGTCACTCCCGTCTCCCCGGTCTCCGGCCGCACTCCGTGCTCACCCGGCCTGTGACTGCGCGTCTCTATCTCTGGCACCTGACCCTGTGTGGAGTCTCCAAACCCAGCAGATCCCTCCGGTGCGTTCCCGCGCTGCTCATCCCAGGGGAAGAAGGTGAGTCTCCCCGGATCTGCCGCTTGTTGGGTCCCTGCTGGAGGAGCAGTGGCCCGACTGTGTCGCGGATCACGGTTTATGGCAACCCCGAGCTGAGAGCCCGCTCCTCGGCTCCGTCTCCGCAGCCGGCTTCCCCGCTCGGACACCTGGGAGCTCTGCCGCGCTCAGGCACCCCCGGTCTTTCTGTGACCCTGAGGGTCCTGAGACCACACTGTCCCAGAGAGGGTTCCACTCCCCACTTCGCCACCGGAGTGACGTCCCTCAGCGGAGCAGACTTCTAAAAGTTCCGATTTTGTGCTCCGCGGCTCTATCACTTGCCAGAAGCGGCCGACAGAGGCCCCTCCCCCGCCGTCTATCCTCCCGAATATCGCCTCGGATTCACTTCTCCGCACGTCCTACCTTCCAGAAAGTGGTCGCTTTTCTGTTCAGAGAGTTGTTGCTATTCTTTTCTTCAATCTCCTGTTGAGTTTGTAGGTGTTCAGAATGGTTTGATCCCTATCCAGCTGAATTCCTGAGAGGAGACGAAATCCAGGTCTCCTACTCCTCCACCATCTTGCTCCGCCCCCCGCTCTGTCTCTTTCTAGCTGTGTGACCTTAGAGAAATTGCTTAACCTCTCTGAGCTCTGAGTATCAATGTTTAGCAGGAAAAAGTGTCCTTGAAGTCCTTCTAGAAGGTGAGGCTAGAATCAGGTGTCTCAGATGTCACTCTGAGCCCACGTATTGTCAGCGAAGTCCACGTTCTGTGAGTCTAAGAATAACCAGTTAATTTATTTTCTGTTCCAGAACACTTACACAACAATATAATACATCACCTACTGAAAGTTATTTAGAAATATAGTTTTTTAAAGAAGAAAATAAAACCTACCTATAATCTAATCGACCACTGCTAATATTTTGCTGTGTTTCCTATCTGATACCTCTCTGTGAGGATATAAAGGGAAGATATCTTCAGATCTGTGAAATTCATCTGCGATGAATTTCTTTTAGTGTCTGAAATCCTATACTGGAGAGCTATTTGGTGTAGACGATGAGCTTGGGGATATTGGCATGGTTCAGGGAGGAAGGCGTTCCTCATGCGGGAGAACAAGGGAGAGGGAAAGGGAAGGAAAGGAGAGGAATCCCCAGGACTGTGTGAGGCTCTGGGCTAGAGGGAATTTTCTGAGGAGAGGATGGACATTTGGAAGAAAAGGGATCTGTGTTAATGTAAAGTTGAGTATGCAGTTGTCTCTGTGTTCAACCAATGACAATCACAAGTGCTCTGTGTGTGTGTGTGTGTGTGTGTGTGTGTGTACTTCGGGAGGTCATGCCTCTCACACTGTTCAGTGAAGGCTGGAACAGAGGAGGTTTGAGAGAATCAGGATCCTGAAGTCAGAGGTGATCTCAAGACCCCACCGCCCCTTCCCTCCCAGATAACTGACTGAAAACCCAGGAAGGGCTCCAGACTTCCATGAGACCTGAAACCACATGCCCCAGTTCATCTCATCTTGATTTCCAGAGGAAAAAGGCTGTGTGTGAGTGTGTACGTGTGTGCATGTATGAGAAGTATGGGCTTTGCGCAGCTCAGACATGGCCGATTGTAGGCCATATCTTCCTTATGTTACAACCCTCCTCGTCCCCAGAGACTCTTTGCATTCATTGACTTGCAAAGCCATTTTATTTGGGGAAGAAGAAAGAGGTTTGGTTAAGAGTGATTGTGAAAAGATTGATGGAGTTATGGCTGAATTTCCATGTTGGGTAGGGTTGCTGGTTTTAGTGGATGGAAACACAAATTTGCAGAAGCTGAAAGATAAAGAAAGAGGGAGACCAATACAGGTGGAGACAGAGAGAGAGAGAACTGTATTGGCTCATATAACTGACGAACTCAGTAATAATGCAGCTTCAGGCATGGATGGATCCAGGTGCTTGGGCACCATCATCTCCCTCCATCTCTTGTCCTTGCTTTCCTTTGCGTCAGCTCCATTTCCAAATGTGCTTTCCATATGAGGTGTTAAGATACCACCAAGAGTTCTAGCCTTTCACTGTAGCCACTGAGCAACCACCTGAAAGAGAGCTTCTCTTCCCTGAGATGTCCAGAGCCCCATGGCTGACTCTCCGTGGCCCTGACCAGCTTCATTAAATCCATCAGTGTGGACAAGACATGCAATGTGTGCTAGGCATGCTTCCCAAGGGGAAGTCGGGGTCCTGGAAGTCAGTGCAGGACTTGAGGCTGGAAGATCAGAACCCACAGTGTGTGTTTCTACCCTAGGTCCCTAGATTGAATTGTGTCCCTTTTATTCGAGTCCAAAAGCCATTCTCTCCCTCCTCCCCAAGACTGAAGCCTCTTGCACACTCTGAGGGATTCAGGGATAGAGAAATTAGTGGTCTTCTTTATGTATTTTCTACCAACCACGCAAAGATGATCCCATCCACGGGGAATGTAAAGGGGAAGTGGTGTGCCCATTGGATAATGTCACGTTCCAGGCTTGAGCTCCGGGCTCAGACTGCCCGGATCAGAATTCCAGGGCCTGGGCCTCTCTGAGCCCCATCTTCCTTATCGATAACCTGTGTGTATGCTAGATTGATTCCAAAATTGTCCCCAAGTCTTGGGCGCCTGGGTGGCTCAGTTGGTTAAGCGACTGCCTTCGGCTCAGGTCATGATCCTGGAGTCCCTGGATCGAGTCCCGCATCGGGCTCCCTGCTCAGCAGGGAGTCTGCTTCTCCCTCTCCCGCTCTCCCCTCTCGTGCTCTCTCTCTCATTCTCTCTCTCAAATAAATAAATAAAATCTTTAAAAAAAAAAAAAAAAAAAAAAAAATTGTCCCCAAGTCTTTACCACTCCCTGCACCCATAACTTTGCCATGTGACCTTGCAGTTTCTCTCATCAAGGGGTGGAGTCCTGTTCTGCACCCCTTGACTGCAGCCCGGCCTGAGGATCTGCTTTAGTAAACAGCGTGTGGTGGGGTTAACGGCGAGCGCCAGTTCCGAGCCGAGGTCTCAGGAGGCCTTGGGGGCTTGCGCATCTGTTCTTGGAAACTCACCCAGCTGCCTGGTGAGCAAGCCCAGCTAGCTTGCTGAATGACAAGTGACATGTGACCCAGTCCCTGACCGCCCCCCCAGCCACCAGCCAGCCAACTGCCAGGCATGTGAGTGAGGTCCTAGACCATAGATGTGTGTGTGAGACCTGTTCGCTCATTCTAAGGTAGGACATGATGGGGGGCTGACAAATGAGGGGAACCCATCCCCAAGAGAAAGTTGGATGGCTCAGAGAACACTGAAACAGTTCACTCCTCGTCCCCCATGTCTTATTTTGGGCGTCACATCTGAAAGCCGAGGCTGATATCCCAACCATCAGTATTTCCAGTTGGCATCCACCAGCCCACAAACGTCAGCTTCCCTGATGACGCCCCGATTCACGTCAGTCCCGAGAATGCAAGTCTTTCTCTTTCCCATCCCAGTGAGCCAATGTCTTAAAAAATAGGTATATATTTAGGGTTTCCAAAAGACATAATGAGCAATTGCTAATAATTGTCTGAAGCCATTAGAGCTGGGCCCAGCACAATTAATGCTGCCATTGAATTTTGATGATACCAGAAAGATAATTTAAGCTCTGTGCAAGAATGACTGCCAAGGCGAGCTCAACAATTGAGCTGAATTTTCAAACACACAGATGTCATCCTTCCCAGTGCGTGAATTCAAGGGATGATGGTCTCTTGAACGTTCCTAGAACGTTCAGAATGGAGAGGCAGATGTTTCCGGGGAGAGGACAAGCTGGTGGGAGTCTGGCCTGGTTCTTGGGGAGCTGGACAGGGTGCCAACCCAAAGCACCAGCTCGGCGCAGAACAATGGCGGGCTCTCTGAGCCAACTTTGAGTCTTGACTCCTGTGTGAATTTCCTGTGGCCACTGTAACAAGTTACCCCATGTCTGGTGACCTAACACAACAGAAACTTATTCTCTCACAGATCTGGAGGCCAGAAGTCCAAAGTCAAGGTGTCAGAAGTATTGGTTTCTTCTGGAGACTCTGAGGGACAGTCTGTTTTGTGCTCTCTCTTGGCTTCTGGTGATTGCTGCCAATCCTCGGCATCCACTGGCTTCTAGATGCATCCCTTCAGTCTCTTTGCCAGTCTTCACATCACCCTCTTATTTGTGTACCTTCTCCTCTTCTTCTCTCCTATAAGGACGCTTGTCATTGGATTTAAGGCCCACCTTAATCTAGGTTAATAGCATCTCAAGATTAATTATATCTAAAAAGATCCTTTTTTCAAATAAGGTCCCATTCACAGGTTCTGGGTGGGCATATATTATGGGGGGGGGGCCATCCCTCAACCCACTACAATTTCTCAGGCGGTAGGCTACCATGTTCCCATCGTTCATTCACTCCAGGCACCACCTCATGACTGTTCCTCAGAGACCCCGGGCTCACACTTGGTAAGGAATGCTGGTCCCTCTTCCAAGAATGTGGTATTGCCCTCTATCCATTCAGCTGCCCATCCCAGGGACCCTGTCTCCAAGGGACCTTCCTTGACTGCTCTGTATAAATTGGCACCCCATCCCCAGTCTCCCTCCATGACCTGCTTCTGTTTTATTTTGTTCATGGCATTGACCACCAACTGAAATTGTGGCAGGCATCTCTTTATTGTCGTCTCCCTTCACTAAAGTATAAAGTTCCATGAGCTCATGGACCTCTCAGTCTTATTGAGGAAAATAGCGTCTGCAACCATCTGAGCATTTCTGCCCCATTCCGGATCTCAGTGGAGAGTTACTGAGGGATGCACAGCTATATATACCACCTGGGTATCACAAAGTCAGGTCCATAATGTGAGGACTTGTCTGGCCTCCAAAATGGGGGGGGGGCGGGTTTCCTGAATCAAGACCACATGAAATGGGACAAGGAGAGAGCACTCTGTCCACAGGGAGAACCCATTTGTGGATGTGTTTTTCAAACATCACCGTGTGGTGCTAGAAGGCAGCCAGTACTGAGAACCACTGATCTGAGACCGTCATGGAAATTCCATACTTTTTGTCTAGTGATTGATGCCATAATCCAGGCATGTGCATTAAACCTGGCCACTAAGCTACAAGGCTAAGTCAGCTGGGGATATCCTGGGGCACTGTCCTTACAGAATATGGACCAGACCTCCCCTGTGTGGCTATGGAGAGATTATAATGCATATGTCACTCCTTCTGTAATTTTTCTGTCCTTTATCCCACTGGTAGTCACATAGGGGGGATCTGGTCCATGTTCCATCATCCAAGGACATGGGGTCATCTAGATGTTTCCAGGGTTGCAAGATAAAGAAGCACGATAACGGGGGTTCACATTCTCTCCCTTTCTGATACACCATCACCAGACAGGATTTACTCTTACCTTGTGGCCTCAAGATGGCTGCAACGGTCCCAGGCATCACACAAAGGCAGTGCCACTTGGGGTCAGAAAAAGAGATTGTAAATGTCTCCTGTGCCTCTTCTCTGTGGAAGGTCCTGGCTCATCGGCCAGGTAACCATGCACCAAGATAAATACAATGCTGCTGGACAGTGATTCCCCAAGAATAGGAGCGTCAATAAATAAATACTCCTAAGTATCAGAGCAAATAGCCGTAGACTCAGAGACCCCAGTGTCCTGGGTTCAGATCCCAGCTCTGGCTGCTTTACCTGCCCTGTGGCCGGGGGGCCTCTCAGGCTACAGCTTCCTCCCTGCAAAACTGAAAAATGGCTCTTTCTGACCACACACCCTCTCCCGCCCAAGACATCAGAACCCAGCAAAGAGCAACATTCTTTTGGCACCTCTGGTTTTTCTTGCGGAGGGGCCATTCTGAGGTGCCCGAGGAAACCAGTCATTAAGGAGAATTACATCCTGGGCAGCCTAAGCATGTGCTAATTTACAAGTTATAAGCTAGAAAACAATTTCAACCAGATGGAGGTACCCTGCCCCCCGACATTGGCCACCAAATTGTTCCCATTTTATTTCTCTGGAGGAGGCTCTGCTGTGAGATCTCAGAGGCAAAATAAGGGTTCTTTTCTACCCTTCACTCCAAACTCTCTGCTCTGACTTAAAAGCCTTAAATATTTCCAAGTGCTTAAAAAAAAAGAAAGAAAGAAAGAAAGAAAAAAACACCTCCTGGATAGACAGTCTTAATATATCTGAAAATACGCCACCAGGGAGATGTGGGCTCACACTTGTGAGGTTAGAACTGTCATGTCAAGTGAAACGTGTGCATCTGACATTCTCACTTGTTTGTGGGTTTTGGGGGAAAAGCATCCTTGGCTTCCTCCGTAGTCCGTCAGCGCTTGCATGGCTGAGCCATCCCCATTCCGTAACCCAGCCACCCGGAGACCCCTTGCCCTGCAGTTTCTCACTGCTCCCGGGTCCCATCCAATGGACTCCAGCAAAAGCAGATGGATCATGGCTCAGGGGAGTCCATATTTGCTGCACGTCAGGCACCGTCCCCAAGTACATGAACAATCGTCACCGAAATGCATGTAGAACTTGCTACCACATCAAAAGCTAATGATGTATTGTATGGTGACTAACATAACATAATAAAATTAAAAAAAAAAAAAGACTAAAAAAAAAAAACTTGCTATGGGTCAGACCCCGCTTCAGTGCTTTCTGTGCAGATTGACTGCTATGAGCTCAATAATCATCTACATTGTACATTCGAGGAAACAGGCTCAGAGTAGTTGAGTAAGTTTCCTGAGGTCCTTTAGCTAGTGAGTGGCTGAGTCAGATTCCAAGCCCCGATGTTGAAGTTACAAATACGTATACAGAGGAATTCAGCTGGATAGGGATCAAACCGTTCTGAACACCTACAAACTCAATAGATCAAAGAAAAGAAGAGCAACAACTCTCTGAACAGAAAAGCGACCACTTTCTGGAAGGTAGGACGTGCGGAGAAGTGAATCCGAGGCGATATTCGGGAGGATAGACGGCGGGGGAGGGGCCTCCGACGGCCGCTTCTGGCAAGTGATAGAGCCACGGAGCACAAAGTCGGAACTTTTAGAAGTCTGCTCCGCTGAGGGACGTCACTCTGGTGGCTAAGTGGGGGTGGAACCCTCGTGGGACAGTGTGGTCTCAGGACCCTCGGGGTCACAGAAAGACCGGGGGTGCCTGAGTGCGGCAGAGCTCCCAGGTATCGGAGCAGGGAAGCCGGCTGCAGAGACGGAGCCCAGGCGCGGGCTCTCAGCTCGGGGTTGCCATAGACCGTGATCCGCGGCACAGTCGGGCCACAGCTCCTCCAGCAGGGACCCAACAAGCGGCAGATCCGGGGAGACTCACCTTCTTCCCCCGGGAGGAGAGGTGCGGGAGCGCACCGCGGGGATCTGCTGGGCTTGGAGACTCCACCCGGGGTCGGGTGCCAGATAGAAAGGCGCGGTCACAGGCCGGGTGAGCGCGGAGTGCGGCGGAAGACCGGGGAGACGGGAGTGACTGACGGCTTTTCTCTGGGGGCTCGCTGAGGAGCGGGACCCCGAGTTCTCGGCTCCGCCGGGGCGGAGACTGGGAGGCCACCATTTTCACTCTCCGCCTCCAAAGCTGTACGGAGAGCTTGCAGGGAACAAAAGCTCCGGAGAGCAAACCCGAGCAGATTACTTAGCCCGGACCGGCAAGGGCGGGGCAATTTTGCCTCCAGCAAAGACATTTGGGAACCACGGCAACAGGCCCCTCCCCCAGAAGATCAGCGAGAACAGCCAGCCAAGACCAAGTTTACCGATCAATGAGAATGGCAGAACTCCAGCGCTAGGGGAACACTGCACATAGAATTCATGGCTTTTTTACCATGATTCTTTAGTCTTTCAAAGTTAATTATTTTTTTTAACTGTCTTTTTTTCTTTTTTCCTTTTTTCTTTTTTTTTTTTGAATTTTTCTTTTTCCCTTTTTCAACCAACATCTTATCAATCCCTTTTTTAAAAAAAAAACATTTTTATTTTTCATTTTTAAAGTCATATTCTATCCCTTCATAGTAGTTACCCGTATTTTTGGCATATATATATAAGTTGTTCTCTCTTTAAAATCTTGAGATAGTTTCTTCTAACAGATCAAAATATACTCTAAATCTCTAGTGTATGGTTTTTTTCTACTCCCCTGCCTGATCACATTCTCTCCCTTTTTTCTTTCTTTTTTTTTTTTTTAATCCTCTTCTTTCTTTTTTCAAACAACTTATCAAATCCTTTTTAAAAATTTTTTATAATTTCCATCTTTACAGTCATATTCCATCCCTTCATCATATCAACCCTTATTTTTGTACATATATAAGTTTTTCTTTCTTTAAAATTTTGGGAGGGACTTTCTTTTAACAGACCAAAATACACCCAAAATCTAGTGTGTGGCACTGATCTATAATCCAGCCTGATCATATTTGATCACATTCTGTTTTTGTTTTGTTTTGTTTTGTTCTGCTTTTGTTTGTTTTTATCTTTATCTTTTTCTTTTTTCTTTTTTCTTTCCTTTTCTTTTTTCTCTCTTTCCCTTTCTTTTCCCACTGCTTCAGGTCTTTTCTGATTTGTTTAGAGTATATTTTCTGGGGACGTTGTTACCCTGCTAGCATTTTGTTCTCTCATTAATCTATTCTCCTCTGCACAAAATGACAAGACGGAAAAAATCACCTCAACAAAAAGAACAAGAGGTAGTACCGACTGCCAGGGACCTACTCAATACGGACATTAGTACGATGTCAGATCTAGAGTTCAGAATCATCACTTTAAAGATACTAGCTGGGCTTGAAAAAAACATGGAAGTTATTAGAGAAACCCTTTCTGGAGAAGTAAAAGAACTAAAATCGAACCAAGTAGAAATCAAAAAGGCTATTAATGAGGTGCAATCAAATATGGGGGCGCTAACTGCTAGGATAAATGAGGCAGAAGAAAGAATCAGTGAGATAGAAGACCAAATGATGGAAAATAAAGAAGCTGAGAAAAAGAGAGATAAACAACTACTGGATCACAAGGGCAGAATTCGAGAGATAAACGATACCATAAGACGAAACAACATTAGAATAATTGGGATCCCAGAAGAAGAAGAAAGAGAGAGAGGTGCAGAAGGTATAATGGAGCAAATTATAGCAGAGAACTTCCCTAATTTGGGGAAGGAAACAGGCATCAAAATCCAGGAAGCACAGAGAACCCCTCTCAAAATCAATAAAAATAGGTCAACACCCCGACATCTAATAGTAAAACTTACGAGTCTCAGAGACAAAGAGAAAATCCTGAAAGCAGCTCGGGAGAAGAGATATGTAACCTACAATGGTAGAAACATTAGATTGGCAACAGACTTATCCACAGAGACCTGGCAGGCCAGAAAGGACTGGCAGGACATATTCAGAGCACTAAATGAGAAAAATATGCAGCCAAGAATACTATATCCAGCTAGGCTGTCATTGAAAATTGAAGGAGAGATAAAAAGCTTCCAGGACAAACAAAAACTAAAGGAATTTGCAAACACGAAACCAGCCCTACAACAAATATTGAAAGGGGTCCTCTAAGCAAAGAGAGAGCCTAAAAGCAACATAGACCAGAAAGGAACACAAACAATATACAGTAACAGTCACTTTACAGGCAATACAATGGCACTGAACTCCTATCTTTCAATAGTTACCCTGAATGTAAATGGGCTAAATGCCCCAATCAAAAGACACAGGCTATCAGATTGGATTAAAAAACAAGACCCATCGATATGCTGTCTGCAAGAGACTCATTTTAGACCCAAAGACACCCCCAGATTGAAAGTGAGGGGGTGGAAAACTATTTACCATGCTAATGGACACCAAAAGAAAGCTGGGGTGGCAATCCTTATATCAGACAAATTAGATTTTAAACCAAAGACTGTAATAAGAGATGAGGAAGGACACTATATCATACTTAAAGGGTCTATTCAACAAGAAGATCTAACAATTGTAAATATCTATGCCCCTAACATGGGAGCAGCCAATTATATAAGGCAATTAATAACAAAAGCAAAGAAACACATCGACAACAATACAATAATAGTGGGGGACTTTAACACCCCCCTCACTGAAATGGACAGATCGTCTAAGCAAAAGATCAACAAGGAAATAAAGACTTTAAATGACACACTGGACCAAATGGACTTCACAGACATATTCAGAACATTCCATCCCAAAGCAACGGAATACACATTCTTCTCTAGTGCCCATGGAACATTCTCCAGAATCGATCACATCCTAGGTCATAAATCAGGTCTCAACCGGTACCAGAAGATTGGGATCATCCCCTGCCTATTTTCAGACCACAATGCTTTGAAATTAGAACTCAATCACAAGAGGAAAGTCAGAAAGAACTCAAATACATGGAGGCTAAAGAGCATCCTACTGAAGAATGAATGGGTCAACCAGGAAATTAAAGAAGAGTTAAAAAAATTCATGGAAACCAATGAAAATGAAAACACAACTATTCAAAATCTTTGGGATACAGCAAAGGCAGTCCTAAGAGGAAAGTATATAGCAATACAAGCCTTTCTCAAGAAACAAGAAAGGTCTCAAGTACACAACCTAACCCTACACCTAAAGGAGCTGGAGAAAGAACAGCAAATAAAGCCTAAACCCAGCAGGAGAAGAGAAATAATAAAGATCAGAGCAGAAATCAATGAAATAGAAACCAAAAGAACAGTAGAACAGATCAACGAAACTAGGAGCTGGTTCTTTGAAAGAATTAACAAGATTGATAAGCCCCTGGCCAGACTTATCAAAAAGAAAAGAGAAATGACCCAAATCAACAAAATCATGAATGAAAGAGGAGAAATCACAACCAACACCAAAGAAATACAAACAATTATAAGAACATATTATGAGCAACTCTATGCCAACAAATTAGATAACCTGGAAGTAATGGATGCATTCCTAGAGATGTATCAACTACCAAAACTGAACCAGGAAGAAATAGAACACCTGAACAGACCTATAACCACTAAGGAAATAGAAGCAGTCATCAAAAATCTCCCAAAACACAAAAGCCCAGGGCCAGATGGCTTCCCAGGGGAATTCTACCAAACATTTCAAGAAGAATTAATACCTATCCTTCTGAAACTGTTCCAAAAAATAGAAATGGAAGGAAAACTTCCAAACTCATTTTATGAGGCCAGCATTACCTTGATCCCAAAACCAGACAAAGACCCCATCAAAAAGGAGAATTACAGACCAATATCCCTGATGAACATGGATGCAAAAATTCTCACCAAAATACTAGCCAATAGGATCCAACAGTACATTAAAAGGATTATTCACCACGACCAAGTCGGATTTATCCCTGGGCTGCAAGGTTGGTTCAACATCCGCAAATCAATCAACGTGATACAATACATTAACAAAAGAAAAAACAAGAATCACATGATCCTCTCAATAGATGCAGAAAAAGCATTTGACAAAGTACAGCATCCTTTCTTGATCAAAACTCTTCAGAGTGTAGGGATAGAGGGTACATACCTCAATATCATAAAAGCCATCTATGAAAAACCTACAGCGAATATCATTCTCAATGGGGAAAAACTGAGAGCTTTCCCCCTAAGGTCAGGAACGCGGCAGGGATGTCCACTATCACCACTGCTATTCAACATAGTATTGGAAGTCCTAGCCACAGCAATCAGACAACAAAAAGAAATCAAAGGCATCCAAATCGGCAAAGAAGAAGTCAAACTCTCACTCTTTGCAGATGATATGATACTTTATGTGGAAAATCCCAAAGACTCCACCCCAAAACTGCTAGAACTCATACAGGAATTCAGTCAAGTGGCAGGATATAAAATCAATGCACAGAAGTCAGTGGCATTCCTATACACCAACAACAAGTCAGAAGAAAGAGAAATTAAGGAGTCGATCCCATTTACAATTGCACCCAAAACCATAAGATACCTAGGAATCAATCTAACCAAAGAGGCAAAGGATCTGTACTCAGAAAACTATAAAATACTCATGAAAGAAATTGAGGAAGACACAAAGAAATGGAAAAACGTTCCATGCTCATGGATTGGAAGAACAAATATTGTGAAGATGTCAATCCTACCTAGAGCAATCTACACATTCAATGCAATCCCCATCAAAATACCATCCACTTTCTTCAAAGAAATGGAACAAATAATCCTAAAATTTGTATGGAACCAGAAAAGACCCCGCATAGCCAGAGGAATGTTGAAAAAGAAAAGCAAAGCTGGCGGCATCACAATCCCAGACTTCCAGCTCTACTACAAAGCTGTCATCATCAAGACAGTATGGTACTGGCACAAAAACAGACACATAGATCAATGGAACAGAATAGAGAGCCCAGAAATGGACCCTCAACTCTATGGTCAACTAATCTTTGACAAAGCAGGAAAGAATGTCCAATGGAAAAAAGACAGTCTCTTCAACAAATGGTGTTGGGAAAATTGGACAGCCACATGCAGAAGAATGAAACTGGACCATTTCCTTACACCACACACAAAAATAGACTCCAAATGGTTGAAAGACCTCAATGTGAGACAGGAGTCCATCAAAATCCTAAAGGAGAACACAGGCAGCAACCTCTTCGACCTCAGCCGCAGCAACTTCTTCCTAGAAACATCGCCAAAGGCAAGGGAAGCAAGGGCAAAAATGAACTATTGGGACTTCATCAAGATCAAAAGCTTTTGCAAAGCAAAGGAAACAGTCAACAAAACCAAAAGACAACTGACAGAATGGGAGAAGATATTTGCAAATGACATATCAGATAAAGGGCTAGTATCCAAAATCTATAAAGAACTCAGCAAACTCAACACCAAAAGAACAAAGAATCCAATCAAGAAATGGGCAGAAGACATGAACAGACATTTTTCCAAAGAAGACATCCAAATGGCCAACAGACACATGAAAAAGTGTTCAATATCACTCGGCATCAGGGAAATCCAAATCAAAACCTCAATGAGATACCACCTCACACCAGTCAGAATGGCTAAAATTAACAAGTCAGGAAATGACAGATGTTGGCGGGGATGCGGAGAAAGGGGAACCCTCCTCCACTGTTGGTGGGAATGCAAGCTGGTGCAGCCACTCTGGAAAACAGTATGGAGGTTCCTCAAAAAGTTGAAAATAGAGCTACCATATGATCCAGCAATTGCACTACTGGGTATTTACCCCAAAGATACAAAAGTAGGGACCCGAAAGGCTACGTGCACCCCGATGTTTATAGCAGCAATGTCCACAATAGCCAAATTGTGGAAAGAGCCAAGATGTCCATCAACAGATGAATGGATAAAGAAGATGTGGTATATATATACAATGGAATATTATGCAGCCATCAAAAGGAATAAGATCTTGCCATTTGCAACGACGTGGATGGAACTGGAGGGTATTATGCTGAGCGAAATAAGTCAAACAGAGAAAGACATGTATCATATGACCTCACTGATATGAGGAATTCTTAATCTCAGGAAACAAACTGAGGGTTGCTGGAGTGGGGGGTGGGGTGGGAGGGATGGGGTGACTGGGTGATGGACACTGGGGAGGGTATGTGTTCTGGTAAGCGCTGTGAACTGTGCAAGACTGTTGAATCTCAGATCTGTACCTCTGAAACAAATAATGCAATATATGTTAAGAAAGAAAAAAAGAAGAAGAAGAATGTAGCAGGAGGGGAAGAATGAAGGGGGGGAAATCGGAGGGGGAGAAGAACCATGAGAGACGATGGACTCTGAAAAACAAACTGAGGGTTCTAGAGGGGAGGGGTTGGGAGGATGGGTTAGCCTGATGATGGGTATTGAGGAGGGCACGTTCTGCATGGAGCACTGGGTGTTATGCACAAACAATGAATCATGGAACACTATAAAAAAAAAAAATAATAAAAAAAATAAAAAAAAATAAAAAAAAAAATAAATAAAAAAACAAATACGTATACAATTATATAAATGTGTATGTTTCGCATGAATATACGTGTGTTACACAGAGTCATGTTTTATAAAGAGTTGAATGTACCTAAGGTTTCTGTGTGTGAAAATGTGGCTAATGCACTTACTGTGGGAATCAGGAAACTGCTTTTATGTTCTACATGGAACTGACTTCAAATATTATTGTATTTTCAGGGGGGAGAAAAGGCTTCGTGTTCTGTTCAATATCACAGATGTTTAATTCTATTAAATAGAAGCCATTTCCTGTCCAGTCACACCTCGTAATGAGGGAGGGGACTCACATTTCTCAAGTGTTTGATAGATATTGGGTGCTGTCCGGGGGATGGATGTCTATTTTTATTTGAACCATGGAGAAACCACATGAATAAAGCAAAGATCTTACATTCTGCTCATGAGAACCCTGAGTCTCAAAGATTAAATAAGGTTCCCAGCCAGAGGTAGAGCTGGGATTTGAACCCAGGTCTTGGGGATGCCAAAGGTCCACTAAATAGGGTTTCTTTCTAATAAGATTGTTCTAATATTTAGAAACCATTTGAGGATGTTTCCCATAACCGATTGTGTATTAGACAAGGGAGGAGCAGAATCAAGACTGCAGGATGGGCCTGAATATTCAGCTGTTTATCGGGCATCGACTCTATGCCAAGCACAAAGATAAATGCTAGTGATACAGAGTTGAACAGATAGACCCCCTGCTCTGCCCTTAGAAGCTGGTTTTGCATTTTCTAGGATTTTGGATCAATAGAGTCCTACAGCATGGGCTCTTTGGGGTCTGGCTTCTACCACTTGGCATAATTCTTTCTGAGATTCATCCAGGTTGCTGCAAGTATGAGCACTTTACCCCCGTGTACGGGTACACCGCACCCCATCCTATAGCAAATAGATACAGCACCACACATTCATGCCCTCACCTGTTGGGAGATGTTTGGATTGTTGGCTGGGGCTGTTCCCTATCAGGCTGCTATGGATACTCATGCACAGGTCTTTGTTTGGACATACGCTTTGATTTCTTCTGGGTAAATACCGAGATGTGGAATAGCTGGGTCCTACAGTACACGAATATCTTTGAGCAGATCCTGCATAATCAGAGCTTGTGTTGTGGAAAAAGAGGATACATGTGAACCCCTACGTATAGTTAGTTGTAGGATGTCTGCCTGTGTTTATCATGGAACCGAAGCACGTATCCTTTCTTCTCTCTTCATCCTTCCCTCGACTGTCTTCCTCATCAGGTGTTTACCTGGATGCTTTCCTGCCTTCAGAACAGTTTAGGAAGGAAGAATCCAATTTTCTTTACCACTCAAGATGGTGGGTGTCCTTGAGCCATCCTCCGAGTCATGGCAGCCTCTTCGTGGTTCCAGGGTCACTGTAGAAGAGACGCTGCTGGCCTCCAAAGGAGGGACAGGCTCACTGCATACCTTTCCTGCTTCAGGAGTCAGAAGGGAGGATGTGCATTCATAGCGCGAGCATCTCCATGTTGCCCCCCTTCTCTAGGCAGCAGATAGCGATGGCTCAGTGACAGCCCTTGAGCCACACCACTTGGCTTTGAGTCCTGGATGGTGTCATCCTCTAGATGTGAGACTTGGTGTGAGTTACCTAACTTCCCGGGCCTGGTTTCCTCACCTGTAAAAAGCAGACCATGGGGTCTTTCTGAGGATTAAAGGTGAAGGCGCAGCGCCTGGCGCACAGTAAGTTCTGTCTGAATGGTATTGATGATTGATGTTGCCCGTCTCCTCCTGGCCTAAGCTGTCATCACCATGGCAACACGTGCAACAAAAGGGTCAGGGCTGAGCTCTCCTTTGATGCCCCCAAAGTTTACTGCTCTCAGTGCTGTGCTCAGAAGAAGCCTTATGAATCCATGTTTTTCATATCAATGGGCCTAAGGGTGAATGGAAATAATACAGGTATTTTATTTTTAAAGATTTTATTTATTTATTTATTTATTTATTTATTTAGAGTGCACAGGCAGGGGGAGGGGCATAGGGAGAGGGAGAGTCTCAAGCAGACTTCACACTGAGTGCAGAGCCCCCATGCAGGGCTCGATCTCATGACCCTGAGATCATGACCTGAGCGAAATCAAGAGTCAGACACTTAACCAACTGAACCACCCAGGCACTCCAAATAATACAGGCATTTTAAAGCAATTAGTTCATCCCCCAAAGGGATGAAAGTAAAACTAATTATGTTAATGGGTGGCCATGCAGGGGCATCTTCCTAGACATAATGTCAAATATCTACCAGAATATCAGTGAAGGCGTGGGGGGGGGGACATTACAGGGAAAAAAAAATCAAGATTTTTCCCCATACTAATCCTGTTTAACTAATATTGAACCTCAGTATAAGTAATGCTATGCCCAGTTAACTCTGACTTACTAATATTCAGCACACAGCATCTTTGGCAACTTCCGCAAGTTCGAAGATGCTCTGAGGCTTTGGAAATATCCAGGGCTGGGTGGGCTGGATTTTAGGAATAATGACGTTTTTGATCTCTGTCTGCTCTTCAGGGTTTTCTGAGTCCTCCACCGAGAGGCCGTTAGCTGCCCCTCTCCACCTCCTTCCCCATGCTCCTCCTCGCCCCCTTCTTTCATTGGGCACGAAGTATGAGATGCTGCCTTCAATGCAGACTTCAGAGTCCGGAGTTTGCTTTGAGCAATATTGGCCACGTGACTTTGGGATCCTCTGTTGTATTTTGGTGTCCAGTTTCCTGGCTTAATCTCTGTTCCTCGCTGAGGATTCAAATAGGCAAGATTGCTGTAAAATTACCACCAGCATATGAACACACATCGTATTTGTAGAACAAGGTTTGGGCTTTTATTTCATTCAAGATTTACCCGGGAGAAGATTACAAATAGCTCAAGGGAGGCATTTTCAATGCACGTGCTGGGTTGTGACCCAGACCTCTGATCGTCTGGTCAAGGGCAGTGAGATGCTGTGGAGCAAATCAGACTTTCCAGCCAGACCGAACTGGAGTCCAGTTTCAGCCTTGGTTACCCATCAACACAGTGGGAAGGCTGGTCCCTCATGCCCACGATTTAGGGTACAGAGGCTCAGAGATACCAAGTGCACGGCCCTCTAGCAAGCTAGGCACCTCCATCTGCTTCCACTGGGGCAAAGCACATCTCCATTCTCTCTTCCTGAGATTGTTTCCCTCTCTGCCCAGCTGCCCGGGGGAGGGACAGAGCCCAGACACTCTAGAAGGGGATCCCACAAGGCCAGGGCTCGCTCTGTGTCCCCAGAGTCAGGTCCTGCTGCAGAGTAGGCATTTTGTAAACAAATGATTGAAAAGCACTGGGGTCTAGAATCAGGCCAAGATTGCGATGTACATGGCTGGTACTTCCGGGACTACATGAGGATTTGTACTTTTCTAACTGCTTCAGTTCTCATTAAGCCTGTGCTTGGTTGAAATCCACAGCCTCCCAGACACATCCACTATCCCCACTGTCCCTCGCCGATGCCCATCTCGCTCTTGCTCTGGGCAACTCTGTGTCTGGCCGAATTGGGCCCAGCTCAGCCTCTGCCTCTAGCCTGGGCAATTACTTCAGGCCTGGCTGCAGCGCATTACCTCCCTGCAGGTGCTCACCCAAGCAGAGCTGACCTCTTAGGAGTTCATTAGTCAGATGCCAGACGTGGAACATGGACTCTGATTGCGGGGGGCCTCCGTGACCAGAAGTTTCTCTGTTGGAGTAGTTTTCACATCAGTGTGTTTAAAGAATAAAATAGTAATGACCCATCTTGTCCTGGATATATCTCCCTGTAGGGGTGCCTTCTTGCCAGACTTGACCTTGGCGTGATGCCACCCACTTGCCTTGAGGGACCCGGTGAGAAAACATCTTTAAGCTTGTTTCCGTCTGCTCTCAGGCTGTTGGCAGCAGTGCTCATTACCTGACATGGGGCCGTCCCTCCGAGAAGCCCTCGGAGAAGGTCTCTTTGGTGTTCGGTTCGAGGGAGAGCTGCTCTTCTCCAGAGCAGTCGCTGGTGGGGACGTGCAGGACAGGGCGACGGGAAGGGGCAGGTCTTGGAGAGATCAGACCTGGATAGGAATTTCCTCCTTACCACTTTTTAGCTCTCTGAACTTGAGCCTCTCTCTTGGGCTTCTTCCAACATGGACGGTGATACAGCTAACCATAGGCAGGTTAGCTGTAAGGACTAGATGAGGTAACGTGTGTACAGCCCTGGGATTGAGTCTGTGCCCGGTAAATGCTCATGTTGGCAACTGTGCTCAGACTCCTGACTCGTTGCCTCTTCCTGCTTGATGCTGGGAGGTACTGAAGCAAATTGGTGGTCAGCCTCCAGCAAACACCCAGGACTCCTTGGCGTGGATTTTGTATAACAAATCTTGCCCCTGGCTCTCCCTCACTTTATTGATCCTTTGGTTGGGGATTTATATGTATAATACTTATATATATATATATATATATATTTGCATCTTCTTAATTAGTTAGAATGTACCACATCTGAAATATTGTGTATTTTCTTTCATACCTGCCTCAAATCCCGTTTGAGACAAGCTAGGATAGAAACATTCTAATACGAAATTAAAGAAAAAAAATACAGATCCTGACAGCCTCTGGCAATTTTCAATGATCAATTAAAAAAACTTGGAAGAAGAAAATGCAATATAGAGGCTATAGGCTACCACCAAGAAAATGATGAATAGCCACTCTAAGAATGGAAAGGATCTTTTGGAAGTTAACCCTTTGTCAGATATATGGGTTGCAAATATTTTCTCCCATTCCGCAGGTTGCCTTTTTACTCTGTTGCTTATTTCCTTGGCCGTGTAAAAGTTTTTTAGCTCGGTGTAGTCCCACTTGCCTATTTTTTATTTTTGCTCTTGTTGCCGGTGCCTTTTTAATAACCTGATTTAAGAATGGGTAAAGAGGGGGCCTGGGTAGCTCAGTCGTTAAGTGCCTGCCTTTGGCTCAGGTCATGATGCCAGGGTCCTGGGCTCCCTGCTTGGTGGGGAGCCTGCTTCTCCCTCTCCCACTCCCCCTGCTTGTGTTCCCTCTCTCGCTGTGTCTTTCTCTGTCAAATAAATAAATAAAATCTTAAAAAAAAAAAAAGAATCAAAACCAGGATCTTCAAGAGCGATCAGCCCTCCCATGGGTATAAATGGGTTTAAACCTTCAGTTAGGCATGATGAAGAAGACCCAGAGCTCTGCTGTGCTACCCTATCTCTATATATAACCATACTGTATTATACACTTGAAAATTTCAGAGACTCTATCTCATATTAAGTGTTCTTACTACAGTAAAATTAAAAGCGAGGAAGGTATCTGCTCTTTATTTCCCCTCTTCCTCTTGAGGGTTCAGGAATGGATATATCTCCCTACTGTCTCCTTTAAGGTTCTTCTCTTGGAAACCCATATTTGGTACAAGTTGAGCCACATGCCACAGTTTTCCAGTCAAGGTTGTTTGCCTTCTGTTCCTACTCACGCATCCCTCTTTCCCTTTTTGTGAGCTACGTGTCTTTCCTGTATGCACATTATCATCCCGCCTCGGTGGGCTGCAAGGACTCTCCCAGCTGTCAGTCACCAAGAAGTGTTCATGAGACCCGGGTGACCCTCAGCATGTCATTGAACTTCCCTGAGCTCACCTTCTTAACTTCAGCTCTTCAGCCATAGAGTGGAGAGGATGATTTCTTCCCTGTAGACTATTCGTATTAAAGGCAGTAATGTGTTTGAGGCCATCTGGCTGGTTCTCGATGAATATTATTTTGTGGTCTCTTTATCTGCAAAGCCTGGATGAACCCAATTTTAGAATTTTTAGGTTGAGCTTGTTGGAGGCACCTGCCCCTCCTTACCCAATCTCATCTTATTACCGTATAAGTTCAGGTAATGCCTCTCCAACACTAATGTTCTGGACCAGTTCTCACTATCCTCAACCAGTTTCTGCCGAAATTGGATGATAATAAATTGTATTGCAAATAATGGTTCATTGGCTTGGCCATCACTTACTTGGCCATATAGAAGTCTGCAGAGATGACATTCAGCGGACCGAAGGATGGCCCCAGACTGGGCTCCCTTCAGCCCAGAAGGTTGTCTCGGAAGGACACAGGGAGATTTATAGCCTTGTACTGTCTGAAATCTACAATGCCCAAATCTTTCATTATAATCTTAAGAATAGCTAATATCGAACACTTAGCCATGCACCATCTAAGTTTATGCATTTTACATGCATTATCTCATTTATCCCTTGTATTAGTTTTCTGTTGTTAACAAAATTACCACAGATTTAGGGGCTTAAAACAACAAATGTGTATTGTCTCCCATTTTCCATGGATTAGGATTCCAGGCATGGTTTCCCTGGCTCCCCTACTCAGAGTTTTGTAAGGCTACACTCGAGGTATTGGTCACACTGTGTCCTATTTGGAGTCTTGACTGGAGAAGAACCCACTTCCAGCCTTCCCCAGGCTGTTCTGGCAGAACTCATGTTCTTGTAGTGGTAGGACAGAGGTCCCTGTGTTCTTACTGGCTGTCAGCCTGGGACCTCTTTAAAGTCCTGGAGGCTGTCCTCTAGTCCCTGTCATGGTCCCCTCCCCTCCTAACAGAGCAGCTTCATTCCACAGGAAGAACAGGAGAATCTCTAGCTCCAGTTGGCTAGCCCTGTTGAACCACCTAGGTTTTAGGCTTCTTTCAAATTTGAGATTTATTCCCTTTTTATGTATTAGATTGGGTCTTACATAACATAACACAAGCACAGGAGTCTGTCCCATCATCTTTGTCATATTCTGTTGGATAGAAGCAAGTCACAGGGGGCGCCTGGGTGGCTCAGTCAGTTAAGCGTCTGCCTTCAGCTCAGGTTGTGATCCCAGGGTCCTGGGATCGAGCCCCACGTCAGCCTCCCTGCTCAGCATGGAGTCTGTTTCTCCCTCTCCCTCTGCTCCTCCCCCTGCTCGTGCTTCCCCCCTCAACCCCGCATCTCTGTTTTTCTGTCTGTCTCTCAAATAAATAAAATCTTAAAACAGAAAAAGAAGCAAGTCGCAGGTTCTTCCTCATTCAGGGGAGGGGATGATGCAGGGGCGTGGGTACCAGGGCGTGGGAACCACGGGGCCATCTTAGAATTCTGCCTGCCGTGCCCTTCATCACAATGCTCTGAGGTGGGTATTGTTATAATACCCCTGTACATGACAGCCACTGGGGCTGAAATACTTTCCACAGTTGCTCCGTCATCAGGGATTTAAGCCTAAGCATTCAGCTCCAGAGTCCGTGTTCTCCAAACAATAAATTCTGTGAGGAAGGTGGTTCTTGTATTTTTTTTCCCCCAAAACCGTCTCCTTTTAAAAAGGTCCAGGCGTGGCGCTCCTTCAGGCTCCCATACTGCCTGTCATGTGGGATTTGAGGAGCATCTGAGTGTATATCATGTGTCATCAAAGAATACTTAGAACTGGAAAGGATCCTAAGTATTTGTGCACATCCCTCATTTCTGTGCATGAAGAAAGGGAAGCTTAGTAAGGAAACAGATCTGCTTAAGGTCACAGGGAGGTAGTATGTGGCAGTACCAGTCCTGGACAGTAGAGGTAGCAGACAGGGCTTTTCTTTCTTTTGTCCTGGTGATTCAGGTTGAGCTGCTCCCTCCTAGGGAGCTACAGAAATGACCAGATCATCCAGGCAGAGCCAATCAGAGAAATGTATCTTCATGACCACAGTGATGGCTGAAAGTAGGCATATAACCCAGGCTGGGTCAAGAACAGTTAATGAGAATCTGCCGTAAAGCCTTCTCTGGAATTATTGAGATGGACATGCTGTCTTTCTGGTAGGATTGCTGAAGAGCTAGGATGGAAGTCAGGAGTTGCAGGTGACCATCCTTGCCATTGTATGTGGACAGTCATCTTGAGAATAAAGCCAGCACAAAGGAAAATATGTAGAGAGAATCCAGATGTTGTTGAGTGCCTTAATCGAGCCATGCCTGAAGGTAGTCCCATTCCTAGAATGTGAAGAGAGATTTTTTTCAGCCAATACCTTCTGTTCCTCTCCTCAGGCTAATTTGGTTTCTGACACCAACGAAAAGAATCCTAACTGATGCAGTCTCCTGACTTCTGTTCTAGGGCTCTGCCCCTTGCCTTTGTGATTTTTTTAAAACTTACTGGCAGAGACTTCAGAGCCCCATTCTCTTCTGTAAGAACATTGGAGCTTTCCATCATATCTTCTTAGTGTCATTCTCTGTAGTCTGAATATAATAGGACTTTCCTGACATCAGATGAATAGGTATCAATTTCCTGAGATATCCAGTGGGTCAGGAGGATGCTTTAGGTGAATTAATACCTTTTCTCCCTAAAACTGACCAATATTTGTCAGACCCTTCCACTCCAAAGGGAGCAGAACTATTGGGCAGATGTCGCCCAGAGATAAAGCACATACTAACTCCTGAATAGCTGCCTGGGTCTCAGCTGCTAGCTACATGTCCCTCATTTTCACAAGTACAGGATGGGTTGTGTTTCCTTAAGTGTGTTCCCTGCATTCAACATGAGGAGCCTCGGCTCTTTCTCTTTTCCAAAATGGTTATCTGCAAAATTGGAGTGAAGGGTCAGGATTCTAGGGCAGCTGTGTTTTCAAAGGAGAAGGCAGAAAGCCAGAGAACGTGGCCATTCCCCCTCACAAATCTCTGAGAGAGAACAAAGGCTCAGAAAGCAATGAATTGTCTTAGGTTTTTATTGTTTTATTGAGCAAAATTGTGTTGGGACTTGATAATCCAATTGCAGCATTTAAGGGCTGCCATCAATAACCATTATCTGAGAAAGGAAAGCATAAGCCTAGTGCTTTCCGGTAAAAAAAAAAAAAAAAAAAAAAAAGCCGATTCTGTGATAGCGCAAGGTACTAGAACAGTGGGTCTTTGGGCTAGCGCAAACCGGGTCCCAGTTCTGCTCGCACTCGTTACCAGCTGTGTGCGCCCAGGGAATTTGTTTCGTTAAGCCCTCACAAAAAGGTGCGATTCTTTTTTTTAGTTTTTTTTTAAGTGTTTAATTCCACTGTAGTTAACCTACAGTGTAATATTAGTTTCAGGTGTACAATATAGTGATTCAACCTTTCCATCCATCACTCAGTGCTCATTACGACAAGTGTGCTCCTTCATCCCCAACACCTGTTTCACCTATCCCTCACCCACCCACCTCCCCTCTGGTGACCCTCAGTGTGTTCTTTAAATTAATTTCACAGGTATTTGGGCAAACCTATAAGGTTAAGAACCAGGTTTCAAAGTTGAGTTACACTGACTTTAATGAACAAGCCCTTAACTATGTCTAGTCTCTAAGGATATTGCCATGTTTTCAAAACAGCCAGAAGTTTCCGATTCTGGGTAGGATGGGCGGGGGGCGAATATACAACCCCCTGCCTCTCTCACTGAACAGAGCTATAAAAACTGGGCCTACAGTGTAGATCAGCCTTTGAGGACTCTGAAAATACAGAATAGTAGGTAGATTGGAGGGAAGACTCTAATGCGAGGATACCACAGGATCCTCAGAAAGTTTGGCCTTGTTTCTTCGGATATCCCCTAACCTGGATTCAAAGTAGCCCCCAAACCAGGAGCATCAGTGAAGACAGAGAGCATCGGGACAAGTCAGGTAGGTCAGGCTCCAGGAATGAGAAAGGGGATTCCTGCGAGGTATACCAGCAACAGGGACATTGGGGAAGCTGCGGTCCCAGGCCAGCGAGGCAAAAACTTGCTCTTTCCCCTCTATTCCCATACCGCCATGGGAGTGTTCAGCAGTGTGAGGAAAACAAAGCCTATCTCCCTGGATGGAGGACCAAAAGACAGAGAACCAAGGAGTCAGAAAGTACTGGAAGATCTCAGAAGGGTAGGAGCTTGGCGGAAGTACCTCCATGACGTTGTTGGAGCTCCTGGGCTCATCCCTGAGGTGCGCGTGTGTGGATCTGGGTCTTCATGGTAAAATAGACCACCTGCTAGATCTCACACTGACTCTGGGTGGCTCACGCATGAGCCAACTCCAAATAGCACTGCAGATGCTTTGTAAGTAGAGGTGACGTTGAACCTATAAGCTATACAGGGGCAGTAGGAATGTGTGGTTTCAATCCAACAGAGTCAGTAGTCTACTAAAACAGAAATATCAACATTCTTGTTCAGATTTAAATAACATTCAGTCTCATAATGTAATATGAGGATACAATCCGAAATTACCCAGTCTGTGAAGAACCGGGAAAACTTCAGCTTGCGTGGGAACTCCACGATGACACAAATGTTGGAATTACCTGAAAAAGACATTAAGGCACCTATGACAAAACTGCTCCAGTAGGCACACACTCTTGAAATGAATGAAAATATTGAAAGTGCCAGCAAAGAAAGACTGTTGAATCTCAGATCTGTACCTCTGAAACAAATAATGCAATATATGTTAAGAAAGAAAAAAAGAAGAAGAAGAATGTAGCAGGAGGGGAAGAATGAAGGGGGGGAAATCGGAGGGGGAGAAGAACCATGAGAGACGATGGACTCTGAAAAACAAACTGAGGGTTCTAGAGGGGAGGGGGGTGGGAGGATGGGTTAGCCTGGTGATGGGTATTGAGGAGGGCACGTTCTGCATGGAGCACTGGGTGTTATGCACAAACAATGAATCATGGAACACTATATCTAAAACTAATGATGTAATGTATGGGGATTAACATAACAATAAAAAATTTAAATCTGAAAAAAAAAAAAAAAGAAAGAAAGAAAGAAAGTGCCAGCAAAGAAATAGAAGTTGTAAGGAAGAGCCCAATGGAAATTGTGGACCTGAAAATTCAGCAAAAATTTAAAAACTTCCTGAAAGGATGTGAGAGCAGAATGGAACTAATGAAGGAAAGAGTCCGTGAACCCCCAGACACATCAGTGGAAATTATCCAACCTGAGCCACAGAGACAAGATTTTTAAAAACTGAACACATTCACACAGGTAATACTAAAATGTGTGCCATTCACATCGTGAACAGAAGAATGTGGGTAGTGGAAAAAATACTTCAAATAATCGCTGAAAACTACCCCCCCCACCACCAAAACCATGTAAGCCTGCAAAACCTTGGTGAATCCCAAACAAGATAACCCCCAATACATCTTGCCCAGATACATCACAAACTTCAGAAAATTAAAAATGAAAGTGGACAAAATGGGTGGAGGGGAGTAGGAGGTACAGGTTTCCAGTTAAGGAAAGAGTAAGTCATGGGAATAAAGATACAGCATAGAGAACATAGTGATATTGTAATAGTGTTGTATGGTGACATAGAGTAGCTGCATTTGTGAGTACAGCATAGACCCTTGTAATCGCTCTGTTGTACACCTGAAACTACTGTCACATTGTGTGTCAGGTACACTTCAATTTAAAAAATTTATTTGAGAGAGAACGAGGGAGCGGTGGGGAGGGGCAGAGGGAGAGAGAGAAGCAGACTCCCCGCTGAGCAGGGAGCCCTATGCGGGGCTCAATCCCAGGACCCTGAGATCATGACCTGAGCTGAAGGCAGACACTTAACTGACTGAGCCACCCAGGCACCCCTAAAAATTTTTTTTTATTAAAACAAAGAAAAATCTTGAACAGAGCAGAGAGGGGGAAAAGTATATTATTTATAAGGCAACAAGTTGAGTGACTGAATTTCTCATCAGAAACTATGGAGGCCAAAAGGAAAAACAATATTTTTAACATAGACAAAAAGGACTGTCAACTCACAATTTGATATATAGAGATAATATCCCTCAAGAACAAAGGTGAAATATAGACATTCTTACGTGACAGAAAAATAGGAGAATCTGTTGCCAGCAGATCTTCAAAAAAAAAAAAAAAATTGCTAAAGGAAATTCTTCAGGCTGAGGGAACTACACTGGAAAAAAATTGGGAACATTGGTAATGAAAGGAGAATCACAAAAGTAGTAAATATCTGGGTGAAATGTAATAAGCTATTCTCCTCTTGAATTCTTTAAAGTAGACTTACTGAAAGCCAACAAAATACCATTGTCTGGTGGGGTTTATAGTGTATGCAGATGTAATATGCAAGCCACACCAGCATGAAGAGGGAGGGCAGAGGGACCTGTATGGCGGTAATGTTTCTATATTCCACCTGACATGGTAAAAATGGACTCTAAATATGCTGTGAAGCTAAGCATTTTTAGAGCAACCACTATAAAACCAAAATTTTGCAATAGATACACTGAGAACCACAATTTATAAATGAAAATGGGATGTTCAGGAAGGTTCAAATCAAAAAGAATCAGAAAATACCTGGAACTGAATGAAATTAAAATGCAGCACATAACAATTGGTGGGATGGAAACAGAGTAGTGCAGGAGGCAACTTCATAGCATTAAAAAAAGAAGAAAGGTCTCAAATCAACAGTCTAAGCCTCCACTTGAAGAAATTTGAAAATAATGAGCATAACCTCCCAAAGCAAATAGAATAAGGTTATTATATTTGCTTGCAACAAGGAAATGATTAACAGAAGAGTAGCAATCTCAATGGACTTGAGAACAGAAAAGGTCTGTGGGGGAAAAGAATCAGTGAGACCAAAAGATACTGGTTCTTTGAAAAAGATCAATGCATCTTGAAAAACCTCTAAGACAGGAAAAAAAAAAAATGTGAGAAGGCACGAATTACTGACACTAGGGGTGAATGAGGGGATAATACTACAGACCCCGCAGCTATTAAAAGGCTGATATGAGAACCTCAGAAACAACTCTATATGCATAAATTTGAGCACTTAGATGAAACGGACAGATTTCCTTAAAAAGTGCAAGCCACCAAACTCACCAAGCTGAGACAGATAATCTGAATGGATGTAGGTGTATAAAAGAAATTGAATCCATAGTAAAAAAAATTTTTAAAGAAATAAAGCCTTCCATGAAATAATCTCTCGACCCAAACCTAAAATTTCTGTGGAAAGTCAAAAGACCTAGAAGAGCCAAAATAATTTGAAAACAAAGAATAAAGTTAGAGGAATCATACTACCCTGTTTTAAGATTTACTAGGAGAAAATACAATAATCAATACACTGTGGGATTGGCAAAAGGACTGGCATACATGGATCAATGAACAAGAATAGAGAGCTCAGAAATAGGCCCAGATAAATGTGTCTGGTCGATTTTCGAAAAGGTATCAAGGACATTCTGTGGAGAAGGGTCTTCTCTTTTCAACAAAATGGTGTTGGAAGAGTTGGACATGCATGCAAAAAAGTACTCAACCTGCACCTTACACTTTTATATGAAAATTAACCTACAGTGGATGATAGACCTAGGTGTAAAAAGCAAAACTGTGAAACTTCTAGAGGGAAATAGTGGAGGAAGTAGACATGATGCTAAAAGCACACTCCATAAAAGATAAATTGATGAATTGCACTTCATCAAAATTTTAAATCCTTTTTTCGTGGAAGATGCTGTAAAGGGAATGAAAACAAACTTCCAGACTGTGAGTTTGCAGATGGTGCAGTTGATGAAGGACCCGTGTCCACAATGTCGAAAGAGCTCTCAAATCCGACTGCCAGAAGAACGACAATCACGTTACAAAATAGGCAAAAGATTTGAGCAGACGCTTTGCTGAGGAGGGTAGATGGAAGGCAAGTAAGCACAGGAAACTGATGTTCGACATCATTAGCCAGTACGGAAATTTGACTTAAAAGCACTATGAGATCCTACCAGACATTATAGAGATGGCTGAGGTAGACAGAACTGCCAGGATCAAATCCTGGATTCAGACAGACAAATTAGGGCGCCCGGCTGGCTCAGTTGGTAGAGCATGTGACTCGGGGTGTCCGGGTCTTGAGTTTGAGCCCCTCGTTGGGCGTGGAGCCTATTAAAAATAAAGTAATAAAAAAAAAAGGAAATGTCTCTGGAATTCTGCGGCTATTGCTTACAATCCTGCATGTAAGCTCGGTACCGTCTTGCCAGTGACAAACAGCATCTCTGTTGTGCGCTAAGTGCTCATCTCCACACTGACCTCCAGCCTTTGAGAAATGCTGACTCTCTGATGACAGAATTTCTCCTTTATTGATTCCCCTTGTTTTCTTTCTCTAATGCAACTGTTAAGTTCATTTAAACAATGTAATTCATCAGAAGATGGCCAGACCTGCGTTTTATTGATACAGTGATGAATCAGTCAGCCGTGCAATCCCACAAAGTCCTGGATGAATGGCCGGCCAGTCTGGGGCGGGTGTGGGGGAAGCCCTGATACAAATCTAGCAGACACATTGGACATTGCTGACTTAATCACACCGGAGATGTTATCAGGGCGGGTCCCCTCTGGCCTCTGGGATGGCTGGTGACTGACTCCATCAGGAACAAACTGGGGGCTCCTCATTCCTGACCTTTTCCAAGTTGGGTTCTTGGGCCCCATGAGAAAAACTTTCTGTGACCCAGTAAGTTTAGAATTTAGCCTCATGAGGGGTAAGGCTGTGCCGTGCGGTGGACAAGAGATGGGCTCAGACTGCTTGGGGTCCAGGGGTGACCCTCACTGGCTTATGATATAGTTTGCATACTGTAATTTTCATCCACTCTAAGCGTACACCTCAGTGATGTTCAGCATATTTACAGAATTGTGTAACCATCACCATAAGCTAATTTTAGACTATTACCATCACCCCCAAAAGAAATTTGATGTCCATTCCAGTCACTCCCCATTTCCCCCTCCCTCACTCCATCTCTTCGGCAACTACTCATCGTCTACTTTTTGTGTTAATAAGTTTGCCCTTTTGGAAAATTCATGTAAATGGAATTAAACATTGTATGGTCTTTTGTGCCCAAGTTTTCCCAATTAACAAAATGTTCTTAGGTTCATTCGCGCTGTGGCATGTGCCAACTTTTTTCCTTTCCGTGGCTGAGTCATATTCCACAGTATAGATGGACCACTCTTTGTTTATCCATTCATCAGCTGATGGACATTTGGGTTGCTCCCACTTTTGTATGAATATTCATGGACAAGCTTTCGTACGAACGTGTTTTCAGTTCATCTAAGGAGTAAAATTACTGGGTCGTATGGTAATGTTATATTTCATATACTGAGAAACTGCCCCACTGTTTTTCAAAGTGACTGCATCCTTTTATGTTCCCACCAGCAACAGGTGAGGGTTCTAATTTCTCCACATGCTCTCCAACACTGGTTACTGTCCCTTTTTTTTAGCCATCTTCATGGGTGTGAAGTGATATCTCATCATGGTTTTGATTTGCCTTTCCCTGATGGCTAATGATGTTGAGCCTTTTCATGAGCTTACTGGCCGTCTGTATGTCATCTTTGCAGAAATGTGTATTCAAATCTCTTGCCAATTTAAAAATCAGGCTGTTTTCTTATTGATTTGTAAGAGTACTTTATATATTATGGGTATAAGTTTCTACAGACCAGCCATTTAACCCCTCAGCCTGTTTTTCCTCTAGACTGCATATCAGAATTTAATTCTAGGAAATACAGCCTTCTGTTCTCATCTTGTCTGTCCCTTTTTGTTGTTCTATAATCCTTTCCCATCAGAGAAGGGATTTGATGTACTTGCTGCCTCAAGAGAGTAAAGCCCCAGATACAACAGACCTAAAGCAGAATCAGCTTTTCTCAAACTCAGGCCTGTCAGTGCTCACTTTTATTTTTTTTAATTTTATTTTATTATGTTATGTTAGTAAAAGACGGATATTTCCTCTTCTACTTCCCACTCATTTGAAATATTTCCTTGACCCCTTCTTCCCCACAAAACCTCTACATTTGAAATCAAAATTCCAGATTCTCAAGCTCTTGTGGGAGGGCTTGAGAGGTATATCAGAAAGAGGCAAATATGGAGTTTGCTCTGTATTCAAATCCCAGCTATGCCACCTTCTGGCTGTGTGTCTCCAGGCAAGTTGCATAACCTCTCTGAGCCTAACTTTCTTCAATTATCAAAGAGAAAATAAAACTTAACTTAATGTTGAAATGAGTAAGAGCATTAAGAAAAACATGATTGGGGAATTAAATAATCACCTCGTGTATGTACTCAAAGTTCAGTAAAAGAATTTCCTCTTCTCTTGGTTTATTTGATCTCATAGCAAATTGGTGAAGTGGGGGTTATCGTCTCCATTTTAGAAGCAACAGAACAGAGGCTCAGAGAGGTGAACTCACTAACCCTGTGCCACACGCCTGGGAAGGGCAGAGCCAGGATTCAAACCAAAACCTGGCTCTCACCAGAGCCTGTGTTCTTCTTAATGAGTTGCAGAAGAGAGAAATCCAGCATAATCTATTATCCCATTAGAGTTACGTATTTAGAGAAAAAGGAATGAAATCGGAATCAAGAACCTCCCCGTAGGGGTCGTTTGTCTGTGATACGTTTGCTTTATGTGACTGATTTAGTCCTTATTGAGCAAAGGCACTGTGCTAAGATCAGGATGCAAAACCAGAAGGCATTCTGCTGCAAAGCCTTTAAACAAATAAATGGGCCAGCTTGTTGATTCATTACAGCCTGTGCTGAGTGAAGTGGCCGGGTTGGCGTGCCAGTGGTATGTTGACGACTTGGGTTCTTGGAGCATCAGTTTACTAATCTGTACAATGGGAGGGTTAATTGCAGCGGCTCCAGACCATGACCAAGACAAGGAGTAATTGCACAAGAAGATCCTGCCCTGAAACTGGCATCCTATCAAAGGCTGCAAGAGTGATCGTTGTCCTGAACTCCTGTTTCTAGACGTCCGCTTGCAAAACCCCGAGCTCATCCCTGTTGCTGTGAGGCCGGAGGCAGCTTCCTCTTCTCCAAGCTGCAGTGGCCCACACCGCTCAGGGGGAGCCGGCCCGTGTGACTTCATTAGGAGGAAAAACGGACCCAACAAGCATGCGTTGGACTCCCACACCTCCGGGAGGACCTGCAGAGAAATCGCTGTGCACACGATTACCGTTTCAAGGAAGGATCATAATAACAGAACACACTAGGATTCGGTTTTCCTGCCACCCAGGAGGGAAAACTGGAAGCCACGGGGGGAGCCTTCCATTAATTATATTTTCAGGCACTTTCTGAATAGACTGGGGCAGTGGCTCTTGCCATTGTATCTAGTAATAGGCCCCAGCTCGTCCAGCAGGGAAGGGGGGGAGGTGGGTGATTCAACGGACACATTGAAAAATCCTCTGCTCCATCTCTGTGTGTACAGATGGAAAATTCATTCGCCTCCGACTCTTACTCCTTAGGGGGAAAGTACACTAGTGAGTGAGAAGGGGACGAATCTGTAGATGAACAGTATTCAGGGGTTACCGAACGGGTGTACACCCAAACCCTGTAACGTGCAGCCAGAGAGACCTTCCCAGCAGGGCCACAGATTTCTCTGTCACGGTCATTATTACCGGGGAGCTGGAGCTTGACTGCCTGCGTATGAATGCACGCTCTCCCTCTTACCCTATGACTTTAGGCAAGTGACTGAAGTGCTCAGGGCCTCATTTTCCTCGTCTGAGAAATGGGGATAAATCCACCACTCACCAGGCTCTGGTAAGGATGAAAGGATTCGAAGCCTGAACTGGGAGCCCCATGAGGTTCCTCGGTCCGTGCATTCCTGGCTTTGGGAGTTGGCGGGCTTGTGCACTGTAGGAGGCTTAGCGGGATCCCTGACCTGGATCCCCTTGGATGCTGGTGGCACCCCCCCTCCCCACTTCAGCTGTGATAACCAAAAACTGTCTCTAGCGATTGCCGCCAGATGTCCCCAGGGACACAGTACGTGCTTGATAAGGGCCACCCTTATCAGCTTCCAACACCTGCTTGCCTCTCAAACCCCTGAACGGGAGCAGAATATGCCACCCCAAAGTATGCCTCGTTGGCATAAGGATTATTTTAGGCTGATTATTTTTAAGAAACAGCAGACACTGGAGAAGCTCTGAAAAGCCAAGTAGAAGTTACCCTTTTGTAAGAGACATTTACATTTAGAGGGAGAAACCTCTATTCATAAGGGTGTCTTCCCCTCAGTACCTGGAAGAGAAAGTAACTAAATCTCTAGAAATTCTCTGCAAAGAAGACAAGGACCTAGAACTGCAGAACCACTTCACCCTTGTTTTTTTAAAAAGGTTTTATTTATTTATTTGTCAGAGAGAGAGAGAGCACAAGCAGGGGGCAGGGCAGAGGCAGAGGGAGAAGCAGGCTCCCTGCTGAGCAAGGAGCCGATGTGGGACTCCATCCCAGGACCGCAGGATCATGACCTGAGCCGAAGGCAGATGCTCAGTCGACTGAGCCACCCAGGTGCCCCAACCTCACCCTTGTTTACCTTGCTTTTCCTGACAACCTCCCCATTGCTGGCTCCCTCCAGCCCCCCAACATCTTCTTTTGTCTTGAGCTAGAGATGGCGTTTAAGCTGGTGGCTTGGGCCATTCCAGGGACTTACTCGGTATTTCCTGGGTGGGTCCTATGTCTACAGAAGGTATACATGTTATTAAACTCCTATTTCCTTGTCTCCTGTTAATCTTTCATCACAGGGGGGTTTCAGCCAAGAACGTACAAGAGTAGAGGGAAAGTTACTTTTCCTCTCCCAACACCTTCTGCCCAAATGGGAGTGACATGAGATTCCTGGACTGGGATGTGCTTTTTAACAGCCCTTCATGAATTCATTCACATCTCCTCTTCTCCTGAAACTCCTATGTGTGTCTTTTCCTGAGCTCTCCTGCGTCACCTCCTCCAGGAAGCCTTCTTTGTTCCCTCCTCCCTCCCAAGGTGAGCGCGCTCTATCTCTGGGCCCCCAGAGCACCTTGTGCTTCACTCATTCATTCATTCCTCTGTTCATTCATTCAAAAAATAACCTCGCCTTGCACACCACGGGCACTCCAAGAAACACTAGCAAAGCATTATCACTGTATATCTCTGTGGCTCTCCCACACACACTGGGATCCTCCAGGGTCAGGGTTCCTGGCACACAGAAGGAGGGGTTGGTCGACTACCCAGTGCAGGGGACGGGACAAGCGTTTGGCTGGGGTCCTTCCCAGGAGGACAAAGGGAATGACAGCTGAGGCCCAAGCTTCTCCCTCCTGCTTTCATCGGGTTCCCCAGGGCATAGCCCATGAAGCCACAGAAGCTGCATCAGCCCCACTAAATAAGACCCGTTCTTTAAAAACATCGTTAGAAACTCATTTACCGCAAGCCACCAAAGCCGCGTGAGGCAGAGAAAACCGGCCCATTCCCGGCCGTCTTTCTCTTGTTCCATTTTCTCTCTTCGTTTATTTTTTGCCTCATGTTTTGCTGATTCTCTTCATTTCCAAAGAATTATTTCTACTGCTCCGTGCCGCCAAGTCCCACACAATCGAGCGCGCATTATCTGCGTGCCGCTCAAGGGGAGCAGAATGCACTTTCTGTAGTTTGCAGGGGTTTTTGTTCCAACACCCCGAGTGCTTGGAGCCCAGCCCTGTTCACACATCACACCCAACTGTTGGAATTACTTCTCTGCATAGAAAATGCACATGGGGGTCTTTAATAGAGTTTAATAGCTTATGTTTTCCAAAACTTTGTCTCTAATGTTCCCAGTCTGAATCAGTGCTATTTGTTGGCTCTAAAAATAATTTTTTTAAGTTATTTGAAAATCATCTCAAAAATGAAGTTTTTAAAAGATTTTATTTATTTGTGGCGGGGCACACACAAGGAGAAGGGGAGGGCCAGAGGGAGAAGCAGACTCCCCCCCGAGCAGGGAGCCTGATGCAGAGCTCGATCCTGGGACCCTGAGATCATGACCTGAGGTGAAGGCAGATGCTTAACCAACTGAGCCATCTGGGTGCCCCTTAAAAATGCGTATTTAAAAAATTATTCATTCAAATTTTTCTTAGTTTTTAGCAGAGGGTCTGTTCAGGGTCTTTGTGCTCCTGTGGCTCTTGCCACCCTGGGAAGACCAGGGCCAAACCCCTGGGGAGAACTCAGGAGCCCACAGTCAACAATAAAAGACTCTGGGACCCAGAGAAGTTCACACTGCTAGTGAGTGACAGGATTTGTAGCAGAACCAGCTTCTGGAAACTTTAATGTTGTCACTTTCTCCATCCTCCCGCTGCACATTATTTGAGTCCTAAGAATGTACTCATACCACCTGCGAGGACCCATCCTGTGAAGGAGCAGTGGAAATCCTCTCTGATCTGCCTACTCTAGAAGCAAATTCTAGCCTCCAGTGTCCTAAGGGTCGCTATGAGGGTTGTCTCACAAATCTGTGTTTGCCCAGCCAAGCATCCAGAAAGCACTTTGTAATTATTAGCTGGCGTTATTATTTCCTCCTTTAAAACATATCAGTCTTCTGTCCCCTTCTCCAGACCCTGCCTGCTACATGAAGATCAAGGATTGGGTCCACATTAGAAACTGTCCTGGCATGGAGCATGCTTCCTGGCCCCAAGGTCAGCAAATGCTGAGTCAATTGCATGGCAGCCCCGGTAACAGGCTAAATGAATAAACGGTGTATGAGCAAATATCTTACCCTGCCTGGACAGTCCAATACCTAAGGCCCCTAATGGATCAAGCTAATGGCAGAAATAGGAGACACGGTAGGACATGAAGAAGGGAAATATTTAAGAGCAGACAGAAACTTTTGTCTCTTCAAATTATATTAGAGAAGATGATGGCTTCTTTTCTGTGTGTTGGAACTGTTCTATTTTTAAGTTAGGCTTTCTGAAATTTTGTTCTTATATCTTACCTATGTGCTAGGCACTGTGATCAGCGCTTCTATGGATAAAGGGTGGTATGAACATACTCTTCCTTATGGTGAAATGAGCTTTAACAGAAATAACATCAGGAGCACCTACATATCGGTCTCCTTCCTTCAGGTACATTGGGGGGATTTTATCTCCTGGCCCCCTGGTGGGATCATGTGCCTCATTCTGGCTAATGAGTGTCCCACTTTTCTGAGACGCCCCCAGGTCTCTTTCTTCTTCAACTCTCCAATCAGTGGCATTCAGTGTTATGGGAGCCCCAGAACTCCCCTGGTAACTTTTAGTGAGCATGCAGGAGGTGGAAGAAAGAGAGATTTGTTTTAAGCCACTGAGTTTTTCTGGGTTAGGGGCTGTTTGTTACTGCAATATACGCTAGCCTGTCCTGACTCATACAAAATAACTTCATCTTGGATCCTTCTTGTGAACCAGACGCTGTTAACTGCATTACAAAAATTAGCACACTTGATCATTATAACAACCCAAGAAGCCATTCTTCTGCATGTTTCTAATTGAGTGTTGAAAGTGGAGAGCCCAGGGTCACACTGAGTAAGCAGAAGAGCCAGGATGGACCCAGGGCTCTCTGACTCCTGAGACCTATTCTTTACTCCTACCTGGTGCCACGTTGCTCCCTCTTAAGTAAGTCAGTTGGTGCTGTCAGAGGGGAAAAAAACAAAGCCACCAAGAATTAGGAAGATGGAGAGATGATCCAGCTGGATAGGAGCGGCAGTGGCTTTGGTGGGGAGGTAGAGAAGGATACTCCCCTTTGAAACATAAGCGAGTCTGGCAGGCAGACTCCAAGGTGGTCCCAAGAGTCCAGCCTCCTGGTTGTCATGTCCTGGACAATACTGTCCCTTTGAGCGTGGGCAGGCCATACAGTATGTCCTAGGCAAGAGGGGGGCCTCTACGAACTACAGGTGGTGTCCCACCAGCAGCGAGCAAAACACTGGGCCCTTGGTCCTCCAGTGCAAGCCAATGAATTCTCCCACCGCCCAAATGAGTTTGGTGGCGGACTCTTCCCCAATCTGACCTCCTTCTGAGAACATGGCCTGGCTGACCCCCTATTGTGGTTTTGGGAGACTCTGTGCAGAGGCCCTTAACTATGCTGTCCCCGAACTTCCAATGCATGGAGACCGTGAGATAGCAAATGCATGTCATGTTAAGCCCCGACATTGGTGGTTCATTTGCTCTGCAGCAACAGAAAATGAATACAGAGTCCAGGATGGGAACTTGGATGAAGGACATCCCAAGGGCAGGAAGAGGAGATGGTGGGAAGGCAGCACTTAGCATCTCCAGTCGAGGGCACGGGAAGGGAGGGGAGGGGGTTGGGGTCTGCAGACTCAGGTGGCAGACTAACATGGTGATTTTAAGTCGAAAATGAAAAGGCTTTGTGGACCTTTTGGCAGGGAAGTGGCACAATGCCAGGAACACGGATGGGTTTGGGGATGATTGACCTTGAAATGGGATGTGGGGTTTGGGATGTGTAGTAGGTGGAAAGGTGACCCCCCAAAACCAAGAAAAAGATACATCCACAGCCTAATCCCAAGAACCCTGTGACCATGACCAACTTTGGAAAAAGGGTCTTTGCAGATGTAATTAATTTCAGGATCTTGATCTGAGATCACCCTGGATTACCTGGGTGGGCCCCAAATCCAATGACAGGTGTCCTTATAAGGGCAAATCTTAGAAGGAGTTTGGACAGACGGGGGAAGACTCTGAAAGGGAGGAGAAGGCCATGTGGAGTTGGGAGGCAGAGGTTGGAGGCATGCATGCAAACCAAGGACTGCCAAGGATCGCTGGCAAGCGCCAGAAGCTGGGAGAGAAGCAAGGGACAGAATATCCCTCAGAACCTCCAGAAGGAATCCACCCTGCCAGTAACTTGGCTTCACACTTCTAGCCTCCAAAGCCAGGAGACAATAAATTGATGTCGTTTTAAGCTGCCAATTGGGTGACAATTTGTCACTGCAATCCTAGGAAACTAACACGGCATGATCTGGAGGGAGAAGACAGAGAAAGAACTGCAACCAGACCGGAGGACACTATAGTGGTCCACACAGGAACCGTGAATGCATCAAGCCAAAGAGTGGTGATAGGGACAGAGGGAGCACCGAGGACTCTACACCCACATTTTCACCTGTAACCTCCCATTTCCCCCCCTTGTATTTTACTATTTACTCACGGCAACTCATTTGCTGAATGACCCATGTCCTGTGCCAAGTACTGCACACATTGGATGCATTATTTGGTTCACATAATAAAAACACGTTAAAGTCGAGATGATCATTATTCCCATTTTATGGATGAGAAAACTGAGACTCAGGGAGTCTAACTTGCCTACAGATGTAGCATTGGTAAGCAGCAAAACCGAGATGGAGAAGCCTTCCACCAAATGCTGTACTGTCTCTGAGCTCTTTCTTTCGTAGAGAAGCTTCATAAAGGGTTCTTCGATGTGGGAATTCAAGGAATCCTGGAAACACAAACACCAGGCTTGGGTCTATGCCTGCAGCAGCCTCTGGGTACAGCCAGAGTGCTAATTAGCATTTGTTTATCGCCTTTAATTAGCCCAGACTCTCTGACAGTTTGAGTTCATGAATGCTAATGTGAGGGCAAAGTCAGGAGAAGTTAGAAGCAGAGGCCTGGGGCGGACAGCCAACAAAACTTTGTGTTTTAGCTGACCCAGTGGCTTTTGGTGGCAGAGTGACAAGGAGATGGGGTTAAAAACGAGGCTTGGCATAGAGACAGCCACTCACCACACCACCTCCTATCCCACCTGCTCTCTCACCTTGGAGGAAGTCTTGTCTAAGTCACCCAGCCCAGGGACTCCTGGGCTTGAGACTGATGTCATTTTAACATGTGTATTGCGGACGTTTGTAGAGTACAGCTATTGTTTTTTGCCGGCCAGGAAACCATTTCTTTTTCTTCTCATAATAAGACCTTGGTTTTGCTTGGGAAGCCCCTGACCCTGACTTTCTATTTGTGTGACTCTGATGTGGTTGCTCTCCCTACCCACCCCCATCCCACCCCCCACAAGGCCCCCACACCCCAACGCCCCCAGCCTCCCACCCCCCCCCAACGTCCCCACTCCCAGCCCCAAAGCCCCCACACTCCTCAGTGCCCCCAGCCCCAGGGCCCCCACACCTCAATGCCCCCCACCCCCAGCCCCCTACCCCCAGCCCCCTACCTAACCCATTCTCCAGCGCTCGGCTCCAGAGGGGTCACATGACTCAGACCTGGCCAATCAGCATATTCCACCCCCTTGGCCTCAGTGATTGACTCGGGAATAAGCCAATGAGATTCAGTTCTAATTTGTTGGCAACGTTGGAGAAGAGATGTTAAGTTGCAAATAGATCGGATTGACTTCGGGCTCAGCAGTGTCAGTAGGCTCAATTATGTATTCAAGATTCTGTCATTCTTTGTCTCTGGTCCTATTGCCCTTGATGTTGCTTCATTTTTAGGCTCATTCCCTAAGCATGTCTGGGATGCTAGCTACGCGTCCCAGCAGGGTCCTGCTCCAACCCAGCATCCGCATGTCAGATGTCACAGAAGAACTCTTGATTGATCCTACTTGCCTGCAGAGTCCGCCCCTGGGCCAGTCACAGTTGGGGAAATGAAGGTCTATGACCAGTCCCAGTCACCTCACAGCTGACGGGCGGTGGGGCAGGCAGGTGCCGCAGTGAAGCTCACTCCCAGTGGAGGATGAGTAGTTTCCCCAAGGCAGGCAAAACCCAAATGCCCTCCGGAGTTCCTTGCGGCTAGGAATGGCTGTCTGTCCTTTGCGGAGATCCAGAAAATTAACTTTTATCCTTAGACTTTTCAAACTTGGAAGGGCACCTGGCTTCTCTGTCAGTGGTATCATTGGCCAACTCTCATTCCTTGGAAGACTTAAAATCCAATTAATAAGCACGTATTGATTATTTACAGGCATGCTACTGCCAAGACACAGGCCTTCAGGCTGATGGACTTGCTTGGGGTGTGGGGATCCTTAGTGGCCCCCATATCTCTCCAAACACAGGAGATAGCAGGTGATGGTGACTCCCTCTGTCCGGCTACCATCCTAAAACAGCCTTTCCCACTTTTCCTGTCTCCCAGTCTCCCTCTTAGATTCATTCTCGAAGCTACTTACTACCTGGCAGATCATTCCTGACTATAAGCGACCCACGTCACTCCCCTTCTTAAATGCCATTGGGTCCCCTAGGTCACAGTCCAAGATTCTCACCTGGCATTTGGGGCTCTTTCCAGCCCAACTAGAACCTGCCTTCCCAGTGACCTGTCTTCTACCTTTCTGCATCTTCTCATGGCCCCATGCCTTGTTATGCTCCCACTGCAATGAGCTGTTTTTTGTTCTCTGTACATGCAGGCTCTTTGGCACCTCAGGGCCTTTGCATGTGTGGCTGCCCCATCTGGAACACCTCTGTCCACGTACAATCATTAAAACTTCCCTCTGTTAAGCTTACACTACAGGCTATAGTAATTACAGAAGCTATAACATAGTGGTTAAGAGCACAAACTCCTGATGTCCAGCTTCTTGCTCCTACCACTTACTAGCCACTGTCTTAGTGAGCCTCAGTTTCCTCATCTGTAAGATGGGGATGATAATAGTACCTTCCTCTTGGAATTGTTGTGAGATTTAAATGTGGCAAATTGTCTCACACGCTTAGAGCAGTGCCTGGCCCCCACAGAGCTCAAGAAGTGATGGCTGTTGTTTTTATTCATTCCCATTTCTGTCTCCTTGTAAACTGTCAACTCTTTGAGGGCGGTGACATGGCTTCTTCCCCTCTGTTCACTCAGGGTTTATTATTTGCTCCCTTCTCTTCCCTATGCTGCAGAAAAGAGACTGGGTTTCTGAGCATTGTGAGCATTTCCACCCCCCACCCCCCCACTGCCGGCCTCTGGGTTCATTGTGGGGGAAACTCATTCAGGAGCAAATTTCAAAAAACAGGTAAACTGAGTCAAGGTGGGGAGCTGGAGCTATGGCAAAAGTGCCATCATGAGGGACCAGCGAGGATTTCTTGCCAACTGCCAACCTTGTGACTGGCCTGGACCATTTCAACAGGTAGGAAAGCACACCTGTGCAGGGAAAGGCGGGGCCCGAGGCACAATGCAGGAGGCAGCGCAGGGACATAGTGGGGGGGGGGGCTGGTGGTGAGCAGAGCGGGCTGAGCCGTCTGTTGGGCGGCTGGTGGAGGGCCAGGGTGCAGAGCAGTCACTCTGCTCTTGCTCCCAGCAGCTGGGCTGTAAATGCTCATACCTCCAAACGAAGAATCACCAATCTCATCTGAAATTGAGTTTTGGTAAAAGATAAAAACAGGCTGGGTGGGAAGAGAGAGAGCTGTGTTGCCTTTGATTCCCACCCCCCCCACACACACACACATTCCCTTTTATTGCAGGAATCATATAGCTGCTTCTCCAGCTGTGATAACTCTTTCAGGGATAATAAGAGCTCTCTTCTGTCTTAAACACACCAACACAAGAATTTATTCTTTCTCATCTACCTGTTTGTGGATATTGAGCATAGTAATAACTGGCATTTATAAATTGCCTTAAATATGCATCATCTTATCATTGGACCCTCCGGGCAGCCACGGGAGGTAATTATCTCCATCACAGGTGAGGAAGGGAAGGATCAGAGAGGTTAAGCAGCTTCTTCAGTATCACACTGCCAGGGTAGAAGGCAAGCTGGTGTCAAGGAAAGAGCCCCACTTTGAGGTCAGAAAGATCTGGGTTCTATTCTCTGGCCTGCTATTTAATGGCGAGGTGACCTTGAGTAAGTGATTTTTACCTCTCTGAATATCCATTTCCTAGTTATTGAAATGGTATAGTGTTGCCCACTCTACAGATTTGTTATAAATGGAATGAAGCCGTATATAAAAAGGTCTTAACACCGCATATATTGCTTTCTATTTGCTCCATTCTTTTTTTCTTTTTAGTAGTGTTGAAGAGAGTTGTAGCTTGAACCCACATCCCCCAACCCATGTTCTTTTTTCTTCTCCATGCTCTCTGGAGCCATTATCCTCTGTCACATAATACAATGACAGGGATAAGGCCATGCCTTCTTATACACCATTTGTGACACAGCAAGGGAGATCCTGGGTCCTAGAGGAACCTGCATGTCTTCATTGGCCAGTGAGAAAGCTCTGTGAAGCTTTCGGGGGATGGTGAGTCCAACTTTGAGTATGATGTCCACATTGAATTGCCTAAAGGGGCTCCAAGCAGCACTATCCAACCAAGAGACAGGATCGCTGAGCTTTGGTTGCAGATTTGTGACTCATTGTCATGCAAGGGGGCAGGATATAATCCCTGCTCCCATAAGTCTCAAAGGTGGGGGAGAGGAGGTGTGGCATAGACAAAAATAATTATCATATAAAACATGGCAAGTGTTGGATTATAACAGATCCAAGCAGACAGGACCACTGTCCTCACAGAGCTTAGGTTACAGTGAAATTTAAGAGATAGGAATCAAATTATCATTCAAATGTAGGCTAAAAACCGAAGCACCAAACTCTCTGAGCAGATTCTTGGTGCATCCCAAACTCATTCATTGATTTATTTGTTCTTACAAAAGATACTTATTCTGTCCCTGCTGTGTGCGACACCATGCTGGGTGCTGGAGGTACCGTCATTAGTAAAAGAAGATCCAGTCTCTTCCTCCCATGGGGCTTAGAGTCCATTGAAAGAGGCAGGTATTTACCAAGTGTTTGTGAAGTATACATAAAATGGCAATACGAAAAGGGCTATAATGCAGTAGCAAATGATACTAGAAAGTTTTAACCTAGATAGGGAAATTGGAGAGGACTTCCCTGAGGAAATGATGTAAACTCTGGGAACCAAAGGATGATGAGGTGTTAATTAGGTGAAGAAGATTGGAGAACTCAAAAGAACAGCATAGGCAAAGGTCCTTTGGTGAGAAGAGCATTGTGGGTATGAAGAATTGACAAAAGCCAGTGTAGTTCCAGTCAATGAGCATCTGTCCACAATACAAAGCCCATCATGTATCCCCATCTATAACACATAATTAGGACCCATAGTACTTAGCTACTTTGATACTTAAGTCAAAGTGATCCATCCAACCCCCACCTGTGGTTGACCAACATACTCAAGATGCCAGTGACGATAAGTTACACCACTGGTTCATTAACATAATTTTTTTTTACAAAAGCTAATGAAATCTTCACTACCACCTGAAATTAATACATCAGTTTCTAAATAAACTTTATATTTTGGAGAACTTTAGATTTACAGAAAACATAAATTTTAAGATGCATTCAGTACTTCAAAATGTGAAGGAGCTGCGTCTTGGAATGGCAGGAGTTTCTCTGATTATGACAATCACAGCTAACGCTTACTGAATTTTTACTATGTACCAGACACTGTGCTAAACACTCATGATTTAAAACTCAGACAATACAGATGGAGAAACTGAGGTGCCGGGATAATAACTGGCTTCCCCAGAGTCACCCTGTTAGGACTGACCAAGTCAGGACTTAAATGCAGGCAGGCTGACTCTAGACCTTTATAACCCTGACATATGACCAGGCTTTATAACCTTGGCCCAGCTCCAGTCCCCATGACAAACTTTCCCATTAGTCGCTTTTGGAGGCAGTTGATGACCTGAGTGCCAATGGAGGAGGCTGAAGGGGGGCTCAGTCCTTACCCAGTGACCCATCCTATGCCTTTGGGCATGCCTCTTCCTCCTGATACTCACTCCTGCCATGCAGACCCAGTATAACATGAGAATGTCATAGACTCCCTGGCCTCAGAGAAGAAGATAGTCACCTCCAGGTTCAAGACCAGCTGGGTCATACTGGCGACACAGATCTGCTGTGTGAGTACCAGGAGCTTGACTTTCCAATGGGTGGGGAGCCCAGGGGCTTTTGAGGGCCACATGATAGTTCATGTTCCTGTCCAGAAAGTCAGTTGTCCCTTGATCTCATTGACCTTGTCCACAGAAGCAGATTCTTCCTGCCATAAGTATGGGGAAACATATCAGGGTGAATTCATTCCAAATGTTTTTATTTTTTGCATCACTCTGTGTGCTTTTGAAAATCCTGGGAGAGACAAGCTGAGTGGCCCAGACTGTTGTCAACCACATGTTGGGGTTGGATGGGTCACCTAGGCTGACATTCCTACCAACGCTACATTCGACGGGTAGCTCGCCAAAGGAAAACAAATGTTGGTAACCGAGAGAAGGGGGATGACTCCTGAACAGGTGACTGGCCTCCATAGGTACCCACTACAATCCTCACCATCCCAGGAGAATCCTTCCTCCTTCCTGAAGACCCTAGTGAACTCTTTAGGTACGTGCTTAGAATTTTAGACACTGTAGCCAGGTGTAATGAAAGGCTCCAGGTAAGTTGGAAGGGAAGATTTGGAATCATAGGTGTTTTAGGCAAACTTTTATTGAGTACCTACTGTGTGCTAGATAATCTGATACGGAGAGAAATCAGATGTTTCTTTTTTGCTGGGGAAGACTGATACAGAAAAAAATGATCTCTTCTCCCAGACAGATTATTATAGGTGCTAAAATAAATGGACAAAGGTCTAAGAAATAGAAGTGAGGTTAATTTTGGCACTGGGGTGACAAGGGAGTTGGAGAAGGCTTTCCAGGAAGGGGTGCCATTTTTGCTAAGTTATTTATGTAACAAATAGCTGTTGAGCATCTATCATGGGAGCTGGGCATGCTGCAGTGAGTAAGAAAGACAAGGTCTGTGTCTTCGTGTGGTTTCCACGCAGGTTCTAGGGAGTTCCACTCTAACTCGCCCACATCACCCATCCAGCTCAATGCCTCCCCTGGCCCTCACTGCTACTCTCATATGGTTTTAACCACGTGGTAACTATTCCTTCTCAAATAAGTGTCTCATGTTCCCTCTGGCGTCCGTGGATGTGCTCATGCTATTCTCTTGCCTTGGACCCCTTCCTCATCTAACAGCAGCTACCTGTAATTTCTCCCCCAGGGGGTTTTCCCCGAGCCCCCCTTTCCTCTTCTGCCTGGGCTAGGTCCCCCCCGCATACACTCCCGTGGCCTCCTCCATAATTTCAGTGATTACAGTATAAGCCTTGATTCAACCCTCTGTCTCCTTGAGGGCGTTGGAATAATTTTATTTCTCAGTGCATGTTCATGAAAGGTTTGATGAGTGAATGAATGAACACTAGAGAAAGCCCATACTGAGATCTGGGTCTTTGTGCTAGTCTTGCTTCAACAATCAAATTACCACGTGACCTGAGGTAAATCTGTAACTCTGACCCTCTGTTTCTTCATCTATGTTATGGAAGTGTGGACTTGAAACTCTGGAGGGCCCTCTTCTTCCTTCTGAGCGCCTATATTTTTCCCTCTCTCTTAAGAGAATTATGATGGTCTTTGTGGAAATGATACTTGACGGTTGTAAAACATTTTAATAATTTAGAGAAGTAGAAGAAATGCCAAGCTTACCCCAAATCCCACCATCCAGAAACGTTTGAGGAAGAAGATCACTCCAGACACCTTTCTAAGCTTATATACTAACAGAAGGGAGGTCAATAGATAGAAACAAAATTATAAAAAAGGGATCATAGGGCACCTGGGTGGCTCAGTTGTTGAGCAACTGCCTTCGGCTCAGGTCATGGTCCCAGGGTCCTGGGATAGAGTCCCATATCGGGCTCTCTGCTCCGTGGGAGGCCTGCTTCCCCTCTCCCACTCCCCCTGCTTGTGTTCCCTCTCTCACTGTGTCTCTCTCTGTCAAATAAATAAATAAAATCTTAAAAAAATAAAAATAAAAATAAAAAATAAAAAATAAAAAAAATAAAAAAGGGATCATAGTATCCTGACTTTTTTGAAACACAATATTAAAATATTTTTCTCCTGGGGCGCCTGGGTGGCTCATTCAGTTGAGCATCCGGCTCTTGATCTCAGCTCAGGTCTTGATCTCACGGTCATGAGTTCAGGCCCCTTGTTGGGCTCCACACTGGATGTGGAACATTCATACATAAATTTTGTCCTGAACATATCAGAGGAAAAGAAATTGAAATGAAATGAAAGGAATTTCTGGACCTCAAAATCCCATTACTCTGACATTAAACACTTATGAGGCTGTAGCCCAACAAATACCAACAATTCAAATGCAAAGAAATTTCAAATCATGGGGTAGAACAGGAGCTTTTTAATTCTGACTGCAGAATCTCAAGCCCTAGGCTAGAAGAGGCTGTGGGAGCCCCAACAATTTGGGTCCAGCAGGCTTGTGAAGGCATGATGGATAACTAGCTGCCCAGCCTTGGACCATAATTGATGACAGCACAGTATTGACCCAAACTATTCACATGAGAGACCCAGTCCCTGAGGCTGTCAGCTGGGGTGGACCCTGCGAGCCCCCATCCTGGGGAGCTGACACATCTGACTGCCTGATAAATCCTCCCTGGAATCCAAAATGATTGAGGGCAGATGGGGAAGATGTTCTGACAGATCTGGATGCAGTGTTCTGATTTGATTCCGGAGAAGCGAGGAGAGGACCTTCCATTTGGCTGAGATTGGCCCATCCCGACCCCAGGCACGTCCCAGTCCCTCCCTTCCCCAGCTTCTGTATATGGATGAACTTGAGGTCTGATTTTATCTACTCAGAGGTGGGGGTGGCTGTGATGGGAAACAGAGATGTGTTGACTGATGAAGCAAGAACACAAGACAGCATGGGGTGGAACACCAGCTGTGTTTCAGGGCTGGCCAGACCAAATAGGTTTTGTCACTGCGGGATGGGGCAAGTCCCAAAGTTCTGGGTTTGAATCCAGGGTCTGCCTGTTACTAGCTGTGCAAACTCAAGCAAGTGTCTTCACTTCTCTGTGCCTTGGTTTTCTTACTTGTCGATGGAGATGAGACCAATAATGAGGGATGAAGTTTGCTGGGGGTGTGAAGCAATTAGTATACACAGGGTTCTTGCTAAACAAAAGCTCCTTTTTGACTCAGCAAGTCCAATGGCTTCTTTGTATCTCCATTTTATCATAAGAAATGTAATAACAATATGGTAATAATAACTAACCGTGAATACCGTGTCTTGGATTCGCTGGTGTGTGGCGGGCATACACCAATCATGTGAGTGAGGAGAGTAATACGAGGACTATTTACAAGGATGGGGGCAAGTTAAGGGATATGATGAAGTACCCCAGCACTAGCCCACTGAGAAACCAGAAACCCCTCAGCCTGAAGGGGTGAGGGAGCCCGGGGTGCCACAGTCTGAGGGGTTCTGGCTCTCAGAGCACAGAGGGGGCTGAGAAGGGTGAAGGAGATGCCCAGCACAAGTGCGCAGGCCTAGTCTTATTTCGTCCTCGCCACGACCCTGTAGGTAGGCCCTGTTGTACCCTCGTGTGCGCAAGAAGGGACGGAAGCCTAGAGAGCATGGGAGCCTCACCTGGGTCACACAGCTGGTGGGTGGCAGAGCTGGTGCCCAACCTGGGTCTGCCAACCAGGGCTCTGCAGAGACACAGAAGCAAGAGAAGAGAGAGAAAGAGAGGTGTAGACATACATGTTCATAGTAAGATTTACTTCAGGGAATCGGGGGCTGGTCAATCTGAAATCTGAAAGGCAGCCCATCACCTGGAAGCCCAGGTAGAGATTGATACCAGTCTTGGGGCAGAATTTCTTCGGCAGGAAACCTCAGTTTGGCTCCCAAGTGCTTTAAACTGACCAAAGGTGGCCCAGTACTCCCCTTTACCAAAATCAGCTGATTATCAGTGGTAACCACATCTACAACCCACCTTCAGAGCAACACCTAGATTAGCGTTTGATCAGGTGACCGGTGCCACAGCCTGGCCAGGGCAAAACATAAAACCAACCTCGCAGCAGCCTTCCATGCCCCCAGAGCCTTTCCCAAATCTGTTCCCTCTGCCTGGGCCTCCCTCTCACAGCCTCCTCACTTCTGTAAGCCATAAAGGTACAACCTAAATGCCCCCCCTCTCCGTGAAGCCTTCCCAGGTTTCCTCAAGCAGAGTGAGAGCCCGCCCCCAACCCCACCTTGTGTCCCATAGCACCCTGCGCCTGATTCTGCCATAACATTGATCACACTGCACAGCGCAGCCCAGCGCCATCCCCCTCCCTCCAACTAGACGTGGGGACAGAAGCTGGGTATTTTTTCCAAACCCAGTGTCCCCAGCATCTAGCGCATGAAAGGGGCTCCATAAGTATTTGTTAAGTGAGCCCATTTGTTAAAGAAAAGAAGGAAAATGTGAAAGGTTTGAAAAGATACGTGAAGCCCATGTGGAGATGCAGGGAGATTTCATTACTTAGAAAACCCAGAAATACCATACGATCCAGCAATTGCACTACTGGGTATTTACCCCAAAGATACAAATGTAGGGATCCGAAGGGGTACGTGCACCCTGATGTTTATAGCAGCAATGTCCACAATAGCCAAACTGTGGAAAGAGCCAAGATGTCCATCGACAGATGAATGGATAAAGAAGATGTGGTATATATATACAATGGAATATTATGCAGCCATCAAAAGGAATGAGATCTTGCCATTTGCAGCAACGTGGATGGAGCTGGAGGGTGTTATGCTGAGCGAAATAAGTCAATCAGTGAGAGGCATGCATCATATGACCTCACTGATATGAGGAATTCTTAATCTCAGGAAACAAACTGAGGTTTGCTGGAGTGGAGGGGGTGGGAGGGATGGGGTGGCTGGGTGATAGACATTGGGGAGGGTATGTGCTATGGTGAGAGCTATGAATTGTGCAAGACTGTTGAATCACAGATCTGTACTTCTGAAACAAATAATGCAATATATGTTAAGAAAAAAAAAGAAGAAGAAGAAGAAGATAGCAGGAGGGGAAGAATGAAGGGGGGGAAATCGGAGGGGGAGATGAACCATGAGAGACGATGGACTCTGAAAAACAAACTGAGGGTTCTAGAGGGGAGGGGGGTGGGAGGATGGGTTAGCCTGGTGATGGGTATTGAGGAGGGCACGTTCTGCATGGAGCACTAGGTATTATACACAAATAATGATTCATGGAACACTACATCAGAAACTAATGATGTAATGTATGGTGATTAACATAACAATAAAAATTAAAAAAAAAAGAAAACCCAGCAATATATACGCTTCACTCCACACTGCCGTGGTTTCAGTGTGTTTCCCTCCCTGCTGCTTAGAGCCAAGTCAAGGCAGGACTGCCACGGGACAGCGAGCCCTTCATTAAAGAGTTTGCGCAGGTTGGGGGCAAAGGCAGGCAAGTCTGCAGGAAGTCATCAGTGGCCACTTTCTGTGAGAGGCTCTGCAGTTGGTATTCTGCAGTAAGTGACATTTTTCAGCTTCCTGCTGGAAAACGCCGAGTGGTTATAAATCATTCCACTGCAGCTGTCTACATGATAAGTGCCTGGGAATTGGGAAGGGATGTGGGGATGTGCTCCCGCCCTCAGGAGTCACACTGGGCTATTTCCGAGGCTCAGCAATTTATGCTTAAGTGCAGGGATCTTGGTCCCTCAGCTTCCTGAATCAACGGAAGTCAGGGCAACATTTGTTCTCATGCTGGGGTCCACAGGGAGAAAATGCCAGGGGACCAGATTTCCTGGGAGAACAGAGCCTTCAGCACACTGGAGGCGTAAGGATCCACCTCCAAGTTCAGTCAACCTTAGGAAAATCATTTAAATTTCCTGATCTTTGTTCTACCTATATGTTGAGTGGAGAGAAAAGCAATAGCTACTACCTGGACTTGTGAGGTTTAAATGAATGCTGTGTAAAGCATTTAGAACAGTGCCTGGAACATGGCAACCACTATATATGTGTTTGCAATCATCATCACCATCATCACCACCACCATCACCATCATCATCATCATCCTCATCATCACCATCATCATCACCACCACCATCATCATTACCATCATCATCATCCTCATCATCACCATCACCACCACCATCACCATAATCATCACCACCATCACCATCATCACCACCATCACCACCATCACCATCATCACCACCACCATCATATCATCATCACCACCATCACCACCATCATCATTAGCATCATCATTGCCATCATCATCACCATCATCACCATGACCATCATCATCACCATCACCACCACCATCACCATCATCATCACCACCATCACCATCATCACTACCACCATCATCATCATCACCACTATCATCACCATCATCCTTGCCATCATTATCACCATCATCATCACCATCATCACCATGACCATCATCATCACCATGACCACCACCATCACCATCATCACCACCACCATCATCATCATCACCACCATCATCACCATCGTTGCCATCATTATCACCATAATCATCACAATCATCACCATCATCATCACCATCACTACCATCATCACCATAATATTATCATCATCATCATCATCATCATCTTTGTTGTTGTCATCATTATCATCTTAGCAAATATTTACTTAATTCTGTTACGTACCAGGTTCTGAACTAGGTTCAGAGACTCTCGGAGATTGAAAGATAGGGTCCTAGAACAGGATTTTGGACATGTGGACATCCACAGGGGCTACAACGAAGGCTTGCTCGGGGGCCCAGAGAAGAAATGGAGGAAGACTTCCAAGAGGAGCAGTGTTTGAACTGGTTCTTTAAGAGGGTCCAAGAGGAGAAACATTGGTAGGATAGACTAGGAGGTGCTGTTTAGGGTATGAGATAACACAGGCAGGTGAGGAGGGGCATAGAAACCCAGGCCTGCAAGGTTCGGGCAGAGAGCCATAGGACTGGTACAAAGCCTAGTCGGGGACTCCAGAGCAAAGCTCATGCCTCCTCAAAATGTGCTTAAGGTGCATTTATGGCCCCAGCACATCCCCATACTGGAATCTAGGTTCTATGTGAGTGAAAATCTCTGCTGTAAGCTATCTTCACAGCCTCCCTCCATAATCTCCATAGGAGTGTGGATAGTGTCTGATGCATAAATCCCAGGTAACTTGGTCCCGGATTCCTTCTTCAGCCCATGAGAGCTCATAACACAAAATTTGCCACTCGAATTTCTTCTGTGCTTTGGATCTTCTCATGCCTGCAATTGGAAGCATAGTATTAACAGCTCTCACAGAATGGTTTCCATTTTATGTGCCTGGCACTGATCAGGACCCTTCATATACAGTATATTACTAAATTATCATGAGAGCTGCAGGGGAAAAAATTGACTTAGCTTACTTAATAGATGAGAAAACTGAAGCTTAGAGAGCTTAACTGGCATGTCCAAGGTGATGCAGGCAGTGATGGGCAGAACTGGGATTTGAATCTCATTCTGCAAAATCAGTCTTTTGATTACTCTAGAGCTACACTCTCCAATATGGTGGCCACTGGACACGTGTGGCTACTTATATATAAATTGAAAATAACTCCAATTCAATGAAATTAAGAATTGAGCTCCACCCATTTAAAGTGTTCAATGGCCATATGCGGCTAGTAGCTGTTGTATTGGATGGTGTTGGTTATTTCCCTCAGAACAGAAAGTTCTGTGGAACAGCCCTGCTCTGGAGAACAGGCAACATCCTTCCTATGTCTGTCTTGTGCCATCAGGAGATCATGCCTCATTTAGTTGTAGCTTTGCAACATCATCCTTAAGACACTCTGGAGACCCACAAACCTCCCTCATAAGGTTACCAACCAGAATAACCCATTTAGAAAGCAATTGGGCAATATGAATCATGAAAGGTGCAATTAATCAAAGCCAATGGCATAGAGAGAAGCCACGGAATGTGGAGCTGTGCCACCTGTAAAAAGTGTACTGAGGAAAGAGCAGGCAAGCCCAGATGAGCATCAGTTCACCCTCCCCTGGCCTCAGAACCACAAAGGTGTGTCCCACAGTGTTGTTCAGTGGCTCTCCTCCACGTCTCTGGAGTTGGCTCCCATAGCCCTGCATGGATTCATTCGGCTTCAACAGAGGTCTGTGCCTGCTGTGTGCATTCATTTGGGATTTTGACTTGACACCTTGGTCTTGAGAACTGGGGTCAAGTCTGACTCTGCATCTCTTTGATATCTGGCACAAGTCCATTGGTGGTCCTGGACCTCGGTTACCCATCTGGAAAATGAGATCTCAGAAAATGTTTGTGGTGATCCAATGAAAGGATATTTGTGAAAATCCCTCTGCTCTGAAGGTCACTGTTGTAACTGAACTTGAAGGAACTTCCTATGGCACCAGTGAATGTCGGATGACAGACTCAGAGAAGTGAGGTGGGGGGTCCATTCCATTTATTCAGGTCTTCACTGTATCTATGAGAGCAGCTTACCAGAGTGACAAGGGGTGGGGGGGCAGAGAGAGGTACTGAATCTCAAACTCCTGCATCTCTCTTCTTCCCACTTTGATTACCTCCCTCCCCCCCTTAGCCAAGCTGTCCCTCTCTGCTTTCCGGACCCACTGGCTATGACTGGACTTTGATTCTCTGAGGTCAACAACGAAGACCCTGGAAACCATTCACTGAGCACCTACTATGTGCCAGATAATTGACACACATACCGTTGTTTAATCCCTATGTTCAGACCCCAACTGTATAGAAGAGGAAATACCACCAGAGAGGCGGGGTTCACTGTTCAAGGCCCTACCACTGCTGATGGGCAAAGGAGGCGACCAAGCAGATTTTTCCACAGTTCCGCATCTTCTATTTGCCAAAGGCTACGGGGGTGGTGGGGAGAAAGGATGTGCAGCTGTCTGGGCCAGGGCAGAGCATCCCTGGGGCCCCTGTACCCAGAGATCCATCACCAAGGTCAAAATCCATCTACCAAGACTGACCCCCCGGGCACCTGCTGTCTCGCCAAAGCCCCTTGGCCTCTCCACCTGCTGACAAAGGAAAGTTATTGGCAGAGCAGAGCTTCTGGAGAGGACAGGCAGACGTGGGTCACTGGAGAGCCCTCCCAAGGCTCCTCTCCCTTTGAGAGGCTCCCTCCACCCCCACGCTTTGAGTTTCCCCCTCCATCGGGATCTGCATGCTTATCTTCTTGATTATACTTAACTGAGTTTTTTTCAGTGAAAATACTTCTGCAGGAATTTCCTAATTAAATGAAGAAGCGATATTCTCAAATTATTCTGGGCAAACTTCAGCTCCATTTCCTGCTTGGAGAAGAAATTAAAATCCCACATTGACCTTTTAGAAAGACCAAGGCCAATTTTATTTCTGCACCTCCGTCCTAGCTGCCGCCGCCTCCTCCACCACCTCCTCCGCTTCCTCCTCCTGTCCTTCCTTCTCCTTCTTGCAAACTTACGTCTGAGGGACAGAACAAAGGTGGTAAATGTAACTGGAGATCGGAGGGTAGAATTTACAGGAGCTATTGGCAAAGCCCTCGCCTTCTGCATGCGTTTGCTTTTGCTGGTTGACCAGCATGCCCATGGTAATTTCTACACTGTCACAGCTGTGAACATCCAAACAAAGATTGCTCCAGATTACAGCATCAGTCTGGCTTGTAATGTCACTTCTGTGTTCATCAGGGGGCTGCACCCCCAGGCTCCACAGCCTCTGACAGTGTGGTGTAGCGTCCGACAATTCTAGGTTACTTGGGCTTCATCTGTCTTTCGTAGTGTTGACTGCTACCTGTCCTTAGTTTATGTGTATTTTCTTGTTCTCTCTCCCTAGGGTTTAAACCGCAAGACAAGAGAGACTCTGGTTCTTTCGTTCGGAGCTCTGACCCCAGCCCCAGGAAGAGGCTGTCGGGGAAATGAAGCATGGAAGAGTGTGGGGAGCCCTGCGGAGGAGCTACCCACCTCGAATCCCAGATATCAGGTGAGAAGAGAAATGGAAGGCGGTCCTTGGCATCTGCAGGGAAAACAGATTAGGGTCTTGGGAATCAGAGCATGGCCAACAAAGCCACCCAATAGGAGTTCTATGAGTGGTAAATATTTCATATACAACTTGTGAAAAGAATATCTAACATTATTTGCCAACCACCTGAGGTGCATCTTATAGGCATTATCTCCTTGAGTCCTTCCCAGCTGCTGTATAGAGTAAGTTATTTCCTTTTTAAAGGAGGTCCTTATGGGAAAATACATGTAGATGAGAACATCACGGTATCCAGAAGTGAGGGGAATTATCGAAATCACGGGGCTGGCAAGTGGTGAGGCCCTCAGATTGGGCCTTTCCTGCTCACCTTGCTGGCCTACCTCCCTCTGTGTGAAAACCAGCATTTTGGAGCTGTAATCCCACCAACCAGTCATGGTTCAAACATAATGGAAATGACCTGAACATTATTCAAACATATTGGAAAAGACCTAAATGGAAGGACCAGAAAAACCCACCTCTCTCCCCCTTATCTTTGTGTTCTAACAAACATCTCTATGCTTCTCAAGAACTAATCCTTTATTTCCAGAATTGATTTTTCTTTTCCTCTTTGCTTTCCCAGCTAAGCACTTTAAAATACCTTTCCCACCTATGCTTTTCCTCTTATCTCCTGTGTGAAAGCTCTCTTAACAGGGGTCTAACTGGCCCCTCTTTGTTATCTGCAGGCTCGCTATTGTAGGATTCCTGATAATGCCAAACCCGAGCTTCAGGAGAATGGACAGCTTGTCTGCTCTACTCTATTCCATCCATCCCCAGCATCTACCTTCATTCTAGGCAGAGAAAAGACACCCTAAGTATGTCTGAATAAACAAGGGTACATCAGGTACAAGTAGAATAACAGGACGTAGATTGTGGATTTTGAGTGAGAGAAATCTGTCTGCATGGCAATTGGGAGAGCCTAGAAAGTTGGAAACAAGCATCTATTTCATGAAGGACTCTGGCCACATATTGTAATTATAGAAGGGGGTGGGATTGGGAAGAAACTGCAGATAATACCATAATCTGGGTGAGTCTGGCTTGAAGCCAAGTATGGTCTGCTTTTCAGAAGCTAAAGGAATGGAAGGGAAGGTTCTTTGACCTTCTTCACTAGGGAGGTGGGGAGGGTCCTGGTATTGGTTTCCCCATGGCCAGATGATGCAACAGAAATCTTCACTCTTAAAAGTAAAGGTCTTTAAAAATCCAACTGATTTTAACAAATTCTACCAAAGCCATGTTCCATCTTCGCCTTGAACAAAAGAAAGGCAGTGAATCCTCTGAAAGGTACTTATGAAGCTTTGGGCACCTGAGATCCTGGCTAGCGGCAAGAGCCAACCCATTCAACCTCAATCCCCAGTAGACAGTGATCTTTCTGCCCTGCGGCTCTCTGAGCAGAGCTAGTGGCCTTAGATGGTTCCCATTCATGTTTGAAAAAGGAGAGGTCACCGGATGTATTTGTATTCCAAGGGCTACAGTAACAAATGACCACAAAACCGAGTGGCTTAAGACAACAGAGATGGATTGGCTCACAGTTTTGGAGACTAGAAGTCCAAAGTCAAGGTGTCACTGAAGGGTCGGGGGGAGGGTCCTTCCTTGTCTCTCCTAGCTTGTGCCTCGGGCTGCAGAAATGTCACTCTGATTGTGACTCTGCTGTCCCCTGGCCCCTTTCCCCTGAGCCTCGGGGCCTCCGTCACAGGACGCCAGTCATTGGACGTAGAGTCTGCCTTAATCCAGTAAGACCTCATCTTAACTTGACTGCATCTGCAAAGACCCTATATTCAAAGAGGGTCACCTTCACAGGCCCAGGGTTTAAGACGTCAGTGTATCTCTTGGGGGAGGACACAGTTCAACCCACAACACCAAACTAGTTTTTATCAGGCTTCTTTGTCCTTAGTGTGAACTCTGAATTGAGCATTGACTTATCAAGAGTCTTTCACCAAAAAGAACCAGAGGAATCCGGGCATGCCGGTGGGATGGCATCGTTGATCACAGAGGATGGTTATGATCTCACATACCCCGAGCGAACTGCAGTGAGTCTCCCAGCTCTCACACCTCATCTTTGAACACCTCTTTGAGGCAGGTGATAAGATCTTTTCACCATCTAGCATGCCCTAAAAAGAGCATTACAGTTACTCACCCATCTCATGAAGGAGTAAGCTGAGGCCTGGAGAGGTTAACGGACACCCAGGACCTCTTTATAACTGCCGGTGGCTGGTGTCAGGCTGGATTGGAGTGACCTAGTGACTTCCATGAAAATCAACTGTTGCCAGAATATGAGTCACGGGCAGTTACTTTCCTTTATATACAAACAAGAAAAATAGTACGAGGTTCCCTTTTTTCCTTACTTTTTATGCCTCTTAAGTCCAAAGACACCTTAAGACTGACCATTCCTCCTGCAGTTTGCTCCTTCTGCCTTGCTCGTACCTGGAATATAGAATTACCATCTCTATGCATCTCGTTACATGCCGGGCTTTTCAGGGAGACTGTGAGCTCCCCAGAGGGAGGGTGAGCTCCCCTTTTTAAAAATGATCTTTGATTCCATGGCACAAGATACATCTTGGCTATACCTCGGAGTCACCTGAGGAGCTTTACAAAATATTGATCTCTGGCTTCCATCCCCGAAGGTTATGATTTAGTTGGCCTGTTATGGCTGGGAATCAAAATTTTAAAAGCTCCCCGGTGACTTTCTTATGCAGGCAGCCAAAGGTTGAGAACCTACCCTCTGGCATCCAGTGCTGAGGTCTGGGAGCGGCAACACCTAATAGAGAGCCCTTGCTATGTGGCCCAGGCTTTGCAATTCATATGCATTGTTTCATTCATCATACAACCATCCTAAAGGAAGCAACGGTCGTTGACCCTGTATTACACTGAAGGAGAATGAAGTCTAAGGAGGTCGGGTGATTTCCTCAAAACCACCCAGCTTATATATAGATGCCTGAGCCTGGCTGTCAATTTCCTTGACATCGGGACACCTGCTCCCCATCATTGTGTCTAGTGCTGTCGCCATGCCCTCCGCCCTCCACCTTCTTCTGCTGGCATTCGGGAGATGCTCCATAAGCCGTCCCCCCTTAACCCCCCGAGCTTTAGTGAGCTATAATTGACAAATAAAAACTGTATATATTTAAGGTGTGCAACGTGATGATTTGATACACACATGCATTGGGAAATGATCACCGCAATCAAGCTAATTAACATACTCATCACTTCACATGGTACCTTTATTTTGTTGTGGCGGTGAGGATTACTGAGGATGCACGTGTATTTCATCAAGAATTCTCACAGCACTCCCATAGGTATTTGATTTATCCCATACCTACAGATGGGAAACCGAAGGTTCAGAGAAGGGACATCCCTTGTCCAAATCACGGCAGATGGATGGAGGCGCTGGGCTTCAACTCACGGCAGTCTGCTTTATGCTACAAGTCATACAGAAAACGTGTGAGCTCATCAAGGGCAGACCCTCCGTCCCCATGTCACTGTGTGTAGAAAGCCCGCTGGTGAAGCTGTTACCGGTATGGGATAGGGAGCCAGCCGGCTGAGTTTAGACTCTTAGTATTTTTTATCCACATAGTAGAAATGAGGATAATCCTCTCTGAGGGTTAATGTGAGAAATAGATGAGATAAATCATCTACCCCAAAATGCCTACACAGTGCCTCCTCCTTTAATTACCCAAAAGAATTCCAACAGGTACTACAAAAAGGAGCTACTCTTCAGTTTCTTATGAAACTAGTCATGGAACATGATCTGAAGAATCCAACATAAAATGAAAAAGATCGACATACTGAATAATTTCCTTAAAAGCCTCCTGGTTGTGTCCTAACTAGGGTTGGAGGCAGAGATTGGGAGTGTGATTCCGGACCTTTAATCTTGGCCTCTGTGTTTGGCAACGTGACCTTGGGGAACTCCCTCCCGTCTACCCCAGCTTCCCAGAGATCATCATGGTCCCACGGATAGAACAGTTGGGTATCTGTGCCGTGAAAAGCTGTTGGTGTCTGTTTTCAGGACTCTTGCCACTTAGACTCATGGAAACTCATTTCAAACTCAGCACAAGGGAGAATGGCATTGGCCAACATGACAGAGAGTTCAGTGGGGACCTCAAGCATCGCCGGATCTAGATGCCAAAGGGATATCATTAGAAATTGTTCATACTCCATCTCCTGGCTCTGGTACCCTCTGTGTTGGCTTCTTTACCCACTTCCCAGATGATGGCAAAGAGACATCCGGCACCAGCTTTACTGCCTTCTAGCTTCGTTGCCCCATAGACAGTTCCAGCCCTCACTATAATTAAGTTGGCTCATGATACATCCAGGCCAGGGCACATCATCCTAAGCGGAGCATTGAACCAGGATCCTCTGCACCCCTTACCTGCGTCTGGGCTTCCCCCCACCAACAGACTGTTCCACCTCTTTCCTCCCCACCCCCATGGGCTGCCTGGTCATCAGTTCTGACCCTGCCTCTGTTTTACTTCCCTCTTGTCCTCTTCACGTCTCTGCTTCTTGATTTTCTCATTGGCGAAGAGAAAAGAATAATGGTGATCATTAAATCAATCCTTCAGGGTTGCTGCAAAGATTAAATGACAGGTACTAGAAGCCTCTTCCCCTTCGGATCTTCTGTGAGTCCTGGTGTACACAGCAGGGGTGCACACAACAGGGGTGCACACCCTCGTGGTCAAGAGCTCAGACTTCCAAGGTAGCGTTTGACTTCCGGCTTCTCCCTTTTTAGTCCATTGACTCTGAGCAGTTTGGCCAATCTTTCTAAGCCTACATTCTCATTTATAAGGTTGGGAGCATGAATGCCATGCCTTAAATCTGTGTAAGAGGAGAGGCTACACACCCAGCAGAAAGCTCAGTGCCGAGGCTCATCCTATGCACACCACGCATGTCAACGAACTTTTATTCCTAAGCTCTTGGAGTCCATGGAGGGCATGGAGGAAGAGCTTTTACTCTGTTCTGATATATGACATATGTTTCTGAAAGTCAAATGATCATCGCCTAGAAAGTGCTTTCTGTCTTCCTGTGGGCGACGGTGAATTGCTTGTGATGCTCCGTGTCGGTTTGGGTTGGGATGAGGGAACCAGATGGAGTATCCTAAAATACGTACATAAACAGAAGCCCTCGGTCATTTGCCACACGAAAATATTTCACACGTGCCCAAGGCATGTTTTCTGGTCCATGAAACACTGCACAAGACCTTAGATTCACACTTTACTTACAACTGGCATGTGACGCATACACTTCTTACATCATAACTCCTACAGAGAAGATTGGTGAATGTTTCGTATCTTCATATTTAATATTTTCAAGGAAGAGGAGTGTAAAGCAAAACTGAAAGCTCAGTAGCTTGCAGATCACCAAATATTAATAATTTCCGGGAAAGCCTCAGGAGTCCTATGTCGTAACTGCCAATGCCTATTTTGCTGATGTGCAAGAAGACTTAACTAGGAACACTTACCCACACTCCGTACTTGCCAGGAAATTTTTATACCCTCGGTTTTGTTTAATTTTCATAACAGTCTTGTGGACTAAGTCGAGTATTTTCCCCATTTTAGGGATGAGAAAACCGAGTCACAGAGAGTTTGAATAGCTTAGTTTAATCATGCACCTGGGTAATGTTGGAAACAAAATCAGAATCCCAATGTTAACCTCCCTCCACCTCGAAACTTGGAGTCGTTAGTATGTGATAATATGCTTCTCTCTTTTCCTCTTCTTTAGCTTGTGCTGTTCTTGGGTCTTAGAGAAATGGCCTAAGTAATGCATATAATGGAACCCACATGGGATAAGTAGCATCTGTGAAGTGGACAGTTTTGATCAATCCATTGCCAGGCATTATTTCCATCCTTTTTGGCATCTTATTCAGCATCCATATCTTATATTTCTTCGCACTGTCAAAGTGTTCACCACAAGGAGTTTAGTTTAATAAAGCATCTTTTAAAATTCATTTTAGTATGGATTTTAAACATTTTTATTAAAGCCATATACATGGCTGAACACCAAATATAACCAAAGGGCTTATAAAGGAGTAGCCCCTGCATGTCACCAACCCCACATCCTTCCACTCCCACAACACATAATGATGAAGACACGAACCACCCTCGTCACCTTTCATTGTTTCTTAGGATCGTCGATTCCGTATTTCTAAGTAATGTGCTGGTTCTGCTATTTACGGATCAATGAGTTTTATACATTATCTATTGATTCCTTGCTATGATAGATGAGGATTTGCTTCATTTAAACTACTTCACCTCTCTCTTCCTCTCAAATATATCACATTTATAAATTCCTTTATTGTAAATATTCCTCACATATCTTCTTTCCTTTCCTTGTTCTGTCAACCAGAGGTGAAATCTAAATTCCACTCATCAACTCTGCTCCCTTACCCACTGCTGAATTTATATCACCTGTGCTTTTGCATTATTATCCAGACTGGCTGTGTTTATGCGGTGATGAACAATTACCATGTACCGTCCAATCTAAGATGCTATGTATTGCAAAATAGGTCATTTTATTTGCCACTAGGAAAGAAAAAAGACATTGCCAATTCTCATTGTACAGTGTCATCAATTAAAAGATACATCCCAACTTCAGAGATGTTAAAAAATGTATGATGTAACCCTCAGACATTCCTGATGGGAGTGCAAAATGGCTTTGCGACTGCTTTGGATACAATCTGGCAGGTCTTCAAAATGGTAAACGTAGAGTCAACATACGACCCAGCAGTCTGACTGCTGAGTATTTACTCAAGAAAAATGAAAGCTTGTATCTATACGAAAACTTGTACATAAATATTTATAGCAGCATTACTCATAATAGCAAAAAAGCAGAAATAACCTAAACATCCATCAACTGCAGGACAGATAAACAAATGTGTTCTTCATACAGCGGAATATTATTCAGCTATGTAAAAGGAATGGTGTACTGACACCTGCTACGTTAATGAACATTGAAAATATTATGAGTGAAAGAAGCCAGCCATGAAGACTACATGTTGTATGATTTCAGTTATATGAAATGTCCAAAAGAGGTAAACTCCCAGAGACAGAATATAGATTAGTGGTTGCCAGTGGTGGGGGGACTGGGAAATGGGGAAGAACTGCTTATGGGTATGGAGTTTCTCTTTGGGGTGATGAAAATGTTCTAAGATTAGCGGTGATAGTTGCACAACTCTCTCAATATACCAAAACCCACGAATTGTACACTTGAAACAGTGAATTTTATAGTATGTGAATAAGGTTCTCAATAGGGTTGTTATAAAAATATGTGACAAACTCAGAGCTGACGAAATATGACAAAAATAATGAGGGTAGATGTCTGTCCCTGGAAAGACGGGGTAGACCTACTTGTCCCTATTCTTCTTATTAAGTACAAATAAAAATCCTAGAAGTTACATATAAAACAAGTATAAGAGGATTCGGAAAGATGGCGAGAAACAAGCTGGCTGAGGACCCTGGAGCCCGAGGAATGACACAGGGCTGAGTTCTCTTGGGGTTTCTATGTGTGTCTCCTATTCTCAGATACAGAGGTGAAGAAGCTGACAACCCAGAAATGCTAGCAGGCACAGACTAAAAAAACCCAACCAGAGGATAATGACATTATAAATGGGATGGTAAAGGTCCATAAAGGCAGGCAAGATTCCTATGCTTTGCAGGAACAGGTACAATGACAATAGCAGTAGATTGTGGTAAGTTTTGTGTAGAGAGTGAAACAGCACAGCTGAAAAATCTGTACAAAGAAATAAACTAATAAATACTATAGATACATCCACATGGGATTCTAAATGTTCAAGTAACTTACAGGAAGGCAAAGAAAGGAACACAGGGAAATTAAAGGCAGAGAGAAAAAGCAGGGGAAAAAAGCAGACTGGAGCCCCAGCAAGTCAATAATTATATCAAATGCAAATCATCTAACTATACCAATTAAAAGACATAGATTGGCAGAGTGGATTTAAAAGCATAACCCAAATACATGCTGTCTACAAGAAACTCGTTTTAAATATAACAACAGAGGCAGATTTAAAATAAGTGGTTGGAAAAGATATATTCTATGAACATTAATAAAAGGAAAGGAGGAATGTCAATATTAATATCAGATAAAGTAGATGTCATAGCAAAAACAAAAAAAAAAATTGCCAGAAATGGACATGGACATTATATAAAGATAAAAGTGTTACTCAAACAAGAAGACAGTCCTAAAGATGTAAGCACTAAACAACAGAGTTGGAAAGTACATGAAGCAAAAATGGATAGACATAAAAGAAGTAGACAAGTCCATCATTATAGTTGAGACGTCAACACCTCTCCCTCTGTAATTGATGGAACAGTTAGAAAAGTGGCAAGGATATGGGAGAACACAATATCAATTAACAAATCTAATCAACATTTATATAACACACCACCTGACAACAGAATACAAACTCTTTTCAAGTACCCATGGGACATGTTCCAAGACAACCACGTCCTGGGCCATAAAATAATCCTCAAGTAATTGAAAAGGATTAAAATCATGCAGAGTATATCCTCCAACCACAATGGAATCAAAATAGATAGCAGTAACAGAAGATCTCCAAACAATTGGAAACTAAACGCATTTCTACATAATCCATGGGGCAAAGAGAAAGTGTCAAGGGAAATTTAAAAAATATATTGACCTAAATGAAAATGATAATACAACATATCAGAATTTGTGGCCCACAACTAAAGCAGTGCTGAGAGGGAAATTTATAGCACTGGATGCATACATTAGGAGCAGTATCAATAATTTAATCAACAAGGATCAATAATTTAAGCTCCAACCTCATAAAGCTAGGAAAAGAAGAACAAAGTAAACCCAAAGCAAGTACAAGGAAGGAGATAATAAATCCAACAGCGGGAATCAATGAAATTGAAAACAGGAAAACAATAGAGGCAATGATGAAACAGAGCTGGTTCTTTGAAAATCAGTACACCTCTAGTAAAACTGACAAGGGGAAAAAAAAGAGAAGGCACAAATTACCATGATCAGGAAAAAAACAGGGGCTATCTTTACAGACCCCGGAGTCATCAAAAGGATAAGCGAATGGTATAAACAACTATACACATAAATTTGACAACTCAGATGAAATGCACCACCTCTTTGAAAAACCCAAATTACCACAACTCACTCAATATGAAATAGATAATGTGAATAGCCCCGTAGCTATTAAGGAAATTGAATTTGTAATATAAAACTCCTAAAAAAGAAACCTCCAGGCCCTGATGTTTTCCCTTAAGAATTTGAATACACATTTAAAGAAAAAACAACATGAAATCTATTCAATCTCTTTCAGAGGAGTGAAAATTTACCAATTCATTTTACGAAGCTGGTATTACCCTGACACCAGGATACCAAAACCAGACAAAGATAGCACAAAACAGGAAACGCACAGACCAATATCCTTCATGAATATATATACAAAAATCTTTCACAAAATATTAACCAACAGAATTCAACAATATATAGCAAGAATTACACACCTGACCAAGGGGGATTATTTCAGGGATATCATATTTAAAAGTCAATCAATGTCATCCACCATATTCACAGACTAATCATATCAACGGGCAAAGAAAAAGTATTTGACAAAACTCAACACTTATTTTTGATTTAAAAAAACTCTCAGAAAAATAGGGATTAAAAACAAACTTTCATAATTTTTTAGAACATCCTGAATATTTTTTCAAGGTTGGGGAGGTAAGAACATCTATTTTCTCCCCCCTTAACCAACATAGTGCTCCAAATTCCAGCAAATTCAATAAGTCAAGGAAGAAAAAAAAACTGTCCCTATTTTCAGATGACATGATTGTAGAGAAAACCCCAAATTATTTACCAAAAAAAAAAATCAAAACACAAACCTTCTAGAACTAATAAATGAGTTCAGGGAGTTTACAAGAGACAAGATTATTCTAAAATTTATATGTAAAAGCAAAGAGGCTAGCATAGCTGAAACCATTTTTGAAAAAGAGTAATACTGTGGGAGGAATCAGTCAGCCTGATTTCAAGATTTGTTATATAGCTGCAGCCTATGGTAATTACAATATATAATTTTATAATACTTATTTTGTAATAATTACAATAATTAAGAATCGGTGGTGTTGATGGAGGGATGAATACGTAGACCCGTGGAACAGAACAGAGAACTCAGATTCCCACAAATACACCTAACTTATTTTGACAGAAGCGCAAAAGTAATTTGATACAGAAAAGATAAACTCTTCAATAAAAGATTCTGGAGAAATTGGACATCCAGGGGCAAAAATAAAATAAAAAAGGAACCTCAACCTAAGTCTTGTATTTTATATATATATAAATTCCAAACGAACTATAGTCTGAAATGTAAAACCATAAAAAAAATAATAAAAGACCATCTTTGAGATCTAAGATCAGGCAGGGTTCTTAGACTTGATACCAAAAATGTGATCCATTAAAAAAAAACTTGATAAATTGGACTTTATCAAAATTAAGAACTTTTGCTCTATAAAATGTCCTGGTAAGTGGAGGAAAAGACAAGCCACTGATCAAGAGAGAATATTTGCAAACGACACTTCTGACAAAGGACTAACATCTAGAATGTGTAAAGAACTTTCAAAATTCAACAGAAAAAAAAAAAAAGAAAGAAATATAAAATGGGCAAAAGCTATAAAGAGATGTTATACCAAAGAGGATACACAGATAAAAATAAACACATGAAAAGATGTTTAACATTAATAGCCAGCAGGGAAATACAAATGAAAACAAATGAGATATTGCTATACCTCTATCAACATGACTAAAATAAGAAATAGTGACAACACCAAATGCTGGGAAAGATGTAGAGAAACTGGATCACTCCTACATTGCTGGCGAGAGTGTAGAATGGTGCAGCCACTCTGGAACACTATTTGGCAGTTTCTTTAAAAGAATCAAACGTGCCGCTGCCATATAACCCAACAATTGCTCTGCTGGGCATTTATCCCAGAGAAATGAAGACATATGTTCCCACAAAATCTGTACACAGATGTTTACATAAGCTTTATTTATTATATCCAAAAGCCCAGATGTCCTTCAGAGGGTGGCTAGTTAAACAAACTGGTACATCTATACCATGAAATACTGCCCAGCAAGAAAAAGGAACAAATGATACATAAACACAGCCTGGGTGAATCTCCAGAGAATGATTTTGAATGAAATAAAAAAAAAAAAAAAGCCCATCTCAATAGGTTATGGACTTTGTGATCCCATTTATAGAACTTCCTTGATGTGATCAAGTCATAGAAACGGGTCACAACAGATTCGCCTCAAGCAGGGGGGAAAAGGGAGCCGGTGTGTCTATAAAAGGGCATTATGAAGGATGCTTGTGGTGACAGAGATGTTCTGTATCTAGGTCGTATCAATATCAACAGCCCTGTTGTGATATTGTACACAGTGTTGCGTGATGTTACACTTGGTGGAAACTGGATAAAGGGCACGCTGGAAATCTCTGCGTGAATTCTTAGGACTTTGCGTGAATTTACATGATCTCAAAATGAAAAGTTTAATTTAAAAAAATGAGTGGTGCCGAAATGTTTTCACTTGGGAAGCACCTGACATCAGCCAGTAATTGCCGTTACTCGATTGCCATTGATGAGACTTCAAAACATTTCAGAGGGGCCGAGGAGACAAATTCAATCAAAACCATTCACCTTTTAAAAGCTGATGCGGGGGGCGCCTGGGTGGCTCAGTCGTTGGGCGTCACGGTCATGATCTCAGGATCCTGGGATTGAGCCACTCATCGGGCTCCCTGCTCCGCGGGAAGCCTGCTTCTCCCTCTCCCACTCCCCCTGCTTGTGTTCCCTCTCCTGCTGTGTCTCTCTCTGTCAAATAAATAAATAAAATATTTTAAAAATAATAAGTAAAAGCTGATGCGGGGGCGCCTGGGTGGCTCAGTCAGTTAAGTGTCCGACTCTTGATTTTGGCTCAGGTCCTGATCTCAGGGTTGTGAGATTGAGCCCTGAGTCAGGCTCTGTGCTCAGTGGGGAGTCTGCTTGAGATTCTCTCTCTCCCTCTGCCCTCCACCAAATAAATAAATCTTTAAAAAAATTTTTTTTGAAATAATTTAAAAAACTGATGCTAAGGTAGGTCAGCTAGCTCCTGCGAATACTTAGAGCATCTTCCATCAATGGGGACCACGTGCAAATCAGAGGGCTGCATCTTCTGGGGTCAGGGGGCTATTTTTGTGCCTAAAGTGGTGCACAGAATGAAACCCTCAGATGCAGATACCAGGCACAGGCCTGGCTGACATTCGGGGATGGGTATTTAACAGTGCATGTGTTGTAAGTTGCCAGAAATGAGGCATGGCAAAGGACACAGCAATAGGATTCCCAGATGTCTGAGCAACAGACCGAGGAGCCCAGGAAATTGTCCAGCTGTTTGTCCAGACCGATAAGAACCCCTTGCGCAGGACATGGAATGGTTTTTACGGTCTCCTAAATAAACTGTTCCATCTGTGGCTGCTGTGGAGGCAGCTAGGTCCACTGCAGACAGCGAAGCCTGGGAAGCAGAAGGCAGCAGGCTGAGCTGCTGATGGGCTTTGTGGGGTGAGCTGTGTTACAGAGAGCGCCGTGGCCCTGGGGTGCAGTGACACCAGAGCCATTGCTAAAAAATGATGCAGCCTTTTTAAAATTGGGGCCAGAAACTCTCACAGTTCCAAATGCATGGCCACAGCCGAAAGCACTTGGCCCACAGTGGCCCATAATGGCCCATAGAGGCCCATAGTGGGATGTGCTTGGAGCTTGCATCCTCAGATTCTAGGGGCTGATGCCAAAGCCAGAAGCATGAAGGTGAGCTCTGAGAACTGGTAGTGTGGGTTACTCTAATGCGCAGAGCTTTTCCAGAAGATGTTAAAGGACAGAATTAATTGAGCATCTCTCCTGATAGGCCTAAGAGCAAATTTGACATTCCGGACCACGACTTCCCATCCACACTGTCTGCTTGATGCGTGTTACTGACCCATCGTGATGATTTTGCTTCTCTGCTGCATAAATCCAACGCTGGGCCTGCTGACCTTCTCAAGAGCAGACGAGGAAGCCTGAGCCACACGGAGATCAGGTAGGGTGACCTTCGACCCTCTCCTGACTGACGGGCTGCAGGCCACAGAGGTGAAATATCGGGGCTGAAGCTTGTCTTTCTGAGAAAATGTTTCCTCCTCCTCTCTGCCGGAGAAAGTGACACCAGGAAGAAACCTAATGACTCGAGAAGCATGGCAAAGAGGGGATGGCAGAACTTCTGCTGGAGAGGCTGTGAGGGTCGGGGACGTGTGTTGGCAGTGGGCAGCAATCGAGTGACTCCGTAGTTTGTCTGGACCCGTGCTGCTTCGTTTTAATGTGCACACAAATCACCAAAAGACCTTGTGAAAAGGCAGCTTCTGATTCAGTTGGTCTGGGGTGGGGCCCGAGGTTCTGCATTGCCAACAAGCTCCCAGGTGAGGCCGATGGTCCAGCGACCACGCTTCGAGGAGCAAGATTCCAGACGGTGATGTGGCCCTAGGCATTGGTCCCTCCTTTGACCCCCACCTCCGGCCCCCTGGGAGAGAAGCTAGATGAATGACAGGCCATTGGGTTCGTACTAGGAAGGACATGTTTGTTCCCCACACTTCTCTTCGGCGCATTGGCTTTCCATGCATCATCGTCCCTATTTGAGAGATGAGGAGGTTGAAGCTGAGGGAAAATTCTGGTGGCCCGCTGTCACGGGTTGAATTGTGTGCCCCCAAATTCATATGCAGAAGTCTTAATGCCCAGTACCTCAGATGAGACTGTTTTGGTGTCTTTCAAGAGGCAGTTAAGTTAAATTGAGGTCATTTGGGTGGTCCCTAATCTAATATGACTGGTGTCCTTATAAGGAGCCATTAGGATACAGGCACATACAGAAGGGAGACCATGGGAGGACCCAGGGAGAAGACAGCCATCTCCAAGCCAAGGAGAGAAGCCTCAGAAGAAACCAACCCTGCCAATACTTTGACTTTGGATAAGCACCTTGATCTTGATATGGAAACTGAAAGTTATGAGAAAATACATTTCTGTTGCTTAAGCCACCCACCCAGACTGTGGTTCTTTGTTATGGCAGCCGCAGCCGACTAATACACCAAGAGATGAGGAAGAACATTCTAGACCAACGAGCAAATGAGCTAAGGTCCAGGGTAAGAGAGAACTTCACACTGTCGAGAACCTGAGAGCAGATCTGAGTGGCTGATGGACAGAGTCAGTGAGGTAGGGGCAGGAGAGGAAGCTGGAGAGACAACCCAGCCCCATGAGCACAGGCAGGGTCTTAGGCTTCGTCAAAGGGGCTGCGAGGAGCTACAGAAGGGCTCCAGGCAGGCTAGTGGTGGGACCATACAGCTCTTGCTCTAGAGTGGCGAAGCATGGGGGGCTGAGGGCCTGAAGTTGTTTGTTCGGGGCAGAGGGGAGGAGGGGGGACCCGCCATGGAGGCCTGCTGACATCCGGGTGTCCGGTCGTCATGGGATGGGGAGGAAGAGCAGGGCTCCTCAACCTGGACACAAGTGACATTTCAGACCACATAATTCTCTGTTGTGGGGGCTGTGCCCCTCACTGTAGGATGTGCAACAGCATCTCTGGCCTCTCCCCCTCGAGGCAGCAACATCTCCCCCCAGCCTAGCTGAGAAATCCAAAAACGTCTCCAGATGTTGCCAGATGTCCCCCCAGGAGGTGCTTGAATTGATCCCTGGTTGAGAACCACCAAGGTAGAGCAGAGTGGTAATAAAAAAGGCAGTGGTTTCCAAAATGTGGTCCTCAGAGCAGCAAAAAGCAGCTTCTGGGAACGTGTTAGACAAGCAGATCATTTGGTCTCCCCAAAACCTACTGATCAGAAACTGGGCAGTGGGGCCTGCGGTCTGTGCTTGAACAAGCCCTCCAGATGATGAGACTCTCCAGGGTAAGTGTTACAAGGACTCAGCCCAGACTTGGAGGGAAGTTCATGGATGCTGGGGGGTGAGGGGAAGACTCCGAGAGCTCTCTTCACTTTGGGAAGCAAAGCGCTTGCATTAGGGGCTCATGTCTCCTAGGAGGGCCCCCCATCCGATGCACGCTCAGCCCTTCCTTCACATATCAGCCACTCCAGCAAGTTCAGAATTGATGAAGTCCTAGCCCTTACCCTCAGGAGCTGAAGTCCTGTGGCATGTTATAATAAGCATCTGTTTTCTGATATAATGAAGGAGCAAACATTTGTTGAGTGCTGATTAAGTGTCAGAAGTGCTGATTGCCAACCTCACTGTCCACTCAGTCTCTGCAACTGTATGAATCATGGAACATGAACACCCTCATTCAACAGATGATGAGTCTTAGCTCCAGGGGAAAAGTCACTGACCCAAAGTCAAACAGCGGGCAGGTCAGTGGAGCTCAAAAGCATGGCCATTGGACCCCAGAGACTTTTCTTTACGTCGTGCTGTACATAAATGATCCTTATCCCAAATGTGAGGGATGTCATAAAAATAAGGAGAGCTCTCAAGTCCTCAAAACTGAGTAAGAGGACAGGGAAAAATACACAAGGGCGGGAAAGAAGATTCGAGGGGATGTAAGGGTGTATACAATCTAGAATACAGCCAGTACCAATTCTTTACCAGAGAGGGATAAGCAGATCAGACAAGCATTTGGAGAAGTCTTGAAGTCGAAAAGGCAATTAGCCTGAACCAGGGAATGCAAGAAAGGGAGCTTTCCAGTAAGAACAGGGGTGGAGAGTCTTCTAGGGAAGCTGAGGATGGAGGCCCAGGGCTAGGAAGGGAAGGGGCTCTTTGATGTGGCAGCATGGTCCAGGACTCTGAATTTAGGGGATCTTACAGCCACCTACTACTTACAGTCAGTCAGTAAGGATGCACATGACATGACATGACACGAGAAAATATCGCTCTGCAGCTGGACATAAATTGGGTCTAACAGGCCTGGGTGATTCACGGCATCCGATGTAACACCATGTTACAAGGCACAGTGGCACCATGAGGCTCAAGCCACATAATTCAGCATGACGGCTGGAATGTCCAGAGAAGAGGCATCTCTATCTACATCACTGTGTTAATCTGGGTGGTAGCCGGATGAGTAGACATTATTAAAAAGGGGGGGGAGGGGAGCCCTGCCAGCGCTAACAGGAACCTTGCCAGGGAAGGAGGTTACAGACACACAGGATGAAATGCCACAACCTTATTGCTGGGCTGTTAATTATCCTAAGAGTGAGCCTTTCTTTGTGCCAGGCTATGGACAATCTGCAAATACAGGTTCACTCGGAACAATCAGTGCATTGTGTCCCTTATCATAGCACCCTAGAAAATTAGGAATCATCCCGATCTTATTGATCAGTGACAGGAAGATTGCCCAATGGCACACGGCTCAGAGGTAGCACAGTTGGGATTCAAAGGAAGGAGGTGTGATTCCAAAACCCAGAGTTGCAAACACTGCACTCCACTTTTTTTAGGCTGAGACCTCCTCTGGTGTTTAGCATGAATGCTTTGAACTCAGTAGGAAGTAGATATGTAGAGAGTAAATTAATAACTGTGATTTTTATAAGATGATTCCATGGCCAGGTGATTTTGATAAAGGGCCTTTGCTGGCCAGACATCCGTAAATGTGTTTTGTTTGGCCCACAGACTGCCAGCCCACATCATGTTTTTTTTTAAAAAAAAAAAAGCTATATTTAAATATTGGAATGTTCCCCAATAAAAACCCATATTTCCTGTGTCTTTGGAAAGATTGAGAAATCTAGCAATGCTAGGCCCACTTGGCATCCACCTGTTGGAGATGACAATGTCTCTCACTCACTGCTTTGCACTATTCCCCACCACTCCCTTTCATCTCTCTGAGCCTAAATCCAAGTGCACCGTGACATTTATGATTGCATTTGGGTTCTTTTCCTGTTGGGATAATTACGGAAAACGTGAGGTATTTATTATATCCATCTTTATCAAAATATAGACTTGCAAAACCATTCATTTCAGGAAAACCTGGGATTGTGGAATTGAAAGATGTCCTATGTGTTTAATATATATTTGTGATATGTCTGTGTCGAAAGCATATATCTTACCCAGACAGTTTCACTCATTTTCATTTCCAGCTTGATCTCTATATGGATTTGATTTTTTCAGCCCCTGGTCAAGACAGTGGATTTCAGTAGCTCAGTAGCATGTGAGGTCTTGTCATTTTGAAGTCTGGTCTATTTGTGAGCATTCAGGGAAATCTATAACAAATAAGAACTCACTTGGTTGTTGTTCTGTGTGAATTTAAGGAATTGTATATATTTCAGGACTTAGATCTTGAAATTGTCAATGATCTACTGCATTTCATTTTTAGAGCAGAAATCTGTTTTAAGATAGTGATAATAAAAACAATATATATCACCCTTTATTGATCTAGCTACCATGAGCCAGGATACTTTAGTGAGTTTTACACATAGGCCTCATCATTCAGTTTAATTATCACAATCCTGAAATGTAAGTATTATTTACTCCTAACTTTTTCAGTAAGGTACTTGATGATCAGTCAAGGTTAAGACAGAAGCTGAGGTCTAAGTCCAAAACCCAGATTCTTTTCAGTCTGATACACTCTTTAAACTCCCTGGTTTGTAATATGGCCAACTCTGCTTTCCTTTTTCTTTTTAATTTTGTTTCCTGAGGTTTGCTTGCTGGTTTTTTATTTGCCGCCTTTATTTCTCATTGAAGACACAAGCAACATAACTAGAATTTTTTAAGACAGTTTTTATAAGGAGTTTTTGCCTTGTAATAGAGAAGTAGATCTATTTATGTTTATTGTCGTAACTGATCCACTGTATTTATGTGTCTTTATTCTTCCTTTTATTTCTTTTGTACTTCTGCATAGCAAAACGTGTCAGGGCTCTGTATATAGCAGGTAATTGATGCACACTTGTGGACACAGGGAGGTGCTCAGCATCAACTGGGAGAGAAGATTTTAAGTTAAGCAAAATTGGGCCATTCATTCCTTCGCTCCTGGGAGCTGTCATGATGAGGTAGCCTGAGGTTTGCATCCTTTTCTTCTTACTCTCTCCTCCAAAGAGGCTGAAGAGGCTTCGTGTCTGGAACCCTTAATGAATACGATTACAAATTCAGGGAACATTACAGTGCTGTTTAAGCAGGCCCCCACCTGCCAGCCCCTAGTGACCACCACTCTACTCTCTGTTTCTGTGACTTTGGCTTTCTTAATTCCACACGTAGGTGGGATCCTACAATATTTGTGGTTCTCTGTCCGGCTTATCTCACTCAGCATAATGCCCCCAAGGCCCCTCTATGTCATTGCAAATGACGGATGTCCTCTCTTGTGGCTGAATCCTATTCCGTGGTCTGTGGGCACCCCATCTTCTATATCCATGGTTAGAAAGAGAAATGGGCAGAGGACTTGGGCAGAGGGGAGAGCAGACTCATCTCTAAACTCTGAGTTCTCTCCCCCATGCCCCTTTTTTACCTCCTACGACCGCCCATCCTCCCCTCACTGCCTATCACCCCCTCACTCCATCCCACTGGCCATCCCTCTTCTGCCCTTAGTCCCCACTTCCCCTGCTCCCAGCATCCTCCCCTCTCCCTCACGAGGTCAGGAGCACAGCCTGGGATCGTGTTTGAAATGCTCTGTGAAAGCCACACTTGAATGAAATCCCACATAATGGCCCTGCCAGGTGGAGGAAGAGAGAATGTTGGCCGGAACCCCATCCGAAACTGCCTCAAAGACCAAGTGACAAAAGGAGGGAGAGAGGATGACAGGGTATGTGTGTTGGGTGTGGGCGTTTGACCAGAGCTGACTCTGCCTGAGTTTCCCCTCGGGGCAACTCCATGACTTCCTAGGAGCAAGGCGGCTGAACACACACGCGGATTTTCACCTGGCTGACTTCTCTGCAGAACTCCGTGCTCCAAGGCCCCTCCTTCCCCCAGCAACTCACAGGGGCAGAGAACAAGGGAAAAGCTCTCCCACCGGCCTCTGGTTCTGACGGCAGCCCCACCGGTGACTGAGCTGAGGACAGCTCCCCAGCTCCCGTTCAGGGAATCCAGGTTTCTCGGAGTGCCTGGTGGCTGGCAGAGACCCCCACACACACAACTTATTCACCTCTACCTCAGACCCTACTGATTGCCCCCTCATCCACCCCTGTCCATCTCCTGTCTCCTTTGCCAAAAGACGATCCGCCCCATGTTTTTTGTGGATATTCACCCTTCCCCGCAAGACCACGTTCTCAGGGAAGGCATATTTTAAAACGGAGGCATAATTGACCTACACGACACACAGTTCTTAATAGCTCAGCTCAGTTAATTTCTCCAGGTGCAGACTCCTGTGAAACCACCACCCAGATCAAGATACGGAATATTTCCATCATGCCAGGAGATATATTCCTGCTCTCTGCCAGTCAATACCAGTCACGATCTTAACTCCCCCCACCATAGAGTCATTTTGCTTGTTCTTAAACTTCATATAAATGGAACCACACTGCTGTGGTGTCTTCCTCCCTCCTTTGCTCCACCAATATTTTTGAGACCCGTTCATATTTTTGCATGTAGGTTGCTGGTTCTTTTTATGAACGAATATGCTTGAGGTGGTTCCTCTGTTCCTCTATGGGGAGAAAACACATTTTTAAATGATGAAATGCTGATGTTCTGGGCGTGTCTGTAGAAACAGGAAGAAAGCTCGTCCTGTTGAAGCAAAAATGTCACCACCGCTGTGACGTTAGAACTTGCTGGGTCTGTCCTGCCCTATCCCGGTACGTTGGCAGGGGACATGTAGGAAGCTTTCGGGGGTTTTTCCTGGAGAAGCAGGCTGGCCAAATCATCTAAAGCCTCACTGCTGCCCACAGCGGCTTTCCCTCTGGGCTGGGCTCTCTGGTCCAAGGGGCCCGCCAAACACCATCAACAAATAAGCAGTGAAATCCACTAAGAGGCATAGAGTAGAAAAGCATGAACCCAGACAGACAACCTGGGTTCAGTTCCCGAAAGCTACCTTTAGCTGTGTAATGTTCAGAAAGCTCTTTAAACGTTGTAGCCCTCAGATTCCACATCATTAAATGGGTTTTAGAATACAGACTTCCTAATACCGGTGTGGGGTTTCAATGAGGTGTCTAGTACAACCTGACACATGGTAGGGAAAATGCAGATTCCGGAAGGAAGCTCTATTTCCATGAAAGTTTCCAGAAGCTTCTTAGAGAAAGGAGATTTTTTGTGGGGTTTCCCCCCACCCACCCCAGGAAAATAACATGAAGGATTCCATAATACAACACAGGGACAGTGAACGTTCTCCCCAGGACTTGTAGAATCATTATCTGCTTGCTTTGTGGGGCTCGGCACTGACAAAACACACACTCCAAGTTTGTGTTTAGGATCTTGGGCACACTCTGCTCTCATGTTGTCTCTTCTGACCAGATTCAGTCACTGTGGAATCCCATAAGATCCTGGCATCCCCCTTCTCTCCTATGTCATTTCTCTACCTTAACTGGATCATCCCACCGATGTATAAATATGATGTAACAGGTCCTATAGGATGCCCTCCATTGACCCTCATGCTCTCCACGAAATGCCAAATTTCCCTTCTGTCCATCAGAGCGAAGTTCCTCAAAAGAGTTGCCTTAACTCATCATGTTCACTTCCTCTCATCTTCCCCTTGAGCCACGGCACGGCAAGTGACTGTCACCAGAAGTTGGCAATGACTTAGGTTTTGCCGAGCCAAGGGACAATTTGTTCACTCATTTGGCAATGATGTACTGAGCATTTCTTTGAGCAATGTTTGCTCTAGGTTCTGACATCTACCCCTGAAAAAATAGGCAAAAGTCCCTAACCCCCCTGGAGCTTGCCTTCCAGAAGAGGTATTGAGGTCGAAATCCATCTGTTTTTCCATTCTCTCTGCAGCCCCCCTGCCACCTCCTTCTCGAAACACTTTCTAGCTGTGTGACCTTGGGCAAGACATGCTTCCGATGCCTCAGTTTCTCCTTGGTGGAGGAGGTCACGGGGAGGGTGGGACCCCTGGTTGATGGAAATGCTTCTGGGCAATGCCTGGCTCGTCACCCCGTCCCCTGTCCCTGGAAGGTGTGTTCCATCCCCTGTTCCCACGGGGGAAGCCATTTTCAAGGATGCAGCCTTGAGAGGGCAATGTGTCGTGGAGACCATCTGGGAGGTAGTTGGGACTGAACCCCGGTAAGGCCTCTGTATAAACTTTTAAGATTTTGAGCAGCAGGCTACAGACATCCACTGGTCTTGCGTCACCTGGGACAAGCCTCCTAAGTAAGGTCCCTTTGCTTATTAACCCTGCCACCTGCCCGTCTGGAGTGGCCTGCTTCTCTCCCTGCCCTCGGTGCGTGGGGCCAGTCTGCAAACACACCCTGCTCTGTAAGATGCAGGTGGTGACATCTCCCAGAGAGGGGTGTTGGGAAGACCCAGAGAAGTGGGTGCCCGGTGCCGGGCCCATGCGCAGACGTGCAGACCCTAGCTCCAGCTGCTGATGTTTTTCCTTCCCCTACAAAACCTTAACCACGAAGTATGGAACTTTGTATTAGTTATGCTTGAAATTATAAAGTAACCTTCAGAATAATGTATGCAAAGGAATTAAATTGCCTAGAGCCCAACATGCGTTTCTTTAACTTCTGATTTTATGATCTAGACCAGCTTTCTGATTTACAGACTTCTCATCATCAATTTCTGCCTCTCGGCACCTGCCAACCCAGGCTCGGCCTCGGCTTGTTTAGCCAAGAGCTTAATGGCCTGGGCTGAGGCCGTGCTCTTCAGGAATCACCTCCTGGGCCATACTCCCTTTCATTCCCTCAACTTTAGATTTTGATATAATGTCAAACTTACAGAAAAGCTGCAAGATGAGTCCAAGAAAAATCCCAATACCCTTCACCCATAGTCTTAACATTGTGCCCCATCTCATTCATCATGCTACATAAGTATTCTTTGTGAAGCATTTGAGAGGCTGGAAACATCATACCCCTTTGTCATCATTTGCAATGTATCTCTTTGGATGAAGAATATTCTTTTTCAGGGATGCCTGGGTGGCTTAGTCAGTTAAGCTTCTGCCTTCAGCTATGGTCATGATCCCAGGGTCCTGGGATCAAGTCCACATTGGGCTCCCTGCTCAGTCTGCTTCTCTCTCTCCCTCTGTTCCTCCCCCTGCTCATTTTTTTTCTCTCTCTCTCAAATCAGTTTCCCCAGTGATGTCTCCTATAGTCCCTACCTCACTTCAGCCCACCCTCCAACCCAGGATCACACATTGATTTAGTTAGTGATTGTGTCTCTTTGGTCTTTCATTTGGAATGTTCCTCCTTCTTTGTCTTTCTTGACCTTGATTCTTTTGAAGAGTTTCGATTGGTTATTTTGTAGCATGTTCCTCAAAGTCACTTGGTTACTGTGGTATCTACCAGGTTTCTCCACGGCATGTCTACCGTATTCCCTTTAAAATTTATCATTTGTACATAGATACCTTGAAACTCTGTACATATCCTGTTCCTTTATCAAACGTTCACAACTGTGGTTTAACATTAATTGATGGTTTTCTAACTCCATCCATTTTCTGCATTTACTTGTTTACTCATTTATCATTTGCATCATTCTGGACTGGTTGATTCTTATTTTATTCTGTGAGCTGTAATCTATTATCATTATTCATTTCCCTGCACAAACGGTACCACCAGACTGAGCCAGCAGGAACTCCTTCATGTTGGTGTCATGTCCTTTTGACATATCTGCATCACTCTTGAGCCTTCCCTTCTCTTCTGGCACAAAATGGATTTCCAGCCCTGGATTTGGCCTTTTGGGCAAGGAATCAGGTAGCTTTCAGAGGAGAATGATATTTGGAAACCAAGATGTGGGTCTGGGAAGTGTTGAATCCCTATATTGTACACCTAAAATTAATATTACATTGTATACTAGCTAACTGAAATTTACATAAAACCTAAAAAAAAAGTGTGGGTCTGGATGTGAACATTGCTACTGTTGTACCATTGCTCCTAGACCTTCTCAGAAGATAGAATAGGATACTTATATGTCTACACACACACACACACACACACACACACACACACGCACCCCTACGTTACAAACCACAAATTTATAGTGATACTCCTAATTCTAATCCCACAGCACAGGGAACTTTCTGGTTCCCCACCCCCATATTTGCAGCTTCCTTTTCTAACAGTGAGAAACCTAGATCTCATTATCTTCAAAATATTTACTCTTTTGCTCAAGTCCAGGATACACAAAAAAGTAGTTTCAGACCTGCTAAGTCACGCCACTATAAAAAGCAAACCAATTAACTAGAGTTCAAATATTGTTTTTAATTCTTTTTTTGGCAAGGTATACACAGAATGAAATGCACAGATCTGTGTAACCTATAATCCTATCGATATATACAGTGTTTTCATCACACCAGAAAGTTCCCTCATGCCTCAGTTTCTAGTCAGTCCTTCACAAAAAACAACCATTTTTCTGATGTTTTTCAGCATAGACAAGTTTTACTTATTTTAAAATGTTATGTAAATGGAATCATACAGTATGTTCACCCACCGTATCATAGTGATTTATCTATGTTGTCACATAGATAAATAGTTCATTCCTGTTTATTGCTGAGTTGTTAGCCCATTGTGGAAGTATGCTACTAATTATTTATGCATTTTCCTGTTAATGCCTTATTTGGCTCTTTCTAACTTTTGGCTTTGACGAAGCTGCTATCAGCATTTCTGTTCAAGTTTGTTTGTGGATGTATTTTTTTATTTCTCTTCAGCTTATAGCTAGGAGTGGAATTGCTTCATGATTGGATAGAAGCTGCCAATTCTTTCCAAAGTAGACACACCATTTTCCACATCGGCCAGCAGTGGATAAGGGCTGTGGTTGCTCCAAATCCTTGCCAACACTTGATGTTGTCAGTCTTGTTTAGTGTTCGCTATTCAGGTGAGGGCACAGCGATATGTCACTGGGGCTTTACTTTTGCCTGATGACTGATGGTATTGAGCCCATTTTCACGTGCTTATTTGAAATGTCTCACCTTGTGAGAGGTTGCTCAAGGCTTTGTCCATTTTTCAGCTGGATCGTTTGTGTCTTTATCATGGACTTGCAGGAGATCCTTCTATATTCTCACGCAAGTCACTTGTCACATCGGTGTTTTGCAAAATACTTCTTTGTGATTTTTGGTGAGCAAAAGTATTTAATTCTGATGAAGTCAGCTTATCATTTCTTTTTCTTTTCTTTTTTTTTTTTGTATTTTACTTAAGAAATTTTTAACCACTTTCAGGTCGCGTGACTACTTGGGTATCTTTTCTTCTAAAATGTCATACTTTTGCCTTGTATGCCCAGGCCCGTGGTCCATCCCAAACTGATTTTTTTTTATATGCTTTAAAGAAGAGGCCAAGGGTTTTTTTTTCCCTATGAAACATTTTCACATCTATGACCGTGTCAGTTTGAGTCTATTTCCGGGCTCTCCAGACCACACCGCTGACTTAGAAGTCTTTCATTGTGCTGATACCACGGGGTTGGATAAAGCAGCTTTATAATATGTCAGATACGTCTGGAACTAGATCATGTGCTAATTGTACAACATCACATTGAACTGTACACTTGAAAGTGGTTGGAATGGTAAATTTTATGATCTGTGTATTTTACCACAATTTTTAAAAATGCCATAGAAACTTCTCAATTCCTGCTGTACTTGACCTCTCAGGGAAATTCTGCTCTGTTATCCACTCCTTCTTCTTTGACATCATCTCATCCCACAACTTCTAGGACCTGAATGTGTGTGTTATTTTATTACCCTCTCCAGGGACCCCCACCCCCACCCCTGCCATCTGTCTTGCTCATCCCAGACCCTTGATATTGGTTTTTCTCAGGACTCGGTTCTGTCCTCTCTACTCTTCTTTTTCTGAACATGTTCCTAGGGAGTCTCTCACACCATCCCATGGCTTTCCTTCCATTGCCATCTGTGTCCATCAACCCAGTCCACTTCTGAGGGCTCGGGACCCTGTCTCTCGGACCCTCCACTAGGTTGTTCAGGGAGTACTTCAAATCCAACATGTCCAAACTCTAACTTAGCTTTCTTCTCACTTCCAAATCTGCTTGTTCTCCAGTGTTCCCTGTTGTACTTACTCCCCAGGTTACTTTGGGAAGGTTCCAGAAGCTTACCTTCACTCTTGGGGCCATGACCAGAAAAAGGCGGCCCTGGAAGAGAGCCTAATGATGGAAGTGTGTGCAAAGGTATGGGAAGGTTTAGAAAACCTGACGAGGGTCACTGAAACACCCTGAGCCAGCCAGTGTGGAGAGTCATCTTCCCTGCAGGCATAGGGAGAGGGAGAATTTACCAGAATTCAACAAGAGCCATTGGAGAGGGCCACCTGACGTGAACTATGGTCTTCAGCAAAAGAATTCAGCTGCTGCCAACCCACAGCCCACCAGCGATGGAGGCAGGGGTAGAAATATCTCCAGGTAGTCTTCTCTTCCACACCCTGTCTCTAGCTGATGCCTCTTATTGGCTGAACCTGATCAGAAGCCAGGTGGCCAGGGAGCCTGGATAAAGTGGTCCATAGCGTTCAATGTCCAGGTCACAGAGCAGGGTGGAGAAACATGGAGAATGAATGAACCTGGAGGGACAGAGAATATCGAGCATGCCCACCATGCCTCAATTTTCTTATATATAAAACCGGGATTAGAATGGGAGCTACTTAGTGGATTTTTTGTGAGAAGTATATAAAGCACTCAGAACAGTGTCTGACATGTAATAAAAACTCAATAAGTGTTTGTAACCATGTTTCTCTTCCCTTCCTTCTTGTCCACCTCATTGAACAATAAAAATATCGTTTGAATAAAAACTTCTAACCCCAAGAGAAGGCAACTGTCCAAAACATGTCTAGTAAGTTCTAGTTGTTCCAATTTGTACAACAGTATGGTTTTCTTATTGAGATCTGTTCTTTCTGGAAACTGACAGGTAATTTTCTTACCTAGTTAGCCACCGATTTCTCATATGCAACAAATATATAAAAGCATCTATCATGCACCGTGAGACTGACTTTGAGCAGACCATGAAACTCAATGGCCTGTTCAGATTATTTATAGAATCCACAGGTGAATTCATTTGCCTGGAATTTTATGAAAAACTTATCATTTATCCTCAACTCCTATCAAGTTGGCCTTGTGTTATTGCTTTAAAGTACTGAAAAGAATATGTAATTAAATAGACACACACACACATATGTTATATTTAAAATACATTAGAAAAATAACACATGTACCTGAGAGCAAATGGGTAACACTCACAATCATGTAAAGTATATGATTGAAACACTGTATCCAGAGTATATTATGCTAGATATTATACATTGCATTTTGGATGCTATATACTACATCATGTATTACAACATAAAAGTTTTTGAGTCAGGCACCAAAGGTTCAAATACTGGTTCCTCCCAGGGTGCCTGGCTGGCTCAGTCAGTAGAGCATGAGACCCTTGATCTTGGGGTTGTGAGTTCGAGTCCCATATTGGGAGTAGAGATTATTTTTAAAAAATGAAAGAGGAAGGGGGACCTGGGTGGCTCAGTCAGTTAAGCGTCTGCCTTCGGCTTAGGTAGTGATGTCAGGGTCCTGGGACCGAGCCCCGCATCGGGCTCCCTGCTAAGCTGTTGGGCTCCCTGCTCAGCGGGGAGCCTACTTCTCCCTCTTCCTCTGCCCCTCCCCTGGCTTGTGCGCTTGCGCTCTGTCTCTCTCTCTCAGATAAATAAATATAATCTTTTATAAATAAATAAATAAATAAATAATATATAAAGTATATATATTTATATATATACTTTAAAAGAACATTGTTTCCTCCATATACAAATTCTGTGATCTTGGGGAACTTATGTATCCTCTACAATTCATTTATTTCGTTGCAGAATGAGCACAATGATGCCTGATACACAGGGTTGTAATGAACATTAAACATGGATCCATATATAAGATGTCTTGTATTGTCCCTAATAGACAATCTGTGCTCCATAAATTAAAAGATTTTGTTATTATGGAAATCCTATCTCTTTTTATCAATATTTAAAGTTTAGTGGATGGACCATCACTCTACCCCCCAAAGAGCGATATCTGGAAGGAAGAATTTGGGTAGTAGAACACTTAACAATCTGAAAGTCATCTTTACCATGGAGGGAAGGAGAGATTTGGGCTGGGATGTGCGGTCATCTTCTGGGTACTTCTTACTGTAACATGGCTGCTTCCTGATTGTCACTTAGGACATGCTCCTCTAAAGACAGATTGTTAGGGAAGTCCTGTCACAGCCTTTCCCCCATACCAGCTCTCCGGGAATCAGTGGTCACATTTCCCCCATTTCTCACCGTCAACAGGAAGACTCATGGGGTTGTGTATTCTCCTCTATGTAGCACTTCTCGGGATGAAACGTCCATGGGCAACTCACCCATGCCAAGGAATAAGGTCAGGAAATAATCACAAGCCAGCCCTAAATTGTCAGTGTTATGGATTAGAGAGCTCCTCCTTGCCCTCATATCCTTCTGGGCACAAGCTGAGGGATACGTTAAATCAACAGATAAAAAATGAAATATTAAAAGGCATAGGGAAATAGATTTTGTTATCGTGGTTCCTGGACCAAACTCTCTATTAAAAAACACCCAGATAACAAGGTGGCATTTCATCAGAACTACAGAGTGAACTCCAAGGAAATAATAATAATAAATATAATAATAACAATGGTTAAGTTTGGGGGATGTTTACTATGGACTAGGCACTATTCCAAATGCTTTCTATATATTAGCTCTGAAACCTGTAAAGCAGTTCTAGGCACTATTCCAAATGCTTTCTATATATTAGCTCTGAAATAAGTACTACTATTTTCCATGTTTTTCCAACGATGAAACTAAAACAGAGAAGGCGATAAGCTTGCCCGATGTGACATAGCTAATAAGTGGCAAAGCTGGGATCCAAACCCAGGCAGCGGGTTCACCGAGGGATGGCAGGCTGCTGACCCTGGCTTCTCTCTTAGATAAATTGTGGCCTTGCTGATGAGAGTTTAGTTAAATAATAGGGAGACTTGGATATTTGTAAACATCCCCCTAAATAGAAACACATATGTTATTCATCGAAGTTGCTCTGGCAGGTCGAGAGATTTCTGTTGAGCCCCTACAAATAAAAACACAATAGCAAGGGTATTATGCTGAGCGAAATAAGTCAACAGAGAAAGACATGTATCATATGACCTCACTGATATGAGGAATTCTTAATCTCAGGAAACAAACTGAGGGTTGCTGGAGTGGGGGGCGGGGTGGGAGGGATGGGGTGACTGGGTGATAGACACTGGGGAGGGTATGTGCTCTGGTAAGCGCTGTGAATTGTGCAAGACTGTTGAATCTCAGATCTGTACTTCTGAAACAAATAATGCAATATATGTTAAGAAAAAAAAAAGAAGAAGAAGAAGATAGCAGGAGGGGAAGAATGAAGGGGGGGAAATTGGAGGGGTAGACGAACCATGAGAGACGATGGACTCTGAAAAACAAACTGAGGGTTCTAGAGGGGAGGGGGGTGGGAGGATGGGTTAGCCTGGTGATGGGTATTGAGGAGGGCACGTTCTGCATGGAGCACTGGGTGTTATGCACAAACAATGAATCATGGAACACTACATCTAAAACTAATGATGTAATGTATGGGGATTAACATAACAATAAAAAAATAAAAGTAAAAAAAAACACAATAGCATAAAAATGCTTGTGCTTGCTTTCATATTTTGGCAAGGACCTATATGTTCGGACATTGTCCTCAGTAGCCAAGTGTCACGGGAGGGTGCCTGGGACTAGGAAAATCCCTGTTCAGATTATGCTTCTATTATTCTTGCCCTATGCATTCACTCCGCACTCTTGAAAAGTTCTAGAATTTTGGCTAACAAAACTTGTAACCTATAGTGGGTCTGTGTGTGCATCCGTGTGATACAGAACCCACCTGAAATGCTGCAAAAACGAACACCATGGCCCTTGTAGAGCTTTGCTTCGTAAAAGTGTGGTCTGTGGACCCAAAGTGCAGTGTCTAGGAGCTCGTTGGAAATGCCGTCTCAGGCCACGTGCTAGACCTTCTGTCAGGAGTAGAATAGTGTCCGCCCCCCCAAAAGATATGTCCACCTAGTACCTCAGAAGGTGACCTTATTCAGAATAAGGATCTTTGCAGGTGGTCCTCCCTGCAGGATCTTGAGACCAAATCATACACCATGATCTCCTAGGCAGAGGAGAGAGGACGCACAGACACGCCAGGAAGGAAGCTGGAATAATGCTTCCACAAGCCAGAGCGCACCTAGGATTGCCAGTGGCCACCGGAAGCCAGGAGAGAGGCAGGGGACAGATTATCTCCCCTAGAGCCTCCAGGAGCAACCAGCCCTGCCAACATCTTGATTTCAGACTTGTAGCCTCTGGAACTGCGAGAGAATAAATTTCTGTTGTTTTAAGCCGCCAAGTGTGCGGTAATTTGTTACGGCAGCCCCCGAGGAAATGAATACACTGACTGAATCAAAATCTGCATTTTAACAAATCCCCAGGTGATTGGTATGCACATTAAAATTTAAGAAGCACTGCTCTGCATTTACCAAGCGCGCTGACACCTATCAGAGCTGCGCGGTCTGAGCTAAGGAGCAGGGCCACTTTATCAACTCGTCTTAAGTGAAGCAGACGGAAGGGGCTGGCCTCCGCTGGAGTCTGTGGGTTGACGGGAAGCACTCCGGGTGACCCACTTTGCTTCTCTCTGCTGACTTCAGCCCCTGAAGTATCTACCTTCTTCTGTGTACCACCTGCGTGTATCATTGCACTCATGAGATGCTCCTCGGGAGTCAAGGAAGGTCTCAGCATTACCAAATAACGGAACGGGAACTCAGACCCACTTCTTAGGATTCAAATTAGTTTTGCTTTTTAAAATCTTATTTCCTGGGGCACCTGGGTGGCTCAGTGGGTTAAGCATCTGCCTTCGGCTCAGGTCGTGATCCCAGGGTTCTGGGATCGAGCCCCGTGTTGGGCTCCCTGCTCAGCGGGGAGCCTGCTTCTCCCTCTGCCTGCCGCTCCCCCTGCTCATGCTCTCTCCTTCTCTCTCTCAAATAAATAAATAAAATCTTAAGCAAAGAGCTGGGCAAGTGTGATTTTTACCACAACATCCTGCACAGTATCCACTCTGGAGTCTTGTTTTTTGTTTTGTTTTGTTTTGTTTTGTTTTGTTTTGTTTTGTTTTTGAGATCTGTGTCTTTCTCTGACCTCAGATAAGTCCCTCCTCCTGGCCTCAAATGCCATGCATTGACTGACTGATTGATTCAGTCATTTATTCATCAAACATTCACTGAGAGGGTATTATGTTTCAGACATAACACTAGGCATTGGAGATAAATCAGAAAACCAACAGAGACAGCCCTGCCATCATGAAACTTAGAACCACTGGGCACTTGGCTTTAACAAATGCCTTTGATGCCCTGATTCCATGCATAGCTCATGTCTTAATTACTGTTAAGGGTAGCCGAGCATCCAAAAACTTAGTGGCTTAAAATCCTAATTTGTTCTTTCACGGTTTCTGTAGAGCAAGAATTAGAGCGCAGCTTGGCTGGACAATCTGGTTTGGTGGGGAGTCGTGGGGGGGTGAGGGTCTCTCATGAATTTGCTGTTAGGTGGCGAATGGGATGATGGACACTCCTTTACTTGGCTGTTGGTGCCAGAAGGACTCAAAGTGATGGAGGCTCACACACAAGGGTTCCTTGGCCATAGCTCTGAGATTCTTCCACAGGGCAGCTGTAGGATCCACGGCCTCCTTGCTTGGCTTAAGTGCCAAAGGCAGGTGTGGACAGAAAGGGAGGGAACAGCAGCTAGAAGCTCTTTGGTCTTTTAAGACCTGGCCTTAGAAGTCATGCAGCATGACTTCCAGCTTGTTCTATTGGTTAAGGTAGTTACAATGATCCACCTGCCATCCCACTTCAAGGAAAGGGAATAAAGATCCCAGTGCTTGAAGGAGGAGTGTCAATGTCACAGGATGAGAAGAACATGTGGGGCTGGATATACAAACTGGTATGGTCATCTTTAGAAAACAGCCTCCCACACCTCCTTGTTTCAGCCACAGCTCCAATGGACAGCTCTTTGTGACCTCAGAATCACCTTGTGGTGAAGACATCCTGCCTCAAGCGCGTACCATGTGGTTTTCTGCTTTCTGTCCCAGAATCTTCTCCGTTGCTGCAGGAAACTATTTGGCCCATGTGCAAGCAAAGCCTGGAAATGTGGGCAGTTAACACTCCCTTGGGACACCCTCAACCACTACGGAATGGAACCGATGGCTAAATGCCCCAACCGACCTTTCTTTCAGGAAGACATTCTCTGGAGTCTTCAGAATGTCCTGTTGGAAAGGTCTGTTTGAAAAGCTTTGTCATTTTCCAGCTGACCTTCCTTGTACCTCAGGGTTCTCATGTGCAAAATGGGGATGATAAAATGATCTACCTCCTAGGATTGCTGGCAGATCAGTGGGATGATTCATGCAAAGCCCATGGCACATAATTGTTCAACAGGGGGTTGCTGCTGTGGTGTTGATGGTCCCTGGACTCTGGAGGGATCCCCAGAATCTCTCACCATTGGGAATATAGCCGCAGCTTCTAAATCCATGTTAAGTGAGGGTCTCCGTGCGTGACCACTAGGAAGAAGCAAACTGTCTTTCCTGGCCCCCAGACTGATGACCTCAGAGCTCAAAGACATGAAAAGGGGAAGGCTGGCTCACAGGAACGACCTCTAAATCGGATTGGAAACTTAAGAGACACACCACCCCCCCTTCTGCTTGCTGAGACGGGAAAACATTTCTATAAAGATAAGAGAAAGGGGATTTACTATCCATTCTGATATGCTCTCATGGCTTTAGAAATACATTCTCTTATGGTAAGCACTAGTTTATCACAATGTCTGGATTTGACAAACTAAGTAGCTGGTTTATCAGATGATGCCTTTTGCATACACAACATTTAGTATTTCTGCTATAGGAATGACACATGTGCATTTTGACCATTCTAGTAACTCGAGCGGGTTATAAACCATATATTTTAAAAGGCATTGCAAATCTGTTCCCGCAACTGCCAAGCGTGGGTCACCTGCAAGCAGGCAGAAGCTGGGGAAGGAGACATGGAAATACAGAAAGTCCAAGGAAGGCTGCCTCGTCAGACCCCTCTCGTCCCGGGCTGTGACTGCCTGCCTTCAATACCTTTTCTTCCCTTTAGACTCTGAAGAAATGAAAATTCCTTCCAGCGTTCCAAAAGGAAAACAATTGTTTTAAAATTCCATAACTGACTTCAATCTGATAAATTTCTGTCTTTCAGCTTTTATCTCAAACAATATATATTATATTCATATTTTAGAAATGATTCTCTTGATGTTCTCTAGAGTTATACTCATAAAAATGAACACTTAGGTGGGTTATATTCTTAAAGGAAAAATTCAGTATTCACATTTTAACATATAAAATATGTGTATGTCCTTAACTACCTTAAATCCTTTCGTGGAAAAAGTGTGGTATAAATAAACACATGCATCAGTGCATAAATACAAAAAAATAAAAAATAAAAAAAATAAAAGGCATTGCAACTGATCAAACTGAAGGGGGGGGCGGGTGGGGATTGCATCCAAATCCCAGGCACTCTCTGTGAGCTCTGGATCTTAGAGACATCACGTGGCAGCTGAGTCACATGATTTAGCAAAAGGACCAAAATGGGCTTTGGAAATAGAAAGGTCTGGCTCAGATCTTGGATTTACCCATATTCCAGTTGTGTGGCCTCGCGCAACATATCCAGCCCTCTGTGAACCTCACATGTGTCAGCAGGTAAGCAGAGAACGAGAACGCCAACATGGGGAGACTGCCTCGTGGCCTCACTGAAATCATATGGGAAAACTGCGACAGCATTTGACACCAAGAGCGGGCTTGATGAATGTCCATATATTTCAGTTCTCTTTCCCTTCATCCCCCGCCCCCATCTGTTTCCTCATCTTAAAAATGGGGCAGGTTCTACTTTTCCTTTCAACCCCAAATAATGCTGGCTAATGCCCGGGGTTAAGCACTAGGATACCGAGGGGCCGCGCAGACGTGCACCTACCTCGGAAGCAGGACGGCGGGGCAGGTGTTAGGTGCATGCAAGTGTGAGGTTGAAAGGAGGCAGCTAGTGCGTGAATAAGATCGAAGATACATGACAATAGTGACTATTTTTTTATGGGGCAAAACGGACCCTTCAGCTGAGGAATTTCAGACCTAGAGAAATCAGGTGAAAAATGGAGTTGAGTGGATGGTTCATGGATAGTATTATCATTACATTATCATTACATAATTATTACAGGTGGAGTAAGGGCTGGTGGCTCATCGAGAGGAGACACATGCCAAACAGAGGTGGGGCCTGGGGTCAGCATTCTTCATTGGTTAAGTGCTGCAAAAGGAGTTTTGCCTCCACAAGTGTTAAAAACTCACATCAGAACAAGCTAGGTTCTTTCGTGCATAGGCGAGGCCCTGAGGCAAGCCCGTTATGTGCGTGAAGTCATTCCTGCCAACCACCTTGTAATTCACGTACCAGTATTGTACGGGGTGCCGGGGTACCGGAAATGACGTGGTCCGAGGTCACAGAGCTTTCAACAGGGAGGGTGGGGATTCGGATCTTCTGGTTCCAGGGACCCTGCCTTTAACCACTTCTTCTGTAAGGCCTGGGGCCTGTGCAACTTTTAGAGTCTGCGTGGTTACCCAGTGGTATTCAGTGGTATTCAGTGGCCAGCCTCAGGAAGGGTGTGGCTGGCCACACGAGCATCCACTGTGGTCGGGGTATTTGGGTTGGATCCAGTTTTCAAGCAGTGACACTCCCAAACAGCCACCAGATGGAAAACCTGTGACCGTACCTTACCCCTGACTGTTCTGTGGTGGCGGGGGGGGGGGGGGTAGTCATGGTAGTTAGTTCTAGCTAGTAGTAGCGAGTATTAAGTGGTTAGTATTAGGGGGTCATCTCTAACAAAACCAAAGCTAAAGACATGCTCCCCAGGTGGGTCCAGTTTCAAAGAGAAGGACATTACCATGAGGCCATAAGAAACGCCCCTTTCTGGAAGCTTATCCTACTCCCAGTAAAACTCAAAATTCTTGTTTGTGGTGGAAGACCCAGGAGAATGATCTTTCTCTAAGCCCCACATCTTTTCTGAATAAGATTTTACAGGATTTCAGGAAGGACTTGAGCCTGTTGGGCAGTGCGGGGCTAGGCCTTGTAGTCACCAGTATCTGGTCCCTTAGTCCCAACACCTTGATGGTTTAAGGACTTGTTTTTGTTCAGTCATTGAACACCTATTATCTATCAAGCACTAGGAATAATGCATTCCGTATATTATCCCCTTCAATCCCCAAAATTCTAAAGGTGAACAGCACCCTCCCCATTTTATAGCTCAGCGGATTAGTGCTTTGAAGATCACCTGGTTGACCCAATGTCACCTGCTTAAGCACAGTGGAGCTGGGATCTAAGATCACGGCTGTTGGATTCAAAAGCCAGGGTTCTTTCTGCAGTAATCATCTGCTTCTCACTGCAGCCTTCCTATGTATGTGCAAAATTTCCCATAGGCATCCTGAAATCTCAGATTACAAGACTCTTAAAGTTCACTTGTCCTGTCCTCTACATCCCAGATGAGTGATAGGATATGAGACAAGCTTCGTGCCCTGCCATCTTGACCCTTGTGTGCATCCATGCCCACACACCCGGTTTTTAGATGAGTGTTTTCCAATGCAAGAGATGGATAAAAACCACCAGTCTTTTATGTAACTCATAATACGTAGAACTCACAGAATTTCAAGACACAAACTAAAACTGACAAGTGTTAAATCCACACATGGCAAAATTTGTAATGGCAGAAAAACTGAAGAATCATAGCTTTTTAAGAACACTGCAATCTGCAAAGGGCAGATGACCCAAGGAAAAAAATGAGACTGGGTAGAAGGGTTAAAAGAAGGTACAGCTGGTCACGGTTCAGATTGTCCTGCCTGGTAAAATCTGTTGTTGACGAAGAATTGTTGACAGACTCAGATATTCTTGACAAAATGTAAACATGCAGAATTTTGCCTGGGAAAATTTGATTTGGTTAAAAAAAGATTAGTAATGATGCTTTTAAGATGGCGAACACTAATCAGAGATGTCTGTGGATCAGCCAATATGACAGACATTGTGATTTATTTTACTCAATTCTCAAATAAGTTTGGAAGATTGATATTAATGTTGCCTCGTTTTACAGTTATGAAACTGAGGCAGAGGGGTTTTCGGAAACTTGCCCGGATAGATCCTACAGCTTAATAAAGGCAGATGGTGGAATAGAACCCAGGAAATTTGGTCATAATGTTTGTGTTCCTCAATATGTATTTCACTTTACCCTGCTTTTTCACTTGGTTCCTTTTTTTGTCTGTGAAATTATTGTCTGCACCACTCTTGGTATATATGAAATAATTTATACTTATATTGTGATGGTGGGAGATAGGCTACATACAGGGAGTTTGATCAAATAAGTAAATGTATTAAGCATAATATATATAATATATAACTATTATATATGTAATATACTTACATGAATTCGTTTATATTTAACAATTAAAATAACAAATTTTGGACTTTGTATTTCAAAATTATTTTAAACATAGAGAAACATTATACGGATAGTCTAATAAGACTTTTTTGAACCCTTTGTAAATGCTTTGCAAACAATGCCTCATAATTCCCAAATATTTTAATATTTTCCAAGACAAAGATAGTCTCCTAAATAATTATAGTACAGCCATCAAAATCAGGAATTAATACTGATACATTTTTGCCATCTAATCAATGAATGCCATTCTAGTTTTGCCAGTTGTCTTAATCACGTCCTTTATTTTTTATGTGTACTTCTTTTATTTATTTTTTCATTTTATTTAAATTCAATTAATTAACATATAGTATATTATTTGTCTCAGAGATAAAGTTTAGTGACTCAGCAGTTGCATATAACACCCAATGCTCATTCCATCAAGTGCCATCCTTAATGCCCATCACCCAGTTACCCCATCCTCCCACCCTCCTCCCCTCCAGCAACCCTCTGTTTCCTAGAGTTAAGAGTCTCTTATGGTTTATCTCTGTCTCTGCTTTCATCTTATTTTATTTTCCCCTGCCTTCCCCTATGATCCTCTGTTTTGTTTCTTAAATTCCACAAATGAGTGAAATCATATGATAATTGTCTTTGATTACATGTCCTTTACTTTAAAAGGATCAACTCCAAAATCACGTGTTACATTTTCGTTACAATGTCTCTTTCGATCTAGAACAGTTCCCAAGTCTTTTTTTGACTCTATGACCTTGACACTTTTGAGGATTATAAACCAATTATTTTGTAAATTTTCCCTCAATTTGGGTTTGTCAGATATTTCCTTGCTATTAGATTTGAAGTCTTTGGCAGGAATACCACAGAAATGAAGATGTGTCCTATATATATTCATACTGTTTTTCTCCCTTTCTGTATTTGTGAGTCCCTTATCCTACAGAGAGGAAACCAGCTCATATTATGCTCAATACATTTACTTATTTGATCAAACTCCCTGTATGTAGTCAGTCTCCCACCATCACTGAATAGCTGCCTTTCTCATCCCACCCAGGCTCTAATCCTTACAAGAGCTACTGCCTCCTCACCATGTGCACCCCCACTTACTCAATCCAAACCAGTGGGAAGAAGTCAGGGAGGAAGGGGGTAGGGAAGAAGGAAAAGAGAGAAGGAAAATGAATTTTAGGGGAAAAAATGTAATATGTAGAAAAATGATGATATAAACTGATTTAATAAAATTCATAAAAGAAAATGCCATATCAACATAAATTGATCATGTGGGGATAATTCTAACTGAAGGTCTATATTTAGAAATACAGAAAAATTTCCCACACATCAAAATTTTGAATGATGGGGTTTAATATTCACAAGGTCAAAAGTGGGAATATCACAATGATGCTAGAACATTTTTCACCAATACTTATGTGAAGAATTGATCCTGGTGAAAATAAGGTTAATAAAATTAAAATAGAAATCAGAGGAAATGACACTGCCTGATGATTTTCCTCTTTCTCATGGCCCAAAGAGAAGAAACATCACAGAAACGACTCAGGAGTACTGAGGACTGTCTGGAGTCAGCAAACAGAGAAAGGGCTGGGAAAATACACAGAAAGTGGCCCAAACCCAGACCATTACAACTTAGACCCCCAGGCCTTCAGAGCTCTGCTTAGCGTGTAATAAGTGCTTGAAACACGTTTGTCGAATGAAGGACAGAATGAATGTGTCTCAGATACTGAAATGGTTTTCTCCTTCCGTGCTCTAATGAAATTCATCCAGGAGGTAAGAGAGCAATAGCTAAGATGATAAACAACACACAAAAGCTCAAAATAAGTTGGGGAAAGGAGGAACAGCTGTCGATGTGATTCTGATTTTTGCACTCAATTAATACGTGTTGAGAGTTATATTTAAGGCATGGCTTACGAGGCTCGGGAATTGCCAAGTGTAAGCGATCTTGCCCTCCTTGAGTTTATGGACCAGAAGGAGGCAGATGTATCATTTATCCATTCACACAGAAGAATTTATTGAGCAGGTTAGAGCTGCACCAAACTCAGATGGCTGGAAGAAGCCAGTTATAAACTCCCTAAGAATGGTGAGGTTAGCCACCAGGGATTTTGCTTGGTATATTGCTAAGGTAGAGAGCCATCTATTTTTTTCCCCAAGTAGGTAGCCAATTGTTCAATCACTATGGACTGAATAATCCTTCTGCGCCACACGATTTGAAACAACACCTTTATCACGAATTTACTGTGTGTGTTTTGCATCAGCCTCTGTTGCTACTCTTTCCCCTCTGTTGCATTAATCTTTTTGCAACAGTGACACCCTTTTAAATTTATTGCCCCCCACAGCACTCATAGATATTAAACATATTATAATCCCCACCTTGTTACTTTCCTTCATTTTTTTCTCTTGGCTCTTTTCACCTATGCATTTGTCCAAATGCATTTTAGAGTCACTTTGTCCCATTTCCCAAAAAACCATCCTACCGGGATTTATATTGTAATTGCATTAAACCAGTAAATTAATTAAAAGAGAAACCTATTTATAATATCACGTCTTGCCTTTTAAGAAGACGAGGTGTTTCTACATGACACCGAGGTATTTGTCAATGTCCCTCAGTAAAGTTTTGCAATTTTCTTCATATAGTCAAGTTTATTCCTTAAGGGTTTAAAAACAAATTATTTTTGCAGATTAGTTTTGCTGCGATTGGGGGAATGGGGTTGTTTTCCGTCGTATTTGCTTATTGCAAACGTGTAAGAAAGCTATTGATTTCTGTGTATTTATTGGCGTGTGCAGTCATTTTGCGGTCTTTTCTTACTGGTGCCAAGATGTTTTCAGGTGACTTTCTGAAGGTCCAATAATCACATTGCCTGTAAACAAGGATAGTTCTGTGTCATCTTTCCCCACCCAGTGATCCTTCAAAAACCTAAAATTGATGGTTTTCACTCCGTTGCTCTCCAGTATCTGCAGTACAAGATCTAGAGCCCTAGAGCGGTAACAGAAAGTTCCTTGAGATCTTGCCATGCCTCTGCCATCTTGCCAGGTGCCTCTGCCTGGCATCCATCAGAATACAGCTCTCTGCAAACACGGGCCGAGCTCAGACCCAGCGCCAAACCTGGCCTCTCCCTTCTTTGCCCATCTACCTTCAATTCATCTTCAACACTCAGCTCGGGCACTTGACACACACCCTAAAGCCTCCCCCAGCACCCTCAGGCTCCCCAGCCCCCCCGCCCCGGGGTGCCTCATTCAAACCATTTGTCACCAGAGCATGTTCATTGCACAGGCTGTTGGACTGATTAAGAACACAGCATTGGTGTTAGAAACCCTGAGCTTGTATCTTAGATCCACCATTTATAGACCGTCCACCATGGGTAAATTCATTCATCCTTCATTTTTTTAAATGGGAGCAATAATCCTGACTCCTAGAGCGGCTGTGGGTTTTAAATGGGATAAAGTGGTTTTCGTACAATTCCTGGTTCATAGTAAGTCTTAAGTCAAAGGTAGTTGTGATTTTCTAGCTGGGATGTTGGGGTTATTTTCATGCTAGTAAAATTTTTTTAATGAATTAATAATTATTTATATACCCCTCAAGACTGTAGACTGGAGGGTACCCTCTGTTGTTATCATTGGGGGGTTTTCGGCCTGCCCAGCATAGAGTTTGTCAGGTGCGTTATAAGACTGCCCGCACCACTCACCTGGGGCCCTTGCTGAAAAGATGACTCACACCTATGGCGTCAGAATCCCCGGAGCCTGCCCCTAGAAATAGGGATTTTTAGCAATCATCAAGTGAGTTTGGTGTACTCTTACATTTGAGAATGCTGTCTTCATGTCCAAAACTGTGTGCTCTGTGACTGTTGACTGAATGAATGAAGGGCGTGAATATAATTGTGCTGGATCATACAGCTGGTTAAGTAGCTTCGTGGGGAACCCACAAGTCACTTTATTATTAGGAACAAAAGCAGTCTTTGTTAGTTACGTTGTGAGGACTTCCCAGTATGATCCCCCATTTAAATTCAAGGGCTTTTGGGGGCACCTGGGTGGCTCAGTAGGCTAAAGCATCTGCCTTCAGCTCAGGTCATGTTCTCAGGGTTCTGGGATCAAGCCCTGCGTCGGGCTCCCTGCTCAGCAGGGAGCCTGCTTCTCCCTCTCCTCCCCTCATGCTCTCTGTCTCTCTCTCTAATAAATAAATAAAATCTTTTTAAAAATAAATAAATTCAAGGGCTGTGGGCAACGTCCAGCACAAAACAGGTGCCTGACACAGTGTTGAATAGGTGGGTGGATCTGAGGAATCAGAGCTAATGGGCCAGTCCCTGAGCCGGGCAAGACTCTTGTGCTACTCAGAAGAAAAGTGCAGATAAACCACACCTGCATCTCTGTCCCCAGCCTCTCTTGTCAGAGCTTCTCAGCATCACTTTTAAAAGGAACCTTCTTGTGTGGAATCAGCCCCATGGTTCCAGATGCAGCCAGTACTTTTCCTGCTTAAAAGATCCAAAATGATCATTTGTCTTTTCCACTTATGGAGGCTCCTTCAAACCCAAAATATGTGTGGTTTTATTTTTATTTGTTCTTTTTTGTTGTTGTTCTTTTTTTTAAGATTTTATTTATTTGAGAGAGAGAGCATGCATGAGTGGGGGAGAGGGGCAGAGGCAGAGAGAGAGAGAATCTCAGGTAGGCTCTGTGCTGAGCTCAGAGCCCAATGCAGGGCTCGATCTCACGACCCTGAGATCATGACCTGAGCCAAAACCAAGAGTCAGACACTCACCCGACTGAGCCCCTGTTCTTTTTTTAAATTACAAAAGCAATATCTGTTTATTGGGGAAAACTTGGAAGATCAAGGCAAATATAAGGAATAAAATAAAACATTAACCACAAGACTATATATATCCATGTATTACTGTATCACTGGAATGTTGCTGTTGCCATCCTATTTTATTAGGATGCATATTTTTTTTACACAGCTCATAAGTTGCAGAGTGCTGGTAAGCACTGCATACCTTATAAAAAGGATTCAAAACATAATGTTCAATAGCTACATAATACTCTGGCATATGGGTATCCCATAACACTCATTAGTATTACCATGTTAGTCTATTGGACATGTAGAATATTTCCAGTCTCATTATTACAAATTATGGTTTCTCGAACATCCTTATATATGCTCAGTTTGTTTTCATTTGTGATTATTTCCTTATGAGAAATTCCTACACGTTCCATTACTACATCAACAGTCTAAAAATTTGGGGAAGAATTCCAAAAGCACTGTCAGTCTTCTGACAACAGAAGCCCAATCAACACGCTTATGTTTTCCTCTTCCCTTGGATTTTTATCTCGAAAGAAGACGACCAAGTTCCCCAAGGGGTTCTGCAGTGTCTTGCATTTTCATTTTGCACTGGGCCTACAGTCAATGATTTGTGTCTGGCCCATTTATCCAGTCTCAGTTAAAACGGTCAGAGATTGAGGACAATTTTCTCCTCTTCAGGAGGAATAGTCATTAAATATGATGAGCCTCAGACCCACAGTAGTAGCCTTTGATATAGGATGCCGGGCAGGACCAGCGACATGATTTGTAGGGCCCAGTGCAAAATGAAAATGCAAGACACTTTGTTCAAAAGTTAAGAGTTGCCAGATGACGGCAACAGAGATTTAAGCCATGTGTGGGCCTCTGATACACAGGGCCCTAAATGACCACACAGGTGGTATGGCCATGAAACCAGCCTGATGCTGGGATCCTCAAAGATGAGAATAGCAGGACTTTGGGAGAATGAGGCAGTGGGACATAGGAGGAGGAACTTTCCACAGAGATAAGAAAGGATCATGAAGGGAGAGATGAAATGCTATTAAGCACCTTCTGTATACCTGGTACTGTACTGGGCACCAGGGCCAAGTTGCTTATTTAATTCCTCAGCAGCACGGTGAGATAGCATCAGAGAATAGCACCGCATCATCTTCCTCTTGGGAACCACCCATCGCCCACGCGGGGCACTGACCATCACTGGACCACAAGGCTGAGCACCTGACTCAGGATCCTCCAACCTGGGCCTCAGTGATTGGTTCAGGGCTGGGCATGTGACTGCTGCTGAGCCAATCAGGGTTTGAAGGGGATGTGCTTGCTGCCGCATAGGAACAGCCTGTCTCAAAATGAGTCCAACAAGGAGAGATCTAAGGGGTGGGTGTGTGTGAAAGAGATAGACAGGCACAGAGAGGCGGAGAGAGAGGTCGACAAAAAGAGCTAACTTTACCTGAACCCTCTGTGCACTTTTCAGTTAAATGTGCCAGTAAATGTCCTCTGATGTTTGTTCATTCTGATGTGAACTGGGTTTCTGTCACAACCAAAAGAGCCCCGCAGATCACAGATAAGATTACCATCCTCATTTTCCATGTGAAAGAACTGAGCTCAGGGAAGTTACAATCCATGTTGAAAAGCCCACAGCTGGTCCGTAGCCCTCCCCCAGTCTGACCCCAGAACCCGGGCTCTTTCTGTGACACAAACCACCAGATGCACGTGGGGGTGGGTGGGGGGCAAGGAAGATGGCAGAGAAGTGCTGACAAGGGTTGGGGGGGTCTGGGTGCAGAGGGATTCTCTGTTGCAACGGAGCCTGTTTCCAGCCTTGGATATCATTTCCCCCTTTTCTGAACACATTATTCTCTCCTATGAATTGCTTTTGGGGGGACTATTCCACTCTGTGTGTATCCCAGGTTTCCTTTAGCCTCTTGGTCCAGTCTCCTCTTACCTCGCACTCCAAACAGTGATCTAAAGAGGCCACTTACTCTGAGAAGAGCCAATCGTTCAGAAATTATCCCAACTGCAGAGCTATATTCTTCTTGACTGAGCTGCCCTCTAGGGCTAGAGGCTTTGACTGGCCTACCATGGCATTCTTGCGTGCCCCAACACTCTCTTCCCCTTCCATGGTGACCGTGGTGCCTTTGGGTCTTGATACATCTTGTTTTGTGTAATAAAATTTTATGGTGTTATACCCCCGAGACCTCAGGCTTCATTTGGTGCGACAACTAACTTTAATTACCCTGATCAATACAGAAACCCAGGTCAGTTTGAGGAATTTCTGTCTAGATATGTTGGTGAATAACAAAATGTTTCTTTGCCTGGATTTTGGTGTCCCTGTTGCCCTTGGATAAAATCCCTGCAGGCTCCGAGCCTAAAAGGGGGTTTGGGTAGCAACTTCCAGCTGACAGTTTGACCCAACATAGATTCTCTGCTGGGGTGTGGAAAGGAGTTCCAGTTTGTGAGGAAAGGCAGGTGACGTGAGAAATAATGGGGACTGATTGAGTCCCACAGTTCGGGGTTCAAATTACGATTCCACCAGTGAGTGCTGTGACTTTGGGCAAGTCACTTTAGTCTCCAGCCTCAGTGTTTTTATCTATAAAATGAAACTGGTAATAGCTCCTACCTTGTCATAGATTTGACGCGGGGACCAAAAACAATAATCCAAGCAAAGCGTTTAGCACTGTGCCGTGAGACATTCATATTTGACAGACAAGGTGATGTGCCGTGTCACGCAGTGAGTTATTTACAGAACTTGGGTAGGAAGCCAGCCCCATCGGAATGAAGCTCGTCATGTCTCATGTTGCCATTCTGTTTCCTGCTTCTCCTCCTCTCTCTGGAGGCCCCCCGACAGCTTGCAGACGGCTGTCTGCGGCATGGCATTGGCATTGTGGTAAAGACATTGTGTGTGGTGTCCATTATGTGTCTCAACCTCGGGCTGTGCTCCCCGGTCAGGTCTCTGGGCCTCTTCTGAGCCACAAGGAAGGGGATGTTGGGAGTTGATAGGGCTTGACTGTCATTGAAGAGAAGACTCTGGAAACAGCTAAGACAGAGACTATCTTCGAGCCTGTTCTAATGAGGAGCTTTGAAACTGCTCCTCAGACCCATTTCAAACAATGGAAAGACACCATTCAGGCCCAAATCCTTCTGGCAAGAGTGTCACCCATTAAGGCTTCCTTTGTGTGGGCCAGACAATGAACCGGGATAAGCCAGGCTGGCAAAAGGGAGCAATATTCCTGTGAGGAGGTACAAGACCGTTTCTCTGAGACAGCTTTTGTTGGGTGAGCTGTCATTGACATAGAGAGAGGGGACCATGATAAGGAAACAGTTTCTAGAACAGTTATGGGAAGAGAAGATAAAGAGGGAAGCTGCCTGAATAGCTTCTGGCATGGGATGAGAAAGGTGTTTATGATGTCGAGTAAGAGGGATGAGGGTGGGGTGGTGAGAAGTGGCTTTTACCCAGGATCTTTCCTCCTGGGGGAGCCTTCTGAGCAACATCATCAGCACCTTCAGCATTGCTTCCTCCTCCTACTGGTTGCCTCCATCATCATCATTGTTGTCGTCATGGGTGCCATTTTTGAAGCACCTGGGATGTGCTGGGACTTCACATCCACTCTCTCGTGTTACCACCATCACAGATATGTGCAGTAGTTCTATTCATTTCTGGTTTACAGATAAGGAAATCCAAAGGCTCAAAGAAGCTAAGGAAGTGGCCATTAGTCAGTCACATGGTGGATAGTAAAGAATTTAACCTTGCCCAAAGAGAGGTCTGGTCTTGGCCGTTGGCTTCTGAGGGGTAATTTCTAAGCGCTTGGAATGGCATGACTGATAGCTTCTTGGTTTTCCCTGGGGGCCTTGGGTCACACGATGTGATTTAGGGTGGGGACTACCCACAGGGGAGAGTCTGTCCATCTAATTTAGGGTGAGGGCTTTGAGAAGCAATATCAGCTCAACTTCCAGAAGGGCGAATGCCTTCATATCCCAATCAAACTGTGTTCTCTTTTAAGGTGGGGACAGTGTCTTTTTATTGCCATATCCTTCACATCCAACACAGTGATTGGCACATAGTAAACGCTCGAATGTTTGGGGATTAAATGAATTAATATATTTGTGGTTTGACACATTCAGAACTAGCTACCTTTTCTGGGGATTGTGAAATAAATTAATGCTTATTGCTCCACATCTTGGAGCCTGTGACCCAGACATGCCCCAGGGAAAAGCAGCTGAATCACAGATCAACCCCTGCAGTGTAGACGCCTGCCCTTGACCTACAGCTAGGGGTCACACTGGAAACCACAGTTGCATCCTCAGTACCTCACGCCAAGCACATACAGTGTTTCTCCCCTGGCCTGCAGACATGTTGGCTTCTGGTTATATCTCAGACAGTTTCTTTGGTGGGTGACTGGCTCCCTCTTTGAGATGCTCCTCCACGTCCCCCATTCCCCTGTTCAGGAACTCCCTGTATGCCTCATGTCCTGTATTTTGTCAAACCCACTCCAAACTCACCTTCCAAAACCCACGAGGTTGAAACGCATCTATCCATTTTTGTGTGGTGTGGGAAGTAACAGGAAAAAAGGAACTTAATTTATGTCCATGTAGACACGTGCTCCCTTTGGGACTTACCCATTGCAGAGGGAGAGCGTCAGGCAGACCCACATCTGCTCAGACACAGAGGAAAGAGAGCCCCTGGGTGGAGGGACGAAGGATATGCCCCCAGAGCCCAACTCGGCACTCTGTGTCATTTCTGTTTCTACCTCATCTTGGAGAACTATTTTTTTTTTTAAGATTTTATTTACTTATTTGAAAGAGAGAGCACAAGCAGGGGGAGCGGCAGGCAGAGAAAGAGGGAGAAGCAGTCTCCCCACTGAGCAGGGAGCCCGATGCAGGGCTCGATCCCAAGACCCCGGGATCGCGACCTGAGCTGAAGGCAGACGCTTAACCAACTGAGCCACCCAGTTCACCCTTGGCGAACTATTCTTCATCCTTGAGATCCTAACTTCACGGACATGAACGCTACATCCTGCAGACCCGGCCAGTCTCCCTGTTACACGTTCTCATAACACAATGTTGCTTCCACCTGGGGGACGTAGCTCAGCTACAAGTTTACCTGCTCCTCTGCGGGGCTCTTTTTCCTCTCCTTCCTAACTCTGCTGTCCTGAGCAACGGGCGTTTGCAAACAGGATGGGGATTGTATTCACTCCTGGCTGAGTCAGTCCCTGCCCCCAGCAGAGCTTGAGGCACCTGCACACTTACTAAATGGTCCGTAGCATTACAGGTAAGGCTCAGAGGGCCCAAGTGACTCTCCCGCGGATGCACAGCCCGGAAGCAGCAGAGCTGGGACAGAAGTCCTCTGCACACTGCTTCCTATGCCCGCTTCTCCCGGCATCCTCACCCCTGACTGAAAGGAGTAGAGAGCTCCGGGCAGGTTCCAGAAGACCCTTATTGGGGCAGCTGCCATCTGACTCAAACCGAGAAGGCAGGAGCTACAGAGAAAGGACAAAAGGCTGTTTATTATCCACTGGGCTTCAGAGGGACACTCTCGTTAGCAGGTTATTTCCCAGGGACCAAGGATTTCGACCCCTGCATTGAGGAAAGTGTCACCCGGGAAAACGCTGCTTTATGAACTGCTCCCCTGGCCTTTGGGAAAGTGGAGAGTGGAGGAGAGAGGCTTTAAATGGGGTCAGAAGAGGACATGAAAAATGACATTCTACTGAAATCCAGGCTCTGACTATCATACCTCCATTTCTAAAGGCACAAAAGGCTATTCATTCAGCTCAGCAAGTGATGTTTTACTTTTTCTAAGGCAGCGGGATGCAGTGAAATACACAAGGGCAGAGACGCCTGGGGCTTGGTCTCAGGTGCGCTGCGTAAGAGCTGTGTCACCTAGGGAAAGTTGCTTACCCTCTCTGTGCCTCAGTTCCCTAGTTGGTAATAGGAGGACAATAATATCTACCATTTGTGGCATTGGGGAACATCTTAGTACTCATTTAAATTAATGTCTCCATCATTAGAATGAGGCAAACAACAGGGATCATGGAAGAGGGTATAGGAAGAAGGAACAGGTGACCTTTCAGGTCTCCTCCAAGCAAGGATTCTGCGATTCCCCTTCATGTTTGTTGATTTTCTCTGCATGTTAACATGTATCAGGATTGATGTTTGGGGCCAACCACTTGACATCAAAGCATGAATAAATTAAGGTCTTGGCCATTAAACACCTCCCCGGATTTTTTAAGGTGAAGAAAGTGACATCTTCAGGTTCCTGGTTTGAGATTAGAGATCTCCTCATTGCCTAATCCATTCACTTCTTCAGCGTGGGCGGTGATAGCCCACATTTTGGGGGTATTTACCGTGAACCAGACACTGGGTCAACCTCCAGACATTTCATCTCAGGCTGCAAAGATAAATACTGCCATTATCCCTATTTCATTAGTGAGGGAACAAGGCTCAGAGAGGTTAGGCAGCGTGACCACCATCACACAGCTGATAAGTAATGATGCTGGGCTTTGAATCAGGCAGTTTAACTCTACAGCCCGGGCTTGAAGCTACCAGGCGACCCCACTCGAGCTGAGCAGACTTCACAGAGAGTCCTGCAATGTCTGAGTGCAAAGATATGTAAGACGCTCATCTGTAAAGTGGGAATCATGGGAGTTGCTGAGATATCTTATTCTTAGTGATTTCAGGGTCTGCCCAGAAGTGCGTAGATGGCAGGAGGGGTTGAGAATGGAAAATGGAAGTGTCACATAACAACGTATGCTCTAAGGAAAGGGTGTGGTGATGTGCCTGGATGGGGGGAGAGGGAAGGCTCTTGATCATCATGAAACCTGAGCTCAGTCCCTCTGTTAACTTGTGAGAAAAGGTTTTAATAAGATAGATGAGTAAATAGCAAATCACTTCAAAGCAAAACTTTTCCAGGCTTGGTTATGTAAAGTTTGGTTTTATCGTGATGTATTTAATCCTGAGTAAAGTCGGTCTCTGGGCCGTGGGTCGATGTGAATGGAAGGAATGGCCTGATAAGGGTAGAGGATAATTCGTGGGCTTCAAAGAGCAGCCGTCTTGGCTTGGACTGAACCTTGGTGGAAAAGTAGGAGGGTCTAGCTAGGAGAAAAGGAAGTGGCTGGTCTAGGCCCTCGCGAAGCAATCCTGGTATCTACAGAGTCTTCAAGGCTCTGGCTTACAGTGCACTAAGAGAATAATGGGACCCCGAATGTCTTATCTGCTGGAAGGTTGAGGCTGAGATTTGCACCCGACATCCCCTGCATGCCCTGCTAGTCCTGAAAATCCTGTCCTAGTGACTTTTGTCAACAATGGGGATGTAGTCCCCTTGCCCTTGGAGCCGTGGCCTTGCTTCTAGAAACTGTAGCAACCAGAACCCTCCACACACTGCTACAGTTGTGGGAAAGCCTCCAATAACACAAAGAACATTTGTCAGGTTTCAGAGGCCCTAAGTTGTCCCTTGTGCTGTGGAATCAGATGTCCCAACATAAGCTAAGACAGAAAAGCTCTGACCAAGTTTTATTCAACACCAAAATTATAACAACTTTTAAATTCCAGCCCTCACACCATCATGGAACACAGGCATGGAGGGGACAAATTCCTTCCTTCCTTCCTTCCTTCCTTCCTTCCTTCCTTCCTTCCTTCCTTCCCTCCTTCCCTCCTTCCCTCCTTCCCTCCCTCCCTCCCTCCCTCCTTCCTTCCTTCCTTTTTTTGCAGGCTAGCTTTTCAAGCTTTTATCTGGTATATAAAATTCACATTTTATCTTAAAACACTGCAGAGCAGAAGAATGACGTTTGCACTTCCTTGGTACCACTGGCTAGGTGAGGGAATAATATTTAAAGACTATTAAGTCAAACACTTCCTTTCTGTGAGGGCAAATCTTACTTGAAGAGTAAAAAATAGTGTCAGTACACAACCACAGAATACAAACTGTGAAAGTTTTGTGGCAGAAGGATCCAAAATTGGTACAAATGGTTCTAAATAAGAACCCAGGCCAAAGGGAGCAAGTTGTCTTGCTCTCGTAAAAGCTGCCCCCACCTCGCAAACCAACAGTGACTCATGAGTTCCTAAGGGCAAAGAAGGTAAAGAGGGATGTAATATCATGGTTTATTGGTTGAATGAAACTAGCCTTGAAATTTAAGCAACTTAAGTCATATTTTGAAATTTGTTCCAATCCCAGGAATCAAAACAGAAAAACAGACATCTATTAGTATTTGAACTTTTTCTTTGGTATTTATTCTCATTTTAAGTGAATTTCTGATGACATGTTGTCCAGTTGCTTTTGTTTTTCCTTCATTCTGTGATTATTTTTAAGATCAGAGTGGTTTTTGGATAAGTGCTTTATCTAAAATTTACACATCAATGGATTGGGTCCTATATGTTGGGGGAGGGGAGGGTGGGAGGGACTACTTGTTGCCGCAAGGGACTCTAAAACAATTGATTTGTGCAGTAGGAAGAACAAAAGAAATCTGTGCACAATGCACAGCTGTTCAATTGATTAGGCTTGATAGAGGTTCGGGAACTCTGGTGAGTTTGAAGTTTTCGGTCTGAGCTCATTTCCAAATCTGTTTTAATGGCAGGTCTCTGGGTGCTTAGCTAGCACCTCTCTTCTGAATGGGAATTAATATTGTTTCTGTGCCTGCAGCATTGTATTACACTTGGGTGCCCCTTCCCCAGTAACTGAGAAGGGGAGAAGTCTGGGAGGGAGTGGGGGCCCAGCTGCAGCAGCTGTGGCAAATTGCCGCGTTTTTGTACTCAGGGCTGATGCCCAGTGATGCTGAGTTTGTCTTGAAAGTTAAACCCTGTAGGGAAGCAAACTTTGCCTCCGGAAAATGTGTCTCTTTGGCATGTGGATTTTTTTAGACTGATTAGCTTTAAGAAACAGAAGGTTCCAGAAGAGTCTTTGACATTTTCCCTAAATGCCTGAAAGAATTTAGACAGAGGACCAGATGCAGGAAGGAAGTGATCCCCCACAGATAACCACAGTATCATGTGAACAAGATGCGGTAGGCAGGGAGGAAGCCGGCAAAGTGTGTTATTCCTCTCTGTGTCCCACTGCTCCTGATGTTTGCTCTAGCAAACATTTGTTTATCAAGCATTTACTTTTTCCTGTGAATTACCTTCCTCCCACTTTGAAGTCCCAGAGGTCTACCCCCTTCTCCTCAGCTCTGGATGACATATAAGCCTTAACTGCCTAACTGCCTGTGGGCCTCCTATTCTTAGGTAATTAAATTTGATTTTCTCCTATTCATCTGTCTCCTGTCAGTTCAATTCTTAGACCAGCCAAAACAATCTTGAAGGGTGCAGGAAAATTTTTCCTCCTCAACAGTGGTCTGATAATTAAGATCCAGGGTGTTGTGTCTGGTTAAGAACACGGAATGCCCAGATCCTGCTCCAAAGCACCATGCCCCTGGCGTTCTCCAAGATGCTCTATAGTTTCTACCTTGCAAATTATAGCTAGACCACTAGTCTTTGAGAGTCTCTCCCCACCAGCACCCTCAGCTAGAATCTTGGCTCTGTTGGTTCCTAGAGAATGAAATGCTCATGAGAAGATGGTGGAAGCAAAGATGACTGGTCTTGCCAGGAAGTAGAAGATCCTGTTCTAACCACCTACCTAGAATCCTGGGGATGGAAGATGTCATAAGACGGGGATGTTCAGCATTCAGAGGAGGGAGTTAGGGTTCAAAAGAAAAGAAAGAAGTTTGCTCTCTGTGGCAGAGACAGTGTCCTGTTGACTAAAACCCCTTTTCTCGGGTCTCCTGGGCGGCTCAGTCAGTTAAGCATCTGACTCTTGATTTCGGCTCAGGTCATGATCTCAGGGTCATGGGACTGAGCCCCACATTGGGCTCTGCACTCAGTGGGGAGTCTGCTTGAGGATTCTCTCTCCCTCTCTCCCTTTCCCTCTGTCCCTCCCCCTTCTTACGTGCATGTGCGCTCGCTCGCTCTCTCTAAAAATAAACACATAAATCTTTAAAAAAAATAAACAGACTACACCTCCCAGTCTCCCTCAAAGGTGAATGTGCCCACAGGACTGGGTTCTGAGCAGGAGTGAGTGATACATGTCTTCTCCAGGCCTATCCCCCAAAGTTTCATGTGTAATTCTCCACCATTCCCTGTCCCCCAGCTGAATTTCATTGTGAAGAATGACCTTGAAATATCATGTTGGAAAAGGCAGAGTTTCCACTGGCCTGGGTCCCTGAGTGACAGTTTGGAATAAAACCTCTCCATGGATTTGGAATCTCCTTGAACTGCTATGTGAGAAAAAATAAGCTTCTGCTGAGTTTCAGCTAATAAATACTTCAGATCTATTGGTTATAACAGCTAGCACTGCCCTAAGTAATACTCTGTACTTGAGGAACAAAGAGAAGGCTTTACAGAAGAGAAAATCTTGAGTGGCACCTGGGAGGACAGACCACATCTTGTGTAGAGCCCTAAATGCAAAATGCAGAGGCTGCCTATAATAGAGAAAGAATCCCAGGAAAATGAGCTGGAATCCCAAATATGAGGCTATGGATCCAAGGTCTGCATACTATGGCATAGGCAGAACAAATCAGAGAAGAAAAGGGCCCGGGGTATCCTAGGAAACTTCCAGAAGATAGTAACTGCCACAAAAAGGCACATCATTTTGGAACTTGGCCACAAGGTGATACCAAGGGGTAAAATAAAGCAAGACTGGAAACCTGCATTCTAGCTTTGGCTCTGGGTCTGTCCATGCCTCTGGCTCAGGGAAGTCACATCCCCCCTTTGGAAAGTTGTTGCCTCTTTTGTCCAACTAGGGGGTTGGACAAAAAGATCATTGTGTGATGAAGAGGTACTTTGCGTGATAGTTAAGAGCCTAGGTTCTGGGGTGAGGTGCCTAGGTTCAAATCCAACCTAAAATGTATTTGCTCTGTGGCTTTTGGGAAAGTTCCTTAGCTCCTCAGTTTCCTTGTCTTTAAAACACAGGATTAATAAAAGTGCCCATTTCATGGGCTTGGCTTTGAGATTTAAATGAGATGTTATATGTAAAGCACTCAGCATGGTCCCCGACTCACTGTATGTGCTTGAGAAATATAGTCTATTGCTATCATTAATAAATCCCTTTTCAGTGGAGGAGGGGAATCCACAAACAGACTGGATTTAGGATTTAACCCCAGAAAAGCCTCCTAGAGCTATTTATTCCTTAGGTCTAGATGGTCTCCTCGCCTTACCCAGAAAGCCCCTGCTCCCCCAGGAGAGCCCTGGAGAGAGACAAGGGGATGGTTGTCTGGGTGCTGTCTTTCCATGAAGTGGAATCTCAAATCAGGCAACTTGTGCACCACGTGGCGAACAGTCCTGAGCCCTCAGATTGAACGGAGGGAGAGATGGATTTGCCACTGAATTCATCCACCCGAAAGCAAGGGAAAGAAAGCAGACGTTAAAAATGGAATTCAAATTGCCTTAAAACAAAACCCAACTCAGTGCCAAGAAGTCTTAGTCCTCCCTGCTTGCTATTTTCTTTCATTTTTCCAAAGACACAAAAGAAAGCTTCAGGGGCCTTTATGCGATGAAGGGCTACCTTTATTCTCCCCCACACATCTGATTATCCAAACCCACTGATATGCAGAGAAAAGAATTTTCTAGGTAACTTTGTATCCTTACTCTTCTTGCCCCCTTCCCAGCCTGGATGAAGCCCAGTGTCCTGCAATAATAGTAAAAGATCCCATCCCCTTATATTGAATGGCTCTTTCTAACCTTTATATCAAGCTGGACATCTACTGTCAATAATTATCACCATAATTTATTGTGTGCTTCATAGAGGCCTGTCCCCCATGCTTTACTAACATGGTCTAATGTGATTTGAAACTAGAGCAGTAAATATTAGAGCTTGCATTTTCACAGAGGAGGAAAGAGGTTCAGGGAAGTAGCCATCAGGAGGTGGGGGGGACCCCGACCTGGTGGGCGGGACGCCAAGGTCACACCCTCTTCACTACCATGTATGTCTTTCAGCCTTCAGTCTCACCCTTGGTTGGCCCAGTGTCACTTCCTGGGGAACTTTGTAAATGAACCAATGTCTGGGCCTCTTTTCAGATGAAAAGAATCCGAATTCATGGGGTGGACAGACGGCTGCTCATCTGGCATTTTTAAAAGCCCATCATGTGATTTTTGTTTTTAATTGGGGTGAACTTCACAAAGCATCAGATCGGCCATTTTAAAGCGTGCAGTTCAGGGCCATTCAGTACATCCACCCCCTCTATCCAGACTCAAAACATTTCTAGCCCCCCAAAGCAACCCCTGACTCATTGCAGGCATTCCCTTTCCCCGTCTTCCCCCCTCCCAGGCCCTGGCAGCCTACAATCTGCTTTCTGTCTCTATGGATTTGCCTGTTCTGGACATTTTGTACAAATGGAATCATACAGTGTATACGGCCTTTTGCGTCTGGCTTCTTTCATTTACCAGCGTGTTCTCAAGATTCATCCATGTTGTAGCAGGTGATGGTGTTCAGGGCAGGCTGCCCCCAAAATATGCCGCTTTGGCATATTGATTATCTTTAATTAAAGTTACTTAAGAGGCAGCTGGTAGAAGAAGGACACCGTGACCCTCCTATAACCCCCTGAAAGCAGGAGATAAATCTCCCATGGGAAAGGTGTCCTCCCTGTACCAGGGGGTAGAGAGACATCTTTATCACCAGACATACAAAGAATTCAAAGCCAAAAAGGTTATATAAACAATGCTTGCTACTCCTTTACCAGTTTACTAGCCCGAGCTCAAACTTTTTTATCTGGTCAATTCCTCACAAATGTATTGTTCCTTTGCCTAAAAGGTAGAAAAGCCGCAGGCTCTGGTCACTTCCTTGAGGCTCATATTTCTATGAGCAACCACGTGTAGGAAATTAAACTGTGCTTTTTACCCCCTTTTAACCTGTCTTATGTCAATTTAATTATTAGACCAGCCAAGGAAAGGAGAAGTTTTCCTCCCCTCCACAGGTATCAGTACTTTATTCCTTTCTCTGGTGCATTGTGCAAAAATGATTAAGGATTGCCACTGCATATGAACCCTTGAACCCTTGCAAACACCATGTGAGGTTTTCGGGGGGCACTGTGGATTTCTGTTCTGACAGGTGAGAAACTCAGGGCATGTGATGTGCACCAAATCTCATGAAATCTGTCGACTGTTTTTTCCCCACACCAGTGGTACTATCACAACATGACCCCTTCCTTGACCAAACCCAACAAACCATTTTTTTACTGGAGAGGGGGGAATCCTCCCCTCTGTTTTTTTTCACAGTAACACCCACGTAAACTCAGACAGACCCTCCAGGCTCCCGGGGTGCATGTGTTGCGGCTGAGGAAGGAGCTGGATTCTTGGATCCTTTCCTGTCTTGGCAGCTACTCTTTACCCCAATGATGAAGATTTAGAAGCCCTTGAGCATCAATATCTCATTCATTTCAGGAAACTCAAACCCTCCCTTCCCTCCTTCTTTCCTTCCATCCTTCCATCCTTCTTCCTCCCTTCCATCTTTCCATCCTTCCTTCCATCCCTCCTTCCTTCCTTCCATCTTTCCATCCTTCCTTCCTTCCTTCCCTCCCACCTTCCTTCCTTCCTTCCATATTTCCATCCTGCCTTCCTTCCTTCTCTCCCTCCTTCCCTCCCTTCCTCCTTCCCCTTCCTTCTTTCCCCTCCCTCTCTCCCTCCATTCCTTCCTTCCTTCCTTCCTTCCTCAATAATTAAGTGACTGCTTTTGTGTCCTTAGGAGTACTACCATCTGGAGATACAGAGCTGAGTAAGACAAACATGGGGTTTGATTTGGGGGAGTCAACTGTCTAGTAAGGAAAAGCAGAAATCAAGCAAAAAAATCACACCAGATTTGTTGCTTGTTTACACAAGAGATGGATGCCACAGAAGACATGCATGGGATCCTTGAGAGGCTGTCACGGGGGGGCTGGCCCTGTCTAGGGCACGGGGCAATGGTTCTCCAGCACCTGTGTGCTTCAGCAGGGACCTTGTTAACATGCAGACTCCGTCTCGAGGTCTGCGCTGGGGCCAGGAGCCAGCATTTATAACAGGCCCACGGGGGCTGCTTTTGCAGCACTTTGAAGAAGTGATGAGTGAGCTGGGACCCAAGGGATGGGTAACAGCCAACCTGGGAGGCTCCCCTTCTGATCAGGCATGTTTCTTGTTGCCTTTGGAAGCAGGAGCCGTTCCCTGGCATGCCTTTCAGGCCCAGGCCTCAGCCTGGCAGACGTGGGTGGAGAAGGGAAATTGACTTTCCGTTTAGCACAAATATTTCATAAACTCCTTGGCAGAGGAGGCTCTGGAGTCTTGAAATTTGTAGAGACAGAAGCATCCGGGCTTTTAGAGAATTTCTGGTCCCCTTCCCACGTTTAAAAATTAGAACCGGGGACCCCCCCCCACCGCCCCACACATCCCTGGGTATCTATGAACATTTATTAGGCACCTGCTGTGTGCCTTGGGCATCGTTTGCCTTAACTAGTGCCATTATCAGAACAACCCAGAAGGATCGGTCTGAATAGCTGCAGTTTATAAAGAAGAGAATGTAAATAAGCATTTGCCCGATGTCAGACAGCCGGGCAGCCATAGAGCCGGGATGTAACCTGCCTGCCTAACTCCAAAGCTGTCCTCTTTGCGTGGCGTCTTCTGACCTGAATCTTGATTCAGACCTCTGCTTAATATTGAGCCTCGGTTCGTCAGAACACCTGGTGCTGAGGAGGCTGCTTTCATGTCATGAATTACAAAACCGCGTCTCCGACCCAGTCCTCTTGCTGCAGAACTCTTCTGGTGCTATTTACCACGTTGACAACTTCATCTGGGACTTTTCGGTAGCAAATTTGAAAAAAAAAAAAAAAAGACTCGAACTAGCTTCAGCGATGTCACCACGTGCCTCTCTCCCTGTCCCCTTCTCATTCTTCCTTGTTTCTACCTAGCTTTATCCCTCTTGCTGTCGGCACCCTCCATGCTAAGGAGCTCTACTCTTTCTTTACAGAATATAGGGACCATTTTGTTATTTCCCCCCCTTCTCCCAGGCCTGGCAACCTCATGGGCAATTAAGTCAACCGGCTCATTTATGAGGAGGTCCATGACAGCAAATCAGACCACTGGCACCAATTCAAAAAAAGATACAACCCATTCCAAGCCTCCCATTGACCCTCCGGCAGAGAGGGTTGGTCCTTCATTAAGCAGGTGTTCTCTGGACCAGCCTTGGGCAAAGGGAGCTGATAATTTAATTAGAATCCCAGCTCTTTGGAGAGTGAAAAGTGATCATTTTTCATCACGGCTTCAAGGACACCATTTTCCTGGCAGCTCTCCACCTCGCTTCATCGTTAGCGGTCAAAAAATCCTCAGGAGCAGGACGTGTGATGTCGCGGGAAGGACACAGGGTGTGCAAAGAGACAGAGCTCGTCCCTCTGAAAGCAGCATGTCGGGCTCAGTCAGGTCATCACCTTGAACCTGCCTTCCACATCCGTGAAGTTGGAGGAATCATAATTCCTGCCTGGGCTCCTTGTCGTGGGGGTTGTGAGCAGCACATGTGAGCGTCGTGACAGGTAGCGGGCACCCAACGAGGAGCAGTCGACACGGAGACAGTACTCAGGTCAGCTGGAAGGGAAGCCCATTCTTTGTAGCTAACACGACTCCGGCTCTCACTATGTGTGGCAGGCCCTCCAAACTCGGCACGTACATTAACTGATTCCAGAATTCACAACCACTCCTTAATACGGTGCATTATCATCTCCATTTTATTAATGAGGCTCAGAAAGGTTGCCCGAGGTCACAGAGCTAGCAATGGGGGGGCCCATACTTGAACCCCAGAGTCTGCACTTAAATAGATCACTATAATGACTTACTGCTTAGCCCTGGAGGTATCGCGACCAGAAAAATGGTAACAGGAGCTAATATAAGGGGGTTGCCTGAGATCAGCCACGCTCTTTTTTTTTTTTTAAAGACTTATTTATTTATTAGAGGGAGAGAGCATGCAGGCAAGTGGAGGGAGTGGCAGAGGGAGACAATCCTCAAGCAGACTCCCTGCTGAGCGTGGAGCCCAACGCAGGGCTCGATCCCATGACCCTGAGATCATGACCTGAGCCGAAATCAAGAGTCGGATGCCCAGCGGACGGCACCACCCAGGCGCCCCAGCCAGGCTCTTTACGTGCTCCTGTTCCTTGTTATAACCCAATAAACTAAGTCCTCTCATTATGGCCATTTCACAGATTAAGAAACTGAGGCAGGGAAGCTAAATAGCCTGACCCAGGTTACACAGCTCAGTAGGTGGATTCAGATCCATGTCTCACTGACTATCCAGAATGTTCTCAACCACTCTGCTGCTTGGAGTCCTAGAAAGGCTCAGCTCCATCAGTGCTTCCTCTGGGCCATGGTAGGAGCTGCCGGCCAGAGGAAGCCTAGCTGGAATGACCTCCCAAGAGCCCCAGGTCAGGGTCAGGGTGGGAAGCTGCCCTGCACTCAAAGTCTGAAAAGACCCAGAGAACTGACAGTGAGGGAAGCTGCTCAGAGGTCATTGCCTTGAGAACCTGCCCTCCAACAAAACCAGCGCTAAGGCCCCCCCTTCAGGCTCCCTTCTCCTAGAAACACACCTCTAATAGTCTCTAATAAGGATGCTCAGAAAGAATCTAAGATATGGGAAAAGATTTCAGTCACAATATAATAACTGTAGCATTTTTTATAACAGTAAAACATACTATGTGAACAACCTCAGGGTCTGGCAATAAGGATTGTTTAAATAAATTATGGTGGTAAGTGGAAATAACACAAATATTTATCGATAAATAAATGGATAAAGAAAATGTGTGTATAGAGCGATAGATACATATATATACATATACATACATACATACACACACACACACACACACACAATGGAATACTATTTAGCCTTCAAAAGGAAGGAAATGCTGCCATTTTTGACAACATGGATGAACCTAGGGGACATTATTCCAAGTGAAATAAGCCAGACACAGAAGGACAAATACGACATGATCCCACTTACATCAGGGGCCTAAAATAGACTCATAGAAGCAGAGAGTCCACTGGTGGTTTCCAGGAGTGGAGGAAGCAGAGGACTATTGCTCACTGGGATGAAATTTCAGTTATGCCAGATGAATATTCCAGAGATCTGCCATACAACACAGTACCTATAGTTGGCAACACCTAAAAATATGTAATGGGGGGCGCCTGGGTGGCTCAGTCGTTAAGCGTCTGCCTTCGGCTCAGGTCATGATCCCAGCGTCCTGGGATCCAGCCCCGCATCGGGCTCCCTGCTCAGCGGGAAGCCTGCGTCTCCCTCTCCCACTCCCCCTGCTTGTGTTCCTGCTCTCGCTATCTCTCTGTCACATAAATAAAATCTTAAAAATATATATATATGTAATAGGGTCGATCTCATGTTAAGTGCTCTTGCTACAAAAACGATGTTTGCATGTGTCCAAACTCATCCCATTGTACACGCTGTGTGCCATTCTGCGTACATCAGGTATGCCTCCACGAGGCTGTTTTTGAAAACTGTAGTGCGTCCACACAATAGAACACTCGCTGCCCAGATGGTCTCCAGAACATTTACGAAAAGTTTACCATGCTGTGGGAAATGCATGTGACACCATGTTAAATGAAAAAAAAAAAATCAGAACTTCAAAAGTAATAGGGGTCATAGTCATTGCCTTGGGGAGGGAGCTCATTTGGCCATTCAGCTTCCTGCTGATTTTCCCATATCGTCCGGTGTCCAGTCATGCACCCAGCACGGGGACTTTTGCCCCCATTAGTGTGGCCTGAGCCTGTATACAATTCTCCACTCCACCGCCAGTATTGCGGCCCAGGTCCCCCTCATCTTTCACCAGGACAGTGGCAACAGCCCCCAAGCTGGTTGCCCAGAGGTGGGGTCTGCCCCCTACAGTCATGTCTCACAGAACAGACATGGTCATCTTTGTGACCCATGCACCTGACCTGCTGTACCCTCACCGAGGCCCTCTGAGGGCTCCCCACTGCCCTCAGGGTAGAATTTGAGCTCCTCAACGTGGCACCCAAACTCCCTCTCCAGCCCGAGCTCATTTTGCAACATTTTCCGTCTCTCATTCCACATGCCAGGCATGCAGAAAGTTTGCCGTCCCTCTGACCTTCCAAGCTCCTTCCAGCCCGGGGACCCGGTCACATGGCGTTCCTCCCACCTGGCATGCCCGCCCTTCCCTTGGCAAACTTCTGCTTGTCCTTCTCGTCAGCTTAGTTGTCACACCCTCTTGGTGGCCTTCCCTGGCCCCCGAGACTGGGTCAGCGCCCCTCCTCCTTGGGCATTCACTGCTCGGTTTGTACTTTGTGGGAATTATCTGCTCTTATGCCCGGCTCTCCCAGCAGAGGGCAAGCTCCATATGGGCAGGGGCGATGTCTTTTTATACTCCGGCCCCAGCACCAGTGCACTCAGTAGGTGCTCCATTTTGCTGAACTGATGCATCAGACAAATCAGTTAGGAGGCTGCTTTGGGGATCTAAATTATCCAGTTATTCGAAGGGAAGTCAACGTTTAGGGGAAGCTTCTATGATCCCTACCTGTTGTATAAAAGGAACCTTTCCCCTGGGCTGTAAGAATTCAGCCACCTTCATACTCTGAAATGCATAAAAACCACCAGGTGGTCAAAGAAACATTTTTAAAATGCAGATGCCCGGGGACCACCCACACGGTCTTTAATTCAGCGAGTCTGGGGTGAGGCCCAGGAATCTGGATTTGTAGGAAGTCCCACGAGGGATTACACACACCCAACTTGGGGTGTTATTGAAATATATAAAAGCCTGGTCTCGTGCTCAGCACAAAGTAGAGGCTTTAAACATGTTAATGCCACTTTCCCCTGCCAGCCGGGACTAGACCTTGGGTTCCTAAATCCTTTTCTCCCAGCGTCCCACGTTTTCTACCTATTGAGTGACCCGTGTGCAGTAGCCCCCAGAGCTGCAGACCCGTCCCTGCTAGAGCCCCCTCCAGAACAGAAATGCACCCCAAGCCCGTCAGACAGCAGAACGGATGATCCTTCCTGCTTATTAACGATATTATAGAGGCAGCTGGCCGACCACGTTGGTATGACAGGTCTATTTTCATATGGAAAAGAAAATTATAGAGAGGCATAAACATTTGCTAACTAGAGAGATGTTATTATAGCTTGCAAATTGCATTCAGATGTTCAGTAATACTGGAGTTAATGGGTTTCTGAGGGTTCTTCAGCAAGCGAGCCCATCTAAGAAAAAAACCTTTCTTTTCTCGGTTTTTATTAAAAGGGTGTTGCCCCAGCCTCCCCATCCAGCAAGAGAGTTACTGGCTGTGAATGGGGATCCTGAGTCGGCTGGGGTCTGGGGGCCAGGGGAGGACAAGTCTCCCTCTGCTTCTGCTAAGTGTGGCGCCGTCACAGAAGCCTCCCCTGCACCCACAGCCCACACCCCTGCGGGGAAATTAAAGAACAGAAGAGCATCCCTGAGCATGTACAAGGTGCCAGGCCCTGGGCCGAGCACACCACACTCACATCTCATTTCATCCTCAGGGGTGTGACATCATCTTCTTCTAGATAAGGAAACCAAGGCACACAAAGTACAGGGGTCTTGCTTAAAATCTAACAGCCAATAAGCACGAGAAGTATCTTTGGAATGCAGACCATCCATCCTCGGAGCCTAGACTCCCAGCCGCCAAATTCTAGATGTGCAGCTTCAACAGTCCTGCCAGGCAGCCACCGTGGTACCCATTCTCTAGACGTGTCTCCCAAGGCTGAAAAGGCCATCTCTCCAAGAGGCAAAGCAGGATTTGAGCCAGATCTGTGCAACCTCCCCAGCCAGGCAGTCAGCAGATACCCTTTGAAATCCTGCTTTATGCGAGAGACACGCAGCTGGGAACATGGCAGACAGCACCCCGGCCCCAGGATTTTATACTCTGCTCTGCTCTGGGACTCCATCCGGCACAGCACACCCTTGGGGAAACTGCAAGATATTGCCCTGTTATGATCATTGTACTGTCTCTCCCCTCACTCTGCTTACCCTGACCCACATTCCTTGGCCACCAGGTTGCCTTGCCGTGGTCGCCGCCCAGAATCTGGCCCAGACAGTCCTCCCCACTCTGCCTTCCAAACCATATTCCGGGACGTGAATCCACAAAATCTAGTGACGGTCAGCTAGCCCTCCGTCTTTGTGGAAGCCACTGAACTTTAGAACCAGAAGATTCTGGGACATCCTGTCTACTCTCCCCATTTGCAGATGGGGAGACTGAGACCAAGGTCATGAGTCTACAAGCCAGGGACCATCAGGGATCACCGGCAGCCACCAGAAGCCAGGAGAGTGGCAGGGAACAGATTCCCCCTTGGAATCTCCAGAATGAACCATCCCTGCCAACACCTTCATGTTGGACTTCTGGCCTCCAGAATGGTGAGAATAGATTTGTATTGTTCGAAGCCACCCGGTTAGTGGCTATTTGTTACAGCAGCCCTGGGAAACAAATATACCTGCCTTGTTCCAGAAGGTCTTCATAGAGTGCACTTAACACAAGATAAAACAAGTTTAAGGAAAAGGCCATGTAAAGTTGTAGAAAAGTCAAAGAGCCAGCTACATAGACAAAATGGAAACGGCTAGAAACAGACAACACAGCTGGACACTGAGCTTCCTAGTAGCTGATGGGAAAAGAGAACCTCAACATCTCCCATGATCCCCTGTGTCTACAAGCAACAAACACAGCCACACTGAGCGAGCACTAAGACTGGAGGGGGGTAAAGCCTTCCTTAAAGAGAGAAAGGGTCTATTGTGATTTCTCGAACAATATGCTTTTTTTTTTTTTTAAGATTTATTCATTTATTTGAGAGAGAGAGAGCAGGAGGGGCAGAGGGAGAGGGAGAGAGAGAATCCCAACCAGTCTCCACACCCAGCACAGAGTCCAATGCAGCATTCAACATCACGACGCTGAGATCACGAGCTGAGCTCAATGGGAATGCTGAGCCTCGGGCTTCGCCAGGAATCTGCCCTCCCACAGGCTACTTGTTCCCTCTTCCTAGAGGAACTGTGCATCTAAATTCATTCATCTCTTTATGGAAAAGCCCAATCAGATGCAGGCGCTGCCTTGGGTGCTAGGGGTTCGGTGAAGACAAGAGAAGGGTGTGTGAGGTGGTAAACAGCAGCCCCTGTGCAGAACCTGGACACCAGCAAATGCTGAGAGAACATCATCAGCTTTGTCCTCCTCCATTCTCCCTGAAACAAACCTGGGGACACACCAGGCCTGCCATATAGTGGGGACATCCAGGGAGCATTGTAAAAGGCATGTCATTGCACTCCACGCTTTCCGTGGGTGAATACTGGGTCACATTTTTTTTTTTTGAAATCTCAGCCCCCAGCAAGTGTTCAGTCAGTGTTGAAGGGAATGAATGAAAAAATGGCTATAAGAAATCAGTGCTTGTTTTTAAAATGAATTCCTTATTCCAAAAACAAAATTTTAATGGATAAAAGCAATACATGCACAGGGCGCCTGGGTGGCTCAGTGGGTTAAGCGTCTGCCTTTGGCTCAGGTCATGATCTCAGGGTCCTGGGATCGAGCCCCGCATCGGGCTCCCTGCTCAGCGGGAAGCCTGCTTCTCCCTCTCCCTCTGCCTGCCACTCCCCCTGCTTGTTCTCTCTCTCTCTCTCTCTCTCTCTGTCAAATAAATAAATAAAATCTTTAAAAAAAAAAAAAAGGCAACATATGCACATAGTAAAAATTCAAACAGGACAAAGCATGTACCATGAAAATGAAGTATAAATTCCATCCCTGACCCCCAGTTCTCTCTAGAAGTAATCATTATGAAAAGTGTGTGTGTGTGTATAGCCTTCCTGACACAATTCCAGCCTATACATATCCCTGTTTTAGTAATTAGAAGTATACTCTAAGAATTCTGTGGCACCTGGTTTGTTTTTATCCACTGAAAGAAATATCATGAACATTACTCTTCATTTGGGCTATTTTTCTCCTTCCCAAATTCCATAGCGTGTGCCATTGTCAGGATGAGCTATTTAGCCAATCCCCTGTGGCTGGACACTTAGGTTGCTTCTGGTCTGGGCTATTAGAAACAGTGAACATCTTCATTGTGCAGAGGTAGGAGGACATTTGTAGGAGAACATCTTAATACTGGGATGCCTATATCAAAGGATAGATACTCTTTTTTCTTTCCATCTTAACAGATCTTACAAAACAGCTCTCCACAATATCTGCTTATTTCACACTCCTTCCAACAGCATGCAAAATGCCTATTTCCCACACCCTGGCCAAACGACGCATTACTGTCATTTTCAATCTCTGCCATTCTGCCTCCCTGGTGACTTGACAGTTATTCACCTCGCCCTTGTACAAATCCTTCTGAACAGAAAGACTCTCTAAACTGTATTGATGAAATTAAACACTCTTCATTAAGGGCCAGGTTCAGGATAAATTGGATTCTCATTTCGTTCCACCGCAGCCGTTACTTTTTTCACTGATCTGGGCTGCCCTCTCTTGATTGGGGCTTCGTGAGTCCTGCTCAGAGTGGAGGCCTGGGTGTTATTTGCATAGCATATGGCACTGAAGAAACAAGGCCAAGGGCTTGGCATCACCATTAATTAGCTTGTTCCAACATGGAGCTCTGTTTGCTCATCCAGATGTGAATCATATTTTACACTCTCGTATTTTCCCCTAAGAGGCTTTGGAAGGAAAGACTTGCGTGTCCTGGCGAGGGTTGAAGATGGAAAGTGTCCGGAAAGATTATTTCATCAGTGTAGAGCCAGTTCCTGGGGCTGCACTGTGTGCAGTTCAGGGATGCCTGCGGTATGTGAGGCTGTGAAAGCCAGCTGTCCACACCCTGCGTCTCAAGTTAGGTAATTTCAATTCAACCCAATTCAGTAGAAATGTGTGTTGCCTTCTGTTATGTGTTAGACTCTGTGATGCATCCTCAGAATCCAGAGGAAGCTAAAACAGACATGTGTAATCCCCAAGTCAGGGTCTATGTGTCATGTGGCTGGGTTTGAGGAGCACCATTAACTGTATAAAATCACATACATGACTATGAGCGCGTGTGCACGTGTGTGTGTGTGTGTGTGTTTGGGTATGATTATATGTACTTAATGAGAAGACCCATAGAATTTGTCCTGTTGCCAAAGACCCGCCTCAAAAAACCCAGAAATTTTAAGCATTTATGGATCCAGGAGTATCGGTGTATCTACCTTTACCTGGAGGGACTTTGGGAGCCATTTCCAGATTTTCTATCATCTCAACCCACTCAGGGTTCTTGCTTTTCTGCAACCACAATAGCTCCTACTTTGACATGCCTCCATGCCTCCTGCTTTACCATTGGAAGCAGACTCTTCCAGTCCTTAGACAAAATAACTGGTTTTGTCTTAATTACACTCAGTGATGAGGTGATTGGTGGTTACAGGGAGTGCCCCAGTCTGGGGGCAAAGGATTCAACCAAGGAAGGGTCACAAGTAAAGACTGACTTCCATAGTCTGGTGCTCACTCAGAGACCTTCCTTCAACCTCTGACTCCTCCTTCGCCTCCTCGGTGTTCAACACAGGCTCTCATTTACACACACACCACCACTCACTCTTGGTCTCGCTCACTCATGATTAGGGCAACGCACCCTCATTCATGCACTGTCACACCTACTTCCTCTGTCGTGGACTCATCCAGCCATTTATTCATCCTTCTAACCCTTACTGAGGACAAATCCTGTATTTGGCAACCGTGGGATCATAGAGACAAAAGGCCCATGTCCCTCCCCTACAGGAGTTTATAGTCTAGAGGGGAATCAGATACTCAGACTAAGAGCTACCATATGCTGTCTCGTGTACCAAGGGAAAATGCTGTACAAAGGGTCCGTGCAAATTGCTGAGGAGGCTCCAAGGACAGGACAACTGACTTATCGTTAGGAGCAATGGGGAATGTTTCACAAGCTGGGTCTTGAAGGATGACTAGGAGTTTTGTAAGCATAGGGGACAGGCATTCTAGATGGAGCAGCGTGTACAAAAGTCTAGAGTTGGATACATATTGGATCATGGTTTGCACTGAAGAGATGAGCATATTCTTTCTCTGGTCATAACCTGATTTCTTTTGACCTGGGAGTGTGGCTGCTTTGAGGGCAAGTGCTCGGCTAATGAGCCTACCGGAAATTCTACAGCTGGAGCCAGGATGTTTGCTTCCCTCAACATTATGTTGATTGCTCTCTAGATGCTACTTTTACTTGATGAACTCACTCCAGAAACACATTTGGCCTTCAGCGGTGACAAAAGCCTTGCCTGCAAGTGACTGATTTACTGTGAATGAAATAATCTCTTTCCATCCTTAGGATTTGTTTATGGAACTCCAGCTATGATGGAGTGCCTGACCTTCTAACTTTTTCCATGGCCCTTCCTTCCCATGACTCCCACTGCACAGGGGTGGGACAAAGAAAGGCTCACAAACAGAAATTAAATTTAGAAGAGATGGAATAAAAGCTACTTTGCAAACACGTGGAACAAAAAAATGTAGGATTCAATACATTGGCAGTGACTCATCTCACTTTATTTTGAAAGTGTGGCCATGCAAAACCCTCGCCTAGAGACACTTCAGGTGTTTAACTGGAGGGACAATGTGACGTATTGAGAAAGCTCACGGACTCTCAAGTCACCGAGAACCAGATTTCAAACTTGGCTCTACCACCTAGAACCTGTATGTGCCAAGCAGGACTCATTGGGTTCAAGTGACAGAAAACCCAACTGGAGCTGACCGGGAGAGGAGGAAAAGGGTCACCTCTCCATTCCCAGAATGCACCATGCTATCTGTTATATCCAGGATTTTCAGATACTATTGTTTATTCTTTGGATGGCCCCCATTTTCCCACCCCTCCACGGGGATCACTCTTACTTACCTAGATGGTAGCTTAGATACCACTTCCTCCAGTGGGCTGTCATCATTGCTGTGCTAGGCAAGCCGGACTCACCTCCCGCTACTAGGATGACAGTGGCTGATGACTCCACCCATGTTTCTCTCCAAGAAATGCCTTCAACCAAAGGGAGCATCCCCACCCAAAGTCACTCTACCTTTCTGGGGCCAATCCACATCCACTGATCATTCGCATGGCTGTACAGCACCCCGACCGCTTCGTCTCAAGGATGTACACCTCTTGGGGCCATCCCAGCTTCAGAGTTTCGTTGTTGCTAATGCATCATAGTTCACTTCCTTTGACTTACTCCATTTCCCTCACTCCCCAACAGGTGCTGATCCCACAAGCATTCCCTGATAAATTTCCTGCATGGAAGACTCCAATTTAGGGTCTACCTCTTGGAGAACATGATGGAAGACCAAAGCCTTCCTCAACACCCTGAAAAACTAGGTCACAGAGTAGGTTGAGGCAACTTTTAGCTACAGGTTGCCAAAATCGTCACTCAAAATTGCTTAAGCATTTGGATATGCATCATCTCTCACGGAGAATCCAAAAGTAATACAGTCTTCACGGTGGGCCAGTGCATCAGCTCAGTGACATTCTCAGAGACCCAGATGCTTCTCCCTCCACACAACCAATCTTCCGTGCTGGCTTCAAACTCCGGCCGTCACAAGGTAGCTGCTGAAGTTCCAGGCATCACATCCAGACATGACAATGCTCAGAAACAAAAGAAAGACCAGCTCTTCTTTGAGAAAAGAATACAATTTTCCCAGAGTCCCCTCAGTAAGCCCTCCCATCCTCGTTGGCCAGCGTTGGGTCACGTGTCCACTCCTGAACCAATCACTGGCAAGGAGAATCAGGCCCGTGTTGGGATGGGATTCCTCCGCATGAGTCCTTTGGCTGTAGGGGAGGTGTGGATACCTGGGGAACAGTGAGATTCTGTTGCTAAAGAAGACGGGGAATGGATGGCAGGTAGACGAACAAGAAGAGCATCCTCCCCTGCATCCTTTAGCGGGCTACACCTCTTCCTTATAGTACTTACCATAATGCAGTGAAGAAATCTGCTTATTCCACCTTATTACTTTCTCTGAGGTCGAGCTCTGCATGAGCAGGCAGCTCACCGACCTGTACCGGGCGCTGGAAGATCCAGTGGTGAATCAGACAAAGCCCCTTCTGTTTAAAATGTACGTTCTGGCAGGAGAGACAGAAATAAACAGACAAATGGATGTATAGTGTAACATTGATGGCCTGTACTATGAAGATAGTAATAAAGCCAAAAAGAAAGGTAATTGGGTGTGATTTGGCTTCTTCTCTAGAAAGTCTAGTCTGTGAGCCTTCTCTGATAAGGTTACACTTGAACACGGACCTGGATGAGGCAAAGGGGGGAGCCATGTGCTTCGCTATCTAAATGAAGCACTCTCCACCGTTAGTGAAGAGCAGGTGCAGAAGCCCAGAGCATGGCTGTCTGTTCAAGGAGAAATGAGGGGCCAGAGCAACTCTTAGGGAATGAGCAGGGACTAGATCAGCGCTGCCAAATAGAAACACAATATGCTCACGAACGCAATTTTAAATTTTCCAGAAGCCACTTTTTTTTTAAAGGGGAAAATTAATCTTCCTCTATTTTATTTAAGCCAATAGAGTGAAAATATTTTTAATTTCAATAGTAATAATGTTTAAAAGTATTAATGAGCTATTTCACATTATTTTTTTTTCATATTCTCTCCACATCCTTCAAAAACGGTGTATCTGAACACTACATCAAAAACTAATGATTTAATGTATGGTGATTAACGTAACATAATAAAATTTTAAAAATTTTAAAAAAAAAACAGCGTATCTGAATGTAGACTAGCCATATGGTGAGTGCTCCGTTGTCCCATGTGGACTGTGCAGGGTGAAATTGTGGAGAACCTTACCGTGCACTGTTTATTCTGTGGGTTTTATTCTTAACAAGGGGAAGCTTCCGGAGGGACTTGAGCAGTGCGGTTTCATTTATTTGTTTTAAAAGGATTGCTGTGGTTTTAGCTGAGTTTTCTCCTAGAAGGCCTGTGAAGAGGCTACACTTGAGTGACAAACAGCCGTGGGGAACAGCCCGGGGCCCCACACGCAGAGGTGGCTGGACTCACAGCTGGGACGAGTTCCCCGCCCCGGATCCGTTCCCTCCATCTGCACTGGGGGCTGGCCTCGTGCAGATGGAATTTCCATAAGGGAGGCTGGCCTACCCCGTCATTCGCTCAGCTGTCTTTCAGAGTCCTCATTTGCTTATCCATAAAGGAAATCACAAATGGTAATTACTACAATTTGCAGAAAGTATAGAAAACCCAACCAAACTCAGTGATGGTGGTGTCTGCCCTGCCTCTTCTAGCCCCGGGGTTCTCGGGCATTTTTAGCTTAGGGACCTCGTCCTCCAATGAAATTGTTGACTCAAGTCCAAATCGGACATTCTGCAATCTACAGATGGGTTAGGGTCCTTCTGTGCCACCGTCCTGACATTGCAGAAATGACCAATGCACACCATGCAAATAAAGCCAAGTTCCATAGGCTCACTTGTCCTGTGCCCATGGAAGTTTTAAAGATGTTTACACGTTGACCTTCTTTTTATCATAAATAAGACATGAGTCACCTTCATAAATAAACCATGAGACCTAGACTTGAAATGGCCCCACGCAATGGTTTATGCCATCCGCCGGTGCTGGGCAGGGCGAACCAGCCTTCTCTCTGATGGGAGCTTTGTTCATTTCTAGCAATGTTTCTAAGTGAACTATTTATAAAACAAGTAAGGAAGGATCAGAACGGTGCTGAGCCAGCCCCACTTGGCCACATTCTCCTGTGTTCTCCTTCAACGTGGGCAGCTGTGAGGGGCACAGTTTGAAAACCATCCTACAGTCATGGCCCCCTGCCTCCAAAACTCCAGGACTTCACACACACACTCCCAGTTTTTAAACAGTTTTGTCAAAGTCTAATTTACCTACCATAAAATTAACTTGCTTCAAGTGCGCTAGTCAATGATTTCTGGTATATCTGTGGAGTCGTGCAACCATCACCACAACCTACTTTTAGATCATTCCCAGTCCCCCAGAAAGAAACACCATGACCATTTCAGTCCCTCCCCTTTTCCTCCTGGGCTCCAGGCAAATCACTGATCTGCTTCCTTAGCTTTGCCTTTTCTGGACATTTCATATCAATGGACTCATACACCGTGTGGCACCATGTATGTGTACCATAGGCAACTGGAAAAAAAAAAAAAAAAGTTGGAAGAAGAAGAGAATCGATTGGCACCAAACTGAGCACTTCTCTTTGAAGCATTCGAAACGATTGCAAGACAAGAGAAAAGAGAACAATGTTCTCACTCTGTGATTGTCTTGTTGGATGCTCACCTGCATGCATGCATTTTTAGGGCATGCACAGATCAGCCCCAACTGAACCACCCAGGCACCCCAGTTCTTAATTTTAAATCTTAGTTTGAAGCACGGTTGTTTCATATTTGTGCACAAGACCTGGGCTTGGTGCAGGGTCGTGAAACAGAGAACCCCTCCTCCTCCTTCCCACATCTGTCCCCATGACCCCAAGCCCTGGATTGTACTATAACTCCACTCTGCCATAGGATACACAGGCTAGCGTATTCATTCATGGAGGAGCATCTTGGAACCAGACCACTGCTTTTATACTTCTTCTTCTGAATTCTAAACATGCTCATCCCCATTGCTCCCCAATTAAAATCTTGCAGTGCATCCTCATGGTACTCTGGATAAAGTCCCCACTCCAGCCATCCAGAGTGATTTCGTGTTTCCTGATCGGGCCCTGGTACTTCACACCACAAACGTTTTGCACATGCTGTTCCCTGTATCAAGAACACACTTGTTGTTATGCTTCCCAGCCTAGAGTCCACACCTCCCTGACACTTGCCTAAGCCTTGCCTATTTCCACCTTACCTGGGTTACCCACCCCTGCCCTATGCATCTGTAACTCTCTCTAAACAACACAGGCTGCCTAGTGTGTTAACTGAAAGCCTCTTGCGCTTGCAACTCCCTGAGGACAAGGACCCTCTCTTCCCTCTGCCTCCGGGACCTGGCCCAGACCTGGGTTTACATCTGCTGCATCAATGACCTTGAAAAGAACCTATTCAATCTCAACTGTTCTTAAGTTGGAGAGACAAATGTAAATGCTGCATCATTTGTAAACATCTCAGATCACTTTGCCGCTTATATTTTGGTAGTGTTTGTTACTTTTGTCTCAAGTTCCTTTTGAAACTGCCTCCAACCTTGACAACATCTCCAGCAAGGTGATTTCACAAGCATGCTCACAGCACACACACCTAAATTCAGCCACTCAAAGTCTCGTCTCACCTCCTGTTTCTCTCTTCCCTCTAATTCATGGTTATCGCTAGCAGAAATAGCAAGTGTTCCATCCTAAGGCTTTGTTCTCTCCAACCCAAGCATTTGGCAGCAAGTCTGGAGTGGTTGTGGGGAGAGAAGTCATGGCGGGGAGAGAGGCCACCTGGCAGAGCAGAGAACGCAGGTCTGGACGCCTATCGCCCTGCTTGTCCACTGAATCCATCCCCTCCTGCCTTCTCAAGGGCACTATTCTTGCCGTTGCCCCACTTTTATTTGCCTTGCATCATAAATTGTCCCCCTCAGCTGTGTCATTCCCATCAGAGCGCAAACAGGCTGCCGGATGTCACCTGGAGAAAAATCATCCCTGGTCTGTCCAGCCACTGGCGCATTGCTTTGCTTTGCTTTTCCTGCAAACACGTCAGAAGAAATGGTCTCTGCTGTGTACTTCCAGTTCTCTCCTGCTTTTTCCCCCAGTTCCCCAATAAGCCCCACCTGCCAAGGTCACAGTGACACATAACGTGCTAAAACGAAGGAAAATGCTCGGTCCCCGTCTAACCCGATTTAGCAGCAGCGTTCGATGCAGTGAACCGCCCCCTTCTTGAAACACCTTTTCCACTTGACCTCCATGCCCCCATTCTTGGTTATCGTCCCACCGGCCAACCATGGGTGGCTTCTCGGTCTTTTCCAGCTGCAACCTTCTGTCCTCTAAGGCTGGAATGCTCCAGAGTGACATCTCCAGCCCTGTCCCCTTTCCAGATCCATTTGCCCCAAAATGTCTCCTCTTGGGTGGCCAACGAGCATCTTTCACTTAACAGGTACAAGAGGGAACTCTTGACACCCTCCCCCGCCCCACCCCTGCTCAGAAATTTGCTCTGGCCAGTGTCTCCTCAGACAAAGATTGTTGGTCATTCTTGACCCCTCCCTTTCTCTCACAACACACCAGCAGGAGAGCAAGCAGGCCTTTGCTCATCACATGTGCAAAATAGGCCAGATCTCAGCTGCCTCACGCACCCAGCCAAGCCCTGGTGGGGCTGGCTGCTTGCCACTGCTCCCATCACTTCCCAGCTTCTGGGACAGGGTTAGCAATGAGTGATGCAGGGGACAGAAATACCTCCCCGGGAAAAGGAGGTTGGCATTTCTGGAGCAGGGCTTCAAGGCTCCGGCAAGAAGAGCAGCAAGGACATCTTGCTCCTCCTTCTGGGACAAGGCTGCCACCCATAGCTATTTGCCCAGTTGGGACAGTCATTACTTCATGACCTATCAGGGCGACCTCCAATGAGGGGCCCAGCTTGAGGGCCGGGGGGCCCCAGTGGGGCTGAGGAACGAGCACTGGACTTGGAGCCATGGGCTAGTGGGGGGGGGTGAGTCCTAACCTAGCCCCTAAGTCACTTCCTTGGGCATCCCATTTGTGTCACTAGATAGTGGGTCAGTTTCTCCACCTCTGAGATGCTGTTTCCTCATCTGAGATCATGCTTCGCAAGCCTGTTGGGGAGGCTAACGAGAATAGGGTCATTGATGTGGAGGGGCATAGTGTTGCTAGCTACTGGCACCGTGTAGATATGGCTCCCTTCAGTGTCTCTTTTCCATACCTGCAGAGGGGGAAGCACTGCATCTACTGTCCTAGAGGTTGCCGTGAAGGTGTATAAAGAGCTTTAGGTGGAGGATATAAGATGTTACTGTTCTTATCCATCTATTGTCTCAGGTATTCTAGGCTACAAACAACAGTCTTTGTTCAGGCGTCTAGCATAATGCACATGGCTCTCCATTAAAGTCACTTGCGTGTATTCCTCACCAGCAAGACTATAAGCCCCATGGCGGGCAGCCACCGTGTCTGTTCGTCCGTTATCATCCCAATACCTGTCACTCAATACACAGTTGGGAAAGGAAGGGCTCTCTGGTGCCTTGAAGCTTTCTTTTTCCTTCCCCTTTACACATTCAGTGCCACGGGGAGTCTCCCGCCTTTGTCCTGCCCTCCAGGAGCCCCCAGGCTAGCAAGAGAGATAAAGACAAATGTATACAGGACCTGCCCTAGATGGGCGTCTGTGGGTATGTCTGTGCTTTGTCTAATGAAAGCCCCTAGGCTGTGCTTTGGAAAACTCCTTCTCCCCCAGTCTCCAACCACCTGACTGGGAGGGGTAGGTAGGGGGAGCTCACACAACCTCTAGCCAATCAGTTTTCCTCCAACCCTGGTAATTGGTTTAAGGATGGTCAGGTGACCCGCGTCAGAGCAATGAGGTGCTGTCTTGAGATTTTGACTTCATCTGTTGGGCAAGTGAAGCTCTTTCCACTGGGGCTGGAAGCAGAGTAGGGAAAAGGGAAGAGGGACTCTGAAGAACTCCAGATGACATCGCTTCGGCCCCTAGATCCAGCCATGTCTGAAGTCCCCAGACCATTCACTTACAGAAGCCAATGAATTCAAACTGCCTTTCTTTGCTGAAACTGTTTGGAAGAGGGTTTCCATCACTTGCAATGGAAAGAATGCCAGTTTCTAGCCAGGATGCACAGTGTAAGGGCACTGCAGCTGGTGTGGATGAAATGATGTGGGAGTGAGTAATTGTGTCCACGGGCCCTGGCAAACGCAGGCGACAATTACCCTTGAGAGGGCAAGCGAGGCCCAGGCAACTTCATCCTGACCCTTTTTGCTGCAACCTAGGCTCTATTCACTTTACATGTAGGGTGTCCACTCCCCGGTTCCTGATTTGATCCGCTCGCAGTATTGAGGAAAGTAAAGAGGAGAGAGATGAAGAAATGATAGTCTTCAGGGGAACAATATCATTTTAAATGCAAATTACTGAGTGTTGACTGTACAGTCTGTTGAGGGAGTATGCAAATTATACACAAACTCTATGCATATTTAAATTGCAAATCCCTTGTGACCTTGTTGTGCGGGCTTCCGCACACCTGGGATAAGGCCCCAGGGGGGATGTCTGGTGGGACTTTCCATCAACAAGTATTTATTTAATAAGCTCTTAGTCTGCTTCTCTGCAAGGTGCTCAGCCTACAGGACTTGGTCTCTGCCCTGGAGGAGTTGGCAAGCAGAGCCGAGAAGAAGGGAGGAACCACAAGAGACAATTAGTACATAATAGAAGACACGATGTAATTAAGTACTAAGTGCTGGGCTGTGGACTGGAAGCAATTGGGTGAAGTTGCAAGGAGGCCAATTTCGGCTCAGTGCAAGGGACAACTTTGTGCTGGAGGGACCTGTCCCTCAAGAGCAGTGCAAAGCTAGCTTTCGTTGTGCCAGAGCTGGATAGAGATTTGAAATAACGGGAATAATAATAGCAATCTCGCAGCTGGGAGTCCTACTAACTGGGTTTGAATCCTAGCACTGTCAACTGACCACATGACTTTGGGCAAGTGCCTTTGTTTCTTCGTCCTTAAAATGGACCTTAATAGCACCCACCCTGCTGCAGCATCATGAGCACTAGAGATCCTGCAGGTAAAGCATGGGAAAGGCCTGGACGCATCATGGAGTCAGTAGGGTATCAACACATAAAAGTCAGGTGGATCTGAGCTCAAACCCCTAACTCTGCTGTTTACAAGCTGTGTGACCTTGGGTGAGTCATTTAACCTCTCTAAATATCAATGAATAATAATGATGATGATTACTATTATTGTTGACGAGGTGCTACCACCAATCTCATTAAGAATGCTATGAAGATTGCTGAGGATCTTCTGGTACACGTCATTCGAAAATGATGTGTGTGTGTGTATCCAAACCATCATACACGTAGACGTATGTGTGCATGCACGTCTCAAACCATCAGGCTCTGTCTTCTTCTGCCTTCTTCCGGAAGCTTCCCCAACAGCATGTGGGTGAGCCCGATGCTCTCTTATGACTGAGCTCTTTGAAAGAGGAAACCAATCAAAAAGCACACTCATCATTGGCTCATCACTGCACCCCAGACTCACCTCTCCAAAGCTCCTGCCATGAATGCCCACACAGATGTGTTTCCTGATGTTTCCACCTTCCTTTTTTTTAAATAAGGCTTTCTCCCCACCTCCTTAGGAAAGTAACACACACTAATTAAGGAGTTTTGAGAAATTTCATAAACATATAAAGCTGTAAATTGAGATCACCCACAACTTCTCCATCCACACCCGCTTCCCAGACTTGTGAAGGAAAGCATAGCACAGGGATCTTTGTGAGCTTCCAAGGCATGACCACAAAGTATGTTCTGATAGTATATGAACTAGAGGGGAAGTGTCAAATCAGACGTGGAGTTACTATTCAAGAGGTGCTTGGGGAACCACAAGGAGAGGCTGCTACTCTCCCACCAGAATGGCCAAAATGAAGCGAGGGCTGACACTATCCAGTATGGTCAAGCGTACAGAGAACCCAGAACTCTCACATTGCTGCTGCTGGAATGTGACATTGGGACAATTACTTCGGGCAACTCGAAATATTTGTTAACACTTAACACTTGCCCCTTTATGACTGATGACTGAATGATGCCACTCCTAAGTACATGGCTGTTTGGGGCTGAATTGTGTCCCCCCATGCCCCAAAATTCACATGTTGAAGTCCTAACTCCCAGTATCCCAGGACGTGACTGTCATTGGAGAGAGGGTTTTTAAAGAAGTAACTAGGTTAAATGAGGTCACTAGGATGAGACCTAGTGCAGTGTAATTGGTGTCCTTATAAGAAGAGGGGGTTAAGACACAGACAGGTATGGAGGGAAGACCCCGTGAAGATATAGGGAGAAGCCCACCATCTACAAGCCAAGGGGAGAATCCACAGAAACCAACCTTGCCGAAACCTTGATCTTTGGCTTCCAGCCTCCAGAACGGTGAGAAGATAAATTCCTATTATTTAAGCTGCCCAGTGTATGGCACTTTGCTATGGCAGCCCCAGCAAACGAACCCAGTGGCCAAGGGAAAGGAATGGCTAGACCTCACGGGCATTGCTGGAGACCAAAGTCAGACACACAAAAGCACATACTGTTAGATTCCATTTATACGAATTTTCAGGGAAAACTAATCCATGATGACAGATGTCAGAACAGCGGGGTTTTAACTGGGAGGAGCATGAGAGAGTCTGCTGGAAGCTGGAAACGTCTATATCTCCATCTGGGTTTGGGCTATGCACTGTATGTATATGTAAAAATTAACCACGCATGATGGTTACAGGGTTTCTGTCTGGGATGATGAGAAATTGTGGAAATAGTGGTGGGGACCATCATACAACATTGTGATTATAGTTGAATGCCACTGACTTTTACACACAAAAATGGTTAAAAAGGGGGCATCTGGGTGGCTCAGTTGGTTAAGCATCTGCCTTCAGCTTGGGTCATGATCCCAGGGTCCTAGGATCAAGTCCTGCATCGGGTTCCTTGCTTAGCACGGAGACTACTTCTCTCTCTGCCTTTACCTGCCGCTCCCCTGCTCATGCTCTCTCTCTCTCTCTCTGATAAATAAATAAAATCTTTTTTAAAAAATGGTTAAAATGGCAGATCTTAGCCTTTAAACCTTTTACCACAATAAAAATCTTCAGAAAAAGTCATCAAACTGTACACTTAAGATACATGCCCTTTGCCATATGTTATGTTTTTCTGTGTATAAATGGGGTGGGGGGAAGCTGTCAAGGAATATTTCACAGCACCTTGATGATACAGCTATAATGTGCACCTTTCTTTTTTTCCATTTTTCTTCTGGAAACCTCCTCCTCATTATGATGCTAGGATTTTGAATGCCAGGCGGGGAGGTTTGGTTGACTTCCTTTGAGATTCTCCTACTCCGAGGACTCTTTATGTTCTTGCTACCCTTTTTTCTTAAGTTCAGCAAATCAGTTCCCTGATAGTTGGGGTGAAGGCTTGGCATATGAATGAGCACATCGGTGAGCTCAAGGCAAATCTGAAAATGTGATGTAAAGACAAATCCTTCCTTCAGGCACACACTCCAGCCCCAAGACGCACTTTTTGGTCGGTTGGCTGGAGAAGATGTTTATAAAAAGGGCACAATTAACATGGCAGGTGCCTTGGTTACATGCAAATAATAACAGTGGGGAAAACAGATATATAATTACTTGGGCTTTTTTGGTGCTCGAGTGTTACTACTGCTGATATTAAGTAAAGAACATGACACCAAATTGTACTCCGAGTTTGGGGGGTGATTCACTTTCAGCTGGTGGAGATGCGGGCTTTTGTGGGGAATGTGGAAAGTGGACTTGAATTAAAAAAAAAAATAGAAAAAGAGATTAACTCCTTAAGGACCCATGAGCGAGTGGCTGGGCCCTGTGTGCCTTCCCTGGTGGGGATCTTCCTGGCCCACTCCCCCTGGGGGTCCCACCCATTTGTGCCTTTGGTATACAATCCCACCATCACACCCCACTGCTTTCTCTTGTCTCCCTGCTTGTCAGATACAATAGGGAAGAGACCATGAAGCCCAAATCCCTCCCTCATCCCCTACAATAGAGAATAGCTGGGTGGGGGGCCTGGTGTCCCCAGCCCAGATATGCTTCTCTGGTACATACCAAGTGGGCAGGGTTCTGAGCCCTCACTGGCCCTTCTGCCCATGAAAATCTGCCTGCCCCCAATCCACACAGCACATATTTCAAGTCGGATCATCTGCTTCAGTAAGGTATGCTTGCACCAGCAAGTGACAGGCCATGGGTCCGTAGATGAGGGTCTCTTTGTTTCAGGGCACAGCGAGTCCGGTGCTAAGCAGCTGCTGGTATTCATCCAGTGGCTTGATTATGCCAGGCCCTGGCTCCCCGTGATTCTCTGAGTCTTTCCTTCATGATAGTTCCTGTGCATTCTCAAGTGGCTGCCCAGGATCTAGGCATCCTGTCCCGGTTTAAGGCAGAAAAACACGGGGGGGAGAAAGGGAGTGCTGGCTTCAGCTTGTCCTACTTGATCAGAAAAGCAGTGCTCAATGCAAAGAGACCAGTAAATGACTATTTATTTTGGCTTTTCCAGGCTCTAGAGCGGAAAGAAGCAAAGCAGGGGAAGGGAGCAGCCAGAGAGTAGCCCATCAGCTAGTTAACCTCCGTGCTACCTTCGATACACCCTCAAAGGGGATGAAAGCATCCATGTGGATTTGCAGAGCCTGGCGCCTGCAGTTCTTGAGCTTCAGAGTGTCAGAGGTTCCAGGAGAGCTGAATATGCCTGTCTCTGTTCTCTTTTCTGCTTGCGTCCATTCAGGTTGTCTGAGAAGCAGATGTCCAGATGGAATGAGACGTGCAGGAGATTTACTGGGGCAGATGCCTGTGAAGGAGAATGAGAAAGGGACAGGAGCAGATCGGGAGACATGATTCAGGTCTTACACCTGTGAGAAGAAAGAGGGAAGGAAGGGGCAGTGGGTAGGGAGACCCCCCCCAGCCTGCAGTGTGGCCCCCCAGAAAGGCTAGCCAGGCCAGTGAAGAGCTTCCAAGCACATGTGTCCTACTAGAAGAATCTTCTGTCTGCAGGATGGGTTGGCACTGGTGCCCCAGCCCTATAAGCACTGGCTGAGCACGGAGCTGGGGGGACACGGCCTCAGCAGGGACACTGTGGTGGATCCACAGGTGCCACGGCTAGTGGCAGTCCACCAACTGCATCCCTGGAAGCAGGTTCTCCTCAAAGGAGGTGGGGACAAGGGGCTCCCAAAGCTTCGAGGCCAGTCCTTTCTCCACGCCTCCATTTCCCTCTTCCTTTATGGCACCAGTACTGAAACTGCCCCCAGACTAGTTGAAACCTCTCCCATCCTCTGAGCCTCTGGAATTTCCACATAAGACTGCTTCACATGGCCATAGCCATGGTGGCCACTGCTGTCCTTGACTTGTGCGGTCGCTCCACATGGCTCGGGGTGGAGGTTAAATCCCTCTTGCTCCCTGTCATGGGTTGAATTATGTGTCCCAGAAAGATACCTTGAAGTCATAACCCCCAGTACCTGCGAACGTGCCCTTATTTGGAAATAGGGTCTTTGTAGATGTGACCATGTTAAGGTGAGGTCACACGACAGTGAGATGGGTTCTAGTTCAGTGGCTGGTGTCTTTATAAGAAGAAATTTGGATACAGAGCTGGCAACACAACCTCTGTGAGCCTTAGCTTCTCTCACCTATAAAAGGAAGGTATTAGTACTTCCTTGAAGAGTTCTGGGAAGGATTCACTGAAGCACCTGCCAGTGCATGGGTGATTTTACCATTATTGTCATCATTATTTTAAAAATGATGATGATGATGATGATGATGATGTTGTTCTGGAGACCTATTGTCTTCCTTGAATACTCCTTGCTCTGCTCTCCTTTAACTCCTCCTTCCTTCTTCTAAAGAGCCCATGCTTGCCTCCAGTTCCTGGAATTCCCAGCTGGCAAATTAAGTACAGGTTCAAGGTATCAGAAAAGCAGGGACCCAGAGAGACACATAAACGTGTTACTTAGAATATAAATTTACATGGTGCAACCTACTATTATTTTATTTTATTAAAAATTTTATTTATTTATTGAGAGAGAGAGAGAATGAGAGAACGAGCAGGGAGAGGGGTAGAGGGAGAGAGAAAGAGAGAATCCCAAGGAGGCTCCATGCCCAGCACAGAGCCTGATGCAGGGCTCAATCTCACAACCCTGAGATCATGATCTGAGCCGAAACCAAGTCAGACACTTAACCAACCGAGCCACCCAGGATCCGCATACTATTGTTTTATTTTAAATTGCATATGGCAGCAGTGTGATATTTTCAGGGCATTGGGTCCTGAATGTCCTACCTGTACCTTCTTTTTTTCTAAAAGATTTTGTTTATTTATTTGAGAGAGAGAGCAAGCGAGCAGGGGGAGGAGCAGAGGGAGAGAGAGAATCCCAAGCAGACTCCCTACTGAACATGGAGCCCAGTGCAGGGCTCGATTCTAGGACCCTGAGATCATGACTTGAGCCAAAATCAAGAGTCAACTGCTCAACCGACTGAGCCACCCACACGTCCCCCACCAGTACCTCCTTGACTGTACACCTCTCTCTAATCCTAAGTGCCTTGGTGCATCTCCACGAAAAGAGAGACCAGACATGGAAAGGCCCTACAGTAGAAGTAACATCACAAAACCAAGTTGCCAAGGTCAGGCCAGTGGGGCTGGAGTGGGGAGGAGTAGGAGGTTTGGAGACAACCCTGTGAGCCCTGGGAAGGACTTTGTCTTTATCCTAAGACCACTGGAAACCATGGCAAGGTTGTGAATAGCCTCATGATGCCGTCGGGCATTTTCAAGTGTCCCCCGGACCTCTGGCGGCCATATGGGGAAGGGAACTGAAGGAGCCAGCATGGACTTGGGAGACTAGATACAACATCCAGATGAGAGATAAAGAGGGGACTCACTCCCGAGACTTCTGGGACTTAAAAAAAAATCCCAGTCCTTCCTCTCACTTCTGCCCCACAAAGAGGCTATATCCAAAAGAACAAGAGGTAGTACTGACTGCCAGGGACCTACTCAATATGGACATTAGTACGATGTCAGATCTAGAGTTCAGAATCATCACTTTAAAGATACTAGCTGGGCTTGAAAAAAGCATGGAAGTTATTAGAGAAACCCTTTCTGGAGAAGTAAAAGAACTAAAATCTAACCAAGTAGAAATCAAAAAGGCTATTAATGAAGTGCAATCAAATATGGGGTGCTAACTGCTAGGATAAATGAGGCAGAAGAGAGAATCAGTGATATAGAAGACCAAATGATGGAAAATAAAGAAGCCGAGAAAAAGAGAGATCAACTACTGGATCACGAGGGCAGAATTCGAGAGATAAGCGATACCATAAGACGAAACAACATTAGAATAATTGGGATCCCAGAAGAAGAAAGAGAGAGAGGGGCAGAAGGTATAATGGAGCAAATTATAGCAGAGAACTTCCCTAATTTGGGGAAGGAAACAGGCATCAAAATCCAGGAAGCACAGAGAACCCCTCTCAAAATCAGTAAAAATAGGTCAACACCCCGACATCTAATAGTAAAACTTATGAGTCTCAGAGACAAAGAGAAAATCCTGAAAGCAGCTCGGGAGAAGAGATATGTAACCTACAATGGTAGAAACATTAGATTGGCAACAGACCTATCCACAGAGACCTGGCAGGCCAGAAAGGACTGGCAGGATATATTCAGAGCACTAAATGAGAAAAATATGCAGCCAAGAATACTATATCCAGCTAGGCTGTCATTGAAAATAGAAGGAGAGATAAAAAGATTCCAGGACAAACAAAAACTAAAGGAATTTGCAAACATGAAACCAGCCCTACAAGAAATCTTGAAAGGGGTCATCTAAGCAAAGAGAGAGCCTAAAAGCAACATAGACCAGAAAGGAACACAGACAATATACAGTAACAGTCACCTTACAGGCAATACAATGGCACTAACTTCCTATCTTTCAATAGTTACCCTGAATGTAAATGGGCTAAATGCCCCAATCAAAAGACACAGGCTATCAGATTGGATTAAAAAACAAGACCCATCAGGGCACCTGGGTGGCTCAGTCGTTAAGCGTCTGCCTTCGGCTCAGGTCATGATCTCAGGGTCCTGGGATCGAGCCCCACCTCAGGCTCCCTGCTTGGCGGGAAGCCTGCTTCTCCCTCTCCCACTCCCCCTGCTTGTGTTCCGTCTCTCGCTGTGCCTCTCTCTATCAAATAAATAAATAAATAAACAAATAAAAACAAGACCCATCGATATGCTGTCTGCAAGAGACTCATTTTAGACCCAAAGCCACCCCCAGATTGAAAGTGAGGGGGTGGAAAACCATTTACCATGCTAATGGACACCAAAAGAAAGCTGGGGTGGCAATCCTTATATCAGACAAATTAGATTTTAAACCAAAGACTATAATTAGACATGAGGAAGGACACTATATCCTACTTAAAGAGTCTATCCACCAAGAAGATATAACAATTGTAAATATCTATGCCCCTCACATGGGAGCAGCCAATTATATAAGGCAATTAATAACAAAAGCAAAGAAACACATCGACAACAATACAATAATAGTGGGGGACTTTAACACCCCCCTCACTGAAATGGACAGATCGTCTAAGCAAAAGATCAAAAAGGAAATAAAGACTTTAAATGACACACTGGACCAAATGGACTTCACAGACATATTCAGAACATTCCATCCCAAGGCAATGGAATACACATTCTTCTCTAGTGCCCATGGAACATTCTCCAGAATAGATCACATCCTAGGTCATAAATCAGGTCTCAACCGGTACCAAAAGATTGGGATCATTCCCTGCCTATTTTCAGACCACAATGCTTTGAAACTCGAACTCAATCACAAGAGGAAAGTCGGAAAGAACTCAAATACATGGAGGCTAAAGAGCATCCTACTGAAGAATGAATGGGTCAACCAGGAAATTAAAGAAGAATTTAAAAAATTCATGGAAACCAATGAAAATGAAAACACAACTGTTGAAAATCTTTGGGAGGCAGCAAATGCAGTCCTAAGAGGAAAGTATATAGCAATACAAGCCTTTCTCAAGAAACAAGAAAGGTCTCAAGTACACAACCTAACCCTACACCTAAAGGAGCTGGAGAAAGAACAGCAAATAAAGCCTAAACCCAGCAGGAGAAGAGAAATAATAAAGATCAGAGCAGAAATCAATGAAATAGAAACTAAAAGCACAGTAGAACAGATCAACGAAACTAGGAGCTGGTTCTTTGAAAGAATTAACAAGATTGATAAACCCCTGGCCAGACTTATCAAAAAGAAAAGAGAAATGACCCAAATCAACAAAATCATGAATGAAAGAGGAGAGATCACAACCAACACCAAAGAAATACAAACAATTATAAGAACATATTATGAGCAACTCTATGCCAGCAAATTAGATAACCTGGAAGAAATGGATGCATTCCTAGAGGTGTATCAACTACCAAAACTGAACCAGGAAGAAATAGAAAACCTGAACAGACCTATAACCACTAAGGAAATTGAAGCAGTCATCAAAAATCTCCCAACAAACAAAAGCCCAGGGCCAGATGGCTTCCCAGGGGAATTCTACCAAACATTTAAAGAAGAATTAATACCTATTCTTCTGAAACTGTTCCAAAAAATAGAAATGGAAGGAAAACTTCCAAACTCATTTTATGAGGCCACCATTACCTTGATCCCAAAACCAGACAAAGACCCCATCAAAAAGGAGAATTACAGACCAATATCCCTGATGAACACGGATGCAAAAATTCTCACCAAAATACTAGCCAATAGGATCCAACAGTACATTAAAAGGATTATTCACCACGACCAAGTCGGATTTATCCCTGGGCTGCAAGGTTGGTTCAACATCTGCAAATCAATCAACGTGATACAATACATTAACAAAAGAAAGAACAAGAATCATATGATCCTCTCAATAGATGCAGAAAAAGCATTTGACAAAGTACAGCATCCTTTCTTGATCAAAACTCTTCAGAGTATAGGCATAGAAGGTACATACCTCAATATCATAAAAGCCATCTATGAAAAACCTACAGCGAATATCATTCTAAATGGGGAAAAACTGAGAGCTTTCCCCCTAAGGTCAGGAACACGGCAGGGATGTCCACTATCACCACTGCTATTCAACATAGTATTGGAAGTCCTAGCCACAGCAATCAGACAACAAAAAGAAATAAAAGGCATCCGAATCGGCAAAGAAGAAGTCAAACTCTCACTCTTTGCAGATGATATGATACTTTATGTGGAAAACCCCAAAGACTCCACCCCAAAACTGCTAGAACTCATACAGGAATTCAGTCAAGTGGCAGAATATAAAATCAATGCACAGAAGTCAGTGGCATTCCTATACACCAACAACAAGACAGAAGAAAGAGAAATTAAGGAGTCAATCCCATTTACAATTGCACCCAAAACCATAAGATACCGAGGCATAAATCTAACCAAAGAGGCAAAGGATCTGTACTCAGAAAACTATAAAATACTCATGAAAGAAATCGAGGAAGACACAAAGAAATGGAAAAACGTTCCATGCTCATGGATTAGAAGAACAAATATTGTGAAGATGTCAATGCTACCTAGAGCAATCTACACATTCAATGCAATCCCCATCAAAATACCATCCACTTTCTTCAAAGAAATGGAACAAATAATCCTAAAATTTGTATGGAACCAGAAAAGACCCCGAATAGCCAGAGGAATGTTGAAAAAGAAAAGCAAAGCTGACAGCATCACAATTCCGGACTTCCAGCTCTACTACAAAGCTGTCATCATCAAGACAGTATGGCACTGGCACAAAAACAGACACATAGATCAATGGAACAGAATAGAGAGCCCAGAAATGGACCCTCAACTCTATGGTCAACTAATCTTTGACAAAGCAGGAAAGAATGTCCAGTGGAAAAAAGACAGTCTCTTCAACAAATGGTGTTGGGAAAATTGGACAGCCACATGCAAAAGAATGAAACTGGACCATTTCCTTACACCACACACAAAAATAGACTCCAAATGGTTGAAAGACCTCAATGTGAGACAGGAGTCCATCAAAATCCTAAAGGAGAACACAGGCAGCAACCTCTTTGACCTCAGCTGCAGCAACTTCTTCCTAGAAACATCACCAAAGGCAAGGGAAGCAAGGGCAAAAATGAACTATTGGGACTTCATCAAGATAAAAAGCTTTTGCAAAGCAAAGGAAACAGTCAACAAAACCAAAGACAACCGACAGAATGGGAGAAGATATTTGCAAATGACATATCAGATAAAGGGCTAGTATCCAAAATCTATAAAGAACTTATCAAACTCAACACCCAAAGAACAAAGAATCCAATCAAGAAATGGGCAGAAGACATGAACAGACATTTTTCCAAAGAAGACATCCAAATGGCCAACAGACACATGAAAAAGTGCTCAATATCGCTCGGCATCAGGGAAATCCAAATCAAAACCTCAATGAGATACCACCTCACACCAGTCAGAATGGCTGAAATTAACAAGTCAGGAAACGACAGATGTTGGTGGGGATGCGGAGAATGGGGAACCCTCCTACACTGTTGGTGGGAATGCAAGCTGGTGCAGCCACTCTGGAAAACAGTATGGAGGTTCCTCAAAGAGTTGAAAATAGAGCTACCATATGATCCAGCAATTGCACTACTGGGTATTTACCCCAAAGATACAAATGTAGGGATCCGAAAGGGTACGTGCACCCTGATGTTTATAGCAGCAATGTCCACAATAGCCAAACTATGGAAAAAGCCAAGATGTCCATCGACAGATGAATGGATAAAGAAGGTGTGGTATATATATACAATGGAATATTATGCAGCCATCAAAAGGAATGAGATCTTGCCATTTGCAATTACGTGGATGGAACTGGAGGGTATTATGCTGAGCAAAATAAGTCAAACAGAGAAAGGCATGTACCATATGACCTCACTGATATGAGGAATTCTTAATCTCAGGAAACAAACTGAGGGTTGCTGGAGTGGGGGGTGGGGTGGGAGGGATGGGGTGACTGGGTGATAGACACTGGGGAGGGTATGTGCTCTAGTAAGCGCTGTGAATTGTGCAAGACTGTTGAATCTCAGATCTGTACCTCTGAAACAAATAATGCAATATATGTTAAGAAAAAAAAAAAAGAAGAAGATAGCAGGAGGGGAAGAATGAAGGGGGGGAAATCGGAGGGGGAGACGAACCATGAGAGACGATGGACTCTGAAAAACAACTGAGGGTTCTAGAGGGGAGGGGAGTGGGAGGATGGGTTAGCCTGGTGATGGGTATTGAGGAGGGCACGTTCTGCATGGAGCACTGGGTGTTATGCACAAACAATGAATCATGGAACACTACCTCTAAAACTAATGATGTAATGTATGGGGATTAACATAACAATAAAAAATTAAAAAAAAAAAAGAGGCTGTATCCTGCCTGGCCCCTGCTCAGAAGAAAGCCTGCAACTGTCCGTCTACACGAGAGCCAGCCCAGGACAAGCAGAGGACAGTGCATGTCAGGGTCAGGCAGTCTGCAAAGACGTTAAGTCCCCAGCCCCACACCTAGCTGCAGCCCCGTATGCAAGCAGACAGGAGCCTAATTTCCTATAACCCGGAGCAGGCACAACGTGTGAGGCAAATCTCAATGCAGGTATTTGGCAACCAAGAGCAGCGACTTGGAAGGAGAAGAGAAGCAGACGTGATTGAGGGACGGCTCTGTGCTCAGTATGCATATCACCTCATTTAATCCTCTTGGCAACCCAGCAGGGAAGCTGTTATTCTCATTTCCTAGATGAGCAAACTGAGGCATAAAGGACCTGAATGCCCTAACCCAGCCGTCGAGCAGTTATGGCCGTGGCTACATTTTCATTGATTTTGGAGTCTCTGATTTCTGACCTTAGCCACAGTGCTAGACTGACACTTCTTTGGGAGCTGCCGTGACCTCATGGACTCCAGCTCATGCCCAAAGCTTGGACCTGTATGACTCCAAAAAGGATCAAGGACTAGCACTAGCACCCAGTGTGTACCCAAGTTACATGCAGGCACCATCTCATGGAATCCACACCGAGATACTCTGATGGGGGCACTGTGGATATTACTCCCCCAATTTAATAGGTGGAGAAATGATTCAGAGAAGTAAAGTCACAGGAAAACAGAACTGCTAATATGGATTTGAGCCAAGGCTGTCCTGTTCTGCCCTGGAGGAGGGCGTATGTGTAGCTCCCATGATTAGGGTATCAAACTGCTCTTTTATTATTTGTACCTCGATACTGAAGAGGATTTTATTCCTACATCTTCTCTTTATCCCCCTCTCTCTCCACATCCATCTTATCAGAAAACCCTGTTGATTCTTTTTTTTTTTTTTTAAAGATTTTATTTATTTATTTGACAGAGAGAGAGACAGCAAGAGCAGGAACACAAGCAGGGGGAGTGGGAGAGGGAGAAGCAGGCTTCCCGCTGAGCCGGGAGCCCGATGTGGGGCTCGATCCCAGGACTCTGGGATCATGACCTGAGCCGAAGGCAGCCGCTTAACGACTGAGCCACCCAGGTGCCCCCCTGTTGATTCTTTTTTAAAGTACAAAGAGAATCCCAACACTTCTCGCCATGCCCAGGGCCCACACTCTGGCCGCGGACCCCTTTGTGGCTCTTCTGGAAATTGCAGGAGGCTCCTTGGTGGTCTGTCCACCCTGGCTCCAGCCCCAATACACACACACACACACACACACACACACACACACACACACACACGAATGGCCGGGTCAAAATGGAATCAAGTCATATTATAAAGGGAAGGAAACTATTGGGGTGTCCCTACAACATGCTAGCTTAGCACAGCTCAGACTCACACAGGCCTGGGCCCAACTCCTGGCTCTGCCACATGGTGGCTGGGTGGCCCGGGCCAGCCACCTACCTGCTCCTAGCCTGAGTGTTCTCCCTAGTGCAGCATGCAAGCACCCAACATCCACGTGGCAATACACATCAGTTACTCAGATCGGCGTACCACGTGACTCCCCCCCCCCCCCCCGAGGTGACGAAAGTGCCTATTTCCTCAAGTACCATCAAGACTACTTTCAAACTTCTTTTTTCGGGGATGAGGTAATGAGCGTGCAGAGAAGAATTCCATCAGGCGGAAGAATCCAGCCACTGGCCTGAATGACTAGTCCTCCCTCGTGTCATCTCTGACCTTTCCTGTTTACACTTTGCAAAGATGTGGTACGTGGTGGCTTCATCGGAGTCGAAGGGACAGCAGTCTCCTCCACCATTTTATTCTGATTCCAGCCTTTGATGGCCCAGGGTAGTTCTGGAAGCTGTTTGCCCTGATAAGAAAATGATCCATGCTTACCCTGTACGTAAATAGTATGTGGTGGCCACGGAGAGAGGGCAGCTGGGAAGACATTTGTTTGAGGTACAGATATTAGGTTGGGTGGATTCTGGCCAAAGAACCAGGGGAGTATGGTCCAGGAAATTGGCACATACTCCTTTTCTTCTTGGATGGACCCCACCCTGGGGTCTGTGCTTCCATTAAGACCAAGAGCCCTGAGCTTGCATATGTCACTTTGATAGAGGACATATTTCCCATATTCTGGTTCTGCTTTACTTGCCCATTAAAATCACCATCATTGGAGCAAGAAAAAAAAAAAACAAATTACAGAACATCTCGCATCATATAATCCCACTCATGCAAATTATAGAGCTGTAGCTTTCTTTGAGCGCTAGAGAGACATCTGGAAATATGCTCTTTAAAATACTGAAAGTGGCCAACAAGTTATGTAGGTCTGATGGGAATTTGGGTGACTTTTTTGTCTTTTTATTCTTCCCAGTATTAAAGTTTCTAAAAGTCCCACAAATTATCTGTGTAATAAAAATAGTTATTTTCACTTCCAAAGAGGAAAAAGAAAAAGCATCTTCATTATTGTCGTTACCATCATCATCATCTTCTTCATCATTGGCAATAAAATCAGGTAGTGGGTTGGAACGCTTGAGTTTTGCCATATCTGCAGCAGAGTTAGTATCTGGTGTCTAGTGGTGGCCAATGTAGGAAGGCCAACTGGGGAAGCCAATGACTTGACCGTGTGGTTTTCAAATAAGTGGAGGTTGGAGGTTATTTAAGAATTTGTTGTTGGCATCTAAATTGATGTGTTGGCAGGGGTGGGGGTTGGGGGACAGGTGTCTATGCTCCCCTTTTCCCACTTCTACCTATATTTATGGAGGTGGGCAGCTTTCTGTGAGCCCAAAGCCTGGGAACCTATTTGTTCAACAGAAGTTGAACATGGAGTGAAAGTTAGCATGGAATGAAAGGGGGTCAAGGAAACATCATAGAGATTTCTGGTTACTCTAAGCCATCCTGGCTTAAAGCTTCCCAGCAATGTTTGGGGGAAAAGGGACAGCAGATTTAAAATGCTCACATCCATCCCTTTATTTAATCAGTATCTGTTCAGCATCTTCTATAGACAGACACCGGACTAAGGCCTGATGCTCACTGGTGATCCTGACACAGAGTCTGCCTTCATAAAGCCCATAGTCTCATGGGGAAGACGGGCAGTAAATATATAGTAATGAGCTCTCAGAGAACCAAGCCAAGAAGGGCAGTAATGGGGAGAATATAGACTAGATGCTGAATTAGTCAAATCAAGGGTCAGCAAACCATAAGCTAAAAATGATGGGGTTTTTTTTTACATTTTTAAAGAGTTGTAAGCGAAAATAATAAAATGCAATATGAACCCTAGGTGGCCCACAAAGCCTAAAATATTTATTGTCTGGCCCTTTGCAGGATATTTGCCAACCCCTGGAAGGGAGGAGAAAGAAACAGGGGGAGGATGTATGTAGGCACAGTGGCCAGGGAGGCCTCTCTGAGGATGCAACATTTAAGCTGAAATCTAAAGGGGCAGGAGCTAGCCATAGGAATAGCCCATGTGGTCCAGGAAGAAGATCGGCCAGTGCAAAGGCCCTGAGGCACAAGGGGCCAGGGGCAGAGCATTCAGTCTGTGGCCTCTTCAAGTTAAGCCAATTAGGGGTGATTGGCTAAACTAGAACTCAAAATACAGATTCCTGTTCTCACTTCTCCTACCAATGGATTGAGGAGGTTAGAAATGGAACCCAGAGAATCTGAATTTTTTTTAAGTTCCCAGGTAGTTGTGATAACCGACCAGATTTGGGAACCAAAATGTATGTAAAGCACCCCGCAAGATATTTGGCACATAATAAAGATTCACTCATGTTAGCTGCCTTACAATGTAAATAAAACAGCTTCGAGTAAATATAGGACCTTAGCAGAGTGCTCAAGAGCATGGACTCTTAGAACACCTGAATTCCCATCCTAGAATTAATAGCTGTGTGGCCTTGGGGAAGTTTCTTAACTTCTCTGAACCTCCGCTGTATCATCTTTAATATGGAGTTAATAATAGTACTCACAGAGTTGCTGTGTAGTTTAAAATGAATCAATATATGGATCGCCTGGGTGCTCAGTCGGTTAAGCATCTGCCTTCAGCTCAGGGTCCTGGGATGAGTCCCGCATTGGGCTCCTTGCTTGACGGGGAGCCTGCTTCTCCATCTGCCCGCAGCTCCCCCTGCTTGTGCTCGCTCACGCTCTCTCTCTCTCTCTGACAAATAAATAAAATCTTTAGAAAACTAAAATGAGTCAATATATGTAAAATGCATAGAACAGTGACGGCAACTGACACTCGGTTAGCTGTGATAATCTTTTCCCTGAACTACATTGGGAGCTGCCAGAATGAGACTCAGGGTTTAGGAAATTATGATAACATCAGACTCCCTTTGAAATGGCCCATAATTTAGAGGAACTATGCACAAGCTCTGAGAATTTGTAAGAAGCCAGGGAAATGTAGTTTTTCCCCCATTTTCTCAGAAAGAGTCACGTAGGAAAGTCCAACAGAATTCTACAGAGATTACACAAGCTGTTAAGATTCCGAGGCTCGATTAAGAAGGAAAAAAAAATCACAGAAAATGCAGAATGTAACAAGGCTGGGAGAGAAATATGGTTTGTTTTTTCATTATAGCTGCAACAGGAATTAATCAGCTTGACACCGAGCAGCAATGTTGTTCTTTTCCAAAAAACAGTAGTTTAGCACAGACCCAGACAAGGGAGCTGATAAGACCAAATGTGCGTGCACACCCATACACACATGTGCATGCACTCTTCCTCTGTTCAAGTATAATAAATTAGCCCAAAAGGACTTGCAGAAAAAATTGGACCTCATTGTTGGCATGAGTCCACATAAAAAAAAAAAATACCACTGGAAAATATTAGCGCTAGAACCAGGCTTCTGCATAGCTAGCCAATGTGCAAGCTAGGGGAAGGATACAGAAATGCGACCCCCAGGCAGGTGAACCTGGAAGATAGACCTTCCCCCAGTCTTAAGGCAACTTAGAGAAAGCCAAATCCAGAAGACCTGGGTATAAATCTCAGCTCTGCCCCTTCCAGCTCTGTGACCTTGGGCAGATTTACTGAGCCTGAGTCCTCATTGAGAAACGGACTTATCTTAGAGAATTAAGAATGAGATGATCTAGGGCACCTGGGTGGCTCAGTCGGTTAAGCATCTGCCTTCGGCTCGGGTTATGATCTCAGGGTCCTGGGATCGAGTCCTACATCGGGCACCCGCTCAGCGTGGGGTCTGCTTCTCCCGCTCCCTCTACGCCTCCCACTTGCTCATGCTCTCTCTCTCAAATGAATAAATAAAATCTTTTTAAAAAAGAGAGAGAGAGAATGAGATGATCTAAGGAGCATGACTTCTTGACACACTGGGCCACTCCTGGTAACCGCATCCTGCACATTTGTTAGCGATGATGTCTCCGTCATGACTTTTCTATGTCTTCCATGCCTCGCTTCTCATATTTGCTCCATGAAGCTAAATTCCATAAGCAAGTTGGCTTCTTCTGGGTGCTGCCTCTGTCTCTCCATCCCAGCTCCGTCATTAAGACAGACTCAGATGATGGTTTTACCTGGACAAGATCCCGGGAACCTTCCCCGTGGCTGCCTCCAGGTAATGCAACACATGTTTCAAAGTGGCTTTATGACCGAAACTCAACACGCGCACGTCTCGGGTCTGAAATACTCACTTAGAAGTTTCCCTGTTTGGGCTGAGCATCCCTTTCTCCTGCAGTGCATGCGTTCCTAGGAGACCGCGAATTTGCATTCTTACTGCCAATGCATTTCTTCACTGCAGTGCGGTAAGGATGCAGAAAGCTGCTCAACAGAAGGGGTGCCTTTGTTTTCTGTGGCTACTGTAACAAGTTACCCCAGACTTGGTAGCCTAACGCAACAGAAACGCATGCTCTAACACGTCCAGGCTTTTGGACTTGTCGCTGGGCTGAAATCGAGGTGTCAGCTGGGCCATGCTCCCTTTGGAGGCTCTGGGGAGGATCCCCCCCCCGCCACCGCCGCCTCTTCCAGGTCCCGGTGGCAGCTGCCCAGCACCCCTCCAGTCTTCAAGGGCAGCACCTGCCAATCTCTCTGCCCCCTCCCCTCCTGTGTGTGTGCTCTCCCTTTGCCTCTCTCGTGTAAGGACACCTGTGATTGCTTTTAGGGCCCGCCGGGCAATCTCCCTATCACAAGATCCTTAGCTAAATCACATCTGCAAAGACCTTTTTCCCAAATTGGGTCGAATTTACAGGTTACAGGGATTAGAACCTGATATCTTAGCGGGCCATTGTTCCAGGTGAGACCGGAAATGGCGTTCCCTGCAGGACACCTACTACGCTCTGGCTGCTTCCCCCAAAACAGCCTGGGGTGCTAAATATCATCATTCCCATCGTATTGATGGTGTTTAAAAAAGAACAACACTAAAATAAGCTTAGAATAGTGACAGCATTGTGGTTTTTCATTAGCGGGGATGTGGTAATTAATCAGCCTGACACAGAGCACTGGTCCTTTTTTCTGCTTGCATCCCCTGACCCCCATCCCTAACTGGCCAGTGACAGCTAATATGGGGAGTGCTTTGATTAGCCAAGATTTGTGGATTTCAGGCTTGAAATGCATGGCGTCCATCAATCCTCACATCTGCCTATGCATTTGTCAGCTTGGCATCAGCATGACCCGGAGCTTGTTAAGAAATGCAGACTCTGAGACCCCACCCCTGACCTCCTGAACCAGAATCAGCATATTCCCCCAAGATCCCCAGGCGTTTCAAATGCTCATTGAATTGAAGGAGCCCTGAGGTGGGGCCAATCAGACAGCTGCGGTGAGGTTCAGGTTGTTTGAGTAACCTGCCCAAGGTCACACAGCTGATAAGGGAGTGAGGTGAGGTCTGAACCTAGCGTGGGAGCTCCACCAATCCATCGCGCAGATTCGCGTCTGTCAGGTTCCTTGCTGGGGTAAACAGGCAAAGACCTTGCCCTCAAGTGGCTGGCAGCCTCACCCTGGAAAGAGAGAAACCAGCAGGACATATGGGCCCAGAAAGGCGGGTGCTGTGCTGAGGGGAAGGCATGGGGTGGGGTGCGCCCAGCAAAGCTTTCTAGTGGAAGGAAGAGCACATGCAAAGGTAAGACAGAGCACAGTGTGTTCAGGAAAGTGCAGACAGTCCTGGGATTTGGGGAGACGGCTGAGCATGAGGCAGGGGTGGGGATGAGGTTCCGCGGTGGCCAGGGGCTGGATTCAGAAGATCGGAGAACCGGGCGCTGGGCTGCCTGCAAAATGACAAAGGAGCCCATTTCTGCTCCAGGAAACTGCTACCTTAGGAGCAGAGCCTGCAGTCTTCACACTGCCTTTCCTTGGGATAACACCCAGGAATTTCCAGACCTTTCTCATGTGTTCCCTTGTCTTCATGGTGACCTAAGACGCAGGCAGGGAGCCCTGTTTTACAGATGAGCAAAGGGGTGCTCAGGAAGCAGGTGACCCACAGTACCAAGTGGCCAGCCCTCAGTAAGTACACAGTACAAGGCAGCCTTTCTCTTCGTGTTTTGTCACGCAAAGGAATAACTTCATCCTCCTACAGTAATTTTTTTAAATGTTGACTTAGCTGCTTTCCCTACTTGTCCTGATGGTGTTTCTATGAGATGGACTAGAAGAGGCATCTCGGCTTCATGTGAGGAAACTGAGGCACAGAAGGGATGAGTGGCAGAGCTGGGGACAGAGAGACGAATGATAGTCATAGAGTGGCAGGAGCACCCACCTCTTACCAGCAAGGTCGTAAGCCAGGCGCTCTGTTGTCATTCACCCCTTTAAAGTTCTCATCAGCCACAGCATGCGGTATCACCTTTGTGACAATCGTATGAATAAGTTGACCGAGTCCTGGGATGGTTAAAGATTTAGGAAGAACCACGCTCGGAGCCCGGGTCCCAAGACAGCAAATAGGGCAGGAGGACGGGTGGGATAGCCCCAAAAGCCAGCTGGGGTCCATCACTTCCCGAACAGAAACATGCTTGTAATTACATCAGTTTAAGTCAGCACAGGGAGGGGGTCTGGCGACAGATGATCCGAGTCTGCAGGCGGCAAGCCTTTGCAAGCTACGCATCAGCGCCGCCAGTGCCCTCCATCCCATTTGTCACCTGCTTGGCAGATGTCACCCGTGATTGAGCTGGAGCGGCTGACATCACCCATTTAGACACAATCACCAGGTTTCTGTGTTTTGATTTGTGAGCTTATTGATGTCTCAAAGGAAAGCCAGAAAACTTAATCTCTCGGGCTCACAAGTTGAACCTGTTGGGCCAGGGAGAAAGAGAAGTCCCTTTTCTTGGCCATCTGCTATTACGTATCACGCATGGCACGTATCACGCTTGGCACAGTAGTAGTCAAAGACTGGGGTCTGTGTCTGTGATGCTGTTGTTCTGAGCAGTAATGCCAATCTTCATCATAAGCCCCTGCCTCAGCTGCTTCCCCGGGCTTAGCCCAATAAATGCAGTGAGGGAAGGAATGGTGGGACCAAGCAGGTGGGTATGATTATTCACATGGGGAGTAGGTGTTTGGCCTTCTCTTTTTGGCGATCCAGCACCTGAAGCTCCTTCTGCTGCCCGGAGCATTTTCCCCACCTTTCGAAGCAGAGCCCACCCCCGCCACTTGAGAAGGTCAAAATGCCAAAAAACCCCTTTCTCGGTGATGGGCAGGCTCTGCCAACCTGTTGTATCTGCTCTGGAGTGGAATTGGAGCTACAGGCACCAAAAAAATGGGGGACGTTTTGCAATCATTTTGAAAACGGATGGTGGCCGTGGTGGCAGCTTCTTCCTATTTCTCGGGCATGAAGAGCGCTGGGCTAGCAGCACACCCCACGTCCAGAGCTGGCGCCGGGGGCCACACAGGCTGTAGAGTGATGCTGGGAGTGACAGCCACCCGTTCTGGGAATTTGGGGAAGGTGACGTCACCTGTGCAGCTTTGAACCTGACTCTGGTCCTCTGGTAGTGAGCTTCCTTAGGACACCCGTGCTTAGCTTCTTTTTTTTTTTTTTTTTTTTTTTTAAAGATTTTATTTATTTATTTGAGAGAGAGAGAGAGAGAGAGCACATGAGAGGGGGGAGGGTCAGAGGGAGAAGCAGACTCCCTGCTGAGCAGGGAGCCTGATGTGGGACTCGATCCCGGGACTCCAGGATCATGACCTGAGCCGAAGGCAGTTGCTTAACCAACTGAGCCACCCAGGCACCCCGGTGCTTAGCTCTGCTGCCTGAGACCAAAGTCCCCCACCACTCATTCCATCACTTTCCAATGAAAGCAGTGTTGCCGAGAAGGTGAGGTGACTCGCCCAAATTCACACAGCTGCCAAGCAGCCAGGCGTGTTTACAAGCTCAGATCTGGGGATCCTATAGACCATGAACTTTGAGCTTCACTGACCTTGTGAAAAGAAGTATGTTTCCATTAAACCACTTGGCTGCTAAGAATGCACGTCAGATGCCTGGTTGCAGGAGTCAAGAGTCTTTTCCCTGCTTGGTGGACACACATGCCGCATAGTCACATGGACCAGTGGGCGCGTGTGGGCCCATCATGCAAACCTCTTTGTGGATGTTCTGTACTGAAGCCAGCCTGGCCATCTGGACCTCGGAGTTCTGGTTAAAAGGAGAACTCCATTTGTCCAGCATCAATCAAAAGAACCCCTCAAACTCAGGCAGAATGGACTCAATTTTTAATTGGGTTCAAGTCAGATAATTACTCAGCTGCCCATAAAATTAATTTTAACTTATTAAATGGAGCTTCCAAAATAGCATGGCTATGGAGTGTGGCCAAATGCGTGGGGAATCTGTCTAAAGGAAAAGGGCTTTGGGCTGAACACTGGATCCTTTCTTACCCAGCAGCTGAAGGACTCAGACAAGGAGCTCAACCTCTCTGAATAGTACTTTCCTTGGCTTTCAGGGACTACGATATTTATATCTGCCCCCCGGCAGTGTTGAGGCTATAAATGAGATGTTTATGTAAACTATGGCTTGGCACAGAGAAAGTGCCTAATAAATAGTAGAAGGACATAAGAAGGATTCCCTTAGGATAGATTCCCAGAACTGCTGAGTAAAATGCATGGAACAATCTTAAGAATTCTTGATTTATATTCCAACTTTTTTTCCTAAAAGTTTGCACCAATTTTCACAGCCACTGGCAATTTATAAAAGCACCCATTTTTTTTAATTTTTTATTGTTATGTTAATCACCATACATTACATCATTAGTTTTTGATGTAGTGTTCCATGATTCATTGTTTGTGCATAACACCCAGTGCTCCATGCAGAACGTGCCCTCTTTAATACCCATCACCAGGCTAACCCATCCTCCCACTCCCCTCCCCTCTGGACCCTCAGTTTGTTTTTCAGAGTCCATCATCTCTCATGGTTTGTCTCCCCCTCCGATTCCCCCCCTTCATTCTTTCCCTCCTGCTATTTTCTTTTTTTTTTTTTCTTAACATATATTGCATTATTTGTTTCAGAGGTACAGATCTGTGATTCAACAGTCTTGCACAATTCACAGCGCTCACCATAGCACATACCCTCCCCAATGTCTGTCACCCAGCCACCCTGTCCCTCCCACCCCCCACCACTCCAGCAACCCTCAGTTTGTTTCCTGAGATTAGGAATTCCTCATATTCAGTGAGGTCATATGATACATGTCTTTCTCTGATTGACTTATTTCGCTCAGCATAACACCCTCCAGTTCCATCCACGTAATTGCAAATGGCAAGATCTCATTCCTTTTGATGGCTAAAGCACCCATTTTTGTAAAGAATTTTAACCAGATCCTTGCCAACCGGCATGGGTCGCTGAGCAGTGGCATGTCAGATGAGCATCGTGTGGTAAGTAAACTGGAGTGATTCGGAAACTCCTAAAGGATTCACCCGGGTCCCATCCAACCACAGGGCTGGGTGCAGGACGATTGTCAAAACATTCTGCCTCCAGTGGGATGGATGCACAGAGGAGGGTTGTTGTGCTTCTGTGCTCAGACCCGGAACTCTGAAATTTGCAAGTCTCGCTCCGACATCTTCTCAGTGCAGGAGTGACTGAAGCTGAGATCTGTGCACAGAGGAGGAAGAAAGCCAAGTATTCAAAAGACAGAATGCCGTCAAGGAGAGAACATGGCAGGTGGCAGAGTTGCCTTTGTTGGCATCCCCAAAGCACAGCGCTTTAGAGGAGCAAGAGACAGAAGCAGAACGTGGATGAATTCCGCAGTCACAAAAAACCCTGTCCTGTTCTTTTTTTTTTTTTTTTGGTTTTTTTTTTTTTAATTATGTTAGTCACCATACAGTACATCATTGGTTTTTGATGTGGTGATCCACAATCCATTGTTTTCGTATAACACCCAGTGCTCCATGCAGTACGTGCCCTCCTTAATACCCATCACTGGGCTAACCAATCCCCCCTCCCCCCTCCCCTCTAAAACCCTGTTTGTTTCTCAGAGTCCATAGTCTCTCATGGTTCATCTCTCCCTCCAATTCCCCCTCCCCATTTTTCCCTTCCTTCTCCTAATGTCCTCCATGTTATTCCTTATGTTCCACAAATAAGTGAAACCATATGATAATTGACTTTCTCTGCTTGACTTATTTCACTTAGCATAATCTCCTCCAGTCCCATCCATGTTGATGTAAAAGTTGGGTATTCATCTTTTCTGATGGTGAGTAATATTCCGTTGTATATATGGACCACATCTTCTTTATCCATTCATCTGTTGAAGGGCATCTCGGCTCTTACCACAGTTTGGCTATTGCGGACATTGCTGCTATGAACATTGGGGTGCATATGGCCCTTCTTTTCACTATATCTGTGTCTTTGGGGTGAATATCCAGTAGTGCAATTGCTGGGTCATAGGGTAGCTCTATTTTTAAATTTTTGAGGCACCTCCACACTGTTTTCCAAAGTGGCTGTACCAACTTGCATTCCCACCAACAGTGTAAGAGGGTTCCCCTTTCTCCACAACCTCTCCAACATTTGTTGTTTCTTTCCCTGTCCATTTTTGCCATTCTAACTGGTGTAAGGTGGTATCTCAGTGTGGTTTTGATTTGAATTTCCCTGATGGCTAATGATGATGAACATTTTTTCATGTGTCTGTTAGCCATTTGTATGTCTTCTTCAGAAAAGTGTCTTTTCATATCTTCTGCCCACTTTTTGACTTGATTATTTGTTTTTTGGGTGTTGAGTTTGAGAAGTTCTTTATAGATCTTGGATGCCAGCCCTTTATCTGTAGTGTCATTTGCAAATATCTTCTCCCATTGTGTGGGTTGCCTCTTTGTTTTGTTGACTGTTTCCTTTGCTGTGCAGAAGCTTTTTATCTTGATGAAGTCCCAAAAGTTCATTTTTGCTTTTGTTTCACTAGCTTTTGGAGATGTATCATGAAAGAAGTTGCTGTGGGCGATGTCAAAAAGGTTACTGCCTATGTTCTCTAGGATTTTGATGGATTCCTGTCTCACATTGAGGTCTTCCATCCACTTTGAGTTTATCTTTGTGAATGGTGTTAGAGAATGGTCGAGTTTCATTCTTCTGCATGTGGCTGTCCAATTTTCCCAGCACCATTTATTGAAGAGACTTTTTTTCCATTGCATGTTTTTTCCTGCTTTGTCAAAGATTATTTGACCATAGAGTTGAGGGTCCATACCTGGGTTCTCTATTCTGTTCCATTGGTCTATATGTCTGTTTTTGTGCCAGTACCATGCTGTCTTGGTGATCACAGCTTTGTAATATAGCTTGAAATCGGGCAACGTGATGCCCCCAGCTTTGTTTTTCTTTTTCAACATTTCCTTGGTGATTCGGGGTCTTTTCTGATTCCATACAAATTTTGGGATTGTTTGTTCCAGCACTTTGAAAAATGTCATTGGAATTTTGATCAGGATGGCATTGAAGGTATAGATTGCTCTGGGGAGCATAGACATTTTAACAATGTTTATTCTTCCGATCCATGAGCATGGAATATTTTTCCATCCTTTTGTGTCTTCTTCAATTTCTTTCATGAGTGTTTTGTAGTTCCTAGAGTATAGATCCTTTGCCTCTTTGGTTAGGTTTATTCCGAGGTATCTTATGGTTTTTGGTGCTATTGTAAATGGAATCGTTTCTCTAATTTCTCTTTCTACAGTTGCGTTGTTAGTGTATAAGAAAGCAACTGATTTCTGTGCATTGATTTTGTATCCTGCCACATTACTGAATTGCTGGATGAGTTCTAGTAATTTGGGGGTGGAGTCTTTTGGGTTTTCCACATAAAGTATCATGTCATCCGAAAAGAGAGAGTTTGACTTCTTCTTTGCCAATTTGAATACCTTTTATTTCTTTTTGTTGTCTGATTGCTGTTGCTAGGACTTCTAGTACTATGTTGAACAATAGTGGCGAGAGTGGGCATCCTTGACGTGTTCCTGATCTTAAGGGAAAGGCTCTCAGCTTTTCCCCATTGAGGATGATATTCGCTGTGGGTTTTTCATAGATGAATTTTATGAACTTGAGGAATGTTCCCTCTATCCCTATACTCTGGAGAGTTTTCATCAGGAAAGGATGTTGTATTTTGTCAAATGCTTTTTCTGCATCAATTGGGAGGACTATATGGTTCTTCTCCCTCCTCTTATTAATGTGTTCTATCACATTGATTGATTTGCGAATGTTGAACCAGCCTTGCATCCCGGGGATACATCCCACTTGGTCGTGGTGGATGATCCTTTTAATGTATTGTTGGATCCTATTAGCTAGGATTTTGTTGAGGATTTTAGAATCCATATTCATCAGGGATATCGGTCTGAAATTCTCCTTTTGGATGGGGTCTTTGCCTGGTTTGGGGATTAAGGTAATGCTGGCCTCATAGAATGAGTCTGGAAGTTTTCCTTCTGTTTCTATTTTTTGAAACAGCTTCAGTAGAATAGGTATTATTTCTTCTTTGAATGTTTGATAGAATTCCCCAGGGAATCTTTCAGGCCCTGGACTCTTGTTTTTTGGGAGGTTTTTGCTCACTGCTTCGATCTCGTTACTGGTTATTGGCCTATTCAGGTTGTCAATTTCTTCCTGTTTCAGTCTTGGCAGCTTATAGGTTTCCAGGAAGGCCTCCATTTCATCCAGATTGCTCAGTTTATTGGCATATAGTTGTTGTTAATAATTTCCAATAATTGTTTCTATTTCCTTGGTGTTAGTCGTGATCTCTCCCCTTTCATTCATAATTTTATTAATTTGGGTCCTTTCTCTTTTCTTTTGGTTAAGTCTGGCCAGTGGTTTATTGATCTTATTAATTCTTTCAAAGAACCAACTTCTAGTTTCATTGATCTGATCTACTGTGTTTCCGGTTTCTAATTCATTGATTTCTGCTCTAATTTTAATTATTTCTCTTCTAGTGAGTGGCTTAGGCGTCATTTGTTGCTTTTTCTCTAGTTCTTTAAGGTGTAGAGTTAGTTGGTGAGTTCGGGATTTTTCTATTTTTTTGAGTGAAGCTTGGATGGCTATGTATTTCCCCCTTAGGACCGCTTTTGCAGTATCCCATAGGGTTTGGACCAGTGTGTTTTCATTCTCATTGATTTCCATGAATTGTTTAAGTTCTTTGATTTCCTGGTTGACCCAAACATTCTTGAGCAGAATGGTCTTTAGCTTCCAAGTGTTTGAATTTCTGCCAAATTTTTTCTTGTGATTGAGTTCCAGTTTTAGAGCATTGTGGTCTGAGAATATGCAGGGAATAATCTCAATCTTTTGGTATCGGTTGAGATCTGATTTGTGACCCAGTATATGGTCTATTCTGGAGAAAGTTCCATGTGCGCTGGAAAAGAATGAGTATTCTGTTGTTTTAGGGTGGAATGTTCTGTAAATATCTATGAGGTCCATCTGGTCCAATGTATCATTCAAAGCTCTTGTTTCCTTGTTGATTTTCTGCTTAGATGATCTGTCCATTGCTGAGAGTGGAGTATTGAGGTGTCCTACAATTAACGTATTGTTATCAATATGACTCTTTATTTTGGTTAACAGTTGGCTTATGTAGATGGCTGCTCCCATGTTGGGGGCATAGATATTTACAATTGTTAGATCTTCTTGTTGGATAGACCCTTTAAGAATGATATAGTGTCCTTCTGTGTCTCTTATTACAGACTTTAGTTTAAAATCTAATTGTCTGATATAAGAATTGCTACCCCAGCTTTCTTTTGAGGTCCGCTGGCATGGAAGATGGATCTCCATCGCTTCACTTTCAGTCTGGATGTATCTTTAGGTTCAAAATGAGTCTCTTGTAGACAGCATATGGATGGGTCCTGTATTTTTATCCAATCTGCAACCCTGTGCCGTTTTATGGGAGCATTTAGGCCATTCACGTTGAGAGTGATTATTGAAAGATATGAATTAATTGTCATCATGTTGCCTGTGAAGATGTTGTTTTTATAGATTGTCCCTGTAAATTTCTCTTGTAGATCACTCTTGGGGTCTTTCTCCTTTTATAGAACCCCCCTTAATATTTCTTGCAGGGCCGGCTTAGTGGTCACATATTCTTTCGCTTTCTGCCAGTTGTGGAAGCTCTGCATCTCTCCATCCATTCTAAATGAAAGCCTTGCTGGATAAAGTATTCTTGGCTGCATGTTCTTCTCATTTAGTACCCTGAATATGTCTTGCCAGGCCTTTCTGGCTTCCCGGGTCTCTGTGGATAGGTCTGACGTTATTCTGATGTTCCTCCCTCTGTACATAAGGAATCTCTTCCCCCTAACTGCCCTTAAGATGGTTTCCTTGGTTCTAAGATTTGCAAGTTTTACTATTACATGCCGGGGTGTTGGCCTGTTTTCCTTGATCTTAGGAGGGGTCCTCTCTGCCTCTAGGACGCGAATGTTTGTTTCATTCCCCAGATTAGGGAAGTTCTCAGCTATGATTTGCTCAAATACATCTTCTAGCCCCCTCTCTCTCTCCACTCCCTCCGGGATTCCAATTATTCTGACATTGGAACGCTTCATGGTGTCACTTATTTCTCTGATTCTATTTTCATGGATTCTGAGTTGTTTTTCCCTGGCCTCCTCTTTTCCCTTTGTATCTATTATATTGTCTTCCAGGTCGCTTATTCTCTCTTCTGCCTCAGTTACCCTAGCTGTTAGATTATCTAGATTGGATTGGATCTCATTGATAGCATTTTTAAGTTCTGCCAATTCACCTTTTATTTCTGCCCTTAGAGACTCTACGTTGCCATTAATTGATTTCTCCATTCTAGCCATTGTCTTCACAATTGCTAGCCTGAATCCCATCTCCGACATCTTGGTTATATCTGCATCCATTTGTAAATCTGCAGCATAAGTCATAATCTCTGAGTCTTTTCTATTTTGGGGGCTCCTCCTCCTAGTCATTCTGTTGATGGGTGTTTGAGGGAATGTATAGAGTCCAAATTATTGACCAGAACCCAAGCGAGATGCACCTGTTTTCTTGGGACCTTAGGGTTGCTGGCCTCTTGTTTTCGCAGCCTGTCTTCTGCGGGAGGGGCCTGCCACGCTGTTACTCAGGCAACCCTGTTTGGGCGGAGTTGCCTTGCGCCCCTGTGGCAGGGGATGGGCTCAGTGGGAATCAGTTTTGGGGGCTTTTGTTCTCTGGCGGCTTTCCCTGGCGGCTTTCCGCGTCTCTTCCACGAGTCAGAACAGACCGTTTCCAACCCTCTGCCTCAGAGCAGAGAGACCGCAGTCTGTGCTTCAGTGAGCTCTCCAGGCCACACTGTCTCCGTTTCTGTCCGTGCTACTATAAACTGCAGCGTCCTGGGTTGTGTGCCCCTCCACAGCGCTCCCAGTCCTGCCTCCAGGTCAGGGCACGTCTCTGCCCTTTGTGCTTCTAAAACCGCCAACCGCTCCCAGTTTGTGCCCACACAACCCTGCCGCTCCCGGTTTCCACCCCGGGGGCTGCCCTAGAGTCCTTTCCCCGCCGCTACCAGTCTGCGAGTCTGTGCCCGTCCGCAGCGCGCGAGGCTGTCGCTCACCGGCGGTGTAGGATCCCCACGGCCAGGCACCCTCCCGCTGCCGTTTATCCTCTGATATCTGCCCGCAGAATCACGGCTCCCCGCTTCGTACCTCAAAACCAACCGCCTGCGATATTCTGTTTGTAGAGATCCAGATCTTCTTACATCTCAGGCTGGTTTCGTGGGTGCTCAGAGTGGTCTGGTAGATATCCAGCTCAATTCCAGGGACCAGTTGAAATAGGGTCCCCTACTCCTCCGCCATCTTTCCCCCCTCCTCCCTGTCCTGTTCTTCTAGAATGGAGGGGATGACCATTCATCTGTCCACAGAGAGTTGGACACATGAAATTATTTACAACAGAACTCCCCGGCCATTTGCTGACTTATGAAGCTTGTCTTGCTTTATCTCACGATCCAGGTCATGCACAAAAGCGTTTTTGCAAACTGCCAAACCAGACAGGTCTGCATTCAAAGTTGAGCTCCATCACATACGTCTGTGCATCCTGGCTGTTCTGTCTTCACGAGAGGTCTCATTCTCGGATGCCTCCCTCGGCCTGCTTTGCTCGCTCCCATTGTGTGCCTGTGGGCATTTGAGTTAGCGACCCTTCCATCAGGGCTCTCTGAGGGCAGTCCAAGAATCTGCCTCCTTCCTGTCCTCTGCCAAGTCCATGAATTGGGAGAAAACTATTACAGGTGCCCAGACCCTTGTCAGTACAAGTGAGAACGGTGCCCAAGTTCTGTTGAACTGATGACTTGTACGTGTATTGTCCAAAGACCTATCGGGGGTGCCAGTCACTCCATGCTTTGGAGATAGGAATAGTGCATACCTGCTTGTGCCCGCTTCAAGTGAATAAATATGTGTGATGTTCCCGGGCCACCTGTTAATCCCATCAAGAACAAAAGTATCTACCTAATATAATTTGTTTGGCAGCCTCTCCGTGAGAGATGCCAAGACTTTCCGAACATTAAGTGTATTAATGTCCCCCCTTGGAGGAGATGTTCACTTTTAACCAATGTTCAATTCTTCGGCAGCAAGTTCTGGCCAGGAGACCTGTCCCTGCTGTTGGGGAAAAGGATCCAAGTGTTCAGCTAAGCAGCACCTCATGAATAATTTTAATTTCTTTTAAAAAGGAAACACAATAGAATCCAGTCACTGTTGGTGCCCGGTGACTGCACACCAAGGTTCTTTGAACCATTTGTTCTGACCTGTCAGGGGAGCACACCCCTGTCCTGGAAGGATAGTATTCAATGTTTTATGGCCGTGGACCATGCACCCGACTACTTGGCTTTGGAAATCAGGCTGGTGGCGGGAGAGGATTGGGAACGGATGGTCTGATTGCAAACTTCTAATTAATGTATGTTTTATTTATGCTTATGAAGCCTGAAATATTAATGGAGGCAAGAGAATGCATAATTGATATGCCCCCTAGAAAATGTGTGTTATGGTGCACGGACAGGGAGCCCCAAATGTCCTTCCATCAAAGATGCGAGAAGGCTCCCATGGCTCCTTGCAGCTCGGGAGTGCTCTATGTTGCTGGAAGTCTGGAAATCTCCATGCACCCTGGCAGCTGGTATCGGAACGATGTTCTTTTTAGTATCTTGTCTCTTGGATGAGTATAACATTTCATCATTTCTTTGGAGAAGGAGAGAAGAGCCAAGAGAGATCTTGTATTAATGGAGTCCCTAATGTGTGACAAGCATTTTTTCCCAATGCTCCCATTTATCATCATGATGATACCAAACTCATTATAAATCCTATTTGATGGGAGAAAGATGCAGAAAGGTAAAGTGACGTGCCTAAGGTCACACAGGGAATGAGTGGCAAAGCTAGAGGTCAAAACCTGTTCCTCTTATACCACAGTGATCTGTGATGTGGGCAAGATCCCCTCGTGAGTGCTAAAAGTTGTGGGGGTATGGGGATGACTCCTGGCCCATCACTTCCAAGAAGTGGGTTGTAAGCAAGCCACCTAATCGCCCTGTGACTCTGTTTCCTTATCCGTAAAACTGGGGTAACCATAGTCCCTGCATCATAGGATTATTACGGGATTCAGTGGGTAATAGCCATAAAACTTGAGCACCTGGCACATAATAAGCACATGATAAACTTTAGGTATTACTATTATTATGACTACAGAGGGTGAGAAATGGGTCAGAGAGATAAGACACCAGATGTTGTAAGAAATTAGATGTTCACACTGAGCGAACACTGGGCAACGTTGCAAGGTTTTAAGCCAAGGAACGATAATAAGAAAAATGTTATTTGACTTGTTTTAAATGGTTTGCTCAGGTTGTTGTGCCGAGAACAGACTGCGAAGGAAAGAAGCAAAGAAGGTCGCAGGGAAACCTTTTGGGAGGCTTTTAGGAACCAGGGTGAGGGGGGCAGGTGAGAATGGTATGAACAGCAAAAATGGTGAAAAGGGGTGGATTCTGATCATGTTTTGAAAGTAGAGCCAACAGGATGCACTAATGGACCAGATGTAGGGTGTGAACAGAAGTGCAATCAAAGATGAGCCCAGACTCCTGGGAAGGTGTGGTTGCCCTCCAAGACGGGCAGGATATGGTGGAGCAGGTGTGGAGGTCTAGTTTGGGGCTCCTTGTATTTGATAAACCTGTTGGACCTCCCAGGGGAGATGCCAAGCAGGCAGTTCTGTACCTGAGTCTGGAAAAGGCATTTTCTCCAGTTCTCTTCTTTTTTATTCCTAGCTTCAATTCATTCTCTCCTTAGGAACACTGGGGAATCAAAGTGGGCAAAATAAAAATGCACCAGCAGGTTGAGCTAGTTCATGCCCCACATATTAGATGTGACTTTTGTAAAGAGTATTATGTCACATGACTCTCCAAAAAATGTATCTCATGGAAAAGCAGAAGATGATGATGGTGGTGGTGGTGGTGACAGAATATTAGCAATCAGCTCAGAGACAGAAAATGACAAGGAAGAGAAAAAGAAGGAACCAACGAACAAAGGAAGAAGAGAGGGATGGAAGGAGGGAGAAAAACGCCATCTTTATTTATTTATTTTTATTTATTTATTATGTTCAGTTAGCCACAGTATAGTTCATCATTAGTTTTTGATGTAGTGTTCAATGATTCATTAGTTACTATAACACCCAGTGCTCATCGCAACATGTGCCCTCCTTAATACCCATCACCGGGCTAACCCATCCCCGACCCCCCTCCCCTCTAAAACCCTCAGTTTGTTTCCTGGGGTCCATAGTCTCTCATGGTTCATCTCCCTCTCTGATTTCTTCCCCTTCAGTTTTCCCTTCCTTCCCCTATGGTCCTCCTTGCCATTGCTTATGTTCCACATATGAGTGAAACCATATGATAATTGTCTTTCTCTGCTTAACTTACTTCACTTAGCATAATCCCCTCCAGTCCCATCCATGTTGATGTAAAAGTTGGGTATTCATCCTTTCTGATGGCTGAGTAATATTCCATTGTATATATGAACCACATCTTCTTTATCCATTCATCCATTGAAGGGCATCTCGGCTCCTTCCACGGTTTGGCTAATGTGGACATTGCTGCTATGAACGTTGGGGTGCATATGCCCCTTCAGATCCCTACATTTGTATCTTTGGGGTAAATACCTAGTAGTGTAATTGCTGAGTCATAGGGTAGCTCTATTTTTAACATCTTGAGGAACCTCTATACTGTCTTCCACAGTGGCTATACCAGCTTGCATTCCCACCAACAGTGTAAGAGGGTTCCCCTTTCTCCACATCCTTGCCAACATTTGTTATTTCCTGTTTTATTAATTTTTGCCATTCTGACTGGTGTAAGGTGGTATCTCGTTGTGGTTTTGATTTGAATTTCCCTGATGGCTACTGATGTGGAACACTTTTTCATGTGTCTGTTAGCCCTTTGTATGTCATCTTTGGAGAAGTGTCTATTCATATCTGCTGCCCATTTTATGACTGGGTTATTTGTTTTTTGAGTGTTGAGTCTGAGAAGTTTTTTTATATATCTTGGATACCGCCCTTTATCTGTAATGTCATTTGCAAATATCTTCCCCCATTCCATGGGCTGCCTCTTAGTTTTGTTGACTGTTTCCTTTGCTGTGCAGAACCTTTTTATCACGATGAAGTCCCAAAAGTTCATTTTTGCTTTTGTTTCCCTTGCCTTTGGAGACGTGTCATGAAAGAAGTTGCTGTGGCTGATGTCGAAGAGGTTACTGCCTATGTTCTCCTCTAGGCTTTTCATGGATTCGTGTCTCACATTGAGGTCTTTCACCATTTTTAGTTTATCTTTGTGTATGGTGTAAGGGAATGGTCCAGTTTCATTCTTCTATATCTAGCTGTCCAGTTTTCCCAGCACCATTTACTGGAGAGACTGCCTTTTTCCATTGGATATTTTTTCCTGATTTGTCAAAGATTAGTTGACCATAGAGTTGAGGGTCCATTTCTGGAGTCTCTATTCTGTTCCATTGATCTATGTGTCTGTTTTTGTGCCAAAACCATGCTTTGCAATATCATAGCTTTGTAATATAGCTTGAAGTCAGGCAGCATGATGCCCCCAGCTTTGTTTTTCTTTTTCATCATTCCCTTGGTGATTCGGGGTCTTTTCTGGTTCCATACAAATTTTAGGATTGTTGGTTCCAGCTCTTTGAAAAATGCCAATGGTATTTTGATAGGGATGGCATTGAAAGTGTAAATTGCTCTCGGCAGGATAGACATTTTAATAATGTTTATTCTTCCAATCCATGAGCATGGAATGTTTTTCCATCTTTTTAAACACCATCTTGAGACATTCAGATGACAAAGTGATTCTTTGTTTTAAGGAAAAGTCAGTGTCCGGGGCAAGGAGGGTGGGGGGGTTGAAATAGCATCCAAATGAATGCATGGATTTGTCTGTTTATCAAAACCCAGGCAAGTGCTGATCAAGGAGTGAACTCTGTCTGAAATCGCAGAAGCTTCATTAGAGTTGAGTTTCCTTATCTGCCCTGTGGATAACAGGATGTCCAGGGTCCTCCCTAAGGCCTGAAATCGCACAAGAGCTCCTAATGGAAGAACACAGTGAAAAAGGGAAGGAGAAGTTTGCCTCCCTTCTATGGAGTAGTTTCTGTGGGCTCAGCCACGAGCCTGGTATATAATGTGCATTGCCTTCTTTAATCATCACAAAAACCCTATGATATAGATGTCAGCCTGCTTCTGCTAATGAAGAAAGAAAGGCTCAGAGGGTCTGAGTGACTTCCCCAAGGTCACATAGCTTAACTCTAAGAGGGGGAGGCTGGATCAGAGACCCAGTTCTTCTCTGGCTTAAACCTGAGTATTTTTCCATGATGCCACATGGGCTTCCTTGAAGGGGACTTTGAGGCTGCAGTGAAATGCCCTGATAATCAGGGACCAGGAGACAGAGGTGGACTATACATAGGCTTTCCTGAGAGCCTTTGAGGGGCTTTGGAAAGGCTCCAAGTGGACCCTCAGCCTTGGCAACCCATCTGCCCATCCAGTAGACCCACTATGTCCACCCTGAGCAATGTTTGTACAAGATCTCGGCTTCAAGCCCCACCGTGGGGCTCGTCCATCCTAGATGGTGAGCCCTGCCTTTAAAAACAAGGATGGTGTCTGTTTTGTTACCACAGTCCCCCAGCACTTAGAAAAGCCTAGATTATTATAGGGGGTAAATAAGCTAAAGAGCAGTTAAGTGAATAAGTGAAGCAAGATCCCCAATCGCCAAATATTTCATTATATTCATTGTAGTTGTAATGCCATGAAAACTTTATCTTATTTTGAGTGTGGGATCCATGCATCCATGTTTATTGGGCACCTGCTTTGTGCAGGGCTGTGGGGGGGGGGTGCTGGAGATTCCATAATTAGCAGTGCAAATTTGGCCTCTGCCTTCATGGAGCACACATTCCAGAGGGAGAGCAAGGGATCACATAGCTAAGTCCACTACTAGTTCTCTAGTTACTGTCTGGGGCAGAGGGAGTGCTACAAAGGAAAAGCTCACAGTAGGAAGAGAGCCTGTACCAGATAAAGATGACCTGGTACAGGGGGGTCAGGAAAGGCTTCTTCCATGCGAGATGATATTGAAGCTGAAATAAGAGAAAGAGAAAATGAGAATTAAGGAATATTATTCAGCCTTAAAAAGGAAGGAAATCCTGCCATTTGTGGCGGCAAGGATGAGGTCACATTATGCTGAGGGAGACAAGCCAGTCACAGAAGGACAAACAGTGTGTGATTCCATTTCTATATCTAAAATAGTCAGATTCCTGGAAGCAGAGAGTAGCGTGATGATTGCCAGGGGCTGAGGGGGAAGGGGAAATAGAGAATTTTTTTTAAAATGGGTAAAAGTTCTTTTAAAAACTTAAAAAGCAAGTCTTCTTTGGCCTGGCTCCTAAGCTCTAGAGCAGAAGCATCGGGATCATGATGGTGAGGGCTGGATGCGAAGGGGGCCCAGCCAGTAGTTGGTTCTGTCCCCTCTCCCAGGTTGGGTAGGGGCCCCCTCCACTGCAGCACTGAACAGAAACCCCTCCTTTTCGCCCTCCCCCATCCTCTCTTGCCCTCCTTTTCTTCCATTAGAGAGCCATGCTTCAGAGAGGAGAGGCATGGACGCTTCCCTTCTCCCGCCAACCCTTCCAAGACCTCACACAGACAGGGATTAGCATCAATGTCCTAGCCACAGCAGGGATGTCTGACAGGGACAACTCTGTGCTGTCATTTGCTTTCATCGAGCAGACAGTAGCCTGTCATATTACAGCTCTTGCCTAAGTGCTTAGTGAAAGCAAAGCCTCAGAGGTGTAGGGGCCTGGACTCCCACTCAGCCTCTGTTGCCCCAGCTAGCTCCCCATTCCTGGTAGCAAGTCATTCTCTCTCAGACCCAGGACTGACCAACAGAAAAGTCCAAGACCAGCAGGGTAGGGAGGTACATGCACTGGCTTGGAGACTAGTCCCAGCTCAGATGTGTGACTTTGAGTAAGTTACTTCCCACCTCTATGCCACCATATTGGAAAATGGCATACCACAGTAGCAATGCTTGCTTCCTGGGGTTGTTGCAAGGATTGAAGGACGTAACGTTTGTAAAGTGCATGGCTTGGTACTGGGCAAAGGTTTGACGTAATCTTTGAACATTTACTATCAGTTTGAGGTACATCTCTCTAGATAATCTTTCTCTTCCTTTGTGCTAACATGTATACACTCCTGTGTTTTTCCTCCTTTTCTCATAAAAAAGCAATTACATATGTATACATTATAATATATATTTGTACATATATAATATATACATATGTAATACATAATTATATATTACAATGCATACAAAATAATATATATTTATATGTAATTATAATATATATTACATACAGAACTTATTCTGCAAATTACTTTTGTTTAAGTAAAAATATTTATGCCTCTGTTTCCCCAAGGACCTCTTTGGTATCTTTCCGTGCTTGCACATAAAAATCTTCATTCAGGGCGCCTGGGTGGCTCAATCTTTGAAACGTCTGACTCTTGATTTCAGTTCAGGTCATGATCTCAGGGTCCTGGAATTGAGCCCCATGTCGGGCTCTGTGCTCAGCGGGGAGTCTGCTTGCATTTCTCTCTCTCTTTCTCCCTCTGCGTCTCCCCCAATTCATGCACGTGCACACACTCTCTCTCTCTAAATAAACAAATAAAATCTTTAGATGTAACCATATCATATGTAGCCCTTTGAGACTGGCTTTTTAAACTCAGTACAACTCTCTTGAGATCCTTCACTGTGTTGCATGCATCAATAGGTTATTCTTTTTTATTGCTGAATACTCTTCCATGGTATGGATGAACCACAGTCTACTTAACCATTCACTCATTGAAGGACATTGGGTTGTTTCCAGTTTGGGGCTAATATAATAAAGCTATTATATTATTAAATATAATAAATAAAGCTTCTTTGAACATTCACATGCGGGTTTTTGTATATACATGTTTTCATTTCTCTGAAATAATTCCCCACAGGGCAGTTGCAGGATTATATGGTAAGTGTATGTTTAGTCTATAGGAATGTACCAAACTATTTTCCAGAGTGGCTGCACCATTTTACACTCCCACCAGCAATGTATGAGTGATCCAGTTTCTCTGCATCTTTTCCAGCATTTGGTGTTGTCACTATTTTTTAGCCATGCTAATAGGCTTGTAGTGAAATTTCATCATGGTTTTAATTTGCATTTCCCTATTAGCTAATGACGCTAAGCATCTTTTCATGAGCATATTTGCCCTCTGTATCTCTTCTTTGGTGAAATGGTTCTTTATGTCTTTTGCCCATTTTCTAATGGGACTGTGTGTTTCACTACTGTGGGGTTTGAGGGTTCTTAATAAAAGTTTCTCTTTCTAACATTCATTTTGAAATGCTGGATGGGCCAAATCAGAATTCTGATCAGATGGATGCTGCCTATGGACATGAGGAAAGACCATCTTGAGCCTCCTTTGTAGAATTATCATTCCTCTCAGTCATGCATAGTTCAGTCTCAGAATCTCTTTTATATCCTACCTTAAATCAACAGTCCAGTGGGTATTCCTTAAAAATATCTGATATTAAAAAGCGCGCACACACACAATTTAAAACTGCAATGGCCCAAATTCTCTGGCGGCCAACGTACTGCCAAATGATTGTCCACCTGGTGACTGACTAAGCAGTGAGTACCCCCATCTGATTTCCTCTCTCTTCTACGCATGCCCACCTGATGGGTGCCGAAAAGCTCTCCTCTGTCTCCCTGTTGTAAAAGAAAAGAAAAGTATACATTACTTTTACATATTGCCAAAAGTTGAAATTTGTTATAGTCAAAAGCATAGGCTCTGAGTCAGACGGCCTAGGGTCAAACCCCAGCTTCACCAGGTGGTAGTGGTATTAGGTCTAGTCAGTACAGTTGTACAAGTTGTGCACTGATGAGGAGGTGACTAGGGGCTGACATCCAGATTGCCCTGTAGTTGCCAAGCTATGTGAGCTGGTTTGAGGTTGGCTCCATCTGGATCAAGGGGGTGCTTCTCCCTTACATAAAGGTGCTAATCACTTACCAAGCTGTATACCCATTGAGCTGTTACCTGCCTAAAAGGGCATTTTGTTCTAGTTCAAAAGGGGAGGTGCCTTTTTTTTTGATTTGCACATACGCTCTTAGAGGCTAGCAGAGGCCCTGTGCTGGGTGCCTGGGGCAAGTTACTTAAACTCTTTGGGCCTCAGGTTTCATGTCTTTGGAATGTGGATGATGACAGCACCTATCTCAAAGAATTGTTGGAAGGCCTAAGTGGGTTAATTCCTGTAGAAAGCTAGGCATAGCATCTGGTGTATGAGAAAATTCAATAAATCTTAAGTCATTGTTATTATTAGTACTGTTTAATGATGCAGAGGGACTGGCTCACCTGGGTGACCCAGTTTGCAAACCAACAACTGGAAAATGAAACTTCAGTGTGTTGCACAAATCAGGACAATACAGCTGTTTATTAAATGGCAGAGCTTCTAATTTATAGCTGCAAAGGGCTTCCAGGAGCAGAATGCTCCCCTGATCTGGGGGCTGGGGAGATGGATCAATAGGGAGAGGCTGACAGAGTGTCCTTGGCCCTGGAGCCCAGCCAGCCTGGCTTTAACATTCTGGGTCAAACACCAGCCCTAGGCTCTCTCCTGCTAGCCTGATGTGATTCTTCTTCAAACAGTTTATTTTTTTTCGCCTCTATTTCTTGCAAAATATAAGGTTTTCATTTCCTTTCCTTGAGAAAATCCCGTCTGTTCTCTGCCAATAGTTTCTCTCCCAGAATAATAGTCTGAGGATCTGAAAGGGACTTGAGAGGCTGACTTGTCCATTTGTTTCCAAACTCCAGAGGGCAGAGGAATCATGTGCAAAGCATATTAAAAATGTAGGTCCTTGGACCTCATCCCTTAGGATTCTGATGCAGTACTCCTGGAGTGGGGCCCAGGCAGTTTTCTTTTTAACCAGCACTTTAACGTGTTTCTAATGCTTAGCTGGATTAGCCCAACCCCTGTAAAGCTCAGAGAGGTATATGACCCACTCAAGGTCACACAGCAATGCAAAGCACAGCCAAGACTAGAGCAGACTTCTGTCTGGTGCTATCTCCTGGCAAAGATGATCTGCTCCCGGTTTGTCCCCGCTCCATTTTTTTTTTTTTTTTTTACTTTCAAATGTCGAACAGCAAGTTCCTTCAGTGGCTTTGCCATTATAAAGACCCACATGTGAGCTTAGGGTCCTCAGTTGGATGCCCTTGGCTGGCCTTGGATGCGTTAACATCCTGCCTTTACCAACTGAGCAACCCACAGTATAATGTATAGGCTCAGAGTTGAGTCCTCAAAGGTTATAACTTCCCTGGATTCAATGGCAGGATATCCATCCATTCCTAACTGAGGATTAGCAGCACAAAACAAACAAAAACCCGAAAGAATAAAACAAACAACAACAACAACAACAAAAAACCCAAGGGCAAAGATGCTGGAGCCTATCTGGGGCACAGCAAAGACAGTGGGACAAAAGGTAGATTCTGTACCTTCTAGACAACACCAAGAGGTGAAGGAGGGTCTTGGGAAGGGAGGATAAAAGAGGTTATCTGGGAGGCTTATCACTGGAGCAGGCCAGAAAGGGCTGGTAACCAGCCCATCCAGTTACTTTGTGTGACATTCCATACACGAACTATTGGCTGCAGGTGGGCCCATGTCCCTGATTGTGCTCAGCCCTGGTTGGGACCAACTTTGACTATGGGGGAAAAAAGAGGAAAGCAATTAGTCTTTGTGCAGAGACTTACAAAACCTTTTCTAAAGTCAGATCAAACATTCATCTTGGACAGTGCACATGTGGATTGCACATGGATATAGACATACTTGTGTAAACAGAAGTGAGTACACATGGATCTGCACACTAAGCATGTATATGTCCGCACACGGACAGGCAGGTGTGTGCCATGCATTAACAGATATGTGTGTGCACGCACAGGCCCACACTTACAAAATCACACGTGTAGTTACATACATACCGTATATGCACAAATACACTTCTGACGTACTGTACCGCACTGAGCGATTGCCTCCATCACTGCTCTGCGGGTTCCTTAAAGTGGAAACCATATCTTAACCAAGACTCAGGACAAGGACTGGAAAAGAACATGCATTTAGCAAAATTTCATTCGACTTTACTGAACACAGGCCCGCACACGTGAACCTGAGCTAAAACCATCCTCCTACGAATATACGACTGAGTACAGATGTGGATTCTTTCAGAGATTTTTTTCATTGCATCAGCAGAAATCAGGCCTGACTGTGGTTGTAAATATACAGGCAAAATCGGATTGCCCTACTTGATCCTATTGGAGAAAGCAGCAGGAATGCTCCCAGAGCTCGGATGCTGAGGCCAGGCAGGAGAAGCCCAACACAGCCTCTGGGTTCGTGGCCAACCTGGGATCCATCCCTCCATCGAGGACTCAGCTGTCCTCCCGGTCTGGCTGTGATTTATCATTATCGGGGACCTCTGTTGGATCCCCAAGCCCTTCCCAGTGCTCCCACATACTCTTTCAGCCCTTTCTGGTCTCTACATGGGATACGTTCAGTTCCTGTAGAGGTTCCTTGTGGCACCTATAACAAATTGCCACAAATTGGGTGGCTTACAACAACAGAATATTTGTTCTCTCAAAGCTCTGGAGGTCTGAAGTCCAAGATCACGCTGTCGGCAGGGTCACACTTCTTCCAAGGGCTGGAGAGAGGAACCGCTCTTTGCTTTTCCAGGGTCTGGTGGCTACCATTGTCCCTGGACTTGTGGCCCCATCACCTCCTCTTCTTCTGTCACATCTCCCTGTACCTCACACTTATAAGGACACCTGTCATTGGATTTAGGGACCACCCAAATAATTCAAGATAAGCTTAACTCGGGTATATCTACAAAACCTCTTTTGTAGGTAGGGCCAAATTCACAGATTCCAGAGATTAGGACATGGACATATTTGGGGGAGGGGGGACACCGTTCAGCCCACCGCAGTTCCTACATTCAGGAAGCTGGTAAAATAATAGGAAAGTCTCCTCCATTCCAACTTTTTGGACAGGAGTTTTACTGAAATGACGGTGCTCTAAGACGGTTTTTAAGAAAATGCAGACTCGGTATTTTCATACACTGGCTTGCATCATTTAGGATGATCTTAGAAAATACTGATTGGTTAGTAAGCTTATTTGTCCCAGAAATATTTTAGTATTAAAAAATAACATACTTTCAAATCTGCAACAGTCGTGAACAGAAAGCGTGCTTAGGTAGTTTTGTTTCCCACTCTCTAGGATGGTCAACCAGAACAGCAAAGTGAGTGTATCCTACTTCCATCTAGAGGTGGCTGGTCCCTCCTTTGTCCAGTGAACTTTGGCAAACCTCAATTTGGATATAGCTCTGTCTGTTCATTGCACTGCAGAGAAGACTTCTTTTTTTTTTTTTTAAAGATTTTATTTATTTGACAGCACGAGAGAGAGAGAGCACAAGCAGGGGGAGCAGCAGAGGGAGAGGGAGAAGCAGGCTCTCCGCTGAGCAGGGAACCCGATGCAGGACTCGATCCCAGGACCCTGGGATCATGACCTGAGCCGAAGGCAGACGCTTAACCTGCTGAGCCACCCAGGCACCCCCTGCAGATGAGACTTCTGCCATTATTTCTCCTCTGGTGAACACTGTTGACCCAAAATGGCAGGATGAGCCACAAGTGAATCTGGGAGGAATGTCTTGCTGGATGTTACACTGAGGGTTTGACATGGCTTGAGGCAAGTGGGCACTGTCAAAGAACTGGTCCAAGGAGAGAGGGTAAAGATTGGCAGTTGTTAGAATTCATCACAGAGCCTTTGGAATTATAATCAGCTCCTAGCCACCACTCACCTGACGGGAAGTGGCCGACTGGCTATCCATGACCAGTGGCTGGAGACTCTGTCCCAAAGCACGCTGTATTGTGGGAGTCTGAGGAGAACCCACAGGGATGGCCAATGTGCCATGTGGAAACTCACCTCCATGGGGACTACAAAATCATCTGAAAGAGGAAAGAGAGAAAAAGGGTAAGAGAGAGAGACCAAGAGAGGGAGAGAGAGAGTTTCCGAGACTAGTACTCCAGAAATTCTATTCCAGTTGATCTGGGGTGACACCTGAAATCTCTATTTTTAAAAAACTAAACCCCCAAAACCCTTCTCTGCTCAAGTGCTTTGACCCAGAGCCATGTTCAGGAGCCATGGCCTCAAGGAAGGTACTTTCATGAACAGATAAGAATTCTTGGTGCTGTGCATTGTTTCTTTGTCACTCGGGTTTCTTAAGGGCCGGGGTCAAGTCTTGTTCATACTTGAACCCATCATTGACTAGCACGGTGACTTTCTTGTGACAAGGCTCAATAAGACATGTTGGAATTGTAGATGTGAGGGATATGAGTTCCAGTGTGCTTGGCAATAATTTCCTGTGTGACCTGACCGCCCCCCCCCCACCAGCCTTGGTTCACAGAAAAGCAGTAATAGCTGTGGTTAAGGAGGAGGAATCTGGAGTTGAGCAGCTTTGGTCAAATCCCCACTTCTGTGGGTACCCTGTAACTTCAGACAAGACACTTAACCTCTCGAAAGCCTCAATTTCTCACCTATGAAATGGGGCTAGTAATGATACCCACCACTTACAGTTGTTGGGAGAAATACATGTGCCCAGCACCATGGGGAGCACTCTACAAATGTTGCTGTAGCTATTATAATTATTACTAATTTGAATAAATTAAAACATGAATGTTCTCTCTGTTATCCTCATGGGTGAGCAAAAATTCCTTGGCATTGCATAGGAGACCCTCCTCGAGAGATTCTTCCCTGGCCACTTTGTACCTCCCCCCGACCTTCTGGAAATATCAAATTGCTAATGGTGCCCCTACATTCAGGGTGCTCCTTGTTGACTCTGGACTGTGCATAACACTGACCCCTCTGCTTGGAAAGACCCTCTCCCACTGTGTCCCTACATCTCATCCGCCTCGTGATCTTCTACTTGACTTTCAAATGGCAATTTGGAGGCTCCTTTCCTCCAAGAAGGCTTCCCTACTGGCTGGGTTCTTTTTCCTCTTCTCCACAGAATTAATAATCCTCTCCCTTTTCTCAGAGATTCATATTTCATCCCCATGTGTATTTTCAAGCACACCACGCTGTGTTGAAATTTACCATATCTCGTTCATCTCAGTATCCCTAGAATGTAGTAGAGGGTCTAGAATGTCATGTGCCACCCAAAGCATATGGTGAACGAATGAGCAGTCAGCACTAACACAGGTTTGGAATCAGTGGCTTTGGAATTCATGAACTTTCCCACAGTTGCATCAGCTAGGTGGTGCTGTGTAACAAACCGCCCCAAAACTCAGTGGTTTAAAATCACAATCATTCATTCTCCCTCCTGTATCTGTATCTGTAGGTAGGGTAGGAGTTTATTAAACTCGGCTGAGCAACTCTGCTTCAAGCCTAGCTTCAGATGGGCTCGACTGCTCACTGCTGGTGACTTAGGTCTACTCCAACACGTTCATTCTGGGCCCACATTGAAGGGCCAATAGCTACCACTTCTGCAAGAGGACAAGCCTAACTTCTAAAACATATTTCAAGTCTCTCTGCTTCTTTCACAACTGCCACCTGCTACCATCTCATTGGCCAAGTCAGATGACTGAGCTCATGGTCAAGTGCACATTGCACTTCATGATGCCAGGCAAGCTGCATGGCCAAATTCAACAATAATGGGTCCAGTGAACATATTCTTCCCCTGGAGATGGGAGGGAGTGGGTATTTTGAATAATACATCATTGATCTAACACAATAATGCTCAGTCTTGAGATAATTCATTTTGCTTATCAAATGTTTTATTTTCCATTTAGAAACCTGCAACATTTCCTTGTTCAAATAGACTTCTTAATGAATACATAATTATGATATTCTGAACTAACAAGGAATTAGGTTCTCCCTTTTCAGTTCCCATTACATCTTTCATTTTGGGGTGTGTGTGAGAGAGAGAGAGGGTGAGAGAGAGAGAGAAATGATTAAGCATGCTGTATTGTAATTGTAATTCTGTGTGCATCTCTCTCTGAATGAGTGACATTACCCAGTGGTATAACAGACAGTTTCATTGACTTACCTAACAGCATTCTCACCTCCCTTTTCCCACTGCCCACCTTCACTATAAATAACAGAGGTGACAAAGATTTACCTTCTCAGCCTGCACTGCAGCTAAGAGTGTGACATGGTCCAGCTAGTCTGACCTAGCAGAAATCTGCAAGGAAAGCTTGGAAAGTCTTTGCTCTCCTAATAAAAGGGGCTCTGCCCCTTCCTGCCATCCTGTCTTGAATGTGGATGTGATATGGTTGACAAGCACAAAGGAGATACATACAGAATCACAAAAATTTTATTTGACATCTTTGGATCACTGAACCAACACTGATAGCTGCCAACCTCAAGATTTCATGTTGGTGGGGTTTCCTGTAATTGGTAGTTAAAGGCCCTCCTAACTGTGCCATTCTCTAGGACAAGGGTTGGCAAACTATAGCCCATGGGCTAAATCCATTTATTTTTGTAAATAAAGTTTTATTGAGGCACAGCCTTCCCCTTTTGTTTTTGTAAATAAAGTTTTATTGGGACACAGCCATGCCCATTTGTTTGTGGTCTGTGGCTGTTGTTCTGTCACAATGTCCAAATTGAGTATTTGTAACAGAGACCATCTGGCCCACAAAGCCCTAAAATATTCACTATCTGGCCCTTTGTTGAAAAAATTTGCCAACCGTCTGCTCTAGGACAAAGGTTATAACTTACTTCTTTTTTATGTCCCTCAGTGTCAGGGCTGGTACACAATAGATGTGCCATAATTATTTGATATAATAATATTATTAGCTGTCATTTCTTGAGCACTAACTGTTTGCCAGGTGCTGAGTTAAAACACTCTCCATTAATGGACCCCCAACTCTATGGTCAACTAATCTTTGACAAAGCAGGAAAGAATGTCCAGTGGAAAAAAGACAGTCTCTTCAACAAATGGTGTTGGGAAAATTGGACAGCCACATGCAGAAGAATGAAACTGGACCATTTCCTTACACCACACACAAAAATAGACTCAAAATGGTTGAAAGACCTAAATGTAAGACAGGAGTCCATCAAAATCCTAAAGGAGAACACAGGCAGCAACCTCTTCGACCTCTGCCACAGCAACTTCTTTCTAGAAACATCGCCAAAGGCAAGGGAAGCAAGGGCAAAAATGAACTATTGGGACTTCATCAAGATAAAAAGCTTTTGCACAGCAAAAGAAACAGTCAACAAAACCACAAGACAACCGACAGAATGGGAGAAGATATTTGCAAATGACATATCAGATAAAGGGCTAATATCCAAAATCTATAAAGAACTTATCAAACTCAACACCCAAAGAACAAAGAATCCAATCAAGAAATGGGCAGAAGACATGAACAGACATTTTTCCAAAGAAGACATCCAAATGGCCAACAGACACATGAAAAAGTGCTCAACATCACTCGGCATCAGGGAAATCCAAATCAAAACCTCAATGAGATACCACCTCACACCAGTCAGAATGGCTAAAATTAACAAGTCAGGAAATGACAGATGTTGGTGGGGATGCAGAGAAAGGGGAACCCTCCTACACTGTTGGTGGGAATGCAAGCTGGTGCAGCCACTCTGGAAAACAGTATGGAGGTTCCTCAAAGAGTTGAAAATAGAGCTACCATATGATCCAGCAATTGCACTACTGGGTATTTACCCCAAAGATACAAATGTAGGGATCCAAAAGGGTACGTGCACCCTGATGTTTATAGCAGCAATGTCCACAATAGCCAAACGGTGGAAAGAGCCAAGATGTCCATTGACAGATGAATGGATAAAGAAGGTGTGGTATATATATACAATGGAATATTATGCAGCCATCAAAAGGAATGAGATCTTGCCATTTGCAACGACGTGGATGGAACTGGAGGGTATTATGCTGAGCGAAATAAGTCAAACAGAGAAAGACATGTACCGTATGACCTCACTGATATGAGGAATTCTTAATCTCAGGAAACAAACTGAGGGTTGCTGGAGTGGGGGGTGGGGTGGGAGGGATGGGGTGACTGGGTGATAGACACTGGGGAGGGTATGTGCTCTGGTAAGCGCTGTGAATTGTGCAAGACTGTTGAATCACAGATCTGTACCTCTGAAACAAATAATGCAATATATGTTAAGAAAAAAAAAAGAAGAAGATAGCAGGAGGGGAAGAAAGAAGGGGGGGGAATCGGAGGGGGAGATGAACCATGAGAGACAATGGACTCTGAAAAACAAACTGAGGGTCTAGAGGGGAGGGGGGTGGGAGGATGGGTTAGCCTGGTGATGGGTATTAAAGAGGGCATGTTCTGCATGGAGCACTGGGTGTTATGCACAAACAATGAATCATGGAACACTACATCTAAAACTACTGATGTAATGTATGGTGATTAACATAACAATAAAAAATTTTTTAAAAACCACTCTCCATTTATCTTATTTAATCTGCACAACACCTCAATTAGAACTCCTGCCTTTTCCCTCTGCAAATGTAGAGACCACAGCTTAGCGTCATTGAACAACTAGCCCAAGGTCATTAAACAAGTGAAGGGCAGAGCCAGCCCTCAAGTCTAGGTTTGGCAGACTTCAAAGACAACGCTCTTAACGTCCAGGCTCTTGTGCCTCCCAGTTGTCCAGCTGCATCTGACTGGACACTGTCTTTCATAGGTCAGTGAGACGGACTTCATCCTCTACTTGACGCCGCTCGGGTTTATAAATAGTTCATTTTTCCAGGGAGACTTCATCACACCTCATTGGAGAAAAGAACCTCTTGGCAAATTGAAAACAATGACTCTAAATCTCAGAAACAGAGGGATTTTACAGCCACCAAATAAACAGAAGGTGTTGTAAATCTCCCCGTGTGTGTGTGTTTGTGTGTGTGTGTGTGTGTGAGCTGAAAAAGGAGTAGTTTGCATCTGTCAGGACCTTCCGGTGGTCATTCTCTCCCTCTGCCTATACCAAGACATGTCCAGACAAAGAGAATTGTGCTTCCTGTCTGTCAACTCCCTTTGATTTTAAGATCAGTATCTTACCTTATCTTTTGTTACCCACCCCCCCGCAAAAAAAAAAAGAGGCCTTCTTGCTCCCTGTGAGTGCTCTTCCAGCAAGAATTAGCAGAGGTACGGAGCACAGGATTGACACACCCCCTCTGCTCATCTCCGAGGCCTGCTGCCCAGATGCCCAAGGTGATTACACACAACTCACTCAGCTGTCTCTGAAGCAGGGAGAAGAAAGAGCTGGGTGGGCATTTATCACACCAGACCCTCTTCAAGAGCTCGATCCAAGGCTCTTGTCAGAAGATGATGGATGCTTCAGATCAAGTTAGTTTAAAACATCATTGGTGGAAATCCCATGGTTTCTCTTAGACTAAAAAGATTTGAAGAAGTTCAGCCTGAGGTTTAACTTGGACTTCAATTCATCAATGAACACATTTTAAGAGAAAAGGGGATGAATATTCATTGAGTAGATGTCAGGTACCCCAACTAGTCTGTGCTTTCATAGAATGAGAATGCATTTTATGTATTATATTGTCTGTTGTGCACGTACTAACTCATTTAATGCTCACAAAATCTTATATAGTAAGTACTATTATTATTTATTGAGATGAGAAAAAATGGGGCATGGAGAGCATATCAGTTATCTTTTGCTGCTAAGAAACATCCCCAAACCATGACAGCTTAAAACTCAAGCATTTACTTAGCTCATGATTCTGTGAATCAGTTGAGGGTTTTCCTGTCAAAGCCAGCTCAGCTGGTCTTGGCTGGGCTCTCCCATGCAACTATGGTTGGCTGATGGCCGGATGATCTAGAACAGCCTCACTCACTTTGATGTGAGTGGAGGTGGAAGGCTGTTGGCCAGGGGACAAGGCATCCTGACCCTCCCACCATGCATCCGGCTAGCCTGAGCTCCTTCATGTGGCACCCATGTCCCAAAGCAGCAAAGGGGGCAAGCACTTCTTCAGTTTCTGTTTACATCACATTTGCTCTGGTCCCATTAGCCAAAGCAAGGTGCATGGCTAATCCCAGAGACCCAGCAGAAGGAATTACCTAATTGCTTGGAGAGAGAGAGAAGCCCGAATACACTGTGGCCATTACTGCCTTGGTCTGCCACAGAGAGGTTATGCCACTCATCTAAGATCTCACAGCTAGCAAGTGGTGGGGATAGGATTTCAATCCAGATATTCTGACTCCAGAATCTGCATCCTTTTGCCGGGGGGCAGGGGGTGGGGGGCAAGGGCAGAGAGAGAGAGAATCCCAAGCAGGCTCCACGCCCAGCATGGGGCCTGACACAGGGCTCGATCTCACAACCCCGGGATCACGACCTGAGCTGAAATCGAAAGTCTGATGCTTAACCAGACTGAGCCACCCAGGCGCCCCCAGAACCTGCATTCTTAAGTACCATACTGTTTGACAAAAATACATTATTTCATTTAATTCTCAAAAAAAAAAAAAACTGCAAAGAGAGGGTCATTACTAACACTTTTTTAGATTTAAAAAACAGTTGAACCTCAGTGAGGTTAAATAATCACAAAGATAGGAAATGGGGAAGTCTGACTCACTCGTAATAACTCTCTGTCTCCCCTGCATCACGCCAATACCCACCTGTGCTTGCCCAATCCACCTGTGTGCTGAAGCACCAACCAGGGACCACTTTCAGAATATGTGTTTAGAAAGGAAGAGAGGACTTATGCAGGGTTGTCAACACAGGCTGAAGTCTTCCCTAGCCACTTTCCCAGCTATTGCCCTGAAGTTTTATTCCCATTCAGGAAATTAATTTCTGCCTGGTGGAGTGGTAGGTATTGTGGTATTCAAAGGAAATGAAAAAGACAAATTTTTAGTTCCCAGGATGCCTACAAAGTGCACAGTTATGAAACAGCAGATGCCAACACACAATGAAGTAGGTGGTTGTATAGACAGATGGAGGCAATTATGAGCAACAGGAAGATGAGTGTGAACACAGTTAATCAGGGAAGACTCCCTAGAGGAGGTGGGCTGCAGGAAGAGTGGGATTCAGATGGCCTAAAAGAAAAGGAATAACCTTTCTTAGAATTATACCCTTCTGAGAAAAAAATCTAAGCATGGGATTGATCATGGTTAGGTCTCTTTAACTTTGGGGAACAGTAACCAGCTCAAGCCAACTTAAGCCAAACAGGCTTCCAAATTGAATATGAGAATTCAGTACCCAAGATGGCAGTGCCCCAGGAAATCAGGCATTGATTGGAATCATGGACTCCAATGGCATGACAGCACCCTCTGTCTTTCCTCCCTGCTTGATTATTTCATGGCCAACAAGCTTCCTTTGCTTCCTGTTCTACAGGGTGGAAGATGGATGCTTCTCCATGAAAGTCCAAGTTCCCAACAGAGTGCATCTGATTGGCCCACACTGAGGCAACAGTGCCCCTTTCGTACAACAAGTTTCTCCAACGGATCACCAATACTGCAGCTGGGGAAGCCAACTGGTGAGTCGGAGGGCAGTCCTCAGCAAAGGGACAATGGTTTCTGGGCTGGGCAAACACCACAAAGTGTGTCTAGTAAGGGTCTACGTTGAAAGATCAAAAGGCGGTGAACCCAGCTGAATCTAAGAACTTTGGAGAGACGGTGCGAGGAAGAGAGCTAGGTGCTGTTGGTGGAGGGCACTGAATTCTAGCTGGAGTACATTAGTCTAAGACTCATGAATAATCATGAACCTTGAGGGGGTAATTATGTAGAGGTTTATTATCACACAATTGAAAATTATGTATTTCTATTGCGTTGGTAACACATATTCATTATGGAAATTCTGGCAAATGCAGAAAAGTGTAAGTTGTTATTTCCTTCCATTTTTACACCAACACACCTACACAAACACACTGACAACTGGCAGTAGACCACAGTCACTTTCAGGAACCAACAGTTTAAATATCCACAGTGGAAATCACCGATGAAGTTCTAGATCATGTTATGTAGCTGTATTATATCTAACTTGTATTTGCTTGACCTTCTTGTTACTTGGGTTTTTTGGTTTAAAATTATACAAATTATCTTTAGATAGCATCGTTCATCAGTATTTCCACATGTCATTTGGTATTCTCCAAAATTACACTACTTGATCTTCACACTGTCCCACAATGAATTTACCCATTCCCCAACAGTCAGACAAGTAGATCATCTCGATTTTTTGCTGTTATAAATGACTCTGTGATGAATAGTCTCCTATATAAAACTTTCATCCCCATTGTGATCAGTTCCTCGGCAGTGGAATTTGGGGCCACAAGGTAAGAACATTTTTAAGACTCTTGATACACATTGCAAATGGTCCCTCTGGAAAAGATATGACATGCATGTGCATACCAGCCACGCATGAAGACGTGCATTTCATCTCAGCCTGACCAGGACTGAGTATTAACAGAAGGTCAGAGACAAGCATGCGCAGGTCCATTGCATTATTGCCTACATGTAATGGCACCAGGCTCCATTGGAGTGACTTCATCCATGTTCACACCATGAGAGCCTTCCCATAGGGCCCAACTACTCAACGTCCACCGGTGAGAACACTCTCTACCCTGTTTTAGCTTTGCTAGGACTGATTGCCTTTCTGACACTCTTCTGTTTCTTTACATTTTTATTTCTGACCAGGGCATCATTTTATTAACACATTGTCTTTAGTTGTTAACAACTTCGCTCAGTCTTTGTCCAGCCTTGAAACTTGAGCTCTTTCTTTGCTGTCTGTCTCCGCCCTGATCCACCATACATTGATCTCATAGTTTGATTACCAAAGGATGGCCTCTTTTCGAATATCCAGGTTAGTTGTTGGGAGGAGATAGGAAGATCTCTTGTTTTCATCACTAAGCTACCTGCAAAGATGGGTTTCCACCTGATCTTCATCGCAGCCACGGGAAGTGGGCAAATAATGAGGGAAACCAAAGCTCAGAAAGGTTAAGTGGTCTCCCGGTGGTTCAGAGCTCATTAGTGGCCATGCCAGAACTTGAACCTGACATTGTTCTTTGTACATCATCTCCCAAGGGAGAGAGATGGGTTCCGAGCCACCAATCAGAAAGCTGATGTCGTAGGTAAGCTGTGATATACAGAGGACTTGAGTGAGGGGTATGTTCACAAGCAAGGAGACGGAACGATTGAATCTGGAAGTCTCATAAAGCGAGAACTGCTGCTAGGGGAAGCCTGTCTGCAGCAGGAGAAAATGAAATCAAAATACAGAGAAAAGGGGAAAAAGAGCACTGAGGTCTTCAGACTCCCGGATTCAGCAGTGCCTAAGGCAGCTAGCTAACTCTACCCTGCTATCCCTAGTTGCGTAAGCCAAGAAAGCCCCCAGTTGACTTCGCCGGTGCCAACTGGAGTCAAGTGTGTGTCTCCTGCAATGGGAGTGGAGTTACGCATCACACCGCCACTCTGGCCCTGGAGACTGAAACTCCTGCAGAGAAAGACATGGCCGTCCTTGCGCGGGACTGTGCTTTGTTTAGCATCCGAGAACTTTCTGTGAGCTCAGTCTGCTTCCCTCACATCTCCCCACTGAGGCCTCTCAGACTACTGATAAGAATTTTCTGAGCATCTCCGGTCTAGCTGGCTAGCTAAGTATCCAAATCTCCATGCCAGAGTTTCGGTTGGTGGTTGGCAGCTCTACGAATTTGCTCCCTCCAGATGAGGGAGCAAACGTTAGGGCTGTGGAGGGCTTTAATCAATAATGCATGCTCCTGAAAACCAGGCAGGAATCAGTAATATATTTCCACACTCAACTTTTTTTTTTTTTTATCCTCAAAACAACAACAAAACATTTACTCCAGACGGCAACCGAAAAAGTCCAATTAAAAAAAAAGTTCTTCCCTTTCTTGCTCTTTAATGAAAGGCGTGATGAATGTGTTTACCATATGGAGATGAGAAAGAATCAGTTAGAAAAACCCAGAAAATATGGTGTTTCGTAGTGGGGGTTTTCGTTTCCATTTTTGAAAAGAAAGCCAATTGCAGTTTCTAGAATGTCTGTAGGATGATGTGTGATAAGTAAGAAAAGGAGGGGAAAGTATGGTCGGAGCTCAGGGTATGTGCAGTGAGGAATTCCTCCACAAACTCATGAAATACCGTACATGGTGCGCGGTGGGCCCGTGGGGCATGTGTAGGGCAGTCGGTTGGGTGGCGACCACTGTCCCTGCCCGCCGATTCCAGGGGGCAGCCGGTCTGAGAACCAACCACTGGGCTAGATGACATCACCAGGCAAGATACCTTCTGAATAATTGGGTAGCCCCTAATAGTCTTATCGAACACAGATGCTCACTTTAGCACAGAGGTTTGTTTGAATGAATGAGTAGACAGAGCCATTCTGCTAAATCTTTTATCTCAGTGGCCTTACATACATTCCTTGATATTGGGGAAATGTGTTTCAGATGGGAAAGGGTGAGAAATGTCAAATAGATGAAGTCATCCCCACATTTCATTTATTTATTAATTCACTAACCCATTTTTGTTCACGTGTCAAACATGTTAATATCATAGACACTTCGGGTATTACATTGGATAAGACGCAGCCTGTGACCTCAACTAGATCACTGGCTGCTTGGGTGGCCCCAAGAAAGTTAAACCAGAACAATAACGTGAGGGGCTCAAATACAGTGTGAGAAGCACCATGAAACTAATATGTAACTAGGTGGACAGCTAGGAGAGCAGACATAAGGAGAATAAGGAAGGAGAATAAGTAAACACGGCTTCCCGTTAGGAAACCGTTAGTGGGAGAAGAAGGTTGGCATGGAGACAGAAGGGTGGGTACACGGACCTGCCGGGACGGTGGCCCATGAAGTCGGCCAAGATTTCATCAGTGATTCTCAACCTGGCGCACAGTAGTATCATTTGGGGAACATAAAAAAAACAGTACCAATGCCCAGTTCCCACCCCAAAGCAATTAAATCAGAATTTTTTGGTGATGGAACACAGAACTCAGAAGTCAATATTTAAAAAAAAAAATCTCTCCAGGTGATTCCAGTGAATTGCCGGGTTGAGAAACACTGGGCCAGATTATCCAGTGTCTTGTTGGCAATCTAAAGACTCTGGACTTTGAATTCTTAAAAAAAAAAAAGATTTCTGACATCATGCAGATAATTAGATCCAAGGAAAATCATTATACTCTCAGACCTATCGAAATAGGTCTCCAGACCCACCGATGGCCACCTTGCTCTTTGAACCCTACCAAACAGGAGGTCGAATCTGGAAGGAGGCGGAATGACATAGTGGTTAGGGGCAGAGCTTGTGGAAAATGGAACTGGATTCAGGGTTATTCAAACTTCTCTTCATGCCTCTCTTTCCTCCTCTATAATATCTGACCGCTAATGTCTGCCTATTGCATAGGGGTGTTATCAAATATTTACTGAGGACTTACTGCATGTCGGGCTCTTGGATAAGACCTGGGAATATCATACATAGTGAGCAAAAAATGCAACAATGCTTGTTCTCCTGGAGCTTAGCTTCCAAAGAAGGGGCTGGACATCAGTCAATCACCACACACGCGATTGGAAAAAAAAGAAAAATGACATAAGTAAGCACCCACCCATGCCTGCACACCGTGTATATACACAGCCTGTGCTGTAAAGAAAAATGACAGAATCAGGATTATGTAATTACCAAGGCATACATCTATTTAGGAGAAACAGAAACACTAAGAAAATGTGTAATGGGAGAGCCCATCTGGGAAATGAGCCTGGAATTTGAAGGTATAGACGCAAACTGGGTGAAAATGCAAAGGAAGGAGGATGGAGGGAAGCTGGGGAGGAAAGGGAAGTCGAGGCAGAGGGATGTACACGAGCAAAGACCCTGAGAGGCGAGGGCATAAGGAGGAAAAATGATCCAGCAATATCTCCAGTGCCTGGAATTACCCATCATCAGCTCTTCACAGCAGCTATCTTTTCTGAAGTTAGACTACACGTAGGTGAGAAAAAGAAATGCAAGAAGGTATTTACGGGATCAGATGTTTCCTAATTTTTAAGACGCTTTAACATATTTATGATGTTGTAGATAAAAACGCACACCCCCCCACACACACCAGCCCCATGCAGTTTAAGACTAGTGCTTGGAGCTTAATGAAGGTCTCAAGAAAGAAGGGTTGGCTTTCATTCAAACTCAGGACAAATTGCTCACCACAGAGTGACATGTCATCTGTCAAGGTGTCCCGGCTGGATGCTGAGACAGGCTTTTTCTAGAGTGAAAAGAGTGAGTGGTCCCAGCCGGCCTCCACCCTGGGAGGTTATCAGCAGCTCTAGCACATTGATGGGTGTTATTCCGACTGATAACAAAAAGTGCTCGAAACATGATTGCCACTCCCACCATTCCCTTAGTCTCTCCAGGAACCGCTTGAGTGGCTCTATGGAATAACATCCCTCGTGGATTTCCCTGGAGTTCCCTGTGGGGGCTGGAGATGAAGCAGGCCACCATGGCCCGCCATTATCGCTGTATCTTCCAGCAGCTGATAACACCCATTTGATCAATTATTTTAATATAAGTTGCAGAAGGAGCTCCATGCTTCCGGGCGAGCAGATTTTGTGCTTCCTGCCTACAGATTTTTCTTTTCTTAATCTTTTGCATTGTCAATCTCTGTGGCCTGAGTGTTACCTCACTCGAAAAAAATAAAGCATGTGTGTGGGCCTGATCCTGAGCCTGGCTCATAGTAAGCCCACATTAAGTCTCATATTTTAGCAGGTTGGCCAAGAGGCCTTAGAGAGCAAAGTGAAAAGCATGGGTCTTGGAGCTAGACAGAGCTGGACTCGAATTTAAGCTCTGTAACTTAACCAGCTGTTGGACGTGGGGCATGATTCATTAATTCCCTGATTCTCGATTTCTTTAGCTGGAAAACAGAGCACACTCTGGGATTATTAAGATCGGTGAAAACTGTACAAATCACCTGGCCCTGGCTTACTTAGTAATAGGTATTAGGTTTATGGAAATTATTCTCATTGTTCATATACTAGAATTATTTTTTTAAGATTTTATTTATTTGAGACACAGAGAGAGAGCACGAGAGAGAGAGAGAGCACAAGCAGTGGGGAGGGGCAGAGGGAGAGGGAGAAGCAGACTCCATGCTGAGCAGGGAGCCCAACTTGGGGCTCGATCCCAGGACCCTGGGGTTGTGACCCAAGCGGAAGGCAGACGCCCCACCAGCTGAGCCACCCAGGTGCCCCTACACACTAGAATTATTCTGTCTTATATCTGTCTTGAGTTTCTACCTTCTCTCTCCCAGCAAATGTAGGAAAATTCACTTGGCTTTGAGGAAATGCTCTTTTGAGCATGGATATTGTACTAGCTAGAACTCATCGAACTCTTTTTTTCAGTGATAAAAAATATTCATCATAAATTGGTTAAAGCAGAAGAGCACAAAAACCCAGTTATTGTTAGCTGCAGGCTTGGCTGGATCCAGATGCTCAAATGTTGTCAAGAATCTGCTTCCTGTCATCTCCACTTTGCTCTGGCTTATTTTCAGGCAGGTTTCCCCTTGTACTGACAAAAATGGCCTTCAGCAACTCCACATTAAGTTTGTTCAGTGAGGCTGACAGAAAGAAAATAACTGTCTTTCCAGTACTTCCAGAAAAACTCCTGGACCTAATGCTCAGATTGGCTTTGATCATGTGGCCCTCCCTCAGCCTGTCCCAGGCACCGGGGATGTCATGTTCTGATTGGCCAGACCCGCATCAGGAGCCCACACCTGAGTGGGACAGGGGCCAGTCCCCAGCCGAAACGTGGGGACCCTTACCCAAAGAGTGGTACCTGGAGATCAAGAAAACACCAGTCCATGTTCATCAGCTATGGGTCTTCTTCAATTTTTGTCCCCTTCAATATCAACACCCTTCCCCACGAGCCAACTGTTAGGAGAAGAGGTTCGCTTTGATCCGTAGCCCAGCCGACCACCCATCAGCCTTCGCCTCTCCGGGAGGAGACCCCAGGTGTCCGTCACTAAGGCAGTGGCCAGACGCCTCCCTGCCAACCTGCATGGAAAGGAGAGTCGTCAGTGAGGCAGGTACTTGCAGCCATCCCGCAGCTCCCAATCACCCACTGTCGAAATGTGTTAAAGCCTTCTTGGAAGCTTAGCCATTCCATCACTAGGAAGCGCCAACGTAGGGGAAAACCGGCCGCTTCTCTTCCCTCTCTGATTCCTAGCCCGCCTTCAGTAAAGTATCCCTTGCCTTCACCTGACGGTGACTTAAATAACCAACGGCGACAGTCATTTGGTTTCCACCGACTATTTATTGGCTGGGCCTCGCAGGGAGGGACGCAGCAGGTGCACCCGCCTCCCCTCCCCACGCTTACACCCCTGGCAGACATGACTCATCAATCAGACGCTCTTCCCTGATGAAGCTGGGCCTGATCTCTGTCTGGGTCCCTCTCGATTCAGCAGCCGTCATGAAGAGAATGGAATTGGTTTCGTTCATAACCAAGGAAACTAGATGCCCTCTTACGTGTTGGCGGTATCTGTGTTTACGTCCATACGCATCAAGTTGTAAGCCTCACAACAACCCCCCCAATATTAGGCATTATTGTCCCCGTGGCACGGTCGAGGACTGAGGCTCAGAGAGGTACAGCAGCTCACTCCCTATCACACAGCTCCCAGGTTTTATACCACGCCTCCTCCTCTCTTCATTTTTAAAAACAGCAGATATTCAAAGCCGCCTGCTCACCCAGGAGGACAGGGTGGAGCAAAGGCTCAGAGCTTGATGACAGCCCCGAGGTGAGGCCGGCTCCCACTTCCCGCCTCCAAAGGCTCCAGGTGACTCACTGGCTGTGTACTCGGCAGCCGGCCACACTGCCCAGGAGCACCACAAGGAGTGGCTCCCAGGGGCTGCCCGGCCCTGCCCTCCTCCGGGGGAAGCCCTGCGGTGGGATTTTGTTCCCGTGAAGCTGCAGCACCTCTCAGCTTCGGTTCCCAGAAAAGCAGGCACCAGCAGCATGTCAGAACGAATCACACTCAGGGCCCCGAGCCTGCTGACGATGGAGGAGAGCAGTGAGCAGCGGGAACGGGGACCCTGATGCCGGAGGAAATTTGAGAGAGAACCAAACTCTGTCAGCAGGGGCTCAGAAGAGCCAGCCTGGCGGGAGGCAAGGGGAGGCCTGCTGTAGGTAGAGGCAAAGCAAAAGCTAATGATAGTAACTCACTGTAGCTGCAGCCTGCCTTTTATTTCCCTGAAATTGCTCTGAATCTCCTCTTCTTCCTCTCCCTCCTCGCTACCTCCTGTCTTACTCAACTAAAGGGGCTGTGTAGCCACAGAGGGGAAGAGCCCGAGCTTCGGGTCTGAACCCAACATCCACAATATCTGGCCTGAAGAGCCTACAGAAAGTGCTTTAGCGTCTCTGTGCCTCACTTTTCCCCATCAGTGTAATGGGAATGATAGTATTTCATACTTTACTCAAGTGTTTCTCAACCTTGGCACTACAACACTTGGAGCCGGACGATTCTTTGCTGGGCTGGGCTGCCCTGGGTGTGTTGTACGATGTTCAGCAGCATCCCTGGTCCTACCCGCTAGATGCCAGTAGCCCTCATCCATCCACCCCTAGTCATGATGACCAAAAAAGCCTCCAGACATTGCTAAATATTCCCTGGGAATTGGGGGCGGGGGGGGGGGGCTGTGGAGCAGGGAGGATGGCAAAATTACCCATGAGAACCACTGCTTTATTAGATTCTTATGAGGATAAGCCGGGATGATGTTACATATTATAAATCACTTGGAAGAGTGCTTGGCATATCATAAGCATCTACTAAATGTTAGTTATTTACATTTATTTACATTTACTGCGGCTGCTGCCTGGGGCACTGGGTCCCTGCTTTTTCACACTTCGCACACAGACATTGCTAATCAGTCTTAGCGCTGTTCCTGATGCCCTCGGGTAGGATCCCTGAATCCTTCCCAACACACCAGACGTCTGGCAAGATCCACGTGTTCCTCGGGTGTTCTCCAAGACCCACAGTGCCTGGTGCTAAGCAGCAGCTCTGGGCAGTCACTTCATCCTGATGTCATGACCACCCATGAAGGCTCCTGCAGTTGAACAAATGGAGGCTCGGCAGCATTAAAGGTCACGTGGTTAAATGATAGCACCAGATGTGAACCCCAAATCTTAAAATCCTCAGAACCCATTTTTGTTTACTATCCCCAAAGCTAAGTATCAAATCCACAGAGTTTGATCCCAAAGTTTATATTCTTTTTTGGGGGGTGGGTGGGGGGAGAGAGCATGCATGCTCACACACAAGCAGGGGGAGGGGCAGAGGGAGAGAATCTTAAGCAGGCTCCATGCCCAGCACAGAGCCCGATGCAGGCTCGACCTCACAACCCTGAGATCATGACCTGAGCCGAAACCAAGAGTCGGATGCTTAACTGACTGAGCCACCCAGGTGCCAAAGTTGATGTTCTTAAACAGGACCCTGCAGCTTATGCACTAATATTCAGCAGAGGGGGCTATGCTAGTAAACCACCTCCCCAACCGATAGTAGAAAACCCGAATTTGTGTCATTTGCCAATCCCTACAATGTGGACTCTCACCATGGCTGATGTGAAGCCGTCCGTGGTTTAACGACTGACTCCCAAAACTCCTGACAAGGTGACGATGGGTTTTTGTAAGCTGGTACGAGTAGATTCCAGCACATCCCATGTGGCTTCCCGTCCATTTGGAAACAAGGCAGAACACCAGTAAATCAGTGAATCCCACTAAGCCTTGAGGTATTGAAAGCAATGGAAGAATTAGCTGAGGCAGAGCCTTCTCCACCCCTAAAGCATGACGTCTACACACAAACCCATGTTTGGGCTGGGATTCCACACTGCAGATTCTGTGTCCAGAGAATTAGTCTAGGCTGACACTGGCTTTGCAGCCTCACTCATTGCCTACAGGTTCATTTTTTGGAGAAAAAGAAAAAAAATCCTCCCTCCTCAGGCTGATCGTTCCCAGGAAACAACTCAAGAATAAATATTAGCAGCAAGATGGCGAGTCTGGCCAGATGCATGGTTTGCGGATGGTTTCACCTCCAGAGAGGCAGCATGGATAGGCCACCAGAGTTAGCCGCTGGAGCTCTGCACCAGTGAAGGAAGCACCGGGGTTGCATCTCACAGGGCCACGTGCAAGGCGTGCAAGCCTCGTGTCATCACTATGGAAGTCCTACCCTTAGTTAACTTGATGGGCGTTAATCGTGTGCTCATGCTGCGCCTAAGTGAGCAGAGGCCTCGCCTCTTCTCTGCATCCCAGCTGCCCATCCAGAAGGCCGAGACGGAGGGTTTCATCATGTACTTTCCACCAGGGTGCCTGGCAGTTTCTCTCTCACCCTGGTGAGCCCCAGTGCGCATCAGCCTCTCAAGTGAGTGTTCGGGCTGTTTTTGCCATCTCTCAACGTTGGATAGAAACACGTCCCGTGGGGCTGTCAGGTTGCATTCTGGACATGGAGGGGGCTTCCCTGGAAAACACTCCTAGAGAGCATTCGGCGTGATGCCAGACGTGGCCGTTTCCCACAGAAGGTAACAGAGGTGCCTCGTCTTACACGATAGCCGCCAATGTTTGCTTCTTGGTTCTCCCCAACAGCCCCCCTCACTTTGCAAAAGAAAAAATTAGCCACAACCACCACAAGGCTTCACTGGAGTTTAAAACTCTGAATGTAAAATGTACATACTTCTTTTTTCCTATAGATTCTGCCATCAGGTCTTCATTGGAGTCAGAGAATTCTCTAGAATGTGGTTGATGTAGGAAGTAGAAGCCGCAGGGAAGAGGAGAAAAAACGTGGATTTTAGAGTCAAGCAGACGTGTCTGTGTTCAATGTCTGGCTCTGCCTTGTGCCGGCTGTGTGTCCTTGAAAAGTTATTTACATGCTCTGTGCCTCAGTTTCCTAATCTGTACAATGGAGACAGGAATATTGACCTCATAGGACTCCTGTAACCAGATAAGCAGGGAAGGGTGGGGGTTCCTAGCCCAGCCTGAGGCACCTGGTGAATACTGTCCTAGGGATCAAAGCAGCACATCAAGGATTCCAGCGTGAAGACCCAGAGGTTGGCACACACACTTTCTTTTTGTTCCATCCTAATGGTTTGAGGATTTCCCTAATAATCTTTAATATCCTTTTCACCTGTAACACTTTATGACCCCGCTAGGGTTCTACATGTCTTCCTGGTCTGTAAAAGTTGGCTTTGTTTTTTTATTTAAGTGGGATCTTCAAAAGCCAGATGCCTCTCCTGGCCCCAGATAGATGGCAATAATCAGGAAAGGCGGCATACCCCAAGACTGACAGAAAGAAGATCTGAGTCTGCTAAGAATGAGCCCAAACTCCCCCCATGTTGTGCTTGTGTGGAGAGGGACTTCTGAATCCACTGAAGCCTGACTGGAAATGTTCTCTGTGAAAACATCCCATGGCTCTCCAGAGACTTGATAAGAATATTCAGTTTCCCCCACCATTATGAGCCAGCTTTGTCTGGGTCTTTTCGAGTTTCTAAGAATCCTTGAGAGTCTACTCAGTGAGGGGAAAGGTCCTGCCATGCACAAGCTTGGATCATACCTCTGCCCCACAAACGTCCATTTATTATCTTATTTCCATCTTTCCTGGTTTATAATCCACTCCTGAGAAATCTCTCTTTTGGGCCTTTGTCACAAAATGTGCCTTTGCTCTTCACACTGGGACACAGAGGACAGGCTGATTGTATGTCCAGATAAGGAGGGTGGCTGAGATCAAAAGTCTCTGCATGTCCACCCACCTGGCCCAATGAGTGGGCCTTGGGGAAAATTATGAGGTGAGAAAATATAGAATCTATGTATCCAGAGATGTAACATTGGAAGCCCAGATCTACAGGGCCATGAAGGCGCCATTACTAAGTCCAACCCTAAAAGACAGAGATTTCCTTCCCCCCACTCTGCACAGACTCTGGAAATCTCATCCCAGAGATATAAAAACATGAAGAGATATCTTATTTCAAATACATAAAATATTGTTATACAAAGATAGGAAATGACCCGATTCGTGTTATTTAAAGAGTAGGAACATGAATAATGAATAGAATTTACACAAGGGAAGGATGTCCGCTTGACATTAAGAACATAGAAAGTATCCAAAAGAAGATTTAGGGCTTATGCATCTAGTAACTCCTTAAAAAAATATTCACCGAGCGCCAATCATGTGTCAGACACAGTTCTAGAAGCTGGGGACATACCAGTGAGCCAAATGGGCATATTTCCCATGGTCTCACTCTCTTTCTTTCCTTCTTTATTCATTCATCCATCAAGAGTTTCAGTGTTTACTGTTACCAAGAACTGTGTAGGGCCCCAAGGCCCCAGAAAAGAGTAAACAAGTAGGTGGAGGATGGCCAAGCATGGAAAGTGTGGAAAATAGCTAACACAGAGTGCTTTCTGTGGGCCAAGCACCATGGATTAGCTCACTCAGTCCTCACAACAAACCCTGCTTGGTGTAGAATTATTGTCCGCTCCTTACAAGTAAGGAAACTGAGGTCCAGACAGGCTAAGAAATGTGCTCACGATTACAGTGCAGGGAAGGAGCAGAGCCAGACATCAAACCCACAGAGCTTGATTCAAAGTTCATGTTCTCAAACATGACTTTGGACAATTAATGCATGTAATGGTCATAGTTGGGGGGAAGGGGGTGCTGGTAAACCATCTCTCCAAGAAAGAAAAAGCCCTACTTCATGGCATTTTCCAGCTCCTGTGGGGTGGATACTCCCACCATGGCTGATTTGAAGTTACCAGTGGTATAATAACTGAGTCACACAATTCCAGAAAATTTAATAATTGGTTCTTGTGACCTGGTACAGGCTAGGCTCCAGCATGTGCCTGAGGGTAAATAGGAAATACTAAAAGATCCAGAGGAGAAGCCCACCCAACCCAGTTCAGCTCAGTCAGTTGCAGAACTCAAGAGAAAGGAGCCATGAACTCCTTGGACTTAGGTCCCTGGAGCAACCTGTTCTCCTCCACATTTTTTTTTTTTTTTTTGAAACCCGGTTGGATTCTTGGCTTCTCCAAGATGCCCCAGTACCCTTCTAACAAATTGCTTCTTGCCCAAGATGATTCAGGTTAAATTTTGTTATTAAAAAACTAAAGAGGGGTGCCTGGGCGGCTCAGCCAGTTAAGCGTCTGCCTTCAGCTCAGGTCATGACCTCAGGGTCCTAGGATCCAGCCCCGCATCAGGCTCCCTGCTCAGCGGGGAGTATGCTTCTCCTTCTCCCTCTACCACTCCCCCTACTTGTGCTCTCTCTCTCTCTCTCTCTCTCTCTCTCTCTCTCTCTCCCTCTCTGTCAAATAAATAAAATCTAAAACAAAACCTCAACAACAACAGCAAAACCCTAAAGAATCTTATTAACAAATGCAGAGGGACCTCTCTACTGAGAGGTAGAATCAGTAAACAGTCTTCCATGGAGCAACAATGGTGTGTTGGTGTCAATTAAATTAGGCTTCGATAAATAGACATGCTCTTCTGATAATTCAGGGACCTATACTCCCAGAGCAATGGAAATTGTCACTCCACCAAAGGGAAATCTAGCAGCATGATCCTGGGCGCACTTAAACATGTGTTTATACACCATTAACCACTTGGCAGAAAGGCTGAGAGAACATTGTGACCACAAATAACATACACTGAAGTTGGAAAAGCTGAAAAGAGTTGAAAAGTTAAAGAGATTTCAGTGATGAAGATGAATTATCTCCAAGATTATAACAGAAGCCAATAGTAAAGTACAATTCAATTTCAAAGTGAAAAGGCATCCAAACATTGTAGGAGTTCAGCTAGAGAGTAAAGCAATAAATAAGCATCTGTTCTGAGGTCTACTTGAACTTCACATGTGGATCTGAACTTTTCTCTCCACTGTTTTCCAACTCCATGATCTTGAACAGGGTAACTTCCGTCTTGGAGTTTCAGGCTCCACTTGCATAATGTGAGAGAAATAATTCAGGGTGGGTCTGAGAGATAAAGGTAGACAAGGTGGATCATTTAGTGTCATGCTAGCCCATAACTAATATTTAAGTGGTGGTAATTCATGCTGTCGTGTCAATGATGCCAGTGATTGCAACTCAAGTTCTGCCTCATCCAGAATGCCATTCCCTCACCAATTTTCCTAACCTTTCAGGTGGTCTTGATGGGGTCCTCGCCTCCATAGTTAGGTAGATAATTACCTGTTTGCAAGGAGCAAGGACCGTGTTTCAGGTAGATTCCGTGTTTCATGGGATGCTAAAAGCATAAGATTTGAAACCAAATTGCATTTCAGAGAGGTTTAGCCATTTGCCAGAGACCACACAGCTAATAAGTGGCAGAGTCCAACAAGTTCAAGAACAGGTCTGTCCTACTCCCTGTTGCCCGCCTTCTATTTATCTTTCCTCCCTAGTATGTTATAGGTTGATTGAGCTTAGTTTTGGGCCCCACTCTTCCTGTTGATGATGATATTAGTCTTGTGTTTTCAAGTCCCATGTTGACCTACGATAGGGACCTTTTGATGGATTATGCCTCCAATCAATGTCAGGTACACATGGAATGGATTCTTGCCTTTCTTTGAGCCCCCGCATTGTGGATTCAGCATCACAGAATTCAACTGGAGACTCTCTGGCAACACCTAATCTACTTCATTTGATGTCAAGGATGATATTGGACAGTACTTGTGGAGGTCTCCGTGTAGGAAATCAGAAATTTCCTGATGTTGGGACACTTGAGTGGTTCAGTCGATTAAGTGTCTCTCTTTTTTTTTTTAATTTAAAACAAATGTTTTTAATGTAATTTTTTTATTAGTTTCAGAGGTAGAATGTAGTGATTCATCAGTTGCATATAATACCCAGTGCTCATTACATCAAGCGCTCTCCTTATGCGTCTGACTCTTGATTTCAGCTCAGGTCATGATTTTGAGGTCCTGGGATCGAGCCCTGAATCAGGTTACGCACTCAGCAGGGAGTCTTCTTAAGGATTCTCTCTCCCTCTCCCTCTGCCCTTCCCCCTCCCTCAAGAGTTTTCTCTCTCTCTCTCTCTCAAAATAAATAAATCTTTTTTTTTAATTTTTTTATTGTTATGTTAATCACCATACATTACATCATTAGTTTTTGATGTAGTGTTCCATGATTCATTGTTTGTGCATAACACCCAGTCCTCCATGCAGAACGTGCCCTCTTTAATACCCATCACCAGGCTAACCCATTCTCCCACCCCCCTCCCCTCTAGAACCCTCAGTTTGTTTTTCAGAGTCCATCGTCTCTCATGGTATGTCTCCCCCTCCAATTTCCCCCCCTTCATTCTTCCCCTCCTGCTATCTTCTTCTTCTTTTTTTTTTTCCTTAACATAATAATGTATTATTTGTTTCAGAGGTACAGATCTGAGATTCAACAGTCTTGCACAATTCACAGCGTTCACCATAGCACATACCCTCCCCAGTGTCTATCACCCAGTCATCCCATCCCTCCCACCCCAACCTCCACTCCAGCAACCCTCAGTTTGTTTCCTGAGATTAAGAATTCCTCATATCAGTGAGGTCATATAATACATGTCTTTCTCTGATTGACTTATAAATAAATCTTTTTTAAAAAGAAAGAAAGAAATTTCTTAGTGTTTGCATTCCGATTAATTTAGATTTATTCTCGTTACTAAAACTTCCAGGCATTTGACCTGCTCACATGATAGATGCCCATGCCCTCCAGAGTGTCTTGCAATCAGGGCCAAGGAGGTTGAAAGTGCTGTGGCTGTCCCTCTAGGTTCTGCACACTGTCAGTGCCGCTCCTGTTCTTTGGCTTCAGCGGAGGCTCACAGCCAAGAACTCTTGATCTCAGCCACCTGGGCTCCAATCCCACTTCTGCCACCTACAAGCCGTGTGAACTAGGTTAGTTAACCCCTCTGAGCCTCAGGCCCCTCATTTACATAATAAGGACAATATTCCAAATGCACAGGTCTTTTGCAAGGAGTAGATGAGATGCTTGTGTAGACTGGCCAGGTCCTGGCTCCCAGGCTGTCAGTGCCCCCACAGAGCTCTCTGGTTACCAGCCAGGTTGGCCTCTTTAGGGGGAAGAGGAGCTCAGATGACCTCCACCCTGCCATTCTTCCTTCACCTCTATCACCCATCACACCCCTGCAAAATGTCATGCTGCCTCTCCCAGGCCTCCCCTCTGCAGACTCAGAACCACTAGGGAAAATATATGCTGTGAGATCAGAGCTCTGGATTCAGACACCAGTGCCTCTGAAAGCCGACCATGCACTCTGCAAGCTGTGCAGCGCATTTCAGCATTCCCAGAACGTGAAGGATAATGTGAGTGGAATAAAAAGAAGACAAAAGTGCCTATCAGTGTCTGGCATATGATGATCACACAATACCTGCTATTACTGTGCCCAGATATCTTCATCCTACATGAAGGGATAGTGTTCTCTTTGTGAACGTCCTCTCTCTCCACCTCTGTCTGTTTCTCCCTGTCTACACGGGTCAATTACCACAGTCGGTTTCTGCGTATGTCTTTACGTCTCTGTCTTTTTCTTGGGATCTCTGTGTCTCACTCTGTCTCTTCTAACCATTCTCCCCCTCCCTCTGTGTGTGTGTGTCTGTCTGTCTGTCTTAGTGTCTCTAGATCTCTCAAATCTTCTCTCAACCATAATAATTAAAAGAATAGCCTCTGGGTCCATCTGCCTGAACTTGCAGACTGGCTCCCCACTTTAAGAACTGTGTGAACCTGGACAATTTATTTAGTCCCTCTGAGCTCATTTTCTCACTTCAAAAGTTAGGAAAATAACAGAATTTACCTCTGGGGTTGTCATGAAGAATAAATGAGGTAATTGAGCTAGAGCACCTAGCATGGTGCCTGGCACAGAGCACTCAATAATGTTAGTTGTTCATCACCCTCATCACCATTACCACCATCACCAGCATCATCATTTATTTCTCCTATCTCCTTTGATCTCTGTATCTTTCTATTTCAGGTACATTCTCTCCCTTTCTCTTTCTCCATATTTCTGACTGTGTGTGTGTGTGTGTGTGTGTGTGTGTGTGTGTGTGTGTGTATCTCTGTCTCTCTCTCTCTCTCCCTCTCTTTCTGGATAGAGATTCACTGCAGCTCTTTCCTCAGATTTGTTTAGCCACATCAGCCTCCTGATCAGGGCTAGATCTCAGGCCACCCACAAAAAATGTTCAAGCAACCCCAGTGGTGCTGAGCAGGCACTGATGGTTTGGGAGCCCTCTCCAGGCTGCTCAGGAGATGGCCCAGGCGTTCAGCAAGGACGGGGTGAATGCTGGCGTGCTCATCTCATGCCATGGTAACCACCTGCTGGGCATTACTGCAAGACAAATGGTGCCACTGGAAAATGGAGAGATAAACAGCATACAGCACGGGGCGTGCGCTCTCCAAAGGGAGCAGAATGTTCAATGATAATTCATCTGAACTCCCATTTTTAACTCAAAACACAAATTTGGTTGCCAATAGAAGTCTATAAAGAATTAATTAGGGAACTTCACAAACAGTCAAAACTCATAAATTTATCACTGTCGAGAAGAATCATTTCTCCTGTCAGACATGAAGTATGGCTGTCAGAGATGGAAAGAAAGGAAAACACTCAAAGAAGCAGGACTGCTGTCTCATGTTCTTTCCTCTAACTGGGAGAAAGAAGAGCGTTAAGAACTTGGAGAATGCAGAGAGAACCAACAACACTCCTAGACCCCAGCTCCATGATAGTAATGTCCGCCATGTTGGTTGTGTTCAGTGCTGGGGCCCCAGAGCACAGCTCGGGGCTTGCCACATAGTAGGAGCCAGAACTGTTTCTTGAGTTGACTACAGATCCAAAAGGAGGCAGTTGGCAGGGATGAGACTGATGGCCCAGACCTCTGGCTTGCTTCCACTGCTCTCCACCACTTCCCATAAGACCGGAAGTGACGCCTGGCATGGTCTCCCTGCTCTGAACATTCCTGACCCTCCGACCTGGGTATTACTGCAGCAGCCCAGTAATAACAAAGCACGTGGCTTCAGAACTCCAACAGGCTTCACTCTGCCCTAACTCCTATCAGCCTCAGTTTCTTCTTCATGTGTGAGAAAGAAGCTATAATCACATCTGCATTGTAGAGTTTTTATGGAGATTAAATGGGAAATCCATGTGAAGGGAGACAGTAGCTACTGCTATGATTACTATGGAAGTTAGACTACCTTGGTCTCTGCTAGGGTTGCAATAGCAAAACACCTCAGACTGGGCAGACATTTCTCTCTCACTGTTCTAGACGTTGGAAGTCCAAAATCAAGGTGCCAGCAAAGTTGGTTTCTGGTGAGGTCTCTCTCCTTGGCTTCATTTCCCCCTATGTGCATCGCTGGTGCCCCCTCTGTGTCCAAATCTCCTCTTATAAGGACACAGGTCAGCTTGGATGAAGCCCATGCTAACAGCCTCATTTTAACTTAATCACCTCTTTTGAGGCCGTATCTTCATAGACTGAAGTCCTGGGCATTAGGGCTTCAGTGTATGAATTTTGAAGGGACACAATTCAGCCTATAACTGAGACCTTCAGTCTATTCATATTTTTGTTAATAGCTTAAGAGAAAACAAACATTTACCTTCCCACTGGCCCTGAGCTGAGCTCACCCTTATAAAATGGTTGACCTGAAAGATGTTTTTCAAAGTAGATCTGTTCACAGGCAGAGAGGCAGGCAGTCCAGGGATCCGGGCCCTAGTCTTGGCTCTGCCCCCAGCTGGCTGCATAAGATCTCAGCCAAGTATCTTCTCTTCTCCATATTCCTCATTTAGGACTGGTTTGTACCACATGGTACCAGGATCCCATCTGCTAGGACTCTAGCTATACGGTCACTCAAGACACCCGAAGGATCTGTGAAGATTTGTACACAAAATGCGAGTTTGTTCCCCACACCGCTAGTGTGAGGAGCTGGTTTCTGGAGCTCTCCATGGTAGTAGGCAGGTGGTAGAGGACCCCAAAACCATCTGAGAAAAACAACAACAAGAAGTCAGGGTATCAAGGGAGCGCCTAGGTGGCTCAGTCGGTTGGGCGTCTGACTCTTGATTTCGGCTCAGGTCATAATCTCGGGGTCCTGAGATCGAGCCCCACATCGGTCTCAGCACTCAGCACGGAGTCTGCTTCTCTCCCCCTCTCTCCCTCTCTCCCTCTGCCCCTCCCCTTGCTCGTGCACTCTCTCTCTAAAATAAATAAAATCTTTAGGGAAAAAAAAAGCCAGGGTACTGAGGTTGTGAGAAAACTCGTGAATGTCACTGTCACTGTGATTCTTCCATCTTGCCCAGCAAGTTGGTTGCAGGTTCAAGTTGTTACCAGGAAAGAAAAAGTCTAACCCCCAATCTTGTCCTCTTGGGAAGCACAGCAGATAGTACAAAGATGCCCCTTGCCGCTCCCTGCAAAATGCCTTTCAGTGTATTCAGGGTCACTTCTGGGAGTCTGCCGCTTCTCTAGCCTCTTTCTCTCCTCTCCCTCAAACTCCTAGTTCTTACTATTCCACTGCCAGCATCTTGCTCTACCATAAGAAAGCCCTTAATGTCCTCAGCTTCTGAATCATGCCCAATTCCTTCCTCTGTCGGAGGAAGAGGCTTCAAGGCTTCCCCTGCCCTCAGGTGAGAGCAGTCAGTACAGTGGTTAGAACCAACATTCTGGAGCCAGCTTGATTAGGCTTGAATCCCTGATCTTCCATGCATTTGGCTGTGTGACGCTGGGAAAGTTACTTACCCTCTCTGTGCCTCCATTTCCTTATCTGTGAAGTGTGAATGACAATTGTTCCTACTTCCTTAGGGTTGTTTTGAGGGTTAAATGAGCTAATATATATATAAAGTCTGAGGACAGTGGTTGTCACGTGGTCAGTGCAGCCCAGGTATCTATCTGTTTGAACTCAGAGGTGAGCATTCCCACTAGGTTGGAGGTTGGAGTAGGGCAGGACAATTTATTGGGGTGCATAAAGAAAATAGCCGTTAATTCCTTTTTAATTTCTTTTTATGTATCTGTTTTATAAGACATATGCTATATGAATACATTAGTACATGTTTGCAATGTATAAATAATCATTAATATTGTGGGAGAATGCTCAAAAAATTCTAATGGGGTATCCAATGAAAAAAGTTTGGGGGTTGTTGGTCTATGAACAAACAATCCTTTCTTTTAAAAAAAAAATCATTTGTAGACTAGTCCTTTTCAGAACACACCTTTCTCTTAACACTGACTTTCTCTCTGAGCATAATGCAGTTGTCACTTTCATGTTAATAACACCTCCGTATCTTTATTGTGTCCTAATAAAGACTGCCTCCCCACCAAGAATGGAGGAAATCTCATCTTGCTCCTACTAAATTTCACACTCACCAAAACACAACAATAAAGACGGTGCCTGAGAGAGAGAAGGAAAGAATGGCAGGGACGTTTAATACATAATAAATCAGTAATTTTGGCTACTGTACAACTAACTTGCATTAGCTATCTCCTGCTCTTTAGGCCCTACCTCCAAACCCTGGTTTTCAATGATCTATGTCATTTCATTTTGTATTCCTTTTACTGTGCATTCTCTGGGAAGAGCTGCATTTTTTCCTGTGCCTGCTTTTTTTTTATTCTGTCCACTGCATTTCTGATTTCAGATACTGGCTTCCAATTCTGGGGACCAACTGTGTTCCCAGAGATGCTGTGTAATTTGGATACTTGCCTGGCAAATAGCTTTGGGCAATCTTGCTCCAACCTTCTTGTATCACTGGTAGAAATCTCTTAGATCCTATTGTGAATACCCAGAATTGTGGGATATTGACTTTCTCCTTATAAATTTGTATCAGAGCCACCTGCTTCTTATACACCTGCCTTTCTCTTACTAACTAGAAATATCTGAAAGTAAAGGAGGTTGCTCCTGGAGGCGGCGATTGGTAGTGAGCTCTATCCCCAAGAAGAGTCTCTCGACCTTAGCACTATTGACTTTAGGGCCAGATAATTCTTTGTAGGGGATTTCCCTGTGCACTGTAGGATGGTCTCTACCCTCTGGGTGCCAATAGCCATCCTCCCGAGTCATGACAACCAAAATATGTCTCCAGATTCTGTCACCAAATGTCCCTGGGGGATCCAAATCACCCCGGCTGAGAATACTTTCTTAGAGGTAGTCAAGCAGAAGGTGAATACTCACCTCAGGTTTCCCAAGTTCAAGTGCTGGATGGGAACTTGAACCACATTCTCAAGTCCCCAGATACTATAAAATTCTACAATATCAGAAGAACATTTTGGTGGTGTGAGTCAGAAGAGAGAAAAGAGGCAGGAACAGGAAGGGCTTAGAATCCAGGCCAAATGGATGTGGGGTCCCCCAAGGCACCAACTGAGTTGTTGCTCTTCCCTCATTCCCACATCGAGCCTGGTAGGGGCTCAGTGGGGTGTAGGAGGAGAGACGAGAGGCTCACGTAGGAGTTTGAGATTCATAGCAACGGATGAGTGTAGCCAGTACCAGGTGGCTGCCTGTCCCCCAAGTGGCCTCAGGGACATTTAGCCCTTCCCTTCCAAGGAGCAGGTGCATCTCTGAGCTTTGTAGCCCTCCCTCCCGGCTCTGTGCTCCCACATCTCCAAGTACCAGGAGTCATCGTTAGAGCGATGCCCTGCTCCTGGCATTCAAAAGCTCTCCTCTCTGCTTCGGAACAATCCACTTCCTCTCTGAAGTGCTTGAAGGATCTCAGGAGACGTGTAAAAAGGGGACAGCCACAGCTTTGCCCCTCGCTGCCCTTAGACCCCACAACTAGCACCATCCTCCTAGACATCCACATTGCAGGAGGAGAGATGCACACAGACACAGCCCGCCTTTTCACATGCACAGTCTAGGATGCATGGACGGATTGCAAAACTGTTATAAACCACCACCATTCCTCTTATTATTAAAGAATCATCTCACTAGAACTTGGGGATTTGGGGTATGTTTAGGCCAGCCCCCAGCTCTGAAATGGACACAGCTGAGATCATTAGAAATCACCTCGAGAACCTCATTCCGCCTACCTCCCCCAAAAGTTTGCCGTGGGGTTTCTTGACTTTCCCATTAGAACAGCTCTTAGGCTTAGCTGGGCCATATTTCAATGTAATTGTCCTGCCCACGACACACTCACTGTCTCACATGCTGGAAACAGAATGGGTTAGAAGTTTCCTGTTCTGCCTCACCGAGTCTTTCCCTCCCTTATGCTATGTTTAGCATTTGTGTGGGCACTTGGCTCATGCCACTTGTATGCTTCCATTCCTGTTTTGAGGAGACACTTTCTCCACCGAGGGTGAAGCTTAGGGGTGGAAGAACTTGCTTGAACGTTTATTCCATTGTCTGCCTCACCTGCTGCAGACTGGTACGGCTTGTTCCATCTGGGAAAGGAGGGAGCGTTCTCTCAAACACAGAGGAAGTCCACTTGCTTGGCGGTCCTGCTGTCGTGTTTTTCACCTGAGCGGCATCTACCACCACCCACCTGCTCAGTGTCACACCCAGGGAGGGGTGCCGGTGACACAGGCGTGAATAAGTCACAGCCCCTGCCCTCAAACAATTACTGAGTCTGATGGGGAAGCAAATCGATCAGTGGATTTTCCATATGACGTGGGAATAAAGGCAAGAACAATGAAAAGCAAGCAACTTTTGTGTTTTGAGCCCTTATTCTGTGCTCTGCTAAACAGGAGTGACCATCCAGTTTGAAAACCAGCTCAGAGACTGAATAGTGACGTTAGCTTGGAAAAGTCACTTTATCTCTCCTTGTTTCTGGATGTGGAGCCTTGGATCAGTCACACAACCTCTCTGAGCCTCAATTTCCTCTTGTAGAATGAGAACAACAACAACCCCTCCCTCTTAGGGCTGTGTGCTGGACTAAATGCAGTGACACATAGGTCTTCTTATTGTTCCCGTTTTACAGATGAAGACACTGAGGCTCAGGTAGGTTATATTACTTGCCCAATATTCCACATCTAATAAGTGGCAATCCTTGGATTTAAAGCCAGGCGGGTAGGGTGCCAAAACCATGTTTTTGAGTAGAGTTGACCAGCAAAGAACTAAAGATATTTTTTTTGGAGAATAAAGACAGGGCGTTTGAAGGGACAGCCTAAATCTCTATGCTGTGTCCTGCAGTGTGAAGACAAGGGGACAAGGGACCCAGGTGCCACAAGAAAAAAACCTAGGGGACCTTAGCGTCTCTGCCTTGTTTCTTTCTTCCTCTCCGCTCCCTGTGTTTCTGCACTCTGAATCATCATTGTCTTGTTTCACCTTGCCCACTTGAATGTCTAACTGACACCTCAGTCTTGAGATAACCAAACTAAGACTGGGGGATTGGAAACCCCCCTCCCCAGTGTGCTCCTTCCCCAGAGGTCCCCCGCCACTGTACACCCACCACCAAACTCTTACAAGCCATCCTGATGCCTCTTTTTCTCATCAGCAAAACATGGCACTCCACTGTTTTTTTACTAAAATATATTTGACATGTGACATTGTATAAATTTAAGGCATACAGCATGTTGATTTGATACATTTATACATTGCAATGTGATTGTCATTGTAGCCTTAGCTAACACCTCTATCACGTCACATAATTATCCTTTGTTTTTGTTGTGGGAATAATTAAGATCTAATCTCTTAGTGAGGCGCCTGGGGGACTCAGTCGTTTAAGCGACCGACTCTTAGGTTCAGGTCAGGTCATGATCTTGGGGTGATGAGATCAAGCCCCACATCGGGCTCGACACTGAGCGTGGAGCCTGCTTAAGATTCTCTCTCTCCCTCTTCCTCTGCCCCTCACCCCCACCCTCCCTTAAAAAGAAAAAAAAAGATCTAATCTCTTAATAAGTTTGATTATTGTAATACGGTATCATTGACTATAATCACTAAGCTGTGCATTAGATTTCCAACATTTCTTAATTTACTAATTGTGAGTTTGTACCCTGAAACAACACCTCTCCAATTCCCACCCCCTCCCCCTTCCCCCCGACCCTGGTAACCACCGTTCTACTCTCTGCTTTTACCAGTTCAGCTTTTAGATTCAGCTTTTTTAATTCCACATATAAGTGAGATCATACAGTATTTGTCTTTCTCTGTCTGACTTCTCTCGCTGAGATAAGTGGATAGAATGCCCTCGAGGTCCATCCGTGTTGTTGCAAATGGCAGGATTTCCTTCTTTCTAATGGCTGGTAGCATTCATATAAATATGTGTGTGTGTATAGATCACATCTTCGTTAGCCATTCATCTGCGGATGGACACTTAGGTGATTTCCATGGCAACCCCGCCTTCAAGCTGGTGACGGGCTGCTCACTTCTCTCCATGGCTTCTACGCCATCACCTCTCAGCTGGACAGCCGTGGGAGCCTCCTCACTGGTCTTCCCGCCCCCCCTACAGCCTACCCTCCGCACAACATCAAAGAGAGCTTTTGAAAACAAAACACATCTTGTCATTCCCCAGTGAGAGAGCCTCTCCTAGTCTCTCTTTTCATTTGTAATAAAATCCAAACCCCTTCCCCTTCCAAGCCCACCTTCATCCTGTCCTCGCGTGTACTGACTCGCTCTCCATCAGCCATGGCTTCCTGGCACCTGCACTCGGGTCCCCTTGCTCAATGGGGCCCACGTTTCCCGTTACTTTAGCATCCAAGGCTCTCCCTTTGATTTGTAGCTGCCTGTTTTCTTCATGTCACTGAATCTCAAGCTAGAAGTCACAACCTCTGGAAGGACCGCCCCGACCACCCAGCTCCCTCTGAGCCATTCCCCATTTTTACCTGTGCATACACCTGTCACCAACTCCCATTCTTCCTGTCTGTGCTTCTCCCAACTAGAATGTGAGTGTGTGAGAGGAGACACCTTGTCTATGGTGTTCATGTTTCCTCACCACCTTGCACACAATCAGGCACACAATGGCGTCTAGCACGTAAGTGCTCAATAAATATTTATACCTCAAATACATAAATGGGTTTCTTTTCTCCCTCTTGTCCCTCCCATCTGGTTTCTCATGTCTTAAATCCATTCTTCAGAATAAGGATAGAAGATATATAATGTCTTATGCTTAGTCATCTGTAACCAGTACGTAAAATCCTGGAACTCTTCAAAACGTAATGAAGAATTCTAAATTCCAAAATGTAACATGTGGATGGCTTCTCTGAAATGTTTACCAGCCTCACAGAAGTGGCTCCTTGTCTCCATGAATACAAATGAAGAAGGGTCGCTCAACAATTACCTTCAAAGAAGCCACAGCATCTGTAATCCCTGTCAGATCCCCTCTGCTCAGTCTCTGATGCACACCCCTAAATTCACTTCATTCGTTTTAATTATCCCCACCATGAGTGAGCGAAGACTTTTTAGAGCCATTTTAGAAACAGAATTAGCAAACTTGGAGCCTGGATAACTTTCTCCAAGGTGTTTAGCTGTAATTGTTCTCCCGTTGAAAAGAAACAAAAGTAGCATTAGCTTATCCATTTGCTGAATTTATATTGCATTTTGGGGAAGATGTGGTTTGATGGGTTTCTTCATTTTTCTGGATTCATGAATATCAAGTCTCCCTAGACTGGCTGAACTATTCCTACCTTCTCTTGTGACATGATTCCAAGTCCAGCCACATTTCTCTCTCTCTTCTCTCTCTCTCTGACGCGCGCACATGTGTGCACGCACACACACACACACACACCAGCAAAAGGAGATGCCTAACCTGACCACTCCTTACCAGCAGTATCACAATACTGTGGCTAAAGCCACTCCTCATCTTCTGCCTGGATCTCTGTAAGACCCACTCTGCTCCCTCCACCCACTCAGCAGCCAGCATGCTGCTTATGCTGAGAGTCAAATCCCATTCCTCCTTCACCCCTCCTCACGTGTGGACCAAGTCCTCCCCACACCCTACAAGACCCTCATGGATCTGGCCCTGGCCTTCCTTTCTGACATCCTCTTTTATTACTCCACTTCAGCCACTCCTGCCTCATGGATATTTCTGGAACCCCCCAGTTCCACTTCTGCCTCAGTGCCTCTGTGTCTTCTGTTCCACCAACCCGGAACACGCTTGCAGCAAATATCCACATGGCTTGTTCCTCGCTTCATGCAAGCCTTTGCTCAAATGCTGCCTCCTCTGAGAAGCCTTCCTTGATCACTCGATCTAAAATACCACCCTCAAAAAAAATAAATATCACCCTCAGCCTCCTTCATCCCTTCGCCTTGATTTTTGTTCCATAACGCCATCAGCTCATGACATTATATTATCTATTTGTCATTTCCTACATTATACATAAGAATGTGCCAGCAGGTGGAAAGGAGCTAGGAAAGCAAAACCTGGTTTTAACACCTATAGACAGGTAGAGCCTGTCCCTCTGCAGAAAATACCACTAAGTGGAGAGAAAATACCACTAAGTGGAGAGAACATATTGGGGGACAAACCACCCAAAAGAATGTTGTGAAACAGATGCATAGATAGATAGATAGATCCATCAATAGATAGAAACAATAATAGGAATATCATATCAATAATTAATGCCAGACTCCCTGCTGGATAAATTGCATTCATTACGTCAAATCTGTATTACAGTAATTCAAGATACAGATTTTTGTCCCCATTTTAGATATGAAGAAACTCAGGCTCAGTTGTCCCAAGGTGCCCTCTCTTGGAACTGACAAAGCCTGGCTCTAAACCTGGACTCCCTTCATCTCAAGGACTGTTTACCAGGCAAAGGTGTGATCTACCTGACTGCATTAGCTTCATGATCTCTCCTGTTGCGAGTCTGCCCTTCCTAAGCAGAGAAGTCTGGGAGGAAAATCAAAAGCGCTTGTAAAATCATTTCAGCCACCGCTGACTGCTGCATGCTCCCTAAATAGAAGGATTTTGTCTGTGGTTGCAAATGCCAATCCACTCCAGAGTCTCTTATTTTTAGGAGAGGGGAACGCTGTACTACATGAGAACTGAAATGTGTCTATCATTGTCATACTTCTAAGATCACACTAATTACGGGTCTTTAGCATTTTTGGTCTTCCTGGTACTGGAGGCAAAGGAGTTGAAAAACTTCCAGAAGTTGCCGTGAGCCTTCTTGAGCAGGAAGCTTTAGACTTTATGCAAATCAATCAATCAGTCAATCAAGAGGCTTACAAGGGCGTGATGAGTGGGGTTTTGAGGTACTCCAGCAGAATTCATTTCATATATATTTAAAAGGGCCTACTACATGCTGGGTCCCGAGGATATAGAAATGATAACACCAAGCCTCTGTTCTCAAGGAGATCAGACAGGATCCCCTGCAGTAGACCCATAGGTAACACATCACTCCAAGAAGCGATGAGGGGCAGCCCTCTGTCAGCTAACCCAATGCAGGCTGGATCTGTGAACTGTTTTATTGGTGGGCTTGTTGGGCCAGCATGAGCTTGAGCTGAAAGCTGAGTCCAGTTCTCCTGCTCACCTGCCAAGAGTATTGCATTCCACACACTGGAAAAGCTCTCTAAGCTTCAGCTTCCCTGCACATAAAATTGGGTTGGAGATGGCCACCCGCTACTGTTGTGGAAAGGATAGAATGAATAATCATGCGAAGAGCCATGCACAGTGCCTGGCCCTTTATTTGTAGGCACTCAACATATGGTGATGACCTAAAGCAGATGTAGAAGGAGGGAAAGGGGGGAGGGAGGGAGGGAGGGAGGGAAGGAAGGAAGGAAGGAAGGAAGGAAGGAAGGAAGGAAGGAAGGAAGGAAGGAAGGAAGGAAGGACTTCTATGTCAAGATTCAGGCAGACACATGAAATGACTTCAGAAATTATTTGACATGCCTACTTTGGCTGCATGCCTCCCATTGAGGAAACTAACAAGAAGCCAAGTTCAGGAAATCATTTAGCCAGAAATGGAAGGCACGTCCATGGAGGACCTCAGAATCTGGCTCTCCTTTCCATTCAAGAAAGGTCCAACGTCCCTCATCAATTATCCCAACACCAGCATCTCTCTTACTCATCATTCTTACTCATCTAGACCCTTGGGGGATTATACCAAACTCGCACAATATCTGTACAACTAAGATACTGCCCACGGATATCAAAATGTGAGCTTCACTTTGGCAAAGGTAACAAGAAATTTTTTTTTTTTAAAGATTTTATTTACTTTTTTTTTTTGGTTTTTTTTTTTAATTTTTTTATTGTTACGTTAATCCCCATACATTACATCATTAGTTTTAGATATAGTGTTCCATGATTCCTTGTTTGTGCATAACATCCAGTGCTCCATGCAGAACATGCCCTCCCCAATACCCATCACCAGGCTAACCCATCCTCCCAACCCCCTCCCCTCTAGAACCCTCAGTTTGTTTTTCAGAGTCCATCGTCTCTCATGGTACTTCTCCCCCTCCAATTTCCCCCCCTTCATTCTTCCCCTCCTGCTACATTCTTCTTCTTCTTTTTTTCTTTCTTAACATATATTGCATTATTTGGGTAACAAGAAATTTTATGAGGTCCAATTCTTTAATCTGGAAATCCTCCTTCTAGAAAATATAAGGAAATATTCTGAAACACAGATAGTTTTATAGGCCATGTTGTTTACAATATAGAGAACAGGAAACAGCCCAACTGTCTAGGAGCAAGGCGCTGGTTAAACAAATGAGGGCACATTAATATGATGAACAGTTACGCCGTCATTAAAATTATGTTTATGAGCATTTTTAATTTCATGGGGAAATACTTATCCAGCAATGACAAGCAAAATAACGAAGATGCAAAATTGTATTACTTGTGTCCTCCACTATGTAGGGAAAAGAAATGAAAATATACTGCAGGAAATCACTGGAGTGGCCAACACTTTGCGTTGTGCTTAAGAATGATTTTTTTTCTACTTTGCAATATTTTTCATATTTTCCAAAGTTTATACCATGACATGATGAAGACTTCCAGCCCCCCAACTCATTCCATTCCCAGTACATGAAATTCTTCCCACTGGGTAGAATTCTGGGATCCTGACCTTCTTCGAACTAAGATGAGAAGGCATGCATTGGGAAAGGCCCGGAAGACAGAGACTCGTGTAGGGCTGGGAAAAACTGGAATTATGCTAAGAGGTGGTCAGTCATTACCAGGGAAAAGCTTTGTCTTAACGTTGTTTCCCAAAGCTGAGCTGGAAAGACCCTCATCTTCTCTTCTAAGACACACTAGAAGGATCTCAGATTTTCACCCGTCCCCACACCTAGCCAGGAGGAAATTGAGGTCAATTTAAACACTGACATCTTGGCAAAAAGTTTGAGAGGAAAAAGCAGGGAGATCAGGAAAATTAAGAAACCACAGGCACTGTCAGGGAGGGGAAGAGGAGGAAAGAAGACCATCGAAGAAAATGAGTCAGAAACACATCTACTGGAGCGTCTTGGTGGCTCAGTCGGTTAAGCGTCTGCCTTCAGCTCAGGTCATGATCCCAGGGTCCTAGGATCGAGTCCCGAATCAGGCTCCTTGCTCAGCGGGGAACCTGCTTCTCCCTCTGCCTGCCACTCACACTGCTTGTGCTCTCTCATTCTCTGACAAATAAATAAATAAACTCTTTTTAAAAAAAAAAGACAGTGAACATCCTTTACCAATCAGAGAAGAATAAAAGACTGGAAAGATTCATCATGGCGTGAAACTTGGCAAGGCTTCCCTCTCCCCGCCTGGAGAATGGACATCTCCTCCATCTTACCCATCCTCCGCTCTATGAACGAGCATCGCAGTTGTGTTTTAAAGATACATCCAGATTAATTTGTTTGACAAATGAAAAGAGATGAGAGGCATGTCGGGTCATAGAAACGGTTGTGTTGTCACTGTCTTTATCAATCATCCCTGCTTCTCCTGAGACAATGCCAGGTTGATCCGTGGGTGCCTCTGATTCAGATGGCAAAGATGAGAACAAATCACCCTTTTGCCAAAGAGTTCAGTTAGACAGATTGTGATAGTGTCTACGGGGCCAGAAATGATCGGAGTCTTACAAATATAATGCAAGAGCATCACAATTCATTCGTGTGACTGTCTCACACCAAACACTGGCATCTGGTAACCAAAGGGAAATAAGAACTGGGCCATCCTACAACTTGGCTAGTGAGATCCAGGGGTCTGTGGCTATGCTAACTCACCTTCCATTGACCCATGCCCCCGGAGTCCTCCTTGCTCAGCACATTGGCTAAGAGATTCTGCTAATGAGCATAAGATTGATGCTGACCATTAACCATAATGATAACCATTAACTGTGATGTTAATGATAACTAACACCCATCCGAAGCGCACTCTGTGCCTAATGGTGGCCCCACATTTCTATTTAATATTTGCAAATCTTGAAATGGCTATTAGCAGTCCCATTCTGCAGGTGAAGAAATCAAGACTGCATGGGTTATGTGACTTTCTCACCAGGTGTGATTTAAATGGGAATTTCGATCCCATTGTCCAAGCCCACCTCACAGGCTGTCCTGACAATGGAGGCACAGATGTGACAGTGTTTGGTAAATCCCAGGGAGATGTTTTCCACATATTTTCTGTGTTTCCTAGAAGATTGTCCATCAATTTGACTCTCAGGAGAAAAAGTAGTTTTAAAATACAACTTCCAAAGAAACTGTGGACTGTGGCAGAAAAAGGCAAGTTCTAGCATCAGACAAATCAGGAATTACATCCACGCTGAGCCACTTCCTTGCTGTGAGATCCCAAGCAAATCCCTGAACCTCTCTGACCTTTGGATTTCTCTAGGGCGAGTGAGAGATGGCATAAGGATTAAATGGAATGTCTAAGAAAAGCACATGGCTCAGCATTTGACACAAGTGTTGGGATGACTTTTTTTTTTTTGACGGGAGACTGGCAGAGCTGTTTCCCCGCAGAACCCACGGAATGAGAGCCCAATGTCATTCCCTGCAGTCATAATGACCACTGGCAGAAATGCCAATCTCATGCCTTTCTCTCTCTCTATCCAGGGGAAAGAGTTCCTTGGAATCTTGCCACGCAAATTGTGGTCTATGTGTGGTAGCATTGACATCACCTGGCTCAAGAAAGTAGCATGGAGGGAAAGAGTGACCAGGGGATGTCTTCGTATAGGACGGGCAGAGAAATCCTTTCTGGGGCATTTGTGATGAGTTCCAGTGGCGATGAAAAGCCCACCTTTAAAGAGATGGAGGGTGTTGCAGAAAGAGAGAACAGAATGTGCAAAGGCCCATGTCAGGATAGCTTCAAGTGTTCAAGGAACAAAAAAAAAAAAAAATGGTGTCTGGATTCACAGGGAGTGAGCAGGGTTAAAGGGTGAAGTATGACAAGGTTGGGAAGATAAGAAAGGGCGAGATTAAGGTCGCTTCTCTCAGTCCTTGGGGGAGATTTCCAAAGTTACCAGGGTGGCCTCTCTGTCTGTCTGTCTGTCTTTCTCTGTCTGTCTCTCTCTCACACACACATACACACACTTTATACACTTGCCCTGCACCTTGAAGTTCTTCTTGGCACTTATTCCAATACAACCAAATAAGTATTAGAACAACTCTCTGTTTAATATCTGGCTACGTTGGCTACCTGGCCTATGAGCTCCATGCGGGCAGGGACTATATCTATGCTGTTCACCATTATACGCTTAGCTCCCAGCAAAAGGATAGACTGTGGTAGGTGTGCAATTACATTTTGGAGGAGAAAGAAAAAGACAACTCCCAGTTTACGATACATTTCCTCAAATGGTAGTATTAAATAATTTTAGGACTCTTCACTACCTTGTCTTTGAATTGTATTTGTTTGTTGTTATTTAAAGGATCTGGGCTCATCAGGGAAATTCAAATCAAAACCACATTGAGATACCACCTTACACCAGTTAGAATGGCAAAAATGGACAGGGAAAGAAACAACAAATGTTGGAGAGGTTGTGGAGAAAGGGGAACCCTCTTACACTGTTGGTGGGAATGCAAGTTGGTACAGCCACTTTGGAAAACAGTGTGGAGGTGCCTCAAAAACTTAAAAATAGAGCTACCCTATGACCCAGCAATTTCACTTCTGGGTATTTACCCCAAAGACACAGATGTAGTGAAAAGAAGGGCCATATGCACCCCAATGTTCATAGCAGCAATGTCCGCAGGAGCCAAACTGTGGAAAGAGCCGAGACGCCCTTCAACAGATGAATGGATAAAGAAGATGTGGTCCATATATACAATGGAATATTACTCAGCCATCAGAAAGGATGAATACCCAACTTTTACATCGACATGGATGGGACTGGAGGAGATTATGCTAAGTGAAATAAGTCAAGCAGAGAAAGTCAATTATCATATGGTTTCACTTATTTGTAGAACATAAGGAATAGCATGGAGGACATTAGGAGAAGGAAGGGAAAAGGGGGGGAGGGAATTGGAGGGAGAGATGAACCATGAGAGACTATGGACTCTGAGAGACAAACAGGGTTTTAGAGGGGAGGGGGAAGGGGGAGGGGGGATTGGTTAGCCCGGTGATGGGTATTAAGGAGGGCACGTACTGCATGGAGCACTGGGTGTTATACGAAAACAATGGATCGTGGATTACCACAACAAAAACTAATGATGTATTGTATGGTGACTAATATAACATAATAAAATTTAAAAAAAATTTTTTAAATAAATGAATAAATAAAGGATCTGGGCTCCATTACCGCAAAAATTTAAGAGGATTTCTTTAACGTGAGTTATAAGTACCTGGCTTAATGCAGCTACAGTTTTTCTTACATTGTTATGACAGTGAAAATAACTCAGAGAAATTTGTGAATGTCTAAAGGAAAACATAGAAAGCTTTTCGAAGTGCTCTAGTTTAGGTAAAAGCAGGCAAGCGTTCCAGATGATTTGGCATATTTTTAATCACCTTTTTTGAGATATAACTTTCATTTATAAATGTGTACACATTTTAAATGTACAGTTTGTATTTTTTTAATTTTTTAATTTTTTTTAATTCCAGTATAATGAACACACACTGTTACGTTAGTTTCAGGTGTACAATATAGTGACTCAGCACTTCTGTACATTACCGGGTGCTCATCACCGTAAGTATACATAAAGTGTATAGTCAGATAATTTGGACAAACACATACACTTACGCCACATAAGGGCAAATACAAATGAAAACCAAGAGGCTTAATCCTCCATGTGAGGAAGGGAAGCGACTTCTCTCCAGTCCCTTTTCTTAGAGTATAAATTGACTTTAACTTTAGAAAGCTTGTAGGTTCAAGTTCTTTCTCTGACTCTGAATCATGCGTAAATCATTTGATCAGCTTTAGGAAGCAGTGATGTCCTTCTCGCAAACATGGGAACCACCTCTCTGAAATACACATCATCAAGGAAGATGGTGCCTCCCCCTCCCCATTTCTTGTGGGAGGGCAGGAGCCCGCCTCCAAGTCGCACATCTCCCTTCTGTCAAAATCCTCAGAATAAGAAGCTCATTTTTCCTTCGGATAAAGCCAATTAGCACACACAGATGGCCACCTCAATTACCAGTGAATCTAGGATGAACTGTGTGTGACAAATGGTGCTGTCAGGTCCTCTTACTTGAGCACAGTTATCATTTATCTTGAGAACATGTAAGTCATGGGTTGTATCTGTTCATCTATAGAACAAGCGGAGATTTTGTTTGTTTGTTTGCAGTCTCTTAGCAGATTGTGATGTGTATTGCCTTCTGGTTTAGTGGCTATTTAATAATGAAATCGTGTTCTTTCTCTTCTACCTTTGTGGAGAAGTGTTCTGGGTTGGGATGAGATTTTGATTTAAATTATATTTCCCCAATAGGCACTATTACCCTGATCAAGATAGGTAACATTTTCAACACCCTGGAAAGTTGCCATGGGCCCCTTTGAAATGAATCCCCCCCCCCAAAAAAAGAAAAAGAACAAAAAGGGGCATCTGGGTGGCTCATTCGGTTGAGCATCCAACTCTTGATTTTGGCTCAGGTCATGATCTCGGGGTTGAGACTGAGCCCCACGTTGGACTCTGCACTCAGTGGGGAGTCTGCTCTCCCCCCTCCCTCTGCCCCTCCCCTGCACTTGTGTGTTCTCTCTTTCTCTCTCTCTCTAAAATTTTCTTTTAAAAAGGAAAAAAAAAAAATCCCCAGCCCTCCACCCAGACAACCATTAGTGTTATTTCCATCAGGATAGATTAGTCTGACCTACTCCAGAACTTTTTAATAAATGAAAGCATACAGTATTTACTTTTCAATGTGACTTTTTCTGCCCAGCATGTTTTTGAGATCCAGCCATGTCACTGTGTATAGTTTGCTCCTTTTAACCGTAGAGTGCTGCTCCAGAATTTGTTTCTGCATTCACCTGTTGACAGATGTTTGGGTTTTTGACTATTATAAATAACGCTGGTATGCACATCCCTGTACAAGTCTGTTTGCAGGCTCACATTTTCATTTCTCCTGTAAAAATAGCTAAGGACGGAATTGCTGAGTCTTATGACAGTGTATGTTGAACTGTTAAATTCACTTACATGTCCTTTCCAAAGTGGTTGCACCCATTTTACGTTCCCACTGGAAGTGTATGTTTGCGTTTCTGCTGTTCCACACCCTCACCAACACTTGGTGTGGTCAGTCTGTTTAATGTTTAACATTCCAATAGGTCTGCATCTTGTGGTTCTAATTTGCTTATTTCCACCAAGTAAGACAGTTGGGCACCTTTTCACGTGTTTATTGACTATTTCTATATCTTCTTTAGTGAAGTGTCTCTTCAAATCGTTTCCCCTTTTTTTAATTGGATTTTTGACCTCGTATTGAGTTGTAAGGATTCTGTTCCTATTCTGGGCAAAAATCCTTTATCAGAGATATGTTCTGCCAGTATTTTCTCCTCTTTTTAATGGTCAGTGCTCTTTGTGTTCAGTCTTAAGAAACCTTTCCCTAGGGACACCTGGGTGGCTCAGTCGGTTGAGCATCTGCCTTCAGCTCGGGTCATGATCTCAGGGTCCTGGGATCGAGCCCCACATGGGGCTCCCTGCCCTGCAGGGAGCCTGCTTCTCCCTCTCCCTCTGCCTGCCATTCCCCCTGCTGGTGCTCTCTCTTTCTCTGTGTCAGATAAATAAATAAAATCTTTTAAAAAAAAATCTTTGCCTACCTCAAGGTCATGAAATTTTTTTCTCCTCATTTCTTCTTAAAGTTTTATATTTTTAGCTTTTATATTCAGGCCCATGGTCCATTTTAAATGAAATTTTGTCTACAATGTGAGGCAGAGATTGAGATCCAAAATATCCTACTTTTCCATCACCATTTCTTGAAAAAACATTCCGCTCCCCAAGTGAATGATGTGGGTGCCTTTGTCCAAAATTGCTTATATACGTACAGGTTATTTTTGGACTCTGTCTTTACACCAATACTGCACTGACTTGATTACTGTCATTTTATAATAAGTCTTGAAATCAAGTCGTATAATTCCTCTAATTTTACCCTTCTTTTTTCAAAATTGTTTTGGCTATTCTAGGTCTTTTGCCCTCAAAAAAGTCTGCTTGGGTTTTGACTGAGATTATGTTGAATCTATAGATAAGTTTGGGGAGAACAAACATGATTTTATTAGGTATATATTGGAGTGCAACAAATTATCCCAAGACTTAAAACAACGATATTCATAATCCCACAGTTTGTGTGGGTCAGTAATCTGGCCATGATCTAGCAGGGTCCTCCAGCTCAGCATCCCTCACAAGGGCGCAGTCACCTCCATGTTTGACTAAATCCATTCCCAAGCTCAGTCCATAGTTGTTGGGCACATTCTGGTCCTTGCAGATTGTTGGACTGATAACCTCATCCTTGCTGGCCATTGGCTGGAGGCCACCCTCAGTTCCTGGCCATGTGGGTCTTTCCCTGGGGAAGCTCACAACATGGCAGGTGATCTCATCAAAATAAGCAAGAGAGAGGGGATGAGTTAGAAGAAACAGAAGGCGTGGTCTTTCATAATCTCATTGCAGAGGTACCATCCTATCACCTTTGCTGTATTCTATTCATTAGGAATAAGTCACTAAGTCCAGTCCATACTAAAGGAAGAGAATTACACAAGGCATATATAACAGGATGTGGAGACCACTGGGCACCATCTTAGAAGTCAAACACCATAATAATGCTGAGTACACCAATCCACGAGCAGGATTTCTCTCTCTTCCTCTTCTTCCTCCTCTTCCTTCTATTTCTTTTAACAATGCTTATTAGTTTTAACACTGAAGTTTTGCATATCTTTCATTGAATTTATTCCTAAATATTTTATTGTTGATATTACTGAAACTAGCATTTTTTTATTATGAAGCAATAATTTTCCATTTAACCAAAGTCATGATAAAAGATATCAAATACAAATACATAAGATCACATAGCTGTGAGCAAAACTTAGTTTTTTTTAAATATTAAGACTCTTTTTTTTAAGTTTTCATTTTAATTCCGGTTAGATAACATACAATGTTATATTAGATTGAAACTAGTATTTTAAATTTTATTTTCTAATTCCTTATTATTAGCAAATAGAAGTAGAAAAGATTTTATATGTTGACCTTGAATTCTGTGACCTCACTGAACTCATTTATTAATTCCAGAACTTTTTGTAGGATTTTCTACCTTGATGATCATGTCATCAGAAAGAAAAAAAAAAAATTTTACTCATCTCTTTCAAATTTCTATATTTTTCCTTTTTGTTCTTTGATGCCTTATTGGATGAATTCCTCCACCCAGTAAAATATTTAATATAAGTGGTCAGATATTCTTTTCTTGTTGCCAGTGTTAGAGGGGAAAGCATTTACTATTTCACCATTAAATATTATGCTAATTGTATGTCTTTCATAGATGTCCTTTAAACAAATAGATGATATACTTACCCTTCTGTTTCAAGTTTCCTGAGATATTTTAATCATAAATGGGTTTCCAGTCTCTTATCAAAATTTTCAATTTTGATTACTGCATTTTTAATTCAGAATTTCTATTTTATTTTATATGATTTCCCCTTGTCTTTTGATATTCCATATCCATTTACTCATGAAAACTGTATTTCCCCTCAAGACCTTGAGCATACTTAAATCGATGCTTTATATTCGCTACACAATATCCATCATGTAGGCTGTCTCAGTGCTGGTTTGTACTGACTACATTTTGTCTTGATTATGGTTCACATTTTCCCATTTCTTTGCATGCCTAATAATTTTATAGTGTATACTGGACATTAAAGAAGAAAAGCCTAGACACTCTAGATTCTTTTCTCTGTCTGAGGGGTTTCAATTTTTGTTCTAGAAGGAAGAATTGCTGCAGTCTTGGTTTTATGCTCTATTGGCACAAATCTATAAAAGCTAAGATGTTTCTTGAGCCCCTCTAACTTAGAAGGACCCAGCTTCCAAATGCAGATTTCCCTGCAGATCTTGGGCAGGCTAGGTTTTAGTTCGGTTAGCTTAGGTCTAAAGTAGACCATATTCTGGGGCTTATTCTTTATTGCTAAGGAATAAACTTTCTGGTTCTTTAGCTGGATGTCCATGATGTCAACAAGGTCTCTTCCTCTGGGTAGACCAGAACCGCAACATCTCCTAGGACTCCTTGACCTCCAGTACTCTGTTCTCCTCTCTAGAGGAGATGATCATAGTTAAACTATGTTCAACTATGATGAACATAGTTAAAAGGACTTTCTCTGCATTCGCTCGTGTAATTCATACAATAACCTAATGACAAAGTTTCTGTTGCTCTCCCAACTTTGCAGATGAGCTTAACCAAGGTACTGAGAAAGTCAGTAGTGCCCATAGTCAGTCAATGTCAATAGTAAAAATAGAATCTGTGTGCCTCTGGCCACCTTTCTATGCTCCCAATCTGAGTACGGTGTATAGGAAATTTCAAATGTATTTCTCTTTTATTTCTTTCAACTACCTAGTAATGCAAGTAATTTACAGATGAGGGAGCCGAGGCCCAGAAAGCGAAAAATTCACTTTCCCAGTTCCTTTCCCTGGTGAGTAGAAGCTCTGAGCTTTGAACTTGGGCTTTTTTGATCCCAATCCAGTGCTCTTTTCTCTGAACATCCCCTGAGAGCCCAGCAGCCCCAGGGATTCAGCCGAAGGAGAAATGCATCTCCATGCATCTCCTGCAACATCTGGCAGTGATGGTCTCTTCTGCTGACCTATCTTGACAGCAGTAAGGAGACGTGGAGAAGAAGAGGCATATGGGCCTGAGTGGGCGTGGAAACTGATGGGGGTCCTACAGTGGTGGCCCCATAGACAGGGAAGTCTTGGAGTCAGGGAGTCTTGGGACTTGGAGTCAAGATCTATTTTTATGCTGTACGGGGGTAGCCCGGGGGAGAGAAAACATTGCCCATTTTATTCCACAAACTGCTGTAGAAAGCGGGCACGTTTAGTTTTGGCAGTTGTGGTCTCTCCACGGCACGAGCTGTTCCATTCCTGTCGGTAATAAGAGAAGGGACAGGCGCACTGGCGGGCAGGACGAGAGGCGCGGCAAGTTTGCTGACCCCCCTATTCAAACATGGTCTGAGTATATCCCATCGAAGGAGATACAGTGTGAATCAACGGGACCATTAATGACAAAGAAGGAAGAGGAAGAGCATGGGGAAGAGGAGGAGGAGGAGGGGGTCCCCCGATAAACAAGCAAACCTAATATAAAAAAATGGGAAAGTCACTTGCCTTCAGACTCAACCGCAATGCCCCCAAGTTTTGTGGGGCCTTCGGCAGGTTATATTAATTTTCCAAACCTCAGTTTTATCACTTGTAAAATGGAAGTAATGAGGTCTCCTAATAGCATGGCATCTGTCAAATCATTCAACAGCTTTAGATGCCCAGAGAATACCTCTTTAAGCAAGTTAACGCCTGAGCAAGACACGAGGGATGAGACCAGGTCAGACATACAAAAACCACATGGAAGCCTATCCCAGGTGAGAGGGAAACAGCAAGTGCAGAGGTCCTAGGGCAGGAAAGAGTTGTGCATTCAAGGATCAGAGAGGACAGCGTGGCTGAAGCAGGGAAGGCAGGAGGGAGGGAGGGAGGAGAAAATTAGTTTGGGGCAGGGGTCTGACCCTGTAAGGACTTTTAGGGCATGGGTAGGAATTTGGATTTTATTCCAAGTATAACCGTTTATAAGGGGTTTTGAAGGGTGTTGAAGTGAGGGAGTGACATCATCTGACTTCTCCCAGAGTAGCCATGAGGGCAATAGCTCAATAACACTTGTTGAAGGAATTCTACAGCAGAGACAGAAATGCGTAGTAAGAACTCAGGGAGTGGTAGCTGTCCTGTCTGGCATCATCCGGTACACGGGTAATTGCTGAAAGGCTCACTTCCGTGAAGCCGGAGGAAAGTTCCAGGTAAGGCCAATGGCACCAGCCCCCCCGCCCCAGGCCTGAGACGGCTGACTCAGGAGCAGAGCAGTCCGATCCAGCTGAGCTTATTCAAGCTCCCCGCCTTTGCTGATGTGGGTAGGAAGTTCACTGATGAGGGAGCATTCTTTACCTGGCTTTGGGCTTTACCTGCTGCTGAGCTGGGCCCGGATTCCTGCCCTTCCGAGGAGGGGGGCTGATTCCCCCTGCCTGTGCTCACTTGGCGGTTTCTTTCACAGAGACAAGCTGTACTATGGCCCCTTCAGTAGCTACAAGGAGGGCACACAGAAGCAGTCTGCCCACTTCCAGAGTCATAGACTCCTCGACGGTCAGGCTGGGCACCCCTCCTTCCCCCCATCTAACTATAAAGCAGAAAGAAGCTACTATCTGTTGAGCATAGTATATGCTCCAGGCATAGCATAAGACGATTGCATTGCCTCTTTCAAACCCTCGACCTGTCTTCCAAGGAGGCATTTTTCTCTGCATCTTGCAGAGATTCAGAGAGGCTAAGTACATTGCCTAAGGGCACACAGCTCCTGAGTAGAGGAACCAGCATTGGAGCCTGATGTTTTTAACCTCACAGCTCACGCTGTGCTGTCTCCACACACTTCTTCTTGCCCATCCCATAGATGAGGACAGTGAAGGCGAAAAGGGACGTGACTGTTTTATACCAGAAGCCTTCGTGTGTTTTTAAAAAGCCTGCGACAGATAGCAGAATCTAGCATCATAATGTGTCTATGAGCTCCTCAGAGGACAGCACAAGTCAACCTTGAACCTTCCTTCAGAGACTCTCTTTCTGGGATGGTTTCTGAAGAAATCCACAAAGCAGTTTGTTTAAATAAAATTGAAAACCTAACCAAATCAACAAGTCTTTATTGGCTCCACTGTGTGCCAGGATTTACAACTTGGAAAAGATACATAGACTATGATGCCTGAGTCCACTTCTGGCCAAGATGGTGTAACACAGATCAGATAGACCCTTGTGGCAGAAGTAACTATAAAAACCAGACAAGATATAAGAAACAATGGTTTTAGAGACCGTGGACAGTGGACCGCAGGTAATCAGGTCTCATGATCCCTATGGGGCCAGAAACAAACGAACAAACGAGGTCAGCCCTACGGTTCTCGCTGCCTTGAGAGACTTTCCAGGATGCAGCTATGGGAGGGGCAGCCAGGCAGAGCCTCAGGGACTCTCTCAGTTGAAAGATGGAGTTGTGAGTTCACAAATCCAAGATAGCTAGATACTGCAGGACGGACCAGAGAGTGGAGACCTGCCCCAGAGATCTCTAGAGGGTCCCCTTGGGCACTGAGCACCTAGGTGGCGTGAGGGAGCTACCTCAGGCTAGGGAAGGAATCACCAGAAAAGATTAGAGAAAACAGGGCCTGGCAGTCAAACAGGGCTGGGAACAGTGCCTGTTTCTATGTATCATACTGCAAAACCTCATGATTCGTGGGGCGTTGGGTAGAATCCTTCAGAAGGGTCTTGCCTCAGTATTAGTGATGCTGTAAATCTTGAATGCTAAGAGATAAATATCCCCTAGATACAGTAGCATCATAAACAATTCCCCCTCTTCTTGCCATCCAGATTACAGTAATTGGAAAGAAATCGGGAAACCCTGTAACATAATTGCATGTGGAATCTTACTGAAAATTTCCCTTTTGAGCCAAACTCGCCCTAGAACAAAGGTGGCTTTTTGAGAAGCAAATAAACAGCTTTGGAAGGTGAATGGCAAACCCAGTCACTAGGTTACATCCAGAATGACTTTACCAGGGCTTTACAAAGATTCATTGCTGTAGAGCAAATGACAGGATCAGCTCCACATAATTTTTTTTAACGGAGCAGCTTGTTCATTTTCCCTCATGCACCCATGCATAGAGATGAAAGTTTCAATGTTCTTAACATCGGCTGCTCCAAACAGAACATAATATTATAAATACTAACTAATCCGTAACAGAGAGATGTTTCTAATTTGATCCGACATCCACTGGGCACCAAAGAATTCTCTATGTGCTGGAGATTAAAAGGTAATAAAGGTTTTAATAAGTCATTATTAATATTTATATTAAATTAACAAATCTTTATTACCTTAAAGAGATAGACACACCCAAATAATATTAAACTGTGGGAGTATCCATAGTGCAAAATATTAGAACCTGGCTTGGGATTCCTTCAGCGGACTCTGGAAGCTCACATAAGTTGCTGTGCCTCTGGTTCCAACCCATGGCACACAGCACTCTGTGGCTAAAGCAGACTGATGAGTGATTGAGGAGAAATCACATGCACCTTAACTATCAGATGGTCTCCTTCTGTTGGTTCTCATCAGCCTAAACTCAAGCCTTTAAAACAGTTCCCGTGTCCAAACTAGCTTGGTTGATTCCATGCCATTTAACTCTTTGAGAGACAGAGTAGTGCCTCCTTGTTTGCTTTAGGCAGCTCCCAACTGCATGTCCTCCTGCTCTTCTTCACCACCATAGTGGCTGTAATTATCAACATTGCCATAGTGGTCAACACCATCATCGTTGTCATCATCACCACCACCATCATCGTCATCATCATCATCGTCATTATCATCATACCATCATCACCATCATCACCATCATCATCATCTTCATCATATCATCATTACCATCATCATCACTATCATCATCATCTTCATCATCACCCTCATCATCACCATCATCATCATCTTCATCATCATATCATCACCATCATCATCACCATCATCATCACTATCATCATCGTCTTCATCATATCATCATCACCATCACGACATCATCATATCATCATCACCATCACATCATCATCATCATCATCACATCATCATCTTCATCATCATATCATCGTCATCATCATCACCATCATCATCACCATCATCATCATCGTCTTCATCATCATATCATCATCACCATCATCATCACCATCATCATCATCTTCATCATCATATCATCATCACCATCATCACATCATCATCATCGTCTTCATCATCACCCTCATCATCACCATCATCATCATCGTCTTCATCATATCATCATCACCAGCATCACCCTCATCATCACCATCATCATCATCGTCTTCATCATATCATCATCACCAGCATCACCATCATCATCACCATCATCATCGTCTTCATCATATCTTCATCATCACCCTCATCACCATCATCAACACCATCATCACCATCATCATCATCGTCTTCATCATCATATCATCATCACCCTCATCATCACCATCATCATCGTCTTCATCATATCATCATCACCATCATCACCATCATCATCATCGTCTTCATCATCATATCATCATCACCATTATCATCACTATCATCATCACCATCATCATCGTCATCACTAACACTTTCTGAACACTAATGATAAACCAGACTAAGAACTAAGGATGTGTTAAGTATCCTCCTTGCCTTGTTTCAAATTCTTAGGACATCCTAAATGGGTAGTTTTATCCCCATTTTACAGGTAAAGAAACTGAGACTTAAAGAGACAAAGCAACTTGCGTAAGTTTGCCTGGGAAAATCAGAATTCAAACCCATAGGTTACGACATCACAGAAAACTCATACTTCATCGTGCATGGATTCGTTTTTCCAGCTCAGTCCAGGTTTCTCAAATCCCCTGTCTATAAACACTGGCAGGAGAATGATTTCTTTTCTATTACCATGACTTGGATTGGTGCAACATTTTGCTCACTGGTATGTGGACCATAAGCCTGGAAGTCATGAGAGAGTATTGAAAAATTGTTCCAATTCAGAAACATTCCGCCAGTGTTGGAAATACTGCTGCAGCTTTGTGTGGACGCCCATTTTTCTCCATGATAAATTCTATGTCATCGTGGTTTCCTACCTAACTGGCTTTCCAGTGTGCATTTCCATTTGGGTTTCTTTTGTGGTGTGCACATGGTAATAAAATAAAGCTGCCACTCCCATTTTTGCCTTGAACTTTCATCATTATGCATCATAAATAGCGAAGGAGTTCTCACAAGGGACTCCTAGAGTGTATATAAATGGCTGTTATTTCTGTGGCTTACCACTTGGACCTGGAGTGATTTATCTTTGCACAACTAGAAGCTGCTGTGGCATTCATCCAAGTGGAGGTAGAGAAGCAATGGGCTGGTGTTCATTGAGCAGCTAAATGTGAAGTGCATGCTCCACATGGAGGTCAGGCCAAGTCTGACTGACTCATAAATGAAAGGGCCACCGGATGCATCCCTGTAACCACAAGTGCTAATGAATTACTCCAAAATGCAAGCCTCATGAGGAATTGAGACTCTTTTGGAATGAGTGTTTGTGTCCTCCCCAAATTCACATGTTGAAATCCTAACCCCCAAGGTGGGGCCTTTGGGAGGTGATGATATCATGAGGGTGGGGCCCCCATGAATGGGATTAGTGCCCTTGCAAGAGAGACCCCCACAGAGCTCCCTCACCCCTTCTGCCATGTGAGGACACAGGGAGAAGGAAGCAGGTTCTCACCAGACACGGGATCTTCCAGCACCTTGATCTTGGACTTCCAACTTCCAGAACTATGAGAAAGGAGTGTTTATTGTGTAAGCCCCCCAGTTATGGGTATAGCAGTTGAAACAGATTAAGACAGAAATCCTGTTTGTGATGTTCATTTTTCAATTCTTTTTATTTAAGATTTTACTTATTTATTTGAGAGAGAGAGCACTGAGCGAGAAGCGGACTCCTTGCTGCGCAGAGAGCCCAATGCAGGGCTTGATCCCAGGACCCCAAGGTCATGACCTGAGCCAAAGGCAGACGCTTAACCAACTGAGCCCCCCAGGCGCCCCTCATTTTTCAATCCTTACCACCTGGTTCAGTGCCTGACATATATTAGATGATCCATAAATATTTTTCCAACATGTCATTATAAAAATTCTCAGGGCACCTGGTTGACTCAGTCGTTAAGTGTCTGCCTTCGGCTCAGGTCATGATCCCAGGGTCCTGGGATCAAGCCCTGCATGGGGCTACCTGCTCGGCGGGAAGCCTGCTTCTCCCTCTCCCACTCCCCCTGCTTGTGTTCCCTCTCTCACTGTGTCTCTCTCTGTCAAATAAATAAATAAAATCTTTAAATAAATAAATAAATAAATATTCTCAAACATAGCAACGTTGAAAGAATTTTAAAGTCAAAAGCCATACACTCACTACCTAGATTCTACCATTAAAATGTTATTTTATTTGCTCTCTCACGTAACTATCCTGTTATCTATCCATCCATTCATTCATCTTACGTTCTAAGGCATTTCAAAGTAAATTGCAAATATCAGTACACTTCCCCCTAAATACTTCAGCATACACATCATTAACTTCAATATTTGTTCTCAGTGTTTTTTTTCTTTTGATGAAAATTTACATATAGCAGAGTGTACAAATCTTAAGAGTACATTTGCTGGTTGTTATGAGCTGAATTGTGTCTCCCCCAGATTCATACATTGAATTGTCCTAGCCCCCAGTACCTCAGATATGACTGTATTTGGGAACATGGTCTTTAAAGAGGCAATTTAGGGGCACCTGGGTGGCTCAGTCATTAAGCGTCTGCCTTCAGCTCAGGTCATGATCCCAGGGTCCTGGGATCGAGCCCCACATCGGGCTCCATGTTTGGTGGAGAGCCTGCTTCTCCCTCTCCTTCTGCCCCTCCCCCTGGTTGTCTTCTCTCTCTTGCGCGCACGCTGTCAAATAAATAAATAAAATGTTAAAAAAAAGGATAGAGGTGAGTTAGTTAAAATGAGGTCATATGGATGGGCCCTGATTCAATATGACCAGTGTCCTCCAAAGGAGGGAAATTAAGACTCAGTCACCTGAGGTCTGCACCTCTCACTCTCATCTCTGCTCCTGACTCATTTGGGACTGAGGAAAGCCCCTTACTCTTCTGTCCTCCCTCTTTAGATCTTGCTACTCAAGGCTTTGACGTTCCATTGAGCATTCGGGAGCCAAGACTCCTTGTGTATGTTCATGCTCCAAGCCCTGGAGAGAGAGGGGGCTATGTGTGGTGATGCAGAAATACACAAGGGGAAGAAAACAGAGAGGAAGAAGGATCTATTTAGCACCTGCTTCCATCCTGAGCTGCAAAGAAAAGATTTCACAAAATGCCCTCCCCCACACCCTTTTCCTATCATCTTAAGAGATACACTCGACATCTCTTCTCTCTTCAGTTAAAGATAAAGCAAAGCCTCTTCGCATTTAACAAATGATTTCTGTGAAATGAGAATAAAAGCCTTTCATTCAGTGATCATTCCATGTTATTATTATCAACCACTGGTTAACTCATGCTAATTGAGCTCCTCTGGGTAAAAGGTTAACATTTCTTAATACAGAGCAGCACTAAACCATTTAGCAATTTTCAGAACGCATTCTCTATGCTTTGCCTAATTAAAGCACCGTCAAGGCGAGGGGCCATGCGTTGTCGGGGGTGATCTCGGGGGGAATGGCCCACTACCACTCACTAGCTCCCTAATTCACCATGCTCGTTCCAAATGAGTTTGTAAGCCTACGCTTCTTGAAGCTGCCCAAACCTTTTACAGTGATGAATGCTTGAAGTCTCCTGGACTCAGATTTTCACTGGATAATTAGGAAATGAGGTAGATGGAGCTCTTCCAAATTGTACTCTTAGGTAGCCCAGATAGTTGAATTTAAATTGCTGCAGAATCTACATATGCGGTAGGGTGGAAGCTTCTGGAATAACAGCTATGACTCTTTCTCTAGCTTGCAACCTCAGGCCCATAAACTCTTCCTCACTTGCAAAGTGTAAACAGATCAACCGCCAAGGGTTGTTATGAAGTTTGGACATGATGATAGAAAACATCCAACATAGCACGTAACAGGTGCTCTCGGTGGGAGTGGATCTCATTATCATCGTCACCACCATCCCCGTCACCCAGCAGTGAGTTTATGGCCTTGAACTGGCAGCCGCATTGAATCTCTGACAGTATGTAAAAGCATTCTCCTAGGACTTCTCTCCAAGAGGGGGCCAAACGCTACATTAAATGCAAGAAGGGTAGAGATGTGCATCCTCTAAGTATCTGTGTAAGGTTGATTCCTTTGTCCTTCTACCTCCCCAAGGACTGAAAAGCATGCACAGCAACTTAACACAAATTATACATTATTTATGTACAGGGAAGATGATGCTACTGTAACCCATAGCACACAGAGACATAAATAAGACTTGTTAAGCCAGACTTCTGCCAAGGGGTTGGGGTGTGGGGCTCTTTACCTGGCTTTGTTCCCTCTGGCCACCGGAATTATGGCTGTGATAGTCAGGGGGTTGACCCAGACCTGACATCCAGCTTCACAATACCTACAGGAATTAGGAAACTCAGACCTTTTTAAAAGCTAAAGAAAGATTTGGAGAGAATGCCTGAGCCTCTTCACTAGCTTCTGAGGAAGCTTTGGCTCCTGCCTTTTCTACACCTCTGAAGTCACAGTAATGGGCAATGAAGTCTGCCATCATTTTAGCCCAAGGACCAGTTGGTCAAGTTCAAGGTCAGATTGGGTTGTATTGCCCACAGGTAGAAAATCCAAAGGGGAAAATGTTCAAAATGCATGTGGGCATTGTTCCCCCTTCTCTCTCTCTCTACCTACATGCCACAGTGCTTTTGACCACAGGTTGAAATCCCAGGTACCTGCAGGTGCCAAGCAGGTGACATAGATGAGTGACCGCACCATGCTGCACAGGGTAGCCCCTGCTCAGCATCAGCCACGTGTTGCCAGGTGGGTAGACGCAGTGTTAGCAGATAGTCGTATTTTTTAGGATGAGTTAAGAGGTAGGATTTTTGTAAAATCTTCAGTTTTTTAGCTAGTGGCAAATAATTAAAAAAAAAAGCTAACAGTCAAACAAAAATAATCAAGGGCCACATTCAGCCCTTATGTAAACAGTTAAGAGTTTAGTCACCGGAGTAAATCAGAGCCAGGTTTAAATCTCAGCTCTGCAACTTATTGTCTGTTGACCTTGGAGAAACTGCTTACCTCCTCCATGGCTCAGACTCCTCATCTGTAAAGAAAAGACAGTGACAGTGCCCGCCTCGAGAGTTGGTATTCAGATTAACTAAGATCATACTGTCAGGACACACCTGCAATCCCAGGACTGAGAACGGGACCCGGTACAAAGCAGGTTTTCAACATGTGTTTTGTTTTGTTTTGTTTTTGAGTGAACAGATGAGTAAATAATCACCATCATGATTGCTGTAAAGTCACAGGCCCTGCAGGGATCTCAGACCCCTGGTCTTCGCACCCCGTGCTAGGAGATTTTGTTTTATTAAAATTGCTGCTCCACCCTCTTGAACCTAACTCATTTAAATTTGGCTTCCCTTCCGCTGTCCCCAAACTTGTGCAGGACAGACCTTCCTTGATGAAGGCACTTGACCCCCACAAGCTCAGTCCCAAGGTAACTGAACCTACCATGTGGGGGTGGCCCTGTGACTAGGGGGGACCACCGCTGAGCTGCAACCATTACTGGTGTTGTTATAATGGTGTGAGGCAGAAGCCACCTTAGTGGTTTCTGGAAACATGTCAGATGAAGAACCTAAAGTGTGTCTGAGTCTGTTTCTCGTTTTTAAATTTTTCTCTGGCGCCTCCTAGATCCAATTGCCCTGAGATGGCAGAAGGACCCTTGTGAAACATTGTCAGCCCTGAGTTGCCTCGTGACTGACAGCTCTTTACAGATAAGGACCAGCAGCCATCTGCCAAGTGGCCCCTGAGGGCTCCTGCCAAGAGAAGAGAGGCTCCAGGGAGCAGGAATTGAAAATAACGGAGTTTACACACACATGCACACACGTGCACCCACCCAATACCCTCAGCTGTTGAGCTATAAAGACCAAAATCCTCAAGGGTATTTCAGAAATAATTGCATTGGAGCAGGCCTGCTGGGTCCATGCCCCTTAAAGATAAAAGAATCCTCGCCCCATCACGCATGGTGTCCTTATCCATAAACGGTTGACAGGGATCTCTTAGAAGGCCAGTCTATATTTATATGATGCGTTGCTCTTCTCGACAGAACCGTCCATCCCCCCGATGGGATCTTCCTCTCCTTCAAGGTGACTCTTGGGCTGAGATGTCTGGAAAACGGCAGGAAGATGGGCAGAATTACCTCCAGCCGGCCTCCCCGCTGTGCCTCAGATCCACGACCCTGCTCCCAGTCCCCGGAGCCCCACTAAGGTACGTACTGCTAACTCTGTGCATCACACACGCTGTCTTCCCTGCTACCATGAGGACACTGGACCACCCAGGAGGTTGCCTGGGCTCTTCAGACAGTGCTAAGAACACAGATCAGTCACCTTCCTATTTTTGGCACGTTTACTGACCTTCAGTACTTCCTAAAACCTTGAGGTTTTAGGCCCCTTCTCCAGCAAGACGCAAAGAGTAGGAAAAATAATACCAATTATGTACTTAGTGTTTCCAGGGCTCAAGCAGTTTTTTAAGCATGTGATAAGCTCTACCCTTCATGGAAATTAACAAGAGGGCTACAAGTGATATATTTATTGTTGTTGTTGTCCTGTTACAAGCAGGGAGGCTGGGGTTCAGAGCGGGTTATTAACTTGCCTTCTGCTGCCAGGCAAATGACAAAGCTTTATTGGAGCATAAATCCGTCTTTACTCCAAAACCTGAGTCCTTGAAAGTATCAAAAATAACAAGAGCTGACATATCTAATGCTCATCTTACCAGATGCCATGTGCTAAGCCAAGCATTTAACACGCCTTTCTCACTTCCTTCCTGTATTTATCGTGGGAGTTATGTGTCATTCTGCCCATTTTAGAGATGAGATCCCTGAGGCTAGGGGCGATTAAGCATTTGGCCCAAGGATGCATGGCTGGTGAGTTGGGACAGCAGAGATTCCAGCCCACATCTTCCAATGTCAGAATCGAAGCTCTTAATGACACACTATGGAAGCTTATTACAAAGATTTCTTAGAGGATCCACATTGACTTATGGTCTCAAAATGTCTCCCCATGCCCCCAAATCCCTCCCATGGAGCTGTCTAGGACCCCCAAACAGCCCCAGCTGCTGCCATACTTTTGTCTCCCAACTCTGAGTGTTCAGGATACTTGGGTTTTCCTCCAGCATCCTATGCCAGAATCCCAAGTTACTCAGGATTTGTATATTAGGCAGGAAAGCAACGAATCTCTCCTTTTCCCCTCCCTATTACCCAATCACAGCTTCTAGAGTCAGTTCCCAATTGAAAGAGGACGCTGCATATCCCCAGCCCTTGTCCTGGCTGAGTGGAGGTGCTCAGGAGGGGGGAGCCAGACCCCTAGAATTGCAAGAGACTGAGCACCAGGGATGAGGTGAGCCGCTGGGAGCACATTGCCTTTCCCCTGGGAAAGAGTGGACGTAACGTGGCTGCCACCACTGGCCAGGAAAGGGGTTTGGGGTACCCTGTCCATCCACGCCCAGGCAGCTCTCCTAGACAGCACCCAGCGCCCGTGACTTCCCAGTACAGTTCCAGCTGTCTCTGGAGAGCTTAACTCAGCTCCCACTCAGAGCTACCCAGCTGTCTATCTGTATAATATTGTTCACCAGAGGCCACTGCCGGTCAGGACGGCCGGAACCCCTGCACCAATGCCCACTCAGCTGGCCACCTGGTCTGCTCCTTTCAGTGCAAAGAGACATGACTTCCACATCTGGGTTCAAGTATGCATCTTTCCCTTGCTGGCTGTGTGACCTAGGGCAAGTCACTTTCCCGCTCCAAAATCCAATCTCCCCATAATGAATTGGGGACTATAAATATCCTCTTTACAGGGACTTGAGAAAATTCAGTGAGCTAGCCCAAGTCCCTGGCACAAAGAAGATGCAGCATACATGTTGTATCAGCCCCTCTGCTCTAGAAGGCCCAGTGCATGGAGGTGGTGACGAGTGCTTGAACTCTGAGCCAGGCTCGGGGCAATCTCTCGGAAGTGGACACAGAGGGTCTAAATCCCTTTTTTCCACTCTTTGATGCAGGGACATTCTCTGTATACATTTCTGAATGAAAGGGAAACAGTGTCCCTTTTTTCCTATATGCCTTTCAAATATGCATCCAGAAAGACTGTCACTGTAAACTGTAATACGTTATAATGCCTTATGGCCACAGCCCACAGTCGTCATAAATCTCGATATATAACAGCTATGGGGGAAAAATCAAAACAGTTGCTTGATTCAGGGGACTCCAAAGTCAGATCACGGCGCTGTCAGAATGCCCTGCACAGATCCACTCGTGGAGAGCTTGTCAAGGAAAAAGCCCATGAAAACAACCTGACTCTCTGCTTGTCCCTGTTTTTTATATCGGGATGTTGGAAAGATCATAGTAATCAGTAAGGACACAGAACAAGCTGCAACAACGTGTGGAGAGCTGACAGCAAGATCAGGTGTATGGTAGGGTCCGGGTGAGTAACTGGGCGGGTGGTCAATAAAGGAAGACATTTCTTGGTGGACCAACACCAAAGACCACTTGGTCTCCCTAATTCCAACTGAGGCTTGAAAATCAGATCTTTTCCTCACAGGCTGCACTCCAAAAAGTTTGTAGGAGCCTTCCCAAGGTCAAGAAGTTGCAAAAGTCTTGATAGACTCTTTTAAAAAAGGAAAGCATCTAAAATATCACAGATCTGGCAGTTGCTCAGAGCACTTGAAGTCTTTTCCTCTGTGACCCAAGACTGGCCCCAGCAGCTGCCTTTGCGTGGGCCATTCTGGTCCCCCCTCTTTGCCCCTCCTTCCTCCTCAGCTCCTGTCCTTGCATCTAGAAGCAGGGACCGAGGTCTTTGGACTCAGACAGACCTGGGGTCAAACTGAGCCCCCCCCCTTCCCACTTGCACATCCTTGGGTTAGTTACTTCATTTCTCTGAGCCTTGGATCCTTCTCTTTAAACACCCAGAGCATACTCATGGCATCTCCCTCTTGGGTTGCTATAGGATTCGAAAAGCATGAATAAAAAAAGCCTTAATAAATACTGGTTTCCAAAGAACACCCCCCAGCCCAGGGCTCAGCACCCGTGACAGTGCTGATCACAATACTGAGTACTCACTGTGCACGGGGCTCTGTGGTAAACACTTTACAGTTACCGTCTTGTTAATCCTCATGGCAACTTTATGAGAGAACTATTACTGGTGCACTTTTAGAGTTGGGGAAACAAAGTCCCGGAAAGGATATGCCATGTATCCAAGAGCCCAGCTGGAAAACAGCTACATGGGGAATCAAGCCAAACCGTCCGATTCCAGGTCTGACTCTAAGGGACCACCATCAGATGCTCAAGCAGGTGTCCCTCTGCTCCCTTATGATTTCCTCTAATCTTCCTTCCCTCCTGGTGTCAGCTGTTGATCTAGAAGTCCTTTACACCTATAAAGCACTGGGGATTTTTAAGAAATGTTCACGTAAAGTGACTTAATCCATCCATCGTCCAACGCACTTGGATTAAACCTCCCCTGGCTGCTGGGGGCTCCCGCACTTGCAGCCATCGGAGGCCCCATGAATCTCCCGTCAAGCCAGCCCAGCCAAACTGCATATCCGCATTGCACAGAACTTACATAAAAACGGAAACTCAGAGAATGTGAGCTGCTAGGAGCCAGCATTTGCAACCACAGATCTGAGACCTGGATGGCCGACTCAGCATTTTTCGTAAGCATACCGACAGATTGGCAACACCACGTAAACAAAGTGGGCTGCGGACTCCTAAGCATTTACGATGTGCAGGAACTGTTCTACCTACATTGAAAACATGATTGTCCCCAAAAGGACTCCATGAGTTAAGTTCCTTATTTATCCCCATTTTACAGAAAAGGAAACCAACTCGGAGAAGTGAAGTAGCTAATAGGTTACACTGTTAATAGGAAGCAGAGCCAGAATCCAAACTCACATCTCTCCGATTCAAAAGCTTGTCCTTTCGGGGCGCCTGGGTGGCTCAGTCGTTAAGTGTCTGCCTTCGGCTCAGGTCATGATCCCAGGGTCCTGGGATCAAGCCCCGCATCAGGCTCCCTGCTCGGCCGGAAGCCTGCTTCTCCCTCTCCCACTCCCTCTGCTTGTGTTCCCTCTCTCGCTGTGTCTCTCTCTGTCAAATAAATAAATAAAATCTTTAAAAAAAAAAATGTTTAAAAAAAAAAAAAAGCTTGTCCTTTTTAACGTCTATGCTATGCTGCTTCTCCAAAACAGTTCAATAAAAGATAAGGCTACCTCTTAGTAAGTGCCAAACCAGGAAAGAGGCAATTTACCTCTTGCTCTCTTACCCGGGACATTTTATTTCACCTCTGCAATGCTCAGTTTTATTCGGTTGAAAAAATGCACATAATAGTGCCCATGTCCGGGGGTCAGTGTGAGGATTTAGGAGGATAGGATAAGAGAGAGCACAGGGGGGCTCGATGCATGCTTTTTACACAGAAGACTTGCATTTGCAGGACCCTCGCTCTGGTCTAAGAAGCCACTTTCCTTGTTGCTCTGCCTTCCCCTTCTCATGCTGGTGAGTCCACGCAAGGCATGAAAGGAGCCCTAAGCCGTGTCTGAATGTGAAGCTGTGCTGTCTGCCTTCCTCAGCCTGCCTGTGGGAGGAATCCCAAGGCCTCAAGTAATTGTCTCGAAAGAACCAATTCAGAGAGAGTACCTTACAGGAGGCAAGAAAATTTCCTCAGCCTCGTTCTGCTGAGTCTTCCGTTTGTAGAAGCTCAGAATCAAAATAATGAGGAACTAAGCATCAGGGCCCTTCCAGGCCGGTTCCTCTGTGAACACCCAGCCTGCTGGCCATTTCCAGAAGTCTCCACCTTCAGGGTAGAGAGGCCCTCGAGGACACCTGGGAGCAGCTAGGAGTACACACGGGTACAGCAGAAAGACTCGGGACCCAAAGGGCTCAAAGTCCTATCTTGGCCACTCACCAGCTGTGTGACCTCCAGATACTCTCTCCACCTCTCTGGGCCTCCCTTGGAGAGGGTCATTATGTATACTTTGACCTACTGAATTCCTGTAACAGCACTTTGCGATGGCATGTGAGTCTTCTTCGATAGCACACCCTGGTGGCTTAAACCACAGAAATTTGTGTCCCCACAGCTCTGGAGACAGGAAGCCCAAGATGTAGGTGCCGGTGGGGCTGGTTTCTCCTGAGGCCCCTCTCCTTGGCTTGCAGGTAACCATCTTCCTGCTGTGACCTCACATGGTTCTTTCTCTGTGTGCGTGCATCCCTAGTGCCTACCGTGTCCAAATTTCCTCCTCTTAGAAGGACGCCAGTCAGGTTGGATTAGGGCTCACCCATATGACCTTGTTTAACCTTAATTAGCTCTGTAAAGGCCCGATCTCCACATAAGGTCACAGTCTGAGGTCCTGGGAGGTTCACACATCAACATGTGAATTTGGGGGATGCACATATGTGTCATAAGAGATGGTAAGTACTGTTATTCCCCCATTTTACAGATTGAAAACTGAGTCTTGGAGATGAGTAGGAACTTGCCTATAGTCACACGGCTGGGAGTCACAGCTGGGTCTTTACCATTTCGACTCTCTGGCTTGTTCTTTACATACCTGACGCTGCCAGAGTATGAAGGTGAATGGAACAAACGTCCTAAATGATGTGCAAAGGGTTCTGATTTGAAGGGACCCAGAGAACATTCCTTCTCCCCTGTGGTTGGACCCAGAGCCTAAACTACCACTGTTAGTGCACTTAAAGGGATGTCTGAGTTCACTCAATAATATCCCAGAGGAGTTACCAGAAGGCTGTCCTTGATTACTTCCATTGACGGGGAGCTCATTTCCTTACAAGATATAAGATCTTATATCTTACCCCAGAGACCCCTGAGAAACGATAGCATTTACGTAGGAAACTCACCAACAAAGCAGGTTCTCACTCATCCACTCCCCACAACTCATTAAGCAGGGATACATTGTCTTCTATCAGGGGAGTGTGGCTCCAACAAGATTTTACAAAATGGAGCATCAAGGCCTCCTCATTCAAGAAAAAGCAAGTGCTCAGGAGCCGGAGCCCCTGGGGGCAGAACCCTGGCTTTGCCACTTGGTATGACCTTGGGAAAATCCCATGGCCTTCCTGAGTCTGAGTTTCTTCACCTGTGGAATGGAACCGGTGCCTCGCAGGAAGAAAGGACTAATAAAATGCTGTGACAAAGTTGAGGAACATGGCAGAGAGGGGACAGTCTCGCCTCCCCCCACATGGCTGCCTCCCTTCCTCCCCACTTCCCTGCTCTTCTTTCCTCTCTCCCCATCCAGACCCTTCTGCCACAGCGCCTCTGCTCACACCCCACGAGCACAGTGCTCAGTAATCCGATCGCTTTTCTACCTCTCACTCCGATGCTATCGGAATGCTCTGCCGCTCTGCTAGCCGAGAACTGTTTTAATCTCTCCATCAGAGGTGCCTGGGCTGAAATTTGAATTATGGAAAGTAAGCGCACACAGTGGGGATCCAGATGACAGGGATTTGAGGCAGGGTTTTATTTTTTTATTTTTTTATCATGTAACAAGGACAGACATTTGAAATAAAGCTAGGAATCGTTTTTAAATTCCATCAATGGAGATAGGAAAATTGATTTAGTGTCCAATTAAAAGCCCATATGTTCAAAGTCCTACCATTGATGGGGAAGCTTTACAGATACGTATTTAATGCATAATTCATGGAAAAGTGGTATGATTTATTTATGTTTATCCATGAGGATGGGCTGAGCAGGAGCTATTTTAAACAAATAGTTTTACTGGCTTGAAAACTAAAAGAGGCTTGAAAGCACGACTGATGGCTGAGCATGATGTGGACTCAGCCCACCCATGTGCTCCGTGAGGAAAGTCCCCTCCATGATTCTGGGGAGCCCAGAGAATGCCTCTAGAAGTCTCCAGGCCCACTGCCACGGGCACTGCGAGAGCCTCTTTCCCAGGAATGCCAGGAGGGATTCTCAAGTGGGGATTACAGTCGTGTCTGGACCTCCTAGGGTAGTGGTGAGGACACACGGGATGACGTCATCCATAAGTGTGGCGTGGAGCTTGGAGAACCAGTGGGCACCAGGCAGTGCCAGCAGCACCGCCCCTCCCCCCACTGATGCAGCATCATGATCAAGAGCACCAAACATGTACCTGGACTTGAGCAAGTTCTGGACCCTGGGCCAGTCAGTGAACTCCCCACAGTGTCAGTTTATTCATCTGTCGAATGGGGTGATGATGGTGCCCTGTCTCATGCTGTGTGCAGGGATTATAATAATCACATATGTCTTAATGTGGGTTCCCCAAAGTGTTACTACCCCCACTCAGCAGACAAGGCAGAGGACCCCACATCCCCAGCTCATGCCCGTGGTTCTGACATAATTACTAAGGGTGTCCCCCTCATGCGCCCTGTGTCCCTGTTCAGAGGACAAATCCTGTGATAATCCCTGAGAGGAAAACATTGGGGTGAGAGAAGTAACGCCCCAAATCACATAACAGAGCCAGGCAGGGCTCATACCCAACACTCGACTCCATGCTCTCTTCTTCCCACCACACTTGCCTGCCTCCCCTTCTGCAGTTACCCTCCGTGTCCTTGGAAGAGGCTCCAGCAAGGCTCCAGGCCACATGGGTCCCACGGGAGATGGGCAAGGCCATTCTCAGGACCACCAGGGGTCCTGAAGGGCCGATGCTCACAGGCCACATGACTGGGCTGGATCGCGTCCCCATTACGCTCAGCATTTGTCACCCTTCAATTATGAATGTCCACATCAAGCCTGAGACAGGACCTGGGTGCAAATCTTTTATTAGGGGGTGAGAGGAAGCTCCAGTGGGGCAGCTAGGAAGTGAGGTGGGGCAGGGAGAAAACCAGGGCGGAGCGCATTCGAGCAGGACCTGCGATGGGTAATGGGGGCTCCCGCCCGCTGGAGACCATCTGAAAAACACATCGGAACGATCCCACTCAGCAGTAAGGAAGCTGGCCGCTTACCCGCCAACCCGCATCCCTCACCCATTGCGGATTGCGCCTGCGCATTCACTCTCTCGCATGCTTGCCTGGCCGAGGATACCCAGCGGGCGGCCCAAGAACACTGAGAGGTATCAGAGGAAGCCATCGGCATGCATGGGAACTGGGACCTGGGCCAAGGCCGCTGGCCTCTGCAACAGGAGGTCAAGTGCTAGCATCCGTGGCACTAGCTGTCCCAGTTCCCGGAGAAGGACCTGTGACTGGCGCCACTGCCCTGAGTATTCCCTGCGCCAGGATCCATCCCACGCGATGCAAGAAGAGAGTGGTCTGAGATGGCACAGAAGAGAGGAGAGTTCTGGAAGGACGAGGTGGAGCTTTGGAGCTGGTCCTGAGGGCAGCGGGAAGCTACCGATGGGTTCTAAATCCGGAGCGGCCATCATCTGATAGCGCTTTCAAACCGTCAGCCTGGCCGTTCCGCGGTGAGTCGAATGCGCGCAGCCCCGAAGCGTGTTCACGGCACAGACAGCAGGGGCTTCATGGCCGAGGAAAGGTCTTTCTGAAGCAGAACTTCAAGCAGGGGCAAATTTGCCTAACTAACCCCTCCGGGACATCCAGCAAGGTCTGGAGGTATTTTTGATCACCGCAAGTCTGACGGGGACTGCTACAGGCATCTAGCGGGTAGAGGCCCCGAACGGTGCTGCACATCCTCCAAGGCCCAGGGCAGCCCTGGTAGCAAAGAACGCTCTGCCCTAAAGGTCCCTGAGTGCTGGGCATGAGATGTCCTGCCGTAAGGGATTCTGCAGGAGAGCGGGACCCGGCGATGTGGCCTTCTGGTCAAGGGGGCCAAGGCACAGCGGCAAGACAGGATGCCAGGCAAGGTCCCACAGGAGAAGGAAGGAGGTGAGCATGGGGTAGAAGTGAGCAGGGGGCCCAGAGTCCCGGGAAGAACAGCGGCTGCTGGCCATGATGGCGAGAGGGACGCAGGCTGGGCCTGTAAGGATGCAGGGCAGGATGTGAACGACCCTGCCTTGCTGCCGGTCCAGGAGAAGGCAGAGAGATTTCATCTCTGTTTCCTTCAGAGCAACTGCCTGGACCAGGGTCAAGGCTACCAGGCTGGAGACGACAGTCCATCGGGGATGCCTGCCACGGGAGTGGTGCCGGTCACCCGCTGTGCGTTCTTGCACAAAGTTCGTTTTTCCTTCTCGGGGCAGAGGGCAGAGGTGAGAGAGGGGACAGGGGTGATGACTTCACTGGTTTATTACTGAGAGGCTCCACGAAGTGCACGCCCAGGGAAAAGGAGCTTGGGAGCTGGGCTCTACAGATGCTGAGCTTTCCATAATAGGAACATCCCAGAGATGCCCACCTCCTTAGATTCCAGTGCACATGGCAGAAATGGGAAGCAGCCATGGGTCAAGACGAGGCAGCGTGAACCAGTATGTCTGCACCTCTGCGTCTGGGCCCCGTGAGTCCAGTACTGATGTGGCTCAAGTGTGCAAGCACACATAAACACCACCTTGCTCCGGGTCTGGGAGAAAGTCTACAGCTCCAGGACCCCCCTCCCCCTGCACCTCTGTCGCCATCTTGTCTCCCCTGTGAACTGCCCGCTGTGTCTTCCCTCCTCCCTCTGCCATGACCTCCCCCTCCTGCTCACCCCAACAGCAGACTGTTTATCCCCCACACACACACCCTCAGCTCTCCTGGGAAGGAATCTGCTCTGCTTCTTGCTACCTAGCATCAGAAGAAGACGTTTGGGAAGACGGTCTGTTTGATCCTACATAAGAAACCGTTTCCACTCACTCTTTAAGTTCAAAGAGTATGGGCAAGAGAGAAGGACCGTTTTTTAATTGCTTGCAGGCCTGATGCTGAATTCCTGAAAGGGTGGTCCACAGACCACCTGCCTCCTCAGACCCCAGTTTCACCAGGGTGGTGCTCTGAAGGATTTGTCTCTGACCTCTGGGAATGTCCATGCCCCCTGCCTTTCTGGACCACTTGCAGGTTAAGGATTTCCTGACACTTGGGCACCTGGGTGGCTCAGTTGTTAAGCATCTGCCTTCGGCTCGGGTCATGATCCCAGGGTCCTGGGATCGAGCCCCACATCGGGCTCCCTGCTCCACGGGAAGCCTGCTTCTCCCTCTCCCACTCCCCCTGCTTGTGTTCCCTCTCTTGCTGTGTCTCTCTCTGTCAAATAAATAAATAAAAATTAAAAAAAAAAATGGATTTCCTGACACCATTCTGACTTCATTCATTCATTCATTCATTCCTTAAAAAAAAAAAAAAAAAACTCTTACAAAGCACCTGCTCCCTTCAGGTTCCCTGTGGGGTGCCGGGCCTTTGAGATCAAGTCTGTCCCTCCTCAAAGAGCTCAAAGATGGGTGTGGGTTGGGAAGTCAAGAGAGACCCAGGGTCTGTGGGAGTCCCAGAGGAGGTCTCCCCTGGGCCCAGGATGATCAGGGCTTATCTAAGTGAGAAGGTGCAAGGAGGAGGGAAGCTGGCCGGGCAGGGGGATGCACAAAGCCTCTGGCACATGGAAGAACATGGCACACTCTGCCTCTCCATCACTACAGAACGCTCACACATGGGAGACCCCAGAATACACACAACCCAACCCCCCCCCCCCCCCCGCTGCTAACCCCCTGGGCTGAGGGGTCAAGGAAATGAAGCACCAGGACATAAATACATGGACAGCTGTATCTCCATGCTTGGCTACTGCTCAGCTTCCCAGGACCCAAAAATCAGGAGGGTGAGTTTGGACCTTCCAGTACCTTCCAGGGAAGAATTCATTCATTCGTTGGTTCATTTGTTCATCTAATACATAAACATTGAGCTTCTCCTATACACCAAGCCCTAAGATAATTCTGGGGATAAAATGACAAACCAAACCTGCAAGGTATTTCATCCTGGAGCTCACAGTCAGCCCTCGCATCCCCGTGGATGACAAGCCCGTCCTCTGGGCCAGGCCCCTGGGAGCTCCCGGGGGAGACAAGGCAGGGGATTTGAGGACAAACTCCTAGTGGCTCTAATGGACTTCTCTGTGTCTCCCAAGGCTCCGGCAACATATCCTGCTGACCCAGCACTTTTTCCAGGAAGGATCACAGGCTGCCCCAACAGGCCAAGAGTGAGGGACAGAGCCTGCCGCAGGGGCCTCAAGGTGTCCTGTGTAAATGCAAAGCATTCAGCACTCAGCCCTGCTCCAGGGTTCTCAGAATTCACACTGGAAATTATCTGCCACGTCCCAGGGAGCACAGGCCTAGCAAGGCTGCAGAGCAAAACTGCCACAAGGAACACCAAACAGCACCTGCTGGTTGGTTGCAGGAGTGTGCCTGTCTCCAGAGAAGCGTCAACCAGGACTGGTTCAAATGCAGAACAGCTTTGTTGAAACCTCAGCTTCCTTCTGGCTTTCTCCTTCAAAGGCAAGCCAGTCTCTTTGTTTGCAGACTCCAGGCTTTTTCAGGACACAAATCTACTGTCAGCTCCTCCATGATTAGAGGCTTTGCAAAGGCCAGTGAACTTTCCCCGGATGATTATTTCCTCTGCATCTCCCAGACCTCGGCGCTGCTTGGAATTCACCTTTATCCATTAGCATCTTCACAAACACTCCTGATACCGGAATAATCATCATAATCATAGCAATATCACCAACCACCATTAATTGAGACACCAGTATGTGCGTGCTCTGTGACAATCACGTGAAGGTCTTCAGTGCATCTAACCCTCCCACTTAGCCCTTGAGATTGGTACTTGTAGGGGTTACTGTGGTGTGCCCCCCATATCTCTCCTTTGGGGCTAGGGGCCCTCATTGCTCCTGCTCCCAGGGGTATTGCTGGCTGACAACTCTTGGCCAAGCTCTTTCCCAGGAATTACACCCCCCCCCCAGGTGGAAGGGACCAGGCTCCCCAAGGTCACACGTTTCCTCCCCGCGGGGGAAGCAACCTGAACCCAGTGCCTGACCCCACCCTTCTGCCTCCAAGAGGAACAACTCTGCAGAGCGTCCCAGCTCTGGGTAGCTGGTGACGTTGTGACAGGACAAGGTCTCTGTCACAACTGCCTAATAATGGTTGAGCTCCTCCCTCTGCCCCATCAACTTCCCTTACTCCTCCCCAAGTGTAGACTTCTAGAACATTTCCCAATAAACCTGCACCCAAATCCCCACCTCAGAGTCTTTCCCAGGGAACCTGATCCACCACAGATTTTATCACATCTATTCTGCACAACACAATAAAACAGAAGCTCAGAGAGGTGGTGTGATTTGCCCAAGGTCACACAGCCAAGAAGTTGGGCGGAGGGGGGGGAGGTACTAGACTCTGACTTCATAGCTCCTTCAGAGGAGTCAATCCTCTCACAGAATACATCCCTTTCCCTCTTTATTCCAGGAAATGCTGGTTCAGACGCCCGTGCCCCTCCAGTGAATCACTCACTGCAACCCTTTTCCTAGCATTGCTGGGAAGAGCTGTGGGCACAGGATAGGGATGCCCTTTCTAATTCTCCCGGTGTCAGGTTATCAAGACAGAAGCTTGGCAGACAGAAAATGTCAAAATCCATTGGAAAATGCTCTGCAACCCTCAGGGGCAAAATGGTCACAAAAATTTATTTTTTCCAAATCAAACAGAATCAGACTCTGAGCTCCCATTTGCCAAGGTAGTGAGAAATGAAGATCCTAGGTGTTCTGCCGTCTCTCCTCCGTGTGAAATTCTCCCCGCATTACCTGGTGCCTGGAAAACGGAGGAGGGGCAGGGACCTGCCACAAGATGTGGGGCTCGGAATCCGCGCTCCTCTTTCTGCTTTAAGACACCTGCTGAACCCCGTTCTCTGCGATCTCTGGATGCTAACGCCCAGATGCGCTTCCAAGAGCAATGGCCAGGGGTGTCCTGTGCATGGACCACGAGCCCAGCCACACAGGCTCTCACCACTGCTTTCACTGTTCACCTTTGCACAGACATCCTGAAAAGATCACTGGTCTTCACTGATGGGGTTTTGGAATACAGGTGAGGTTCAGTGGGGTGAGGTCCGGAGCCGACGACCAAGAAGGAATTCTTGAGACATCTTTGGAGCGCAATGGTGGTTTATTAAAGCACGGGGACAGGACCCGTGGGCAGAAAGAGCTGCGGCACTGGGGTCTTGAGGAGTGGCTGATTATATACTATGGGATTGGGGGAGGCAAGGAAATGGGAGGTTTCAAAAGGATTTTCATATGTTAAAGAAGACTCACAGGATACAGAAGGCCTTGCCTTGTCAAGTAAAGATTGTTTTCCCCTCTCGCAAGGCATTAACATGAAGATAGTTGGGAGCTCCATGGCTCCATATGAAGCCCTGGAAACGTGGCTCTTCCAAACTGAGATGGGCTTCGAGTGTCAAATCCACACCGGATTTTGAAGATTTAGTACAAACTGGAATGAAGGACCATAAAAAGATGTAGGGGAACCTTAAATGCACATCACTAGGTAAAAGAAGCCAGTCTGAAAAGGCTCCGTACTGTCTGATTACAACTATACGACGTTCTCGAGAAGGCAAAACTTTGGAAAGGATAAAGTATCAGTGGTTGCCAGGGGTTAGGGGAAGGACAAACAGGTGGAGCACAGAGGATTTTCAGGGCAGTGAAACTACTCTGTATGGTACTGTTATGGTGGGCTATACATCTGCCTGATAGAATAAACATCAACCCATAGAATGCACAACACCAAGAATGAACCTAAGGTAAATTATGGGCTTTGGGTGACTATGATGTGTCCATGTAGGTGCATCCATTATAACAAAGGTCCCACGCTGGTGGGGGATGTTGATAGTCGGGGAGGCTGGGCCTGTGTGGGGGCAGGGGGTGGGTGGGGAATTTCTATACCTTCCCTTCAATAATGCTGTGAACCCAAAACTACTTTAAAATATAATGTCTATTTTTTTAAAGATTTATTTATTTGAGAGAGAGCTTGCGTGCACGAGTGGGTGGAGGGGCAGAGGGAGAGAATCTTCAAGCAGACTTCGCACTGAGCACAGAGCCCGACGCAGGGCTCGATCTCACGATCCATGAGATCATGAGCTGAGCAGAAACCAAGACTTGGACGCTTAACCAACTGCGCCACCCAGGCGCCCAAAAAATAATGTCTATTTTTAAAACGCTATAAAAAGAGAATAAAAGATCATGTTTTTCTATCAGTTCCGTGTGGCTATGATAATATTTTGGATATATTAAGCTAAATAAAACACATTACTTAAATTTTTCTGTCATCTCTTTTTACTTTTTTCATGTGTCTAAGGATTTTAAGTTATATAAAATTATGTAATTCTATAATTATGTAAAATTATATTTGTGGCTCACTTTATATTTCTGTTTGACGGTGCTGGTCTGATCAATTGTTTCTACAGAGCTGTCTTCCTCCGTCAGCCCTTGGGAGTGCTGGCTCCTTCACTCCTCCATAACCCAGAGCCAGTCGCCATCCCCAGTATGGAGTGGACGCTTTTGTCAATGTTTGCTGGATGGATTGTGAGACCAGCCAGACAGGTGAGCACTTGACCAGGCTGGGAACGGCTCTCAGGTGCTACACCTGAGACCCTCTCATCTGAACCCTCTGTTCTCATCTCATGCCCTCTCTGTGAAATCAACATGCTGCATACCAGGGGAGATAGTTTGACAGTATCCTCAGAATCCGCCCTGTAATGATGTATTGTATGGGGATTAACATAACAATAAAAAATTTAAAAATAAATAAATAAATAAAATAAAATAAATAAATAAAATAAAAAAAAAAAAGAATCCGCCCTGTAAACGTGTCCCCTGTTGCTCAGCCCAGGGAGCTTCTTGGGGACACTGCAGACATCCCAGCCCCTCCAGCAAAGCAGCTCCTGAAATGCAGTCCCTTCATGCTCAGTATTTCACTGATAGTCCTTTTCACTCCCCTGATGTTTTTGAATGGTAATCATGCAGGAATTCATATCCCCACTTATAGGCGAGAGGCCAGGAAGAGAAATGTCAAGGAGCTTGCTGAAAGGTCACAGAGGATATTTGCTTACCCAGATCTCATTCCCAAGCCAAAAGCACAAGTAGTCAGACATCTTCGCTCAACCAGAGAGAAGGTGGAGTATAGTCAAGCCAAGGTTTGTTTTGCTTTATTATATTTTGCGTTATTTCCTCTTTCTGATTATGAAAGTAATACATCATCATTATAGGAAGTTTGAAAGGCGATGAAGAGTTTAAAGAAGCCAGACAACATAGGCCTTTCAATCCCACCGTTTAGCCGCAAATAACAGCCCGTTTCCTTCCAGGCTTTGTTCTCAGGGCTCTTTACATAATGTAGAGTGTTTGTCACAATTCCTCTGCCCTACTTTTTTCATTCACTATTATAGCTAAGTATTTACAATATCATTTCAAATTCTTCATGGGACAAGTTAAGTGCCATGCCACACAATAGGGCCTTGCTCTGCCTCGTTATGGATAAATCTTTGCTCCATCTTATGCTTTTTCCAGAATAGAGACCGAGAATTAGAGTTACTGAGTCCAAGGGCAAGAATATGTGTGAAGCCATTGATCCACCCAGCAAAGCTTATAAGGAAAGAAAAGGCCTTATCAACATCGGCCCAGGGGTTACTTTTCCATTCTCCAGTCTCCATCCATAGGGGTGGCCAGGGACCCTGAGAAGATGAGTAAGAACACGCTAATTCTGCCTTTTCACAGACCACACAAAGATCTCCTGAATCACTGGGCTCAGAGCAGATCGCCCCCAGAGAGCAGTGTGGAGGGAGCGTTCACTCACCCTCAAACTGGCCTGGGGAATTCGTGAGAGAAGTCAGAACTTCCTTTTGTTGCAGGAAATGGGGCCAAACCTAAACTCATACCATCTACTGGAGAACAGAATTTATTGGTTCGTGTGGCTTGGGAAGGATACTTTGGAAAGAATTGAAAGCAGAGCTACAGGGATGAGGCCTCCAGGCAATGGGACTGGTGACCAGCCTGGACTTACATTGCCAAAATTTCTCTCTCTCTCTCTCTCCCTTCCTCTCTCCTCCTCCCCCCATCAATTTATCACTTCCCTCTTCTCTCCTTCTCTTCATTACCTTCCACTATAGACAGGTCTTCTCTACATGGTGGCGAAAAAGCTAACTGCCAGCACCTACAATTTACATCCCCTTTTATATTTCCAGCCAAAAGCAAGAGTGTCTTCCCTCCAGCATCTATACATCAATTCCAGGGAAGAATGCTCATTGGCTCTGCTAAGGTCACATGCTCACCCACTGAGCCAATTACTGATGCCTGAGGAATAGAGCCCAGTGGTTGGTCAGACCTGAGGCATACGCCAATCTCATTGGCCAGATCTGTTATCAGATGAAATCTGATGGATAGTCTTTTTTTTTCAACCATAGCTATGCGGGTGAAACAGGCTCATTTGTACCCACAGTCTCCAAGAATATCGGGTTATGAAAGCAAGGGCATGGACATTTGATGAGAGTTGTCAAAGCCAGAAGCCACTCCTTAAGGTAAATTTGAATTTCACTTTTTAAAAACGAGAAGATGACAGAAACACAACTGATAGGCCACCCACCTTTGACTGATTCCAAACAGATACCACGTAATTATGCTATTTACCTGGAGATTGCACATGCCAAACGACAAATGTTTCTCTGCAATTATCTGATTTTGTGTTGTCTGATTTAGATGTTCAAGTTGCCAAGAAAGAGCACTTACCCATAAATATAAAATTACCTATGTATGTTATCTGGTTGTAAGACAATCAGTAAACAGGGTATTTAAGAAAAGTGTACAGTAATTACGAAGGCGTGCTGTCTGGGGGCATGTTACCTAAGCAGGTAATGATGTAGCTGAACACTAGTTTCAGTTGAAATGTCATTCATCTGCAGATAGGAAGATAGTCTGCAGCTTTTAATTAAGTCACAGAATTTCTCAGCTTTGCTGTGCATTAGGTGGAAGGTGGTTTTAGTTCTTTCTGTTTTACAGTGGGGTGAACTGAGGCTTATTTCTCTGGCACAGAACCTGGAAAGAAGGGTTATGAAATCTTCAGTAGAATTTTCCACATCTTTTATATCTACCTTCTATATAAAATGCAATAACTTTCCTAAACATAAAAATTTACTTAGAGTTGACCTCAGGACTGAGACAGAACAGTGGAGCAGACAGAAACTTATGTGTGTTGAGCGCCTACTATGTGCTCGGTATGGTGCAAAGCACTTCCCACATTTCCTCTCCTTATGGCCACCCTGCCTTTTACGGAGGCTGAAACCAAGGCTCCAAGGGCTGACTTTGTATGCCCAAGGTCACACAGCTCGGGAGCGGCAGAGCTGGGATTTTCGATCAAGCCGGTTGGTCTCCAGGGTCCGCGTTCTAGCTGCCACAGCATGGGCTCGTGGGCTGGCAGCTAAAAGGGATGGAAGCCAACGTTTTCTTCTGTCAGGTTCCATGATGCCAATTTTTGTGGCTCTACTCATAAATGGCACAAAAATAGCATCTGGTGAATCAGGGCTCATGAGAACCAAGTTCTGCTGGGTAGTTCTGTCATCTGTTGGATTTTGCAAGACAGAACCTGTAGGAGCTATCTCCTTTGCTACAGACATTCTGCCTTCCCTTGAGGATGGCAGGCAGCAAAGCTCAGCACGCGGGCCAGAGTCCGCAGAGTACAGATTTGGGACTCAAATCACCCAGACTTCATTATTCCCCAGCTGCGGCTATAGCTCGGGATATGGGCAATAATTTCTCCTCTCTGAGCCCCAAAACTCTCCCCTGTAAAATGAAGTCAAACATGTTACTCACTCACATTATTTCTCTGAAATTACTACCTGAATTTTATTTATGTATATTATATACTTGGACCAGAGCACATAAATTGAATGTTTCTGCCTTTGTCATACCTAGTTAGTTCGAAATGTCCGAAACAGATTAATTCACCCATTCAACAAACATTTATAGGGCGCCAGCAATATGCTAGACACTGCACTAAGCTTATATACCAGTGGACAAACAGATGCAGTCCTGTCTTCCTGGAGCTTACAATCTACTGGGTGAGAGAGATGTGAGGGTTAGAAATATTTTTGGCTTTAACTGATATTCTTTAAAGTCCCACACTGTCTTAAACCACAAGTGCATTTGTGGCTTCCAAAATAATAAGCCCGTAATAAGGAGGCCTAGATTTGGTTAAGCAGTTCCGTGAATCATGAGGGTCCCTGGATCTGCCTGACTTCTGTTATTCTCAGTGTGAGAATGAGCTCTGCCTCATGGTCACAAGATGGCTGCCCCAACAAATATCACATCTCCACATGACAGCTTTCCAAAAGGAAGGAATCTTTCTTTTATGAAGGAGAAAAATCTTTGCCAGAATCTCCTAGTAGACCTCTCCTCAGATATCATTGGCCAGAACTGAGTCACGTGCCCACCCCTAAGCCAATCCTAGACAAAGGGAAAGGAAAGTTCCACAAATAAATTGAACCAATTGAGGCTCATCTCCTGAGGCTGAACACATTGCCTCTTCCCTTGACAACAACGACAAAGATGAGGGAATGTTTGTTGGGCAAGATGCCCAGCAGTACTTGCTACAAGGAGCAGGTGACCCATGTCAGATGCTGGGTTGTGTGTGAAACAACCACTTGGAGATGCTGAGAAACAGGCCAGCCGAGGTCCAAGTGCCCAGTGAGGAAAGGAGCCCAGAATACATACCCGGTAAAGGAGCAGAGGTGACCAGACAGAAGCAAAGAAATAGCACAGGGAGTCTCAAACTCAAATACCTAACAAATGCCAGGTTGGTAATAAAAATTGTAATAACCAGTTACTGCTACTGGGAATTCTGGCCAAGGGCTGTTGGAGCTGCTAAATTTTCAAAGAAGTCAGAAATCTAGATTTCTAAAGGAAATCTCCCAAACGTTAAGTGTCGGAAACCTCACACACATTCACAGCTGACTGAGGCTTTGCCTCTCGCCGGGGGCCTCTCCAAGTCAGCGAAGACTGAACCCAGTGGATTTCAACACTGCCTGAACATTGCAACCCATGACCCTTGCCCCAACCCACACTAATTAAATCAAAACCCTGGAGGGTGGGGCCCGGGCATCAGCATTGGATAAAACCTCCCCAGATTGAGAGGCAGGCTGCAAACACAAAGAGAATGAGCTGGTAATGAATCTGAAGCTCATGTGTGACACAGAGGTTTACAGTCTGGGGGCTTCCCCTCATCGAGTGTAACCACAGAATTTCAGCTCAGCCACTGACTACGCCAACCAATTAACCTCGCTAGACTCAGTTTTACCATCTGTAAAATGGGGATAGTAATAAATAATAGCTACCTTGCCAGATTAAATGAGATGGTGAATGGGAATGTCTTAACTGGGGGTAAAAGTTATTATTAATCGCTTGTCTTCTTACTCTCTGCTTGGGACGGATCATCTACCAGGTAACCAGTCCCAGCTCCACATGGCTTGGGTGTACATTCCAGGTTGTGGGTGTAAGCGTGTATGAGTGTGTTAGTGGTCTTTTATCCCTGCCTCCCTCCCCGACCCTGCTCAACAAAAATTCCATCCAGTCCTCTCACAGGGAGAGGTCTGCTAACCTGGAGGATGCTCGTGATTCAACGTGGCTGCTGAGATATTGGGCAGAATTAGGAATACCTTTGCCCCTCCATTCAAAACTCTTTCTGGAATGCAGTCATGCTGTCCTTAACGTGAAAAGTGAAGAAAACCGCAGCTCGGTTATGTTGTGTCACAACGACTATCTAGAAGACTGAATGGCTTTATCACCTCTGAGCAGAAAGAGGAGGTGGCGGCGTCCCGTGGCGGCTGGAGCTGACAGTTCTTAGCCAGCAAGGTCTCCACAAGCTTGTGCGGGGTGACATGTGTGAGGAGAATGCCATCACTCACGGCCTGGTGAGGGGACGTTCAAAAAGAAACTCAGGATTGTGGAATAAAAAGAGGAAAAGCAAAATTAACAGCTTTCTGCACTCCCTGCTGTCTCCTGATGTCACCTCTCTGACACCTCGGTCAATTAGGGGGAAAATCAGAATCTGAAGTTGGCATTCCAGAATCCTCGAAGCCTGGAGGTGGAAGGCTCATCTCCCAGAGGACACCATGGGGTGGTGCAAGGCAAACAGCAGATTGGCCTGGAAGACACACAGGCTTGGGTTTCAGTCTCATCTCATCCATGGACCATGCCAACCCCCGAATCTCTCGACACTCAGACTCCCTTCTCTAACATGGGGACAGTAATAAATCTTTGGATTTATTGGATCAAATGAGGTGACGAACGTAAACACCTTGACTAATATTAATTGCTCATTTGTTCGTTCATTCAATGAATAAAGACTGAAGGCTGACTCCGCGTTCAGAGTTCTTCCAGAAGCTGGGGCTTGCAGCCATGAACAAAACACAGTTGAGGGAAAAGGAATCCTCGTGCCCTGCTGGTGGGAATGTAAATTGGTGCCGCCACTTTGGAAGACAGTATGGAGGGCCTTCAAAAAGTTCAAAATAGAAATACCACATGATCCAGGAAATTCCACTCTTGGGTATTTTACCCAAAATAAATGAAAACACTAATTTGAAAAGATATATGCGCCCCTATGTTCATTGTAGCATTATTTACAATAGCCAAGATATGGAAGTATGGAAGCAGCCTAAGTGTCCATCAATAGATGAATGGACAAGGAAGATGTGATGTGTGTGTGTGTGTGTTACATACACAGCTGGGGGTGAAGGATTTGGCTAGATCAGCAGGGAAGGCTTCCCTGAGGAGGTGGAGGTATCTGGGCAAGAACATATCAGGCAGAGGGATCAGCAAGGATGCTGAAGAGGGAATGGAGCAGGAGAGTGTGAAGACGTGCGGAGGCCAGAGTGTCTCCGTCAGAGCATATGAGGCAGAAGACAGGCAAAGAACGAACAGTGGTCAGCTGTGCCTTTATAGTAAGGAACCCTCATTTGGGGTTTACTCTGAGTTCTGAGCCGTCATGATATCTATAGACGCAGATAGACAATTAGATAGGTTATTTTTCTAGCTTCATCATGAACTCCCTGAAAACCAGCAGTAATACACTAGCCTTTAAAAAAAAGAACATTCACCAACAGACCAGCCTCCCTCTGAACCTAACACTTGGGTTTTGCCTGAGCGCTAGGTTCTGGGTGGGAGAATTGGATGGTCTTCTGCGAGTGTTAATTTCCCTAGACCTCCCCACAGAGAATTCCAGATTCTCTGCCATTCCAGCCACACCTCCGTCCTGATTTCTATCCTGATGAAATGACTTTGAATGAAAGGAGAAGAAAGAGCTCATCAGAAGGCAGCAGGGTACCAAACGCTGCCAACGTGTAATTGCAAGATCCTTGGGTCAAGTCACTCAGCCTCTTGCCTCAGTTTCCTCATTGGTAAAAAGGGAGCAAGGGTGTAATCCCTCATCTTACTGGAGGGAGCCAGCCTCCCAGATGGCCCCTCTGATTCTCATCTCCTGACACTCATGGGCTTGGGTAGGCTGGATAGGCTGGCCTGTGTAACCAAAAGGATATGGCCGAAATGACAAGGGGGACTCCCAGGGCTGGAGCACAGTAGACATTGCAATGTCCCTTGCTCAGTCTTGGATCACTTGCCCTGGGTCAAGTCAGACATCACGTCTCAAGAACACCCAAGCAGCCTTAATGGGAGGTCCGTGGGATGAAAAACTCTGCATTTCCATGTTTCCATAGCGCCCCGTAAACACCTTCATCCCTGTCCTGATCTCTGAACACTGTGATTAACTGCAGCTTTCTACACATGACAAGAACCATGCCTTACCCATCTTAGCATTACTCCCATGCTTGGTACATAGTAGAGTCTCAGAAAATGGAAGGAGCCTAAAAATATTCACTTACCACTGGCTGAGCCAGCACAGAGTATCGCCAACCCACCACCCCTTCGAAAATTTTACAGATAAGGAAACTGAGGCTCCGAGAGGCTAGCATTTTGCCCAAAAACTCACAGCTGCCTAGTGATGCCTCCAAAACAGAAACCCAGGGAACAGAATGAATTTTTCCAAGGACTTTCAGCTCTCAGGGTTTCTCTCTGATGTATCTTGTACCGAAAACCTGTACGTAGCTGACAATCAAATGAGAGAAATGTATGCACGAAACCCTTGCAACGGTGAATCCCATGTAAAATTTGCAAGAGGTGATAATTGCCATTTGACAACCCCAGCCTTTTTGCTGCAGACCCAGAGGCTGGGATCCAAATTCTCCAGAGCCTTTTGGTTCCCAAATGTCTTTGCGTCCCCGCTGTATGTAACAAGGCGCCCGGACGTTTCAGCGGCCGGCCCTCGGATGCGTTCCCTGCCCCCCATGCCACCAGCAGAGGGCAAAGAGAGCCAGAGGGAGGCGTCCCACTGGGTCAGCACTGTTTTTGTCACACAACAGAAATAGTGTCCTCCCTCTGCCTCTTCATTTGCCATTCACTGTGATCGCGTCCAGCCTAATGAATTTATCGGGTAGTGATGTGGATGTCCTAGGCACTCACGTACTTCTGCCAGCAGAGCGGGGACGTGCTCACCCAGGAGCTCTGCCAACTTGAGAGGAGATTTTGGGAGTTTTCGTCTACCTTTTTCAGATGACTCAGGCATCTGCTTCTGCTTCTCTGACCCATTGCCGCTTTTATGTCTGTCTTTGAACAAGGCTCTGTGGCCCACCTGTGGGCCCACAAAGAATGTACTTCGGGTGACTTCTTCCACAACAGCGCCCTCCGGAACTTTCTGCCGTGATGGAAACGTTCTGTATCTGCACCGCACAAGACGGTAGCCACGAGCCACATATTTTCTGAGCACTTAAAATGTGGCTTCCATGGTGGAGAAACTAACTTTTAAAATTTATTTCATTTTAATTAATTTTCATTTAAATAGCTCCACATGGATATTAGCTACCATCTTGGACAATGCAGTTCTTGGTTATTGTGGGGGTTTTTATTTTATTTTATTTTATTTATTTATTTGACAGAGAGAGAGAGAGAGAGCAGGGGGAGGAGCAGAGAGAGGGACAAGCAGACTCTGCACTGAGCGCAGAACCCAACGTAGGGCTCGATCTCACAACCCTGAGATCATGACCTGAGCCGAAATCAAGAGTCGGTTGCTCAATCGACTGAGCCACCCAGGCACCCCTTGGACAGTGCAGCTCTAAAAAGAGACTAGATCGGAGCTTCTCAAACTTAACGTTTACACAAACCCCCCGGGGACCTTGTTAAAATGCAGATTCCAATTCAGTGGGTCTGGGGTAGAGGCTGAGATTCAGAATTCCTAACAAGCTCCCAAGTGATTTTGTTGCTGCTGGTCCTGGGACCATGCTTTGAGTAGCAAAGGATCTGGGCGGTGGTTACACAAGTGTTTGTAAGTAAAATTCATTGAGCTGCACACATAAGATTCATACATTTCCTCTTTTCATATTCTAGCTCTGTTTTTCTAGTTTCAGTATCTTCAGATTCTAAGTCCAGTGGTTCTTACCAATGATTACACATAGCATTGTTCCAAATATTGTGTGGCACATACTTAAACTAAAGAAGCATCCGTTTTTGTATTGTATCTGAAATTCAAATTTAACAGGGCGCACTGTTGGTGTTTTTGCCTACCATTGCTGTTTTGCTAAACTGAGCAAAACTTGTTGCTCATTAAAATTACCCTAGATGTTTCTCTTAATACCAGTGCCCAGGCCCCACCCCATCTCAGAGACTCCAGCTGGTCTAGGCATGAGTATGTGCGGAAGCTCCCCAAGTGATTATAATTTGCAGCCGGGTGTGAAACAGTGGCCTTCCAACTTTAACCGGTATTAGTGTCCGCCGGAAGGGTCATTAAAACACAGATTGCAGGGCCCCACCCCCCAAAGTTTCTGAGTCAGCAAGTCCTGGATGGGGCCTGAGAATCTGCATTTCTAACAAATTCCCAGGTGATAACGATGTTAGTGATCCAGACACCACACTCAGAGAACCTCTGGTCTACTCTGTGCTGACGTAGGGAATAAATTAACCCACATCAGGAGCAACCTACTCCCCAACCCCTGGTGAAGTACAGGTGCAAACATTCAGTGCGGCCTGAACTGCCCGAGAGTCAAGGTGTGATCCCCCCACAAGGGGCTCACTCTGCTTCATCCGCCCAGGTGGTGAGAGGCGATGAGCAGCTAAGCAGCTTTGGGTCAGATGGACCTGGTCCCACCACTCACTAACCCCCAGACCTTGAGAAGTGCCCGTCCCCTCTCAGATCCTCATCTGTAAAACTCACAGCTTCTCCTTAGAAGGTAAAATGGGCTGCGGTGTGCAGTGGGGTCCAGTGTGAGGCTCCCACTCAGAGGAACGCTCCGCTCTTGGGCAGCTCCAGCCAACACTCTGCAGACCAGCATCACCCATCCTCATGAATGTATGGCCGGAAGATAGCGTGCTAGGTTAGACCTGAATTTTAGTCCAAGCTAATGAGAACCAAATCCAGCTGCTATTAGAATCATCTAGAGAGACTTTTTCAAGTATACTGGGGCCCTGCCCCACACCCAGACACTCTGTGTCAATGGTTCCGGGGTGAGGGCTCAGGCACCAGCGTGTTTAAAGCTCCCCAGATGTTTCTCGGGGGGCAGAAAGGGCTAAGAAACACTCATCTCGGGCTGGCTCCGATCCCAGTCTTCTGGCAAATTATATTACTTCTCTGCGTCTGTTTCGTCACTGGCTTCCATGGCATATAAACAAACCTTCTCTTTCACTGGACAGTGGGAGAAAAGAGGCAGAGCTGAGAGACCCAGAGGTCTTGGAGACCCCCCAGTCCAGCCTCCTCATTCCCCAGGGGATGAAGCTGGAGGGAATGCACCAACGTCCCTCAGCCGGATAGGTAACTCACTCTCCATAATCTGAGCCAGCTGTGGCTGAAAATCTATCGATTTTTATTGACCAAACGCTTCTAGGTTTCCTACATTCAAGACACTACTCTAAATGCCCTATGAATATTCACTCATGCGATGCCCACAACACCTCTAAGAGGCAGGTGGTGGTGATGTTTGCGTTTCCATCTCACAGACTAAGCAACTGAGGCCTGGAGACATTAAATGATCTGCCTGAGGCCGCACAGTGCATGGGAAGCAATCTGGCAATTCAGTAGAACAATGAAATCCACCTCATTTACTGGGATGCATCGTTGCTCACAAAGGTTACAGATCCCAGAAGGCAAAGATACTGATCCCTTTCCCCTTCGTCATCAACAGAGCCAACTATAAAGTGGGAAGAAGACCCTAATGCATTTACAAGGAAAGGAACGTCATGTTTCCATACACCTGCCTTCCCAACTCAGGACTCTAAATGCCCTTCCAATAAAAGAAACCATGAACACCTCTTTGTACCAAGAAGGCTTTGCCAGCTAAGGAAATGAGAATTTGCTGTCGGTGGCTGCTCACTCGGACAGCCAGTCTTAGATCCCTGTCAGGTTCTGCCCTGACAGTCGTCAGCCTGGGGTTCTAGAAACCCGAAGACCTCCATGGCAAGTCTTAGCCTCCCTCCTCCCCAAACTGTGACTGTCTGCTGGGGAGACCTGGCCACAGCTCTGCAGGATTTTGAGACCCACGTCTACTACTTGGAAGAGCCACCCTTGATCCAAGGCACCAGGATCCCCACTTGGAACTCATCTTTTTAAAACTCAAATCTGTTCATGTCACACCTGCACATAAAATTCTTCAGTAGCTCCCTATTGCCCTCACGATAAAGGCACGCTCCTCAGCGGGGTCCGATCACATTCCTAACGTGCTCCAGCCTCCCCCTCAGAGTCATCCCCCAGGCTCCTCCCATCCTTTACCCTCCAGCCACTCTGACCTGCCTGTAATCCCAAACTCACCCTTTGCTGTCTCGCACCTCCAGACATTTATTTAGGCTGTCCTCTCTGCCCAAAGTGCTTTTCCCTACCTTGCCTGCCCACTCACTGATTCCTGTTAATTTTGTGAGTCAGATTGACTGGCCATGGGGTGCTCAGACTAAACAGAGTTTCTGGGAGAGTCCAGGAGGGTATTTCGGGATGAGATGAGTATTTGAACCAGTGCGCTCAGGAAAGCAGAGCGCCCTCCCCAATGTGGGTGGGCCTCATCTGATCTGTTGAGGGCCCGAACAGAACAAGGCAGCAGACAGAGGAGGGGGAAGAAGGAGACAGTGACATTCACAGGCAGTCTCCAGCGCTCACACTTCCAAGCTCTGAACAAGCCACCCTTCCATCCGCTGTGCATATCGATGACCCTGAGTCAGGACTTCACATGCCATGTGACTAGTTACCCGGTAAGTTACCTGGGCTTGCCAAGCAGTGGCCCCAGCACCATCACTGTCTTTGTTGAGATGATCACTTAGCTGTTTCATCCCATTTGACTCATTACAAGAAATGACTGAAAACGAAAAAAGTAAAAGCACCATTATTACAGATCAGGGATCAAATCTCAGTCGAGATTGAAATGAGCAGGCACACCGCAAATGACAAGTCTTCAACTGCATCGGATTTGCACCAGTTAATCATGCTTCAGTTGTGAAGGAAAAGGACAAAATTAAAGTCTGTATTGATGCTAGAAACATTGCTTCTGAGTGTCTAAATGGATGAGCCACAAAAACACTATGCTAAGTGAACGAAACCAGACACAAAAGACCGCATATTGTATAATTTCATTATACAAAATGTCCAGAGAAGCAAAATCTATAGAGACAAGAAATAGATGAGTGGTTGCCTCGGGCTGAGGGAAGAAATAGAGAGTTTTCTTTCTGGGGTGATGGAAATTATTAAAAATAAGATGGTGGTAGTGGTCGCACCACTCTGTCAATTTGCAAGTGTCCTGTAGGGAAGCCTTTATGTTGTTTGGGGCTGTGAATTTCTGGGGGGGCAAGAAGCTGACTTTGTCTGTAGCCCAGCCCGTTGCCAGCCCGCAACAAGCTTTACTGAACTGCCCTGAAGATCAGTGAACTCCCTTCTTGCCAACAAGGGGAGGGAGCCTGTGGTGTGGCCCCCTTGTCCTGTTGCAGGTGGCTTGCTCACTGATACAGGCCAGCCACTCGAAGGTAAATGGTGTGGGGTCTGATCCGCCCTTGACAGTTTTCTCGACTGCTTCATGTCCTGCAAGATGGAATCCCCTGATGGCCAAAGACCCATGCCTTCGGGTCTTTCCCTAAATGGTGGGTTTGCCAACATAGGCTCCCAGAACTGCCATTTGGTGTCCACATACTTATCCTCGATGGTTCTTGTGACTGCTGTGGGCTCTGGGAAGGCTTTACAAGGCCGTGTTTGCCCTGTCGAGGGCACTCACACTCTTCCTCATCAAGCCAGGCATCGCCGTCCTTCGTGGTCCTAACTCGCACATCCGCGACCACGCGGTTCCCATTTAATGGTGACTGATTGTGGGAGGACCCGGCTTAGTGCTCCACACTGTGCACCGTGAATTACAACCAGAATGTGCTCCAAAGTAGCATATTTGCATGCTAACTGGGGCTTCCAGGCCTAATTCTGTGGGAATTGTTCTAATGGCACCCAAGCATCTTCCTTAAAAGATTGATATGGAGACGAGGCAGTTGGTAGCGAGGAATGTGCAGGAATTACACAAAGAATGTACTAACCTCAGCTCAATGTAAGGGAAAGGCTTTGAAACAAACAGATCTGTCCAAAACCTCAGGATTGAAGTGGGAGGACCCAGACCCTGGAGTCCCAGCCTGGTTCGGCCCCTCCCCAGCCTGGTGCTGTGAGCAGGTGGGTTCACGCAACTGAGTCTCATCGTCCTCCTCCTTAGAGTGGAGGCGATGTCACGGCCCTGGATCAATGCCTGGGTATCTCTTCATTCCTTTGGTCAAAGTGGGGCAACGTGTTTAGCAACAAACTGCTACTCCTCTCTGAGGATCAGCGGGAGATTAAGAGCCCAGAGATTTATAAATGTCACAGCTCACTATGCTGGGCAGGAAGGAGTCTGGGGCTGAAAAGTCGCATCTACTGACACGGCAGGAGTCTATCCCACACGTGTGTGCAAGCAAGGACTCCCAGGGGGAATATATTTGACTCAAACTCAGAGTCCCTTCAGACAGAAAATGTGGCAATTAAGTAACTTATTTGCAATACATGGTGATGATAAAAACAAACATTGATTTGCCCCTCCTACCTACCAGATCCTGAGCACTTAATAAGCATCATATTGCTTACATCACCCATTCAACAAATACGTATAGAGGAGTTGATTATGTGCCAGGCACCATCCGCGGATCAGCCGTGGAGCAAACAGATAAATAGTCCTGCCTTGGTGAAGTTTACGTTCTCCTGGCGCATTGCAGGGACCGGGAGGAGGAGAGGAGGACTGAGCAGATAATAAAGACAGCACATAACTGAATTAGAAAGCATGTCAGATTGTTACAAATACTAGAGAAGGTAGAGCAGGAGACAGCGAGTGGCAATGAGGAGTCAAGTTTGGATAGGATAGGTCATGATATTTAGGCCTGACATGAGTGTGAATAACTGGGGTGGGGGGTGGGGGGAGTCCAGGCAGAGAAACTGCATATTCACTGAGTTGCACAACCATTGCCACAATCAATTTCAGAACATTTTCGTCCCCCTAAAAAGAAACCTCCTACTGATGAGCAGTCACTCCCCATTTCTTCTCTCCCGTCTGGCCCCTGGCAACCACTAATCTGCTTAAATGGGCATGAGGTCTCTTTCTGGATGACTTCTGTATTAAAGGGTGTCTCCAGCTGATGTGTAAAGAGGAGGTTATGGGAGGTGCCAGGTAAAAGCCAGGGGACCCGTTACAAGGCTGTTGGAATAAGTCAGACAGTCTTCACCGAAACTCTTTGAGATGGGAACTATTATTATGCCCATCTTACAGATAAAGAAACTGAGGGTCGGAGAGGTTGACTTACCCAAAGTCTCATGGTTAGGAAGGGGGAGAGAAGTGCCAGGAACGGGGACCCAGTCTATCAACCTCGGGCACCTAACCATCACCAGTCCTTCCTGGGGGGTGCAGTAGGTGACATCATGTCCCTCCCGCCCTCCTTAAGTCGTGTGATTTTGCAATTCCCCCAGCTAAAGGAGGTGACGTATGTTCTCTTGTGCACTGAGTTGGGTTTGTTGGGTTTGGTCACTATGGCCGATGGGCTGTTTGGCTTTAAAAGTGTTTATGTGGTTGGCTCGCCCTCATACACCATGAGATTAAAATTCCAGGGCACCATGAGGTTAATCCAGCACCGTAAGATTAAAATTCCATTAAAACGTCCAGGAGAACCAGGACACATGCAGAGAAGACTTGGATCTAATCCCCAGTCTGGAGGCAGGCTCTGCCGAATCCAGTCACAATTCACCAAACCCCAGTCGAGCTGCACACTCAGGAGGGAGGAAAACTAATGCTTGAGGTGGTGAGCCACCGAGATTTGGGGCATGTTTGTTACACTCTGCTATTGCAGCAGACACCAACAGGTCGAAGAAAAGACCCCCCCCATCTTTGCAGCCCCATCTGAATAATAACACCGGCTTGCTGGTGGTGTTTTGGTTTCTAGAACTCTTTTGGACGCTTTTTCTCATTTAGCTTTCACAGCAAATCTATGCAGGAGACGCTTTTATTCCCTGTTTTGTAAATCGAGGTGCTGAGGTCCAGAGGAGCGGGGCAGCCTGCCTCCATTCATGCAGGTTGAGCGGGTGACCGAGGTCTCTAACCGCACCTCCTCCTCCCCCTGCCTTTCAGCCGCCTTCCCCTCCCCTGCAGTGTTCATTAGAATTATTTTATAATTAGGTAATAATCACGCCAAAAGGAATCCAGCAGAAATACATGATGGCGCAGACTTTAACAGCTCCCACCACGTTCCATCATCTGCGCGAGACCCCTGCTCTGGCTCCCGCTGCCCCCCTGAGGATTTTTCTGCATCGTGCTTATCGGGCTGCATTTTAATTGCTCGGCTTCCGCATCCACCTCCCTCAGCAGCCCGCAAGCTCGTGAAAAGAAGGGCCGAGCACTCTTCCTCTCCAGTATCCCGTGATTTTCACAAGCTCTGACCCACAGAAAGGACCGAGTGCAATTTTTGAATAAATTCAGACAAAAGTGGCAACTGGTTTTCCAATACTGGATTCACCTCGATATGTGTTTAATGAAGTACCAGTTGTAAAATGGAGACACTAAACACCCCAAAGAGGAGTGTGTTAAGCAGGTTTTGACCCTACAATTTCTATTCCATTGTTCGTGCACCAGAGACATTGTGCTCTACCCCGCATTAAAGAGACTGGCGATCAATATGCTGGTAGACTGTGTGCATATGTGCATGTGAGTGTCTGTGTCTATGTGCATGTGTCTCTGTATGTATACATATGTGTGCATCTGTGTATATGCATATGCTGTGCATATATATGCTGCATGTACAAACGTGCATTTGTGCATATGTGTGACTAACTGAGCAGATGCATGTCTGTGTGCACACATATGTGTTTGTGCACCCCTGAATATGTGTGACTTGTGCCCCCATATTCACATGTGTCTTTAAGGGCATATGCATGGTTCTGTGCATGCATGGTGTACCTACATATATGTGTGTGACCATGTGCGTGTGTGAGCATGTGCATGTGTACTCTCTCCACCTTCTCCTCTACTTTCCCAACGGTCTCTGCCCATCTCTGTCCCTTAAAGTTGCTCTATGGACTTCTTATCAGCAAACACAGACAAACCATCAGTCTTTGATTCAATTATGAGTGCATATTATTCATTCTGCCTGCAAATATTTATGGAGCACGTACTATGTACCAGGCACTGTTCTAAGACCTGAAGATAAGGCAGGAAGAAGGAGGAGGAGGAGGACGGGGAGGAGGAGAAAGTAGAGGAGACAGAAATCCTCCCTCATTACATTCTGGTGATGATTTCCATCATAGATCACTGGCAGAAATAATCAGTGACAAGTAAAACTAACAGGTCTAAAATGACGCACACAAGAATTTATAAGAGGCTGAAAATAGAAAAAAAATAAAACAATATTGCCGACAAAATTTAAATCCGCAAAACTTGATCCAGGGGACGTGAACTTGATAGAAAGACTGGCCACAAAAGCAACAAACGAGCAAACCAACAGAAAACCTGTAAACAGCAAAAGTGAGAGTCAGCAGAAAGTTGGTACGAGGAAAAAGATTGATGAATCAAACGTTTTTTGTAAATTTTACACGGAAAATAATTGATCCCATGAAAATAATTTTATGACAAAGATTTTAATGGGAAAAAATGGAAACCATTAAGTGGAGCTGTAGAGAAAATTAAATCCTGGATTAAAATGGCTTTTAATGGAATTTGCTCCGTGAAACACGTTATTGCAGAAAGTGTCAGAAGAATTTTCACATCTGTGTGTGCATTTCACTGTGTACATAAGGTCAAACCAGTGGAGTAAAAATGGAGGGGGGCACGATATTCTTCATCTGTGCCACATAATTCATTGGTAGACTCAGCCCTTGGCCACTGGGCGAGGTGCGTGAGCTCCTTGGAACACACACAGCATCAGACTGGAGCACGGGTGGAGGTTTGCTGGTGCAGCCTGTTTGCTCAGAGCTTCTCGGACATTATTGTGCATTCAAGTCACCCAGCGGCCTGGTGAACATGCAGATTCTGTTGCAGCAGGTCAGGGGCTTTCGGGAGATTCTGTATTTCTAGCCAGCTCCCAGGTGATGCAGATGCTGCTGGTCTGTAGACCACACTCAGAGAATCTCCATCTCTGCAGACGGGGCTGCTCTGGGACCAGAACACTCCTCCCTGCTCCCAGGGCTTGGATCGGCTGTCTGCATTGCATGGTCCTTTCCAGAAGGCTCCTCACCCCTCCCAAGGCTCCAGTCAATTATCTGCATTGCATCACCCCTTCCTGGAAAGTGGCTACTGTGGTCTCGTATGCTTTGAAAAATCTGCAATGCAACAGGACCCAGGCGCTGACAAAGGCTCACTGAGCCTGCCCCTGGTATGATTGCCAATCCAGCCATTGGCCTCAGTTTGGGGACCCTCATTCCCTAATTGGAGAACTCTCAGGGATTCACTCATCAACTCCTCTTCATAGCTCCCCAGGGAGAGAGCAAGGCTTAATCGAAAGGGAGGGATCACTAAAAGTCGAGGCAGCACAGACAGGTGGACAGGTCTAGACCCCGAAAGCTGAGGGGTTCTAGTTCAGAGGCTGCCCCCTGCGCTCACTGGTCTCAGGCAAACCAGGGATCGCCTTTAGGCCTCTGTGTTCTTGTCTGTATAATGGGAACGTGAGGCTGGAATGGCAAATTTCCTGTAAACCTCCCCAGGGCCTGGCTGGTTCGATGTTGTGTACATTCGGGTACATTCTGCCTCCAGGGGTGAGCCACGGGGGGAAGCTGGAGATTTCCTGGCACCTTTTAAATCACACTCAAAGGCAGATGCCAAAGACTGAATCCCAGATGCCAATGACTGAATCCCAAGTCTAGCTGGGATGAGATTCGAATCCCAGGGGTGAACACTGCAGAAGAACAGGACACAGAGAGGCTTTTAAAAACGGGACTCCCTCGGTCTTTGTAAGGGCAAAAAAAGCCAGCCTCGGCAGACGTCAGCAGCCTTGTCTCCAGCCGGGAAGTGATGGGTCTGGGGCCCTCGGGCTTGCTACCAGAATAACTTTGGAGTCTCTTTAAGAAAAGAAAAATAAAAGAGCAAGTCAAGCACATTTTCCCCCTTTTTAGCAGCCAATGAATCTCAAATGAGTTTCAAAGTACTTAGGATTCAGAAGGGTGGGAGCCTCACAGCCCTTGGCTATGGTCCTGAATCTGCAATTTTAGAACGTCAGGTCCCAGGGAGCAGGCACAGGCCACAGGTGTAGGACAAAGGCAGCAATCACGTAGAGCACCCTTGGCAAGAGGGTCCTTCAGAGCCCAGAGAAGGACACACCACAGCACCCACTGGAACCCACTGGACTCCCACTGGACATGGGATTCCGAGCAGGAGAGCAGACTCAGAGCAATCCTTTATGGAATTAGCCTGACCCAGGCTGAAACCCAATCCTGACGTTTGCAGGCAATGTGACCTTGGCCAAGTCATTTCAACTCTGAGCCTCTGCTTCCACATCTGTAAAATGGAACACCTATCACGTCGGGTGTCATGAAGACTGAATGGGTTATTGCTATAAACTAAATATGTGTGTCCTCCCCGCCAAATTCATATATTGAAACCTAATCCCCAGTGTGATAATATTTGGAGGTGGAGCCTTTGGGAGGCGATTAGGTGGTGAGGGGGCCTCATGAATAGGATCAATGCTCTTATAAAAGAGACCCCAGAGAGCTCCCTTGCCCTTTCCACCGTGTGAGGACACAGCAAGAAGATGCCATCTCTGAACCATGAAGTGGGCTCTCAGCAGATGTCATTGTGTCTGCTGGAGCCTTAACCTTGGACTTTGCAGCCTCCAGAACTGTGAGGAGTCCATTGCTGTTATTTATAAATAGCCCAGTCTATGGGATTTTTTGTTATAGCAAACTGAACAGAGTAAGACCGTTATTAGGCATAAAATGCTTCATAGAGGACCTAGTGTGTGGAAAAAAGCTGCTTTAGCCAAGGGTTCCCAGTCAAGCCCACAAAGTCAACCCTGAGACAAGAGCTTTCCGGTAGGTAGTTTGTTCGGGGAAGTGACCATGGGGCACAGAGAATAATGAAACAGGGAAGGAGAGAAGTCCATAAAGGATGTGTCTTCGGGCTAGTCACCACCTTGAGGAGATGGGGTTCAGTGTCACTTGGCCAGCCCCCTGGGCCGCCAGCAGTCAGCTAAACCCCCCACCCATGGACACACAAGTCCAGTAACCAGTCACTGCGTGAGACCGTAAAGTCTCCTTCACACCCTTGACCTCGCTGTGTACTCATCCCAAGAATCTGCCTGACTTCCAACAAAGATGACAAAGAGTAAACAGTATATGTATTGAGCACATGACAATGTGCTAAGGGCATCCTTTGTTTAGCCAAATAACATTCACACATATTAGCAGACACGTTTCTAACCCCTCCCCAAATTCCTGCCGACACCTCCGCAGCCGAGATTGCTAGGGTTTTCTGTGTTCCCTGCTTCCGGTCACAGCAGAAACCCGGGACAGGGAGAAGAATCAATTCTCCACTTCCAAGTTCTGAGACAAGCTTTTGAATCTGGTGGCAGAAATGAGAATTCAAGAGGATCATTTTCGGAGTTTCCAATGATTTGAACATCACAGGTCAGGACCCTGACAGACTGGGCATAGAAATGATGCCATTAATAATAGACTCGGGAAAATTTGTAATCAATCAGAGTGAGTTTTCCCGCCTTCAGGGAGTTGGAGATCACCAGGGATGGTGGGAAACAGGAGGTATTACATGCCGCTGCGTCTCTCAGAGAGCCTTGAATCCATCCCTTCCCCAGGCCCACTCCCAGGGGAAGAGACCCGGAGGAAGAGGATGGGTCTGGGGAGCTGAGAGAGAACAAGAGGACACCTGTATCTCGTTCCCCAGGTGCAGGTTAGGGGAAAGCGAGTGCTACAACGCCCCGCAGTCCTTCTTGCCTCCTGGAGTTCATGCCCTTGTGTAAGCCCCTCCCCTTGAGTCTGGCTTGAATTATTAACCTGCTTCTAATGAACAGAACATGGCAGAAGGGATGAGATGCCACGTCTGAGGTCAGGTCACCAAAAGACTGTGGCTTCTGTCTTGGGTTTTCTCCTCCCCGCGCCCGTGGAAGCCAGCTGCCATGTTAGAGCTGCCCTCTGCAGAGGTCCACGTGCAAAGAACTGGCTCTGGCCAACAGCCAGCAAGGGCTTGAGGCACTCAGCCACGAGCCAGGTGGGTGAGGTTGAGGTGTCTGCAGTCCCCCCAACACCTCAGCTTCTCTGAGACCCTGAGCCAGAAGCCACCCACTCAGCTGCATCCAGACTTGTGACTCACGGAAACCATGAGATAATAACTCATGTTCAGGGTTGTTGTTGTTGTTTTTTTTTAAGCTGATAAGTTTGGGGCAGTATTTTCTGCAGTAATAGTTAACTAATACGGCATGAAAGATACCCAGACAGAGGCCTGAGGCCGCCTCCAAGCCCCCATGGACCACAGCTTGGCCCTGGAAAGTAGCCAGATGATTTCCTTGGGAATCGTGTATCAGCATGTCAATCAGGGCTGGAAAAGTGGAGAAGCTCTGCCATTATGAGGCCTATGTGACAAAGATGAGATTGAGAGAGCAAAGCGTTCGTTTCTGCGTGGTCAATGCACGGCCGTAGATTTCCACCTGCCACAAAGACATCACCCCCTCTAACAGCCACAGCAGTCCAGGCACATTGGTTTTTTCATCTTAACACCTGGGCGCCTGCGGAAACCCTGCTCAGAGAGTTAAAGCAGCTGCCCTAAAGTCACACAGCTGGGAAATGGGAAGCTGAGATCGGAACACGGGTCATTGACCGTGAACTCCAGCTCAGACCCGCTACCCCGTGTTGCCTTCTCTGTCTTCCCTGGTCCCGTGACCTCTGAGGCATGAGGCTCCAGTCCACTTCCATACTTCTGATTCTCAGTGGTCTGCGAGGACTCCATTTGGACTCCCATTTTGGGGTACCGGCTTAGACCCAGGCCTAAGACCCCAATTCTGGGTCTTGTTTTCTGGGACCCTGATTTACTGAGCAGATGATTTACTCGTTTGTTAACAAAATGGCCCACCCCTCCTTGTTCAGAAAGGAGAGATAAGCAACAAACGCCACAGCCACTTAGAGATAAAGCCGATGCCTGGCTGGAATGGTCCTGGTCTCTGAGCTGATTCACAGGGGGACAGATCAGAACTCCCTCTTGGAATGTCAGTAGCCCAGAGAACTTGCCTGGTCCATCTCTCCCAAGCTATCGGAAGCTCCCTTCTCTCGGTTTAGCAGTTTGCCAATGGAGAGTGGTGGTAGGTCATCAAGACATCCTCAGAGATGCTCTAGCTGTAGCCTAGAGGATGCCTCTGGAGCGGGTCAGGGCTTTCAAGCCCATTAGTCAAGAGCCAATAAACAGCTTCATCCATTAGTCAGCATAGGCCAGGTTTTGCTACAGTAACAAACAGCAAAAGCACTTCAGCCCCAAAGTTCCATACGTCATTTCCAGCCTCGACGAGTAGCATGGCCCCACCTAACTCCAAGGGATCTAGAAAAGTGGCCTTCCCCGTGTCTAGGAAGGAGAAGAGAAGCCGGCATTGGGAAGCCACGATCAATGTCTGCCCCAGCGCCACTGGGATCACCACCAAGGATGTAATCCATGCACCAGGAGGCATCGCTAAGCCTGAGGTGACCCCGAAGGACCATCTTTTTCTTTCTTTTTTTTCCCCATCACAAAACAAAATGTCTCCTATCCTCCTAGAGCCATGGAACACATCCCCATTGACTCCAGGATATGACAGTGCCTCGTAAGCCGGCGCTTTGTAAAGTCAAAGAATATTGGGCATTACGGCGGCCTCAGGATTATCACAAGTTTTATTTGGGGCAATTGAGGACATAAAAATCCAGAAATGGATGGGACGGATCCAAAATTACACTTTTATTCATTCCTTTAACAAACATTTTTGAGTGCCTGCTACATCCCAGGAACCAAGTTTTAAAAATAGGGATACAGAAATAAATAAGAGACTAGCCTTGTCCTCAAAAAGCCCATGGAAGCCTCGTGGGGGAGACTGACATGTAAGCAAACAGATGCCACAGAGTGTGAACGGCACTGTGTGTGAGAGATAGAGAGACAGACAGAGACAGAGAGACAGTGAGAAAGAGACAGAGAGAATAGATCAGAGTCCCATGGTGGGACACAGAAAAGGGAAAGAAGAAGACCAATGTTCCATGTGTGATAAATGTCAGGAGAAATTCTTCAGGGAGGGAGTGATGCCAAGTGAGCTTTTGAAGGTAAATAGAAGCTCAGTAGGCTGGGGTGGGGCAGGCATGCCAGGCTTGGGGACAGCATGAGCAAAGGCTATTTTCAGACTCAGCTCCTGCCTCCAAGTCTCTCATATCAGGTTTGATATTCCCTCACGGGGATCCCTGGAATCTAGCACAGTGCCTGGCATATCATAGGTGAGTGTATATTCATAAGTGAATGTATCTCGCTGTGTCTCCTGTTCATCAGGAGGTTGTGCGCCTGGTGTTGCAACCACAGGATAAAGGAGCCTGAAATCTCATGGCCCTCCCTCTACTGAAAGATGCTTCCTCGGGTGTTCTGGGCAGCTGGGACCCGGGGAAGAAAAGGGGCACAAAGGGCTGGGTGGACATTTCTCAGTGCTCAGAGGCCCCACCCCTGGCAATCTCCCCGTCCCCAGGGACTCCATTTCTTTTTTTTTTTTTTTAAGATTTTATTTATTTATTTGACAGAGAGAGACACAGCAAGAGAGGGAACACAAGCAGGGGGAGTGGGAGAGGGAGAAGCAGGCTTCCTGCTGAGCAGGGAGCCCGATGCAGGGCTCAATCCCAGAACCCTGGGATCATGACCTGAGCCGAAGGCAGACGCTTAACGACTGAGCCACCCACGCGCCCCACCAGGGACTCCATTTCTGAAACTCAGCACCGAGCACTAATGCATTTTCCTCCCGAGGCAAGGTGATTCATTTAGTCTCACCTCTGCCCGCGTGTGAAACCTCTGGATCTGTGTTTCCTGCAATTAAACACAGAATGTGTTGTTTAAACAGTACTGTGATTATGACACAGACAGCAAAAAAAAATTCCAAACTCAATCACATGTAGTCTGGTTGGCCAGGAAAAAAAAAAAAAAGTGTTTTTGCTGCAGAACTTTAGAGAAAGGGAAACAGTTTTCATTACTGCTTTTTAGAATTTCTTAAAATATCCTTATCAGGAATAAAACCCAGTTATATCCTTGGTGCCAGGAGTAGACTAGAAAGCCTGCTTCACATGCCTCTGGACAGCAGAGAAAAGGCAAACACCCCCATTTGATTCTTTAAAGGAAAAATGGTTCCCCTCCAGAGCTAAAGGGACCCAGTGAATGTGTGTCTCCCTGAGCACCCAGGGAAGGACTAATCTCTGTTAAAGAAGTTATCAATTTATAGCAATCATGGATGTCTATGGTGAGGAAAGAGTTACTTCTTGTTGTGAAGGACAAGAATACCCTTATCCTCACACCCTAATAAATGAGGAAGTGTCTCCCTCCCATCCCTCCACCTGTCCTGCTCCTTACACCTCCACCTTTGCCATTTCTGGATCCTGTTTGTTACTCAGAATGTCCAGGACAGGTGAAGAGATGCTTTTGTTGGATGGATGAGAAGAAAGGAAAGAGGAAGGGAAGGTGGGAAGAGAGATGGAAGGATGAGGGAGGATGGAAGGAGGGAGAGATAGAGGGATGCAGGGAGGGATGGAGAGAGGAAGGGATGGGGGGATGCAGGGAGGGATGGAGGGATAGAGGGGTGCAGGGAGGAAGGGAAGACAGGAAGAAAATAGAGAAGGAGGGAAACCTTACCATCTTTAAGGATTTATTGGAACCCAACACTGCATATTGTAGTCCGTAGTAGAAAGGTGACTCTTGGTCAATCTCCAAATGGCCTGTCAGTTACTAGTTGGTGTCAAATGAGTCAACAGCAACAAGGACATGGCTGTTTAACGAGTCTCCATTTTAAGAAAGTTCCCATCTTATATTCTTTATACCCAATACCACTTTAGGTTGGTGACCATTTAAAACAAGGTAAGGAAGTGAAGAGGAGCTGAGGGTACACTGAGAAAGAGAGAAATGTGGCTGACTAGAAACAACACAAATTGCACCCCACCTCATCCTTGCAGCAGCCCTACCCCTATACCCATTTTGCAGATGAGGAAGGAGAGGCTCAGAGAAGTCCAATAATTTGCCTTGAAGTGAAGCAGCCGGGAGATACAGCAGTGGCTATCATGTATTCAACCCACTGGAGAGTCCAGGCACTTGGCACTCTCTATATTATCTTACTTAATCCATACAACGCTGAGAGATAGGCGTTATTATCTTCATTTTATTTTGAAGAAACTGGGGCTCTGAGTGGTGACGTGATTTGCACCAAGTTACACAAGAAATAAGTACCAGACCCGTGGTCGATATGACCCCAAAGCATTTCCTTCTCCTTTGGCACAAGAACTCCCCCACTCCCTTAGGAACTGTGGTCCCCTGGAGGATTGAGTTAACACAACAAAGATAAAGACCAATCCAACTCACAGTTATGGAGTATTTGTTGACCTCATGAATCCTCCATTCAACAAAAAACACATGAGTGTTTTATAAAAGTCCTTTCCTGAATGCTAAAGATAGGTCTAAAGGGGCTACAAAATCTTTCACACTTCTCTCTTCAAGAGATGGGAGGTTTCTGCCCCAGCCTTTGGGTGGGTTCTATGACTGCTTGACCAATAAATTATGGAGGTGATACGGTCCCAGTTTCCAGCCCTAGATTTGAAGAGACTGACTTCCACTTCCTGGGTTTTAGAATGACTGATCTGGAGGGAGCCACCTGCCACAAAACAAGTCCAAGTATACTGAGCCTGCCATGTTGGGATGAAGCTCAAGCTAGCCAAGCGGTGAGGCTGTGGGGAGAGAAGGCAGGGGCGGCCAGGCCCCAACTGTTCCAACCAGCCTGGCCCAGGCTCCAGATGTGTGTGTGAAGACACCCCATGGGCATTCTAGGCCCACCTGTAACCTCTCTATCACATACAGCCTCAGACATATGTCACTCCAGACATATAGCTTCAAACAAGGCATCCCAGCCATCTGAGTCACATAGCTGAGGGCCCCGGTCCTTCCTCTGTCATATGAGACATCAGATAAGTAAACACCATAGACCCCAGCCATGGCTGGGCCATGCTTAACTCGGGGAGCTGAATCTGGACAAGGCACATGTCAACTTCTGAAAACCTCTTCTCACGGTCCCTTCTTGGTTCAGTCTGCGCTCCATCACCATAACAACCAACATCCCGTGACAACCAGCAGGGGCATGATCGGAAAAGAGACTCGACCTTGGAAATACAACCTTTGTTTTCATCTCGGGGGTATGTGTCCCTGGAAGTCTCATCTAATAATTTATTTATTTTTCTTATGAGCTCTTAGATCTCTCAGAGCCCCCGTCATTCCATGAGTCCTGGAAGGGTCCCGGTGGACCCGGATGTTACCCAAAATGTTGGTTCCAGTAGCAGTAATAGATGAAATGTCAAAATTACATAAATCCCACGAGTTGGCTAAAAGAAGCTGTGGAGAAGGAGTTTTAGAAAACGCGGGAGTACCAGTTGGCTGTCTTTAATTGTGGTTATCTGCGTTCATCCTGTGAACCGAGAAAAGAAGAAAGATTGAACCAGGAGAGCATACTCGGGCTCCTCATTGCTTTATCAGGTGGTCCAGGTGAGGTCTAGATTTACTATTGGATCCCCTTTAAACCTTCTCTGCTACCCCTGCGACTCTCTACCCTGGCCTCCTATTGGCATCGTCTTGGAAGTTCTATTAAAAAACACCAATCAAATGAGAATCTCTGGGGATGGTGCTCAGAATAAATATTTTCAGATTCCCCCCAGGATTTTATTGTGCGTGGCCAACATGGAGAACTCTGCACCCTGAGATTGGGGTAGGCATCCCTCTAGAGCAAATTTCACACAGATCCCCATCAGCCCTCTAAGGTGGGCCGCTGGCTGCACATGGCCCTGCCCCCCTGTCTGTAACTATCACACCAGGGGTGGACATCAGGCTGCAGCTGGGCCACATGGATTCTCTCCCCCAGGAACATGGAATCTGGACTAGCAGACAGCCACTTGGCAGAGGCTGAGGGAGTGGCCACCTTCTGCCGGCCATGAGCATGGAGGAAAAGAAAAAGCCGGGCTGCTGAAAAAGGAAAGAGACCAGTACATGGGAAGAAGAAGCAGGACACAACCAGGAAGAGAGTTCTGCTGGGTCCTCATGCCTTCAGTTCCTGGTTCCAGACCCTCGAGAAGCCTCGTGGCGCTTGGGCCCAGGCAACTTCCTGGGACCCTCCAGCATTCATGGCCCTCTTTGGGTGGAAAGTGATAGAACTCAAACCAATTTAAAATATGGACATTACAGATTTACATACCAGTAAGTACAGAGAAGGAGGTGACCTCAGGTGGGACTGAAACCAGAGAGGAAACAGTGTCACCTCTCCATCACTGGCTCATCTGCCATCCCTACAATATCCGTATTTGTATGGGGGCTTCATGCTCTTTTCCTCCAGGCTTCCCCTACATGATTAGAAATAGGCTGCAAGCAGCAACTCCCCATCACTTTAGCTCCAGGACCCCAGAGGCAAACCCCTTCTCCAGCTCTACATTAGAAAGTCCCAGGGAACGTCTTTAGGCCAGAATCAAAGACGTGGTTGCCCACCACCAATCAAAATCCCTTAACTGGGTATGGCCATAAAAGGAGAACAGGAGGGACCTCCATGGTGATGGAGCTATTCTGTATCTGGACTCAATCAGTGCCAATATCCTGGTCGTGATATTGTCCTACTTTTGCAGGATGTTGCTATTGAGGGAAACTGGGTAGAAGATACAAGGAATCTCTCTGTATTACTTCTTACGACTGAATGTGAATCTAAAATAACCTCCCCGACAGTTTTTAATTTAGAAAAAAAAAAGCAGTAAACAAAATCTTGACTAAAGATGACCCTGCCACCCAAATTCAATGTGGCCACGGGTTGGCTTCTTGATGGAATCCAGTGGAAACCCATCATAGGCCACAGAATACCACCAATTAGTCATTCAGCCAACATCTTCAGAAAAGCCAGAGCCGTCTTCTCCTAAATATTTTTTTTTAATGACAAAAAACGAAATCCTGACAGGATCCTTGGACAGCAGCATCATTCACATCCACACAGTGATAATTAGAGGGAAAAGTTCAAGAATGTCCCGAAGGCTGCAGTTCACATACCATAAAACATGCCAGAATGTGATAATCAGCTCAGAAATAGCACTAATTCTTCATATGTTTCTGAGCACATCAAATATTAAAAATACAATTAGGCACTGTGTAAGTGCCTAAAAGTTTTGGCATTGACTTTTCTTTTAACTGGGTCAAAGAACGAACAAATAGAAGGAAGTTAAATGTTAGTCATGAAGGATCAATTTGTCCTTCTTAAATGGGGGGTGGGGATGGGGGGAGCAGGGGTAAGTGACAATTTAGTGGCATGGAAAGACTTTGAAACCAGAGCCCTGGATGCAAACCTCAACTCTCCCCTGGGCAAGAAATTCTATGAATTTCACCCACAAAATAGACATAACAATAGTGACCTCTATCATAGGTCTACTGTGTGCATATAAAGCAGTTAATATATGCAAAGCACCTGGCACACAGTATGTCTTCAGTGGATGTTAGTTTGTACTGGAAAGCAGTACAAAAAGGCTTTTGATGTGATGAATGTGTTTTTTGAGAACATAAAAGCTGGATTGCACTCCCCCATTTAATTAGGAAAAAAAAGTAAAATGTTCTTGTGGCAGATATTCAAGTATATGACATAAAATATTATGATGACATCTTGGTCTTCTCCTCTTGAAAAGGAATGGAAGAGAATGTGTCAGAAAAATTAAGAGACTATAAATCCTTCCAAATCTGTGCATAGCCACACAACTGGCCAGTAGAAAGGTTCTTAAATTAACATCCTCTTAAGAAATTAAATGGTTGATGGATGATGCAGATATCTTTGTAACTGACTTATTTACAGAGGGAGATAAGACTTCTACATAGTTTTCTTGTCCCCAAAATTTATTTGAAACAATGCAACTGAAGCCGTTACACTCCCATTTCATGGAAGCTGAATTGCTGTCTCTCTACCCCAAACTAGTACAGGAAGAAAAAAAAAAGAGGGAAGGAAAAGGGAGATGTCATCCACAACCAATTTTTAACTCTTTGTCAATTTATGCTATAAGAAATATAATAAAGCAGCAGGAAAGAAATCACTTGATGCAATATCCATTCTCCCCTTCTTCCTTGCTAAGGAGAGCCCTCTCTTTGATCACATTGGCCACCTGCCTGGTTTAAAATTACATTTCCCAGCCTCCCTTGAGGATAGAATGACCATGTGACACAGGCCAACCAGTAAGAAGGAAGCAGAATTTAATAGATGCATATGTTAATTATCTATTGCTGCATAACAAAGTACTCTCAAAACCTAACAGCTTGAAATAACAAATAGTCATTATCTCACAGTTTCTGTGGGTCAGGAATCTGGGACCAGCTTAGCGGGGTGGTTGAGGCTCAGAGTGTCTTATAAGATTTCAGTTCAAGATGTCAGCCAGAGTTATAACCATCTGAAGGCTCCACCAGGAAACCATGTGCTTCCCAGATGAATCACATGGTCGTTGGCAGGACTGGAGACCTCACTGCTGACTAGAGAAGTCATTTCCTCACCTCTGCAAGGGGGCTCTGCATAGGATATCTGTGTGTTCTTCACAATATGGCAGCTGGTTTTCCCCAGAGCAAACAATGAAGAAGGGGAGGTGAGTCGTATGTGTCCTGGGGCTAGAAATTATCCTACCCGCTTTACAGATGAAGAAGCTGAGGTCCAGAGATGTTAAGTGACTCACCTAACTAATAAATGGTAGAACCTGGATTCTACCTCAGGTCTGTCTGACTGCAGCGTCAGTGTTCTTTCTACTACACCAAGCAGTTGGTTTGGGATTGAAACAAGCATTTATCAGTGATCATAATAATCACCATTTATTGAGCCTTCATTCTGTATCTAACAGTTTACTGGATCATTGTTTTATTTAATCCTAACCATGACCCTTTGAAGTAGACACTATTTTACCAGTGGGTGGACAGAGGCTCAGACAGGTTAAGTGGATCACCCAAATTCTCACAGCTTTGTAGTAGTGGAGCTGGGACTCCATCCAGGCCCTTGGATGCTCACGGACTCTGGCTCACGTGGCCCTTGTACTGGTGTGTGGGATGTGGCAGCCAGAGAGGGACGGGAGGAGGTGAATGGCAAGCTGCATCGTAATGGGCTCTTTCTTTGTGGTGATGACCTGTCTACTAAGGACCAGACAAGAGATCAAGATGCCCAGTTCAGCCCCAGTGAGAAATCACTGAGACCAAATCTTAGGAGTTGATTTATATAAGGTAGGAAAAGAATTTGGCTATAAAGAGCTTCCCCCCTCTCCCCGGTCTAGGGTGCTCTGAGACTTGCCCTGGAGTCGACTTCCCATTTCTAAACAAGAGACAGAAATAGACCACTGAAGACACCAAGGAGACCTGGACGTGCCTATAGCCCTTCGGAAAGGCTCTGGGAAGTCAGCACCTTACCAGACACAGGTCTCTGACTTTATTTTTTCTCCAAGCCCACCCATCTTCCTGTGATTTACTGAGGGCCTATTGGGAAGAATTCCCCTTCGTGTGTGAATTGCAATCCATTACAGAAGGCTGGGGCAGGTGCAGATGGAGCTATAGCATAGCCAGGGATGCACTCTGGAAGCACGGCCAGACGATCCCATTCTCACCCCTGAAGACAAAGGCCAGGCTTAGTGCAGCTGCAGGGGCATCTCTATGTCTTCCCTGACTTAGAGCCTCTCTTTTCACTGTTTCTGTCGTGCCTTGGATATTTCCCTGCCCGTTCAAAAAAGCACAAGACCTACTATCTCGTGTGTGTGTGAGTTGTGTAAGTGTGCATATATATGTATGTGTGTATATGTGTGGCTTTGTACTGCCCAAATTACCCTGTGACTCTCTGAAAGCCACAGTTTCCAGTGCCAAAGTATCAGGGCTGTGATACACTCGGCCGGGGTTACTAACCATGCCAAGTGTGGGGAGGGAACGATGCAGGGCCAGACGAGACATCTGTCTGGTTGCTGATCTCCGTGGTGCAAATCCTCCTCCGGTGATTTTTTGAAGCCACCTGACTTGGATATTCCCCAAGCACCGATTGCGTGCCTGGCCCTAAGCCAGAGGCAAAGCAGCACCCAGAAGACAAGAGGATGTGGTGTCCATCCTCAAGGAGCTCAGTTATGTAGCCGTGGAAGGATTATTCACATTCTTACAGACAACAAGGGGTGGGACATTTAAGGGGGCAGAGCCTGAGCAGTAGCGTCGGCCAATGGCCAAGGTGTAAACGCTCCCATGCAGCGTCTGAAGCTACTCATCCCCAGTGATGGCGTTGGGAAGACGGGTGTGTTCTAGATCACCAGTGTTTTCCAGGCTTGTGGGCAACATGGGCAGCAGACAAGCAAGCAGGTGAAGAAATCGCATTAAGTTAAATAATACCCAGCCGGTCCTGTGAAGTTGCTAAGCAGGGAGCTCTGACAGAGAGATAGGGACATCCTATTTAAGCTGCTAGCTCTGCATATCGCTCTACTTTCCAAAGAGGCCATAATGGAAGTTTTCAATCCAAATTATGCTCTGGTATTTATCACAGAGACTTATTGGCTCTGACAGATCTTTCTTCTCTCCTCACTGCTTTAGGGTCACCTCCCTAGAAGGGCTGCTGCTGTCACCCGCAGGCTCTGTCCTGAAGAGAGCCGGTCACTTCTCCCCAGGACTTGCCGCCGATGGCGGTTAAATCAATCACGCCCTCCTGCTTTGCCCCCTCCTCCTTCTCACCAGTAATGTCGTCCTCCCTGGTGGCCGCTGACATGGGACTCACAATGAATCAAATCAATAGTGTCATTGATTAGGCTGACATTGATCCAAGAGGAGCCGGTTTTTCTTCCTTCCACTTTGAACAGGTATTCTGGAGCTCTTGGGTCCCAGAGAGATGCCTTCTGTTATTTAATTTCATTTATTCACGAGCATTGGGAAATGTCCCCATAGGCCTTATTCTGTACGGATTAGTCCAAAACGAAGACTCAGAGAAATAGTGGAAACGTTGGGGTCCCTTTTCTTCTGTTGTGAGGGTCAGTGGTGTAAATGGTTATTCATATGGATGCTGGTACCAGATTATCCGGGTTTCCATTCTGCTTCCTCTCCAAGGAAAATACATGTGCCATGGGGTGAATTGTGTCTCCCCCCAAAAATATGTTAAAGCCCTAATCCCCTGTACCTGTGAAGGTTCCAGCCCTTGCTCGCTGCAGGAATGTGAATAATCCTTTCCCATCTGCATGCCTTTGTTTTCCCCATCTATAAAATGGGGGTAAGAAAAGCCACCTCACGGGTCTTGTCGTGAAGATTAGATGAGCATATACATGCGGAGTCCTTAAAAGAACACTGGACATACTTAGCATGGTCACTACTTTCCCATTCTTGTGTTTGATTTCCTGAAGACCTACTATGTGCCAAGCCTGGAGCTAGGACCTTTGCCTATATGATCTCACTTAAAAGTTTGATATTTTGTTCATCGTAGATGTTTCTGCATTAATTTTGATTTGTTAAAATATTGCATTAAAACAGTATTTATCGTGATTGCTGTGTTTGGGGGCACCCCCGTAAGTTTTGCACCCCAGGCAAGTGCCTCACTCACCTCACCCTCGACTCAGCCCTGGGAGGTGCACGGTGAAGAGTGGGCCCTTTGGTGCCTCTCCATCCCTCTCCCTGCCTGCCGTCTACTGTACAGTTGGAATTTTATGAATCACACCGAGTTCTGGTATGAAAATAGAATCGATAGTGAAATAGAGAGGGCAAAAAACATCCGTCCGTGGGTCCCTGCTCCCAATTTACTGCTAGGCACTTCAAGAAAAGGTGGCTTCGAAGAGAGAGCCCCTGCCTACTGGCTCTCCTTTACACAGACAGACCTGCCCGGGGTTGGGACAGGGCCAGCACACAGCCCTCCCCACATCCGGGTGTGTGTGCAAGAGACTCACATGTCTCTTTTCCCCTCTCAGGTCTGGACGGCATGGGGCCCATGGTCATGGCCTGTTGGAATATCAGACTTCTTAGGACAAAAAGACACAGTGGAAGCCAACAGTGGCGGCTTATTCATTCCTTCGTTCCTCGTCTGCTCCTCCGTAGAATGAAGGCTCTGTAAGTAGAGGGACTTGGTCTGTTCTGTTCACTCTGTTCTGTAACCTCAGCCTCCATGTGGCTATCTAGCAGGTGGCCTAGAGCAGAAGCTCGCCTACTTCCTGAGCCAACGTTGAATGAATCTGTTCAGCGATAAACAGAATTAGACAAGGGTTAGATCACACAAGGCCATGTAGCTGGAGGGTCCGGATGTGCCCTCATCTTCCCCGCCACACACACCTCCCACCAGTCTCGTTGTAGGAGCTTCTGTGGGGAAGGGCATGGAACGGTGGGGGAGAAGCCAGGAAATGATTGAATTTGGAAACATATAGTCTTTGGAAAAGCCTGTCTCTCTGGTTTAATCTGGAACCCAACTTCAATTCCCCGGATGGGAGGGCTGTCGTGCAAGCACCAAAACCTCCTAAAACACTGACATCGAATTATCTGCCTTCATTTTTGAGACTCCAAGATCTCGGGACCAGAGCCAAAGTGACTGCAACCCCAGGTGGGTGTGACAGGTGATTTTGCCCATCTGCAAAAGGGATGAGCCTGAGCATAGGTCTCTGTGTACATAAGTATGCCAATCACAGCCTCAGCCTATAACCACCCCCCACCCCTGTACCTGTGATGGGACCTTGTCTGGAAATAGGGTTGCTGCAGATGGAATCAGGTGAAGATGAGATCATTAGGGAGAACCTTGATCCAGCACTTTAAGAAAAGGGACGTCTGGACACAGATGCAAACACATAAGGATAAATAAAGCCACTTGGGGACAGAGGTGGAGACTGGAGTGAGTGATGTGTCTACAAGCTAAGGAACACCCAGGATTTCCAGCAGCACCAGAAGCTAAGCGAGAAGCATGGAACAGAGTCCCCCCTAGAGGCTTCAGAGAAAGCAGGGCCCTACCAGCCCCTGTCTTTCAGGCTTCCAACCTATGGGGCTGTGACAGAAAAAATTTCTATTGTTTTAAGCCCCCCACCTCTGGACATTTGTTACAGCAGCTGCGAGAAACTCATACGTTATGTTGTTAAGATGATCTCATTGTTAGGGTTGGCATGTGCAACACAGCGTTTCTGTTCCAAATGACCCGCACAAATACCAGGACACACATATTCACATCTCTGACCAACCCCCAACCCCGCAACCTTGAGAAATAAATTCCTGATGCCAAATGCTCATTTTACCTTTTAACCTGCACAAAGCTATTTTTATCCCAACCTCCAGCCTGGGTTTTGTTGAGCTTCGATTAACAAGGTAGCTGAGCATTTCTGGGAGGTCTCGATAGCACTGCATAATTAGTCTCCTGTGTTTGCTGTAAGGCAGCATTACACAGAGACGGGACTCTCGCTCTGAACTGGCTCCGGTCTGGTGTTCCTCACCGTGGGGTCCGGGGACCCCTTAGCTCAGCAGCCTCCGGGGTGCCCGCTCAAAGCAGAGACCCCTGTGGGGATCCCCTGAGCCTGTGTCTAAGGGGAGAGTTCGGGCCACTGCATTTTCAGTGGATTGTGTGGGAGATTCTGGTGCTCGGAGCATTAACCCCTGATGCACTCCACAGACCTGGATAAATTGGGGATGGGGCCCTGATGGAAGAGAATTGGAACACCAGGGAGGATGTGAGGGCCAACATGAGGCCCTGGAGGAGAGACAGCATTGGGCGCATTTGGGGGCCAGCAAGGAGCGCAGTGTGGCTGGCGGGGAGTGAGGGGAGGAGAGGGGGCAGCGGGTGGGCTCAAGAGGTGGACAGAGGTCAGAGATCGCCCTGGACGAGGCTGGCTTGGCGGTTTCAGAGAGGCGGCAGAATGGACGGGCTCAGGATGGGTCTGGAGTTGACAGGATGACAGGGCTCCCAGATTGAACGTGGGAGGATGGTGAAGGGAATAGGAAGCAATTATAGCTCCTAGACACTGACAGGATATTGGATGATATTAAAGAATTACTAATTCCTTAGCTGTGATAATGGTATTGTGGGTACATTCTTAATTGTCCTTACCTTTTAGAGATCCATCCTGAAAGCTTTATAAATTAAAGGATATAATTCTGGGATTAACTCCAAAATAACATGGGAGGGAAAGCCTTTCAGGGGCTGGATGGGAATGAAACAAGATTGGCCCTCTGTTGATCGTTGTTGGAGCTGGGTGATGCTCACTCCATCGTTGTGTATGTTTTGAAGTCTCCACGATAAATGTTAGAGGAGGCACCCTTCCCAGGATGGGGAAGGCAGTGTCCCTGTGATGTAGTATCAAGAAGTAATTGTTGTCGGGGTGCCTGGGTGGCCCAGTCGTTAAGCGTCTGCCTTCAGCTCAGGTCATGATCCCAGGGTCCTGGGATCGAGCCCCACATCGGGCTCCCTGCTCCCCGGGAAGCCTGCTTCTCCCTCTCCCACTCCCCCTGCTTGTGTACCCTCTTCTCGCTGTGTCTCTCTCTGTCAAATAAATAAATAAAATCTTTAAAAAAAAAAAAAAAAAAGAAGTAATTGTTGTCTTCTTGTTAATACCCTGATGGCATGGTGGTACCTTCTGCATCTCCTACCCACTCCCTGGACAGACACCAGGCACAGCAAGTCAGAGGGGTTGGGCTCCACGTGCTCTCCGGATGGAGGGAAGACTCTCCACAGCGGGCAGGAGTATGGGACATACTGTCCACTCTGTGGCCAACTTGAGACCTACCTGATTTTACATTGAACCTTGAAAGTCAGAAACAGTTCCCTAGGGGCGCCTGGGTGGCTCAGTTGGTTAAGCAGCTGCCTTCAGCTCAGGTCATGATCCCAGGGTCCTGGGATCGAGCCCCACGTCGGGCTCCCTGCTCAGCGGGAAGCCTGCTTCTCTCTCTCCCTCTGACTGCCACTCTGCCTACTTGTGCTCTCTATCTCTCTGTCAAATAAATAAAAACATTAAAAAAAAAAGAAGAAGAAAGAAACAGTTCTCTAGAGGGTGGTGCTTCTCAACAGGGGGTGGTTTCGGCCGCGTCTGAACACCTGGAGATGGGGTGGACGCATTTCTGGTTGTCAGCCTGGGGGCAGAGGTGCTCTGGGCATCGAACGGGTGAGCCCAGGGACGCCGTTCACCCTCCTGCAGAGCACAGGGCGGCCCCACAACCGGGAATGATCCAGCCCCAGATGGCAGCAATGCCGAGATTGAGAACCCCTGATCCAGAGGCTGCTGGATCTTGGAAGGATGAACACAAGTCTTCAGAGTCAGGTAAACCTGACAGCAAGAGGAGACTCTTTTAAAAATAAGTACATCAAGCTTCAGAGAGGCTGAAACACTGGCCCCAAATCATGCCGGTCTCCCCTCCCTGCTTTGTTTTTCTCTTTGTGCATACTATGTAAGTTCCTTGTTTATTTTATATGCTGCACACACATACATGCTCCCTGCACTAGAATTTAAGCCCTATGAGGTCAAGGATTTTATCCATTTTGCTTACTGCTGTGTCTCTAACACCTTGTACGGTGCCTGGCACATAGAAGGAGCTCATGAATATTTGTTGAATGTTGGCATCCCACTGACAGTCCAGATCATCACGATGGCCCATCCAACCCTACATGTCACGGCCCCCCACCCTCTCCTCCCACCTCATCCTCCAGCACTGCTCAGCCCTCTCTATGCTCCACAGTCACAGGTCCCTCGCTGCTCCTCAAACACGCCAAGAACACTCTGACCTCAGGACCTTTGCACTAGCTGCCTGAACATTCTCTTCCCCCACCATCCTCATGGCTTATTCATTCCCCTCATTCAGGCTTCTAGTCAAAGTCACCTTGTGAGAGCAGGCTTCCCTGACCTCCCTATCTAAATAGTGCCCCCACCCCACCCCTACTCCCTTCTTTCCGGTTTTATGTTCCATAAACATTCTCTACCAGAGATACTAAAGTAATGAACTTGTAGAAGTTCTCATAATAAAGTGCAAGATGCTAAGCCTCCAAAACATCCCAGATGGGGCCTCTCCCTTTGTTATCACTTCCATAAATGACATCTGAAAACAGAGCGTCTGAACCTTGCTGCACCAGGAGACTGGGTACGGTTTGACCATGCCATTTGACAGATGAAGTCATCGTAGTCACATGCAAAGGGTCCAGCACCCTCTTGGCTGCTTCTGCAGGATTGCCCAAGAGCCTCTGACAGCCACAATTCAGCCTTAGTCATGTTGGAATATGAGAACAAAGTTGCCAGATGTTTGGGGTTTTTTTTCCTTTTAAAGAAGTTGCAAGTCTGGATTTTTATGTAAAGTTCCTAATTTTTAACACCAAGCCTACACCCTGCATGGCAACAATCAGCTGTAGCTAAGAGCTGCTGCTCATTATGAAAGGGGCAGGAATTCTTCAGGTCACTGCAAGCCTCACCCAGAATGTTTTGCTCATTTATTTTACCTGCTTGGCCTCTGACAGTATCTGACTTTTCAACTCCTGATTTAAGGATCTTAGTCAATGCAGTATAATGTGGCTGCCACCAAAAAACTAAACATAAAAACATTTGAAAGACTTATGTTATCTTTGGTTGCATCAATAGAGGTATATTGTCCAGGGAAAAGGAGGATATATTCCATATCTCGTCCCCACTGTGAGGTCTTACACCTGGAGTCAAGGCCACCATTTCGAAAAAGATAAAGACTATTGGAATTTTTTTGTAGAAGACCAGGCAGAAAGGTTGAGGAATTATGCTTATTCTTTTACCCACCTCCCCCCCCAAAAAAAGACTTGTCAGGGATATAAGTACTGTCTTCATATGCCTGAATGGCACTAATGGAAGAGAAACAAGATTTATTTTGTGGCTCTACCATGAAGCACAATTAGACCCAGTAGATGGGAGGTACAGAGAGATAAATAACCCCCAGCATCTAAAAACTGAATTTTCTCATTGTCAGCTCCGAACTGGAATGGCATGAGAGGGAGTGACTTCCCTGTCACTGGCAGTAATCAAACTGAGGCTGGATGCCATTTCATGGGTCTATTGTAGAGGTGACTCAGGCCTCAGAAACAAAGTTTGGAGGGGGGAAGAAAGGAAAGAACAGAAGAGAAGGACAAGACAGATGGATTTACTGAGTGCCCACTGTGTGCTCATTGTCTGTTGGCGAGGAGAGGTAATGAAAAATACTCAGCGACTGAGTGTTAACTAAGAGTCTACGGCATAACAAGAGGTCCGCAAGATTCACAGGCAGAAAATTGCATCTTGCTGAGCCTCCTAAGCAACTCACTCCCTCCCCAGTGGGGACCTTGACCTCAGATCTTGAATTATAGAAAGGAGAAGGGCCGCTGGGATTGGTGTCCTGCAAAGGTTTCACCACCCGCCAAGCCATTGTCAGAATAACTGCCAATGGGATCCTTGAAGAATGAGTATCAGACCCCACTCCCTGCTCTCGTTCTTCCTAAAACACTTGGGATTAAAGCCAAACTTATTAATCTGTGACATGTCTCCTGCCAACCACACCAACTTCCTCCTGAGCCCCTCTCCACCAGGCCACTGCTGGCTTCAGTGGCCTCCATCTGAGTTTTGGATTCCCCGAAAGCAGACCCTCAGACAAGGATTTGGGCAGGAGTAGTTTATTCGGGAAGTGATCCCAGGAGACAAAGTGAAGGAGAAGGGAGACGAGCCAGCAGAGGATGCAATGATGAGCAGGCTCCCCTCTGGGGAGTGGTAGCTGGGTCCTGCTGGAGACCATGACCATGAGTATGGGCTGGGCCTCAGAGTCATCCCACCAGGGCATGAAGAATCTGGAATATTGATCCACTGTATTCATTTCCCAGGGCTGCCAACAAAGTACCACTAATAGGATGGCTTAAAGCAACAGATATTCTGTCTCAGCTCTGGAGGCTGAAAGTCAAGGAGTCAGCAGGGCCGTGCTCCCTCTGGAGGCTCTGGGGGGGCAGGGGCGGGGGGGTCACTCCTGACCTCTTCCAGGGTCTGGTGGTTGCTGAAAATTCTGGGTGTTCCTGGGCATGCAGCCACACTGCTCCTATCTCTCTCTGTGACACGTGTTTCCCCCCACCCAGCCCCGTGCGTCCCTCTGTGTCTTCACACACCCTCCGCCAAACACCAGACATCACAATTAGGGCCCACCCTCATCCAAGTGACTTCATCTGAATTAATTATATCTACGAGACCTGTAGCCAAATGAGGTCACACTCTGAGGCTCCAAAGAGCCACAAATTTGCAAGGACACTATTCAACCCTGCGTACCTCCACCAACTCCCTCTGCCTCTCATCCAGGCAGCCTTGTACAGTGCACGAGCCCAACGGCTGTCCTGCCCACTCATCCACTCGCTCTAGCCACACTGGCCTCCTCAACTCAGTGATGTCCCCTCGCACATGCTCTTCCCTCTGCGTGCGACACGGTTCCTCCCAATATCTACATGGCTAATCTCTGTGGTTTCAGATCTGTAGTAGGCTCCTTTCAGATACAAGGAATAGAAACCCAACTCAAACTAGCTTAGCCCCCCAAAACAGGAAACTCATTGGTTCTTGTATCTAAGAAGTCAGGCTCCAGGCAAAGCTGGATTTGGGGGTTCAAAACATGCTCGTGGTGTTCAGTCTTTGTCTCTTCGACATGTGGGTCCAGGAGGGTTGTCAGAAGCCCCGGTCTCACATGGTTACGGCAGAACCACAGTGGAAAGACAGCATCCTCCCCATTGGCTCTGGAGGAAGAAGAGCCTAGAACGGATTTTGATTTCTCTCAGACCATGTGCCTCTGCCTAGACCATCACCATGGCCAGAGGATTACAGTATTCTGACTGACCAGGTCTGGGTCACATTCCTACACCTGAGAGAAGGAGACAACCATACCCAATCCACGTGGAATGAAGGAGTCTCCCCAAAAGAAGCTCTATTACCAAAGAAAGGGAGAAGGTCCAAGCAAAAATAGCAGGTGTCAACTAAAAAGTCCAATCCTATGGTATTTCTTCAGAGAGCCCTTCCCTGACCTCCATTCTTACCCCAAATCAGCCCTGTGTTAGTCCCATGGATCCACTTCTTTTCCCTCATAGCAGCTGTAACTTGTTTTATTATGCTCATATTTCTTTAACATCCGCCTTACCCACTGGACTCTGAGCTCCCTGAAGACAGAGGCGATGCCTTCGTGTCTGGAGCCCACACCTATCAGCGCATGCCTTGACCACAGTAGATGCTCAATCATTGCACGGCTTTTATAAAGGAACTCGGTGATTATTCGCTCCAGGGACTCATGGAGCTGGGTCTCCTGAGACCCAGCCCAGCCCAGTGCACAGTAGAAACAGTCACCCCGCTCATGGCTGTGGTCAGCGGTGCTGGAGTGATGCCAGACCCCAGCGTGGCATGCATGGCTCACGTCCCACCTTTGGACCGTCCCCCATGAGCTTTGACCTCCAGCGTTTGCCTGTGTCTTGCTGTTACTCAGTCTGAATCAGTCCAGCCTAGCACAAACACCGGAGTGTTTAGCAGCTGCAAGAGCCAGGTTCAAATCACAATTCTACTACTTAACGCTTCTAATAGTTGCAGGCAAGATTCTTAAATGCAATGAGAATCCATTTCCACACTGATTTTTTTTAAAACTGTTTTCTCTACCTTTACCTTTCATTATGATGCCGTATTTTATGAATCCTTATAAAGTCTTCCAGAAACCTTCCCAGAACATGGTGGGGTATAAATAAAATGTATCTGCAAAACAGAGATAATATTTACCATGCAGTCCTGCTGGGGGAATTAGAGATAATGTAGGCAATGCACCTGGCAGATGCTATGGCCATTATTATTATTTTTGGTGAGGCTGAGTCTCAACAAATACCTTCTCAGACATCAAGCAGGAAACCAATTTCCTTGAAAATAAATGTCAGAGATATGAAAGGGCTGATCCAAAAATAAATACAAAATCTCTAATCGGGATAAAACCCAAGGGAATGGTTCACTCCTGGAATGGGTCCTATGCTGACCCAATGGACACCCCCTGGATGGTCGGGAAGGTCAAGGTGAAATGTAGCAGACAGGCCAAAGACACTGCTGGGCTGGAGGTGAATGAGGTGACAGGAGGCACAGACTGCCAGGTGATCACACAGAGAGATTGGGAACAAAACAGCTCAGCAGTGAGCACAGAACATGGTGGGGAGTATGCCCATGGAGCCAAAAAGCAGAAAACAAACCAGATTTTTGCTTGAGAGAGTTTGAAATGACAAAAGAAATTGAAGCTGCAGACTGATCCAGCTCTGGGTGTATTCAAACTTATAATTAATAAATAAAGATCATGACACCTATCCCCACTGCCCCCCAAAAAAAAGTAGGCGGGGAGGAGAGCACAATGAAAGGTACTCTTTTAAAAATATCAATTTCAAGAAAAATCAACCAAGGGAACAGAAGATGAGTTCTCTGCGATCCCCACAAAATGATGGAGATAAGAGTTATCTTAAAATTTTAAATAAGGAAAAGTTCAAAAAAAAGTCTATGTAACCATGAAAGAGGACCAAGTGAAGGATTGGGAAGAATCTAGGGGAGAATGGGAAACAAAATATCACAGTGGTAAAAGTCACTTTAGAAAAAAAACAATAAGACAATGTGACTAGAAACAAAGTCAGGATGTAAAGGAGAGTTTTGATGGGACTCAGAGGAAACATGCCCACATTTTCATAGCTGTACATGGGGTCAAGGCCGGCCGGAGCAGGAACCAGCCCACCACTCACTGGGCGTTGTCAAAGTGAGGAGTGTGGTACAGGATGCTGGAGACCAGACTGTTCTCAAGTCACAAGTATAACCGTAAAATGACGGAGTTGTAGCTATGAAGCCAACAAAGGAAATAAAGTCAAATCATAAAGTGTACCCCAAGTAAGGCAGAAAAAAGAGAAAAAGGAAACAGCCCCTAGGTGAGATAAGTAGAAAATAAATAGTGAGAAGATAGATAAGACCTGGAGTATCAATAATCACATTAATGTAAATAGTCTAAACAGCCCAGCTAAACGGCAGAGATTATCAGATTGGATTAAAAAAAAAAAAGCAACACTTAACTATATGCTGCCTACAAGAATGAAACGATAAATATAAAGATAAAAGAACTGGAAAAGATAGATCATGCTAACACCGAAGAGAGTTGGAATATCACACAATGTAGATTTCAGAGCAAAGCCCATTACCCAGGAGAAAGATGGTCATCCCAGGAAGATGGAAGGGTCGATTCGTCAAGAGGACATAACAATACTGAGCTTTCATCACCAAAAACGGAGCTCAAAATATATGAAGCAAATCTGATAGAATTATAAGAAGGAATAGACAAATCTATAATTACAGTCAGAGGTCCTCACATTAATTACTGTGACAAGTAGACAGGAAATTACAAAGGTATTAGAGGATTTGAACAGTGCCATCAGCCAGCTTGACTTAATGATATTTATGGAAAAATTGGGTAGCCATACGCAATGCCTTTTCTCCGAGTCCGACTGAGATGTGTTCCAATTCCCGCCGCACCAGTGACTCACAGTCTTTAACCTCTCGGTCCCTCCCTGTTCTCATCTGTAAGACAGAGGTAACACAAACACCTAATCCTTTGGGTGGAGGCAGAGTTTAATAGGATAGTGCATGTGAGGTACTAAGCCCAGCACCCTAGTCATAAACAGCTTACTGGCCAGTGGAATCCTAGCTGAAAACGATCCCAAAATTCCACGAAGCTCACAGCCCACAATGGGAGACATCATCAAATCGCATGGGAACTTTAAGACAGGACCTGTGTATGGGCAGCATAGTGAGAAAAAAAATAGTCACCAGAGACCGATTACATCTGCAGAACTACATGCCATCCTCTGGGGGGCACCAGAAACAAAGTTCCCAGGTTCCTTTGGGCTTTTAATTCTTGGACCATCTGTAGAATTTCAGGAGTTGTTATGTGCACGCTTCAAGCCCCGGGGTGTTTTTGAAGAGGAGCCTGACACGCTCCCGACATGGGTGACTGGCCTCGGCATATGGAGGTATTTTTAGCAGCTGATCTGCAAACATAGCCAGATGTTTCCTTGGTGTTTGCCATGGGATGTCTCCTTGAAGAGTGCCCTGGTACCCACACTGGGTCTCTACAACAGCTTGGAGAAGAAGTGACAATCAAAAGATACTACTTTAGACAATTTCGATAATTTTGACTTTGGAGCAACTGATTCCTATTCATCTCCATTTGGCATGTTGTTGCATTAGCAAAGAGATATATTTCGGGAAAGTGATCTGTAAAGTAAATCCAGCTTCTTCGTTGACTTTCTTATAAAATTGTAGATAGGTTTTCCCTGCAGAAACAAACAAAAGCAATTCAACATTGATTAAAAAAAAAAAATACCATGGGTGGCCAGGTTTCTGGCTTTTTTTGTTGGCAGTGTTAATAGAACAGGTAATTTTTGAGGACTTTTCCAGAGCTTTGCAATATTTTGCATGAGTTCCAAAATCCCTTTTCTCTCTTGCCAAGAAAAGAATTATCTTATTCATGCAACAAAATTATCTCGCAGGCCACGAATCTCCTGACACTCCATTTTCAAATTCTGGAGTTCAGCTCTCTTTCTCTGCTTACATAATGTGCTGGCACTGTCAGAAGTGGGCACCAACATTACACTTTGCCGGGAGGGACCACCTTGTAAAAATGTGTTCCAGTCCCCAAATTGCTTCACTGTGTGTAAAAAAGAGTTCTGAGGCCTACTTACCGATTCCACAGGCTCATACTTCACCACGCGGTTTTCTTAAATGTGGTTTTCTTAAAATTAGGAGTATATGTGCCTGAAAATATCAGTAAGAAATTCAGCAGATGCTTAGCCAAGCCAAGTATGGTAGTCAAGGGCACCCTAGGATTGGGCATGCCAAGAAAAGCGTGACAAGAAGAGACTCTCCAGGAAGAGAAAGGAACTCCACAGATTTCAAGGCCCCTTCATTGTGCAAACAAGCCGAGAGGAGTCCGCAGGGCCCCTCCATGGCAGGTGGCGTGGCGAACAGAAAGGGAAAGATGAACTCAGGGGGAACCATGTGTTGGGGAAGCTAGTGTATTCCCTTCCCGACTCTCTCTTTCGCCCTCATCCAACATCTTCCAGTTCCATGGACCCCACATGCCACGTGCACGAGCTAGTGTCTGCCCAGAATGTTCTCCCCCGGGGCCCCAGTTCAGCATCCCTTCCTCCACACATCCTCCCTGAGCACGCTTCCCAGCAGCAGAGATCACCGGCGTGGACATTAGCTGAAGCGCTGGGAACAGATTTTATTCGGGAACCCTGCCAGTAGGGGAAAGAGCTGAGACCCCTCCCACTTGTGCGGAGGTGACCGGGGAATGGCAGGAGCTTGAGCAGAGACAGGGAAGTGAAAATTTATAGGAAGAGGGAAGGCTGGTTGGTCCATAGGAACCCCATCTGGGTTTGCTCCCTGACGCTTCTGCAAGTTAGGCTGCTACCCACCCCGCCAGAGGCTGGGAGTCGGGCAGCAGTGGCTGACTATCATCAGGTGTCGGCTGGAACAGACAGTAAATTCTCTTGGCAGCCTTGAGGTTTTCCCAGGCAGCACTTTAAGGGGACTGGAGTCATTCTGGGGATGTGGCCTTGAGCCGTTAGGAATTATGTTAGTGCTTGTTCAAGTCCAAGGCCAAGGTTGAGGCCTTGGTGAGAAGGCGGTTCAGAGTTCGTCCAGAAGACGTGCTTGTCGCCAGCCCACCAGGGCTAAGCGCCTCCCCTCACATCCCAGCCCTGAGCTCTGGCCCGGTATTGGTATCGCGCTGAGCATCCATCAGCAGGGCAGCTCTCCACTTAACCCTGAGCTCCGGGGAGCAGGCACAGAGTCTTGTTCCCTGTTCGGTCCCCCACTGCCTGGCCCACTGAACACATTTAATCATTTCTTGTCGAGTGCACAATCAAGGGTGTACACTCGGTAAATAGATGTGCCCCCCACGTTGCCGCAGGAACCCCCCTCCCCAAGGCCCCACGACCAGCCAGTGGGACACTTTCTCCTCCTGTCCCTTGGTTCCTCCCATTCGGGGCCCGCTCTGTGACAGCATTTCTACATGGAATCGTCCCTGCCTGGAGAATCTAGGCCAAGGATGTGTTCTGGGAGAATTACAGCTTTGTTTTTTTTCATTTTTAGCTGAGGTGTAAACATTATGGTCAAACTGTTGGATCAAATCCAAGAGGCCCAAGCTCAAGGAGGAGAGCGGGACTTTGTACGGGTGAAGAGTACAAACAGGTAGGGACCACGTGTGCGCGCGCCGTAGGAAGGGAGGCTTCTTCCTGAGAATCGCAGTTCTCGGGAGCCAGGGCTAAGAGGCTTCCAAGGCTGCAGGCACTTGAAGGGTGAGGACAGCACATGGCCTGTTGTGCCAAAGACCTGGGTGCGGATGTATATCTGCTGTTCATCGGAAAGGTGTCCAAGCCCTTTGCTGCTAGAATAAAGGGGGCTGCAGACAGGAGTCATGAAGCTGCAGGGTCGGGAGGCCGATGAAAAAAGACAAGCGTAAACCACACCCAGCGGGGTGACTCCGCCCGCCCCCTCTCCTGCTCCCCTCTCCCGCCCTCCTTCTGCTCCTCAGTCTCCTGACACATGGGCAGACCCAGCTCCCAGAGTGTCTGGGAGCTCATCATTTCCTTTCAGGACAGGGCAGGAAGGAAAAGAGGGAAGGAGAAGGAGCAGGAGTGGAACAGAAGAATATAACAGGAAGAAATGGAAGGGGGGATGGATTGCTGGGTTTTTCCCAGTTTCAAAATAGTAGGTGCTTATAAAAAAAAAAAAAAACTTAAATAGAATAAAGTAAGTCATGCATAATCCTTCTTACGCTTTTCTGTAGTTCCTTCTTACCTTCCTAGTCACATGTAAGGGCTTTTAGATGGGTTTTTATTTTGCATGTAGTTCCTCAGTCCATCTGCAATTATATTTTATACACAATGGGCTGGAGCTCTGAATTTTTTTCTACCAAATCACCAACTATTTGAATGGGATCCTGTCTCTTTCGTACCGTTTCCTTTCCCCAAAATGTCTATGGTGCTACCTCGATCGTCAGCTGCATTCCTATTCCCCCTTCCTATTTTCGGGTGTATCTGTTCTGCCTTGTAGCCTGGCAGTGAAGAGCAGAACTCTAGAATCCGACAAACCGAGGTTGGAAGCCCAGCCCAGGCATGAGCTCTGTGGCCCTTGGGCATGGCCTGTGAAATCTCTGAGCTTCTGTTTCAACATCTATCAAATGGGGCTGATAATAATGCTTCACAGGGTCACCAAGGAGTCACCACAATTCCTAGTGCATGCTGAGAGTTCAATAAATACTAATTCGCCAATGTTACTATCCCATCGCTCTGTTCTAATCATTCATTCATTCAAAACATATTTTAAATGCGGCCAACATACCAGAAACGGCTGGGCCCTGGTGTCACAGGAGAGAACAGGAAAGTGTTTCTTGCCCACAGCTTGGTGTCTGTTATCTTGATGTTATTTTAGAATTGCCACCAACACACACACACACACACACTAGTCCTTGGTAACTCTTTCCCACTGGAACTTGGCTGTAGGGCTTGCTAGGGTGTCCCGGGCTATTCCAAAAAGCACTAGGAGTCTTGTTGCCAATCTTCTGGGAAAAGCATATGAGAGAAGTAACCATAAGCAGCACAGGCAGCAACAATGTTTCCAGAATCCTTTTTTTTTTTTTTTTTTTTTTGGTCTTTAGCCATTGGCTCTAAGGTGGAGATTTCTGGCACAAGAAGCACTAAAGTAACCTCCTCCCGGTTCACCAGCACCCCACCCCCAACACACACAAAACACCTGCTCTCACAAAGAGCCCACTTCCGGGTACTTAGGCCAAAAGCAATGGGGCAAAACAGGCATGATTCTCACACCCCCAGCCTCAAAGGAGCTCCAGCCTGGATGAATCTGTTCTGCCCACAACCCTTATCTCTGGATCCCCAGAAATATGGAATTGATGGCATTTCATCCCAACAGGCACCCCCACATCCACACAAACAAGACAGGTTCTCTTCCTCCTTTGGGAGAAAAGACCCGAGTTCTGTCTCTTCAAGTTGCTGCTTTCCCACGACATGGAGGCCCAACATTAGTCTCTACCTCATACCTGTCATAAACAGATGCTTCAAATCAGTGCATGCACACTTCTCTGAAGCTCAGGGCCGGCCCCCTTCTCTCCCCATGAAGCCCTGGTTGGTAAATTGAAATGGCTGGAAATGCAGTACGATTCTCCAGAGGGAAACCCCCACCATTCTGATTTGTATTCATCAAAAAGCCAAATGGAATAAAGCCCAAATCTGGTGTCAGAGGGAACTAGCCCAGAGTGGTAATCCGGGCCAGTGAGCTCAAAGGCACGTGTTGACGATGCCCAGGTCCGGCTGTGGTCATGGGCCCCCCGAATTGACAGACAGAGCCCCCAAGAATTTGATCCCGTCGGAAATTTCTGCCCCGCCCTGCACTTCTAAGAGAAGTAAACAATCGAAAAGAATGAATGGATTGCCTTCTGTTTTCCCATTAGAGCTTTCCACATACTGCTCATGTAGACAATCATAATCTTCATGTGATGCCCAGCAGCCCTGAGGGCTGAGCGGATTGGCGTCTGAGGCTGAGTGTGAGATGCTCTCGGGCATCAGGCTCCGGACTGAACGCATCATGAAGGAACAGAGAGAAAAAGTGTTCTCCTCATCCCCCGCCCTCATGCACCTCCAAGAAGTAGTAAGGATTCAATAAATGTTGAAGATGATGATGATGATGATGAAGATGAATGGGATCACGAAGGTGCTGGCCATGAGAAGGAAGAGGCATCATTAAGCTGCATTCCCTGAGGACAGGAATAGTGTCTTACAAGTGTAGGACCTTGTCAGTCTTGCCACACCCTTCCCAAGTGCCTGGAGCAGTACCTCGCAAGAGAAGATGCCATGTAAATATTTGTTGAATCACCAGACAAATGAGTTAATGAATTTCTCTCTCCCTCTCTAGCGCCCAGCCTCAAATAGGTTCTCAATCCATATCGTCTGACTTATTCAATACATTCGTAAATGACCAACCTCGTGGGTGTGTTGAGCTCCCAGACACTCCTTATGCCTCCATTCTCTCATCCTGGTAGCTTCTCGCCAAGGAGGGTGCAGACCTCTGTCCCTCGACAAGGCATTTGAAAAGAACAACAGCTCAGGATGACAGGTAGTTCCAAAGACCCAGCCATGGAGTGCACCCCTAACCTTAATAAGAAGCATCCTTGAGCCTGGCTGGAGTCCCTCTGGGAGGAGCCAAAGCTAGTGTGGTGCCCTTTGGCCTTCTACTGCACTTTCAATAGGAATAAAAGCAACTTTGGTTTCCCCTGGGGTCTATAAATAATTCAGCCCCATTTGTGTGTCGCTGAATCTCTTTTAACAGGAACCAGGCAAAGGTCAGGGCCAAATAAGTGTCTCTCCAATGTTTATGCATAATGTCAAGGAGTATTTTTAGGAGTATATTATGGTGTTCAGAGGGGAGATGAAGAGAAACAGTGAGGTCTTTGTGTTCAAGTGCAGATATTCCTGAATGGATTAGCGCGGGGTCCCCCCCGCCAGCAGTCCCCAGAGGCAGTGGGCTCCAGCCTGCATTGCTGACCTGGAGAGGGGTTTTTTGTTTTTTTTTTTTAATTTTTTTTTTTTTTAAAGATTTTTTTTATTTATTTGACAGAGAGAGCACAAGCAGACGGAGAGAGAGGGAGAAGCAGGTTCCCTGCTGAGCAAGGAGCCCGATGTGGGACTCGATCCCAGGACCCTGGGATCATGACCTGGGCTGAAGGCAGCCGCTTAACCGACTGAGCCACCCAGGCGTCCCTGGAGAGGGGTTAATGAGGACCGTGTTGCCCATAAAATGGAATGGAGCAGCTTAAGCTTTTTCTAGCCCAGAAGGGGTGCCCAAAGAGTTTACATCCTCATTCTGAAGCCTCCAGATTCTAGCAGGGCTGTAAAAAAAAAAAAAAAAAAAAAAAAAGCTTCTTCCTGCATAAGAATTAAATGCGGCATTTGCCTACCGGCAGAGGGTAAGAGACAAGATTATGGGCTTTGAAGCTGCCTCGTTGTGTGATCTTGGGCAAAGGACTTGAACCCTCTGAGCCTCAGTTTCTTCACCCATAAATTGGGAATAGTATCAGAACCTGCATCATAGGGTTATTATGAGGATTCAGATAGACAATGGGAGTACGAAGATTTGGCACAACGTAAGTGTTCCCTAAAGTTAGATATTCTTGTAAATATGTTCTAGGCTGTGATTTCCAATGGCCGGCCTTCCATGAAAACACAAGGTGGTTTTGATCCATCAGGAATGCCTCAAGAATTCTGGTTTGTGGATGCCACCCTTTGTTGTGTTCTGGTCTGTTGCTTTATGTCCTCTCGTTGCTTGCCCTGTCCCTCTCCCTCTCTTGTCCTTTCATGGGACTTCAAGGAAGAGCAGGAGTGGCTGGCTGTGCTCATTTCCTTACCTTGCTTGGTGCTATCCCTTGAAAGCCATTAGCCCCCGCAAGGGCTGCTCACCTTAGGATAAATAAATTCCACACCTAAAAAGAACACCAAGAACAGGGAACACCATCTTGCTCACGAGGACCCTGAGGCTTCAGAGAAAGGATGTGAATGCCTTGAGAAAATGCAGCTAGAGCAGGGGTCCTAAACCTGGGGTCCACAGACCCTTAAGGTGTCCTGGATCTAATTCTGGGAGTCCATGGACTTGAATGGGAACAAGTTAGGAAAAGATTTTCAATGACCTCTACCTGGACATTTTCATTTCCTTCAACTGAACATGGACAACCAGGCACGGTAGGACTTACTTTATCGTGACTTTGTTCCCAAGGGAAACCAGACATATCTTCCTGTCACATCACAATAGTTGTAGACATCGTAAAACATCATTTGTGCTCAGTACAGCTCTGAAGTATTGGGATTTATTAGATCTGCCAATAGATCTAATTATTTAATGCACTAACAAGGAAGTATGTGTATTCTATCACAAATGGGTATTTTTAAATATCTTGGCAGCAATAAAATTGGTTCCCTATGTAATTCTGATTATTTTATTTTATGCATTTAAAAAAAAAAGAACTTTTTTGAGAAGAGATCTATCTTCACCCACCTTAGCTTTGGCCCATTGCTGCCAAAAAAGTTAAGAAAGCTAGTGAAAGGCCAAGCCGCCATCCAAATGCATCTGCCAGGAACTTTGAGCACGGGGCCCCTTCCTGGGGCCCACTCAGTCTCCAAGCTCATCCTGTCTTGTTCATGCTCCACTTACAATCTCCCACCCTTCCTCCATGTTATTCGGGCCAATTAAGAGAAGGAGGAGGAGGAGGAGAAGGAGGAAAAAAAAGCAACAAGAACCCCAACAGTACGCCTTGCAACTGCCCTAGTTCTTCCATATGACTGAGTTCACATCCACCCCGTCTAGTAGGTTTAGAGGATTAGCGAGGCCAAGGGTTTGGGCCCAAGCCACACAGCTCGCGACGAGTAGGTCCAGGGCTCCATGTTGCCCTGCACCCCCTTGCCTCTGACGGCCATCCCATCCTCACCAGCGTCCCCCCCAGTCTCTCTGCTTAGCAACCACCCTCCCAATGCATCATGACACCCAAATTGTCTTATCTTTATCTTTATCCAAGATAGTTTATTCTGTGCAGTTTTCATTATTCCAAAACGAGACAGAAGTTTTATGGGGAAGTCTTAATGTCAAGAGGACGGTGTCCGTGGCACTTGGGCAGGAGTCCTCATGGCTGGTTGGGAGCGTATCAGTTAGGACAGGCTAGGTATGCTGCAGAAACACATGACCCCCAAAGCCCAGTGACTTGACAGCAAAAATATTGGTCTTTCACTCATGTGTCCAGCAGAGCCAGCCAGGGCTGTGTTCTGTGTCTTCTCTCTAGGACCTAGGCTGCTGGACAGCCACAATCTGGGGCTTGACGTTGGCAGAGGGGAAAAAAAGAACATGGCTCTTAAATCTTCCCATTCGGGCGTGACCCCGGTCACTTCTGTTCACATTTCATCGGCCAACACAAGTCAAAAGCATGATATCACTGAGGGAGGGAGAGGGAGCGAAGATCCCAGTGAATAATGCAACTAGTTTAGGGGGCAAGTTCATAGAAAGGTGCTCCCTTTCAACTACAATCGAAATGGCTGCAAGTTTGACCTCTGGTGATCAATCGCAATCACATATTTACAGGACTGACCCTTGCTTCCTCTGATCTGCATGCATCATAGTCCTAACAACTGTGATGATGACAAATGGCCTTTTAAAAGTATTGAAATGGTGCCACTTTTGGAGAGTGTGTTTAGAGGAGAAAGCACCCTCCCCTATTGCCTTCTCCCCACGGTTCTGATCGTGACTCCGAGACTCTGATACTCCTTGGTCATAGTCTCTAGTGTCCCGACCACGGCCCAGGACACACAGTGGGTACGCAACACAGACCAAGCCACTCGCTCCAAAATGCTGCCAATTTGTGAAGATTGCATCTGCTCAGCCTCTGCAGGCAACATCAAAACCAGCCTGCAAACACTCTTCCTAAACCCTGCTCTCTGTTAAAGGGACTGCTCTGGGCCAATCTTTGTCCCCTCTGAATTTAAATGCCACGTGGAGAGAGAATGCCAATGCGGCAAGATGGATTAGCAGAAGGAGCTAAGGAGCTGTCACGGAATGGTTTTCTTCTTTCCTGCTGATTAATGAGAAGGTGGCCAGGCTTGCTTCCATCTCAAACAGGTCATGGTGGAGAAATGTTAATGATGTCATCAGGTGATGGATTTTCTCATACCTTCACTCACTGAACCATGCCAGATCTATCAAGCCTTGTACAAGGTGGATGGAAGAACAAAGAGCCTGGCTGCAGGAACAATCCCCTGATAATGAACTTACTGGGATGACATAATGTCATGGGATGGTGGGGAAGCATGATGGCACAGTGCAAAAGTCAGAGATGATTGAAGTAGGTGTGTGCGTGTTATCCCATATGTAATTCTGTTTGTTTGGCTAATTTTCCCCACCAATTTAATTGGTGAAATTAAACTTGAAATTGTCAAGTGCACAGCAATGTTGATTCATTAACATTTTACTAAGCTTGATCCACTACTGATCTTTCCTTCCCTCCATTCATCTATCCATCCCTGAATCCCTCTAATTCTTAGTTCATTTCAAAGTAAGTTGCAGCCATCGGTCTACTTCCTCCTAAATACTTGGGTATGATTGTCCTTAAGTAGAGTTCAATATTTGTTTCTAGATTTTTTATGTGTGCGCTTTACACACATTGAAATATACACATTTCAGCATACATTCCCTAGACTTTGATAAAAGCATGTATCAGCATAATCCAAACCCCTATGAAGATACGGAAGATCCAAAAGGGTCCTCTCTCCCTTCCCAGTCAATCCTTGTCCTCATCACTGCTGAGTTTTGCTTGTTCTAGAATTTCAAATAAGTGGATGTACTCCACGTGTCCTTTTATGTGTCTGCCTTCTGCTCAGCACTTCCTTTCCGAGAATCACTCGTTTTCTGCATGTACCCGTAATTCATTCCCTTCCGTTGCTGAGTCATGTTTGATTGAATAAATGTTTGTTTAATGCACTTTCTACAAGGAAACTTTTAGAATTAAGTATTAAGTTTTAAAGAACATACAGTAATTGTTTTTATAATTCATTGACATCTAAAAATTGGGAGCTTTCACATAAAAATCTACATTTCTGGGGCACCTGGGTGGCTCAGTCAGTTAAGAATCTGACTCTTGGTTTTGGCTCAGGTCATGATCTCCTGGGTCGTAGGATAGAGCCCCACATCAGGCTCCATGCTCAGCAGGGAGCCTGCTTCTCCCTCTTCTCATTTTCCCACAGTCCTCACAGCTTCCTATTGATCCCATCTGGGCAACTTCATTCATTTATGTCACTTGTCTGCCCCAAAGGTAGATGATTTTCTGACTCCTGTTAACAGTGACCAAGTGCTCCAAAGTGATCATGGCGGGGGCGGGGGGAACAACTGGGTATCTCGGTGGGTTAAGCATCTGCCTTTGGCTCAGGTCATGATCCCAGTGTCCTGGGATCGAGCCCCACGTTGTGTTCCCTGCTCCGTGGGAAGCCTGTTTCTCCCTCTCCCTCTGCCTGCCCCTCTCCCTGCTTGCACTCTCTGTTGCTATCTCTGTCTCTCTCTTGCTCAAATAAATAAAATATTTATTTAAAAAGTGATCATAGAATGAATTCATGATGGAGGGAATAAGTAAACGAAGTGTGATCTCTTTGGCTATGTTCTGCCAGAGATCCCATATTCCGGAAAGGACAAGACCCTGGCCTTGGAATCACTTATACCTGCGTCTCCATTTTGTATTGTCTCAGATGCCCCCTCCCTTCACTTCCCTCTTCTGTACCATGCAGATAAAACATGCGAACTTACCAGCTGCCAGAGGGATCAATGAAATAACATATTCTGCCTGCCGAGCACCACCAGGAAAGTAGTTTATAATCATCGATGTCATCATTGTTATGATTAACTGGTTCTCTACAAGAGAGGGGGTCAACCATTTTTCATCCCATCTTTCCAATGCAGCAATTTGGAACCTCTGAATTCTGAGAGACTGTGGTTGCGCCTAATGGAGGGGATGAATTTCTTGATCCATATGCCCTCCTTTCTCGCCTGAGGTGGGTCCCAAATAGAAGACATTGCAAAAGCAGAATCCAGGCAAATACACAGGATCTTCCTTTCTCACATTTTAAAGGACTCAGGACAAAAAGACTGGAGATCTGCAGAGACCAAGAGTGGAGAATTTCAGATGAAAAACGCCAGCAACAGACCCCAATACATAAATGATGTTAATATATAATAGCATCACACTCTTATCAGTGGGAGAAAGACAGATTACTCCATAAAGGTAACAACTGGGAAAGCATCTGGAGAGATAGAAAGGGGGATCCTCATTTCACACCTTGCGCTAAAACAAATCCCAGATGGAGAGCCAAGATTTAAACATAAGATAATGGAACCATTAAAATACTAAAAGAAAACATGAAGGGTTTTCTTTTTTTTTTTTTTTCATAAAATCTTGATGGAAACAAAACATGAAGCACTACTACAACACAGAACCCATAGATAAAAGAAAGGTACATTTGAGCAAATATATAAGCAATTTCTGCCTTTAAAAACCACCAAGTTTTAAAAGATTTATGACATAGTGGGGAAAATATTTATGCAAACCAGAAAGAAAGGTCATTTCCTAAATAGAAATCTTGTATATCTGTTCAAAAAAGGCCAACAGCTCAATAGAAAAAATAGACCAAGTGTCCTTCATTTAAAAATAAAATATGAATAGCTCTTTCACATCTGAAAATATGCTCACCCACACGAGTTATAAGATACATGTAAATTAAAGCTAGAATCACATGTCTCAAACTTCTAATGGGCAAAAATCAAAATGTTTGATAACAAAATGTCACTGAGGTTGTGGGGACACAGCCACCCCCCATCAGTGCTGTTGGGGAGACAAACTGATAAAGCTCTATGAAGAGTAATTTGGCATACACATTTTTTATTTGATACATGTATATATTGTGAAATGATCACCACAATAAGGTTAGTTAACCCACCCATGAATCCATAGATAAAATGTATCTAATTACAAGTGTGTGTGTGTGTGTGTGTGTGTGCTTGTGATGAGAACAGTTAGATCTGCTCCCTTAGCAACTCTCAAGGACATAATACGGAATCATTTCTCCGTAGCTCCCATGCTGTGCTCTAGATCCCCATGACTTGTTGATCTTATAATTTGCACTCTGTACTACCCTCTACCCATTTTCCCCACCCTTACCCCTGGCAACCACCATTTTACTCTGTTACTGTAAGTTTGGCTTTTTTTTTTTTTTTTTAGATTCCCCATATAAGTGGGATCATATAGTATTTGTCTTTGTTTGATGTATCTCACTTAGCCTAATACCCTCAAGGTCCATCCATGTTGTCACAAATGGCAGGAATTCCTTCTTTTTATAGCTGAATAATACTCCATTGTATGTATGTCTGTGTGTGTGTGTGTGTGTATCACATTTTCTTTATCCATTCATCTGCTGATGGACAACTGAGATGGTCTCCATGTCTTGACTATTGTGAATAATGCTGCTAGGGACATGGGGCTACAGATATCTCTCCAATATAATGATTTCGTTTCCTTTACATAAATGCCCAGAAGTGGGATTGCTGCATCATATGGTCATTTTATTTTTAATTTCTTGAGGAACCTCCATACTGTTTTCCATGGTGGCCGCACCAATTTACATTCCCACCAACAGTGGCCCAAACTTTTAAAATTAAATATGCACATACTATGTGACCCAGAAATTCCACTGGGAAAAGTTATCCTACAATCACACTTGGACTAGTGGGAGATGCTGTAAATACAAAGGTTATTTGCAGTATCACTTGCAAGAGCGAAACAGTGAGGATAACCTAAAAACTATAAATAAGCTCTTGGTAAGATAGATTATGGTGCATCCTGAAAATGGAATACTGCTTTGGAGCAATATAGAACGATCCCCAAGACATATTGTTAAAATTGACCAGGATGGGTGGGGGCAGGTACAGAATGGTGACTATAGTAAGCGACCATTGGGTGCAGGGGATGGAGGGAGAGGAGTAAACAGCATAAATACATAGGCTGTATCTGGAAGGACATACAAGAAACCAGTATCAGTAGTTGACTCTGGACAGGGAAGCTGCCTTACTGAGGCTGCATACCCTTTTAAATTTTATGCCATGTGCATGTATTACTTATTCATTTTTTTCTTAATTTAAAAGATAGTACAATTGCTATCTCTGGGCCATTTAAACAGGGATGACTATTTTAGCAGACTATCACAAAGAATACTCAAGCATTGTTAGAGTGGTCCAAATATATTCTCCTATAACCCGGGAATTCTAGGAATTTCCTGAAATATATCAGCACCAGCTAATTTCATCGCACTCAAGATGCGGAAAGAATTTCTATTAGATGTGTAGAAGCATAGCTTGCTTTTGACCTCCAAGTCCCCAAATCTATTAGCATAGAAAAGGGAGTTTCTTTGGGTCACCCAGTCTCCTGCCATGGCCTTCAGAACAGACAGGACCTCTTTCCACCCAGCACCTGATGGCCACCCAACTCCCAGGGGCTATCACACACACAGGCATGGGGAACAGAATGTGGTTCTTAACATAAATGGAATTTGGAGCTATTTCCAAAGCTAGAACGCATTCAGACCGTAATGTGAAGGCATTTTTAACTTCCAAATGGTAACTGACATTTGAGGGTTTACAATCTGCCAAGCTTCGACATGAATTCTCTCTTCTAATTTTTACCATGATGATGCCTCTCATAATTTCCATTTACAGGTGAAGCGACAGGTGCTCAGAGATGTTCGTCTGAGGTCACAAGGTGAGACTCAAAGTCAGGCAGTCTGACTCTAGAAAGCCTTCCCTCTGTCCATCCTACACTGCTTTTAAAATCACCAAGCCTTGCCTCCCACCTGCCCGCGGCCACCCTGTTGGGCAGCAAAGCTCCAGGTGATTACACAGTGGGCGGGGGCCCTGAGGAAAGTCTCCCTCATGTGGAAAAAATCGCCTGCTCCTCTCTGTTCGTAACACCACCTGCTGTCTCCAGGCAGCAAGGTCAGGGTCAGCCCTGAAACCCATGAGGGAAAACATGGTGGTCAGGAGCTGAGTCAGCCCCTTCCCAGCCATGTAACCAGAGTTCCCCAGAGAAACAGAAGCAATAAGAGGGAGAGAGAGAGGGAGGGAGGGAGAGAGAGGTTTCTTATAAGAGATTGGCTCATGCAGTTAAGGAGGCTGAGAAGTCCCACGATCTGCTGTCCACAAGCCGGAGACCCAGAGAAGCAAGAAGTGTCATTCCAGCCCAAACCTGAAGGCCTGAGAAACAGAGGAGCCAATGGTGCAAATCCCAGTCCAAGTCCAAAGGCCCGAGAACCAGGCTTGCCCGTGTCTGAGGGCAGGAGAAGTTGGACATCTGAGCTCCAGCAGAGAGAGCAAATCTGCCCTTCCTCCACCCTTTTGTTCTATTTGGGCCCTCAACAGGTTGGACGATGCCCACCTACATGGGTGAGGGCGATCTTCTTTACTCAGTCAACTGATTCAAATGCTACTCTCTTCCAGAAACACCCTCACAAACACACCCAGAAGTCAGGTTTTACCAGCTATGTGGGCCTCCCTTAGCTCAGTCAGGTTGACGCACAAAATTAACCTCCACTTGGAGCAGGTGAGTTAGCCACCTTGCAGTGAGATGGTCCAAGGGAAGGGCCTGGCATGCAGGAGGTCATCAATCCGGGTTAACCACTGTTAGGAACACTATTGTTTTCTTGTACGGCGTTTCTGTCTGGTGCAACTCAGCAGTGAGCTCCTGAACTGAGTTCCTCTCAGTTGCTCACCCCTCCTCCTCTCCATCCCCTAGCACACAGTAGGTCCTCACACAGGACTGCCTGGCACACAGTAGGTCCTCAAGATGAGTGTTTGAATTGAACTGAATCCATTTTAGCCTGAATATCTTTAAGTGGTTGGAGTTGTCCATGTGATCTTAGGTATTTACTCTGCAGAGGGTAAGGGCACCACGGGGAGGGACACTTTCTTATGGCTGAAAGCGGCTGGCCGCCTGGGACTGGGGGTCAGATGGTTCCAGGTGCCCGGAACTCCTCTCCTCCTACACCATCCCCCATGCCAAAAGATGCCTCTCCTACAAGCCTGTGCCTCTAACATCTTTACAACAACAATTCTTAAGGCTTTTACTCCACAATCAGCAAAGAAGATTTAAAATAGCTTGAGAGAAGAGGTATATTGACTCAAATTCACACTAGGCAGGGAGGCACGGAGACAGCAGGAACCTCCGATGCCATTCGGTGAATTCTGAATCTTGCTGCAGGTTAGGATCTCCAGAAGAACTTTTAAAATTTTCTAAGGGAATCAGAATCTCTAGGATGGGGCCTGCTGTTGGTATTTTTAAAGTTCCCCAGTGATCCGAATGTGCAGCCAAGGAAGGAGCACCAATGGGTTAGCCAGTCACATCCTTCTCCTTTTTAAGGGAAAACGTGCCTGACATAACATTGACTGTGAACCATTTTGATGTGAGCCATTCGACGGCGGTTAGTATGTCCACAATGTTGTGCAACCACCACCTCTACCTAGTTCCAAGACACGTTCAGTGCCCCCAAAAAAGAAACCCCCTACCCATTGAGTAGGCACCCCCAATTCCCTTTTGCCCCAACCCCTGGGAATCACTAATCTACGTTCTGTCTCCATGGATTTACCTGCTCTGGAAATTTCACTGAAACGACATCGCACAACCTGTGACCTTTCCTGTCTGGTGTCTTCATGCAGCATCATGTCTTCAAGGTCCATGCCCATTGCAGCATGTATGAGGACTTCATTCCTTTTTGTGGGTGAATATCCCAAGTAGAGATCTACCACATTCTGTTTATCCACTCATCCGTCACTGGACCTTTTGGGTTGTTTTTCGTCACCTCCTTTGAGAGCTGAGGAAGTGAGGTCCAGTGAGCATAGGAGGCTTCGGGAGTCACAGAGCTCTGGGAGGCAGACCGAGCCTCGGACCCTTGTCTCTTGATTCACAGACAAGGTCACGTCTGACTCCGCTGCTCCTCTTCCCCCGTGAGCGTGTCAAACCCCCCACTGTGAGTGTGTCAGCAACCTGGTGAGTGTGTCAGCCCCCTGGTGAGTTATCTCTATGAGATGGTGTAGATGGTGCCACTGAGTTGCCCCACCTGTAGGGAAAAGACACTGGGGTGTTCATCCTCCAATCCCCCACCCATCATGGCTCCTGAGGCTTTAACTCCATGATGCTTGTGGGCACAGAGAGTGACCCGTGGGTGCCGAGGTGGGGACAGGCACAGTGACAAGGAGAGCTGATGGGCACTGATATAATGTACTCTCATCTCTCTTTCCTTCTCTGTGAGAGGGGTCTGCAAGTGAGGTCGCATATAAAGCACAGAGGCAAGCCCATGGCAGTGTTCAACACTTGTTCTCCCTGCCTTCACCCCCATTTACTCAACAATCATTTATTGAGCACCTGCTACGTGCCAGGCATCCTACAGAGCTGAGGGCTGTGGGTGCAGAGAGAGATGAGAGGTTGTCTTAGTCAACTCGGGCTATGGTAACCAAATACCACAGACGGGGGAGGGGGAGGGAAGCTTAAGCGACAAACATTGATTTCTCATGGTTCCGGAGGCTGGAAGTCCAAGGTCAGGGTGCCGGCAGATCTGGTCTCTGGTGCGGGGCTCCTCCTGGTTTGCAGATGGCCACCTTCTCGCTGTGTGCTCACACAGAGGAGAAGGAGAAAGGGTTAGTTCTCTTCCCCACCATGGGGGCTCCACTTTCATGACCTAATCACCTCCTAAAGGCCCACCTCCCAATACCGTCACATTAGGGCTTCAACATATGAGTTTGGGAGGTGGGGGGTGGGGGGGGACCAGCATTCAGTCCATAGCAGAGGCGATCCCTGCCTTTGGCAAACTCACAGTCTAATGTGGATGAAAGGGACCTTCCCTCCCTAATGATGCAGAAGGACGAAAACATGCCCAAAGTTCCAACTCTGTCACTCAGGGGGAGATATAATCAGTGTCATGGTGGAGAGCCCCAGCTGCCCCTTGAATTCCAAACTTATGTACCCATCCTGACACAGCTTCCTTTCTCCACCTCCTCTTGGAGCCAGGCACTAAGAGGAATGGGCTGGTTCGGGCCCCAATTCTGTTGACCAGCCCCACAGATCATTGCCAGCCTCAGCCCGGTGATGTGCACGGGCCCCTCTCCCGCTCCCTGCAAAGCCCCCAAGAGCTCATTCAGGACAGAGGTGAACTGGTCAGCCTTCAGCCATTTTCAATCTCGGAAACCTCCAAAAATAGCTAAACTCTAATGCATATTTCAGGTTAGACTTGTTTATTTTCCCTCTCTCTGAGCCAGCAAGCTAATTTCCCCAGAGGCAGAAGGCAAGTAAAGGCTACTGCCAGAAAACAGAAAAGTCGGCTTTAGCTTCTCCCTTGATTGCCCATGGGGAGCTGCCTCGCGGGCTCCATGTCTCAGTGCTCTCAAAGAGGCCCAGAGACCGGGGCCTTTCTTTTCCGTGGGCAAGACATTTGAATAAACCCAACCCCAAAAGCCAGCAGATGCCTGACTCTGGACACGGACTTCCAGGCCTCTTGGCTTGCAAGGTGAGAAGCAGGGGCCAGCTGGACACCAGCCTTGATCTTTTCTCAGTAGCCAGGCTGGAGGAAAAACAAAACAGAAACAGAACTACTGTGGTTTAAATTCCAAAGTAAGGAAGGACCCTGGTAGACCTAGTGTCTACATAGCTAGGGCCAAGGATGGAGGGATGATGGGTGGGTTTTGGGTGCAGGATTAGCAGAAAAATGTACTATTTGGATGTATTCCTATCACAGAAGCTCAACTATATTTAACCAGAATGGAGGGTGGTAAAAACACAAGCTAGGAACACTTGAATTCCCCATCCACTGGCTGCTCGAGAGTCGTGGCTCACCTTAAGGCAGAGAGGGTTGTGGGCCCAGACATCTGCACAGACTTTCCTTCTGCTAGCAGAGCTATTTGGGTAAGGACAGCCATGCCAATCCCCCCAGGTCCTTCCTGTCTGAGGCCTTTGATGGCTCGGATGGAAACCTCGTTCTCCTTCAGTCTTTAAGGGTTGCATCATTCCAGAACCTCAAAAATGAGATGCAGAACTTGAACTCCAGAAAGAAACGAGACGGTGGGAAAGCATCGGGTAGTGACCCTCGCTTGGGAGCTTCATATAGAGATCTGGGTAGGAGGCAGTCCCAGTCTCCCTCTCCCAACCACAGAAAATCAAGGAGCTAAAATTCAACACCAGGACATTCATAAAGAAGGGGATCTGATGATTCAGACAGCCTGGCCGAATCCTCGCCTCTGAGATAAGCTTAAACCACCACCCTGCTGTTTCCTGCAGAGTCTCCTGAATCCACGGGCGTGATAAAATGACCAAAGCCACCGAGATCGGAAGCTCTGTTTCTTTCCTCTGGAGACATTCTGAAAGGCATGACATCTGAGAAGAAAGGATCCAGGACTTCAAGGGTAGGAACAAAAGAGGAGGCTAAAACCAGGGTGGTCTGGCCCTTATTAGTCAGATTTTTCCCTTTGTGAATTCATGTTGTTGCATACACACTAGGTGCCTGACACTTCGCTAGTTGCATCCACACCTGTCGATTCCACATGGAAGGTATTAATATTCTACTTTTGGCAAAATCTTGTCCATTAAATGGGTTTTTTATTTTTAGTCTTAATTTACACATGAAGAAAATTAGACTCAGAAAGTTCAAGTGACAGGGCGCCTGGGTGGTTCGGCTTATTGAGCCTCCAACTCTTGATTTCGGCTCCTGTCATGATCTCAGTGTTGTGGGATCGAGCCCATGTCGGGCTCCGTGCTTGTGGGCGGGGGGGGTGTCTGCTTTTCTCCCTCTTCCTCTCCCTGCCCCCCACCACTCACAAAGGTGTGTGCGCATTCTCTTTCTCTGAAGTCAATAAATAGATCTTTTTTTAAAAAAAAAAGGAAAGAAAAAGAAAGTAATGGAAGTTCAAGTGACCTGTCCAAGGTTACTCAGGCAATAGATGATGGAGCCAGTATTTGAATCCGCGTCCAAAGCTGAACAAACTCTTTCCGCTGCACTGCTTTAGAAGAGATGCAAATTCCAAGGAAAATCACAACACCATTCTTGAGGTGGTTCCACAAAGCAATTTCTTCCACGGTTCTGCTAGTCAGCGCCCAGTGCCAAAAGGAGGCATTTGCTTTTCTCTCTCTTGTCTCTCCTCTGCCTGGAAAACCTCATTTGCATGAGGTCTTAAACAATACTTTTGGCTCATCCTCTTAGGAAACAGTGGAGGATGGAGAAACTCGCTCTTTCTGGAGACTGCCAATGTCTAAATCACAAGTTTCCCTCCAGTAACGGGTGGTCAGGAAGGACCTTGTCCAATTTTTTTCACTTTCAGGATGGTTGGTGTCTGTTCCACATGCCCTGTTTTTCTAGACAACTTCCTCTTGGAAAAGAGATGGCCCATAAGCACGTGTACCGTTTCTTCCCCAACTTTGCCCATGGCAGGCATTTATAATCAATCTTGGCATTTCATCCCACTGATCCTAGCCTCAGCCTCAGTCTTTATTTACTGAAGCACCAAGCATCTACTGCCAACCAAGGAAATCCACTTCCCCTCCTTCTTCTATGGCAATGCTCCATCTAGCTGAGCTTCCAAACCATCCTTTTGCACCAGAAGATCGGTATCTCCCCTCTCCCCCCATTAATCGGCTGAATGCAAGACTCAGCTTAGAAAAGCCACTTCCTATTATAGAATCTCGGTGTGGAGTATGCTGTGAAACCATTTAACCTGGCCATTATTAAATAAATAGGAACAGAAATTGTCCCAAGGTGCATTCCTGATGAGCCCATTCCATGTGACTTCACCTACATATTTCAATTCCCTTCGGAAATTTGAGCCGAATTCCAAAACATCTCAAATGTTAGGGTCAGAACAGCTCATGACCAAGGTTACTTTGCAGTCGAGGGCACCAGTCCTGGGCCAAACTGTGAGCGTAAGCCTGAACCTCCCGACCACACAGGTGTGCGTGGAGCTTCAGTAAAGTGACATGATGCAGGCCCATTCTACATGAGCTCCAAACTCAAGGGCGGAAGGGGTGGCATTATTTAGAGTTCCCATTCAGCATTCCTCACAGGCGGTTTGCACCATACACCGTGACCTGTGTGGGGGCATTTTGCCTCCCTCCCCCAACTGCAGCAAGTCGAGAAAACAAAAATCCAACCATCCCGACTTGTCACTGCTGCTTAGGTGAGACCAAGAAGCTGGAGGGCCTGGAGGTGCAGAGCACAGACTCGGGAAAGGTTGTGATAAGACGGCATCATCAAAGCCCACCCAGCACAGGGGACACTCTGCAGAGGAACAAAGGAAAGAAGGAGGGATGGAAGGAGGGAGGGAGGAGGGGACGAAAGAAGGGAAGAAGGAGGAAGAGCGAGAAAGCAAGTCACTCAATGCATATGGGTTCCTCTTCTGTGTGCGTCCTACTCAGTAAATTGTGTGCTGATTTTTCTCTGCCTTGCCCCTCGAGAGTTATAATCAAGCTCTAATTTTGCATATTGCCTGGGTTTAGCCACATATGTTCAAATTAAAGATAAACTCTCTTCAAGGGGAAATCATCCCTTTCAAAAGTGGAAGCCTACTTGAAATGTAAATGTTGCCTCAGTCCTAACCGAAGGAATACTTCTGACTCATGCCGGAATCCAGTCTGTGCCTCCATGCGGCATTGTACCAGCACTCCCCACACCTCTACCCCCGGCAGACATCACTAATCAATCGTGACTTTCCTTCGCTCTGAGGTGGGGAAGCAGCCTCAGAGTGGCCCTTTATACAGGGCTCCAGGAAGCCATGGTCGGCCACCGAGAGCTGACGTGTGAGATAAAAGTTGGTTGCCATTCTGCCATGGAGAATTTATTCATACCAGGCCCTCAGCTTTGACTGCCATGGATGACCTAAAATTCTGCTTCCTAGTTCCACTCTCCTCTGTCACAGTCCTTAGCTGTGCCCCAACACTCAAGTGCCATACACAGACTGTGTCCATAGAGGGACCCAGATCATTCCTGCTTTTCCCCGAGCTTTATCCTTCACTCTGTCCAGCCTCATCCTGTTCTATCAACAAGCTGTCCCCTGTCCCTAGACTTGACACTTCCCCATCTTCCTCTGGGCCTTGGAAACCCTGACACTAGGACCCTCCAAAGTATCCTCATCACACCCCTTGCAACTCAAGCCCTAGCCAACTTATCCTAACCCCTTAGAAAGAAAGATTTTGACAAAGTCAACCTATTCTAGAAACATGGTAATGACAGGTGAGCTTCTATCATCACCAAGCATCTTCATTCACATCCATGATCTCAGGTGATAATCCAAGTAGTCTTGGGAGGTGAGTATAGAAAGACCATGAGGTTTGACACCAAATGTAAATAGGCCCAAACCTTGGCTCGACGCATTACCAGCTGGGAGCTTTCACACATCACTCTACCTGCCTGAGCCACATTTTCTTTGGAGATCCAGCAGCACCTACCTCCCAGGGCTGTTTGCCAAGACTAAATGAGATCATGCACACAGGTGCTTATCACAATGTTAGACACTCTGAGCATGTTGGCTGCAGTGGTTTTTATTAGAAGATGCTGTCTCAGATTTGGGCTCTGAGAAGATCCTAAGATAAGGGTTTGAATGCCATGGATTTGTGAGGAGATCCTAGGAAGCACCCGAGGGAAGTAAGACAAGGAAGGGAAGGGAACCAAGGGTATATTTTGAGTAGGTCACCCTTGTGGGCAGCTAGAGTTCCATCCCAAAAGAGACTCTGGGAGACAAGGTAGAACACACCCCCAGAGTTTTCCCACTGACTCCCATTCCTGTTTGTTGAGGGCTCCTCGTGGGGATGTTCTCTCACCCGCACTCCCGACTTGCCTTGCATTTGAGCTAGTCATGCTCCTAAGACCTGGAGGATGCCCTCAGGCCAAGATGCGGTCTCCTTGCAGACAGAAGCTGTTGTCAGAAACTATAAGTGCTGGGGGAGAGATGAGCGGAGCACCAAAGCAGAAAAGAGAGTCCTGGGGGTCAGGTGGCAAATGCAAGCTTATACATATTCTGAGAGGCAGCGCAGCGAGGGAGAAAGAGTATTGTTCCAGGTTCAAATTGCAGCTCCACCACTTGGTCAGGTGTAAAATGGTCATATCAATACCCACCTGATAATGTTCTATGGGGAGTTCATCGTAAAATGTAGGTAAAGCACCTCGCAGAAGTTGGATGCTCAAGAAACAGTGATGGCAGCCAAACTGCTCAGTGACCTGTCCCTTTCCTTCTTCCACTAGGACAGGTGGCCTCCCTAACAGGCAGTGAAACTGGCCTTATCCATCCATCCATCCATCCACCAATCATCCATCCATCCCTCCAAGAGCTATGGAATACACCCTAGAGACCAGCGTCTCCATAGGAGATGGGGATACACTGGTGAACAGACATGACCTTGGCTATTCTCCTGGACACAGGTAAGCAATCCAATGAGTGCACTGGAAGACTGCAGGATAGAGATGCATTGTCTACAGCAGTGCATCTCAAGGTTCAGTGGGCACGTGAGTGACCCAGAGACTATTATGAAAATCCAGATTCTGCTTCAGGGTCTGCGATGGGGTTCAAGAGTCTACATTTCCAGCAAGCTGTGCTGATGCTGCACAGGTGGAGGAAAGAAACTACAGAATTCATTGGGGAAGCAAAGAAGGAACTAACTCCTTGGGGGAAGGCATCTGCTTTCTCATGGGGTTATCTCCACGTTGGGATCCTTCTGGGAAGAGGAGAAAATTATGAAGTCCATGAACTGGAAAGGTCATTCAAAATGATTTAATCCAGATGTCGGGGAAGGCGGCTCTCTTACCATCCCCAAAAGAGGGCTGTCCCATGTCTTCATAACGACATGAAGGAGGAGAAGTCACCTCACCCTGTCTTGACGGCATTTGAATACTTGAATGGCCAAGAAACTCTCCATGGTCCCAGCTCTCACATGAGAGTGAATGGAGGAGACTTTATAAAGCCAACACACCTCCCGACAGCCCAGAGTAGTCTCCGGCTTGGCCCTGTGGGACCAGAACCAGAACACAAGCTTGGCACAAAGTGGCTCACCATCGAGGCCTCAGCCCCGGAGCATCCGAGCTGGATAGGGAGGTGAGCAGACTTCGCCTCCCAGATTTCTGCCTCATCCCTACCTTCATTCCCTGAGAAGCTGTTCCGGCTCTCCTCTCTCCTTGAACACATCCATCAAATTCAGCCTAAATGAGCTAGCCAGAAGAGATGCAAATGGAGTTAGGTTTTATCTGAAGTCACCTAAACCCAGGTAGAATGACAGGGGCTGCGTGGCACCCTGAAAGACCCATGAGAGCCACCCCACAGATACAGGGGCCTCGAGGGTCAGTCAGTTTTCCGCAGTAAACATTTCAGCCCATAACATTGTGTGGTATTTGTAGGAGACTAGGGGACGAGATGGAGAATCCTATACTTAGAATAAAGCCCCTCCTTTTTTTTTTTCTTCACCTGGTTTGAATAGATTTCTACTACTTGCAACTAAAAGATGCTTGATTAAAAGACAGGTTTCCAGATGGCCCAGGCCAGCCAATGTCCCTAGCTCAGTGGATACTTGTTGATGACTGAATGAGCAAACGCTGTAACCCAAAAGAAGGTAATTCCGTGGGATTTTTGGTCTCCACAAGACACGAAGGGAGGCTTCCCTCGCCCCTACTATCTTTCTCAGCTGATACTGCCCAGCCTCTGACCAAAAAAGATAAACACTCAGCCCTGGCAAAGGACGAGGAGAATTTGATGTCTGGACAGATCTCTGAATACAAAGACAGACGTGAGTCTGGCTTCTCGTCTCTGCTCCATGACCAAGTAACCAAACGCCCTTCAAGAAATCCCTCCCTCCTCAGTTTTCCTGTCCTCCCGTGGATCTGTAGTACACGTGTGCTGGCCCCTCTCCAGCTTCTGTACCCTCCCCCCTCGCCCTGCCAGCACCAATATGCTTTTGGGGGAAACTGACTCCAAGCCCTGAAACAGGCTGGCGGAAGCCCATCAGCATGTGTCAGTCCCCAACCGCAGTCCCCGGTTCAGGGGTGGGCACGTGACCCATGCAGGTGCAAGGGACCTGAGTCCCCAGCCTCTCGTGTGGAGTTGATAGTGCTCTTTTGGCCCCGGGGTTGCAGATGAGAAAAGCGTGAAGCATCACTTGGTTGTATCCACACTACAGTCAGGAAAGAAACCAGCTTGAGAATGAATCTGACTTGCAAAATAACTACAAAAAAAAAAAAAAAAGACAGAAATTAAGCCATAGTAATGATCACACTGCACCCAAAACTGGTACTTCCTTTGGATATTTCAGTTCTCTGTCAGTAGATTCCCTTTATTTTTATGTCCATTGGAGATGAGCTTTCTGTTGCTGGAAAATGAATGCATCCAGCCATGGATTCCCAGTTTTTCGAAGTGCCTTTATACATCACAGGATGGTGTACTGTCTGGACTGAAATCATGTCGTTTGTAGGAAAGTATTGTGTAGATCCTAAAATTCTGTAGAAAGGGAAGGGAAGGTTGCCCTGAAAACATCCGGGAGGAAAAGAGTTAAGCTTTTTGCCAAGACCCAAAGACAATTTAGTTAAATGTAATAAAAGAAGCAGAATGAGGATTCATTTTGATAACAATTGGCTTTGAGAAGCAAAAGCCAATTATTCAAAGCTTCCTGCTTATTTATTTGGATCTGTTTAAGAGGATCTATCAGGCTGAGCCGGATTTGCCCTGACGGGACTGGTTCAGAGCGAGCTGTGAAGCAGCAAGTTCACTCTCAGGAAAATTCCATCTCGGTTCTTGACTTGGAGGAGGCGCCAAGAGGCCACTCTCCTGAGAGTCCCCGGCGGAGGGCGCATCGTTCCTGCCGCTCACGGAAGCTCCGGTCTGCGGATGGTGCAGAAAATCCTGGGGGAGTGGGCTTGCTGCTGGTCTTTCGGTTCATGGAAAGGACTCTGGTTCAAGTCCACACTCTGCCCCTAAACCGGCATGACCTTGACCTCTCTGGTCTCAGTTTCTTCATCTGCAGAATGAGAATACTAGCTTTTGCTCTGTCTAGCCACATCACAGGATGTGTCGGCCGCAAGTGGGTATAATTCCTTTCTTCTTGCCATTCTATGGGAAAGGAAGGAGAGAGGCAACACCTTTTAAAAACTAAATAAATAAATCCCAGGGAGAAGTGGAGGATGAAGATATTCTCTGGATTTTACATTATACCTTGGACAAAAACTTCTACCACGACCTCTTATCTCGTCATACAGGCATTCGACGGTCATGCAACAAAAATCCGCTGAGTGTCTACAATGTGCCAGGCACGGGGTACAGATGGGAACTAGACAGAAAAGGTCCCTACCCGCACAGATCTTGCATTCTAGGAAGGAGAGACAAACGATAAATATATAAACAAATAAAAAAAGATCATTTTATATGTTGAAATTGTCCTTGCTCAAATCTCATCTCTGAAATGATGAAATGGTCATTCATCCGTGTTTACTGTATATTTTCTGTCTCTCCTGAGAGAATGGAAGCTCTATGAAGGCAAGATTCATTGTTACGTTCACCAGTGTAGCCCAAGTTCCTAGCAATCGCTGGCACGTAGTAGGTGCTCAGTAAAGATTTGTTGAATAAACAGATTTAATGCAAAGTGCTACAGACAAATAAAGCAGGGTAACAGGGTGGAGAGTGGTGGGGTAGAAAGAGGACTGAGATTCTGGTTTAGACAGAAGTCCAAGAAGGCTTCTCAGAGTAGGTTTTTCAGTCAACAGCTGCATGGTGAGAAGTGGGCAGCAGCTACGAAGAGCTTGGGAAAGCGTCCCAGGCAGTGAGAAGAGCATGTGCAAAGGCCCTGAGCAGGGAGGACCTCTGTGTGTTGGAGCACTATAAAGTCAGAGAGGCTGAAGAAGGAGGGTGAGGGGAGAGTGCTGGAGGACGGGGCTGCAGAGATGTGGAGCGGGCATGAATTTTGAACGCAGCTAGTTGAATTCAAATTCTCCCCTGAATTACAAAGTGTTAGAAGCTACACACATGCTTATCCAAGTTCCTGGAACTTAAAGAACAGGCTCTTTGAATATTTGGTGGGTTCAGTTGACTCTCCTTTTTTGTGAGGGGCAGCTGGTTGAAGAATCAGGGGATATTTAGTCTGTCAAGGACCTGGGCGGGTTATGGCAGTCACCATCTACATATGAGAGTGGTCATGGAGAAAAGGGAACAGGATGGTTCTGTGTAGAAATCAAGCAGAGGCCCCAGGAAGAGAGGTTCCAGCCCACCATGAGATGAACCTCCTCACAAACTCCATGAAGATGAAATCGGGATAGTGAGCTTCCCATCACTGGAAGTCTTTATGCCAAGGGTGAATTTCCACTTGGTAGGAACAGGGAGAAGGAACCCAGGCAGGCAATCTGATAATTTTATGATCATTTCTTAATCTGGCTATCGAAATACACCCACATTTGATCTCTGCCTTTGTTTACAAACCCCATCAGTAAAATCCTCACAGAACATGGCTACTAATAAGATAGCAAAGACTGGAATGCATAATGAGGGCTGAAGGCACATATCCTTTGTTCAATAATACAATATTTTTCTTGAATAATGCATGAGCTGCTTTTCATTTCAGAAATGAGAGAGTCTATAATCCCACTGTGCGTCAAGTGAATATTTTTAAACATTTATAAGTGGGAGGCAAAGACAATGGTAAGAAGCTTAGGGGCAACAGAAACTTGGAAGCAAGATAGGTAGGGGTGCTTCCATTAGAATCCCAGAAGGATGGAAAGAACCTGAGAGGCCACCAGTCATTCCCCCTACTGTGAGGGTGCCCCAAGTTCATGCGCAGCAAAAGGAAGAATCCAGGCCAAGTCACATGTTCCAGAGGGCTTTCCACCCCAGCCAATCTCCAAAGTCTAATGCTTTGCTCCCAAATTATTTCAAACGCACTCCCCAACCTTGACCACCATTCTGGCTGTCTGTGTGGTGGGTAAACTCGCGGTGCCTCTTTGCTTTCCCCTTATGGGCCAGTATCAACACCTGGACTCAGCACTCAGCTAGAAGACTACATTTCCCAGACTCCTTTGCCAGGTGTGGCCATATGACCACATTCTGGCATGGGGCAGGGGTGGGAGTGCTGGGGTTGGGGGGGGTGGGATTCCAGGAAGATTCTTAGAAGGAGTTGACTGAAAAGATCCCCCTTTGCTCTTTCCTCCCTTCCCTTTTCCTGCTGCCACAGGAATGAAATGCTCTGATGGGGCCCACTCCAGTAAGCTAGAGATGGGGGTCAATGCCAGGCTGACTCCCTGGGGGAAGGATGTTTCCAAAAGAAGAAGGACTTCGCAAGGCCAATGTAACAGATGCCCCCTCTGTGTGGGAAGGCCAGGGAAGACGCAGAGATGGTGGGATAGATCCATGAGGATTTATGAATGCAGAGATGAAGAAGGACATTCCAGGGGGTGGCCACAGCACAGAGGGGGTAGGAAAGTGTGACCCCATCCATTGCAGTCACCCTGTGTGGCCATGAGTGGGAGCAGAAGGCAAGGAGGCCAAAAGGCAGGTGAGGGCCAGATCACAGAAGGTCTCAAAAACCAAGCCAAAGATGTTGACATCTCTTCTCTGCTGATTTCTCATACAAATGACACCTGCCATCCCGTCTGAAAGCATTGGTCCACTTGGAATCTTCTTTGTTTGATGAGGACAATGGCAGAGTGAGGTCCTGCTGGCCCATTCTTTTAGGGGTCTCTTTGTGTTCAGAAGATTTTAGCAAGATGGGCAAAGAAACAGTTAGAAATAGTTTCTTGTTAAAAGAAAAACAGGAGGGGGCGCCTGGGTGGCTCAGTCGTTAAGCGTCTGCCTTCGGCTCAGGTCATGATCCCAGGGTCCTGGGATCGAGCCCCGCATCGGGCTCCCTGCTCCGCGGGGAGCCTGCTTCTCCCTCTCCCACTCCCCCTGCTTGTGTTCCCTCTCTCGCTGTGTCTCTCTCTGTCAAATAAATAAAATCTTTAAAAAAAAAAAAAAAACAGGAGGGGGGGAAAGATGGCAGAGGAGTAGGGGACCCTATTTCAACTGGTCCCCAGAATTGAGCTGGATATCTACCAGACCACTCTGAGCACCCACAAAACCAGCCTGAGATATAAGAAGATCTGGATCTCTACAAACAGAATATCGCAGGCAGTTGGTTTTGAGGTACGAAGCGGAGAGCCATGATTCCGCGGGCAGATATTGGAGGATAAACGGCAGCGGGAGGGTGCCTGGCCGTGGGGACCCTACACCGCCGGTGAACGACAGCCTCGCTCGCTGGGGACGGGCACAGACTCGCAGACCGGTAGTGGCGGGAAAGGACTTTAGGGCAGCCCCTGGGGTGGAAACCCAGAGCGGCGGGGTCGAGGGGGCGAACTGGGAGCAGCTGGCGGTTTTAGAAGCACAAAGGGCAGAGACATGCCCCGACCTGGAGGCAGGACTCGGAGCGCTGCGGAGGAGCGCACAACCCAGGACGCTGCAGTTTATGGCAGCACGGACAGAAACGGAGACAGTGTGGCCTGGAGGGCTCACTGAAGAACAGACTGCAGTCTCTCTGCTCTGAGGCAGAGGGTTGGAAACGGTCTCTTCTGCTCTGACTCGCGGAAGAGACGTGGAAAGCCGCCAGGGAAAGCCACCAGAGAACAAAAGCCCCAAAAACTGATTCCCGCTGAGCCCATCCCCCGCCACAGGGGCGCAGGGCAACTCTGCCCAAACAGGGTTGCCTGAGTAACAGCGCGGCAGGCCCCTCCCGCAGAAGACAGGCTGGGAAAACAAGAGGCCAGCAACCCTAAGGTCCCAAGAAAACAGGTGCATCTCGCTTGGGTTCTGGTCAATAATTTGGACTCTATACATTCCCTCAAACACCCATCAACAGAATGACTAGGAGGAGGAGCCCCCAAAATAGAAAAAACTCAGAGATTATGACTTATGCTGCAGATTTACAAATGGATGCAGATATAACCAATATGTCGGAGATGGAATTCAGGCTAGCAATTGTGAAGACAATGGCTAGAATGAAGAAATCAATTAATGGCAACATAGAGTCTCTAAGGGCAGAAATAAAAGGGGAATTGGCAGAACTTAAAAATGCTATCAATGAGATCCAGTCCAATCTAGATAATCTAACAGCTAGGGTAACTGAGGCAGAAGAGAGAATAAGCGACCTGGAAGACAATATAATAGATACAAAGGGAAAAGAGGAGGCCAGGGAAAAACAACTCAGAATCCATGAAAATAGAAACAGAGAAATAAGTGACACCATGAAGCGTTCCAATGTCAGAATAATTGGAATCCCGGAGGGAGTGGAGAGAGAGAGGGGGCTAGAAGATGTATTTGAGCAAATCGTAGCTGAGAACTTCCCTAATCTGGGGAATGAAACAAACATTCACGTCCTAGAGGCAGAGAGGACCCCTCCTAAGATCAAGGAAAACAGGCCAACACCCCGGCATGTAATAGTAAAACTTGCAAGTCTTAGAACCAAGGAAACCATCTTAAGGGCAGTTAGGGGGAAGAGATTCCTTACGTACAGAGGGAGGAACATCAGAATAACGTCAGACCTATCCACAGAGACCCGGCAAGCCAGAAAGGCCTGGCAAGACATATTCAGGGTACTAAATGAGAAGAACATGCAGCCAAGAATACTTTATCTGGCAAGGCTTTCATTTAGAATGGATGGGGAGATGCAGAGCTTCCACGACCGGCAGAAAGTGAAAGAATATGTGACCACTAAGCCGGCCCTGCAAGAAATATTAAGGGGGGTTTTATAAAAGGAGAAAGACTCCAAGAATGATATACAACAGAAATTTACAGGGACAATCTATAACACAACGTCTTCACAGGCAACATGATGACAATTAATTCATATCTTTCAATAATCACTCTCAACGTGAATGGCCTAAACGCTCCCATAAAACGGCACAGGGTTGCAGATTGGATAAAAAGACAGGACCCATCCATATGCTGTCTACAAGAGACTCATTTTGAACCTAAAGATACATCCAGACTGAAAGTGAAGGGATGGAGATCCATCTTCCATGCCAGCGGACCTCAAAAGAAAGCTGGGGTAGCAATTCTTATATCAGACAAATTAGATTTTAAACTAAAGTCTGTAATAAGAGACACAGAAGGACACTATATCATTCTTAAAGGGTCTATCCAACAAGAAGATCTAACAATTGTAAATATCTATGCCCCCAACATGGGAGTAGCAATCTATACAAGCCAACTGTTAACCAAAATAAAGAGTCATATTGATAACAATACATTAATTGTAGGAGACCTCAATACTCCACTCTCAGCAATGGACAGATCATCTAAGCAGAAAATCAACAAGGAAACAAGAGCTTTGAATGATACATTGGACCAGATGGACCTCATAGATATTTACAGAACATTCCACCCTAAAACAACAGAATACTCATTCTTCTCGAGCGCACATGGAACTTTCTCCAGAATAGACCATATACTGGGTCACAAATCAGGTCTTAACTGATACCAAAAGACTGAGATTATTCCCTGCATATTCTCAGACCACAATGCTCTAAAACTGGAACTCAATCACAAGAAAAAATTTGGCAGAAATTCAAACACTTGGAAGCTAAAGACCACTCTGCTCAAGAATGTTTGGGTCAACCAAGAAATCAAAGAAGAACTTAAACAATTCATGGAAATCAATGAGAACAAAAACACATCGGTCCAAAACCTATGGGATACTGCAAAGGAAGTCCTAAGGGGGAAATACATAGCCATCCAAGCCTCACTCAAAAAAATAGAAAAATCCCGAACTCACCAACTAACTCTACACCTTAAAGAACTAGAGAAAAAGCAACAAATGATGCCTAAGCCACGCATTAGAAGAGAAATAATTAAAATTAGAGCAGAAATCAATGAATTAGAAACCAGAAACACAGTAGATCAAATCAACGAAACTAGAAGTTGGTTCTTTGAAAGAATTAATAAGATCGATAAACCACTGGCCAGACTTATCCAAAAGAATAAAGGACCCAAATTAATAAAATTATGAATGAAAGGGAAGAGATCACAACTAACACCAAGGAAATAGAAACAATTATTAGAAATTATTATCAACAACTATATGCCAATAAACTGAGCAATCTGGATGAAATGGAGGCCTTCCTGGAAACCTATAAGCTGCCAAGACTGAAACAGGAAGAAATTGACAACCTGAACAGGCCAATAACCAGTAACGAGATCGAAGCAGTGATCAAAAACCTCCCCAAAAACAAGAGTCCAGGGCCTGATGGATTCCCTGGGAAATTCTACCAAACACTCAAAAAAGAAATAATACCTATTCTACTGAAGCTGTTTCAAAAAATAGAAACAGAAGGAAAACTTCCAAACTCATTCTATGAGGCCAGCATTACCTTAATCCCCAAACCAGGCAAAGACCCCATCAAAAAGGAGAATTTCAGACTGATATCCCTGATGAATATGGATTCCAAAATCCTCAACAAAATCCTAGCTAATAGGATCCAACAATACATTAAAAGGATCATCCACCACGACCAAGTGGGATTTATCCCCGGGATGCAAGGGTGGTTCAACATTCGCAAATCAATCAATGTGATAGAACACATTAATAAGAGGAGGGAGAAGAACCATATGGTCCTCTCAATTGATGCAGAAAAAGCATTTGACAAAATACAACATCCTTTCCTGATGAAAACTCTCCAGAGTATAGGGATAGAGGGAACATTCCTCAAGCTCATAAAATCCATCTATGAAAAACCCACAGCGAATATCATCCTCAATGGGGAAAAGCTGAGAGCCTTTCCCTTAAGATCAGGAACACGTCAAGGATGCCCACTCTCGCCACTATTGTTCAACATAGTACTAGAAGTCCTAGCAACAGCAATCAGACAACAAAAAGAAATAAAATGTATTCAAATTGGCAAAGAAGAAGTCAAGCTCTCTCTTTTCACAGATGACATGATACTTTATGTGGAAAACCCAAAAGACTCCACCCCCAAATTACTAGAACTCATCCAGCAATTCAGTAATGTGGCAGGATACAAAATCAATGCACAGAAATCAGTTGCTTTCTTATACACTAACAACGCAACTGTAGAAAGAGAAATTAGAGAAATGATTCCATTTACAATAGCACCAAAAACCATAAAATACCTCGGAATAAACCTAACCAAAGAGGTAAAGGATCTATACTCTAGGAACTACAAAACACTCATGAAAGAAATTGAAGAAGACACAAAAAGATGGAAAAATATTCCATGCTCAGGGATCGGAAGAATAAACATTGTTAAAATGTCTATGCTCCCCCGAGCAATCTATACCTTCAATGCCATCCTGATCAAAATTCCAATGACATTTTTCAAAGTGCTGGAACAAACAATCCCAAAATTTGTATGGAATCAGAAAAGACCCCGAATCACCAAGGAAATGTTGAAAAAGAAAAACAAAGCTGGGGGCATCATGTTGCCCGATTTCAAGCTATATTACAAAGCAGTGATCACCAAGACAGCATGGTACTGGCACAAAAACAGACATACAGACCAATGGAACAGAATAGAGAACCCAGATATGGACCCTCAACTCTATGGTCAAATAATCTTTGACAAAGCAGGAAAAAACATGCAAGGAAAAAGGACAGTCTCTTCAATAAATGGTCCTGGGAAAATTGGACAGCCACATGCAGAAGAATGAAACTCAACCATTCTCTAACACCATTCACAAAGATAAACTCAAAGTGGATGAAAGACCTCAGTGTGAGACAGGAATCCATCAAAATCCTAGAAGAGAACATAGGCAGTAACCTCTTTGACATCGCCCACAGCAACTTCTTTCAAGATACATCTCCAAAAGCTGGTGAAACAAAAGCAAAAATGAACTTTTGGGACTTCATCAAGATAAAAAGCTTCTGCACAGCAAAGGAAACAGTCAACAAAACAAAGAGGCAACCCACAGAATGGGAGAAGATATTTGCAAATGACACTACAGATAAAGGGCTGGTATCCAAGATCTATAAAGAACTTCTCAAACTCAACACCCAAAAAACAAATAATCAAGTCAAAAAGTGGGCAGAAGATATGAAAAGACACTTCTCTGAAGAAGACATACAAATGGCTAACAGACACATGAAAAAATGTTCATCATCATTAGCCATCAGGGAAATCCAAATCAAAACCACACTGAGATACCACCTTACACCAGTTAGAATGGCAAAAATGGACAGGGAAAGAAATAACAAATGTTGGAGAGGTTGTGGAGAAAGGGGAACCCTCTTACACTGTTGGTGGGAATGCAAGTTGGTACAGCCACTTTGGAAAACAGTGTGGAGGTTCCTCAAAAACTTAAAAATAGAGCTACCCTATGACCCAGCAATTGCACTACTGGGGATTCACCCCAAAGACACAGATATAGTGAAAAGAAGGGCCATATGCACCCCAATGTTCATAGCAGCAATGTCCGCAATAGCCAAACTGTGGAAAGAGCCAAGATGCCCTTCAACAGATGAATGGATAAAGAAGATGTGGTCCATATATACAATGGAATATTATTCAGCCATCAGAAAGGATGAATACCCAACTTTTACATCAACATGGATGGGACTGGAGGAGATTATGCTAAGTGAAATAAGTCAAGCAGAGAAAGTCAATTATCATATGGTTTCACTTATTTGTGAAACATAAGGAATAACACGGAGGACATTAGGAGAAGGAAGGGAAAAATGGGGCGGGGGAATTGGAGGGAGAGATGAACCATGAGAGACTATGGACTCTGAGAAACAAACAGGGTTTTAGAGGGGAGGGGGGAGGGGGGATGGGTTAGCCAGGTGATGGGTATTAAGGAGGGCATGTACTGCATGGAGCACTGGGTGTTATACGAAAACAATGGATCGTGGATCACTACATCAAAAACTAATGATGTATTGTATGGTGACTAACATATCATAATAAAATTTAAAAAAAAAAACAGACATAATAACAGGTAGTGTGTAGGCCTTAAGCTAAGCGCTTGTCTGACATGCATTTCATATACTCCCCATGACAAAGCTATGGGGAAGGTCGGACTACTCTGCCTTATTTTATCACTGAGCGGCTCCATGGTAACAGAGTTCACAGGCAGGGCTGGAAGCTGGGGACAAGCTCTGCCCTGCCTCACTATAGCACATGCCTTGCCCAGCTCTCTAACTTCTGTGCCTGAGCAGAATAGCTGTGTGCAAGAAAATTGTTGGCTGAGCCAGAGGGAGAACCAGGCATCACCCATGAGCCAAGAGCTAAAGGCACCCTGACCTCTTGGAACAGCAGGAGGCTGAGCCCCCATAACGTGGCCCCAGAGAGAAGCGTGGTGCACAGCCGGGGAACGTCTGCAGCCTCTCCTAGACCCACGTGGCGTCGAGTCAGGCCTGCTCACTGACAAATCTGGCCCCCGTTTCGGCCCCCGTGAGGTCTGAAGCTCTGCCAGGTTGTTTGGTGGCCTGGCAGGGAAAAAGATGTTCCATAATTTAAGAGCTGAGAGAGAATTTAGGAATATTCCGCAGGGGAAAAGTCTGTTCTTGTAGCTATCAAAAGTTGTACTCTAGCTATTAAGAGGCGCTCCCCTCCCCCCTCAAATAATATTAATAATGAATTACCAACTGTTGAGTCATGCAGGCCCTGAAATCCAGCATGTGGGGTGGTCTCATCCTAATTTAATGAATGGTTAGGCTGAGTGAGGGTAAGAACCATGGTCAAGATCACGTGGGCAGACAGCGGCGCACGAGGGATTTGAAGTGGCTGTTCCACCAAGTCATGCCACCTCCCGGAGCCGACGTCTCAAGGCAAATGAAAAATGAGAACTTGGATCCAGATAAAAGAAAAAAAAATAGAGGTGGATGGGCCTTGGAGCAGCTGTTCTCAGCAGAAGCCACCTCCCTTTGAAGCGGGAGGAGCTCAGAGCCGGCGGCGTGCCATTTCTGGGCTCACTCGATGGACTCTTTACCGCTTTCCACAGCGAGCTCTCCTTTTCGGTCCAAGCTAGCGTTTTAATTACCATCCTCTTTATCGTATGGGGAGCCTGCAGCAAGCACAGCCCGGGGACCCCAAAGACAAAGAGGAAGAAAAAACGAAGAAAGGATCAATAATGTGATTGATGTCCGCTTTTAAAAGCCAAATATCAATGCTCCTTCCTTCTAAAGCTTTTGATTTCATTAGCCCCAGCGAACGCTGTGGGGAGGCCTGAGCTCTGGTGTCTCCGCTCCCTGGCTCCAAGGGGTCCCCTCTCGTGGCCGTAGTCTGCACAGTCCAAGGCAAGGAGGTCGAGGGCGCTGGTCTGTGGCCTCCTTCCGACCCAAACGCTCAGGCGTCCGCAGCACAGAGGCATCGTGTCAACTGAGCAAGAATCATATGTTTGGGTAAGGACTAGGTCCATGAAGCAGCCTTTGCTTTATGGCAGGAAACCTGCTTCCAGCTGGTACAGAGCTCCCAGCTCCTTTCGGTCTTGGCTCACAGGTAACAGAAGGACCCACCTCCTGTCATCCCTTATCCCCCCGTGCCCCGATCTTTTGAGGAGACATAAAGACTGGTTTCTCTGAATGTGACCAGCCCACCGAGGCAGGGGAGCTGTGGAAGGACACAGCCTTCGGAGACCACTCAGCCTCTGACTGGCTTTGTGACTTGGAAATGTTACTCAGCCTATCCACACCTCAGATACCTTATCCGTAGAAATACCCAGAATAATCTCATTCCCCGAGTCTCCAGGTTAAATGAGATAATGTTTGCTAAACGCCTAGCACTCTGCCTAGAACACAGGGGCCACCCAATGAATAGTAGGTATTTTTTATTAACTGATCTCTACCCCATCTCCTCTTTTTCTTTACCTCTGAGCGGGCTTGGCTTAGCACACACATGTTATAAAGCTCATACGTAAAAGGATTTCGAAAACTTTGTGCCCATAATGTCTTGGTATTATTCTACGTGAAGGGGGGACATAAGATTCCCATCAGGCCCTAGGGAATGGAACAAGCATGGAAGATGACCCCCAAATTTTGCATCATTCCTTGGAGTCCTTTACATCTGGCGTACGATCCCCTGGGCACATGTTCTGCTTGAGATGAACTAAGTTGAGAGCCTGTTTGGAGGTTCTAGCTGGGGAGCGCAGCTACTCGTATACCCTTGACTGAAGAACGGTCCTCCTCTATCGGGGAAGGTCGTCCTCTTCGACCGAGCGCGCAGCTTCGGGAGGGACGCACATGGAGCGGTGAGGGAGGAAGTGGACACCCGCCCAGCCAGCCAGATCAGCCGAATGAACTAAGTTGAGTCAAGTTGAGTCACGTGGAACTGGGTCAGGTATTGAGCTGAGTTGTGGCAGGGGGCTCTTAGGGCTGTAATGGTATGGACAGCATGGTCTCGTGGGCAGTAGACAGGAGGGGAGACGTGGAAATCAGCGTCAGGAGCCCAGCCTGCCATCCTGGGACTCTGTCTCAGGGGGCCGTGGTTCAGAGCAAGACCTGGCAACTGGACCAGCGGGTTCGTGCTCCTGGCTTCACCTTTCAACAGCTGTGTAACCCTGGCAAGCGACTTCACTTCCCTGAAACTCAGTCTCCTCATCTATAAAATGGGGATGATAATGATACACACCTCGTATGCCGTGGAATTAAATGAATTAGCATTTATAAAGTGCTTAGAACAATGCCTGGCACATAGTACAAGCCACAGAAGGGTTAGCTCTCTGTGATTGTTAGATTGGCAGCAGGGGACAGTGGGTGAGGGGGACACGCTTCCTGAGCACAGGAGCTGGGTCCTTCCTGTGCATCATCTCAGTGAGTTGCCCCAACAACACGAGAAGCATCTATTCAATTAGTGGCCTTTTTGCTTTTGCGTCTCCAACTCCAACACACCACCCGGAAGGAATAAATGAACAAGTCCGTGAGGAACGAGACCAAGCGTTCAGTCGGCTGTGTAGCTGGCCAAGCACCTTGCACACGTTATTTCGTTTTAATCTTTATGGTAACTCTATGAGATCTGATACCATTGTCCTCTCCCTTCTCCCAGGAAAGCAGTCTGAGGATCAGAGAGATGAAGGAACTTTCCCAGGAAGGCACAGCTTACAAGTGGCCGAGCCAACGTCAAAGTCTAGATGCTCCAAGCTCTTGCCTTCTGCCACCCCGCCTCTCAGAATCAAGGTTTGTCATTCCCATTTTGCAGATGAGAGAGCTGAGGCTGGATAGTTAAGCGCCTTGGAGTCCGTCTCCAAGTCCGCTGTCCTCTGCCCTGCACCCCAGCTGCTCCACATACTGGCCTAATGCACCCCCCCCCGCCCCCCACCAAATCCCAGAGGCATGGTGATGTTTCCTCTCTGCTGCAGGTTCCTGCAGGCGGGCAGGAAGAAGCCCAGCCCCGACAGCTTTATTAGCCATGACCGGCTGCAATGCACGGGCAGTGGTGCTCTGGGAAGCAGGACCTCCTTAGCACTGGGAAGCTGTGGCTGCACAGCGAGCTGGTTTCTGTGGCAGCTTTGCCCACGACCCAGCCGTCTCAAGGCTTTTTCTCTTCCTTTCTAGAAACATCGACAGGGCCCCAGAAGCTCTTCCCCCCCACCCCAACAATACAGGATCCAATCAGGACTAGAGACACCCAGGGTGCAGGTCTTGCTGCTCAGATCATTTAACTTGCAATTGTTGAGCTCCTCGCCTGTGCCCCAGACAACCTTTTAGACACACGGAGGGAAGAGAAGTGTAGTTTGGGGGGCTGGGGTCCAGGGCAGGGGAGAGTAAGGAAGCACTGGCATCCGCTGTCGAGGTCATACCTTGGTGTGATGGGTCGGGCACTTCGCGTCCACTGTACTGCTTAACCCTATCGGGCCACACTGTGATGGTGACGTCATGCCTGCGGACGGATGGGAGGCCAAAGCCAAGCAAGGTCAGGAGTGCTGACTCACGTATGATCCCACCACAACATGGTGTTTGGTGAAAAGGTGTTAGGGAAATCACGCAACAGGAAGCCCAGAGGTCCCAGACAGAAAGCCATTAGATCCAGGCACACTTGCATTTGCCTGTAATCATTCCCCCATCAAGCAGGGGTCCCGGCTCCACCCCAGCCCAGCCCCGCCCCAGGGTAGATTCTGGAGAAAACTGATGGAGAGGCAGTGGAGTCTAGCGGCTAAGCTTTCGAACTCCGGGGCTCCTGGGGTTCACATCGTGACTCTGCCCCTTGCCAGCTCTATGCCTACAGGCGTGTTACTGAATCTCTCTGAGCCTCAGTTTCCTGATGGGTAGCGGGGCGGCTTCATGAGACCAGTGCGTGGGGGTTGTGAGGACTCTGCTTCATGCAAAGCGCAGAGCCCGGTCTGCACGTAAGGAGAGAACTGCTGTGATTATCATCATTGTTCTCTCTGATCCTCACCTAATTCTGCAAGGCAGACAGGGGGAACCCCATTTTACGGATAAAAAGACTGAGGCTCCTCGGATGAGGCTTGAGCCCAGGTGTGTCTGGTGTGGAAAGCCGTGTTGTCTCCGCTCAAAGGCTCTTGCCCTCGGTGTGAGCGTTGCTGGTCCTCATGGGAGCGCGGCCTGCTGACTGCTGGCAGGGGCACCGGGGGGAGCAGGGGGGCGCACGATGCACCTCGGACGGACGGATGGACGTGGGCTCTGACTCCCTGAAGCCCTCTGTGCTGACTTGGGAGGAACAGAGTCCAGGTCCCTGGAGAGAGATCCCCTGGCCCCGGGGGGAGTCGTGAGAGCTGAAGGGTGCCTTGGGGATATTACTGCACCCTCCCCTTTTAGCCCTGACCTGAGGAAGCCGGGCTCCCAAAGGGTGGGGACTCCCTCCCAGGTGTGTGTCCATGACACATGCAGAAGGAGTAGCTACCACGTGCCCGGTGCTGGGCCAGGCACCGTGCTTGCACCGTCTTGCTTCAGCCTCTCTGCTCCCCCTGTGATGGTGATGTCATTCCCATTTAGCAGATGGGGACACTGAGGCCATGACAGGTGAGCTGACTTGCTTATGAGCACACAACCATGAAAGAGCAGAGCTGGGATGCAGACTGAGGTCTGTCTGGGACCGACACCTTTGTGCTCTCTCTCCCCCATCACCATGCTGGAGGAGTGACTTACCATCAGGCCATTGCTTCTGAATTTCGGGCACTGTCAGGTAGCTCCAAGGCATCGGATAAGCATTGTCTCGCTGAGCAGCTGATGAAAGCTCCACGTCTCTGTTTCCCATATTAAGCCCCTGACAACAGCACAAACACTCCGTTTGGTGAGCACTTCCCTGCATCTTCAAACCCAGCTAGTCAAAGTAGCGACAAGGGACCAACAGTGTCGTCATTTTTAGAGGAAAATACGCAGAGTCTCGGGTCCCACTCGCTCAGAATCTGCATTATAACAAGACCCCTGTATGATTTATGTGCACATCACAGTTCAAGAGGCACGACCTTAGGGCCCCGGATCCGATCAGCCAAGGTGGAAGGTTCTGGTTCGTCGTAACCAGAACCACGAAGCGACCTGCCTGAAGGCACACAGCGAAACAGCAAGCTCGGGCCAGGTACGCACACCTGGCCCCTCGCTCCCCGGGGGCTGTGCTTCTGAGCATGTTTCACTGAGGCTTCTCACTTGCTTCCAAGCTCCTGCTCACATCTTCCAAGTGGAAAGAGGCTAAATTGTGGGGACAATCAAGGAGTCTGCTTAGCCACCCAGGAAATAAATGGTGGCACTCAGCAGGACACAGGGACCGATGCTCTCTCACAAAACAGGCAGCTATTTGGTCACTACAAGCTCAGCTTCCGTATCTCAGGATCCAATGCGTGTGTGTATCACACATTTGTATGTATCACACATAGCCACGCAGAGACGGCCCGTGTCAGCATTTCTCAGGGAACCTGCTTTGTCCCGGGATTATCATGAACGCAGCATGTGGGACAGACCAGCCCACCCTGTCCTTCGCGGAAGACCGTGCCCGCACTTGAACTACTTACGGATGCTTATCTGCAGAGTGTGGGTAAGGAGCATTTTTTGCTCTCCCTCTCACTGTCTTTTATTCTTTTTCTATTTGCAAAAGGAAAAGAATAACTCAGGAAATTTTTAAGTGGAACAAGGAGTCTTGAGAGCGATTTTGAGTTCTACCGCTGCTTGGAAATCAGTCACAGGATTTTCAGGGTTTATGATGCTGATTCGGCTGCCGCTCAAGCAAGGCATTCGCGGTTTCAAGGAAGGAAAGGGCCCCTCACACAAGGCCAGCGATGAGCCCTGCACTTCCTCTTCATGCATATGACCACTCCTCCCCATGTCAGATGAGGAAGCTGAGGATAAGCAGTTTTGCCCAGGGTGGTGCCACTAACAGGCTGGAATACCAGCCCAGCTCAGCCTGACGCCAAAACCCAAACCTTTTTGCTTTGCACTGCGCTGCTTTGTGCCTTGGTGGTGTTTGTCAACTTTGGGTACAATTGGTGGTGCCACCGGGATTCAGGAGGGGTCAGTGTAAGAAGAACAGCTTTGCCCAGCTGTGATCTGTACCATCGACCGGTGCCTGGCCCTGAATTTGCCAGAAAGTCTCATCAATCCAGAGATAGTAAGCACCTGCGTGTCTCTCCTGCACCACCCCGGAGGATTCAGTCACTCTTTTTCTCTATACCCAGACACAGCCTCAGAAGCTTTCTCAACACCAGGCAACAGGGACACCACCGAATAGCAAAGTAGAGTTACTATAAGTGGTTTAACCACATGTGCTGCAGCTGGCCCTCAAGAGCAGATTATGTACATCTCTTGCCAGCTCTGTAATAGGATGTCCTCAGTGGCACTCAGTCTATTTGGGGCTCAGAGGTTTGTTTAAGGTTGGGATTTGTGCTCAGGTTTTAGCAGCCACCCCTACAACACATGGCTACTGGATACCACCTCCCGATCCCATTCTTTCTTTCCACAAGCACTTACGAGCACCTGCTGACAAATCCAGAAATGCCCTTTGAGACCCAAGGCCTACGAGGGGTGATGGTGTGGGTGATGGGAAGGGGGTTAAAGAAAGCCTCACATTTATTAGGCAGCTGTTATGTGACCCATACGGTTCCAAGCACACATACACATGTTATCTCATTTAATTCTCCCAACAGCACAGTAAGGGAAATAGTATTCTCATCATCTCATTCGTTAGAAGGAAAACTGATGCACAGAGATGAAAAGCAATCTGCCCAAGAACACACAGCAAGGGAGAGGCCGAGGAGGATGTAAATCTAGGCACTGGCTTCAGGGCCCATGCTCGAAACCACTCGGCAGAGGAGGGTTTGCCTGAACTGGGTTTTGAGGGATGAGTAGGAGTTTATTTGCTCAAGAAAGGGAACATAGAGGACTTTTGAGCTCAAAGGCAGAAAAGTGAATGTCTGTTTGGGGGCACTCCTGGTACTTTGGATAAAGGACAAAACGTCTGTAAAATGCTTAGCCGGTGCCTGTCCCATAGAAAGCATGTTACTTCCTGTTATTGCATGATATAGAGGAGCCAGAGAATATTCCCAAGGGCAGACAAGACTGGGGAGAGGAACAAAGGACTGAGTGTGGAAGACACCTGGGCTGTGTTACGAATTTGGAACTCATCCCTAGGATAACAGCTTTCCCAGCACTCCCAATCACAGGAGGTGGGGGAATCAGGGAGCAGAGCCCAAAGCAGCCCACTCCTAGAGTGTAATTTTTGGAAATATCAGGTTTTTTGTTTAAAAAGTCATGCAAATGGTGCTTTTTCCTCCATAATATATTTGCATTTGTTATAAATGTGATGTCTCAAACCTTTTACAATGAAGTGAAAGTGACAACACAAAATGTGTCCCTTGTCCTGTTGTCCGCGATATCCGCCTCGGTGCTGTTGACATTTGGGGCCAGATGATTGTTGTAGGGGCCGTCCTGGGCACTGTAGGAGGTTTAGCAGCGTCCCTGGCCTCTGTCCAATAGATGCCGGTAACGCCTCTTCTCCCTGAGTCGTGACAACCCGAAATGTCTCCAAACATTACCAGATGTCCTGGGTGGCAAAATCACCCCAGTTTGAGAACCTCTAATCTGGACCCGGCACTGCCTTATCCTGCTGTACAGACCCCAAATTGAGAAGCACATTGTGTCCCACTGAAGGAGTCTAATCCGGGGGGGGGGGGTCTCAGGCAGAAACTGGACACTTCTTTTGGCGATCACATTGGAATATTAATAATGTGATCTCCCTCGTTCTGCAAACAGAAGCTCAGAGCAACAAGGTGAGTCTCTGCCAAGTCACACAACCATAAGTGGGTTTGTAACCCATGTCTGTCTGACGCCAAACCCTCACTCCATCCACAGAGTCACACTCAACTCTCTCCAGGGCAGGGAAGTCCTCATTCTGCCCCCACTTATAGACACCAAAGAACCTTCTCGGGGCACACATCCCAGCCTGTTTACGGGAACTGCACCTCTCCTTCTCCAGCATCAGCACGACAAACAATACGGCCTCATCTTTCCTGCCCCACAAGATCCTCTGCCGAGCCCAGCCGGAAAGGGACCTGCCTTCCCTGCCCGGGGTCACCAAACTTCTTCAGTAAAGGGCCAAACATTTTAGGCTTTACCAGCCTTTTGGTTTCTGATACAGCCGCTCAGGTCTGCCGCGGAAGCACACAAGCATCTACACACAATTTGTAAACAAATGGATATGGCCGTGTGCCAATAAAACTTTATTTACAAAAATAACCAGCCAGCCCACGGGCCATAGTTTGCCAGCACTGAGCTGTTCAATAAAGAAGACGTGGTGTGTGTATACAGGGGACTATTATTCAGCCACAAAAAAGGCAGAAAATCCTGCCATTTGCAACACCATGGATGAACATGGAAGACATTGTGCTAAGCGAGATAAGCCAGACACAGCGGAACAAGTACTGCATGATCTTACTCACATGTACAGTCTTAACAAGTTGAACTTACAGAACCAGAGGGCAGAATGTGGTCGTCAAGTGTCGGGGCCAGGCAAAATGGGGAGAGGTCGGTCAAAAGGTACCAACTTTCAGTTATAACATGAATAAGTTGTAGAGATCCAGTGTGCAGCCTGACGACTGTAGTTAATAATCCTCTACGGTACCCTTGAAATTTTTTTTAAAGATTTTATTTATTTATTTGACAGAGAGACACAGAGAGAGAAGGAACACAAGCAGGGGGAGTGGGAGAGGGAGAAGCAGGCTTCCCGCCAAGCAGGGAGCCCGACGCGGGGCTCGATCCCAGGACCCTGGGATCATGACCTGAGCCAAAGGCAGACACTTAAGGACTGAGCCACCCAGGCGTCCCTGGTGCTAATTTTTTTTTTAATGGAGATATAACTGGTGTTTGACATCTAATTAGCCAGAGGAATTGTGCTGGAAGCAAGAGCATGTGCAGAACCCTCCACAGATGACCCACAGCAGCTGACCAAAATGAGCACAGATCACCAGGCATTTACAGAAGGGACATGGACCCATTTGCAGCCAGAGTCAGAGCTTTTCCTCGGGGAGCAAGTCTGCACCAGCACAATGCGGGCTGCTCCCAAGGTGCTGTCACACTCAAGCCTGGCAGCGACCCTTCCTTCGTCCCCATCGTGCAGAGGAAGAAACGGAGCTTAGGTCATCGACACAAGATGGAAGAGTCAGCAAGAAGCTCCACAGCCCACCAAAGCACGGGGCACAGAGAGGGGAGTAAGGGAGAGAAGGGGGTACCATTACCAAAAGAGAAGGGAATGCACCGGAGTGTCCGGACCTCAACAGTCACCATTCCAGGGGACACTTATGTAGTGCTGGACATGTGCCAAGCACTGCTCTGAGTGACGAGCATGCCAACTCACTGGTCCCCACAAGGACCAAAGACTGCCCGAAAGCACCTGCCACTGAGAAGCGCAGGCTTGTTGACCCCCAGCAACAAGGGAGAACACACACGGTGGGGAATCAGGATGGAGCTCAGGAAAGGGCTGTTGGGAGGGAGGTACTATAGGATTTGGGCTCCTGTTAGGTGATTCGGGGAAGAGCTTAAGGAAGCCTGGCTTTGTTCGGGGCTGGATACCGTCCGGAAGTGGGTGTATTCTATGATGATTTTCATTAGTCGCACCTAGAAGGTGGGAAGAGCAAACCAAGCCCGAGGCTGTGATTGGTAAAGAAAAGCAGTCACTCGTGTCAGCCGGGAAAAGGAATCGTTTGGTCATTTTTGTGGTTTGGACAATGCTTATGTTTTGTCCATATTTAGACAGGACTGCAGAGTGGGCTTGTTTTTGTCTTGACCTATCAGAGTTACAGAGCACCCTTTCCTTTTTTAATTTATTTATCTTACTGAGATATGATTGACATATAACATTGTGTCAGCTTAAGGCGTCCATGCTGGTTCGATACATTTATATACTGCAATCAGATGAGCACTGTAGCGTAGCTCACACCTCCAGCATGACACATCATTACCATTTCTTTTTTGTGGTGAGAACAGTTAAGATCTAGTCTCTTAGCAACTTTGAAGTTGACGATGCAGTATTGTTGACCGTAATCAGTAGGCTGTGCGTTAGGTCTCCAGAACTCATTTATGTACTAGTTGAAAGTTTGTACCTTGAAATGGCATCTCCCCAGGTCCCCCCACCCTCCAGCCCCCCGGTAACCGCCATTCGAGGCTGTTTTTACAAGTCACAGAGGGCCCTTTTCTGATATTGATGTTCCGTGGAGTTCATGCTCAGGAGAGCACACGGGGGTCCAGCTGTGTGCGCGGAGCCAGCTTCTAGAGACACGGTGCAGCACCGGCCAGTTCCCGGATGTCGGGGCTGCTCTTCTCCTTCTTAGAACTTGAGACAAGAAGGATCAAGCGACTTGCCCCAAATCACGAAGCTAGATAAAAAATGGAGCTAGGATACTGGCCAAGGCTCTGGAGTGTGTGAATTAAACCACACATGGCCTTGCCTCAGTTCCTTGATATTCCTTGATATGCCAACAACTATGGAAGAAGGAGGGAAACATACATTTTCTGATCGTCTACTCTTGCCAGGCACTGATACAGGTCCCTTGTAGCTCCTTCAAATCACCCACCCTTGTTATTCATTAACTAGGGCAATCAGAACAAAGCAACCCAAATTAGGTGGCTTAAAACAACAGACCTTGAGCCTCCCCTAGTTCTAGAGCCCAGAAGTCAGAAATCAAAGTGTTCTCAGGACCAGGCTCCCTCTGAAACCTGTAGGAGGGGATCCTTCCTTGCCTCTTCCAGCTTCTGGTGGCCCCAGGCATTCCTTGGCTTGTGGCTGCGTCCCTCCAGTCTATGTCTCATCTTCACACGGCCATCTCCCCTCATGTCCTCTGTGTGTCTTCTCCCCTTAAAAGGACACCAGTCACTGGACTAAGGGACCACCCTACCCCAGCATGACCTCATCTGAATGAAATTCCATCTGCAAAGACCTTATTTCCAAATAAGGTCACATTCACCAGTCCTAGGGGTTAGGACTCCAGCAGACCTTTTGGAGGGACACCATCTCACTTGCCACAACCCTTAATGCTCTTCATTGTACAGAATCGGATAGTGAGTCTCAGAGAGGTTTAGGAACCTGGGCAAGGTCATGCAGCCAGGACAGAGCAGAGCCAGCATCCAAGCCCCCAAGGCTTTGACGCCTCACCCACCACCTCAAAATCTCGGAAAACCGTAGCTCTGGAAGTCAGATGTGGCTGGGACAGAAGGCAAGGAGGCACCACCTTCCAAGGGCCAGAAAGCCTGTTTTGCTTTCCTTTGTTTCTTCAGGAGTTTCCCTGCAGGGGACCAGCACAGCCCAGGAGGCGACGAGCCAGAACAGACACGCCTCGGTGCAGAAGACTCTCCACCACTCACCAGCACAGCCCCCACGCGTCCAAGAAGGCAGTGGTGGCAACCTGACATTGACAAACCACCCGCCCGTGTTTCCAAAGATTCCCAGAGCTCCCATTTTCCACACTTCTACAATTCAATTAGGAATCCCGAAATGTGTAAATCTTGGCATTCTTATTGCTTCATAATAGAAACAAAGTATTAAACGCAGACGCATTTTCTTAAATCTTGGCGGTTTTGTTTCCATGGGCTCCGGATATGACAGCCAGTCTTGTATAATAATTCCTCGGAGGATGACAGATACCATCCCTGCAGACAGCTCCAGAGGGGGCCACTGCGTGGGACACGGGGGAGTCACAGGTTTCCAGGGAGAGGGCTGGAGAATCAGCATAATTATCATTATTATTGTAATAATGACTGCCTTTGGTGTTCTCCCCTATCACTCATATTCCTCCTCAGCTCCCACCTCCCTTCTGCCCTGCTCACAGCTCCCACGACCAAATTCAACATAACCCCATTTCCTCTGTTGCTTTCCTGCCTATGGAGATGGACCCCAAAGGCCTATCCCACCCTAAGCTAGACCTAAGCTGATAGCGACAGGCAGCCAAGAGGAAAAGTTCAGCGAAAAAGAATAAAGCAGGTGAAGACTTAAAATATTACAAAGCCAAATGCCTGCCTTCAGACCCCCTACGTTGGCCCTTCCACGTGGTGTGACCTTGGGGAAGTCATTGAGCCTCTTAGAGCTTTGGTTGTCTCATCTCTGGGGTACCTGCCATACGGCGTTCCATGAGATCACCCGTGGACAAGACCCATGTGGCATCTGGCACACACCCAACATTCACTGGACACCGGCTCCCTCCCCCAGCAACCGAAAGCCAAAGCATGGGATCACCCCAGCCAAGAAGCACATTCCGCCCATGCAGTTCATCTCCACCCTGGCAGCCAGCCTGCTGCCCACGTCCATTCCCGCTCCTGACTGTACACAGAGGACTTACCCAGGGCGGACGAGGTTGGTGGCCTGGCCTCTGCTGGGTCCCTTAGCCCTTCTGAAGGGCCAGAGCACTGGGGCTAGCAGGGGGGAGGCTCAGGACATCAACACAGGGCCATGAAGGCGTGCTTCGACCCCTGCGCCTATAAGCCCTGACCTCCTGAAGAGCTCTCACTGGGTATCGTGCGGTGGTGAGGAGCCACCTCGCTGGTGTTCAAATCCCAGCTCCGCCATTTACAAGCTGTAGGACTATAGGCAAGTCCCATGGCTTCTCTTAGCCTTCGTCTGGCAAATGAGGACAGGGGCCCCCATCATCAGAGCCGTGCTAATACAGCAGCCTCCGGCCAGATGTGGATGTTCTTAAACGTTAATCCACTAAAATTAAAGAAAATTTCAAGTTGTGTCCTTCAGTTGCATGAGCCACATTTTAAGTGCTCGGTGGCCACATGTGGCTAGTGGCTACCGTATTGGACAGCACAGATATATAGAATACTTTCATCAGTGTGGAAAGTTTGTTGCGCAGCACCGTCTCAGGATTACACGAGGATCAAATGCATGGATGAGCGCGCTGACGCTTGGCAGACAGGAGATGCTCGATACAGTGTAGCTCTTCCAGCATTTCATTCTCTGCAAGGGGGTGGCGGGGGTGGCGTGGCTCCCACTGAGCCGATGGGAAAGCTGAGGCTCTGTGGAATGAAAACGTGTGTTCAATTTCTCATAGCCAGTAAGTAGGAAAGCCAGATTTCAGCCAAGAGAGCCCACATGCCTCTTTGGCTTTCTGGAAGAATCAGAGTTGTTGGGTCCGCACGCTGGGAAGCACAGAAGCTCGCTGCCTCTTGGAGTGGCCCTTTAATGTGTTCATCTTTGCAAATCAGTGTTCCAGACCTCTGCAAGGATGCAGAACCATCCATGCTCTTTACAGAAACAATCAATTCCTTGATTAAAATCTGACAGCTTAATTAATTAGGGCTTAATAGCTCAACCTTAATTATACTCTACATCATTATTTGATAATATGCACAGATTTCCCACGTGGCTGTGCACACATGTCTTCTATCAATCAATTACAAATGCCTGAACTTGACCCCCGGTACTCGAAAAATGTCGTGAGCATGAAAAACGTCATTAACGCGGACGCCGACCTCACCAAGGCCTGCTCATTATCGAGAATTCTCTGACTTCAAAGTTCTTTGAGACCCACTGGAAAGAGGTCACTCTGCATGGTCCTAATTCCCTTCTTGCCTCGATACATTTGCAGGTTTTAAAAAGTATTAAATAACATCTCTGGAGCTTACTTTCACCTGAAAAAAGAGACTCAGAGATTTTTTTTTTTTTTAACCCATAGAGCGAGTTGGCTTCTAAACTACATGAGAGTCACTGGAATCCTTTGAGTGTGATGACAGAGTTAGGAGGGGCCCCATATAAGCAAGGAAGCCACAGGACCTGGACTCGAATCTTTGGTAGTGTTGGGTGGGTTTGTTTTTTTTTTTAATAGGTTCTTTAGTTTTCAAGAGATATCATTAATATATAACATTACATTAACGTCAGATGTACAACATAATGATCCCATAAATCTTTGAGCTGTGTGATCTTGGGTGAGGTTCTCTACCTCTCTGATCCTCTGTTTTGTAAGTTTTGTAAAATGAGCCTCTTTGCTTGTGAAATAGTGTTCACAATTCCTAATCCTCAGGATACTTAAGGGGATGGAAAAGTGTCTGTCAGGCAGTAAATGCTCAATAAATGTTACATGCTAATCCATCCGCCGCTGCAGAACTATGCTTTGTCCAGTTGCCCATGGAGAGCACTCAGTGGGAGGAAGAGGTCGTATCTCTGCATTTGGGGGCTCCTGGGGAATGATCCAGTAGAAAGGCTCTCAGAGTTGGTAACACCATTATATTCTGCCAAATAAGCCAGTTTCTCCTTGGATGTGTTTCGGGGCCTTTGTGGGGAGTGGCATAAGTTTCCAGAAGTTTTCGGAGCTACTACATGAGCTGTGGCCTGGCCTACGGGAGAAGGCCTTCACTTTGAGTTGAGATCCAAGCCTGTAGTTATGGTTTTGTGACAGGGGTATTAAGCAAGTCCCTTTCTCTTGGGGCCTTAGTTTCCTTATTGGTAAAAGAGACTAGCCCTGTTTTTTCAAAGACCTGCTTCTGCTACGGAATCACCTGGATTGTTTACTTAAATTGAAATATACCATGCAGTACACATAATCCACACACACACACACTCCCCAGGTAAGAACTCTTTTGACATAGTAATTTTTTTATGTACTGATTGCTGGGCCTCAACCCCAAAGACCTTGACTCAGGGCGTCTGTGGGGATTTCCAAGAATGCATTTTTTAAATCTTCCAAAGGACTTGTGATGGGCAGCCTTGTTGGGAGACAAACAAGGTTGCCAACCTCCAACCTCCCACCCACCCGGAAACCATGACTCTGATTCTCAGTGTAGGACAGGAGGCACACGCTAACCCCATCTTTCCCTCAACTCACCCAACCTGCCGAGTGAGTGAGCTGGGGTTTTATTTCCATTATTTTCCCAGCACGGACCTCATCGTGACCAAAAAGTACTTTACAAATCCCATTAACTTTATCTAATGGAAATTCTCACCACATCACAATTGCCAAAGATCTTTTTTATTCCAAGTTAACCTTGGGGAGCTGTTAGATGTTCTTTGGGGCATGCATGCACAGAGGACTGAGGAAATCTTTCATTTTTTTTACCTCCTTGGAGACCTTGGCATGGTTGGCTAAGTATGGAACTGCTCATTCCTAAGTTGTTTCTCCGGGTGAATATTGATTTGACTTGAGTTGTATATCACAAATGCTCATCAACCTCCTGCAACATGGGGCATGGAGGGTTTTGTTTACTATTCAACCCTGAGCCATCTGAGTGCCTGTGTCAGGTTTGGTTTTGGTCGCTGCACCTGTTCCCTCGGATGTCTTTGTTACGAACATCATGTACAGAAAAGTCATGGCCGTGGTTGATGCACGGGGCAGGGCTCCTTCCCCCACCGATGCTCTGCTGGGCATCTTCAAAATCCCATGGAGGTCAAGCTTGCAGAAGCTGGAAAGGGGAGCCTCTCATTTGGAACAGTACACATTCCGTGGCCTCCCTGCCGCGGTATTGCCTGGCTTTGCATTTCTGATAGATCTGTCCTTTTGTGCTTTTGCACTGGCTAAGTCAGCGCTCGGGGACATGTGACGTCCCTTTTTCTCTTTCTTGGCATGCTCCGTGTGCACTAGGCAGCTCTCCATGCTGCCTGTGGGGGAGAACCATGTTCGGAGCAGTGTCTGCCGAGCCTCGAGCTTTGTAATCCTTGATTCGCCTGGGCGTTTGAGTGATGGTTGTCAGCAGCGTTCTATTTTAAGAATCTAGGAATGTATAAAAAGAAGGTAAGATCCTTAAGAGCAAACAGGTTTGATTGGGCGGCGGTGGGGAGGTCCTTTGGGTATTTGTCTTTTCCACTCTTTCCTGTTAATATCTGTGGCTTATCGGGATGTTTGGGTTGGAAGGTGGTGTGAGGGATTTACGGAAGATGTCACAGATGTCACCCACCCCCCCCCCCCCAGTGCTACTGGGAGGGCATCGAGAAAACAGCAAGTTTCCAAGGATTCTGCAAACCAGATGGGATTCTGACTTTGTTTCATCACTAGGGAGCTCAAGGAGGCCTCTACTAAGGGGGTGGGGACAGGGAATCCCAGTGGAGGCAGCCTACAGTGCCGTGTGCCTTTCCAAAGCGGAACAAGCCAGATGTTGACAGTCCAGAAAACTGCACATGCAGGAAACTAGCAGCAAGGTGTAAGACAGGTGTCTGGAATTGGAGGGGAAGCAGGAGACACAGCAGGACACGGGAACCTCCTCTTCCAATCGGGACTGCGGAAGCAGGAGGGGTGTCCAATGCGGGACCGGGCCTGCCTGAGGCAAGAAGGCTCAGGCTGGGGTAGAATAACGAACCACCCCACTTTACCCAAGACAGAGGGATTTCCTAGGATGCAGAGCCTTCCATTGAAAAACCAGGAAAGTCCCGCAGAAAATCGGGATGAGTTGGTCACCTTCGGTAGCAGACACAGTTTCTCACAGTTCCTCCTGCGTGGACTTTAAAGTCAGGCAGACTGGGGTTTGAATCCCAGCTGGGCTAGCTCGGTGACCTGGGGCAGGCGACTTCACGTCCCCTTGCCTCTGCCACGGGAGTGGGGAAGGTGCCTCCTTCACAGAGCTGCAGGAAGATAAAGATTAATAATGCAAACCAAGTGTGTAGCCCAGGGCCCGGAGCGAGTGGGCACCAAGTACATTTTTCTGCTCGCCATTCTGAAAAAGCGAGATACCAGGGGGCATCTCAATGCCTACCAAGTGGGAAGGGAAGAATCAAGCCAAATGTGGGGGTGCAGCAGGACAGTGGGAAATGGAAGTTGAAAGGCCACGAATGTCTGGAGCAGATGGGAAAGGTCAGCAAAACCAGTGCAGAGCAGGGACTGGGAGAGGATGAGGTGGGACAATGTTGGGGAGAGATTCAGGGGTAATCTTTCACGCTCCATGGGATGCCTTAATGTCTCAGGGGCTCAACAGCTCTGGGGCTCCCACCTGATGGAGAAGGAAGACTCCTTCTGGAAGGAGGAAATGGACCCCCGTGAGCAGCCTACCACCTGGAGGTGTCACCTCTCCCATCCTCCTCTTTGACCATTCTGGGGAAGGAATGCTTCTCCTCCCCGCCCACCCCCCCAAGTGCCTGATGCACCTGATGCACCTGATGTTAGCTCCCAGGAGACTGACCTGCCAACTGACTCTTCTGTAGACTAAAACAATCAAGCTGGAAGGAGAGAAGAAGCTGGAGAAAGAGCTTGGAGCAGGGAGTATAAGGATGTTTCCAATAGAACAATACTTCAGTGGCAGAAATAAAACACAGTATGAAATTATTCTAAGTATTTGCAACCTCCTTTCTCTTCCCTGCTCCCTCCCTATGGACCTTTTATGGAGAGTGAGTTCTTTCCTCCAGGGTCGGCTCTTGGATGCTACTTTATTCATGTGTTCAAAGGGCAGAGTGGAAGGAAAGCTTAAAAAGTCAGAAAGGTAGAGTTGATCTACAAGGGAAAGAACAAAGACAGAGACAAGAGTGGAGAGGACCAAGTCTGGGCTGTATGTCAGGGCTGTGCGTCAGGGTTTCAGAAATTAAGAACAGGGAAGGAGAGAGGATGTGGTGGGTTCCCAGACGCCAGTGCAGAGTTTTAGACGGAGATTTGAGAGATGTGCTCATGCAGATTTCTTTTTTTTTATGTTCAGTTAGCCACAGTATAGTACATCATTAGTTTTTGATGTAGTGTTCAGTGATTCATTAGTTATGTATAGCACCCAGTGCTCATCACAGCACGTGCCCTCCTTAATACCCATCACCCTGTTACCCCTCCTTCCACCCCCCTCCCCTCTGAAACCCTCAGTTTGTTTCCCCGGGGTCCACAGTCTCCCGTGGTTTGTCTCCTTCTATGATTTCTCCCCCTTCAGATTTCCCTCCCTTCCCCTATGGTCCTCCATGCTATTGCTTATGTTCCACATATGAGTGAAACCATATAATTGTCATTCTGTGGTTGACTTACTTCACTTAGCGTAATCCCCTGCAGTTCCATCCATGTTGATGCAACTGGTGGGTATTCATCCTTTCTGATGGCCGAGTAATATTCCATTTTATATATGGACCACATCTTCTTTATCCATTCATCCATTGAAGGGCATCTCGGCTCCTCCCACAGTTTGGCTATTGTGGACATGGCTGCTATGAATGTTGGGGTGCATGTGCCCCTTATTTTCACTACATCTGTATCTTTGGGGTAAATACCTAGTAGTGCAATTGCTGGGTCATAGGGTAGCTCTATTTTTAACATCTTGAGGAACCTCCATACTGTTTTCCAGAGTGGCTGCACCAGCTTGCATTCCCACCAGCAGTGTAGGAGGGTTCCCCTTTCTCCACATCCTTGCCAACATTTGTTGTTTCCTGATTTGTTAATTTTTGCCATTCTAATTGGTGTAAGGTGGTATCTCATTGTGGTTTTGATTTGTATTTCCCTGATGGCTAGTGATGTGGAGCATTTTTTCATGTATCTGTTAGCCCTTTGTATATCTTCTTTGGAGAATTGTCTGTTCCTGTCTGCTGCCCATTTTTTGACTGGGTTATTTGTTTTTTGAGTGTTGAGTTTGAGAAGTTCTCTATAAATTTTGGATACCAACCCTTTATCTGTAATGTCATTTGCAAATATCTTCCCCCCATTCCGTGGGTTGCCTCTTAGTTTTGTTGACTGTTTCCTTTGCTGTGCAGAACCTTTTTATCTCGATGAAGTCCCTAAAGTTCATTTTTGCTTTTGTTTCCCTTGCCTTTGGAGACGTGTCTTGAAAGAAGTTACTGTGGCCGATGTCGAAGAGGTTACTGCCTATGTTCTCCTCTAGAATTTTGATGGATTCCTGTCTCACATTAAGATCTTTCATCCATTTTGAGTTTGTCTTTGTGTATGGTGTAAAGGAATGGTCCAGTTTAATTCTTCTATATGTAGCTTTTTAAAGATTTGTTTATTTATTTGAGAGAGAGAGCAGGGGGAGGGGCAAAGGGAGAGGGAGAGAAAGAATCTCAAGCAGACTGCCCACAGAGCATGGAGCCCAACTTGGGGTTCGATCCTGAAATCATGACCTGAGCCGAAATCAAGAACCCGCTGCTTAACCGACTGAGCCCACGAGGCACCCCGAAGATTTTTAAAGACCAAGGAAAGAATTTTATTTCTCTCGATTAAAGTTTCTTCCAGAAATTCCCTTAACACCATTTCTCCGAAAGCAAATCTGTGCTGAGACTAGACCACATACACATTCGCATTTATACAGGTTACCCTAAGTGCCATTAATTCATATTCATGAAATGCCTCCTCACTTCCAGGCAGTTCACCACTGAGTGCCCATGACAGTGGGTGGATTGCATTGATTGCCCAAATTAATGGCCTCCCTGCTTCCAGAACTTTCCAACGTGATTTTGCGGCTTCTCCCATCAAGGGGTAGAGTCTCTTTCCCCTTAGTTCCCTGGCCGTATGCCTGATCTGCCAATAGAGTGCAGTGGATCCGAGCAGAGGCCAAGAGGATTTGCAGGTTTCGACTGCCTGTCTTGGGCCCTTGCCTCACACTCAGGTGAGCCCTCTGGAGGCTGAGACCATGCAGAAGGGAATCCAGAGACCACCTCAGCCACCAGCAAGCCAATCCCCAGAAAAAGCCACCAAGCAGATGCTCAGTGGATCACAGACATGTGAGAGAGCTCCCCTGGGAGGAGGAGGACTGCCCGGCACCCCACCACCACCAGCAGCTTGCCAGCACACAGAATCGGGAGCAAAAACAAATGTTTGTGGTTTTGGAAGCCACTAAGTTTTGAGATGGTTTGTCGCCTAGCAATATCTGTCTGACACACTTACTAAGTAAACAGTGTTTTGAATATATTATTTTGATCCTTGCAACTAAGAAATTATAATTCTCTTTCTTATGAGAGGTTTCACTGCAGGAAGGAAACAAAAAGAACTTGCCCAAAGTCACTCATGTGTAAGTTCCAGAGCCAGAATTGAAAATAGCTTCATTTAATTCAAAACCCATATCTTTGCTTCATATCATGCTGCATATGATGATGCTGAATCTGCCAAAGCCCAAAGTCATCTCTATATTTCAGGAGAGGTAATAGGACAGGTCCGGACATCAGCTATGGAAGCCAGACTCCTCCATGTCCAGGCCAACAAAACAGCCCGAAAGGAAATGAGCACCCCATGAAGGCTGGGGCAGAATATTAAACCTCATAAAAGACACTCCAATGTTGAGAGCCACGAGAGATGTGGGAATCAGCAGGGCTGGAGTCGCCAAAGCGAGATTTATGGAAGATAAACAAAACCCATTTGATCAAATGGAAAGTGAAATTGCAGAGCAGAGGAGAGCAATTCCAATAAACAGACACTCTCCAGCACCTGTTTAACAGGTTGGTAGGAAGTCAGAGGTATCTATATACACATTTCCTCGTTGTTAAGTCTTTCTACACACATACACACACACACACACACACACACACACACATACATGGGCATAAATGATCCTGGAATGTACAACACTAAGACACACACAAAAGTATACACGTGGAGACACATAGATATTCCCAGAGAGACATGCTCGCCCTCTTGTGCAAGCGCACATGGGTTTACACACACATGCAAACACACTCACTTGCGTGCATACACACACTCACCGTCATCAACCCCAGGCAGGCAGAGAGAAATCCTCCCTCTACTAGGAGTAGATTTTCTCCTACAGGATTTGTCCTCGGAGCTAAACCGTTTCACCTGCAAATCCCACCAAGAATTTTCCAGTGGATCCCTCAACCTCAACAGGAAAGTTCAGCTCTCGCAGGAACCCGGGTCCAGTCCTGACCCTGGATTGAAAGAGGCCAGGGCCAACAGCTGGGGCTGTTTGTGGGGTCAGCACGCTGGGCTCCCTTTGGGGAAGTGATGCCTGTGCTCTATCCTTAGGCTGATGGCTTTGACATCATGAAGACCTGGGTTCGAATCCTGCCTCCGCTGCTTCCTAGCTCCATGACCTTGGGGCCGATCACCTAACTATGCTGAACATGAGTATCCTCACTTGTAAAACAGGATTTGTCAGGATTAAAGGTGATCGTGTGTATAAGTGCTTGACTTAGTATCTGCCACATAGTATATGTCAGGAGCTGTTGGGAGAGAGAGAAGATATTTTCAAGCAAGTGCTCTATCCATTTACAGACTTAATCTTAGGTTTTCCTTTTTTCTTTCTTTTCCTTTTTACTCCAAGCATAACATAAACCCAGACTTCTTTGCATTTATATTCTATCACTTTTTATGCCTCATTATTACATATTTTATCCAAAATGATCCTTTTTCCTTTAAATCTCCTTTAAATTTCCCTTAAATCTGTAATATGAACAAGGCCTAATTTCTTCTTCTGTCCTCAGGCATCATCTTTTGCGAGGGATGATATATCTGGTTATAATCATTATAACCTTTCAGCAAATCGATTTTGTTAAACCCAAATTCTCCTTATAGACGTTTCAAGACCCAAAGCCTCCTGAAAAAAACAAAGAAATGGAAAAGCTGCCGTCTCAAAGTCAAAACGACTTTGCTGTTAAGAAAAGCCCATATTTAAAGGTGGACCTTGAAACAGCCAGGTCTTGAATTTTCATTTTACCGTGCATTCTTTCAATGCCACAAGCAATTCTGAGCACCTACTGCATGCTAGGCACTGCGTTCGGAATCCAATTCACAAAGATACATAGCCAAGTGCGAAAGCAAAGTACATAAAGAACCATAATTCAATATGGTCAGTGAAATCATATGCACAGTATTAATCCTTTATATGTACAAGGTAAAGACCAGAAGAAGGAATAATTAATTCTTCAGCAGAGAGGTCAAAAAGGTCTGGGAGGGAACACCTGGGTGGCTCAGTCGGTTAAGCGTCTGCCTTCGGCTCAGGTCATGATCCCGGACTCCTGGGATCAAGCCCTGCATCGGGCTCCCTGCTGGGTGGGGAGCCTGCTTCTCCCTCTCCACTCCCCCTGCTTGTGCACTCTCTCCCTCTCTCAAATAAAAAAAAAAAAGGTCTGGGTGATGTGTTATCCTAGTTCAGCCAGTTTCCCCACCTCATTTATAGGAGAATTCCACTTCCTTTGGGGAATTCTCCCTCTGCAAATCTACGCAGCCTTTCTGAGGCTGTTGATCCAGTGTCACTCCTAGGGGTGGGCGCTTGACTCAACTCTGGTCTGTCAACCTCTCAAGCCGGGAATATTAAACAAAGTGATCGAGCAAAGAGATACAAAGGCAGCAAATGGGTGGCAGTTGGGAGAGACTCATCTTTACTGTGCAGGGCAGGCCAGCAGGCTGGAAACTCAGGCAGGACTTTCATGTCACGGTCTTAAGGCAGAATCCTCTCTTTTCCAAAATCTTCTCTTTTCCTCACTCAGGAGAGTGAGTTAGGGGTGAAGGGAGAGGGGAGAAGCCTGGTCCAGGAGCTCCCCAAAAGAGTGAGCTATCGCAAGATTCTTATTGGGGACGTGCCCTGTCTTAGCTTGGGCTGCTATAACTAAACACCATGGAGCATGTGGCTTAAATAAAGACATTTATGTCTCACTGTTCTGGAGGCTGGGAAGTGCAAGGTCAAGGTGCAGACAAACTTGGTTCCTGGTGAGAATTCTCTTCCTACCTTGCAATGCTTTGCTGGAGTTGCAGCCGAGGGACCGGGCAAAAGGAGCTCCATGGTGTATCAGGTGTCCTCCCCACCTTCACGATGATGACCAATGAAGCGAACATGCCTGACAGCTCAGTTAGCTCTCCAGCTCCACAGGAAGAGCCCTCAGAAGCCGGTCAGTCCACTGGGGAAGAAAGAAACAAGTCTGGCTTCTAATCAATGGCTCTTCCAATCTTTTCATCCAAGCCCCAACCTGTCATTTTCTATTGTCTGGTATTAATGAGTCAGCTTGACGTGGGCCTTCCATGGGTTCCCTCGGATGGAGAGAATTTGCTTAACTCTGGGGACTGCTCTATCCTTGATGACGTTGTTCCGTATGTCATGCTTGCAACTATGACAGTTGTCACTTACAAGGACTCTGCTCCTGTTAGCTCTTCCGGTCTTCACGTCAACTCTAGCAGAGAGGTTCTAGTGGCTTCCAGCCCTGCCACTTACCAGATGAAAGGCTTTGGGTCTCTCCGTGCCTCTGTCTTCTCATCTATAAAAGGGGAATAATAATAGTACCGAACTCACAGAGTTGTTGTAAAGATTCAGTGAGTAACTCTTTTTTTTTCTTTTTTTTAAGGTTTTATTTATTTATTCAAGAGAGAGATAGAGAAACGCAGAGCACGAGCAGAGGCAGAGGGAGAGGGAGAAGCAGGCTCCGTGCCGAGAAAGGAGCCCAAAGCAGGACTCGATCCCTGGACCCTGAGATCACGATCCGAGCCGAAGGCAGACGCTTAACCAACTGAGCCACCCAGGCGCCCCCTCAGTGAGTAACCCTTGTAAAATGCTTAGAACAGTGTCTGCCACACGCAACTGCCTATAAATGTTTGCTTTTGTTGTGGTCCCCACCTTATGAGCAAGGCGACTGAAGTTTCCAGGGGTCAAGGAGCCGGGCTGAGGTTTCTCCTAGACCTTTCAACCTCACTGGCTCCATCCTCAAGCACCCTCCACCCTACACACACACACGCGCGCGCGTGCGCACACACACACACACACACACTCTGAACCTGCATATGTACCCATAGCCGCCAGTCTGTGAGCTCCATATCTGTTTGTACATACTCTCTGTGCCATCTGAAAGGCCTTCCTCTTCCCCATCCCCACCTCCCACCCATCCCCTGAAACTCAGCTCAGATGTCCCTTCCTCCAGGAAGCTTTCTATAACCACCACCCCCCCCCCCGGCTGGGCTTGGCACCTTTTGGGGGCTTTCTATGGTGCTGCCCTACCTTTCCAGATTGAAATTGCCCTGCAATTACCATTCCAGATTGCCATTGTCTGTCTCCTCTATGGACCCTGGAGCTTCTCCAAAATTGAGCCAAGAGGCCAGCCTGAAGTAGGTGCTCAGGAAAGGTTTGGGGGTGAATGAAAGAAGGCGTCTTTAAGGCATGGGTAGTCTGTGTGGGTGTCCTCCTGTGTAAAAAGAGATCTCACTGATTCCATGGCTCCATAAAGAGCATAAAACCCACGAGTAGGTAATTGTCCCAGAAACCTATGCTGACACAAAGTAGGTACGCTCAACCACATCTAAAGTAGGTACACTCGGCAGAGCAGGCAAGGAGCTCCCCAAGACTGGGGGAGTCCAAGCAGAAGCTGAGGGGACACTCATCAGGGAAATCATCATTAGTGTCTGAATTACCTAAATGATGGCTGATGTTCTGATGCTTTTGGTCCATACTCAGTTCACCCTGAATCTTTTGAGGAAAGCATAAGGAGGATGAGGATGGGGATGACCACCATCAGCTGGGGGGGCACCCCTACATACTGTGCACTGTGGTGGGGGGCCTCTACCTGAAGAGCAATCACAATGCCCGGCTGCAAACGTGTATAAAAATTGAACAGTCAGTTCCTATCGGGGGAGGGAAAGATCAACTCTGTACGCAAGCTTCAATTACACCTCATTTTTCTGATGCCGCCTTCGACCATAGAGTTCTGGCATCTTCACCCTTGTTCTTCCGTTTTATACTTGTCTTTCACAACTGAGTGACAGACAGCAAGCTGAGCCCAGAGATCTTCCAGCTAAAGGTAAAGATTTGCTGTGCTGGTGGCTTGTGATTTTGTCTCTTTTTTTTCTTTCTTTCTTTGGCTCAGTTGCATTTAGTTTATGAGAGTTGTGCCCCTTTACCAGTAGGATCAGCACTTCTTTCTGCTTGGTTTTATACAGTAATTGCAAAAATGCAATAAAATATTAAAGTCCTTGGCACAAACACTGCTGCACAGACAAAGGTGGAGACCCTCCTGGAGAGGAGCTGTTTGCCCAGAGACATCATCACACACATATTAGGATGGCCTTGCATCAGCTGATGTACAAAAACCCAAACCCACACGGAAAAAGCAGCATGTGGGCTTCCAGGTAAATGCCCCCAGAGGACGGTTTGTCCCAAAAATGGAGATGTGAAAACCAGAAGCTACAAGTATTGTCATTCTATTCGCTTGTCTGATAGGATGTTGTAGCTCAGAGCAGTCAAGTAACTCACCCAGCGTCACACAGGCATCAGGAAGCCAAAATCTCAGAACAGACCCTGAGCATACAGCGTTCCTCCATCTCAGAGTAAGGACTGGGGATGTGGCCAAGAGGACCCCAGTCCTTACTGTATGGATGGATAGACCTTGCTGCACACGGACATCAAGCCAGGGCTGGAGCTGCTTTTTAAAGGAGCATTGTTCTGAGAAGCCCATTCTGGAAACGTTTCTCAGGCACGTCCCATTCTCACGAGGGGCCATCAGTCCTCGAAGAGCTGAATCGGGAACTTCACTTAGTGCTGTAGAAAGCAGTGCCGTGTGGGTCTCTACAGGTTCAACTTTCACAGCATTTATGCTTTGGCCACTAAATCACAAGATGGAAACCAGAGGCTTCTCAGTGCAGGAAAAGGATGTACAAGGGCTTGGACGTCGGGAGAGCTTGGACCGCAACAGAATTAAATGGTGGTGACCAAGACCGCGAGACCTAAAGTATATATTATCTGGCCCATTGCAGAAAAAGGGTGCTGACCCTTGCACTAGACCATGGGCTCCCTAAGGGCAAACTCTGTTTGCTGTCCATCAGAGTGTGGCCATCAGCATCCAGTGCCAAGCCTGGAAGACAGACTTAAGGAACATTGATGAGTGGGTGGACAGGTGAATGTTGAGTGTGCTGAAGAGTCAAGCGTGGTGACAATGTGACATGCTAGAACAAAAGAGACACCTTCAGCGAGATAGTACCAAACCCTAAGAAACAGTCTGATGGAAGCAGAAACAGTTCAGAAACACACACACGCACGTACACACGCACACAGACCCAGCCTCTCAGCACAATGAATGGCTGGTAGCTGTTACATTGGCTTCTCACTTGCTGGGGATGCCACACAGAGAGAGAAGTTTGCTTAAGGTAACTTCTTGCTATGAGCTTCCATGATTTTTCCTTGAATGGTTTTTTCCCCTCCAATGTTTTGAAAAAGAACAATCAGTTGTTGAATTAAACCTGAATTTCAACAGCCTAGAAATTTGAGTTGGATAATCCGGACTTTTTTTTGAAGCTTGGAAGGAAGGAAAAAGGGAAGTAGAGTTGATACTATCTACAAAGAGTAAGCCTGGTCTCAGCTCCTCAAACTGGCCACGCCCCCCAAAATAAACCTTTTCTCTGGCTGTCCAGCCAATAAACAAGTTCCTCCTTTAGGAACCAGTTTGGATGTTGTTGCCTCCTTGAAGTCTTCCCTGATTCACCTCCCTAAACAGTTCCTCCCCCTTCCAAACTTAATAGCACTTTGCTCCCCCCTATAGTCACTTCTCAGACTTGCTTGCATATCTGTTTATAACATTGGACTATGAGCTACCCAAAGAGTTCATTCTCCTCTACATTCCCAGGTGTGATAGTAGGTGCTCATCAAATATTTATAGAATGGTTGAAATAATAAATGAATAAGGCAGAGAGGGGAGTAGGAAGTGGTTCAACCAAATGAATGAATGCATGGATGGATGGACCAGTGTAAGTGAATGCATGAGTGGAGAAATGAAGGATAGGTGGGTGGATGGATGGATGGATGGATGGATAAGTAGGTTGATGGATGGACAGATTGGTTTGGGTTGGTTGGGTTAAGTTGGGTTGGGTTGGGTTAGGATGGGTTGGGTTAGGTTGGTTGTGTTGGGATAGGTTGGCTGGGTTGGGCTGATATGACCAGATCAAACTTATGAAGGAAGTGAATGATACTCTCAGAACCCTCCATAGCTGGTATCCTACAGAGGACTGTCCCACACATCTTCCCCACCCCCATACCCCAGGCTTCTCTCCTCCAGGTTTAATGTGTCCAAGCTCTAGAGCATTTCTTCCAAGCCCTCTCACTGTATCTCTCCATCATTCCCTCATTCCTCTTCTCCAGGAGCTGCCCCAGCTCCCCCTGACTCACCAAGTCAGCTTTGCCCGCAGATCTAAGAGAGCAAAGGAGACTTTGCTCATGGGAAGCAAGCAGATGGCTAGCTTCCAGCCCCCCAGGTAGATTGGAGGGAGGCCACCTGCTCACCCATGAAGGGTCTAATTAGAGCAGATGTTTTTTTCTGTGACTTACAGAGCTTTGTTCTCCTTTCCCACCTCTTCCCCTGGAGCAAAACACTGGAGCTGTGACAGAAAATGAGCTCTCTCGGGGACAAGGTTGTAGGTGTCTACTTCTGAAGCTCCTTCCCTGTCCTCTAGCAACCTTCAGTTCCAGACTCAGCTGATCCAAAGAGGCAGCTGCTTTCTCAGGAGCAACCCCTGAAACCCCAGGACTCTGGGGAACACAGACTAGAAACCTCTGCTCTGGCTTGGGGGCACCGCTTGGAAGATGGGAAAACTGAGTACCAGAGAGGGGAAGTGACTTACCCGGGTCACCCTGTAAATTGGTGGAGACTGGGATCTGAAGTTCAGTATTCTTTGCCACCACCCCACCTTACTGTGTCAGATTTTGCATGATTCCCTTGGAAACCCCTGGATGAAATTCAACATCCTGTCCAAGGGAGGTGTCCCATTTCAAGCTCATTTGGTATTCAGCATCAGTTAGAGCTGATTAGAGTTCTGATTAGGATGCAGAATCATTTTTATTTCCAAGCTTTAGTAATTTAGTATCAGGTGGTATTAGTTAATAGGGACTTAAATCGTAAGCAAATCATAATAGAGAAGTTCTCTCTCTCACACACATCTTTCTTTCATTAGCTTTAATTAGGTTGACCCAGATTGATCTGGAAGCATTTCCAGGCCCAGAATGAATTTCTCTTTTATGATTGTAAAGATCATGAGATTTTTCAGAGAATGAAACACCCAGAGATCAATAGAGCGACGTGGTAGCTTTGGGGCTCCTCCAGCAACAGCAGGTAGACAAGAGGCCTTGATCAAAATTCAAGACAACAGCCAAAGCCAGGATTGTCAAGACAAACAAACATGCAGTTTGGATCCCATTGTTGCCCCTCTGTAGCTGTGTTACCTTGGGCCATTTACTCACCTTCCCTGAGTCTCCACTTCCAATCTTGCACACATGTCCCATCTCCAGGTGCATTCTTTGCTAAGGAGCCAGGAGATTTTTCCAAAATATAAATCCAGGCACCTGACTGATTCAACATCTTGCCATTTAACGGATAAGGACTAAAACGCACACTCCATAATGCATCCAACAAGGACCTCCATGACCTGGCTTTTGCCTGATATGGTTGCATGTTAGGATTGTGTTTGGTTCCATGTAACAGAAATTTAAGTATATTTGCATATATTACCAAAAAGGGAGATATTTTTCTCACATGACAAGAAATCTGAGAGTGGTCCAAAGAACTGCTCTGCTCTCCTCAGAAAGTAAGAAGCCTCATGGTCACAAGATGGCTGCTCAACATCTAGGCTTTGTGTCTACATTCCAGGCAGGAAGAAAGGAAAGAAGCAAAGCAGAAAAAGCACATGCCAGTTGGGTCTGTCCTTTTTTATCAGGAAATGGGTAACTTTTCCTTAGATTGTTACAAGTCATTGGCCAGAACTTATCACATCACCAGTAATAGCCCCAAGGGAGCCTAGGAAGATGGCACTCTTCCTCCTGAAGAAAGTCAGGCTTTATTGACAAGGAAGAAAGGGGAGTTAGATATTGGGCAGGCCACCAGCAGCCCCTACCACATGGCTGTCATTCTCATTCACAGTGGGCCCATGGGAGGCAGAATTTGAAGACAGGCCCCATGACCTCTGCCCCCTGATGCTCACATCCTGTCCAGTCTCCTCCCTTTGAGGATGGGCAGAACTTGCCTTGGCCAGTAGAACAGGGCTATGGTGAAGAGATTTTGCAGGTGTAATTAAAGTCCCAAACCAGTTGATTCTAAGCTCATCAAAAGCTAGATCATCTTGGGTGGGCCTGGCTTAATGAGGTGAAAGCCTGTAAAGAAGGGCTGGGGTCTCCGTGAGCAGAGACCCTCCCTGCCGGCTCAATGGGGTGGACAGTCGTGTTGAGGAAGCCCATATGGCAGGCAGCTGTGGGGGGCTCTAGAACTTCAGACTCTAAAATCTGAGAGCTTGCCTCCAGCAAGCAGCCAGCAAAAAGCCAGGGCCTTTGGTCCTGCATCCATAAAGAAATAGATTCTGCCAACAACCTAAATGAGGTTGGAAGAGGATCCTTCCCCAGTTGAGCCTTGTTATGAAAATGCCATCTGGCTGACGCCCCAGCAGCTGCCTGGTGGGACCCTGAGCAGAGGACCCAGCTGAGCCCTGATCAAATTTCTGACCCACTGGCCCTCAACGAGATAATAAGTGTATGTGGCTTTGAGCTGCCAAGATTGCGGTTATGTGTTAGGAAGCGACAGATAACAAATATAGTGCCAAACACGCAGTTCTTTTTTCTTCTCTTTTTTTTTGGGGGGGGGTCCTTTTTTTAATTTAAATTCAATTAATTAACATAGAGTATATTATTAGTTTCAGAGGTAGAGTTCAGTGATTCATCAGTTGCACTCCATCACATGCCCCCCTTAATGCCCATCACCCAGTTACCCCATCCCCACACCCACCACCCCTCCAGCAACCCTCAGTTTGTATCCTATAGTTAAGAGTCTCTTATGGTTTGTCTCCCTTTCTGTTTTCATCTTATTTTATTTTTCCCGGGTTTCTTTTACTAACCAGAATCAGGCTGTATGTATTGTTCTTTGATGTGCTTGTTGGAGATGTTCTCAGCCTAGCACACTCCTTTTATCCATTCGGTATTCCACAGAATTAGTGTCACTGTTTGGGTTGCTTCATTCTGCTGTTATAATTATGCCCACTTTTGTGCACAAACTTGAGCACAGGGGCTGGAATTGGAGGGGAAGAGTGCCAGTTTGAACCCTTGGCAATCTGAGGTGAAGGCGTGTTGATTTGGCATTGAGCAGGTGGCAGGCTGTGCATGCTGACTCGGGCAGGAGGGTGGCAGGACTGTGATTTTAGGACCCACAGGCCAATGGCATCGTGTGTGACGGGGACATGGTTTTGCTTTTAACTTTTGTTTTTTTTGGGAAACTCTATCTCTCCTTCTATTCTAAATGAAAACCTTGCTGGATAGAGTATTCTTGGCTGTAGATTTTTTTCCTTTTAGCAGTTGGAATTGATCATGCCACTTTCTTCTGACCTGCAGAGTTTCTGCTGAAAAATCCACTGATAGCCGTATGGGGTTTCCCTTGTATGTCACTCCTTCCCTTTCTCTTGCTGCTTTTAAAATTCTCTATCACTACTTTTGGCCATCTTATTTACTTTGTGTCTTGGTGCAGGACTCTTTGGGTTGGTTTTGTTGGGGGCTCTCTGTACCTCCTGGATCTGGATTTCTCTTTCCTTCCCCAGATTCAGGAAGTTTTCAGCTAGTATTTCTTCAGACAAATCTTCTGCCCCCTTTTCTTGCTCTTCTCCTTCCTTGTCCACAATAGCCAAACTGTGGAGTGGTGCTGGCCCTTGTCTGGTCTGAGTGCACATTGCCGGGCTTGTGGCACCGCTTTGATGGGATCTTACCAAGAGCAATTCTAGGATCCCTGTCATGCGACTGTTATGCTTGACAGTGTCGCTGAGGTCCCTGGGTCTAGTCTCATTTGGGGTATTATTCCCCCCTCTCATCTGCTCAGCTTGATTACTTTCTATTACTCTGTCCTCCAGGTAGCTGATCCGTTCTTCTACTTGCTCTTGTTATTTATTCCAGGTGCTCTATTTTTATTTCCATTTAGGGAGTCCAGTATCTCTAATTGGTTCTTTTTTATGTCTCCTATCTCTTGGTGGAGGGTCACATGGAGGTCCTACACTCTTTTCTCAATTCTAGCAAGTATCTTTATGAGCATTACTTTAAATTCACTATCAGACATATTACTTGTCTCCATTTTGCTTAGTTCTCTTGCTCTGATTTTGTTCCATTTTTTTTTTAAGATTTATTTATTTATTTGAAAGAGAATGAGAGAGAGAGAGAGCACATGAGAGGGGGGAGGGTCAGAGGGAGAAGCAGACTCCCTGCTGAGCAGGGAGTCCAATGAGGGACTCGATCCTGGGACTCCAGGATCATGACCTGAGCCAAAGGCAGTCACTTAACCAACTGAGCCACCCAGGCACCCCTTGTTCCACTCTTTCATTTGGGACATATTCCTCTGTATCCTCATTTTGTCTATTGTTGTGTCTGTTTCTACATGTTAGGAAAGTCAGCTACGTCTCCTGCACTTGAAAGTAGCGGCTTTATAGCAATGTCCACAATAGCCAAACTGTGGAAAGAGCCAAGATGTCCATCAACAGATGAATGGATAAAGAAGATGTGGTATATATATACAATGGAATATTATGCAGCCATCAAAAGGAATGAGATCTTGCCATTTGCAACGACGTGGATGGAACTGGAGGGTATTATGCTGAGCGAAATAAGTCAAACAGAGAAAGACATGTATCATATGACCTCACTGATATGAGGAATTCTTAATCTCAGGAAACAAACTGAGGGTTGCTGGAGTGGGGGGTGGGGTGGGAGGGATGGGGTGACTGGGTGATGGACACTGGGGAGGGTATGTGTTCTGGTAAGCGCTGTGAATTGTGCAAGACTGTTGAATCTCAGATCTGTACCTCTGAAACAAATAATGCAATATATGTTAAGAAAGAAAAAAGAAGAAGAAGAATGTAGCAGGAGGGGAAGAATGAAGGGGGGGAAATTGGAGGGGGAGAAGAACCATGAGAGACAATGGACTCTGAAAAACAAACTGAGGGTTCTAGAGGGGAGGGGGGTGGGAGGATGGGTTAGCCTGGTGATGGGTATTGAGGAGGGCACGTTCTGCATGGAGCACTGGGTGTTATGCACAAACAATGAATCATGGAACACTATATCTAAAACTAATGATGTAATGTATGGGGATTAACATAACAATAAAAAAAATTTAAATAAAAACTCAAAAAAAAAAAAAAAAAAAGAAAGTAGCGGCTTTATGAAGAAGAGGTCCTGCAGCATAATGTCTCCTTTTCACCAGAAAATGGTGCTTCGGGGTGTCTCCTATGTGCGTTGCTACAGGGGTGTCTTACTGTTGTGGTGGAGCTGTTTGCCTTCAGTCCGGCCTGCGATGGCGCTCTCCCTGTTTTGGGCAGAGTCTGGTGCCTGTGGTGTTAGTGGGCTGGTCCGGGGCTGCCCTGGGCTTGAGTTGAGTCAGAGCAGATGTGTTTATCAGAGATGCAGTAGCACCAAACTGCAGGGCACTGTCCCTGTGTTGTCCCCTAAGAAGGTTTTGTTGGTGGGCAGGGCCTGCAGTCAGACCAGCTGCCTGCCCCCAGCCCACTGCTGGGGTCACAGACTGGTGTGTGTGGTTATCTTCCCCTCTCCCTGGAGGAGGACTCACTTTGGAGTGGTGCTGGCCCTTGTCTGGGCTGAGTGCACATTGCCGGGCTTGTGGCACCGCTTTGATGGGATCTTACCAAGAGCAATTGGAGGGCATGGATCTGCTTCGCTGTGGCCTCTCATCTGTGTCGGGATGTGGAGAGTCTGTCCTGCCAGTTTTCTGGTTGCTTTCTGGGTTATTTATGCCGATGTGGGTGTTCTCTAGGTGGCCACATGGCAAGAAGTGAGCCCAGGGTCCTCCTACTCCGCCATCTTCCCGGCAGCCTCTGATACAGGTCTTTTTTCTGTCACTTGGTTGTAAGTACAGAGGATTCCCCCCCACAATCCACGGGGGTACATTCCAAGACCCCCAGTGGATTCCTGAAACCAGGCCCACCACCAAACCCTGTACATACTAGGTTTTCTCCTAGACATACATTTGTACAATAAAGTTTAATTTATAAATAGGCCCAGTAAGAGATTAACAACAATAACTAATAATAAAATAGGACAATTATAACACTGTAGCGCAATATTGTGAACGTGGTCTCTCTCTCTCTCAAAATATCTGTCCCGTACTCGCCCTGCTCCTTGTGACCACGTGACATGACACAATGCCCACGTGACGAGATGAAATGAGGGGGTGACGTAGGTGCTCTGACGTAGTGTTAGGCCCCCACAGACCTTCTGATGAGGACCATGACCAGGATCATCTGCTTCCAGACCAAGGTTGACTGCAGGCCACTGAAACCGCAGAAAGAGAAATCACAGAGAGGGGGGGGACCACCAGAGGCCTTCCCAACTCAGGGTCCCCACTTTTATCCTCTTCCCCCGCCTTCACTGCTCTCTGCCTTCTCCTCCCTCCCTTCCTTCAGCCTCCAGCTCACAGCCCACCAGCGATGCCCTTCTCTCCCACCCCACACAACCACCATCTAAAATTATCCTGTGACTTATATACTTCCTTGAGAGGGTCTGTCTCCCCCACGAGAACGTCCACTCCAAGAGAGAAAGGAAAGGATTTTGTTCTGTTCATCCTTCTTCCACCACACATAGAACCATGCCAGGTGCATGGTAAGCTCAGAAAAAAAAAAACAATAAACCCTCTCTCAGTGTACCTGGACTCCTCATGGAGTTCTGAGGCTGCTTGGAAACAGGATTCCCCAACCCACTTTAGCAGCACACACTCGAGAATGTTCCATGAAAGGAGCAGAGGGTGCTCCTGGCTCCATAGCGCCCCCCTCCCACCGCCTTCTGCACGTCTAGCTGTAGGGTCGTCCAGAGCCTCAGCCGATGGTATTTTCCTCCCTGGCGCATTGTTACAGTCAGTGTTTAACTCTAAATTGTTGTCTCACAAGAACTAGCAGGTAATTTTTCGGCTGATCTCCAGTGGAAATAGAAGAATATCCTAGAAATATAAATACAGCTTCCTTGTTCATAGATGGCCACCTTCTCCCTGTGTCCTCCTGTAGCAGAGGGGGTAGGGAGCCCCATGGGGGCATAGAGGCACGGATCCCATTCATGGGGGCTCCACCATCACGACCTAATCATCTCCCAAAGGACCACCTCTTAACACCAGTGCATTAGGGACTGAGCTTCAAAATAAGAACTTTTCGGGGGACACGAACATTCGATGTATGGCAGTGCATTTAACAGAACTACATCTCAAGAACAAAGGTCAAATGAGGGCATTTTCAGAAGAACAAAAACTGAAAGCTTTAACTACCAGTAGCCCAAATGAAAGACCTTCTAAAGGATACAGTTCAGGAGGAATGAAAGTAACCCCATAGAGGAAGGTCCGAGATGCAAGAAGGCACGCACAGGGCGGAAAGGTAGGTGTCAGTGAACCTGGATGCTCATTGTGCAGTAAAAATAGTTGCCTAATAAGCAGGCTTAATGAAAACAGAACTAAAATCCACACCCTAAGAGCATGTGAATTAGCAGGAAGGTGACTTGGGTTAAAATAGTCCATGGTGTCTGCATATTCAGGCAGGGCAGGGAGGTGGTAACGGTTAAGATACTCACACGAGACCATCAAGTTTCAGGTGCATAGTAAAATTTCCAAGATAATCATTTATGTTTTTTTTAAGATTTTATTTATTTGACAGAGACAGCGAGAGAGGGAACACAAGCAGGGGGGAGCTGGAGAGGGGGAAGCAGGCTTCCCACTGAGCAGGAAGCCCAACTCGGGGCTCAATCCCAGGACCCTGGGCTCACAACCTGAGTTGAAGGCAGACTCTTAACAACTGAGCCACCCAGGCACCCCTCAAGATAATCATTTAAAGAGTAAACACAGAGGCTATAACTTTCATCCCAGGAGAGAGAGAAAAGTACTAAGAAAAAAATTTTCAATTTTTACAGACCAGAAAAGATTATATATAGACTAACCAATAGATAGATGATAGATAGATAGGATGGATAGAGTGGATAGAAAGGATAGATAGATATAGATAGATAGATAGATGATAGATAGATAGATAGATAATAGATAACAAGGAATGTAAATGGAATAACCATTCCAATTAAAGATTGGAGTGGGGGAAATCCAGCTACATGCCCTTTACAAACAAACAAGAGAAAACAAACCCCCAAAAAAAGCTAAAACATAAAAACACAGAAAGATGAAAGGTATAGGGATAGAGAAAGTCACATCAGGCAAACACTAGCAAAATAAAGGTAGAGTAGCCATATTAGTACCAGATAAATGGTCTCTAAGTCAAAAAAGAAGTGATTCGGGATAGAGAGGGTCACCAGAGAATGATAAACCTTCACCTCACCAGGAAGATAGGGTTAGAAGAGAATGGGCACCTAAGCAAATAACTTGGCACTAAGTACTGCAGGTGCTTCTCCACTTTCCACATGGAGGCTCGTGCCTGTGGGTGGCCAGCTCAGCCTTTGGCTGCTGTGTCCAGAGCCAGAGAAAAGGATCCGCGGACTGGCAGGCCCTCCTCAGCTCTCCAGGTACATAAGGAAGAAGGAGCTGGAGTCAAAGCTGCTTCCCACACTCCCATGAGAGGCCAGGTGAGTTAGGATGTGAGTTCTCACTTTATGGGTTGGGGCGGGAACACAGAGAAGAATGAAGGAAGAGTTAGAATTCAGAAGGCAGAGGTCCTGTCTTTGCTAAAGCCAACATTTCTCGAATTTTTTTCTTAGCACCTTAAGATCTGGAGAATTTGGACAAACTGACCTGATGCAATTCTTCCGTTTCAAAGACAAAGAAACAAAGTGCAGGGAGGCGATGCGGCGTGAGGTAAGTCACACACACGAGTGATGTATCTGTGTGTGCATATAATCATTCATATTCACACAGTGACCCAAGAGAGATCTTGAAAACAAATGAATCTAAATGTTAAAATGGCAAATTTCCCCTGAATAAAGAAAGAAAGAAAAAAAATAAAACCCTCTATCAGACAGCCCCGCGAAATTAAAAAAGGCACTGCGGTAGGTCTGCTTTCGCTCCACAAAGGGCCAAACAAGCAGGCTGTTAACACCGTGTGCACCACATTGAAATGTCAGATTGCTTCTGACTCGGGTAATTCATTACTGAATTGAAAGCATTACATATGGGAAGAGCAAAAATCTAATTCCAGCTCATTTCAATAAGAATTGATCTAAGAGTTCATTACATAAAGTAATTTTTACCAGCACAACTTTGAAGGCGTGCTTCAATGAGGATTAGAATCTCTCCTGATAGCTGAAACTGATAAGGGGAAATTTGCATACGGATAGCGCAACGCTAAGGTGCACATCTCTTGTGTTGTACATAACAAGTTTGTTTTTCTGATGTTTGCTCCATGTTGGAGATGAAGGTTAGGCCTGACGAAGTAGAGTTTGGGGTTATTTTTAAAAGGGATCTGAAATCCAGGTTCATTTGTCTCTATCTCATGCAATAACTTAATAAGGAATTGCATGTAAAGCACTTAGCACAGGTTGAAGTTCTTGTTGAAAGGTAGCTTTTAGAAAGCTCTTCAAACCTTGGTTCACTAATCTGAAATACCAAGCTAGTACACCTGGCCTGGTGTCCTTAAAGACCCAAAGAGTATATATGTGTGGGATGCAGTTTCTGCTAGATCCAACCACTGCCCCTGGGCAGTGGGCTTGCGTGAACGCCTCCAAGATCTGGATCCCCAGCTTTGTGTTTGATTGGCATCTGCACTGGGGCTCAAGCAGCTGAACCCAGGCCCCCAATTTCTCAGGCACAGCAAATAATTCTTCCATCTCTTATTAAATAGGCTTTCTGGACTCAAGGAGCAGGTCTCTAGCCAAATCCTTGGCTCTTCACTGGGATCATCAGGAGTGGGGGTGGGGTTCTTTAAAAAAAAAAATGCCCAGGCTGCCCCCAAAACCAACTAAAACAGAATCCCTGGGCATGGGACCCAGATGTCAGCATATGTATAAGCTCCCTAGTGATTCCAATGAACGGACAAGGTTTTGAACACCTGGAGCTAACGGGTGGTAGAAAAACAAAGCTAGGGGCTGTAGAATGGTGCGGATGGCTTTTCCCTATGCTTGTGCCCCCAAAATGTCTGCTAACAGCTTGAAGGGTAATGTGAGGAAGAGGTAAAGGAGCCCAGAGTTTTTCCCCAAAAACACTTTCCAGTAGCAAGGTAATAGGGAGCTCTGCCGAAGCGGGCTTTCTAGTTAGCACGGGGAAGGTCAGAAAACTCTTTTCAGATCACAAAAAAGGCCTGATTTCAGCCTCTGCCTTGATCAACAGAACAGAGTACCTGTCCAATAAGAACCCCCTTCTTTGACTTTTGTCCTTTGAGACCAGGCACTTTTTCTTCTTTTTTAAGATTTTATTTATTTGCCAGAGAGAGAGCGCACAAGTAGGCAAAGCAGCAGGGAGAGGGAAAGGGAGAAGCAGGCTCTCCACCGAGCAGGACCCTGGGAGCATGACCTGAGCCAAAGGCAGACACTTAACCGACTGAGCCACCCAAATTGGCGTTTCTGGAACTGTACTATCCAGGCCAAATAAAGAATGAATGAAGAGGCAGGAAGAGCAGGCAGGAGCTGATGGGTGAAGCCAAGGTCAGGCATTCCTAGGGCGGCCGTGGTTCTCGTCGTTCCCGTGCCTCACTCCTAGCATTTCAGTGGCTCTGGAGTAGAACCTGACCGCCTGCATCTACACACTCCTAGGCTGGTGGTTGTGACTGCACATTGAAATCACCCGGAGACACGGGGCCCCACCTCACCCCTCTGCATGGTTCAGTTGGTCTGGGGTAGGACCCAGACATGAGCATGCAAAAGCCCCCAAAGGATTCTCGGGTGAAATCCGAAGTGAGAACCGATCTCTGTTGCTCAAAGTGTGGGCCAGGGGCTCGGCACCATCCGGAATGCGTTAGAAATGCAGAGTGTTGGGCTCCATCCCAGACCGAGAGAATCCGCGTCTGCATTCTGACAAGATCTTGGGTGATTCTCGTGCCTGTGAAAGTTTGAGATGCACTGACAAGTAGCATCTGGCCTGAAATAGGATTCCAGAAGCATCTGGAAGCATGGGGGGAGATGGAGTCCAGACCCCAGGGTGAGAACTCAGAAACAGACACAGGGGAAGAGAGAAGTCCATTTGTTCATCCAAATGGACTATAAGGACCCACAGTGTGTGACCCTCACCATGTGACCGTGACCCTCAGTGTATGACGGATACTGCTGGGTTAAGTGCTAGAGAATCAGGGGGCCTCATGCCATCCAAACACTACAATAATAAAACAAGGGGCCTTGAGCTGTCACCTTAAAGCTCTGGAGGTGCTTCTGATCCTAGCAGCCTGGGTCAGGAACTCGTGAGCGCCCCGAGAGCAAGGACAGCATCCCGGCACACGGCAGGGTCTCCGTCAATGCTGAAGGAGGAATGCCCAGTGTAGCTGCTTTGGAGCCAGACCTTCCAAGGTGGAGAGGGTCACGACAGGCAGAAAGGGCATGTCAGAGGCTGGAGCGTGCAAAGGGCCAGAGAGTAAGTACTTTAGGCTTTGGAGACCGTGTGGTCTCTCAGCTCTGCCCCCACCACGTGAAAGCCTCCACAGGCCCGCTGTGTGCCAGTCCGAGTTTATCTCCAGCAACAGGCTGTGGGCTGCGCGTGGCTGTGGCGAGCCGGCCCCCGGTCTGGAGCAAGAGGGGAAGGCAGGCTGAGGTGGAGGCACACAAGGGCGAATCGGGGGCGGCTAGCAGGCCGTGGGAGGCCTTCACTACGGAGCAGAGGGGAGCAGACCTTGGAACAGGAGTGGCCAGCTGGTGCAGGACTTTGGGAGCACACAGGGAGCGGCTCAGAGGCCAGCTTGCGGGGAGCCACGTGGAAGACTCGTGTCAGGGAAGATCAGGAGCTGGGGAAGGGAGATAGGCAGGGGGCCAGGTAGACGTAGGGATGGTTCCCAAGAGCGCTGGAGGACAGGGAGCCAGAGTGAGGAGGTGCTCTGGCTGCGGGATCTGCAGGGCTGAGGGTCGGGAGGGGTGGTGCGGGGGGACTCACAGACAAAGTCGGTTCCTGGTCCCAGGGTCACCGGGTTGATGGGGATCGCTGTGGCCAAGCACGGGGGCCGGGGAGGGTGCAGCAGGATCCGCAGGCAGGAGGTGAGCCAGATCTGGGAGCTCGGGGGAGTGTATGGAGCACGGCCGGGCCCACTGCAGCATGTCAACCCCCGTCACAGCGGAGCACCCAGGCAGCTGCAGAAAGCGTTCCAGAAAAGCAGGAGGAAAGGTTCAAACGCAGGGCTTGCCTGATGGTCGATCTTCTGATGGATGTGAATCTGGGAGACAGAACTCACCCAGGACTGGGTAGGGAATCCCAGCCCTCCAGGGCTGGAAGGTGCCTAGGAGCCGTGTTCCTCCAACTTCGGGATGCCACGAAGCCCCTGGGGGTGCTGTGAAGGAAGAGTCTGGCTCCGTGGTTTGGGTGGGGCTGAGACTCCGCGTTTCTAAGGAGCGCACCTGTGTTGCCTGCTGCCGGCCCAGGACGAGGCTTTGAGAATCAAGGCCTTGGAGCTGATCCCCACCTCCCCCTCTTGCCTCCAAGACAAGGGCGGTGAAACCCACTGGGCTACTACTTGTGGGATGGCCATCATACCAGCCCCTGGGGACGCTGAGGAAATATGAAAAGTAGCTCATATTGGAGTCCTTGTGATGTGGCAGGCACTGTCCTATTCACACGGTGACTCATTTACTCCTCGCTGTGGCCCAGGAGGTGGGTTCCCCTAGGGCCCCGTTCCCCACACGGTGACGGAAGAGCAAGGCAGCCACACTCTTGAGCCAAAACTCCATCCCTGAGGCCCACAGAGGGAAGCCATGCCCCCCTCCCATGGCAGGACCACCAGCCCCAAATGGGTGCATTCCCCCCACCCCAGGCTCGGTCACCTCTCCTGGAAAATTCCAAACTTCGGCTATGACGTTGGACCCGAGGCATAATGAACCCACTAAGTCGGGTGGGCTGGTGCTGGGAGCGGCCTGCTGCAGGGACACGGGGGCGCTCGGAGAAGTCTCCAGCGGTGCTTCTCTCGGCACTAGGTCAGCCCTTAGAAGAGACACCTCCGCGGAGCTCCTGCAATGCAAACAAGTGCCCCCCAATAAAAGGGAAATAATTTAATGGAGAATTTTGCGGCCAGTGCGTATTTTATGGGCATCATCTTCAGGAGCGGCTCAGGGGCCCGGGGCCGCGCGCGCTGCGATGCTGCCACCTAGTGGCGATTGGGGGGGCGGCAGCTGCTGCGGAAGTGAAGTGTCCAAACCCCCGAAGAGGCAGGGGAGGCGGCATCCTGCGAACAACCATTCTGGGCGGTGGCTGTTTTTAGCTGGGTCTCTCCTTCTGTGCCACTTCCATCATGGAAACTGGCTCTCTAGACCCAAAAAAAGCCGCGACGTGCTCTGCAAAAGCTGTTCGAGGGCCAATTTTAGCTGCATTTCTTGGAATTTGGGCTCCCGGGAGGGAGGAGGGATGCGTGGTTCCCAGGAAGTTGGCAGCTTTTGAGAACCTAGAACCTGGAGGTTGGTTCTGGCCATGAGCATGTGAGATTATGGATCCCTTGGGTTCCAGCCCCGGTACCTGGCCCTGCAAAGGAAAATGTATTTGGGGGCGGTTTAGAGGCGGCAGCTACTGTGTCCTTGGGAGCTTTACCCTGTGCTATTAAGAGCTCTCTTTACATGGACCATCTCACTGATGCCTCAAACCCTAAGAGGAAATGTACAAATTACATCCATTTTACAGCTGAGGAAATCAAGGCTTGGAAAAAAGTTCAATGACTTAGCCAAGGTCATAGAGCTGGTAACTAGCAGAGAGCCATGATTTGAATTCTAGAGTCTGCGCGTTAACCCAGAACCCAAACAAAGCAATGGATTCAGGAGTTGAGAGTCCTGAGTTCATCCACACTCTGCTGCTGCCAACTCACTGTGTGACCTTGAGTAAGTAGATGAACCTCTCCGGGTCTCAGTTTCCTCTATGGTAAAGCAGGTATGGTATTCATGCATTCTGCTACTCAAGGCTGAGTGGGGATCCAAAGATAAATCTGCCATCCTTTGAGCCAGTGATTCCATTCCCTGGCCTGGGGGCCACCCAGACCCTCAGATTCTTCTAAAGATTCCAGGAGATCGATGGAGATACACTCAGGACCCCCGCATGGGAAGGAACCCCTAAAATGAGCACTGCCTTTGTTTAGTCCCTGGGAATCCATACAGCAAATCAGCCCGGCCCCCAGTTTCTGGGGTTCCAGTTCCCACCCTGCCCCTACTCACCTTTGGGTCCTGGTTCTCACCTGTCAAATGGGGTTTGACTCTGGCACTGACTTGTCGCGTTGTTCCAGGATTTAAAACTGCGTGCTAGCGAGTAAATCTTCCAGGCAGGTGCAGGCGCTAGAATCACCCTCTCATCCTGATTTGTCCAGGACTTTGCCTGTTTTAACTTTGACATTCCGTGTCCCGAGAAACCCCTCAGTTCTGGGTGAACCGGGATGACTGGTCACCCTACAGGACACACAGCTCAACCCTGACCAGCAGACTAGATGTCCCCATTCTTGACACGCCTCACGGCCCTTTTCATGGCTGGAAATGATCTAACTGTGCGTCAACCTCCCCCAGTAGATGTAGTCTTATCTGATCGCCGCCGTGCCTGGCTGGGGGCTTAGCCCCTGTCAGTCCATCAGCAAACCACAGGGAGTAAAGAGGCCTCTGTGTCAGGTCCTCTTGCTAGGCACTGGGAATACAAGATAGCAGAGGTCGTGGCCATGTGGTCGTTAAGGGTTGTGATGGGGTAAGCATGGGATCGGGGAAAACCACAGAAGGACCATAAGGTAGCATGAGAGGACAAGTGTCAGAGAGGCCTTAGGAGGATCTGACCCAAGGCAGGCCCACAGAGCTGAATTATTCAGGCAAGGAAGAGAAGAAGCGAAGACAGAGGTTTTGTTGGCCACACGACAAGCCTGTGCCCGGGGTGTCAGCCTGACCCCAAACCTGAATGCAGTCTCCCAAATCCCAGAAACATCCCACATCTCCTCTTCCGAACACCACCCAGTCCCTACTCACTTGATAACACAAAGGAGACATTACCTTAATCGACAGCTCATAGCCTTTGTCCTTGTCCCCAGAGGTCCAAGTTCATGCCTAAGATCTTGGATAGGGCATGGGAAGAAGCTCTGCAACCCCCAGGCCAAGCCTCGAAAATTCTAAATTATTGGTTTACTATACGGGTGGAAGGACAGGCTCACTGTTCCCAGCTTTTACCTTATTTACAGGTGGCTGTCCCACCTGCCCAGCTGAGATCTGGGAGCACAGCTGATTATTGGAGTCATGACCCAGTGGTTCTCAGCTGGGCTCATAGCATCTTCCAGGGAATATTTAGCAATGTCTGGAGATGCTTCTGATTACCCCATCTGGCGTGGGGGGTTGCTCCTGGCATCTGGTGGGCAGAGGCTAGAGGGGTTGCTAAGCACCCGCAGAGCACAGGACGGCCCCGCAACAGAGAGTCATTCAGTCCAAAACATCATTACTGCCGACGTTGAAACCCTTGCCCTGTTGTAACTGGCCACCGAGGGCTCCACAGGAAGCCACCGGGCAACCATTGAGCTGTTCGGTGACCTCCCGGATAGAGATTGAGGGGACAGGGTTGGGCCTGAAGTTTCCTGTTCGACTTTATTTCCACGTTAGCGCCGCATTAGTCTTCCATGTGACTTTTAATATTTTTCCTGGTCCCTGACCCTCAACGCTGACCCCATGCCTGCAGGAGAAAGATCAGGTGGCATCGCAGCCCTTCCGCGCGCCCCACTCATTCCGTGCACACTGGCTAACGGCCTCTGCCCTCGGGAGCACGCAGTCTCCCAGCTAAGGCAAGCTTTGGTCCCCTCGTGACTGGAGAGCCAGGCAACAGCGAGACCAGTGGTACCTCCCACCTTGTGCTCCGTGAGAATGGCGCCCCCTGAGGCACAGCTCCAGAAAGCAGGTGAAGGTGACCCCCCACCCCGAGACTGACCGGTCGGCAGCCCCACGAAATGCCAGACCACAGCAAATGATCAATGCCACTTGAGCATGCGTGGCTCCTTTAGGGCTGACTCTGTGCTGAGGACCTCACCTGGATGATCTTGTCTTGACCTCACCACCCCTGTGAAGGAGATGTTAGTATGAGCATCTGTGGACTGCAGATAAGGAAGGTGAGGCTCCGTCGCTGAACGATGTGCTCAGAGCTGCCCAACTCAGAGGTGGCAGAGCAGGAATTAAACCCATGGAGGCTGATTCCAGAAACCATATGCTTAACAAGTCCCCTGTCAGCTGAGAAGAAAACTTCAAAAGCTCAGTGAGGAATGGGCATTTTTAGAGCTCAGGGAATTGCTTGAGGCAGAAAGTTTCTGGCAGGGAAAAGAGGTGGGCTCTGAAAGCATGAGATGTCAGTCTGAGCAGCTTGACCTCGACACTGGAGACCTGGAAAAGCACCTTGGTTTCCTCTTGTGGTCAACCCCAATCCGTGGCTACCATAGGGAGACGCACCACAGAGGAGCGTGGGGCTTGACACTGATCAGTGATGTCTGCTTTGGGTCTGGGAGCGAGGAATAACAGCGTGCACACACATAAACACATACGAACACACGCACACACCTACATATATGCAGAGACACACAGGCACATGCATACAGATAGGTACATGCAATATACACCCGCACACAGACACACACGCATCTACGCAGAGACGCACATACAGAGACACACACAGAAAGCCATGCACAGAGACGGGCATATGCACACACCTGTGCAAACACACAACCCCAGACACTCAGACACGTGGACATACATATACACACTCACGTAGATACATACAAGGAAACACACAGACACACACACAAGGCTTGCTACATAAGCTGCTGAGGACAAGAGAACGCCCAGCTCACATCACCTGGAATGATGACCCTACACACTTTTTGGACTATTCTCCCTACAAACAAGTCTCCCAAGTTTAAAAAAAAAAGCAAGTGTTTAATACCCGCCTCCTAGCACCTTCAGCGCTAGCGTGGGCTTCCCACGTCACCATGGAAACTGTGCCACCCGGCACTTGCCATTCAAAAACTTTTGTGGCGTTCAAAAACATTCACGTATGTCAAAACGACACTGATCCGTTCCAGATAGGTGACCCTAATTTTGAACACGGTTCCAAGGACTCCTGGAAGGCAGAATGCGGAATGACTTTGCCGGCACAGGGTGAGTCACCAGGAAAAAGAAGCAATGCTGTCAGTCCACGTGGCTGCAAATTCCTGTCTTTAATGCCACAGGCAGCCCTGCCCATCGAAGAAGAAAAGATGCCCCAAAGGAAACCATCACCTTGTAGCTTTATAATAAGTGCCTGGCGGTTCTCACCAAATGTCTGTAAAAACATATGATGGAGTTCTATTTTATGTTACGTTCCTGATCAGTTATAGCATTTCATGTTATCAAATGGGCCTTCAGAACAAATTCTTGATTTATAACATGGGGCTTTTAGGAACGATGGGTGCTCAGAAGCTCCGAGAAGTTAAGTAAGCCCCCTAAGATCGCACAGGAGAATCAGGATTTGAATCTAAGTCTGATCCCCAAACCCTGGACTTTCTCCTCCAAGTTGCCCCCACTCCATAACTCCCCTTCCTATGACTGGGGAGTTGATGTTTTAAATCTCATGCCAGACCCTTGTCTCCTTATGTCCTTGAGATGCCCCCACCCCAACTCTGCACTTCACTCTTCCGACTTAGTGCATTTCTCTGTGTGTTTGTCTCCTAGGGCCGCCATAACAAAGCACCACAAACTGGGTGATTTAAACAACAGAAATGTATTGTCTTACAGATCTGGAGGCCAGAGTCTAAGATCAAGGTGCACCCAGGGTCAGGTCCTTCTGTGGGCTGGAAGGAGGAACCTGTTCCAGGCTTCTCTCCTGGCTTCTGGTGGTTTGCTGGCCATCCTGGTGTCCCTTGGCTGGTAGGGAGTTAACCCTGATCTCTGCCTCTGTCTTCACACGGCTAGTACTGGGGTCCCAAGGTACTCAGCCGCTGACAAGGGACTTCTTGCCCACCCCCCACCCCGTTCAAGGGAGTTCTCAGGGAAGACCTCGCAGGAAAGGTCCCAGCTAGCAGCAAAGGGATAGCCCCGAGGACACCTACACAAGGTTCTTAGAGATTCAAATTCTAACGCTACAAAACATCTCAATACAGGTTAATGAGGCAGGTTAAAATAGCCAGAATCTAAGAAGCAACCTTGTGGCTCTGGAGGAAAAAAGAGTGAGTCTGCTCTCTCTCTAACTCATTCACACATGCATACGCACGCACACGCACACACACACGCACGCACACGCACATACTGCCCACGCTCTGCCAGCAATTCTCAACCAAGGTATGGTGTGTTGCAAGCAGTTTTGAGGTGTATCACCAAGTAATCTGTTGCTAATAATAAAGTGCCAAATGTTGCAAATATATGTACAAGTAGATTCAAGGTTATTCCTGTGAAACATCAGCCTCACTCACTGCATTCTGATTACATTTCTCCAGCGGGAGAGGGAAAACGAGAACTTACAGCTAGAGCAAGGCGCTGGAATGGGAAGCCTGGGACAGCCTCTCTGTGCCCCATGCCCTGTGAGATATGGATGGAAATGTCAAGCTTTCTTCTTTTTAACAGACACAGATGCACGTACTGGGGGTAGACCCCCGGGAGGAAAGGAGGTACCCGTGACCAGTGGAGGTCAGGGAGGATTCCCATCCTCGCTAGTGATCCACAAATGCAAATTAGGAGAGGAGGCACCATTATCATCCATCTAATTGATAAAACATGTTACATCTGATCTTAACAGGTATTGGCAAGGGTGGGAGGGTGGAGAGAGGGCTCCCCTCAAACATGGCAGAAGGGGGCATTGCAGATCTGGATGCCATTACCTTCCTGACCTCAATTCCTACGGCTCTCGCACTTGCTCACTCTGCCCTAAAATCTCCTCGAAATCACCAGGAATGTCCCTGCCTCAGGGCCTTTGCACTTGCTAGCACCTCTGTCTGGAACGCTCTTTCCCAGTCTCCTGCATGGCTCATTCCCTTTAAGTCTTTAGTCACAGGTCACACATATCCCGAGCCATATTTTCATTCCCACACACATACACACACACTTTCCCCCTCTCTCTGTCCCTCTTCTCTGCTCTTTTTCCATAGCATCCACGAATCACCAGATATACATATGCTTTACATATGCCTTTGTTTATTGTCTACCTCCCCCCAGCACACACCTCCATAAAATGTCAGCACCAAGAAGGCAGGGACTTTGGGCTTACCTGTTCCCTTCTATGCCCCCAGAGTTTGGAGCAGTCCTGCCCTGGATGGACAATACCTATTTGTTGAAAGAATCAAGATTTTAAATGCAGATAACCTTTGATTTCACTTTTAAGAAACCCTCTGTACTTGTTTTCTATTGTTGCCTAACAAATTAACAACTTAAAACAACACCTACCTATCAGCTCCCAGCTCCCCAGGTCAGAGCTTCAGCCTGGTGTGGCTGGAGACCGTGCTGAGACTGAAATCGAGGGGTCTCTGGGCCGCTGTGTTCTTTTCCAGAGCTCAGGATCCTCTTCCACACCCATTCCTGTTACTGGCAGAACGCTGTCCCCAATTCCTTGCTGGCTGTCTGCTGCGGGGTGCTCTCAGCTTCGAGAGGCCACTTGTTTTCGTCTCAACGTGGACCCTCCATCTTCACGCCAGCACGGTATAGCCCAACCTCTTCATGCTTCACACCTTCCTGCTTCCTCTTCTGCTCCCAGCCGGGAAACACGCTCTGCTTTTAAAGGGCACATGCACTCAGGTTAGGCCACCTGGATCATCTTCATGTCTGAAGTTAACTGACTGGGGACTCAAATCACATCTGCAATAGCCCATCCCAGCAATACCTAGATCCGTGTCTGAAGAGCCAGACGAAGGAAATCCAGGAGCATCTTTATGACTCCACCCGCCACACCAGCCTAGGCAAACGCTCAATGCAATATGCATGGGGAGACGGGGATGAGCGTGCACGCTGCAAAACTAGTTAGAACAGAAAGACACGGGACCCACCTGCATGTCCATCAGCGGGAAACGAGATGTATCAGCTACGGTACAGCCACACTCCGGAACATTCCACAAGCATGAAAAAAAAAGGAAGCAGAGCTACAGAGCACATTTTCACCTGCTGAATCTACACAGTGGGCCATGTGCTTCTCCCGGGGTTCAGAGCACCAGCCCCAGAGCAAGGCTGCCTGAGTGACAGTCTCTGCTTCAGCGCGTCTTATTTGTGCAAGCTAGGTGATTGTCAGAAACTTTCTGTGCCTCTGTTTCCTCATCTGTAAAACAGAGATGATCATCCTAGTACTACCCCACAGGGATTGCCTGGATTAATTAAGATAATGCATATAAAGTGCTGGATACTTGGTTGGAACAGAGTGAATGCTAAATAGAGGGCAGCTATCACCAGCTTTATAATTATGAACATCGCTCTCACTTCCGATATGCCCGTGAGGTCTCTTTATTCTGCATGATATATGCCACTATGCCAGGATTTAGTATTTCTGTACATCCAGATACGGCACTTTTTACTCTGCTATAGAAAGAGATATAGGATGTTTTCACTCTGTTATTTATACCAATAAAAGGCAAGTGTCACAGCAATCAGGCGCTTTACTCTGTTATTTTTAGGCAAGGGTTTCTGGATGTTACGTATGCGGTTAGGAGATATGTATGTTTACTCCTCGCAAGCCATGCAGACCTGGCATGTTTGGGTTGGCTGCAGATGCTTGGCTCACGGCGCCGGCATTATAGGGATGCAATCTCAGTAGAGTCTGGAGCAGACTGGAGATGGAAGTTAAGGGGGATGAGGACTCTCCCGGACACGGGACTTTCAGGTTTAAAACACAGGAAGTCGCGGGCAAGCCGGGCACCCCACACACAGCTCTGGTCAGTGTTCTCCAAACATCACTCATTCATACCCCACACACATAACCACTCAGGAACATAACTCTGGGGTCAGGGTCTGGGTTCACATCCCGCCTCCATCGCTCACTCGTCACATAGCCTTGGCAAGATGGTTAAGTCTCAGTGCCCTCCAAATGCTCAACTGCAAAGTGGGACTGATCATAAAACCAAGCTCAGTGGCCGTGAGGACTGTGGTAAGTAGAAAGCACCTAGAATCATGCCTGGCCCATAGTAAGCACTCAGTAAACCTTTGCATGTTGTTATTAGTGTATCTTCCACCATGCCGGCTAGCTTTTTAAATATTTTTATATCTACACACTCTTAAAAGGCTTAAATGAATTTACTGTAAAATGCAATTGTATATCACTACCCTAAATGGAAAGCCAGTGCTCAGAGCCTTATAAATAGAAGGTAACTGTAAACACAAATACATACCTCTTTTCCAGTTCGGAGCAAGTTGAGGCCCCACTTAGGGGATGCAAACACCCTTGGGAAATCCAGCCATCTGGACCAGTGGAAACAGGCTACGAGACAGGGAAGGACAAGATGAGGTAGAATTAGGGCTCAGAACTGATTTACAGCGGGCCTGAGGACTCCAGGCCAGATCTAAGCACACCATGCCCCACCCTAGGGCCATCAAGGAAGTGCCAGTAGGAGGGGCGCCTGCATGCCTCGGTAGGTTGAGCATCTGACTCTTGATTTCAGCTCAGGTCATGATCTCAGGGTCATGAGATCAAGCCCCACTTCGGGCTCTGCACTCAGCCGGGAGTCTGCTTGAGATTCTCTCTCTCCCTTTCCATCTGCCCCTCCCTGACTCTCAGAGGGCGGGGGGGGGGGGCGGGGAGGAAGCACCTGTAGGAGGGGCGCCTGCATGGCTCGGTAGGGTGAGCATCTGACTCTTGATTTCAGCTCAGGTCATGATCTCAGGGTCGTGAGATCAAGCCCCACTTCAGGCTCTGCGCTCAGCCGGGAGTCTGCTTGAGATTCTCTCCCTTTCCATCTGCCCCTCCCTGACTCTCGGGGTGGGGGGGTGGTGAGGAAGAGCCAGTAGGAGGTGGTAATTTTCCACAACTTGAGATAAAATGCCTCTGTTCTCACCTCATTTGGGCCTCCCATAGGCAGCCTAGGTGTCTGGTTGGGACAACTCCCTGCACCGCCCCTGCCCCTTAGACAAGTCATGTCACCTCTCGGAACCTCGGTGAACACCCTCGGGAAAATGGGCACAATAGCACCTGCCTCTCAGGATTTTCGTCACCCTGAGAGGACCAGATGGGAAAGAGGTAAACACGCCTCATGGCTTTCAAAGAAGCATTCATGCTCACCACCTGGCCTTTCCAGGTCTCAAGAATTATTCTGTGGCAGCTTCTCATCATGTGGCCATTCCCAAACTGTCCCATATCCCCTAGCCTCAGTGGCCTGGATGAACCATGTAGGTATATAAGCAGAAAACCCTTCCGAAGGCCAGGAGAGAAGGGAGGCTAATTTTACCACTTTTAGGTAATTGTTCTTTTTTTTTCCCCCTGTACTTGAAAACCTGGTCTCCCACTTAAAAATACTTCAAACATTGAGCTTGAATCACAGTACGAACTTCAAGTGACAGGCTCATAATACAATCCGAGCACCTGCTCATGGTCTCCCATGATTGAATAATACGTTAATAGTTCTCCCTCCTTTACCATAACATTCCCTGCTAAAAAGAAACACAAACACCAAGACCCAGGGTGGCTGAGAGCTAAACCTAACCCCCATCTGGCCAGCAGCAGCACTGGGTGGGACCTGAGAGCCAGCGGACAGTGGGCATGACTAAATCCAGCCCAGCTCCAACCCTCCGATCTGTTGATTATCCACCAGGCCATGTAAAGACAGCAGGAAATGAAAGGCCCTGCACGTGTTTTATCTGGCATCATCCTCACCACATTTCTGCAAAATAGGTGATTTACCATGACTCCCCACTCACAGATAAAGAGACTGAGGGTCAGAGAGTTCCCTTGACTTGCCTGACCAGGACAGAACAGTGAGGCAATGTCAGAAGCAGGTGCAAACCCTGCTCTCTCCACTTTACAAATGCGTGTGACTGTGTCTGTGTGTGTCCTTTCCCACAAAATAGGTAATCATCTGTGTTACCCTCCTTGTCCCTCTCCTCCTGCTGCTCTCCCTCCAGCGTGGGCATCCAGGCAAGGGAGAGGCCTCTCCTAGGATCATGACAGATCAGCTGTGCAGGTCTACGTGCTCAGAGCTGCCGCTACACGGAGGGCTGCGCTTTCTCCCTTCGGGAGCTGAAATTGTCTTCATGGAGGATCTGGAAAGTCACATAAATAGCTGTGGTACACGCCAACAGCCACCTTCAAGCTCTGAAGTTATACTGTCCTCCCCTGAAATAACTCAGGGATTCAGGGAACAAAAGGCCTGCACTTTTGGTCTCTCCCACCCCATAACAATGAGGATGCTCTGTCCAGAAATCATCTTCATTCTGCTCCTGGGCTCTCCCTCACTCACCCCTCCGGGCTCTCCCAGTCCATCAGTCCCGTTTCACAGAGGACAAGCTTGAAGATCAAGAAGGGTCTGTTCTCCAGTTAACAGATGGGGAAATGGAGGTCCACAGAAACTGTACTAGCAAATATGATGGTTAATTTTGTGTGTTGACTTGACTGGTTCTTTTGGTCAAACACTATTCTACATGTTGCTGTGAAGATATCGTGTAGATGCGATTAACGTTGACGTTAGGTAAAGATTACCCTCCATCCTGTGGGTGGGCCTCATCTAATCAGTTGAAGGCCCTCCGAGCAAAAGCTGAGGTTTCCCAGAGAAGAAATTCTGCCTCGAGCCTGCAACATAAAAACTCTGCCTGACCTTCCAGCTTGCTGGCCTGCCCTTCGGATTTGGGATTTGTCAGCCTCTGCCATCATATGAACCAATTCCTTAAAATTAAAAAAAAAAGAAAAAGATTTTAAATATATTGGATTTCATATATATTTATGTATGCTATATATATATATATATGTAAAAGATTTTATATATATTTCTCTGGAAGATCAATGGAGCAAGTAAAGACAGAGCCTAAGAGGGTGGAGAGGACAAGAGGACTCACGTGAATGAAGCACCACTATGTTCCGGGAGCTCCTGCCTGTGTTATCTTGGTAAAACCTCCCCCGCCACCCACAGAGGCAGCTTGTGCCCTTTCCCGGGGTTCAGAGTGTGTGAGTGACCTGCCCAGGGTCACACAGCTGGGAATCAAACGCCATCTGCCTCCACCGGCCATACTCCCCAAACACCATGCTGCTGGCAAGACGATGGTTCCCCGGGAGTTGGGGGGGCATCATTCCCTTCCAGGATCCCAAGGGGAACGCCTCCTCAAGTCCTTCTATGGGAAGTCACTGAGGTCAGAAACCAAGATGCACTGTTTCTAGTGGCACAAAATGGAAAACCCAACTCAAACTCCCTTCAGCAATAAAGGGAATGTCTTGGTCTGCGTGTGTGGGAAGCCCAGCGGTAGATCTTCACGCGTGGGCTGAGACTGGGCAGCCGCAGAAGCAGCGTCTCCCACAGAGGGTGCCCATCCCCCTCCCATCCGGGCACAACCCCCTCAGGCTCTCCACCGTGGCCCTGGATGCTTCCAGCTTCCGTGTGAAACTAGCAGTTCCTGTGAAAAGAGAAATCCTCTGCTGTAGTTTGAAGGCTCGGGATCGAGACCCCAGGCAATGGCTCGGTTCTCTTCTTTCTTGCCTGAACGAATTGAGATGTAACCCAAGTGGTGGTCAAGAGCCACACTGCCTGGGTTCAAATCCCTGCTCCATCACTGACCCGCTGGGTCCCTTGGACAACAGTCTTAACCCCTCTGTGCCTCCATTTTTCCACCTGTAAAACGGGGATAATAATTGTACTTCCTTCAAAGGCTTGTGGTGATTAATAATTAATGGGTTGCTTTACATTTGGGGGTGCACCTCTTTATCTGGAACCCGGATCTGCCCCACCTGAGCCACAAGGATTAAGAGGCACAGGATGATTCTCCAAAAGGAAATGGATTTGCTGTTAACAAAAGGAAGGAGAATGGCAGGCAGAAAGGCCAAACTAACAGCTGCCTAACAGAGTGGCCTCAGCAAAATGCCACAATGCCTGATTATTTTCTTCCCCGCTGGGTACGAACCTGAGGTCGAAAGCAGCCTTAAATTAGAAAGATAAAAAATATCCTAATTACGTGCAAGAATCAAGTAAAGCAGGTCATTCTGTCCTGCTGCTACAGCTTTCTTTGTGCTTCTACCCACTGAAAATGAAACCAGTAAAAATCAGGCATTTAAAAATCTACCCTTGACTCATTTACTCATTCAACAGGCATTTAATGAGCGCTAGAGATGGGTTTCCCTGAAAGTAACCTGCCTTAAGCTTCAGGGGCTGTCTCTCAGATGCGTCTTTTCCAAAGCCTTCTACCTAATTTGGTATTTGTAATTCTGTATTCTTTTACTTAGAGATGTCACCCTTCAAACTGTGGAAGCTTGAGACTGCACAATTTTTGGATTTGCCCTGGGTGAGTCCCTGTTAAATTCCAGGCAGAGAGGGACGACGGCTGCAGAGATTAATCCAAACAGGGAGCCTTCTTCGAGGAGCGCCCTCTCCTGGGGGACACTGGGAATGAGCATGAGGATCATCTCCCAGACAAGTTATGTGCTGTTCTTTCATTCATCCACTGAACTAACGTGTATCGAGCACCTATTATGTACAAGGCACCAGGGATCCCGGGATGAAAAGTCAGAGGAAGGCTCTTCTCTCAAGGAGCTTATAATCAATCAATCAATCCCCCCAAAAAATCAGTACGAAAAACAAATAGGATGAGGAGGTGACGAATGATTAGAGTAATACCTACAATGGTCAGTCAGGCAAGGCTTCTTCGAGCACAGGTGCTGGTTTATAAACATGGAGAAGCTGCAGCTGGGTCAAGGGGGAAGGGAGTCCCAAGCAGAGCGAAGTGCATGCCAAGGCCCTACGAAAGGAATGACCTCAGTGCTTGCAGAGGGAAGAGCAGAGAAATGGCCAGGACAAGCAGGACCGGGGGAGAGAGTAACAAGATGAGGTCACAGGTAGAGACAGACGCTAGATCATGTAGGACTCTACAGCCAGGGTGAGAGGGTTGGATGTTGAAATTGGAAGCCCTCAGGGTTTAAGGCAAGGGAGTGACATGATATCAGGAACATTATAAAGAGAGCTCCTTGGCTGCTGTGGATGGAGCATATTGTCGGGTGGGAGTGAAGACCAGCTCAGGGGCTTCTGCTCCTATCCGCAGTTGGCAAACATTTCGTGAAGTTTGGACAACCTCTTGTTGTAGGTTGTGGGGAAACAGGCCTCTCGGACATTACTGGTGAGCATGCAAAAGGGCCCAGCTCCTACGGAGGGGAATTTGGCAATATCTGGCAGAATTCCATATGCATTTATCCACTGACTCAAAATCCCACTCCTAAACATCGATCCCCAACATACACTGGCAGAAAGACAAAGGAAGGGTGCACGAGGCTATTCACTGCACCATCAGTTACGATGGCACAAGACTGGGGATCGCCGGTACTGGGGCATTAGAAGGAGCCTGGTTAAATTAATACTGTACCTTGACCCGATCCCATCCGTGATAGAGCTGTCCGAGCAAGGTGCAGAGTCTTACACTCGGCTATGCAGTGATCGCCAAGATGTATTATTAAAGGAAACAGCAAGGTGGAGAAAAAAATGTGTCTATTTTGCTGCCATTTACCTAAGAAAGAGCTTGAATATGAACAGATGTTTTTTAATGGGAAGATGACGCAAAAACAAGAATGACTACCTACCAGGGGAGGGAGGAAACAGTTGAAGGGGGAAGAGACAGAAACTAGACGTCGCTGAACAAATTGTTTCAATTTGACTTCAAAATATTGTGTGATTTTAAATAACACATTTTTATTTAAAACTTAAAATTTTTTAAGACTTTATTTAATTTTAGAGAGAGAGAGGGAGAGAGAGCACGTGAGCAGAGGGAGAGAATGCCAAGCAAACTCCCCACTGAGCACGGAGGCCGACGCTGGGCTCGATCCCAGGACTCGGAGATCATGACCTGAGCCAAGATCAACAGTCTGATACTTAACCCCTAGGGGCACCTGGGTGGCTCAGTCAGTTAAGCGTCTGCCTTCGGCTCAGGTCATGATCCCAGGGTATTGGGATCGAGCCCCGAATCGCACTCCCTGCTTGGCGGGAAGCCTGCTTCTCCCACTCTCCCACTCCCCCTGCTTGTGTTCCCTCTCTCGCTATGTCTCTCTCTGTCAAATAAATAAATAAAATCTTTAAAAAAAATTTTAATTAAATTAATTGTTTTAGTTCCTCAAAATTAAAAGCAAAATGAAACCAATGAGCCTAAGTGTATATTGACTTGGTGGCATCACCACATGGAAAAAAGGCTAGTTGAGTGACTTTAAAACATAGTGACTTTTAAGCTTCCCCTAGTAAGAAATACATGAAGGACAAAAAAGGGACAGCAAACAAAAGTCTGTTTTCATTAATCAAATCATCGAGGGTAGTGTTGTTATTATTTTCCTGAGACCATTCTGTGTGCATGATAAAATAAAGTGAATGAGTAATTACATAGGTTTCCTGGGAAATCCAGAACTTGGGTGTGGAAGAAAGGAGGCATGGATATAAGATTGGGGACGTTAAGAAAAAACCTGCTAGTCCTGAGTTGACATTTAAAGTCTCTGTATTGGGGTACCTGGGTGGCTCAGTCGGTTAAGCATCTGCTTCTTGATTTTGACTCAGCTCATGATCTCAGGGTCATGGAATCGAGCCCCACGTTGGGCTCTGCACTCAGTGGGGAGTCTGCTTGAGATTCTCTCTCTCCCTCCCTCTGCCCCTTCGCCCACTCATGCTCTCCAAATAAAATTTTTTGAAAAAAAATAAAATAAAAGTCTCATATAAACTCAAGATGTATTTTATCTCCAAAAAAAAGCACCCCCTAGCACCCAGACTGTGGGCTCTAAGTACCACTGTCCACCAGGAGAACCCAGGGGTCAATGCAGAAATGTCTGATTCCGTGTCTGGGGCCGAGGAGGAGAAGTAGGAAAAGGGAACTATAAAGTAGCTGTCAGTGAACAGGAGAAAAAAAACCCAAGAGAGTGAATGACACCGAAACCAAGAGAAGCAAATGTTCTAAGAAGGTGGGAGTTGAAAATTATCAAGAACAGCTGCAAAATTTAAAAAATTGTTCTGGAAACTACCAATGGAAGAAAAAATATCACAGCCAGAGGAAACAGATCCAAATCCTGCCATACTCACCTCTAATAGGAACCTGGCATTTGGAAAAGGCAGATGAAAAAGACACATTCTTTTCCTTGTGCTTCTCATCTGCACGTGGTGACATTTAAGCAGGAGCGCATCATCTCAGCTCCCCAGACCAAGGTGAGGCAGTGAGCACCCCATCTCTGGAGGTGATCAAGTTAAGGAAGGAAGATCATGCTTCAGGGATGCTAGAGAGGTGATCCGGCCTTGGAGAGCGAAAGAAGGCTCCCCAGAGCAAGAAAGCAATATGGCGTAGCACACGGCAGAGGCTTGGTGAATGTTCCAGGCTGATCTGTGGAGCTTCTGCAGTCGGCCCCTCGTGTCCTCCAGCTCCAAGATACTCTAATTGCATGGTGTTAGCTTTGGATAAAAGGACCCTGAGTCCCTTCCATGGAGCATTCCTCTGCACTGTCATCTCTTCATCTCCATCTGCCAGGGCTTTGCCTGCACATTCTACTCCCAGGATTAGCCACAGAAAAACAAGCAAAAAGGAGGCTTTGATGAACACCAGCAGCTGCAGAGGCCGGCCCCAGGCCCTCCTGCAGGCTCCAGCCATGTAATGGTCGTGAAGCAGGCCCGGAGTACATCTGTGGGATGGAAAGGAAATGATCAGTCCTCCGGTGTGACCTCTGTATGAGTCGGGGTTCCCCAGAGGAACAGGACCAATGGGAAATATGTAAGTATATGGAAAGACGTCTGTTATGTGGGACTGGCTCACGTGATTTTAGAGCAGCGGGGTCCCACGATCTGCTGCCCACCAGCTAGAGGCCCGGGCAAGCCACTGTCATGGTTCCAGCCCAAACCCGAAGGCCTGAGACCCAGGGGAGCCCACGGTGTGCGTCCCGGGTCCGAGTCTGAGGGCCTCGACTAACGGGCATGAGGACTGTCATTAAAGCTGTGGCAAGAGCTTCACAACTTGGTAAACTTGCTAAAAAAATCACTGAGTTACACACTTGAAATGGCTGAATTATGCAGTATGGAAAATACGCTTCAAGGAGCTTTTTTTTTTTTTTTTAAGTATTGGCACCAAAGGGTCCCAGCGGATCAGCTAGGAGAAATTCCAGCGTGAGATAAATAGGTAAGGGACGTCCTAGCAGAGGGAACGCAGTGGCACCCACGAGCTCAGCGGCAGCCCCCAGATGTTTAAAAGTGATTTTAGGCAAGATAATATCCTGTTTTATTATGTTGGTAGGAGAAGGCTATGAAGAGGGATGAGTGACCATGAGGACCAGGACATCATTTGTAACAGGTTTGGAGTAACTCGAATTTATACTTGTTTTGCTTAAAAACTTTTAGGGGAACGAAGATGTCCAGACTGTCAAGTGACTATTTCTCCACGATTGATTAGTGGTGACTGGCTGGAGCTTTGTGTTGGGATGGATTAGTGATGTCTCCCAGGGAGCCAGGAGTGGGAGCATGAGCAGGTGTGCCGTTTTTTTGCCAACCCAGCTTAGACACCGGGAATCATTGCCCCAGTACAAGAGGGAGGTGCCATAAGCCTGAGATACCTGGGAGGCAGGGAGAGCAGAATCATGCTGTCCTGGATCCAGCAGAGAAGAAAGTCCCAATGCAAAGGGAGCTTCTGTGGTCTGTTAATGCTTGTAAAGCCCAGAAGAGAATCCTTTTCCCTAGGAGCCTTGTTCGCACCGATGGTGTGCTAAAAAGAAACCATTCAGTGAAGCCAGAACCTCTAAGGGGTTCCACTGATACACTTAACCTACCAAATGTGCACTTCCATAGAAGCAAGGAAAACCACAAAGCAATGAGTCTGACCCCATCTCTCTGCAGCCCGTTCGTGCAGTCGGAAAATTTTTCCCACCTCTTTTTTATGAGAATCTATCATCCCATAGAAAAGTTCAAATAATAATAGGATCATAAACACTGAGATTCATCTAGATTTATCAATCGTTAACACTCTGCCACATTTGCTTATCTTCATCCATATTTTCTTTGCTGAATTGTTTGAAAATAACTGGTAGCATCATGACATTTCATCCCTACACATCTCAGCCTATATTTCTCAAGAACAAATACGTTCACCAACGTCACCACTGTGCAATAGGACATTAGCATGCCCATGAGATTTAATCGGACAATACTGGTGCCTTCTAGGCAGCCCACATGGAAATCTCCCCAACACCCCCAGGAATGTTCTATTCATTTAATTAATTAACCCAGAATCCAATCAAGGCTCATGTACTTCACATGGTCGTCATGTCTCCTTAGTCTGCGTACCCAAGAAAGGTCCGGCTGCCTTGAGTTTACCTCCATTCGTTGATGCTCCTTCAGAGTCTAGGCTAGCTGTCTTGTGTCTTGTGGAAGGGCCCCCTCTTTCTGAAAGGTGTATAGCTCTTCAAGAAGGCTTTAACATATCTATTTTCCCGACGTCTTTCCCACCCTTCTGCCTGCAATTACGAGATTTCAGTAAACATCCTATGCACAGCTGATTCCATTCCGATTCTCCAGTTAAGAATGGATTTGGGGCGCCTGGGTGGCTCAGTCATTAGGCGTCTGCCTTCGGCTCAGGTCATGATCCCGGGGTCCTGGGATCGAGCCCCGCATCGGGCTCTCTGCTCAGCGGGAAGCCTGCTTCTCCCTCTCCACTCCCCCTGCTTGTGTTCCTTCTCTCACTGTGTCTCTCTGTCAAATAAATAAAATCTTTAAAAAAAAAAAAGAATGGATTCAAGGCACCTGTCTCTTCTCTACACGCTGCCCTTGTTAGAGGTGGCCGCCAACTACAAGGCGGGCCTCTCTGGCTTAGTTTAAAGTCAAGGGAAGGTTATCTGGCTGGCCTCCGCCTACCCAAAGAGGAGAGAAAATTCGCCTAGGTTTGGGGCTGTTGATATAGTTTTGACGCCTTTCTAAAATAACCTTCTTGCTGCTTTATTAATTCCAGCGGGTGTTTCTTAACAGGTGACGGCTTTGCCCTTTAATTGCTGAGGGATTTTAATTTTGCACTGCTGTTTGCTGCTCAGAATGATTTACCTTGGTTCATAAACACCTGCATCCCAGGGACTTCTTGTACGGTTAGAAAAGTAAACGTACAGGCTGCATGATTCCAACACACACACACATGCGCACGCACTTCCAACTGGGGCGGTATATCTGACCTCGCGAGGCTCCTGTCACCTTCAGCATTTGGGGGCAATCTCTATAATTACTTCCCTAATACCATCCTTCAAACCAAATTGCTCTTCTTACCAAAATAAGTAACTTTTCCAATAAGATCTTTTATCACTATTAATGGAAAACTGGCACGATTTTCCATAATCAGCTGTAAAAATAAGCTGAGCCTGAGGCCTGCTGCATCTCATTTAAATGGGAGATCGGCAGGAGTTCAAGACAGAGGCCAGCGAGCCGAGACTGTCGGCTCCGAGCCATCACGGGAATGAGAGGGAGCTGAAAAAGCATTTTCCGCCACAAGATTTGCAGTTCTTTAATGTCCAGTCTGATGACCACCACCTGGAATGATCTTTCATGCCCCCGGAATGGCACACACTCCCCACTTTGAGAAACACCCATCTTCCTATTTGGGGTGGCTTCTTTCGTTTTGTTTTGTTAATACTCTCTTCGAAGATCAGGCCTTACGGTGGATGACATATGCTAGCGTCCGCTTGGAAAAGCTGGTCATCACATCGCTGAGAAACCAAAATGAAAAAAGATTGATAACAAAAAATTGATCTCACCTGGGTTTTTTTTTTCACTTTTTTAATGTGGCCACTAGGAAATTTTAAATTGCATGTGCAGGGGCACCTGGGTGGCTCAGTCGGTTAAGCGTCTGACTTCAGCTCAGGTCATGATCTCAGGGTCCTGGGATCGAGCCCCACGTAGGGCTCCACACTCCCTGCCGAGTGTGTCCCTCTGCCCCTCCCCCCAGCTCATTCTCTGTCAAATAAATATATAAAATCTTTTAAACAATGTAACTAAATATATTGCACATGCAGGTTGCATCTGTGGCTGATGCTGTAATTTCGCTGGACCATCCAGTGGCTTCTGAAACAACAGCACAATCCCCAAGCTGGAGTCCACAGGGATGGGAAAGGGAAGAGAGAATTAAGAAAAGTCTTCAGATGTCCCCTTCCTAGTCCCCACTCCACCCTTCAATCAAAGAATCTCAGATGTGCATGGCACCTTAAAGATTACCGAGCTCAGGAATCAGCAAACGGCAGTCCAGGGCCCTGTAAAGGCAGGATGCTTAGTGGACATGCCCCTTGGTTTTGTTTTGTTTTTTTATAAAGTGACTCCCTGTGTGACCATGAGTGACACTGGGAGCCAAACACCCCAGGCTGAGCAGGAAACAGTTTTATTTGAAAAGAAAAGCGCACCATCCAAACCGGGTACCGTATTAGCTTCTTGTGGCCGCAGCAACAAATCACCAGAAACTGAGCAGCTTCAAACAACAGAAGAAACTTATTCTCTCAAGATTCTGGAGAGGAGACATCCAAATCCAGGTGTCGGCAGGGCTGGTTGCCTCTGAGGCTTCTCTCTTAGCACCTGGTGGCCACCGCAAGCTTTGGCCCTTCCTTGGCCTGGGTGTCCATGTCCTAGTCCCATCTCTTTCTCCATCATCGTACGGTGGTCTCTTCTGCATCCCGCTTCCTCTATGTCTGTGTCTTCTCCCCCTCTCAAATCCACCATTCATTGGATTTGGGGCCAGGACCAACCAGATAATCCAGAAGGAACTCATTGCAAGATCCTTAATTACACCTGCAAAGATCCTTTCTCCAAACAAGGCCCCATTCACTTGTTCTGGGGAGGGACATACCTTTCTGGGCAGCTGCTGATCGAGGCATTTCGGGCACCCAACACAGTCACCCCAGCTGGAAACTGCTTTCAGTCCACGGGAGGAATAGTGGCTGATGGTTATGAAGCGTTTCCCGGGTGCCAGGCACCGAGCAAAGTGATGTCCACTCGTTAGCTCGTTTATCCCATTCAGTCTGCTCCAGCTCAGCCCTTGAAAGTGTGGCTGTCAGTTCCCCGGGGCCTTAAGTGCCTGCGCACAATGACACGTGCATTAATAAGTGGCGCCATCTGGAAGGCGATGGAAGCAAGCACCCTCCCTCCTCCGCCATCCGTTCTCCTTTGATGATCTGTAATTTGATCACTTTAAAGGATGTAAGGTAATAACCCTGCTTCAGAAGGGGCATCTCTTTTATCTTCTCCAAGGCTCTCATTCGGCTGGGGACAAAGTTTCAGAAACGAACTGTAGTTTGTTTCTTTAAGCTCCTGTAAGGATGTAAGGTGTGGTGTTTGCCCACGGTGGGGGGTGGAAATAAACGTTTTCCAAAGTTGTGGATTTTCAACAACACTTGGTGCCAAGTAGAAGTAAAAGTAGCAAAATAATAACAGCAACAAGAAAGGCAGGTGGGCCTCTCCATGCCACATCCTTCTCAGGCTCTCCTTCTGCAGCCTGGGGCTAAGGGAGACACAGCTGGAGCGCTGGGGGAGCTTACAGCCCAGAGCGGAAGGCGGGGGAGTGGAGGAACATTTATTGTGACCGGGGGACCAGGAGCGTGCACCTGCAGCCTACATAGTGGACACCCTGACAGCAATCTGAGGCCACACAACCAGGGAGAGCCAGCTTGCAGGTGAGAGACCTCAGGGAGAGCCGCCCACACCAATCTGATACTGCCCGAACTAAGAATATTCCTTGGCAACGGCTCTAGGACACAGAAGAGCAAATGCATGTGTGGACCCTCTGTTGCCAGACACAGACTGGGCTCTTTGCATGTGTCACCTCAGTTAATGCTTGCAGCAACCCCCGGCGCCCGGTGCTATCATTCACAGCTTTTTCCAGCCCGCCCCACAGCCTCCCGTGGACAGACCATTTGGGGCAGGCTGCCAAAGCTCCCCCCCTCCCCCGATGTGTGGTCACCACAAAGAAAAATATTGAAAGTTCCGGTCCTCGAGATTTTCCTTCCCGATGCACATTTCTGGTGCTACAGAAAATATTTTGACATCTGCTCATAGCCAGTTCTAACAAGTACCTTTCCTCTTCCTCCTGCTATATGAAATGTGAAAATTAAACTTGCAGGGAGGACTGGAAGGACAGGACATTCACAGCGCAACTCGCGGACCAGACTGCAGTCACTCTGCTGGGTGACCTCAGATGAGCAACAGCGCCTCTCTCTGCCTCAGTTTCCCCACCTGGTGTAAGGGGGGGCCATAATCAGACTGTCGTGGGAATTAAATAACTGCATGTAACAAAGCAGGATTCAGTAAACTTTTTCTGGGCAGAACCAACTCTGCCACTAGAGTAAAAACAGCCACAGAAAATATGTAAATTAATGGGTTTGTCTATGTTCCAATAAAACTTTATTTACAAAAGCAAACCACGGGCCAGGGTTTGGCTTATGGGACTTCAGTGTGCTGACAACGGGCTTGGCTTCAAATCCCAGTTATACCTCTTAGAAGCTGTGTGACTTGATGCAAGTTACTTAACCTCTCTGATCCTCAGCCTTCTCATCTGTAAACTAGTGTGAATAATAGAATCTACCTTTTAGGGCTCAAGACCTGTGAGATACTGTTTGCAATCCCCTTAGCACAAAACCTGGCACATGGAAAAGACTCAGCAAACATCAGCCCCTCCTATTACTAATACAAACCCCTGCCTCTCCGGAAGTCTTCTGGGCATGGTCAGCCCTGACTCCGGCAGCCCACCCTCCATCACTCACGGGACTGCATGGGAAGCCTGCTTGTTTCTCCACCACCCTCTACCCGTGAGCAACTAGAACCTACAATAGCACAGCCTGGCAACAGTAGGTGTTCAATAAACATCACAAGACTAAATGACTACGCGGACCTCGTTCCTAAGCCCCAAGCTAAACCAAGCCCAAATATGAATTTTGCCCCCCAAATAAACCTGGAAAAAGCCAGGCGGGAGTGAGTAAATACTCGTTGGTCGGTCTGCCTTGGACTCATAAAAAACCAGAGTCAGATGTGGAAAGTGGGGGCAAGGGAGACACAAAAGTATGCTTAAAGCCCCTCAGCACATTCAAGGCAAAGGAAGGAGTAGAATTCAGAGTTTGTTCCCAGGCTCCTTGCTTAGTCACCATATCCCTGTCCTTTCTCCCTCACTCGGCCGGCCCTCGGAAGAATGTCCCCCACCCCCCCCCACCCCACTGCCGCCAGGTGGGATTTCACTGATGCTGGTGGGCTACACAGGTGAGCCCGGATTTCATGTCTTCTGCTTGATCACCCCAGTCAATGCTGAATTCCTCCAGTTTAGTCCACCGCCCTGCCCAGTCATGGTTTGGAAACAGGTTCACTCACGAAGGTGGGCTCTACAGAACCAGGGCGGGGATGCTCACGGAACTGTAGTGCAGGAGCGGGGCAGGGAAGGGAGAGGCTCTGACTCTGCAAAGGGGTCTCTGAAAGGATCCCAGCTTATTACAGATGCCCCCTTCTCAATTTATCCTCAGGATCCAGAACCTCCTGTCGGCTGCTCTAACAATAAAGACGAGTAATAACTAAATCTTGGCAGACAGGATCTGGTTTAAGCTTCACAACAAGGAGGTAATAGAGCCCCCTCCAAATTTTAGCAAGACACATAGCTTTGGCGCTCAGATAAGAGATGAGATTTCCCAGCCTCCCTTGCAACTAGGTGTGACCATGTGACTAACTCCGACCAGTGGGAACTAAACAGAGGTGATGAGTTTCCATGTCACCGCCTTAAAAGGAGTTGCTAGTCCCCGTTCCATAGATGTACTGCTGGTGAGTGCACTTGGCCATGCCGATATTAGCAGGGTGACAAAGTAGAAGGAATCTGGGTCCCTGAATGGCTTCATGGCGGTGTCTGCCTGGAAACACTCACGTTGACTCTTGTGTGAGAGACAAAATGAACTTCTGTATACTTAAAATCGCTGCATTTGGGGGCCTCTTTGTTACAGCCTTTACCCTAATACGTCCTTAGGACCCTAATGAGCATGTCTATTCAGCAGATGAGGAACTGGGTCTCAAAGTGGTTAAGTTACTTGACCAAGAGCATGCAGATGAGATGCAGCCAATCAGGGACGAACAAAGCTGTGTTTGACCCCAAGGTCTATATCCTTCTCCTAAGTCCCAGTGCCTCTCAATTACAGGGCTCATGCTGCATGCACTTTTTCAATGTACAAAGTCCTTTCATGTAAAAGGACATTGTTTCTGAGCTTTGCCCTAGCCTGGTGAAAGAGATTACTCCTTTCGTTTTACAGATGAGGAAACTGAGTTTCACCAGGATTAAGACAGTGCCCAAGCTTACACAGGTGGTAAGAGGCAATTCTGGGATCTGAACAGAGTCACTTAGCTTTAAAGGCAGATCTCTAACGCTCTACAACTTCCCAGCTATTTCAGTATTGACAAGAACCCCTAGAGAAAGGTTCCCGGTACTTGCTCCTGAGGTCAAGATGCTTCCACAAAATCACAGATGGCCAGCCATCTCCGCTGGGTTCCCCCGGAGCAGACCCTGAGACAAGGTATTCAAGTCAGGGTTCTCCAGAGAACAGAACCAAGAGGATACGTGTATTTATTTTAAGGGACTGGCCCACACAATTATGGAGACTGAGAAGTCCCCCCGTCTGCCATCTCCAAGCTAGAGACCCAGGAAAGCCAGCAGTATACTTTGATGGTCCGAGAGTCAGATAGCTGATGGTGGAGCTGCCACTCCAGGTCTGAAAGCTTAAGGTCCAGGAGCACCAAGACCAGGATAGCAATGTGGCAGCTCAGCAATAAGGCGATTAATTCCTCTGCCGTTTTGTTCTATGCAGGCCCTCAATGGATTGCATGATGCCCACCCAACACGGAGGAGGGCCATCTGCTTTTCTCAGTCTACCAATTCAAATGCTAATCTCATCCGAGCACCCCCTCACAGACACACCCAGAAGTCATGTTTTTCCAGCCACCTGGTGGCCCAGTCAAGTTGACACATAAAATGAACTATTACACAGGTTTTCTAGTGAAAATAGTTTATCTGGGAGGGGATTGCAGGTGTATGGAGAGGAAAGTGAGACAGGGAGAGAGAGACAGACAACCAAGTATGCATTATCCAGAAAGATGCCTTGTACACAAAGTGGAGCTCAATACCACTGGGTAACTCTGGGCAGAGAGTGCTGAACACCCCCCCGTTTCCCATCGAAGGGGCAAGGAATCTGCAGTATTTCCTACCCACTCCCAGCCCTTGTTGGTGGAGGGCTGCTTTCAGGAGTGGCAACTCCCTAACCCCTCCAGCCTTCCCCATGCACAGGCAGATCATGCCGTTGGCCCCAAGGGCCCTCAGAATACAAGCACAGGAAGACGGAGGCGCGTAGAGATGGATGCTGAAGGGCAGATACAGCACCAACACCTTCTGCCCTCTAGCGCTTGGAGGACACGGAGCGGGCAACTGTTCTACCTCTTTATAGCACAGAAGAGGATAAGGAGGCCTCATTCTTTTTTTTTTTTTTCACTGTTCAAAATTTATTTGGTATTTTAGTTGGTATGACACTTAGGATAATTGGTTGCATTGTCTTTTTAAATTATATGGCCATGTACACTATATAGGAGGCCTCATTCTAGACTGATCACTGATTGGGGCAGCTTTGATTTCAAAACCATATTTGCTTGATTTTAAGACACCATTGCGTGTAAGATACACAGGATTATAAACAACTTTTCCAGACTTAAAAAAAAAAATCTACATTAAACACACACAAAAGGCATTTTAATTTCAGATCTCTTAAAAGGTTTAAAAGAAAGCGTCTCAAACTCTAGACAATACGCCTTTGTCCTGCTGTCCCCATAAGGACACTTGCACCCTTCCGACCCTCTGTCCCACCCTGGGCTCAGAAAATAGAGGTATTTTGTTTGAAAGTCTGTTCTGCCTCTGAAGTTCCGTGATTTTCTATTTCCTTGCTACATCTTTGTCATGGCAACACAATGCACATTTGCATTTCAAAAACCACCCCTGCCTACTCCACACCTTAAAACCAGAATCACAACCCCACCCCCTCTTCCCCCCAACATTTATAAACGGGCAACTTCAGCCCCTTTGTATCCAGGTAGCAGCAAAAAGAGACACACACAGTTCCTTGTTCACTGTGTCAGTATCTTTCAAATGCAAATTTATTAATTAGATGCAGGAGGGGCTGGCTAATTTTGTTACAAGGAGAAAGGAGGAGAGCTAACATTTATTAATTGACTGTGACTCCTAGACAGTATCTAATGGCTTTAGATGTATCATTTCATCCAAGTTCCACAGCCCTTCCACAAAAGAAACTAAATCTCAGCTCGGTTAAATATCACCTGCCCAAGGTCAGGGTAGCTGGCAAGTTGCAAATCGGAGACAATGTTGGTAAAATTGCCTCCCACCACAACTAGCATCTTGTCAG